>NC_069112.1:62164615-63512647 GCF_025612915.1 Magallana angulata | reverse complement strand
CGCAGATCGGTTGCGGAGATGGAGGATGGATTTATCTTACAGTTTCTGTTGAATCAAGGATACTTAATGTTCTGAATGAGGTAAGTTTTGTCATTTACAATTTACTTTTATCGCACTAATTGTTGTTGTGATTCAACAGAGTTCCGGATATACTTGTATTACAGTAAATCTTACAATCACTCATGAGCATTTGCACAGCATGTGCAATTTATCAGCTGTTTATAGGCCTATCTCAGATGTATTATTCATTGAATATAGTTTACTGGCAAAGTTTAGCTCCTACATCATATGTTAGTTATTTTTGTTTAATGTAGAACCCTGCCACATAGGTTGATAAGAAAAGAAATTCTGTATCAATTGCAGAATCGATTCGAATTTCCTCGGCGATTTGAATAAAAAAATCTCACATATTATTGATATACCGAGGCTACCGAGCTAATCTTGTAACTTCATTTCCTTGTGTTATTTACTCAAAACAACTCGTAAGCATCTTGGTTTATGGGGTCTATGTTATACATTGATATATACAAGTAAACCAAAATCAGGCACAGAGTTTAACACTGTTGAAGACATGTTACATGCACTTACATACATGTAGTACACGTGTAGGCCTACAGAGGTGTGTACACTAAAGCACGATAAAACAGGAGATTTATGAATCAGTCTATCCACCTTGAACATTTGTTTATTTTTCTCATTTTTTCTATGTATACATTTTTACTCTAGACACTATTTACATTTTTGATAGTTTGTACAGGTTTTGTAGTCGCGCAAGACTGTCACTTGTATATTGTTTTGTAGATATATTAATATAGAAAATATGATCATCTTAAAATAAATGTAACGTGTAATGATAATTATCATGATTATTTTGATTTACATGTGAACTTTTAATTCCTTAAAATTGAAGTGTGATGGAATAATGGTGTATGTCTATATTAATATTAATATGCATGTAAAACACTCAAAGACAGCATGTAAAACACTCAAAGACATGTACAGGGTGGTGACAAAAGTGAGTAAATTGGCGGCCATTTTGAATTCTGATTGTAAACAAATCAGGGTAATAAAAAACCTACTTACCTTTCTGCTGAGTTGTGTTTTGACCTAATATTTTGTAATATGGCCCTTTGATCTGATAACTAACTGTAGTCGACGGGGAATTGAGGAATACAAGTTCTGTATGTACATCAAAGGGATTGAGAGCCAGGCATGCTGAAGTACTGCTTTCAGATCATCAACTGTGTCAATGTTCATCATATGTCTTTTTACTTGATTTTTTAAAAGCAACCAGATATTTTCGATAATATTAACATCAGGAGACTGAGCTGGCCATGTAAGAGTTGGAATGTTGTTATTTTCTTTCCAGGCTTTAGTCATCCTTGAGGCATGAGGTGGTGCATTGTCATCCTGAAACAAGTATGGCTTATTTGAAAAATATTTGGCTATGACTGGCCACAGGTTCTCATCTAATACGTTGATGTATTTCTCACTGTCCATAGTTCCATCTATGAAAGTCAATAACCCCTGACCATGATAGGTAATACAACCCCACACCATTACTTTCAAATTCCTGCCAGTGTGACGTTTCAAATGACCGATGCATTCGGGAAGGTACTTCTCTCGTTTTGTTCTCCAGACTTTAACAGCCCCACAACCACTAACAGTTACTGCCATTTCATCACTAAATATGATCTTACTCCAGTTTTCAGCTACTGTCCATGTTAACTTACTCCTGGCCCACGAAACACGACGAACTCTATTTATTTGTCGAACGCCTAATTTCTTGGCGATGGCTCGCTTTCTCAGGTCATATTTATGAATGGATCGCTGGATTGTCCTTTTTGACACAGATACATGATTAAAAGTGTTAAATTCATTAGTAATATCTACCAGCGTTGATGTACGATTCCCTCGAATGATTCGATTCAGAGTCCGGCAGCTTCGATCGTCCATCTTTTTAGGTCGTCCTGATCGAGGGCGATTTTCAATGGAGCCGCTTTCATGATACCGCTTCAAAAATCTACAGATAGTAACTGGCAGTGATTGGGAAGGACCTGCGCCACGCGCCATAGTCGCATTTAAGAGAAAAATGGCGCATTAGATCAATTACTCTACGCACCGAAGTGCGCATTCAAATTTCTCATCGGTTATAAAAGTTTTAGCGATGTCCGCTGGAAATTTACTCTGTACGACTTAGCTAATCGTCTTTTAATACATTTGTTTTAAAACATCAAATTTCATTGGTCGTGTTTGGTAAAACAGAAATAAACAACCAATAAAAACGTTTCCACTCTTTTATGCGTGGTAGATTATTCCAGAATTTCCTCCGAAAGAGAACTTGAAGTCGCCCAGTATTCTGAGTTCTCAATTATGTAAACTAACCCCAAATGCAGTAAAATGATGATTATCTAATTGAAAAGACGTTTTCACAGCCTCGATTAATCCCTGTTGTGATTATTAAAACTCACGACTGTCTTACCATGCTTATCGTTACTGTAGGGGTTATAAATACGGGTGATGCAACCACACTGCAATGAAAATTACAACCGATGTTTATTTATTTAAGTGTCGATACTACAATTAGTTGTAACTTGTAATTATTTAATAACTCGCAAAATTAATGTTTAAATAATAAGAAAAACCATTCCCTACAGTTATCTTCAAAGTTTGAAAGATTCTCTACATAACGGTAATAATTGGGTCAAAGGGTTTGACTAATACCTCCAAAAAACACAGAAGTACAGAGACTGATTTTATTTATCATTAAGCAAACACCATAACAAAAATTGCATCAGTGAAATGTATAAACACATCAAATAAATGAAATTTAACCAGTTCGTTAAGTTTTTAAATTTTATAGAAGTTGTTTGCTCTAGGTTGGTCCTTGATAATTTCAATTTTACAAAATGGCCCCAATGAATAAATAGATGGCCCTTTCATTATGAAAATGGCCCATTAAAATCAATAACTGTGGGGCCATAGTCCCATTGACATTTTTGGCCTTCCCAATCACTGAACTGGACTTATTTTCAACACTTTAGATATTTCACTTTGTTTGAAACCGCTGTCAAATAACTCCAATATAATTGTTTTCGTTTCATCTGTCATTTCCTGTCGTTTGGTATCCATTGTAAACTAATGGCGGTCGAAAGCAGAAGCAGACGCTTGTACCTCTAAAAACTGAAGAGCTGGTACAGTCGTACCCAAAATCATTCTTATGCATGACAACAACAATATTTGACGCTGTGTATGTATCGAAAACTTTATTTTTACAAACCCGATAAAAACAATCAGAATTCAAAATGGCCGCCAATTTACTCACTTTTGTCACTATGCTGTATGATATGATAAAGGTACATGTATCCCCCTCCCCTTTCAAGTGTTACTATTATTTATGTACTATATTTCATCGAAATGCCATATTCCACATAATTTAAAATCTAAAGTTGGTCAATATACCAAACAAAACTTCAAAACGAGTAAACTATTTTTGTTTCTCACTTGTAAATAATGTGGAATAATAATGCAGTATATAGCATGAATAGTCAACATTCAGATCAAAGCTAATTGTTATAAAAACACAAGTGTCAAAAACGAGGGGGTAGGTGTGTCGCTCCTAAATGGTAACTTAGAGGAGCATATAGGAAACAAAGGAGCTACTACGCAGTATCTGTGTTGACCGGTGATACACAGAGAGAAGCCATACATGTCAATTTCATTTTTTAACCTTTGTTGATGACCTAGCTACATTGCATTTGATTGGATGATATTGATTTTAACAAAGGAGAAACTTTTTGAGTTGAGGGCTGATTATAAGAATTAAAAGTTACGGTGATCAAGTTCTGAAGTATTTTGACTAAGTAAGAAGACAATGCCGCGATTCCCATCTATTATAGGTAATGTTGCTTAAGCTTCATGCAATTGGAAAATTCCCTAGGCTATATAGAAAAAACATTAGACTTAGCATTTTTTATATAAAAATGTTACATAATTATGTGCATGTTCAAGTTTCCATTGAATATTAACTAAGATGTGAAGCTTTTATAGACTAGTATGTATATTTATGCTCATAATATGTGATTATACATAGTACACACATGCATTTCTTACCTCATCCACTTAAATGCATTTATTGACAAATATTGTACAAATTATTCATGAAAATGGACATGAATTGCACAGTTTTTTAGGAATATTCTGTCAACATCAGATTCTAAAACCAAAACATGTATCTGTTAACATGATCAATCATTTACTTTTATATATTTACATTCAACGTGTAAATTAGTTGCATGGACAGGAAAATTTATTTCTAAGTGTCAGTTAATAATTTATGTTTACTGTTTTTTTTTCCTTTACCATAATTTACCCAGTCAGAGAAATTTAGTAATGCTCTACTTATACTGTTAAGTCTTGATTGTACCAAATCATTTAATGAATTATAGTACTGTGCTTATAATTGTCAGCATGAACAAATCATAACTTTATGGTACATGTGCACATATAATTTTGGGGTACATGCATGTACACCACCCCTATCAATGTCACAGTGATTTTACATTTTTCTGGAACCTAATTACATAAATTCAATGAAGATTTTTTTTTTATCAACATACATGATCAATAATACTTTTTCAATTACTGTTGATTACTCTTAATTCAACATAATTTTTGGTGATGCACACATTATATGAAATAATTAGTGTTGTTTGTATTATAATTAAGATATAAGAATGTTTTGATTCATTTACCTTGATTTTCCACCCCCACTCAAAATATAAATCATTAAATTGGTTCACATAAGTACACAGTCAAATAATCAGTTGGTCACTCTGTTATTCACATTGCCCTGCATATTTTTAGAATTTGATATTTAATCTAATGTATTAAAAATTTACTAGAGCTCCCTGATGATTAATAATTATTGAGAGAGAGAGAGAGAGATATATATATATATAAAAGAGGGGAGAAAAACAGAAGAAGAAAAAACTGATGTTCATTTTTTTAGATTACGGTAATACATTTTAAGTAATTGTGCCTAGCCTCATGTATATATGGCCGTGATTGTTGAAATTATTGAGACATAAAACTTGACAATGGATGGATTTATTTAGAGAATAAGATATCATGTATTCAGATAGAACAAGAAAAAAACAAAACTAAAATATTGTTTTTTTGGAATTGTCTCTCGCCTAATTGAAATACCCTCTGCTGACAACATTTTATTAGCAAAAAGATTAGAATTAACTTTTTTCTAGTTTTTTTTTTATCATACAAATGAATGTTTACATAGCTACAAGATCATTCAGAATTTTATTTTTTAACAATTTTTAAAAGGTTGAACTTATAGTTTGAGAAAAACAACAATTCCCTCCCTCCTCCCTGGGTCTGAAAATTCCCAGGTGGTATTTCAGAACAATTTTTTTTTTATAGGATGGCCTATTTAACAATTGTTTCAGTTTTTAACACATGTAACATGAAACAGTTAAATGATAATAATTATAATGCATTAAACTGATAAATTTAATGAACTTTCAAAATAATATTAAAGATTCCTTGTTCAAGTGTGTTCTTCTTATCATGGCAGCATTTATTTCATTTTGTGTGTGTAAACAGACTGCATATGATTCTTGATTGATGTTTATTTGGAGGTTTCAGTTGATGCACTGATGAACCATTTAGATTAGAATATTAAAGTAGTTAACATAAATCTGAATATCATTTATTAATGAGCACTTTATCTTCTGTAGCACACTTATGTCTGTACCACCATCATGTTTTATTTAGATACCAAAGTGTACCGTATTTGATTTTTTCAAGCTAAGTCGTTCTAAATAATGCAGACAGTGTATGTGTGAGTTTCTCTCCTTGTCCAAGTCCTGATTTACAATGGAAACACAGTGTTACATTGCTTCCTATCCTTACACAAGATTCAGTGTATTGAAATGGTGTTTATAACAAAAGCTATAGTGGCTATAAAGCAGAGGGGGGAGGGCGAGAAGTCTAAATCTTGTGTTAAATTTGAGTGATCTTCAGAAAGGTACTTCTAAAAACTATTGATTAGACAAACATCTTAATTTTGGTGTTAAAGGGCATTTTTCACAGTGAAATAAGTATAGAAGGTAGATTTCATTAAAAAAAATTTTGGTTCAGAATATCTTTTATTTAGAAGATATTACTGCTACTTAGGGCCCAGCTCCGCAGGCGCCCTATAGTAATCAGTCCGTCCCTCCATCTGTATGTCTCTCGGACACCATCCAATATCTCTTGTCCATAGCATGTCTTGCTATGGACAAGAGATATTGGATGGTGTCTCTCCCATTGGCCCAATCCGGCTCATACTACACCCACCGTGTGGCTTTAGTTAAAGGGTGTGTAGTGACCTTGTACCATGTTTTTAGGTCGAATGTGAAGGTCATAGCAGAATTATATGAAAAATTCTTGTCCGGAACATATCTTCTTCCCCTTATATCTAATATGTCTGTAGTGTTATTATAGTTTAATATTACATTATGAGATAAATGCTTTGTATTTTTTGTCTGTACTATATCATACATATTTAAATTTTTTTTATTTTTACTTAGATGAAGCATCCAAAAAGTGGGCACTTGTCCTCTTCGATTGGGATGGATGCACTGCCATCATCGAATCAAAAAGACTGGTTGGGAAAGATGACAGAAAAGTTGGGAGCAAGTTCAAGCTGTCATTTGATGGGCGACTTCATGAAGTAGAGATTCTTGGCTTTGGATGTAAGTGTATAATAAACTGCACTGTTACATGTTAAATTTGAAAATCTACAAAAAATGTTCATTCATGAATTACTTGCATGTGTAAATGTACTGAATTGATTCATGAATTACTTGTATGTGTAAATGAACATGTAGTATACAACTACTAGTACACATTTTTAAGGGGCAGTATTTTAAGCTATGTGTCATTAAATGTTTGTCGCATTAATAAATTAGGTTTCAGAGGATCAAAATGAGTACTATATGTGAGAAAAATAGAATTGATAAAAAATCTTTTTGCAATAAATAGGATTCTGAAGTTCATCATAGAGATTTATATGATTTGGTTTTGATTAGGGGAGGCAATTGATTGAATAATTGCTAAGCAATTAATCGCTATTCATTCTAGCAGATAAGCCAGCTTTTTATAAGAATATACACTGTCACATACATGTACACTGAAATGACTTTATTATTAGGCGATATAAAATTAATATTTAGATTCTCATCTTGATTTGCCAAAAATATTTAGCAGATGGGCGGATGTTATTTATGTTTTTAAAAACACCTTTATCACCGTTCATGTTCTAAAAATAAGCTTGTTAATAAGCTGTCATTGCTAATATGAGTTTATAAACCCATTTGTTATCTTTAAATTCCATTTTATTTCGACTTAACTGTTAATGTATGAAGACATTTGTATCCTTATAAATTTTTTCTACAATGAGCACAATTTTTTTTTTCAGTTTTTTTCACACAATTTTTTTTTTCAAAATAAAATAAAATAATTAGGGGCGGGCCATTTTCAGAGGGGCGGGCTAGAATGAGAATTTAAAAATTAATTTTATGTCTAATGTTGAGTTATGCCCCTTGAACTTAGAACAATTCCAGTTGTTTGTACTTTCTGTTCGATTTCTTCACAGAGGTTGCACATATTGAAATATGCAAGGAAAACATATTTATCATGATAATTAAGATCTAGGTCAAGTTCGTTTTTGGGAACGATTGTGCAATTTTTTTCAACAACAAAAAATTCCAATTATTTACAGTTTCCAATCATTTTTTCTGTAGAGGGCAATCACATAAGATTTTTTTGGAAGAAAATAAAATACGACTGCGTACAAAAGGCGACTGATTATTAGAGGTGACCACTTTAGCAGTATAGACTGTAGATTGATTTAAGGTAGTTTGCTACACCCAGACTAATACTTTTTAAGACACTACATCACACGATGGCGATTTAAATATTTTATTAAACTGTTTATATCGTTCAATTCGGTTGTATACTGTCGAAGCTCAGTGGCTAAAGTATTGGGCTTCTAAAACGCAGATCATGAGTTCAAATCCACCTGGACCCTTTGTTCATATTTACTGAACTTCAATTTTCGAAATTGTAATTTTTCATTCCAAATTGAACATTTTTTGCTTATTTCAGACTTAAATACTTCTTATCCATTATGATATCTATCAGAATCAAGTAATTTTCTGCGGATTTGAGAAAATATTTCAAGGTATAGTGAGCCACCTTAAAGGAAAAAAAACATCATTGAACTTAGGTCAATAATATCGTAATAATAGCTTTAAAGGGACATATCAGTGATAGTAACTAGTAACATCATTAAATTTCCTGAAAGTTACAAATTTTTTAACAATTGAAATTATTACTCCTTTTGAAAGATGGGCTGCAGATGAGCAAAATAAATTGATTCATGTGCATCAGACATGTAAATAATTGATAAATATGCAACTGTCTTTAATTGTGATCTTTATAAAAGAATTATTAAAAGCTACCTGATGATTTTTAATGCATTTTTCCTATTTTATATAAACAGATGAAGACCACCATCTGCATGCCAAAGACAACCAGTGGGACAGATCGACCCGAGCCAAAGCTATTGCTGCAGTTAGAGATGCACGGGAATTGACAAGAAGAGGGAAATATGGTGGTTACCTGGATATACACGACTCTGATAATTCAGATGAGGATGAGGTATTTATAAAAACTCTGCTTAAAGCTGAACACTACTCATTAAAGGCATTGTCTTTCATTTTTCTCTTTTATCACATCTATCTCTACAACCCCATATAAGTTGAGTACTTCTTACATTTAAAAGTTTGTCTTGCATTGCAGTGTTACTTATTTGCAATGAAATATTCAGTTTTTTTATGGCTTTTTGGCGAGGGATGTTAATGCTTACATCAAATTTACTGATCAATGCATTTCAAACAGGAAAAGCAGATGAATTAAGAAATAGGTCCACAAAATGAGACAGTGCCTGTTTATGAGCTGTGTTCAGCTTTAACATTCTTAATTTCTTTGCACATGATAAAAGCCATATCTAACCATAACTTTACAGTTTTATAATAAGAACTATTTGTTTGACTGAAAATCACAAGAGTTATAAAAATCCTTGTCACTTATATTTTGTCATGTAGCTTCTCGAGAGGTTGCATTAGTAGGTGGTTTACTTAGGTTAAATTAAAACCATGCATTAACCTGTTTTTCCCATTACCGGTATTCACCCTCAAGTATATCAATTCATTTATACTTTTTTGTTATTTTTTCCATTCTGTTGATTGGCTCAAAACTCCGAATCAACTATTATTAATGAAACCGTAACTCACGTCATAAATCTGTTCTCAAATTGCATGCTACTTAGATCACACCAATATAATTTCTTGTTTGTCAGACCCTGCACACTTGTAATTGAATAAAACTGCACAAATAATATTATCATTAATTTCCCGCATCCATGAAATTCTGCGCTGTTTTCCGTTGTTTTTCGGCTCCGTTTTCATATTTAAATAGTGTTAATTAATAAATCAGAAACAAGAAGAAAAAATATAATAGTGCGCACAAATTTATTTATAAACCGCTTAAAATTTTTGGCTACAAAAAATTGTATTTTTATTATTTAATTTCTTGCGGATGTCAGATGAACAAGAAATTGTACTGGTGTTTCCTTACTTGTGTATTATTGACATTTAAATAAAAAGTGTCAGATAGTACATAAGGTATTTTGCAGTCAAAATTTAATTTATATATAGAAAGACTGAAACGTTTACTGGTAACATGATCGAATCATCTTCTAAGAAATCTATACATCATTAAAATTGGTTGCATTATTCTTAATTGGTATAATTCCAACTTTGTTGAAATATTTTATGTCAAATATAAATAAACAGGCTGGCATTGTTTACAAACTGTTACTCAAATTGTAGGAGGCTATATTCAGTCCAGATACGTCTCATCTAAGGACAAGAGCAAACCCAAATTGCAGGAAAACCACTTCAAAGAAACAGCCACAAAAGGTAAATAAATATTTATGTATTTTTTTTTGGCATGTTGAAAATGCAACCACCCATTCCACTCACAATACTTTTAAAAGAGTTAAAACATTTTGAATATTTTCTATAGATACTCAGTTCATACTAATAGAATTCTAGTTTGCTGTCACATTGACAATTTTTCTTTTGTTTTTAAATACTGGCAATTAAGACATCAATGTAATAAAAATTATTAAAAGGTTTACTATCTAATCAAAGTTAGACTTGTAGAAAAGCTCCTTTATGGTACTGTATGCAATTAATACTAATTCTTACAACATATTGTGTACTCATCTAAGAGTTGCCTTATAAATTGCCAATGAGATCACTTCTTAAAATCTTCAGTGGTAGTTTGGACATTTGTTTACTTTTTGCAGATGAAACTTAATCTATGAGGTGTCTTGTGTGACAAACAGAGTCATCGAAAAGTTTATGTGTTAATTCTTAGTTTTTGGCAAAAACTTTAATTAGCAATAAATAGAAAACTGAACATTACAGGTGTAAGAGTTAAAGCAATCGAGCTATTTAGGCTTTTATTATTGAAAGGTCACTCTGAGATGACCCCTATGGGATGTTTTTAGATCTTGTTTTTAGTAGTGGAGCTGTTGAACAAGTCTAGTTTTGATTAAATTGTTAAGGGGTTACAAACATAAAATTTGACACTTTTTGTGATAGTTACATTATTCTTTCAGACAAGTACCCCTTCAACACAACAGCAGGCACAGCAAAGACCCCAAGAGACACAGAGAAAGCACATTGAGGTACACATTTAAATAAAACTGGGAAGTTTTGTAATTTTGCAGAAATTATACATTATACATTTATTAAAAAAATGAAATATTTATTTAAATCGACATACTCATTACAAGTTAAGATATTGCTTACATTTGAATTAAGAAAAATGAGACTTAAAAAAAAAAGAAAGATAAATTTAAACAGGAATATATAACATAAACCATTAATGTTTGAAAGTTATTTTTTATTAAATGTGAAGTTTCACTCCTGTTGGAGTAAATAAATAGGCCAAAAGGTCTAACTTTATCATTGTTTAACTTAAATAATTTTTTTCCTTAACTTCTTTAGGGCACAAATGGACGTTCAGTCACAATTCTGTACGAAGGATCAGGGGACTATGAAGGTAATTCTAGTCCAAAAAGACAGCCCTGTTCGTTCGAGGACTTAACATCTGATCAAGTGGACATCATCCTTAACCAAGTAGAATCTGCACAAAAGAACTTAATCAGCACCATGACAATGACTGATGACATCGTTATTGTTCAGAGTGAGGAGGATATAGCATCACTGTGCAAAGACTGCAATGGAACCCACCATTCTCAGACATCCGTTCAGACACAGCTCAAGGACATCAAGTCTTCTCAAAAAGCCCTGGAGAAGAAAGTGGACAGTCTTCTAGAAATATTGACCACATTTGTGAAAAAGCAGGAGACCTGTGTAACCATTGATCTGAATACATCAAGCTTTGTTATTGAACCTGAATCTACACCACCTTTTAAAGTGACCAAGGCTTTGAACAATATTCTTACCACCAGTGTTATGAGCACTACTGCACAAGACACTTCCGCTGCTAAAATTCCTTTCAACACTTCGATCCTGGACTACACCTGTGACACTTCAACCACCCGTAACAACTTGACGACAGGCAGGACTACAAAGACAGGCAACATCCTGACCACTTTGAGGGCATCAACCACTAGCAAGAACTCGATTGACAGCACCACAGGCAACAATTCAACGAGCAACACCCAGACCACAAGCAAGACACTGAGGGGCAGCACTCCATCCACAGGCAACTTGACTGGCCGCGCCCTTTCAACAGACAACTTGATGGGCAGCACTCCATCTACAAACAACTCGACAGGCCCCACCCTTTCAACAGACAACTCGATGGGCAGCACTCCATCAACAGACAACTCGACAGGCCGCGCCCTTTCAACAGACAACTCGATAGGCAGCACTCCATCCACAGGCAACTCGACAGGCCGCACCCTTTCAACAGACAACTCGATGGGCAGCACTCCATCCACAGGCAACTCGACTGGCCACACCCTTTCAACAGACAACTCGATGGGCAGCACTCCATCAACAGACAACTCGACAGGCCGCGCCCTTTCAACAGACAACTCGATAGGCAGCACTCCATCTACAGGCAACTCGACAGGCCGCACCCTTTCAACAGACAACTCGATGGGCAGCACTCCATCCACAGGCAACTCGACTGGCCACACCCTTTCAACAGACAACTCGATGGGCAGCACTCCATCAACAGACAACTCGACAGGCCGCGCCCTTTCAACAGACAACTCGATAGGCAGCACTCCATCTACAGGCAACTCGACAGGCCGCACCCTTTCAACAGACAACTCGATGGGCAGCACTCCATCCACAGGCAACTCGACAGGCCGCGCCCTTTCAACAGACAACTCGATAGGCAGCACTCCATCCACAGGCAACTCGACAGGCCGCACCCTTTCAACAGACAACTCGATGGGCAGCACTCCATCCACAGGCAACTCGACTGGCCACACCCTTTCAACAGACAACTCGATGGGCAGCACTCCATCAACAGACAACTCGACAGGCCGCGCCCTTTCAACAGACAACTCGATAGGCAGCACTCCATCTACAGGCAACTCGACAGGCCGCACCCTTTCAACAGACAACTCGATGGGCAGCACTCCATCCACAGGCAACTCGACTGGCCGCACCCTTTCAACAGACAACTCGATGAGTAGCACTCCATCCACAGACAACTCGACAGGCCGCAACCTTTCAACAGACAACTCGATGGGCAGCATCCAAATGTCATGCAAGACCTCGACTACCAACACCCCTTTGACAGGTAACAACTCATTGGGCAACACCTTGATTGGCAGCACCCCAAGCATGTTCATAACCTCAAGCATGGTTGGCACCTCAACACCAGTGACATCTTTTGAAACAACTTCCAGAGAAAAACCTAGAGTTTTGTTGATGGATGCCTCAAATGATGAGTTGCCACCACCTGTGTGTGAAACAATTGCCGAACTTGTGTTAGTTGAGGAAAATGAAGAAAATGTTGCCCCATCATTGGAAAATAGGTTTGCCAACCAGATGAAGAAGCCTCGACTGCAGCGAATGAAACGATTTCCAAGTCCTTGCAAGGCTAATGCTATTACAACTTATATAAGAAGCAGTGAGGATGTCGAGCCTGGAAACTACGAGATTCTTGTTTGCCCAGATGTACTAATGGAAATCAAAGATCGTTCCTGTTCTGATGGAAACTTTTTGTTGAACACAGCAAGAAGAATTTTCAAGGAGGAAGAGCTGGAAGGAAAGAATTATTCTGGAAGGAAAGGGAGGCCTGGGATTTCGCCTAGACGAAAACATGCTCTTCAACATGCGTTTGCAGAACACTGTTCATCAAACATTGATGACTTCAAGCGGGCAGTGATTGCTTTGAACTCAGGAATTAGAGGAATGGCATTCAAGTAGTTCATGGATTTGTGAAAAGTGTAAAAAACAAATTACATTTCACCAAATGTATTATACATGTTTTTTTTAAATGTACACTAGCGATGAACATGATGATATTTATGACTTTAGATGCCTATGATATAATGATTTTAAATGTCATTACATTTATGCAATTTAATCACAGTTATAAGGATAACATGTTGAATCTGTTGTCATTATAAATTCTCTTCCATTATTTCTCTTGTTCTTCAATGCATATTAGCTATGAATTTATCAACCTCATTTAATATGTTAGAAATTAGACTTATCAAGTTCCGGGTGTAAGTTTGATGTCGAACAAGTCCTCTGTGAGAAAAATTTCTTGCCATTCAGAACAATTAGGGTGACAAATGATATTCATAAATGATGAATTGAGAAATACCTGTATTAAATGAATAACCCATCTGATGCATTATCATACATGTATAATCTGTTAAGAATACAGTATTTTGTAAAACAATGGTTGCTTGGTTTCTCTCAAGTTACATGTAGTATTTATTTTGTGGGTTAGGAGGAAAATTGAAATCTCATTAAGCATGTTAAGGTACTTCACTACACCGAGACTTGTACTTTTTTGGACACTACGTCATAAGATGGCGATTTAAATGTTTTGTTAAACTAACTGTATCAATCGATTCAGATATGTATCGTCATAGCTCAGTGGTTAAAGTATCAGGCTTGTGAACCGCAGGTCATGAGTTCGAATCCACCTGGACCCTTTTGTTTATGCTTACTGAATGAAATTTTTGAAAATACCATTTTTATCTAAAATTGCACATTTTTTCGCCTATTTGATAAATATACTTCTTATCCATCATGCTTTCTATCATAATCAAGTAATGATTTGCTGATGAAAAACTATTTCAAGGTGTAGTGAGGAACCTTAAGAGATGTGTTATCAATATTAATGCTGTGAACTTCATTAATGGTAACCGCTTCAAGAGGGCACAGAGACATCTTTCATTAAATGTGGCATGAAATTACCATGAGGCTGTTCAAAGATAATTCTATGTTTTGTCACTCCTACAAATCCCTTTTCAAGTTTGAATTTTCGGTTTGCAGCTAAAATACTGCAATGTGTAGAAATGTAGATGTATAGAGCAAATCTTTAAAGCTGACAGAAAAAAATAATTAATGCGGTGGCCTTGAATCTTGAAAACTTGCTGTATTTGTATCAATGAAAAAATTAATAATCATTATGAAAATCTCTTCCTTATTTATTTACATATAAACATGGTTTAAGCCAAAAAGTTTAGGGGGTTCATTACCAAGCTATGCATGACCATTTTGAATTTTTCTTTTAATCACATAGAAAACGCAACTAATTGTATACAAATAGAGCCATGGTACATATTTTACATTAATGTTAAAAATTCAAATAGAAAAGAATCATGTAAAATAAAATGTTTTTACAATTTTACTTGGTAAAAATCTTCATATTGCGGAGATAGAATTATTTTAAAAAAAATGGAAGACATTAAAGTTGTGTCTGACCTTAATATATGTATAAACATCCCCCGTTTAGGTTTAGTATTTTGAAGTAGACGCTAAGCACAGAAATAACTTTGAGCAGCCACATTTAAGAAAAAACTTAAAAAGAAAGAAAACTCAAAATCAAATAACGTAAGCATTTTTATATGTACATACTATAAGAGAAGAATATATATGAAAGGTTAGACATTGCATGGTGATATCATCAGCTCAATACATACAAAAGAATTTGAATATTGTACACATTAATTCAATATGCCAGCAGTGTCTTTATCAAAACAAAAAATCCTCTCCTGATGGACATGTTCACTCAAGTTCATAACCATATGAAGAACAGCACATCTAATACCCTGACTGTTCCCCACTGTTCAAAACAACTGCTGGGATCACCTTGTGAATATGGTCGATGAATTTCTGGCAGCCATCAGCGGAAAGGCCATTCCAGAAATCCCTGATCCCAGCAACAAGTTCTTCCTTCTTCTTTGGTTTCACAGTCTTTGTGAGATATAGTTTCATAGCTGCCCACACGTTTTCAATTGGGTTAATATCTGGTGACGAAGCTGGTGTTTTCATGATCTTGTCCAAGAGATTCTTCTGGTGCATCCACTCCTTTGTTGACTTGGACACATGTTTGCTGTCATTATCCTAAAATATATGGCATAAAAATAATTTTTTTCATAATAGTGTAGTGAAATCAAGAAGAGAAATTATACAAGTACTAATTGGTTTTGCATTAAAGAAATTTGCAATTGTTTTGTAAAATTGAATTACCTGATAGATTCTAAATCCATTTGGAAATTTCTTCTCTGCAAAAGGGATTAGGTTCTTTTCTATGATCCCTTGATATATGACAGAATCCATTGTCCCTGTAAACATGCATATGTCTGTTCTCCCTTCGTAGGAAATACCTCCCCAAACGTGTACCTTAATGGATATGATTTACAGTATTAATCATTTTGTTTAATAAATGCAGTTTTATAAATATTGATATCTGTTACAGCTTTACAATAGATTAAATCATTTACAAATATATACATGTATATAACAATTAAACATGCATACATGATGTTTCATAAATCTCTGCAGTGTGACTTGATTACATCAAAACTGGTTTTTCTAAAAAATGACCCAAACTTTTTTTGACAAGCATATTTGCAACACTGAAATTCTTTTTTACCTTGTAAGCATGTTTAGGACGACTCCTTCTAGATGTTTTCTTCTGTATCTCCGAGGATTTTTGAAAAAAGTGGAGTCTCCCGGCTGAGCACATTTCTACTGTTGTTTCATCGGTGAATATCAAATTCTTGAAGTCTTTAACAGCTTTCAAACACCACTGCAATCTCTCCTGTTGGTAAAATGCAGGATTAGAAATTAATGTAAATCAAACTAACATTTGAATATGTAAAAATAACATAATTAATAGGTCATGTACAATCACTTTATTTAGCTACATAGCTTGCATTACCTACATATCTTTATTTACCTACCTTAAGTAAGTTTAATTAGTTACCCTATCATACTTTTTTCTTAAATGGGCATTCGTACAAAAGAGTCACAATTGGGTGCAGCAGTAACTTTCAACTTGGAACTGTCATCTGAAAACCAGTCACGAAAAGATCATTATTGAAAATAATGCTATTCCACGAAATTGCTGTTAAGGCCACATTTTCTTCTTAATCAGACCCTGTGCGTTCATAAACTTCACATCATAATAAAACTGTTTAAATAATATCATTATTAATATCCCAAATTAAAGTTTCCTGTTCTATTTTTGATTTATTTCTCATATTTTAAATAGTTTTAATATATAAATCAGAAACAAGCTGGAAAAATATAACTGTCCGCACAATGTACTGCCTACAAATTTTCATTACAATTAAAAATAATTTTATTATATAATCGCTCGCCCGCTCATACTTTTTTGCAATGGATGTCAGAAATTAAGTTGGTGTGGCCGAAAGTTCTGAAAATTTTTTAGGCTATGTATAACAGTCTACGTGTTACCAAACAGCTACATATAAATGGAATAACAAAGAAGTACAGTTCATGGTAAATGAAGCTATGTAAAGTTGCTAAATCTGGTGATTGTACTGGACCTAATAAAAGCAGTTGTTGATCAAAATTATAATCTTCTTTGATTAGTGAACAACTATCACTGCTTGAAAAAACAGCTTTACAAAAATTTACTTAACATGTAAATTTCATTAAAGGTGTACCAATAATCAAGGTTACCTTTCAATTAACTTTACGGAAAGTAAAGATGTAAAGTTGACCTTTAATATGAAGGAAATCTAATTAAATATAATCTTTCACCTTTAAGGTAAAAGAAAATATTCTTAATTATGATCTTTTACATTTACATAAAAGTAAATGTAATTAAAACCATTTTCTACTTTGGGAAATAAAATGTAATAAAAATGATATGTAGCTTTACTCTAAATTAAATATAGTTAAATGTATTTAAATATGATCTTTCACCTTTAAGGTAAAGGAAATTTTCATAAATATGATCTTTTACATTTACATAAAAGTAAATATAATTAAATGGATTTTTTTTTAACTTCGAAAATGAATTGTGATAAACATGGGTATACTACTATACAACTTATCGAATGATTTTTATAATTCGTTTGCAACAGTCATAGATACAGAAAAGACATGTGTGAGCACTTTGTGCAATTCAATATTAAAGGTTAAAAAAAATCAGAATTCTTTGTCTCAATATTGTTAACAAATGCTCTAGTAAATTCATTATGCTTATTAACTTTACAACTAAGGCCTAGAATCTCTAAATGTCTCCTTGTATGAAATTATAGCAAGTTTTACCCCATTGCTCTATCTATTAGCTATTAGTTCCAGGTGTAAATTAGGCATACATAAAACATTCAAAAAGAAAAAGCAAATGAAGTGCATGTTCAATTTTATTAAACTGTGCATCAAAGTAAATTCAGATTTCAACTGATTTTTAACAACATGAAATACCTTTTTCCATTCTTTTTAAAAAAAAGATATGTATTATGCATAACAAAGTTAAAAAAGTTTAACACAGCTCATGAAATTCACGACAGAATACAATGTCAAAATTATATCTAATTCATTTAACACCAATTTATGATTATAAAAAAAAAACCACACAGAAAAACCTAAATAAATGTGTACATTTAATCCTTAAAATGTGTGTACTTGCACATATACATATATATCACTCATGTGTCTAGTGAAATGTATGTAAGTGAATGAGTTAATGTGTACACCGCATGTTTTATGTGTCACGATTCACACATGTATAACTATGTGTGTGCTGACTTCACAAAAAGGCATACATGTAATGTGTGTAAGTGAAAGTCTGTATAAATGTGTACACCGCATGTTTTATGTGTCATGCTTCACACATGTATAACTATGTGTGTGCTGACTTCACAAAAAGGCATACATGTTCATGTAATGTGAGTAAGTGAATGTCTGCGTACATGTGTACACCGCATGTTTTATGTGTCTAGCTTCACACATGTATAACTATGTGTGTGCTGACTTCACAAAAAGGCATACATGTAATGTGTGTAAGTGAATGTCTGTGTGCATGTGTACACGGCATGTTTTATGTGTCACGCTTCACACATGTATAACTATGTGTGTGCCGACTTCTCAAAAAGGCATACATGTAATGTGTGTCAGTGAATGTCTGTGTACATGTGTACACCCCATGTTTTATGTGTCACGCTTCACACATGTATAATTATGTGTGTGCTGACTTCACAAAAAGGCATACATGTAATAGGTGTAGGTGAATCACAAACTCAAATGTACAACGTGTGTAACAAGTGTTGGATTTCATGTATACATACATTATAACTCATCAATTGATAATGCAAATTGGAAACACTTGAAATCATTTACTGATCCATGAAAGCTTGTCTCTGTTAATTAAAATTGCCTAAATTAACATAAAAATCTTTCCCTAGGCATTACTACTATTACATTATTGCCTCCAACTCTATCATATGCATATACAAATTTAGACTTAATCCTTTGTACAGGAATATAAGTAGAAGGCCCTTCTACATCATACACATCTCTTAACCATACCTCTACTGGCTTGCCATAGTACTTCAGTACATTTTCATTCGGCTTTGCAAACCATCTAACTTGAGCTAGTATATGAACACACGATTTATCATCAATGAGTACATTGTGCAGTATAATGTTTTCAATCTGTCCTGGTCTTGGGCATAGTTCCATGTCTTCATATTTAATAATCTGTCCACCATCCCCATGCCAGTGGGCCATAATCATTGATGACCTACTGCTTCTGCCCATTTTGATACCCAATACTGAACCATAGATATCTATATATTTAGTTGATCTACATGTATTGCACACAGAAATTCTACTTTCTTCTACATTGAAATAGAGGTTTTTGTACATGCTTTTAAAAAAAACAACATTTCTTTCGTTCAGTGTACCGTTTTTCAATGTCGATATTTTTACACCATCAAAAGAATCAAAAATCCAACTCAGTGACTCAATTCTAACATTTTTGGATGACAATTGAACAAGGTCATAATTTGAATTCTTATGAATTAAACTTAGAGTTCCTCTTTGATTGTCTTCATACAAAACTTTAAGTTTTTGGAAATCAGGTCCAAACTGCTCCTCTACAACTTCATCAGAGAAAAGATCAACAGAATAGCTATTTTTCAAAAACTTTCTCATAAGCTGTTTTTCAATGTCTCTCTTGTTTGTAGGTACAGATCCCAAAATACCATTTTCCCTCTCAAAACTAAAGAGCCAAAAGGAATAAACTGGCCCAAAATCATACAAACATTTATCTAAATGAATATGCAGGTGCATGTTTGGGGTTACACATTCACTTCCAAAAGCTTGTTCAACTTTTTTTACAAAATGATATTAACAACAGGTTGGCAACTCTAACATTACTTCTTGACAGAGTACGCGTACATAAAATTTTGCATGCCAAAACAAATTTTCTCCAATACTCCAAATGATCATCAGGTAATACACCTTTAAATGCATAAATAGAAAAAAGGATTGTCCAATTTTTATACTGATCTGCATTAAATGATCCTAAACTACTGGCCATCTTTTGAGGCAATTTTCCAACATCAGAGGGACAAAATATACCCTCAATACGGTTTTGTATGATTTCAAAATGTTCAGATTGTAAAAGTTTGTGATCTTTCCAGATTGAAAGCATGCGCTTGGCAGTCCCTAAAAATAGGTTATGCATTGGGTCTATTATAGTCATTTTAACTGGGTCGAAATAATCTAGCTCTAACAAAACAGAATATCTCACTCCATATTCCTTTTCCAATTGTTCTCTGCTTGTTTTATTTTGCTTCTAACAATTTTACCAACTATTTCTTTATGTTTCTCTAAATCCCTTAATTCACAACATGTATCAAAGCCACCATAATTTTTTTCCCCTACTCCACCATCAAAAGATTTCATACATTTATTGCAGCCTTTCGTTGCTGCATGTCCTAAAAATCCACATAATTTTCTACTAGCAGGGATGTCACAACCAACACAAATTAAGGCAAGTTTAAATGTGACAGGTTGTGATGGAGATTTAAAACTTTTCATACTAAATCCCTGCCAAGCTTCTTTTAGCTCATCAACCAAGGGCTCAATAAAAGTGTTCGTAGGAGGTTCAGTTTTCATATCTGGTATAAGTCCAATTAATATAATGTTCTTTTTTTTAAACCGTTCTGTCCTTGGCAAGTTCAAAATTGTTAAATAAATAGCACCAACAGAATAGTTGGTGTGTTTAAATGGCTGAAACCAGTCGACATTTAACATGACACCAAAGTTACGTTCAACAGTAAAAAAATCATATTTTTCTCCATTAAAACATTTCCATACATCACCATCATACACATCCATCAAAATATCATTTGGTACATTTCTGTACCGCCATGATTCACAGAGATCTTCAAAACCTTCTCTTTTAACCAAAATTTCTAAACTCTCTTCAATGCTTTTATAACAATAAGATTTTCTAGGTACTAGATTTGTTTTTCCTTGCATAGATACAGGTTTTAAAAGTACTTCACCACAAGGTCTACGAAAGTGTGCTAAAGCATGGTTTGGAAATACAACGTTGCTACACTTCTTGGAAGTTTCTACACCTTCCACTATGTTTTTACAATCAGAAAAATCATACAGGGTGAAACATTTTGGACAAACAACATGCCTTTGAAACTTATCTTTTACGAATAAAATACTTTTATGCAGCTGATATATATTTGATGGAAATCTTTTGTACAGTTCTTGAGTTAATTCAGATGATGCTGCTACCAAGTAAAGCAAAGATTTGATAAGTAAAAGTAAATATGAAAATGCTAAATCAGACACGTAAAAAAAGGACTGCCAACATAATAACATTTTCAAAAGAGATACAATTAACATATCAGTTCTATCCCTTGGATGGTCCTCAACAGCATCTTCCTCCTCAGAAAAAAAAATGAATTCCTCATCACACAATTCCTCTTCACTCTCAGAGGACTCTGATAAACAGACATCATCTTGAACTTCTTCCGTCTCTTCATTCCAAAATGTTGGGCTATTTGAATCATTGTTGCAGACTGGAGATGTACGCATCCGAGACCCAGAACATTCAATATTTGCACTACTTTCAAACACTTCTTTTCTTTGCTTTTCCACACATTTGTGTCTTTTCATGTGTCTTCCAGAATATTCCTCCCCACAGCCAAAACACAAGTGCATTCTTCTCTTTTTGCATCCATCCATTCTTAATACTTGTATGGCTCTGTCAGGAAAATGTGTCTTTTAACTGCATAAAAGAATAACACATTTATAATTATGACCCTTTTCATTAAGTGTGTGCATACAATAGATTTTTGTACGTGTAACAATATATATATTACATATATTTATTTTTACTAAGTAAATCAGTAATAGAAATCAAAATACCTGCAAAATGATTGATCATAATAAACATGTCTAGTTTTAACATCTATATATCATGATTAAATTAATTGTAAATTCACAAATTTTCAGAAAAAAATATGCACCAAAATCCTTTTTCTTAAAACCCATCTATAAAAATTCATGCCTTCAAAAAGACAGATTGATTAATGGATAGACAGATGGTGATTCAAACAGTACCGATATACCTTAACAAAGAGTGTTTTAAAATTTCAAGCAATTGCAACTGATCATTGCGGAGAATTCTTCGACAAAATTTTGTTACAGACTTGGATGGATGGATGGACAAACAGACACCAAGGGTAAAACAGTAAACCACACTCTTCTTCAAAGCAGGGGTATAAAAATGAGCTGAACCAATATCAATCTGTTATTTGGGTTCTCTTTTAGTCACTGTCAAGGTTTAAAAAATGAATATCTTATCATATAAACCTAATCTTATATATAATATGTAATATTTACATGTTCCAGTGTCTAGCCTGTGATAACACTACGTATCGATTTTGTACTATATAACCCATAACTTCAAATGACGCAAAGTTGAGGCGCCAGCGGGGTTTGCTTATTTATATTTCAATATTTAATCGTACGATTGCTAAAAATTATGTAAAAATAAGTAACAATGAATCATTCTTTGAATATTATGAGGTGATAATTTCGGTCAGGGCATGATCAAATCTATCATAAACCCCCCACCAAAATTATCACCTCAAAGAATGATTCCTTATTCCATAATAAAATATAACTTATAATCAATGAAGTATAGTTCTAGTACCATTTCTTCTGGCAGACAATCACATTAACATATAAAGCATCTGATAGTGTATCATATATACAGCATTGAAAACTTTAATAGTACATATTAAATTAAACATAAAAGAAAAAATTACCTATTCCATCAACAGTGTTGATTACATGTCGACTGCTGTATTTCTCCACATCAGCTTTGGCTTTCAAATACTTCCTGAAGTCTTTATAAAGCTGATCATTCTTCAAGTCATCTTCATAATCTGTAACACAAATCAACAATAATTACTGCTAGAACATTGCACAATATTCTTTAAAATCAAGGAATATAAACTAGTAAATGCTGTCATTTATTGGTAAGTTGGGTTTATTCACCGAGATTTCAGACATAAACTTTGAATTGAAAAAGAAAAGTGTTTCAGTCCTGCTGTCCTAGGTAAATATGTACACAAGAAAACCAGAACAACATAATGACATGTGAAATATTATGCAATTTGTCCAGAATGAAGAGACATACTTTTTCTTATCAAAACTAAAATAATGTAAATATTGCCTGCTACATCTACGCTGACTGCTGCTAAAGTTTCTTGATCGATATTGCAGGTGGAAGGAGATTCCTCTGTTGATGGTATGCTCCGATTTTAATAGAAGGGTATCTCGTTTCCTTATTTCTTCTTTTACTTTTCACTTTTACAGCCTCTCTGGACCTCTGGCATCGTTTTCCCATGTACGTAGCTAATTGGTCTAGAAAAAAAATCAGAACAAATTATTTCACAACTTTCAGTTTCTGTATTAAGGCTGAATAATCTCTGCATATAATATTTATTACCGGTTACTTCCTGCTCTGTAATCTTACATATGATTTGTGTATTAATTATACCCCCGCAAACGAAGTTTAGGGGGGTATATTGGTTTCACCCTGTCCGTCTGTCCGTCTGTCCGTCTGTCTGTCCGTCCGTCTGTCCGTCTGTCCGTCTGTCTGTAGACGCAACTTTGTCCCCCCTATAGAATTTTTTATTACTGCATGGAACAGTTTGAAAATTTGTACATATGTTGAACACCATCTGAAGATGTGCACCTGCAATTTTTTTTAAGATCAGACAAGATTTAATGATTTTATGACAGTTTTCATTTTCCTTATTCTATATATTGTACACTAATGTTGAAAAGTAAGGGAGGTAATCCTTACAGATTTTATTAATTAATTAATAGAAAACACTCTAAAATATATTTATATAAATACATCCAGATGGAGTTTTTTGTCTTTATGTCTTAATTAATAAAAAAAAATTATTTTTTATAAGTATTCTATCAACTGACAATGCAAAGTTTTTGTTTGTCAATGATAAATTCTTAGGAGCTAATGAGAACATCAAAGACAAGTGTGGCTGAATTCATTCGTCCCAAGGGAGCCATTATCTGAGCCATGGCTCAGATGGAGCATGTGTTTAGGGGAAATTGATAATCTGTAAAATGGGTGATGGTTTTGGGGCTATTTTAAAACTGTTTCATGTAAACCAAAAGGTCTATCATTATACGGAAATAAATAATATAATTATTAATAAAGAAGTTAAACTATTTTTAGAGGTTGTTGAAATTTATTTGTCAAGTAATTTGATGAAGTGACCCTATTGGGCATTAATTTAAATGAAATTCAAAATTACTGATATGATTGTAGTGTTTTGGCAATTTTAAAATTGTTTGTAATATTAAATTTTCTTTTTTACATATTTTTACATAGTATGGTAATTATGGTAATGTTTTGGGAGTTTATTAAATTTAACAAGCTCATCAAAGAAAATCATAGTCCTATGGGATCAATTTTCTGATATGGAGTTCAATTGTGCCATAGGAGAAAGTGAGGAAAATTTGAAACAACTAATTGCATCTGTCAAGACTCTTATTAGAAAGATATTGAAAGTTTTATCAACAGAAGAGCATTGCTTGGCTACCGGTATTTCTATTCACTGCAAAGGGAGGGGTTATTGTCATTTTGTTGGTTTTTCCTTAAATCAATTAAATTAAAAAAATATATCATCAAATACATACATTTGTAAATGTATTGCTGTTATAGATATGTTTTTACAGTGAAATTCTGACAATTTTGATTTTAATTTTTCTTTGTTAACTTTTTTTTTTTTTTTTTACAATTCTAGAATTTTTTTTTTGTATGTGTTCCAAACCTTAATTATTATTCAATTCAATTATTTGTCCCATTTGAAATTAGCCTAGCGGGGGTATTAGTCCCATTAGGACAGTTCTAGTTTTCATTTAAGTTCAAGTTAATGTAACAGAAATATCTTTAAAATTCATCTATAGACTATATATTATATTAAGATACTCAAAATAAACTTTTATTTGCACCAGGGTATTTAATCAAAGTTTTGAAAATTATGACATGTATCAATCATTACATTAAATTGAAAATACATCTTCCCTGACTTAAATACTTAATTAACAAAAATTTAATATTTGACTCAGTGTATATTAGAAATTCAAGCTCACAAAATTTATGCATGTTAAATGCACTGTACTATCTGAAGCTTTCATAAAAACAACATGGGTCCATGGTTATCATAAAAGCTTTCCTTTCATCTTATTTACAACCACTGATCAGCTCCATGTATTTGCATTAAACATATAGGTTATCAGTAATGTAAAAAAATGGTATCTGTTAAATCTGGTTACAAACAGGACTCCATACTGTGACCACATTGACTTACAGTGTTTACTTCTTTTAAGAAATCAGCATGTGTCTATATACACATGTGAACTGACAAGGAGATAGAGAATTGCTAATTGATAAAATGTTAATCCTTATCATAAAATTGATTGGTGAAAGGAATCCTTTGTGTCAGGGGTTTGTTTGCATTTTTAATACAGGATCCTAGTCTCTTATATTACTTTAAAACAGTATTTGATGAGAAAAATGTTTATATTTCAAAATTCTCAAACCAAAATTCAACCTGTTTAGTTTAAAATGTACAGATATATTAACATGAACTCGTGTAGCTAATTAACGTACACTTTAAAAAGTCAACATTTGTTGTTTAAGCCATTCCTTTTTTTCTGTTGAGTAATTTCGGTTTTTGTTTTACATGTAGACAAAGAAATGTAAAGATACTTACATGTACCTACAGGGTGACAAGGAATACATCTCTTTATTTGCATTATCATATATATATATATATATATATGCATGCATGACGACACTCACTCTTAAATCGTATTCCGGTCAGTTGATTTTCGATCCCGATTCAATTGTTTCTAGTTTAATTTTACAATCTAATATAATAAATTTGTTGTACTCAATTGTACAGGAGAAATTTAGTTTATTTACACATGGGCGCAGAGGGAATGCAACAAGTGCACCCCCCCCCATTCTTAAACTATTATACTTAAGTTCTTATATCAAATCAATATTAATTCATGTGAAAATATTTCTTTTCTTGACAGCCAAAATTTGCTTTATCTGTAATAAGAGTTGAATTGCGCGGAAACAGAAATATTTTCCCCAAAGAGTTTTGTTTACCAAAGGCGGCCGGGGGTGGGGGGGGGGGGTACTTTTTTTTTGGGGGGGGGGGGGTTCTAAACCTATTATTTCTGGCTTGTTCCGATTTTCATCTGATACTAATATTTTATTTTAGGGCAATTTATCGAGTGGTAAGTTTCATTTTTCGGATTTTCCAAGCTGGGGGGGAGGGGGGTGTCGATGGGTCTTCTCGAGTTGAGGGGGGGGGGGGGGTGAAGTTTTAACGAACTACGAATAACTACTGAATTTTTTTGTGCATTATGATTCTTTTTTTTGTTTATATGATAAAAGAAAACAATTCGATTAGAAATATGGTAAAATAAACTATCATTCTGCCAACCGGCCAACTTGCTCCGACGACATTTTTCTATCATAAATTCTCATTATTGCACCTCGTTAAAAAATGAATTAAACGAAATATAGTAAATCCTTATAAAATCGCTACTTACAATTAACAAATAAAAGGGATCCAAGCGTTGGGCAATAACTTCTATCTGTCTTTGAAATTCCTTTGTCTCTCGCAGACTCTTGAAAGGCGCCAATATTTGCGTGCAGAATAGTGTGGTATGCTGGTAGGATAGTTGATACAGGGAATTGGATGTGCGGTCATAATAATTTTAAATGAATTTACTTTGATTTGGTTTTATCGGCGTATTTAACATTTTTAAAATCTATTTTATTTAAATAACCAACAAATTAACTTATATTCGAACTTGTAGCTAAATATCAATATCATAGTGGTAAATAAAATACGAATTATTCGATGTTCGCTTACCTTGGTACATCCAAATATGGCAAGATGATGACATTGATGCTGCGAACCAATCAGAGCAAAAAGCGCACAAGCCATTTCTCATAAAGTTTGAAAATTTCCCCAAGACTTCGACAGATGAAATTATGTCGGAGTTAGATTTTAGTGCGACGGACGATGAAAGACTTCATCTACAAATCGACGAGACAATGGAAACAGAGACGGACGAAAGCCTGGAAACAGGAAAAAGGGACGCCTTTCGTTCGATAACTTCCGATTCAGACTCCGAGTCTATCTTGACAAAGGTAGGGTTCTTTAAATTTCGATGTACAAAAACATTCTATACATAGGCTGCAAATGCCGCTGCATGTACTGAATTCACTTCGGCATTTCAATCACTGGTCTTTGAAACCGTTCAAAGGTTTTCAATTTTCATATATAAATATTCAGTTTCTCTCCAATGCCCGTGGACAGGACTGTGCTCCCTTTTTTCGTTAAAAAATATTTTTTTCATTGCATGTCTGTCTCCTTTAGCTAAATTCAGTTATAAAACTCTTCCCTATTGTATGTGTGTTTAATGTGCATATTGTTTATTTACATGATTGTACAACCGAATCCTTGGACCTATTATCCCTTGAAGGCCCATATTTATTTTGTAACTATTAAAGTTTATTTTATTTCACCCCCTTTCAGTGACAGAAGAAATATTATATGAGATTAACAAAATATTCTTCTGAATTTCAGAAACCCTCTGCAAGCTTAAGGCGGTCACCCAGAAAGAAATCACAAAAAGCAACGCAGAGAAGTGTTCTCATGCCAAATTCAGAAACTGATGATACCACAAAGGTAAATACTAAATTTAATTTCATTGATCTTCAAGGAAAAAGTATCTGCATGTGTACTAGGCGAAAACGTCTGTATTTCTTTATAGTTATAGAATTATAGCATAAAAAAGATATTGTTATTCATGTAAACAAAAGTCCTTGCTGTATTTTAACTAGGGACCTGTGGTTCAGTAGACTTGAGCTTTATCTGTTTCACTTCGGAGATAGACATCCAAGTTTTGCAATATAGAGAGTTTCACAATTGGTTAAAAAGTAAATGTTGCAGGGTGTCTTGGACTCTTAAAAACTTTTTAAGTTTTAAATTTATATGAAAGTCCAATTATTTCAACTATAAGCCATAAAAAAGGTCCGTGAAAGACAAGTGAATTAGGGAGCCTTTCTATTTTTGATATAAAAAATATTAATACATAGTACTTGATGTCTGTTTAGGAAATTACAACAAGCACTCCTTTGAGGCGGTCACCTAGGAAACAAAGGCAAGAAACAAGAAGACGTGCAATTGCATATGCTCAAGAAGACACAGAATCAGAAGATGAAACATACTTATCTGCTGCAACTAATATGCAAAAAGAGGTGAGATTGTATTCATTTACTGATTTTGATGATGAAATTATATTATATTACATATAGTTTACGTACAATTTGATTATGGTTATATTCACATTATTCCATTTTCTTCAAAGGAAAAAACCAAGGTCTACATGGGCATATTAAAGAAATACTGCAAAACCAAAGAGAAATTCTTAGTCATTTAGGAGTTTTAACGAAGGAGTTAAAGGGACTTCGAACAGACATTGATAACAAAAGAGATGAAGTTAAGGAACCAGTATCAGTTCCAAATCGAATAAGGGTTGGTATCTGCCTTTTATTTTGCAAGAGCTTTAAGCATCTATAATTTTAAACAATTTTTTAAAATATTAATTGCAGACAGCATAATACACAGTTATTGAATATGACTGGGTATAATGGCAACATGATTTGTTGCACCTGGAGACAATATTTATTGCCCGAGGCCAATAATAGTGTCTGAAGGTCCAAAAATCATATGTTACCTGAACCACAGTCAACTATCAAGCAAGTCATTCATGTTGCTCAGCTGTTTCTCCATTTTGATTAACAACTAGACAAATATTGATTAATAAGCAATATCATAGAAGTCAATGGCCAAGGTTTCTGTTGTTGGGTCTGCAGACTGGTCAGCATCAAAATTGTTAGAGCAGTTGAATTACCATTCTTTTAGTAAGAACTACATTAAATAACATTTTTAATGGTCTAACATAAAAAATGCTAGTACCCATTCATGATCATTCATGATGTTTAAGTTTTTATTCTTTATTTTGATCTCAAGAATGCTGTGAAAGAATATTTTACAAATGGAGAGGAGATAGAGCTGAAATGGGATTATAAAAAAAGGTTTGTCAACTCGTCAACTTTTTCCCATTTAAATAGATATATTTTGGGGATAATTGTATGTACGTTACATTATTTAGTATACTCTTTATTTGGTTGTTATCTTAAATTGATGGATAATAATAAAAGTTGGTATTTAAAAACTTGTAAGAAAACATAAGAAGTCAAGGAAAGTACATATATATACTGCTTAAATGATTTTATAAAATTTGTATTTTATTTCAGATTTTATGATGAAGTCAACTCTGAATTCACAGATTATATAAAAAAGAAGTGTGAAGGGGGTTGCTCCTGATGTCACAAATGAAGTTTTGGATAGTAAGTTTTCTTTATTATTATAAAATAATTCATTGCTAGATGTAAATGTACAAAGTAAATGCATTTTGGGGTGTTTCATTCAGACTATGAAGTGAACATTGTGGACAAAATACATGTAATACATGATAATTTAAAAAGTATGTTAACTATTTATGTTTTGTTTTAGTTTTCTATTCTGGGGTCAAAACTGATTGTCAAGCTTTTCATAATGCACAACAGCATATGGCATATGTACAATAGTTATCCCCTATAGTTAGATATTAATGCTTCTTGTTATTGTGCTGTAGAATAAATATTCATTGCTTTTAAATTATCTGACTTTATATATTAATGATGGCTGGTTATTTCAATATTTGTATGTCTTTTTTCTTGTTTTACCATAGCTGCTGTAAAACGATACTTTACATCAAAAAAAGAAGCTGCTAACAGGAAATCAAGAAATAAAGAAACACTACGTAAGCAGAGGCAGGCCACATACGAGAGGAAGAAAGAGGCAAGTTGTTTAAAATACTTTTCAAGCACCCCATCATTGCTATAAGGCAGATTATTACTCCCTACATTGGTCATTGTTTATAAAATTGAGTGTTAATTTCTATTTTTATGAAAAACCTACCAGTTATATTCTATAGTTTAATAATAATTGGTCTAAAAAAATCAAAGGCTACCTTATTATTTGAGCATGAACTTGGTTGCAATGATTTTTACTTTCAAATGAAAAAGCATGACTTTGTTTTCTGCAGAGAAAACAACCCAAAACCGGTTTCAACCCAGTTTATATTTACTTTCATAGAGTAGCATAATAACTCATTGGTGTAATAAAATTTTCTACTGTTTATCGTAAAAGTGTTTGATGTTTAACCTTGAAAAATCGATAAATTCAGAGGAGTCTCGGAACGCCACTTGTTTACATTTTCATCGTGGCATGCCATTCCACTGCAAATTAGGTCAGCTCAGCTTTAAGCAGAGACATAAATCCTTGGTCTAAGATTAAGAAAAAATAACCGAATAAAACATAAATGATTTTCATGAAGAAAAAAAAATCATATTTATTTTAAAAGAAAGGCAATGTGTACATCAGGTCAATATTGATCACACAGTGTTAGCTTGATGACGCGACCTCTAAATATAGAATGAAAACAGTCCCGCAGAAACGCATGCACAAACTGAAAACCCGTATCAAGACAGCCCGCGCTCTTGCGCGGCCTGTAAAAACAGGATGACGGTTGTCATGGGTCAGACTCATCAGGATTCAGGCAACAACTGAAAGTTTAAACTTGCAGCAACAAGTTCGCTGAGTGACAGCCCTCATTTTTTCGACACAAAATTCGGTCAATGACTAGGATTCGGATTTTGTTGATGCCATTCCTCTCGCCGGAGACAGTTTTCCTTTGAATGATCTCCGAAAAAATGGGTTGGCGAGTTCATAGAGGTGACTCAAGACTAGACATCGACAAATGGCCAGAAAAAATATGAATGCAGCATTGATTGGTTAGTGTTGTGGTTCTAGATGAGGCATAATTTGCATTTTCCTCATACAACAATACATTTATAACATCTGCGCTGATGAGAAACACAATCCGACTTTTGTTCTCTTATATCGTCATTCGTTGTCGAAACTACGAAGAATATGCAATTTTTTACCCACATGCCAGAGATTCGCATGGAGATATCGATGGCAAGGGTTCCTCAGCGCCAGAAATGCCGTAAATGAACACAAAACTAGTCAGGCAGCAAGGCCATGCGTTTAAATTTAATTTGTAATTTTAAGACATTGGGAACGGTAGAATATAGGTATCTCTTACCATATTTCCGCGATCTAATTTAATAAAACGTTAATAGACGTGCACACAGATTATTTTCTAAAAATATTGCTACATGTATGTATCAATAAGCCAGAAATTTATATTATTTCAAAATAAAATTGATGAATAATTTTGCGGCATTTTTCAGCAGCTCTTAAATACAAACTATATACACAATGCCTCAAACATTTTCATTGGCCTGCCTTATACTTTTTTATGTGACAACATACATTAAATGAATTAAAATGCTTTAATTCCCTTTAAATGTAGCTCAATCATTATACGTATCGAAAAGAAAATGATGTTTCTATTTCAAAAGGATAAGGATAATTCATTAATCAGCTGTTAATATTGGGGCATTTCTTTCGTTCAATTTTCACTGCAGAACGGGATCTTCATCATGATTTTACTCTGGTGAGAAGCTGATATTAGATTTATTCAATAACGACCAATTAAAAATAAGTCATCTGTACTACGAAATCAAATGATCTCATTTGAAAAGAAAGACACGTTCATATATGCAAAAACTACTAAAATCAAATCGATAAACTACTGTAAAATTACACTAGATTTGATGCATTGTTTACATCGGTGGGTCTGTGTGACGTCATAAATCCACAAAATCAAGAACGATAATCGGGGAAGAATTTTTTCAGGTGCTGAGTTTTCACGGTTATTTCTCAGTAATGCAAAGGCAAAACAATCTTACTTCACGTATTTTAACATTTGTTTATACCAAGCTTTATATTTATGAAAGAAAATCATAGTGTTAAAAATCGTTTCATATGACCTTTAATTTATACTTATGATTTAGACTTTAATAATTTAAGAAATGAACTACTTACATGCCGATCTACAACATCAGGTTTTGTATCATGCTAAATAAAAACCAAAATTGAAACAGATTGGAAAGGGAAAACACATGCAAACGAAATGTCAATGACTTTTTATTCATGTGAGAATAATGTAAGCCGTCTTACGGATCCAATTGAGGTTCAGCTCAAACTTAGTGTTCACAAGTCCAGTATTTCTTTCTCTAGAGGTTTTATTAAGCGTGATCGTATAGTTACAACAATTAAAAGCAGCCCAAATCAAGAGTCTCATAATGTATTTCAATAAACGGAATCTGTTCAACATCATTTTACATGGGTATATATAACATTTTACTTATGATGGACAGTTTTGACTAGTTCGGCTCATTTACGACGATCATGAGTGAACATTTAGTGTACAAAATTAAGATTAATAGTTTATTCCTGAATAAAGTAACAAACCCGTCAAAACTGCCAATCAAAGAGTCTGGATGCAGGATTTGAGTCTCCGAGTCCTGGGTCTCAGAGTCCCCCACCTAGTATGAGGCATCACTTACTCATAATACGTTCATTCATACATGGCATAAAAGGTTACAAAGGTTAATATATAGAATACACAATACATGACTCAATATAGAGTACCAGAGCTATCGTTGCAGACACAGAATCGCTAAATATGTCACTTGTTGTTTAACTCTCAATTTGAATATTATTATGCCCGTATTGTGCAACTGGTTTCATTACATCATTTAGTAATACTACGCAGGACAGATAAGGCAACACATCGTTTTGATATGCTAATGAAGGGATAATGAGTTATGACGTCATAATATACGCCCCGCCTCTGTATTTCCATATATAGAAAATATACCGAAAACAGCAGTTTAAGCATAAAATACGGCTGATTTAATACTTCATTAGAAAAATATAACTAAGAAACACTTATCTGTGTTTTATAAGTTTACAACAATCAGAATATACGAAGAATTTCGATAACACATCTGTCGTATGGGTGTGAATCTGCGTCCCAAAAGCGCTCGTCAGACGATTTAAACACGTGTAGCTGGTATTCCCGATGATTGCGATCTTTTGATGATTTATCAGGGATGTAGAATAGATATACAGTGTATTTTTAATGTACCAGATAGCTCAATAACTACTTTATTGTGATTTTATACTGTTGATGCATTTCTGATCGACTTAATGTGTTGTTCGGTTCTAAACATGAGGAGAGACTGCATTGTTTACATTGTAAGCATTGTGGCAACGCACTTTGAAAAAAAAATTGGCACTTTGATTTTTTTCCCATTTGATTGATTACAGGAAAAAGGCTCCTATCCCCTCATTTTCCCCTCCAAAACATATGATATTCAGCAACTTAGAGTAAATGTATACTATCGGAAAAAAAATACGCTTTGTTGTAAATCAAGTACAGTTATATTGAAAAAAAAAACGAGCTAGTCAAACAATATTGTATCAATAACGTATCCTGTTTTAGCTCACCTGAACCGAAGGTTTCAGTGAGCTTTTCTGATCACCTGTAGTCGGTTATCTTTCTTTCTCTCTCTCTCTCTCTCTGTGCGTGCTTGTGTATGTGTGTGTGCGTGCGTTGGTTCGTGAGAGAGAGAGAGAGCGAGAGAGAGATTGTTAGCGTTCATGGCTTATCTAGTGGAAAAGGGTGTGTTTAGGAAAATCAAGGTTTCCTTCTTGATGGTGGGCCATACCCAGATGGTGGGCCATACCTACGAGGACATTGATCAGGTGTTCTCAAAGTACGAATAACAGTCGTATCATCTTATCCTCACTCTTTGGTTGTTTCTGCATTTAAAAGTGCCCTCCCTTTTATGTTGCGGGGGGGGGGGGTTATATACAGTAAAGTAATTAAAGCATGTGCATAAAAACACTCACTTTGAAAAAATGGTGTTCTAAATAAGTGATTAAAATTGCAAGATAATGCAATAGCAATATTGCGTTAAACAAACCCAAACAAACACACCAATAAAGCTGACATGTCCTAATGTTTTTTCGGTATATCAGATTCAGCCACTGGTTGTGTAAACATGCAGCAATGACCCTGGAAAAGCTGATGGAGAGATTTGAGAAATGTTATACTCCAACACCAGCAAGCATACGGACCTCGACGGTGTTCAACATCACCGAGTGGCTTATTCCACATCTTAACACCATCGAAAACCACTCCAAGCCACACAGATTTAAAATCGCAAAAGATGACAATGGCAGGGCTAGAATTTTTTGGCAAGAGTGGTCTACAGACAAAGTACGTGCCGTAAAGTTAGAGATGTTAACAAATGTTGTAACAGGTCGGGTACACAACCTTTTATGGATAGCATTATTTAACACGTGACAGTATTTACGTCAAACAGATTCTCCAATCCAGTGAATTAGTTGCAATGCATGGCGGTTTACAACGAGTTTACGATTCAACAAACGCACGTAGTTTTGTCCGTTTTATTCACAATATTTTATTGCTTGCCGGAATGTTTGTACATCTTGATTTTCACTTTAGAAGGTAAAAAAGGAAATATTACGTACCATTAAATTTGTTCCAGGTTCACATTAAAAAATACCGTTGTTTTAGTTGATCAATTGTTGCCTCAAAAAATGATCAGTATCAAGCGACTGACAAACATACGCATAAAAGAACAAACAGATTGTGGTAAGAAAAACCGCCAATTGTGTTTTGGTGACTTTATCATTGTATACTAGAAATAAATACAGGTAACTGTACATTTTTAACATATTTGAATAGCCACGGTAGTAGAAATGCACAAATATACAAACGCAGAAGCGCAAGCTATGCAGCATATAGTATTTTGTCTGTTAAGCATTCTGATGAACGTCACTGAAAAAATATCAAAGCGCATTCTACTAAAGTTGTCCCAAATATGGGCTATCACGTGAAAAAACGGTACTCACTGCTTTTAATTCAATAGGACGTACCTCTCTTTTGAACATTGACAATGGGCATTTTAATAGGTTGATATCAGTCCTCATATGCAATATATTTTAAATGTGAGCGTAGAAATTGAAGTTCAGACATAATTGTCCATATTAATTTCATAAATTCTGAAAAATCATTCAAAATGAGTTTCCAAAGGACAATTCAAAATGGTATATATTTTCAATACGCTTTGTATACACTGAAACTTGTAGTAGCCCACAATGCCTTGCAACTCATTCACTTGATTGGTTAGTCGATAAAAGTAAACAGATGGCTAATTTAGTACGCAAATTTATGCCGACGTCACAATATATAGTGGTGTCGACCTGTGTAAGGTTGTTTGTCAATTCACTTTGTATGGTATATGGCAACACCCCCCTCTCTCTCTTTCTCTCTCTCTCTTTCGCGCGCGCTCCCACACACGCACGCAAACACACATATAACTGAAATAAAACATAAGTCATATGTAAATCGTATTCAAAAAACAAAATGTATATGTATCTTATTTTTAAGACTCTGAATGCTACTGGGGAGTATCTTCTGAAGACGCAGGTAGAGGACTCGCCAGACGCAGGTAGAGGAGCGACTTCACGGAGATAGCTTCTAACATCGAGAAGCTGGAGGGAGATGTCAGGGCAAGTTTTAAATATTTTGCTAAAGAGGGCGACAAAGAATGGTGGAGGTCATTTTTTTAAAACTACGAAATAGGTATTTATTTATTTGAGCTTAATTTTATAGGCACAATAATTTAGTTGATATTAATCATCTTCATTATTAATTATGATGATATCAGTCATTTTTGTTGTTTAAGTACATACTCACATACTGTTACATGTATTTTTAGGCAATCACACAGAGTGGTTCATTGAAGAAATCCTCGACTCCAAAGCAGGTACTGTATGCTTCTTTTCTCTGTGTGTGTTTGTGTGTGAATAAACTTTAAAAAGTAAGGTATTTCTGTCTTTCAGAACCAAATTCTCAGGAAAGTGCGAGCGTCTTTGATTTCGGCGATGACGAAGATGTGCCCTCCGGTAAATAATCATTATACACTTATACATGCACATTCAATAACAAAATCCTACGTTACAGAATAGTAACTCATTTTAAATATTTCTATTTAGGTCATTAAAGGAAAGGCCTGCGGACCCAGAAAGTCGACACAAGAGATCCAGGTAGACGATTTTGTTCTGGTGGACATTCCAAAGTATGCAGGAGATTGGCTTCAAGTCTGCTGCCTTCTGGGTATTGATTGTCAACATGTGACTGTGAGGTGGTACAAGGGATCCAAGACGACTTCTTGGACTCCGTGTACTAGGCGTGTCAAGGGCGCCCGAGGGAAGACTGAGCCCTGGACTGAGACAGTCTCCAGATCTCAAATCTTGACATCGGGATTTTCTCTCACACCGTCTGGATTGCTCCCAAAAAAAATCAGAGATGATTTGGACGTATATGAACAGTATTAACACGAGTAGATGATGAGGAGTGTTTCATCGGGGGCGGAAACTGTCCACTCGGAAATGAATGTTTTATGTTTTTATTTTCATAGGAGTGTTTAAAAGGGGGCGGAAACGGTCCGCTCAGAAATGTATATTTAACTTGTTTTTATCATATTCTTTTGCGTAAACTACCCCAAACCATTTTATTTCTTATACAATAAATAAATATTGAATTCATTTCTTAAATAACTATTTTATCCTAATCCCCAAGCTTTGTGGTGTATAAATTAGGGGAGGGGGTTACATGTTAGTGGTTGCACAGTTTTCCTATTCCTAGCAGAAACTCAACACAGGTACATATATGCTTTAAAGTTAAATAATTCAGATTCATTAGGTGACAATCATTTTTAAAGAAGGATACTTAAACGATCCGTATATATTATTAAACGTAGCTGAATATCTAGTGATCTGTAGTCTGATTCTAAATGCTTTTGTCTCCTCTGAATTTTGGACTTGTTCTATTGTAAGTAATACGGGAAGATTTGTCCGAAATCGACTGTTTAACTTGAATGTAATAAACTCATGTGAACAAAAACGTGACTCAAACCAAGCTATGTATCTTGCTTATAATTCTACGATTGACGCTGAAATTTTGGTTGATCAATAGAAATGTCTTGCTAAAAGGATGATATGCTGTAACTACTTTCTGGTGCCCCTTCTTGAACGATGAATTGCCTAAAATCTACACAAATTTTTGATAGTTATTCAAACACCAGTAAATGAAAACGACACTTTTCTTCTTTCACATATAGAATTTTTTAAAATACAATAACTAGTAAGTAGTGGAGGGAGAAAATGTACCCTTATGCTCTCATGCATTTTAATCGTTTTATAAAGTGATTGGTGGTGGGGTTAAAATAAAGGGAACTGGAAGTTAACCGTGAACACCAACTGAAAATTTAGTTATTTATATTGCATATGATCTTATTTTGGTAAAAATGGTATTCCAGATAAATATGTCAAAGATTAAGTATATGCAAAAATAAGTGAAAATTCGGATATTCATTTTTTGTTAATCTACTGAGGGGCCACATGGCACAATATCCTTTGAACGCCCATATAAAGCCAGTGTTGCTCAGGTGAGCGAATAGGCCCATTTGGACCTCTTGTTTCTTGATAGGGGTTTTCCGCCAGCGACAAGGGATGTACTTTTTTATGAGATGGACAACAACGTGTAAAATGCCTGATTTTCTCACTGAAATTTCGATGCCAGTTGTTTAGGCAGGAGGTGAAAGGGCTCGGACATGATTTTCAAGCACATGTGTAACATTGATGTAAACAAAACTCGTGCCTTTGTCGATGGGTGTGTTTTTAGCTACTAGATTGGTCAGGAACAATTGTTTTTAAAAAAGTTGTAAAGAGGGATTTTTCCAGAAGTTTGTTTTAAACTCGCTACCTGTGTCTAAAGTTGCGTAATTTTGTATAAGAATATATAGTAAAATTAAGTTAAAAGTGGTGTGCAACCTGAGAGGATCCATCTAAAATTGTGATATAAATTCCAGTCGCCGAAAACTTAATGAAAAATGTTATTATCAGTTCAATGATTTATAAATACCCGTAAGATTTTAACAACAAAATTATCCTGATTACACTACCAACGAAAATACCTTTCCACGAACCACTTTTTATAAATGATATATTTTATATATTTAAGGATTTGGAGTATTTGCTACTCAAAGTTTCATGAAAGGAGAAATCCTGCTAGGGGACAGACTTATGATTTACTTTTTATACATTTCTAAGCACATTTGATAACATAGAAATAATTAAATATAGAGATGATTGGTGAAAATGTTTGGGACACTGATAACATATAACAAGAATGCTTAATTTAGAGACAATTAAATATTTGAGACATTAATAATTATTTACCGGTACATTGAATATTACTGAGAATGTTCTGGGTTTTTTTTAAAGCAATATGAGTTGCATGTTAGCCTAATTTTAGTGGGAGAAGCCTTAATTGAAGCAAAATTGAATTATTGTCGTTCCGTACGAAAATTGAAAAGCTATATATTCCTTAGAAGAGAAATCTTCTTTCTGACAATTTTTTTTCTTTCAAATCTTATTTATCATAAAAGTTTGTTACATGCAAACAAGCAGGTTTTTGCAGCAAAATAAAATTCTAAAAAATACAGCTCTTATTGCTTGAAATAAAATTTGTCAGTGCTGTTTCTGGAATATACAACATTTAGATTAAAATAAATGATTTGACTGATTGAAAAATATTATGGTAATATATAAATAAGCCACTTTTTTACATTTGTCTTTCAAGACCTTATAAAAGTCTGAAAATTTTAGAGAATTGAAAAATAAAATTGTAACTAGATGCAGGTGAATGAATTTAGCAAAAATATATTTGCAGTATTCATTAGTCTATAAAAGCATTCAAACAGATTTTTAAAAAAAAGAAAAAATTTCCAGATGATATATTTTTTTTTTTAGGTGTGGAATAATAGTGGATGTATGGTGTTATTACTATTTTAAGTATATAAATTTGAATGAATTTAAAAAAAACATTATATTGTATTATTGACCTCACCTTTTCTTGTTAAAAACTATTAAAAACAACTAGTAAAAAATGATATAACATTAAATAAATTGATTGCTAAACTTCAATTGTAAATGAAATCATTTTTTTTATTTTAATTAATAACCAAATTTTTTGGTTGTAGATTCTAAAGAAATGGCGTCCAATATTTCTAAAGACCTTCCTTCTTACAAGAAATCATTTCGGAGATCGATGTTGAGTTGAAGGCTGCTTGTTATGACATAACAATCGGACAGATGAAGAACGCTCTGAGTATTATTGAAAAAGTGAGAAGAAAATGCATGATGTTGCAGAAAAAATCTGATATTTATCACAAAGAAATAACAAATTAAGAGATTACAAGACATGGTGGCCAGCCTAAGAAAAGAAAAATATAAACTTCAGGAAGAGCTTTCTACTGTGAGCAAAGAACTGCAAGATTTTGAGTCAATGGTATCAGTACTTGATACAAGCCAGCCAGCATCTAACGACGAGGATGAAGTTATGGTCAGCCAACCAAGTGAAAGTGTATAGAACATGACAAAAGATATAACAAAAAAGCTAATTTGGACGTAGTTGCTGTATTTTACTTGTGCTATACATGTATGTAATTCGGTCATTCTTCCTTTAACGGGACGTGTGTCTGCTTTGACTGCATCTTTTCATGTTTTATAAGGGAAACAAACTAGATTAAATTGGAAAGTTGTGCTGTAATTGTTTTACGAATCATTAAAGGGGCATGGTCACGATTTTGGTCAACTATTATTTTTTCAATATTATTGTTTAAAATGCTTCAGGAAGGCATTTTTAATAGGCAACCAAATTTGAGTGTCATATAATGAGTTATAAGCGAATTACAGAGCTTACAATTCTTCGCTATGTAAACAAAGCGTTTGTTTACATTTAGAATGTTGAAGTGAAAATTCCCGTTTAGACCTAAAATAAATGTGTTAATCGTTAGGAACTGTTTCTTTATGCTTAAAATGAATAATAAGATAGACAAACTGGCATTAAATTTTTTTTTACTGGTATATTGAACCTATGAAAACAAAAACTGGGCACGAGCCTTGATTACATGACGAAGAATTGTGAACTCAACGACTGGCACCCAAAATTCATTTGATCATTAGAAATGCATTGCTAAAGCATTGCAAATAATAAAAACAGAAAAATAAAATTTGATTAAAATCGTGACCATGCCCCTTTAAAATGTGAAACATATTTCTTATTTTTGTTTTATTTCATGAAATATAGCAAAAAGTATTGCCCTGTCCACATTTAATCATTTATTCTATGGAGTCATTAATAAACTTGATAGCTTAATTAGTTTTTTTGGGATGTATGGGTATTTTTGTACCTCTGAAATTAAAACGTACTATGTATTTAATTAATATTGAACATTATTATTTGACCAATTTTTAAAAAACAATTCTCTTTTTTTCATTTCAACAAACTACATGTATCAAAATATATCATCCCTCTTTTTTTTTTAAATGAGAGGACCATGAATATTTATAGCCATGTATATTTAGCAATAGCCATAGCTACCCAAAACCAAGCTAACAATAATATGTAAACGGTGTGACCGTTGGACCGAGCGCATATTTAACACGGTGCATTTTGATTTTTGTTTAATAAAATTAATTAAAAAACGCACACAGTAGAAACCTCCTGCATGGTTGCGTATATAGCCTACTCAAATCATTCATCAAAGTTAAACTAAACGTCGCGTGCTCAGTCTACATTTTGACGTCATATTTCAGACGTAAAACGTCTTCGGAAATAGCCGAAGAGACTTACGTGATTCCGAAATTTTTTTTATTTCTTCTTTCATTGTTCATCAATTTAATTAATATGAATACCAATGTAATAAAATCGAATACTTTATTCAGAATCTTAAAGATCAGTTCCTTGACGTTAATATTTTTATTTTCCATCTGATAATTTGATAAGACATACATAGAACAAGTCGTGTTTCTTGATTGAAGCACTATTGAAACTTATCTGGTTTCCTTTTTAATTTCTTTTAATTCAAATTACCTTTTATTGAAACACTGGAACTTATTAAATCGAGTTTAGGGGCAATAAACATCGATAAGTACCAGTCAATCAATGATCGAACTAACTTTTTAAAAACAAAATGGCTGCCAATATGGCGGCGCCCAGAGCTGGAAGAAAATTTTTTTGGCCTTAGTACCCCTGATTCAACTTTCATTTTTCACCGATTTTCTTATATATACGTGTTACCATTAATCCTCGCTTCGCGAGGCGGGCTTCGCCCGCCTCTCGCTGCGCTCGGTATTATAGGTCTGACAGGGCATACTCATACATAAAACTAGGCCTGAATGATTATGCTTTTAAATGCAACATAAATATTGTTGTACTTTTACTTACATAGGATGGTATGTTTTAAATAATTATTTAATAATAATTTTCTAAGTAATCTTTTAAAAAGCTTAGAAAGAATCTAAACAAGCATTCTGAGAGTATTGCATAAGCAATACACGTCCCCTACCGGTTTGTATTATTATATGACAGCTTCCAAGCACACAACTATTTCAGAGCTATTGTAAACGAGATATCATGCTTTAATCAGAGATAAAAGAACAGAGGAAATTAAAACTATATAGTTGATATAGAAATTAAATAGGAAATAGGTAATATAATACTCTTTATTTCATCTCCTGTAATTTCGCCAAGTCTATTCTGTATTCGGTGGTAAAAATTTGTGAAAACAATGCACTGTTGTGCACAATATCATATCTTACCGTCTTCTGTACCCCGAATCAAACCAAACAGTTAAGCAGCCCAACCCGACAACGAACCCGATTGTAATAATAATACAAAAAACCCTGCCGATTAAATTTACAGCACAATGCTTGACACTATTTTATAGAATTTATTTGTTTGTTAGAAATGATAAAAGGAATGGTACAGGAAAAGGAATGGTACAAGTAACGCACGATATTATTACTGACTACATACTGACCTCGTTTATTCAGTTACACACCGAACCCGATAACGAACCCGAACATTAAAAAATTGGAATATAAAAAATTAATTTTCTCGAAAATATGTCAATCAGTCGCTACAAAAGTGTAAACTTGATCTGTAGTTTGACATTTTGAAGCTGTTCAGCAAGTTTCATATTATTCCTCAAATGCATAAAGAAAAAAAGTGTGGAAAACTGAAGTGTGACAGACAGACAGACGGACTGACGGACGAACGGACGGACGGACAGACGGACTGACGGATGCAGAGGAAAGCTATAGTCCCCTCCGGTGAAACCGGTAGGGGGCTAATAATCTGTTAGAATTCCCTTGGGACCATTTATCAGTTCTGTAGAATCTCTTGCTTAGGAAATTGCAATGCGGGAATACCAGAACTTGACGCAGAAGCACAATCCAGATATAAATTTGTGGTTAAATATATGCTTTCGAACGAAAGTCATTTATCAAGGAATATTAGAAATAAATCAGTTTATGAATGACTGAAATAAGTCCAAGACTGCTTCATGATCATTAGGCATGGAGTACCAAGATGACGATATTGGATAGCAACTTTCAAACCATGTATTTCTCTTTCTGAAGATAAAAAAAATAACATTGATAAGATCTCCATTTATTCCTTTAATTAATAAATAGTTCTTTTCACATACATGTATTATAAATATATGAGCAATATTGAGTCATAAAAGTACTTTTATTTCAGAACTGAAGTCATTATTCATAGCTTGTAAAACAACAATGAATTTTTTAAAACTGCTTTGCACAATTCCTTGTCTAGTGATAACACAAACAATGTATGTATTTCTAAAGGCACAAAACTGATCCAGTACATTGCATAAAAAAACTAGAGGTACTGTGAGCAAGCTCACAATTGATACCCCCCGCTAAGAAAAAAATCATAACGCGTGTATTTTTGCTATTATAGAAAATATTCGATGAATCTATTTCACTGTCCATTTTCTATAAATAACAACTGCTTTATTTTTTAAAACTGTTAATTTTTAGCTTCTAATATTTCCATTAATACAAGACATGACACAGACAGCATTTAGCTTTTATGAAACAATGACCTTGAATTTTCTCAATTGACCTTAGGTCTGGTCATTACACACCCTTTAATCATAAGCAATCTTTGTGTGAAGTAAGAACTTCCAATGTTTCCCCATCAGAAAGATATTGACCGGACACGAATTTTGCACTTTTTCTGCCAGTGACCTTGACCTTGCCCGAATGACCTTGGGTCAAGGTCATGACACACCCTCAGGTCATAAGCAATCTTTGTGTGAGGTACGAACTTCCAATGTTTCTCCATTAGAAAGATATGGACCGGACACGAATTTTGCACTTTTTCTGCCAGTGACCTTGACCTTGCCCGAATGACCTTGGGTCAAGGTCATGACACACTCTTAGGTCATAAGCAATCTTTGTGTGAAGTAAGAACTTCCAATGTTTCTTCATAAGAATGATATGGACCGGACACGATTGCACAGACAGACGGACAGACAGACAGACGGACGGACGGACAAGTTGATTCCTATATACCCCCCCCCCCCCAAACTTTGTTTGCGGGGGGTATAATAATATACATTCATAAGTTCAACATAGATTTTGTCCTAAACCTCACAAATCACAAAGCAACTCATAAAATAGTTCCATTGCTATTGATAATGGCTGTCACAACACGCACTAGTTTGTCACCAGAGGTAATACATGAATCCACTTTCCTCTTCACTAGATTGATGGGCAATGTTCCTTTGATACTTTCAAAGTCCTTAAATCTTTCTTTTACCCTTTCACTGTGAATTCTAGCACGAGACATCATTCGGGACTTCTCCACCTCTTCCCTTGATAACTGCTTTTTGCCTTTGGTGAAGGCAGGTACAGTCAACATGGCACATCTAATGGCAAAGTCCGCCGACATATTGAAATCTGTCTGCTTACACAAAATCACCAGGCACTTACTTGTCCAAAAATCCAGAATCACAAGTAATATGTCGGTCACTCACTCGGCCTCCCCAACAGGTTGAGAGAAATGTCACACAGCCAGATGGACTTCTTCCTACCAGGATCTTGATTGTGTTGTGTCTTTTGTAGTTCGAATAGGTTTGATAGCTGATGTCAGTACATATGCGAGCGGATTATTGTCAGTAAAAACACAAAATGTCTGACCTGTCAGATAATCAGAGAACTTCTTTGTAATCGCTAATTTTAATGCGAGAAATTCCAACTTATGAGTTGGGTAATTTCGTTCTGACTTACTAAGTCCCCTACTAGCATACGCTATGACTCTTTTAACACCTTCCTGTTCCTGGTACAGGACTGCCCCTAAGCCACTTTGACAAGGATCTGTATGAAGCTCAAATGGGGAATTGAACTGAAATTAATTTCTCCTTCAGTAGAGCAAAGGCCTTCTCCTGACTTGGTCCGCAATTCCAAGTAGATGTTGGCAGCTTTTGTTTTCCTCTTGGCACCTTCCCAACTGCCATTATACTAATTAAAAGATGGGCAATCTTGAAAAATATTGAATGAATTTTCTATAATACCCTGCAAAGCCGAGGAACTGCCGAACATCTTCAGGTGATTTAGGTGTAGGCCAATCTCACACTCTGTCTACTTTCTTAGGGTCTGCTTGTACCCAATCTTCAGTGACAATGTGGCCTATGTACTTTACCCTTTTCATAAAAAAGAATATTTCTTGGGAGACAATTTCAATCGAAAGTCTCTGAATCCCTCAGGTGCCAAGATTTCAAATTGGTGATAACCAGATTTCATATCCAGGACGGAGAAGAACAGGGAATCCAGGATTTCATCTATCCTAGGCAGTGCGTAATTATCCCTTACTGTCCTCTGATTCAGCTGTCTGTAGTTAACGCACATTCTCAATGATCCATCATGTTTCTTCACCGTTAAAAATTCCTGTACTAGTATATGATGCCTAACCTCCTCTATCATTGCTGGGGGTATACGTCGATATTTCTGCTTAAAAGGAGTAGGATCATGGATGGACTTTAAAACATTATCTGCATTCAATTCTTCATTGTTTATACTGTCTTTGATCAAAAATACTTTGGAAATTCGGGTTTTAATTCGATTTTGCAAGAACATTCGGTCGCCAATGCAATCTAAACACACTTTCATTTTTATCACTCATACAACTTGTTTTAAGAATTATAAATTTCCAAAAAATACATTAATATATTTGAAAGTTCTATTTACCGTTTATAATATGTTTGGAGCAGATCCTTGAATGTTCGATGGGCTTCAAATGTTCTCTCTTCATGGCTGACACCCACTTTGCTCTCAGGTGAGGGTCGGTAGGTATTCTAAAAAACTTGAGATCTACACCAGGAATCTGTCTGTTTTTGCAGCCATACCTACAACAATGGGCAGGCATCGTGAATACTTTAAACTAGAGAATCCAACCACGATATCGAAGACACATGTCATACACGTAAACAATCAAAATGGCGCATAAACAGGTAAACTACTATAAGATTATCGTGACCTTGCCCTACACAGCACTGATCTCGTTACCCTTCTATTTACATTACCAAAGGTTGACATTTCAATTTGTTCTTTTTGTTCTAGTAGAAGCGTTGAAACATCAAATAAAGTTACATCTGACAGACTTGATGTGCTACTTGAAAACAGTGAAGGTGTATGTAATGGCGTTGACATGTCAATACTTAAAGGTGGCGAAGGTGGAGTGTAGATAGGAGATTCCTGCATAAATGGTATTGGTGAAGGTAATCTATGGATGGTAGAGTGGCGTTTTCTTCTGGTGACAATAAATATGATGGTGATGGTAATGCAGATGGAAATGGACGTGACTGAAAAAAATAAAGTTTGGTTATTATAGCCTTGGTAATTGGTTCCAAATATAATTCATTTTCTGATAATGATGCAATAGATGCATAATCATTACTAAAAGATGAATCAGAAAAACTTTCATCCATGTCAATATTGTTTGATTCATAAGAGTTTAAAATACAGTTTTTTTTATAAACACCAGCCATATTTCTGGCCTTTTGTCTAGTATCAAACTGATTTTTTTTGGAATAAATGATAAATCTATAAATGCTTATTGGAAGAAACAACACTAGTAAAAATAAAAAGTAAAGGTAATTTAAATTCATATGATAAGTATTTGATTGCAAATTACCTTATATAACATGGGTAAATTAGGCGAAACATCAGGTGTCGTAGAACCAGTAGAGGAGGGGTAGGTAGAATTGCCTATTCTACCTGCAAACTTAACCCCCTCCTCTACTGGTGTCGAGGTCTCCTCCTCCCGGCCCGAGTCGTGGTGGTGGCACCCGGTGGTCTCCACACCGGCCTCCTCCTGGGTGTTGATCATCTCTGGGTTGGTGGTGCCGGCCTTGGTAGTTGAGTAGGGACCCGGCCTAGTGGTGGTGCCGGCCTTGGTAGTTGAGGAGGGACCCTGCCCGGTGGTGGTGGCTGCATTGGTGGTTGAGTAGGGACCCTGCCCGGTGGTGGTGGCGGCATTGGTAGTTGATTAGGGACCCTGTCCGGTGGTGGTGGCGGCATTGGTAGTTGAGTAGGGACCCGCCCCGGTGGTGGTGGCGGCATTGAAGGATGAGCGGGCACCCGCCCCGGTTGTGGTGGTGACCTTGTCTTTCGCTGTTGATCCTTTAAATAAAGACAACTATTTAAAATTTTTCAGCATAATAATTAATAACAAGAATAGAATTCCTGGGTCCTCCGCCGTTCAAGCAGTATAATAGTATACTGTACTGTGGAATCATTAAATTCCGTGGGGGCCAATTTTCGTGGATTGCTTAAATTTTACAGGTTCGTGGGGACGTAATTTCGTGTATTCTCTAAAACCTACAAAGGAAATATGATTTCATTACCCTTATTTATTAATTCGTGTAGGATGTTAAATCGTGGATGAGAGGTACCCACGAATTCCACGGAAATTGAACAACCACGAAATCTAATGATTTGACAGTATATGAAATTGCAATATTTTCAAACATTCAGGGCTGTTCCAGAATCAAATGTGTGGGGAGGTTGGGAGCAACATTTTTTACCCCGACCACCCATTTTTTTCTATTTTTCCTGTCGCAAATATATCCAAATACTACAATCTAAAATCAAACAAATACCTATTAACATATATAAGTTTATTTAAAATGTACGAGACAATATCACTGTGCAGTTTTTGTTTAAAAATCATATTCAAGTTTCATACTCTGGTTTACATGTTGTATAAAATCACATACCTTATTGTAGAGATATACATGTAAGAAAATGGTCAGAATAGGGGACAGGAAAAACACAAGATGATGCCTTGTCATCTGTTGTCAATATCTGGTCAAGATTGTTCCCATGAGTATTGTCAGTATTTGTATTTTCAAAATCTTTTAACAGTTTCATATCTTCATCTATAATGTTTCCTATACGAATGCGTGACAAAATATTTGCATATATAGGATCGTTCTTTTGTCTTATAATTTCATATAGTTCATGAAGTTCAAAATTCTGTGTCCATAATGAACCAGCTAATGCACGGTATCCTGAAGAAGGGTTTTTGAAGACGGGTAAATCGCCGTCAGGATTCAATTGCAAAAGGTCTCCTACTGCCAAGACAGAAATTCCAGCGAATGGTTTGTTATAGATCTCGAAAATGTGCTGATGTGTTAGATGCAAGTGCAATAGACTTCTGGCTCCAAACATAAAAATTTCATCAGCTATTATGAGTTTGACATTGATGTAATTACTTCGTAACCTATTTAAGTTCTCTGTGCCAGGTTTTTTATATTTAAATTTGTTTGATTTGTCCTTTATTGGTAGATTAAAAGCTGAATGAAGTGTTGTACCATTAATGTGTACTGCAGCTTTTCCTGTAGAGGCTGTTAGCAATACTGTTGGTTGATCAGGACTGTGTGCTGGGGTACGCAAGGCTCTTGTTACACCTTCATATATAGCATTGATCAAATGAGATTTGCCTACACCCCCTCCTCCACTCAGAAAGATATGAAATGGATCAGGTACATTTACAGACGATCTCATAGCTGTGGCCCAATAATAGATGAAGTCAAATAAAAGTCTCTGTTTGGAATTTAGGGATTGAATCAACTTGGAAAAATCAGTGTCTGGTAATGTTGATGTTTTTGTCAATGTGAATGATTTATTAAATGATGAATGACGTAAATTTGTTTCTAGAACATCATTTGGTAAGTTATCTGGATTGAGGAATTCATAGTTTGGATCTTCTATAACTGCTCCTTCTTTTTCCTGCTCTATGTTTGCCATAAAATCTTCCCATGCTTCCGGAGCCATGTCATCCGGGTCAAAATTTTCTAAGACTGACTCAACATTCAAAGGATTAAAAAAACGTTTGCTGAAGTACTAGAACATTTTGAAACGGACTCAACTTGCAAACAGTTATTTAACACGGAACCTTTCACTGAATACAGCAAACACAAAAATATAGGAGATCTGTTGATAAAATCTCGCTTACATTAGATACATTAAATTTGGACCCCTGATGAGGCTTCCTTTACTGCCGAAACACTCCACAACTACCATTATAACAACATATATTTCTTCAATATTATAAAGATGCAACAATCAGGTGTGGTTTAGAGTGTCGGGTCCTAAATATCAAGTCAGGTTGATTGATGTTGTTTTTTCTAAACATACGGCATGCAGAGCAACACAATCTAAGTGCATTAAAAAGTGCTTTTAGAAAAAAAAATCAAATTTGAAAAAGAAGTGGCAGAAATTAGAGATCAAACATCCGAGGAACATGAATATTTGGAAAAATTGCACTATGAACAACTTCCCCACTTCACCGAAAACGCCATAAATACTGTCTCAGAAGAACAGTATGGCGCCACGAGTCAATTTGGTGATCAAATTGAAGAAACTAGGCACCATGCCGAAAGAATGAAAAACATTCTTGTTTGCTTGTTGTGAGGAGAAGAAAATTCGAGACGCAAACAAATTTGTGATGGCTGTACCTGTAACAGGAGGTGGGGACTAAAAGACGCACGCGCAAAAAAGAACACACTGTTCCTAAGCCAGAGCCCCAAGGAACCGTTCAAATTATTGTGGAAGAGACAACGGAACAGAAAGAAGAAGAAGATACTGAAAGATACCAACATGTCCCAACGAACCACAAAATACCAGCTGATGTCACGCTTGGGATGCCAACATTTGTCAACACAAACAGCAATGAAGGAGTGTCTTTGGTTCTACGACATATCGATATGAACGGCGGGATAACAAGATATGAAGGAAAAGACCGACAGTGGATGTTTGCATGCAGTGATGGCAGGCCACGTAGCCTTTATCAAAGGATACTGGACGAGGTTATGATTTGAGACCATTGCAATGAGCCTTGCTTGAACATCCAATCTTACAAACAACACCATAAAGAAAACCACAAAGAATGTATCCCATCATGCTCAAGAGAATAAGTAAATGTGTGAATTGATGGGATTCAATACAGAGAATGCAACACAATTTCCAAAATTCTGCAAAGACCACCACGTCGCTTGGCACCTGTTGCTAACATTTCACATGACAGCATTGCCAAAAAATGGTGTATCCATACATACAGCATGCCAAAGATCTCAACCAACATCAGTCGAGTCCTTTATAAGGTATTACAAAAATAAAATGTCCGAAAATCCGAACTGTGCATATTTGAATATTTGCAAGTCTTTCGATTTTTTCAGGCTATTTTCAATTTTGGTATTGGCATTCGGCGGAATAATGCAGAGCTTGTAAGAAGCGCAAAATTTCACATCAAAGAACTTTTTTTACGGTCTTTTTCATCCCCATTATTAAGATATTGAAATATTTGATGCAATTCAGTATAAATTTATGCCAAAAGAAGTACGTGAAAAATAGGATCAAAATGCGTCTTTTACAGTTAGCGGAGACAAATCGAAAGGCCAGCACCTTGATTTTATATTAGAGGAAACAACAAAGCAATCAAACACTACTTACCAAGCGGAACCGTCCATTCTGATGATACATTGAAGTATATCTGCTGTAATATGAAGTGTTTTGAAAACTTACAGGAGAAAGCTTCAAATATGCTGGAAACAAAAACACCAACTGAATATGGCACCAAAATCATCGATATTGATAGTGCCATCCAAGCATTTAGACCCGTTCTAAGAAAGCATCTCTCGTAGTCGCCTGATTCGTTTGACAGTTTAGAGGGAATAAAACTGCACCCAGGTCTTCTTGAATTTTTGACCCATTCAACAAAAAAACGGATGTCCAAAATTGACAGCGATATTTTAGGCCAAAATTTAAAACAAATCAACAGAGCCAGTTTATACTACAAAAACAGAAGAAGAAACTTATTAACACAAACAAAACATGAACTTTATGGACAAATCAAGACATTTAAGTTTTTTAACATCTGACAATCTGCTCCGTGTACACTATTCACAAATCTTGGAAAGTCTGGAAGTTCAAAACGCCAACAAGGCACCTTATGCAAACCTGTACTTTGATCTGAAAGATCTGCTTGTAGCAGATACAAATTAAAGAAATATAGAACCATTAGAGGTCTCTCAAAGCGTTGACAGAAGAAAATTTACAATGTCAAACCCTTTCAACGAACATATCGAGTGCAGTGTTATTTAAATAAATGCCTTAAGGATAAACCTGATGTATCTGGGACAATGAGATAAATCGCACAATATTTCTGCAAAATCAATTGGGTAAATATTCATTTGCATTTGATTAAATTTTTATGTTGCGTTACCCCATCTGTACTTTGTATAGTATATCATATTTACAAACCGTTTCCCGAATTCTAAACTGTGATGATGATTGTGAAAATGAGCTAACTCGGACAAAACTCGTGTCCTTTATAACTGGTGTTTTATATACCACCCCCCCCCCCACCCTTTCCTTAAATACACTTCATTTCTCGGATCTTCTTAATCAACGTTTAACTGAAGTAGACGAGCATAAGACATGCTTGTGATTATGCCCCTTATTTCAAAGATAAAGAGGATTGACATTAATTACAATGGTCAGCTTAAATGAGCTAACTCGGACAAAACACTGTTGTACATGTATTATATAATCACTCCATCCCCCTAATATTCTCTTGGTCTCATCACACATAATATCAGATTCCATTTCTCTGATCATCTTATTCAACGTTTAACTCAAGTAGACGAGCATAAGACATGCTTGTGGTTACGACATTTTTTTTTTACAAGATCAAGAGATTTAACATTTAACATTAAATAGAATGGTCAACTTAAATGAGCAAACTCGGACAAAATACTGCTGTATTATATAATCACCCCTACCTCCCTATTTCCTTGGCCTCATTACACTTAATACAAGACTCCATTTCCCGGATCTTGCTTCTTATTAAACGTTTCACTCAAGTATACGCGCATAAGACATACTTGTTGTTATGACATTTTATTTCCAAGATCAAAAGAACTAGAAAACTGACCAGTCAGGAAGGGCCCCGCTATGACAATTAATATAGAGATGTGAAAAAAACTTTGAATTCCAACCTCTTTATATTAACAATGATGAAAAATAAATGCCCTGCAGAAGATGTAAAGAACTGGGATATATAGGATCTCGTGATTTGTAGTTGGATATGATTTTCATCCAACAATTAAAATGTTTTTTTCTTGAGCCTTACAAAATGTAGTGGTTTTTCAGAAATGACAGAATGGGTTTATTATCTGATTACCTGTTAAAATTAACAGCATTAATGCAGAAAAAAATAAAATAATAAAAAAATAAAATAGTGAAAACGGATATCTTAATATGTATCTTGATTTTAGAATTCAATAAAATTATTATAAATCATTGTGTACGGTATTTTAACCAAAATAAAATATGAATATTATATTTTAAATCCATATTTCAAAGAATGTACACAATACTACACATCATTCCAAATTGACCTTAACTTCAAAACAAATTTCATATGCAGACACAGGCAGTGCAGTAATTAATCTCATTGTGACAGTAGCTGCAGATCTGCAGCTCTCTGGTTGAAAAAATTCGGATAGACAAACCAGAGAGCTACAGTTCCAAGCGTTGTAAAAACCTCCGATTTACGCCGCCGTTTTTGTGTCGCTCGCTTCGGGAATTATATCCGACTTTAAAAGCATTCAACCGCCTAAAAAATTGGATTTATTAATTAAACATATAGTTTACCCTAACTCTGTTAACTTTGTTTTCCTTTCAACGGTTCACAACGGCCATCCTTCGCCTTGGAATGTCATCGTTGTAAAAAACTCGCCTTATGACAACCATGTTTACCTAGTAGCGAGATCTCGGGAGTGTCGATTTACCCAAATGGACCCAAATTCAAGCGGAAAACAATTATAATAAAATCCTCATAATTTAGGGAAATTTGGAAAAATAAAAATAAAATAAAAGTTACTTTAAAAAGTTGTTTTATTTTTATATAATATATATATTTATATTATTTGAATATACATGTAATTACATACATTATATACTTTTACAAATCGAGATAAAATGCTCATCTTTATTTTTCAAAAACAATTTTTAAAGATATACTGAAATAATTTTAATTATTGTTTTGGACCTTCGGCTTTTATTTTTCCAAATTTCCCTAAATTATGAGGATTTTTTTATAATTGTTTTCTGCTTGAATCGCCATTTGGGTCTTTATTTTTCTTAATAACGGCTAACAACCCCATGAAATGACTAAAACAAGTGATAATATTAGTAATAAGGATTTTATTATAATTGTTTTCCACTTTAATCGCCATTTGGGTTCATTTGGGTCCATTTGGGTAAATCGTGCTGTCCAAGTGCTTTTAATTGTATGACTAATTTATGCTCGAGTTTAACAAAACTTACCTAAGTTGCAATAAACTAACTTTTTCTTGAGTTCACTTAATCAAAGTAATACATAATAGTTCCAACTAATAAAAAAGATTATATGTAATGAGAAGTTATGAAATAGATTTATAACTGCTTAATGTCATATCTTATTATATAAAATAACTGAAGTCCTAAATTAATTAAGCTACAACTAGTAAACACTAACAAGTTGTTTATGGAAATGCATATATTAACTCGTACCGTAGATATCTCGAATGAAACTCTATAAAAGGCCTTTCTAGTCGTTTTGATATATTCACCGTTCGACCACTTCTTCATATAGCCCTGATTGTGTGAAGCGGCTGGAAACGTCAACAAAGGTTGGGTTAATGTGCAACATCTTCAATTTTGGACACTCAAGAAATCCAGTTTATTGAAACTCGTGTGAGATTATGTCTAAACAATGAGACAAAATGAAAAAGTCCAAACATCCGTTAAACTATTCACCGCGGTATTACCCAAACGTATACTATCGTGTCAAAAGTATGTCACACCCCCCCCCCCCCCACCCAAAAAGAGACATATTTTAAAGGGTTTTTGTTGATATTTTTTGTCAGAAATGAAGATTTTCCATTTTTATCCAAATGCCAACAATTTTGAAAAATGACATTATAAGGTAACCTGACAAAATATTTCTTGTCCAAAGCGTTGCTATTGTAGATTGTTGCAACTTCAGTACTTTGATTTCATGCCAGTTCACTTGAAACTGTAAAAGTCCATCAGGCCCAAATAGTGCTGGTCCTTTCTGAGCAACAACCATCAAGTCCATGTTTTTTCTGTTGTTTATTCAACGTCACCGGTACATGTACCATGCCCAAGGGATTAATGCTCTCACCCGAAAAAAGTATTTAGCTTGATTCTGGTCTTTTGAAGTGGAACATCACTAAGCTTTTCCCTATAGAACGTCTCTGGTATGATGGAGACAGATGATCCATTATCAAGTTCCATGTCATTTTGTTGTCCTTTGATCATTGGCACTTTCTTCACATTGTTCACAGAATGCACAAGTAGTATAGGTTCAAATTGATGTTCATCGTTGTCACCATCATCATCTAAGTAGTTCACCCCTTTTTAGCTCACCTGAACCGAAGGTTCAAGTGAGCTTTTCTGATCACCCGTTGTCCGTCGTCCGTCCGTCCGTCCGTCTGTCCGTCCGTCTGTAAACTTTTCACATTTTCAACTTCTTCTCAAAAACCACTGGGCCAAATTTAACCAAATTTGGTACAAAGCATCCTTATGGAAAGGGGATTATAAATTGTTAAAATAAAGGGCACAGCCCTTTTCAAAAGGGAGATAATTGCGAAACAGTGAGTATAGGGTGCATGTCTTTAAAAATCTTCTTCTCAAGAACCACTGCACCAGAAATGCCAATATTTACACAAAAGCTTGTATGTATAGTGAAGATTCTAAATTGTAAAAATCGTGACCCTCGGACCAAACCTGGGGCCCCAGGCGGGATTCAAATTTTAACATAGAAATACATAGGAAAATGATTTAAAAGTCTTCTTCTCAAGAACCACTGCACCAGGAATGCCAATATTTACACAAAAGCTTGTATACAAAGTGAAGATACTAAATTGTAAAAATCGTGACCCTCGGACCAAAACTGGGGCCCCAGGCGGGGTTCAAAGTTTAACATAGAAATACATAGGAAAATGTTTTAAAAGTCTTCTTCTCAAGAACCACTGCACCAGGAATGCCAATATTTACACAAAAGCTTGTATACAAAGTGAAGATGCTAAATTGTAAAAATCATGACCCTCGGACCAAAACTGGGGCCCCAGGCGGGGTTCAAAGTTTAACATAGAAATACATAGGCAAATGTTTAAAAAATCTTCTTCTCAAGAACCACTGCACCAGAAATGCCAATATTTACACAAAAGCTTGTATATATAGTGAAGATTCTAAATTGTAAAAATCGTGACCCTCGGACCAAAACTGGGGCCCCAGGCGGGGTTCAAAGTTTAACATAGAAATACATAGGAAAATGTTTAAAAAATCTTCTTCTCAAGAACCACTGCACCAGAAATGCCAATATTTACACAAAAGCTTGTATGTATAATGAAGATTCTAAATTGAAAAATCGTGACCCTCGGACCAAAACTGGGGCCCCAGGCGGGGATCAAAATTTAACATGGAACTACATATGAAAAATGTTTAAAAATTTTCTTCTCAAGAACCACTTCACCAAAAATGCCAATTCATACACAAAAGGTTGTATATATAGTGAAGATTGAAAAAATCGTGACCCCCGAACAAAAGTGGGGCCCCAGGAGGGGTTTAGATTTTAACATATATAGGAAAATGTTTTAAAATCTTCTCAAGAACCATCGTGCAACTGTTTGGGATATTACTATGCATACATGTACATCCTTAAATAATGTAGATTCAAAAAATTGTAACTCCCGGACAATTGATGGGCAGCAAGAGGGGTTCAAAATTTAAACATTTTAAAAAACAAAGGAAAAGTTTAAAAATTTTCTTCTCAAGAACTACAATGTTTTAGTTAGTGGAATATCTATGCATGCATCCTTCGCTTATGTAGATTCATAATTCGTAAAATCGTGACCCCCGGACCAATAATGGGGCCCCAAGATGGGGTCAAAGTTTATTATAGAAATATAAAGGTAACAGGTTAAAAAATCTTCTTCTCGAGAACTACAATGCTTCAATTTGTGAGATTACTATCATGCGTACAACCTTGGATAATGAAGGTTCGACAGTTTTAAATTAGTGACCCCTGGACTAATACTAGGGACCCAAGATGGGTTTAAAGTTAAATGTAGAAGTACCGGTATATATGGAAAATGTTTAAAAATCTTCTTTTCGAGAACTACAATGCATCAATTTGTCAGATAACTACGTAAGCACCCTCAGATAGTGTAGATTCGAAATTATAAAAGCCGTGACCTCAATCTAATACTGGGGCCCCAAGAGGTGTTCAAAGTTTAGCGTAGAAATATAGAGGGAAAATGTTGAAAAATCTTTTTCTAGGGAACTATAATGCTTCAGCTTGTGAGATAACTATGCAATCATCCTTAAATAATGTAGATTCCAAATAATTAAAACTTTAGCACTGGACTAATACTGTGGCCCCAAAAGGGGTTCAAAGTTTAACATAGAAAGATATATTGAAAATGTTTTTAAAAAGTTCTTCTCGAGAACTATAATGCTACAGTTTGTGAGATTACTATGCAAGGATCCTCAAATTGTGTAAACTCTAATGTAGTGGAACCAAGAGTTAACTTTCTTAATGTTCTGTACAGTCTGAGAGTTATTCCTCTTGAAGTGGAACTCTTCTACGTTCAGTTTTTCAGGTTGTGTACGTGCGGTCCCACCGCAGTGCTACACATTTTCATTCCTATGTTACTATTTATGTTGTTCAAGCCAACCATAAACCTCGGACCATTACTGGGTCCCCAGAAAGGGGTTCAATGTTTAAAATAGAAAAAGCATATGCTACGAAATGTAATGTTACAAGGAACTGCTGTTCAGGTGAGCGATGTGGCCCATGGGCCTCTTGTTTGGTTTCTTGTCTAAATCCTTCTTCTTCTTGAAACATGCTCTCTCAATATGACCTTCATTTGAACAATAGTGACAAATACTGTGCAAGTGTTTACAAGATTTCACACTGTGATCACGTCTACACCTCCAACATGGTCTATGACTGTCCTTATGTTGCTGTGATGCAGGTGAATGTTTTTGCATCTGTGGTTTAGGTTTCGATTTCTGACTTCAACTTTGTGTACTGTGGCACTGGTGTTCCGCTGTTCGCGTAGTTTCGTGGCATCCCGTCCTGCTGTTTCCATCGCATGCGCGATTTTTATTGCTCCATCCAGGGTAAGTGCTGATTCAGACAGCAATTTCTTCTGTACCGATTCATTTTTTATCCCACAAACAAATCTGTCTCTTATAGTATCATTCAAAGTCTCTCCGAAGTTACAGTCATTTTTGATGGAGAGAATAATTTAAGCTATTAAGTTTATTTCAAAACAGTAGCATCAGTATCTTGCTTTAATTATTACCTCTAAAGGATTTACTTTAAGGTCAGACGACACTTTCCTCGAGCATCTTTTTAGTATATCCTCGTAATAAAGAGTTCCAATAAAAATTATTATTTATAATCATTTTTAAATGATTTAGATTTTTATTTTTTGCATTTGTAAACCTAGATGGCCGAGTGGTAAGAGCGGTGGCCGCACACTGCTAGAAGTGTAGGTTCCATGAGTCGTGAGTTCAAAAACCATCTCCGGCTGTATATATCAATGTATAAATTTTAATATCAGCAATTAAAGTGTATTTTAAAAAGAATATATAGGAAATTGTATACTCCGGTATTTTGCAGAAATACCTGGTAAGGTATCCTAATTTTTGGCAAGAAAGCTTCTCAAAGTAGTAGTAAACCATTAACACATTCCTGGAAAGAGTTATAAAAAATTGAGGAACGTGTCGTCTGACCGTAATTGCCACATTTACCAGTAGTCGGTGATTTTTGATAAAAAAAAAATTATAGGCTTAGAGACCATTTCTTTCTGTTCCTTTACATCATTAATAATACCTTTCAATGAAGATTCAAGAATACTTCTTGTTTTCATTGTCGTTAAAAGTTATATTAGTACAAACCTGTGCAGATGTCATACTTTCAAATACCGGTACTTATAATTGTCACAGTGTCTGTTTTCTTGCCAATGAGGCATTAAATTACTTGTGTATATCTAACTGTACAACTATGAATAACTTTTAAAATACTTGTAGTTATTGATTAATCAATACATGTATATTTGCAATATGAAATTGCACTGATTTTTAGTTATTACACCTATATTCTATAAATGATGAAGTATTTTTTGTTCTTGTTTAATCAAAATCAATAAATGTCTTAAATATATCTTTATTTTCTTGCTTTAGTTTTTGAGGCAAAAAAGACACAGTGGTTGATAATGATAATGAATATTCAATGTAGACCTTTTGTTTTCTTTTGAAGAATAATAATTTTGCATTTAAGTTGTATTTGAAATGCATTTCATGTGAAATTTGAAGTCATTTTAAACAGGTTACACTCTTTTATGAACAACTGAATGTTAAGTACATCGAGCTTCCATGAAATTGTCGATGTTTGCTCGATCTGACAAAACTGACAAACCAATAGTAAACATGTTCTTCGAATGAAAATTAATGAAGGAAATAATAAATCCTCTTGAAAGCTTTCAGGTGCTGGGCATTTATTTTTTGGACGAGGCAAGTCCTGAGATCGAAAATAAGTGCTTTAATTGATCCCTTATGGATATTTTGCGTTATTACTTTTTATCTTAATAGTCAACTATTCTGAAATAAAATAAGTAATCTTATAGGAAAAGTGTATCGTTTTGCAAGACCATGGAAACAACATTAAGACATAGAAGTCGATTAAAAATGTTCTTAAAATAGGTTGTTTTTATAACACATGGAAACAGATTTTTCTTGGAAATTTTAATGTGTTTAAACATTTTTTTTTTATTATCAAAATTTGATTTTATGCGGCTCCATTTGCCATTAAAGCCAAAGTTGTATGAGCAAGATATTCTCAACTATTTTTGCGTAAATGTTCATTATCATTCTCATATTGCCAAAATTCGATTATATGCGGCTCCGTTTGCCCTATTCAAGGAAATGTTCATTTTCAACCGCATATGACCAACAATCGATTACAGTTGAACCTCGATATCTCGAATACTGATATCTCAAATACAACGGATATGACGAAGTGATTTGTAAGTCCGAAGCCCATACTTTAAAGGTATTTTACACTCAATATCTCGGAAGTGTTTTAACATAGTTCGAGAAAACGAAGTGTTACTGTATTTGCTCCGTTTCCCTTTTTATGTGCAAATTTAGGATTATAAGCACGATACTCTAGACTATTTCAAGGAAATGTCGATTTTCAGCCGCACATGACCAAAGTTCGATTTTTGCGGCTCCATTTGCCGTTTTCAAGCAATTCAATGATTATTATCATGATATTCTCTAATATTTAAAGGAAATGTTCATTTTCAGCCGCACATGACCAAAATTTGATTTTATGCGGCTTCATTTACCCTTTTTAAGCAAACCACGGTATTTTAGCATGATATTCTTACCTATTTCAAGGAAATGTTCATTTTCAGCCGCACATGACCAAAGTTCGATTTTTTGCGGCTCCATTTACCCTTTTAAGCAAACCTAGGTATTTTAGCATGATATTCTCAACTAATTCAAGGAAATGTTCATTTTCAGCCGCACATGACCAAAGTTCGATTTTTTGCGGCTCCATTTGCCGTTTTCAAGCAATTCAAGGTTTATTATCATGATATTCTCTAAAATTTAAAGGAAATGTTCATTTTCAGCCGCACATGACCAAAGTTCGATTTATTGCGGCTCCATTTGCCGTTTTCAAGCAATCCAAGGTTTATTATCATGATATTCTCGAATATTTAAAGGAAATGTTCATTTTCAGCCGCACATGACCAAAATTTGTTTTTATGCGGCTCCATTTACCCTTTTCAAGCAAACCAAGGTATTTTAGCATGATATTCTCAACTAATTCAAGGAAATGTTCATTTTCAGCCGCACATGACCAAAATTTGATTTTTTGCCGCTCCATTTACCCTTCTCAAGCAATTCAAGGTTTATTATCATGATATTCTTACCTATTTCAAGGAAATGTTCATTTTCAGCCGCACATGACCAAAACTCGATTTATTGCGGCTCCATTTGCCGTTTTCAAGCAATCCAAGGTTTATTATCATGATATTCTCGAATATTTAAAGGAAATGTTCATTTTCAGCCGCACATGACCAAAATTTGTTTTTATGCGGCTCCATTTACCCTTTTCAAGCAAACCAAGGTATTTTAGCATGATATTCTCAACTAATTCAAGGAAATGTTCATTTTCAGCCGCACATGACCAAAATTTGATTTTTTGCGGCTCCATTTACCCTTCTTAAGCAATTCAAGGTTTATTATCATGATATTCTTACCTATTTCAAGGAAATGTTCATTTTCAGCCGCACATGACCAAAGTTCGATTTTTTGCGGCTCCATTTGCCGTTTTCAAGCAATTCAAGGTTTATTATCATGATATTCTCTAATATTTTAAGGAAATGTTCATTTTCAGCCGCACATGACCAAAATTTGATTTTATGCGGCTTCATTTACCCTTTTTAAGCAAACCAAGGTATTTTAGCATGATATTCTTACCTTTTTCAAGGAAATGTTCATTTTCAGCCGCACATGACCAAAGTTCGATTTATTGCGGCTCCATTAACCCTTTTTAAGCAAACCTAGGTATTTTAGCATGATATTCTCAACTAATTCAAGGAAATGTTCATTTTCAGCCGCACATGACCAAAGTTCGATTTTTTGCGGCTCCATTTGCCGTTTTCAAGCAATTCAAGGTTTATTATCATGATATTCTCGAATATTTAAAGGAAATGTTCATTTTCAGCCGCACATGACCAAAATTTGATTTTATGCGGCTCCATTTACTCTTTTTAAGCAAACCAAGGAATTTTAGCATGATATTCTCAACTAATTCAAGGAAATGTTCATTTTCAGCCGTACATGACCAAAGCTAGATTTTTTGCGGCTCCATTTTGCCGTTTTCAAGCAATTCGATGTTTATTATCATGATATTCTCTAATATTTGAAGGAAATGTTCATTTTCAGCCGCACATGACCAAAATTTGATTTATGCGGCTCCATTTGCCCTTTTTAAGCAAACAAAGGTTTTTAAGCATGACATTCTCAACTAATTCAAGGAAATGTTCATTTTGAGCCAATTGCCGTTTTCAAGCAATTCAATGTTTAATATCATGATATTCTCTACTATTTGAAGGAAATATTAATTTTCAGTGGCATATAACTAAAATTCGATTATATGCGGCCCCGGTTGGCTTTTCGGCCGAATTAAGGTTTATGAGCACTATATTCTCTAATATCTTAAGGAAATTTTCATTTTCAGCCGCATAATGAAATTCGATTATCTGCGGCTCCATTTGCTGTTTTCGTGCAAAATAAGGTTTTTGAGCAACAATTTTATAAAAATGTTCATTTTCAGCCGCATTTACGTGGCTCTATTATTTGCCTTCCTCTTGCAATATATTTAATACGTCTTGAGTGTTTGAAATATTTTTACAACCAAACTTTATGCAAGGGCATGCTCTACGTACAAACATTTTCTAGGCAAGCTATTAACAAACAAGTTGATGAAACAAGGATATCAACAGCCTCGTTTGAAGACAACAGTTCGCTGGTCTATACAATGACCTTGTCGGCACATATAACCTATCATTAAATGCTTACTGAGGTTTTTCATTTAAAGTTTATACACTGATTTTCCAACTTTTTTTCGTACTTTGCACGACCATGAGCACACGGCATGTACTTTTTTTATATAGAGGTCCGTGTTTGCTCTGCTCCAGATTTGTATTATTTCTATGGCCATATGAGATTGAGTACTGTTCGTTAACGTCATATTTCATTTTACATCTCTGAACTACTTCTCCAATTGTGTTTCATTGATTTGTAATCCTTATTTAATACTAAAAAAACACAAACATAAAATATAATGTTTCTTTATTTTCAGTCATTTTAATACTATCAGAATTATGTTCATTATGAATATTAATGAATGAATGAATGAAAGTGATACAGAAAAAAATGAAAACAGGATATATTTGTTGGAAATTAAAATTTGAATAAAGTACTATATAAGATCTCAAATTACCCCTTTAAATGTATGTTTATACAGATTTATTTTTTAAATCAATAAATGTAACATACAGTCATGATTTTGAATTTGACCAAAAAAAATTTGACATCATGATGGCAAATATAAGCTCTTTATCTTTAAGAACAGCAAAAGTGTGATTTAAGCGTCGAGTTCATTGTCTACTATCATTGCACATGAAAATGTACAGCAAAACTAACAATGAGAAAAATAAAATTGGATAAACAGATTGATATGGAGTGAATAAATAACAAGTCTGTATCAGTTTGTATAATATTCAAACATGATGATAAAAAGATGATTAAAAGGAGTGTCTCGGTTTTTTTTATATGGAAATCTACAAGGTGAACTTGACCTTGCACCTAGATTTTGCCAAACAGACATGAGTCACAATACAGATATATATCTTGTATATAATACACCCTTAAAACAAACTTCCGTGCTCAATTTAACCTTGTATATACCGATCAAGCACAAACGGACAATGAAAAATAGACAAAATGATTAGAATATACCCTTAACATTGGGGGTGGGTAAGAGTTGGGTGAAATACTGATTTCATTCAGTTTCACTATCATCCGATTCAGATAAGTCAGACATTTCTTCAAATATACAATCTAATTCAATAAAATCTGTCTGCAGAGGCATATCGATAAAAGAGTGAATTTGACTCTCTGCACTTTTATCGGAAAATTCAGATAAACACAAACGATATCTTATCCACTGCTCTTCAGCTTTCAACTTAAACATCATAAGCATATGCTTACGACCAATTTGATACCTGTCATCTTGTGTGGCTTCCACTATAAGATTTAATAAATGTTGATTTTCATCATCAATATGATGCAAGAAAGCTTTGACCTCTAGCATTGTCATTTGTTCCTGCTCCATTGCATGCTGGTAGAGGGAGTAGGCCTGGCAAGCCTTTATTTTGTCTTCATCGAGGAAAGGCGAAACATTCAAATCCTTGAAGAATGTAGCAGATGGTGAGCTGACTTCAGCAAAAAAAAACTTTTCACTGAACTTGCTATTAAATTCTTTGAGGCTTTTCTTTATCTTTTCACTGTTGGAAGACAGCTGTTTGGAAATTCTTTTTGCCATCTCTTGTCCATCTGCCCAAATTACATAAAAGCATTAGATAATAACATGCATGATAGATTACCTGCACATATTAGTGCAGTCACCCAGTATGCAGTAGTACATATGTAGGGCTAAAGAAAACTATCAAAAGTTATACAATGTACTAGAAATTTAAACAAACATGGCTACAAATAGACCAAAGGTTTTTACTTTGCAACCTTAGTTGAGTTCTTGAGGATTTAGTTGTAATTATCATTAAAAATAACTGTAATCTCTGTTATTTTGACGAGTTGAATAATTGACAATTTCTTGTTTATGGAAATTGATGAGCAAAATTTTGAGAAACATTAAATCAAGAGTATTCAGTTATAAATATAAGAAAGATAAACAAAATTTTCTTATCAAAGTATTTCTTCAGTAAAGACAGAATGTATTGCTTTTCATTAGCAAACATTTGTAGTTTTTTGAGATGTCCTTGCTTTAGTTTGTTTTTCGCTGATTCGGCTAGCTCTTCTTTCTGGTCATCCAAACTTTGTACATTTATCTGCTTGCCTACTTTCTTCATTTCATTTTCTGTTCTGCAAACGAATTTTAAAAAGTCAAAAAACCATAACAGAATCAAAAACTATTACAATCAAAGACAAATCCTTTCAATAATTTTTTTTATTATTTTGATAGTTTTCCGTTAGTAATCATTTTCAAAAAGATGCAGATTCTTTATTCTAAATGGATATCTAGGTTTAACAATAAATATTTTAATATTGCAAAATAACATTGAAAATTGAAAAAAAATATATTATAAGTTTTTGTCTTCAAACTTGCCTTCATTACTAGGCAAACCTCATTATCTAAAATTTGTTAAACTTAAAGATATCTGAGGATTAGAGACAATAAAAATTACAAACTACAAAGAAAAAGAGGGACTGTCATAATATTGTGACATATCCCTTGTATTCAAGATGTTAGTGCTTGAGCTAATTTATTTTTTTTTGGTTGACATCCACCATACACACACAAATATGACTTACTTTTGAATATGGTCTTTAAAAAGTACCTTTTCATCCTCAACATTGGAATCAGCTAACATTATCCTGCACAACATAATATTAAAGTTTACATATCAAAAATCATATGAAATAAAAACAGATGCATAGAAAATATGTTTTTGTTTTAATACTTTAAATAAGTCAAACTTCATTATCTCAAACTGGATGGGGCAAAGAAAAACAATGTCAATTTTGTTCTTTAAAAATCATTTTAAGAGACTGAAAATATTTACGACTTTGTCGTAAGTTCTTTTGTAAAATAAGTTCAGCCATTACCTATATACATGTACAAGTACCACATGCATATAGGTAATGGCTATAAATTAATACCACACATGAAACACAATTTCAGTCTTTACTTCACCATTCTGAATTGTTTGATCTACTACTACAAAACAATTAAACTTGTCTGTTACTTAACAAACAAACAAAAATCATTAATGAAGATTCTAGAAATAACCCTCCATTGGTCTTTCAAGGAATTCTACTAACCTCTGTGTTACAATTTGTTTGGAGAGCCAACACTATCTTTCATCTGGTGTTAAACTGACTGTGAGAAATGGATAATGAATTCAGCATTAACTGGTTATTCACAAGCAACGTGTAAAAAATACATGTTTGCTTATACATGTATATACACCAGGCTTGGGGCGAATTACATTGTAAAGTAATGCATTACATTACCATAACTTCATGAATTTGGGCATTGAATTACCATTACTTGATTTTCTTGAAGTAATGCATTACATGAGTAAAGCAATGCATTACCATTACTTTTTTTTTAAAGTAAAGTAATAAAGAGTTTTTGCAAATGTTTCAATATTTGAATTTGCAAAAACTCTTTATTAGCTTTATTACAACACTCTTTAACATATCTACAGCTTCATGCTCAGTATCAGGTTCAAATTCAATGAATAAACAAGAGTCATTCTGTATTTGAGTCATTTGGCATGATACAATATCAGATATGAAATAAGAGACACAGGATAACATGCGTAACAAAAAACAATTTATAAAATAATGTTGCAGTTTTTAAAAGCTAAATATAGATATATCCCCAGATTACACAAATCTTTATATTTTTGGGCACTTAATTTTATTAATTTATATACAGATGATTTTTCCGAGTTATATTTCTTAATATATTTTAATCGTATTTTTTTTTACGGAGGACACTTTAAGACAAAAGATTGCTGTTGCACTTTATGATCGAAGTTTCAAAGGGTTCATCTTTTAAATGCATCCATCTTCCGGGCTTTACTAAGCTTGGACTGGAAAATACTACTTGATGATCTTTATCTTAGGATATATTAAGTGCAATAAAAGATTAAATACATAAATCTTGTATTTTCTTTCAGTCCAAACTAATGTACAGTGTAATTAATATACAAAAGAGAGAGAGACAGAGAAAAAGAGAGAGAAAATAAGTAAGATTATTTTCAAATGGGTTATAATATTGGAAGTGATATTGATTTTCATCATGGATGGACAGTGCATTCATTTTGCTTTTAAAGGCGCATGTCCGTCTCCTATTCTATTGTGACATAGCGAAGGGAAGGGGATTGGGGTGTTTAGCACTTCTTATAGCAATAGATTGTTTTGATACTTAGATTATTCTGGGGGCTTAGTGTGTTGTTGACACTTTTCTTATTAAAGTGCAAACTAATTGCAGTAAATTGTTTAAATGGTTAAAAACTTTTAATAACAACACTCTTAAAATGTTTTAAAATTGTTATCTTTAGTAATAAAAACAATTCAAAAATGAATTTTAAAAAACCTTTTTTAATAAAACAAGTACAATGAAAACATTTTTTCTTAATTAGAATTATTTCTTTCTTCTTTAAAAATAATTTTAATCAAATTCAATTTCAACTATTCAGTTATTCATCACATTTTTTAAAGTGAACATGCATAAATATGCATAGTAATGCAAAGTAATGCCATGTAATGCCAGTATTACACTAGATTTTGGAAAGTAATGCATTACATTAGCATTACTTGTAATGCTAATTTTGAGGCATTACACATTACTAGCATTACTTTGAAAACATGTAATGCATTGCAATGCATTACAATTACATTTAGTATTACCACAAGCCTGATATACACACACCATTGACAAATGCATGTATATCCTTACAAGCTTAATACTCAACAATATTTACCAGTAAATCTTACCAGAAACTTGTCTTCCACTTCTTGATAACTCTTTCCAGAGTAAAATCCATTCTGCTGCACTACCTTCAAAAGATAACCATTTTTGGTAAATGTATATGGTTAAGTAAGATCATTGATAGCCTCCCCATGTATTTTCCTCAATATTTCTTTTTATCTATCAAACTTCGTTTACAACATACCATCATGCTTTGCTTCTACAGCAGTGAACACGTCTCTGGTTTCTTGTTGCAATTTTTTGGCTTTCTCAAGCATGGCCTTTAATCGTTCCCCTAAATATAATTTAAAGTTCAAATTAGCAACCAACTAACAGAATAATCAGTGTGTCAAATTATGAAAACAGTTTAATTAATAAATAAATAATGCAGCGCTTCTTTACGAGTATATAATTATCCACCCCCAAATATGAAAATGTTCAAAATAATATCATGTAAAAACAAATTTACCTAATTTTTCCTTAATTCTGTTTGAATAATGTTCTAATGCATCCACTAACAAATAGTGTCTGTTTGACACAGTCATTTCTTTTGTGATAGAACTGAATTTTCTGAGGTAGGACCACAATCTCTCGACACCTTCTCCATCATTAAGTCCAGTTCCCTCCACAAACCTTGACCAAATTCAAGCTAAAAAAAAGTTTGTTAAGATTTACTTTTTGCTTTTTAAAACAAAGTCAAATCTGGAAACCAACGCCTTTAAATTTAATGTGGAGACAAATCTCTAAAGCAGAAATTATGCAGAATTCAGTAGGTTTAATCTAATCTAAATATATACACTATCAGAAGTAACGGATCATCGACACATTTTGAGAATTAATACGCAAATACTTCTGAACTTTGCAATCTCGAACACTGATGTCTCAAATACCATTGTCAAAATGATTAAGAAGTTTAGATTCCTTCTTCTTTAAGTATTTTAACCTAAATATCTTGAATCCTTGGATATCTTTGAGTTTTTTCTCAGTACCTTGACTTCAATATAACGAGGTTTGACTGTATTTTTTTTTCTGACTAGTTTCCACTGTAGGTTGGTCTTTATTATAACAAACAAATAAGAGTTTACAAAAGTTTGCAGCTAAAAAATGCTACTTAAAAAGAGGAGGGGTTCCAATTACAGTTCTTATCGAATAATATCAATATAATGTACTTCTCAATTTCAAATACCCCATTCACTCCAATAATTGCATATGACTACTAAAGCTAGTGATTTCCAATAAAAAATATCTTTCCAAATACTAAACTTCAATCATATTCTTTCACTTACAATACTATGCAATGTATATAAAAAAAACATACACATATAATTCTTATTTTTAAATTTAATTTCAAAATTGCTGGTAAAGGATTGCAGTATTCTTAATACAGTGTGCTGACTTATTAGATTAAGCCAGCAGTGTACTTTGATCCAATAGATTTTAATAGAGCATACCTGGCATGCCATATTATGTGCATAACTGTGAAACACTGGCACAACAAACTTAAAATTTGCCTGTAGGTCTTTGTTTTCTTTCTAGAAACAAAAAAAAACCAATATAAAGAAAAATGAAATAAGACAGGTAAAAAATAACTCATGAGTTTTCATACTTCTTATTTTATTAACTATACCTGCAAGTGTCTCTGAAGGCTACATGCTATGTCATACATAATAATTCCAGCTCTTTCATCCTGTTCAGAATTGTCGACCAAGTGTTGTAGGAGGTGCACTGAATATGCCAATCTAAATAAATTTAGTATAATACATGTATAAGCAGACTGTTACTTGTGGCACATTTTAATTATCAACAACTCAGTCCAACCTCATTATCTTGAACTTAAGGTAGCTCCATACTCGTAAAATTCTCTGAGGAAAGTTGAAAAACTGAACTGATTTCGACTTAATAGACTTAAATGTCATCAATTGTTAGAAAAAATATACATGTCATCACACTTTTTGAGATGCCAGATAAACATAAACTAAAGCATATTTTAGCATTAGAAAAATGTATTTTTTTTGGTTAAAAGTAAAATCTTGTAGGCAGAAATTTGTTTTTCTTCTTTAATTTTAATGTCAACTTTATCAGAAAGCTTAAATTACAAAAATATTTTAAAATTAATCGTTGGAATAAGAAAAAATATAGCATTTAGACATGCAACTGAGAGAAAAGTCAGAAAAAGAGTTATTTCCCCTTTGCATAGATAAAATATATAAAAATTTGGAAATTTAGTATAAAATTAAGTGCGAAAATATCTTGAACCTACCAATAATTCCAATTACATCCATGTGATTATATTCACATAAAATAAATAAAACTATCTTGCACAATTTTTAAAGAATTCAAAGTTTTACAAAAAAGTGTGACGTCACAGAACACTGGATCTACTTTAAATTACTGTAGAAGCAGAAATATTTGTTGAGGATTTAATTTTGTTATTGTTGTTGGCAGTTTAAATCAACGAAATTAGATTTATGACACATTTTTAACCCAACTATCAATAGACACAGAGTTGATACACAATACATATAAGGAAAATACGATATGTGACAAAATTGAATGCCAATGAAATTATATTTGGTATGCTAACAACACAATTTCAACCCAAGGAAAATATATGCTTCAATAGTATTTTTTATGGCGTCGAGCGAAGCTCGAAAGCCATCTAGGGCTCGTACGTCCGGAAGTTACATTTTTAGGAGCCGAACAACTCAAATGAGTGCAAAGTTTTCGTATGTGTTTGAAGAAAAATAGATGACATACTTCAATTTCGAGCAGAACTGTACGTCAACAAAACAAGTTTGCAGATTCGAAATGGTTGCCGTCTTTAAAAATGTTCACATTTTATTGAAAACAATATGTCTCGGTTTCAGCGGATGAATACACTAGCACCGAGACACATGCGATAGCTGGGCTTACGTACTCAATTTGGTTATGAAATGTTCTAGCCTGCAAAATAGATTATTTTGTATCCATATCGAAAATTGACAATGCACAAATGTTTGATCTTGTAGAAACAAAACTTCCTAATCGAGCGATAAGTACATCTACAACCAACAGTTATTTTAAACCAACTAGTGAACTACTTTCACTTTGTAAACAACGTGAATGGGTGCTTTCTTTTATCTACCCCGGATCTTTTCGGCCCGTGTCATTTGGATCCTTGTGAATTTTAGATGAAATTGATAATAAGAGACAGAGTGGTTATCAGCAGTTTACAATATGTAGAATTAAATACAATAATAATTTTAATATTTATTTTCATATAAATAGAGAAAAAAAATCTAAAAAAATTTTAACTCCTAAGATATTTCTATAAACTTAAATTTTTAATTGAAATTCCAAACTTTTTAAGAATTATGTGAGCAAATTTGTAAAAAAAATATGCATAATATACGAGGAAGGGGTCAGGAAAAATATATGTACAAAAATAAATTACACAGGAAAAAATGGTCCTACATGCACAACTTCAGTCTGTTCACGGGTCTTCTAATTCTCATTGACCTTCTATGAGGAGCAGCTGAGGTGGTTGAGGGGGGCGTTGTCGTGGGGGAGCGTTGTATGGGTAGTTCCCTAATGTATTGGTGTAGAGCTGCAGCAGGTATTGGCATCTCTTCATATGCGACACACTCTTTCTACACAGATTCTGTGTACTTCACATGTACAAAAAAACCATAAAGTGGGTTAAACATTGTGTATCAAACATACATGTTTTGCAGCAGTAAAATATAAATCTGCAAAATTACAGATACTGTGAACTTCACATGTACATAAAAAACCATAAAGTTTAATATTCATTGTGTAAAAAAAAAAACCTGCTAAGATATTGTGTACTTCACATGTACAAAAAAAGAATATTAAGCTGTCAAAATATGTACTTTGCATCTATTAAAGCATCATTTGCATAAAAGAAAAAGTCAAATGCTGTTGCGTCTCTCAAAAAAAAAAAATGACTTGACATAAGATTACACCTATAATTGTTAATTTACAAAGCAAGTTTCTTGGCCATTTGCAATCTGGTACGCTTAGCAATAGTCCCTTCAGGGGTAACCAATGGCTTAGTAGAACAATCAGTACTGGGTGTGGGGGTGTGGCAGTGCTGCTGCTAGGAGTGGTGTACAAGGAGGGTTGACTATGTAGCTGTACTACCACATCGGCTGGCTGGGGGGTTAATGTTGGCTGTGGTGTAGCAGATGTCTGGGGTAAAACAGGGTTATCCTCAGTATCCTGTGGTGTTGGTTGTGGTGTAGCAGATGTCTAGGGTACATCGAATGTATCCTGGGTATCCTCATGTGTTGCAGGTATACATATGTCGCAGCGAGAGTCCTTTTCTAACTTGCGTAGTAGCCACCTTCTTATAGTCAGCAATATGATGATTAGGGTACCGAGAACACACCATGCACGCATTCCTATCAAAATATAAAATAAATAATTCTGCAAAACTTTTAAACTCTGTCAAACATTACATAGTCGTGATCATTATCATCATCAAATGTAGATATGTATGCATGTATTGTTTTCCACTCTATTTCAGACTTTTTGTAGGTAATCTACCTTTTCTATTTATAATGTGCTGTCTCGATTTCTTTGTGTAAATCTTGAAATTAGTTTCTTAAGTTTATCTTTCATTAAAATTAACATGCAAGCACAAATACAAAAACTAAACTAGTAGACTAATTGTTCCCCCCCCCCCCCCCAAGGTTCATCATTATAAGCATTGTATCATATTTATGTGTAACGTGTTAATTCCCGCACTTGCGCGGGATATCATCTAGTTTCATAGAAATGTCTAAAAACATCCGCAATTTAAGTCGACCACCATAACTTTTGATATATACATTTCTTCCTAATATTCACTTTTTTATCCAGAATGAAATATATTTTTTTCTTTAAACTACACGAGCGCAGTTACGTACATTTTGCTATGTATTTTGTCGTTTGCAATTTACGGCATACACAAATGCAATAGTTTTGGGCCAGAACTATCTCAGTTTTTATGTGCCATAAATTGCAAGCGTTTAGCGTAGGAGGAATTATAGCCACAAGGCATGTCAACGCGGATTTTACCGAAGAGCTACAGATCGGCAGCTAATGGCGCACCTTTTATTGACCAGTCTAACAGAATGTATAGTTTCATATCTCTTGCAACTTGACAAGTTGAGAATTCAGATGTTTGGTTGAACAGTACATATATCTTTGTAAAAGTCATGCAACAATTTAAATTGGAACTGTAGACTTTCAAAAAAAATTCAACCTTTACTATATCCATGATCGTAAAAAAGGTATTATGTTACCATGTTGGTTTAACAAATATTAAACGCCAATTGTAAGCAAGTTTTCCCCGAATAGTGTACAAATAATTCCTTCATTCTTGCAAAACAATGAAAATGTTTCATGGCGAAAACGATGCATTCTCAAATTCATCAAAATAAAATATAATTCAGGTTCTTTCATTTTTTTATATTTTTAAATACATAAATAGTCTCTTCTCACTCATTCATTTCATACATACATTTTAAAGTACCCTGATCCTAGTATGCAAATTTATTATGAACTTATTTAACTGAAATGTAAAATGCAAGGATAAACATTAACGAAATAGGGGAAACAGTATGAAAAAACACCAAATATCTGAATAAAAAATATTGTCCAAAATAATTTTGCATGTTTTGTTTTTAAAGTAACTGAACTTAAAGTGCCGACCCCCCCCCCCCCCCCCCCCCCCACCCCACTCCTTTGGATCAAGGTACTTTAATGACTCTCACAGTTTCTCACATCTTGGCCTTCTTCACATCTCTGAAAAGAAAAAATAAAAGTATTAGAAATTCATTTACAAATTGATAAAGCAGGCGAAATATCACATAGCTTTATAAAATGATTAAAGATTATAAATTTGACTTGCATTTCACAAATTTCTCCATTTCTTTTCAGTCCGGTAACCTGTACCGCACTGAATTGTCTGCCTGGAAAAATCTTAGCAAGGTTGTCCTTCGATATTGTCAGCATCATATCGTTAATCTCAATGAGATTGCTGCAATGATAAATTCATAAATATCAGTTTGATAGAACATGGATGTAGACAATTGGTTTATGTTTATTGGGTTTTTTTTTGCCATGTTAAATGAAATTAAATCATTTAAATGTGATATTTTTAAAAGCTCTCTTTTAAAATCATTTTAATACCTTACTTTGACAAACGTAAAAAGGTGGCATGGCAAGGAAAATTATGTTAGAAAGAAATTAAAACAATAAACATAATCAATGTAATAAACATCAGCAATAGTTTTAGAACGGATGATGCATTTAAAAAAAAAAATAAAGCGAAAGGCAAAACCTTTCTAAGAGAAAAAGAAAGTAGTACCTGACAAAGGACACAGACTCAACCACCCCCTCAAATCTTTCCTGGAGTTCTGTGCATTCATATGGCTGCAATTGTTAATCAATATCAATCAATATTAGAGTCTGATGAGGCATCAAAATAGCATCTTAATATGAAGAAATTCGTTTACAATATTTCAATATTTTACTTAAACTAAATAGAATTCATTTAATTTTGAATCAATACTTTTGTCTCTATGTATAGATATTACAATGACTTTTTTGATAGCAAAAACTATTGTGACGAGACAGTGTATGCATTTTACCTCGAACTTTGTCAGAGGGGTGGACGAGTAGCACCTCTGCTTATTGAAGTCGTTACTGGGGACTATATTTCGGACAATATACATGTCCCCAGCAACGACTTCCAGGTATGTCTCCTTACCCCATGGACAGCTGCACCTCCCTTCTTTGCGAACCGGTGGACACCACTCCCGTCTCACCAATCTAAATTTAAAATCAATTATTAGAATAGTACTCACTTGTACATACTCAAACAGACATCGACGCTTTTTACTTGGACCGGGCCAAGCGACAGTCGTGTGTTGTTAGCCAATGACGATGCGTCAGCCATGTTGTAGGTTTTAGGATTAAAAAAATTATTTCTGATTTTGTTTCCTCCTCGGTCAGTTCGAATGAGGTGTCCATTATCTATAAAATATATTTAGATCACTATTCAATATTCCTATTATTTTCATTGATATACATCCTCTCGTCGTATGTGTGTGTATGTGTGTGTGTGTGTGTATTTGAGCGTTTGTGTGTGTTTGCCATTAATTTGTTGTTGTGTTATAACTGTTAAAATATTTTTGAAGAAAAAGGGATGCAACTCCGTAAAATAAAAATACTTACGACCGAGTCCGCCTTGAGCTCAATGCCAAATGTGGGGTGGCTAGTGGCATTCAGAATTTTGTATTGCTTTCCAGGAATTAAACTTTCAATGGTAGATTTTTTGAAGCTGGAAACATTTCGCACAGCCCCCTCCCCCTGAACAATCGCTGGCATATAATACTTGATGCTCCGGCCAGATGAGTCGAAACGGCTCTTAAAGGAAGTGAACATGAAAAAATTATCAAGGGCTAAAATTTGTCTGTTTGATGTGTATAATGATATCTGAAAACCGTTTAGACAGAGCTTTCCTGAGTAAAAAGATATACCACTTAGAATAACTAATTCTTGCAATCCATGAGCGCTGCCATATTGTTAAAATCATTACCTCCCTGCTGGGTTATCTCTAAGCATCTAAGAGAGGGCAGCACTGTTGCTGCCGTCAGTGAGACACATTGCATTTATACACACGTTTAGTAACAGAGATAAAATGCCATCATCAAAATGTGAATGGAAACTTGAAAGGATTATGTAAAGAGTTGTCATTTTAAACAGTGTTTATGGAGGAAGATTTTGGATCTCAGAATGATGCATTCCCACCAGCAGTTAATGTGACATTTAACTAGAATGGAATGTCCGTGGATCAGTGTTATCGTGACCTATTTTTTCTTGCACTCGGGAATTTGTTGTTTATGAGTTTGAGCATTATGTGTGCTAGATAAATGAGCACACAAGGTGCATGCACAGCATCCTGACTTTTAAAAAGTGTCTTAGTCCTGCTATTCTTCTGACAGCATAAACAAAACCGGCGTTCATGTCATCAAGATCTTATGTATAAAAAAAAACAAATCAGAAAAATTTCCAGGGCATTTAAATAAAAAGTAACGGTAGGAAACCCCACAAAGAAAATGGAATTACAATTTTATATCATTTTGAATTGAAATCTAAAAACAGCATTTTATTTTTGTAAACACTGACTGCCCCATGCATCTCCGTACAAACATCTGGAATGTGATGGTCTTATATTTCACAAATTAGTTTATCTATATTCATTTTTGTACAAATGATAAATAGTTATCTGAGGTTCATTTATAGAAATGTACTAAATCCTTGTCTTCTCATGACAATACACAAAATTTTTCTTCACATCAAGGCATATTTTTCTTCTTAACTTTTATCAACTCTGTACATAAACACTGGCCTAGTTCCAACATTGACCCAGTCACCAGCAGCAATGTGGCTTATCTACGTCAGAGAACAGATGCATGCTGGGGAATAATGGATTACCTCCATAAACCTTTCACTGAGAGTGTTAAATTGATAAAATCTCTTGATAGAAATAAACAAAAAGGTAACAGACCTCATTTTTAAGTTTCAAAAGGCTTTTAAAATTTATTAAGCAACAATTATTTTTTTCATGTTCACTTCCTTTAATTGTTCTCATCGTAAATTGATGTTACATGTACACTCTGAGATTCTGAAATAAAAGAAAAATACTATGAATAAATATCTAGAGAAACGAATGAATATATGCATCTATTGACACAATTTAAATGTAAATTGTACGTCCTGAAGCAAAAAAAGAAAAGAAAGCACAACAACAACAACAACAAACACGATGTAGTAAAATACTGATGATACATATATTATAGAATGAGAGAGAAAAGCAGGGAATACTTAATTAAATAAATCTGCAATCTTAATATCACGCATTCGTTTGCACACTCACGCGTTTGTAAATTAACAAAACATATAATTTCGACAATGTCAAATAAAAACATCAGTATAAAAAAGGTTTCAACAAGTATTAACAACTCTTACTTGTTTGGTCGCAAGTTCCGCCATAATTCTACTTCAGGGGCCGAAATGATTTTAGCTGGTTTTTCTCGCTATATATATGTATGCTTTGAAAAAAGTGCTGACTATGCAATTCTTTACCTTTAACTGTAAAAGGATTGAATTTTATTGGCTATCTTGTAAAAACTGTAGTTTCTGGTTGGCAGTTACCAATCACGCAAAAAGTCAGGAGATTTCCAAATTTTAGATTGGTGTGTTCGAATGGGTTCATGTAAATGACCCTCAGGCGATGCGTGCTTACGTGGAAAAGTCCTGAGTCTGCAGTTCTATATCTTGAACTCTTTGTTTGCTTGCTTGAGTAAACGCGATGAATGAATTGGCAGGAAAGTCACCTGATTTCCAATAAGTGACCGCTATAGTGTGCTCTTTATTTCCACTAAGTTCTATAATAATGCAAGTAGTGAATACAAGAAACATATTTATATGCATGTAACAATGACATGCTTACATTTCATTAAGATATATTGCATGTGCACTGTAATATATTAAAAATCAAAACACAATGACCAAATTTTAAACAAAGTTAAAAATAAATTCCTTCATGAATAAATATGTCACAACAATCAATTAGAGATACAGTCTCCATGGCGTATTCGGTTGTGCGTTGGCTGTCAAATATAAAGGTCGTGGGTTCGAACCACGCTTCTATACAAACATGTATTTTCCTCGGAAAGGGAAAAAACATTTCTGATAATTCCCCAATAACAAATTTTCACATTGAAAGTGCTGATCAATTTATTAACCTGCACAAAAAATACAAGCAATGGGAATAAATTTCTATGTCTCAGCATATGTCTTAAATAGTGTCTAATATCTCACTGATATCTGAATTTACAAAAAAAATATGTCTAAAAATGATGCTAAAATGTCAGAAGTGCAATACCTTATTGTGACATTTTGAAAATTGAACATTTTTTTTAAAGAACTGTGAATAAATAATAATAGTTTATGTTGAACATAAAGACTTCCCAGATGATATTCAAAGTATTATGCTTTAAATGTAGACTGTAGGACCTTTTTTGACCAAGCTGTGGTTATACCTTGTCAGGAGTTCAACAGAAACAAGAGTCCCATGGGCCACATCGCTCAAGGGGGGGTGGGGGTGTTATGATTTGAATTAACTTGAATCTACACTAACTAAGAAGTGGTTCTTGAGAAGATTTTTAAAACATGATACCAAATTTTTACTATTTCTTAAGTATCTCCTCTTGAAAGAGGGTGTGGCCCTTCACTTGAACAAAATTGAATCCCCTTTACAAAGAATGTTTTGTGGCAACTTGGTTGAAATTGGCCCAGTGGTTCTAAAGAAGAAGTTGAAAATGTGAAAAGTTTAAACAGACAGACACTGGACAAAATGTGATCAGAAAAGCCCACTAGAGCTTTCAGCTCAGGTGAGTTAAAAATGTAGTGTGGCAAACAAAACATCAATTTTAAAAATCTGAAAGACATTCAAATCAAAAAAGAATTTTTGAAGTGTAAACCAACTTGATTTTTTTATTTTAGAAAATAAAGACACAAAGAACATTTTTACCAAATAGATTTATCAATTAGAGGGTTTGTGTGTGTTTCAGATATATATCTGTACAGTCAATATTTTTTACTTCCCCCTATGATACCCGTTTTCTCTTTTTAGAAGAAATCATATGTTTCACAGCAAATTTCATTTTACTCCAGTGAAATTTTTTCAAAGATGGCTCTTTTTGTTGAGCATTCAAACAATCTATTTGACCTGGAGTTTTGTTTCTTCTAATGAACGAACTGAACTGCTTCTCTAACGCCCTCTTCTCCTCGGCTCCATACATGTCTTTCAACTACAATGATACATGTAGAACCAGCATGACATCAAAGTAAAGAAAGATAAATTAATGAAACTGTCTTCATACTTTTATGTCTTGATTTTTTAAGTCACTAGAAAATTTAAATTCAAAGGCCTGTTAGGCCTATCGCATTGAATGCAGGGCATATTAAGTTGCCATAACACCTCAAATTTTTGATTGGTGGCTTCAATTTGTCTATTTTAAACTGACTTGACTATCACCAAATTCTGGAACTACAAACATTTTCACCATTTTTTTTTTGTACCTGAAGAGGTGAAAAGAAGTTAAAAAGCTGTACATATATTGAGTTTTCTTTGTCCCCTTTATTAGTTTTTTCAGTCACACAAATGCAAATGAAATTTCACTTTGCATCAGTGCACACAGAGCTCATGTTGACCAGATAATACAATAGCTGCCCCAGGTAATTGTTGGCTACACAAAATTGACAGTTGTGAAATGCTGCATTAGCCGAGGGTCATGAATTGAACAAACTTGAATCCACACTATGTAATGACAGGTTTCACAAAAGTTTCTTTCTGGCCCAATGGTTCTTCTCTAAAAGATTTTTGAAAGATGAAACCAATTTTTCACCAATTCTTAAGTATCACCCCTTGCAAGAGGGCATGGTCCTTTATTTCAACAAACTTGAATCCCTTTATCCCAGAATGCTTTACGGCATTAAGTTTGGTTGAAATTGGCCCAGTGGTTCTTGCAAAGTTGAAAATGTGAAAAGTTTACAGGACAAAATGTGATCAGCAAAGCTCACTTGAGCTTTTAGCTTATGTGAGCTAAAGACGTGAAGGAAAATGGAACAACTCACCAAATTTAAATTTCAACAATGAATTACTGTTCTTTGTGGTATTTTTAAATCAAGGAGTACAAACATGTATTTTCCTCGGAAAAGGAAAAAAACATTTCTGATAATTACGCTTGTCGTAAAAGGAAGCCCGAACAGTTGCGATTGATATACAGTGTACCGTATAATAAGACTAAACAAATACTGTGGAATCATTAGATTTTATGGTTGGTCAATTTTCGTAGAATCATGGGTACCTCTCATCCACATTAACATCTCCCATGAATTAATAGATTAGGGTTTCAAAGTCATGTTTCTTTATTGCTAGCGCTCTCGAGCGCTGGCAACTACGTTAGTCTTTTTCACTGGAATACGCATGCTCGACTCCATAGTAGGGGATTCTGTGAATACTGTACTACTGTAGATATACTGTACCATTTGAATTCCGTTTTATCATCTACACATGAAGTTTTGTGTTTTATTGAAAATGTCGAAAAGTAACAGTAGCTTAGGTCCTATAATGCAAAGTTATTCAAATATTATAATAAATAGCTAGCTTTATCTTAAATTCATTCAAGCTCGGAAGCCAACCCCGAATATGTTTTCAGAGTGTGCCGGAAAGGCCCGAGAAGATACGATTGCTACACAAAAGTACCAATGGTTCTTGAAAATGTTCACCTCGAAATTGAAACATAATGCCGGATTAAGGCACAGTCAATGAGCTATGCCATTGCCGATGTGAAGCCCACTCTAGATTCACAATTCTAAATTGAGACCCCACTTCAGTACAATTCAAGTACACCACTGTGCCTTCTTATTGTTAATTAATCGATTCATATATTTAAACCAACGTTTTAGAAATCTGCTTCTGTGTTTAAGGATGGCTACGGCGCTAGCTCACCAATCTTTTTAAAAGATAAGCTTGTGTTGGTATGAGTTAATACCCGAAATTTCGTCCCCATGATCCTGTAATATTTAAGTAATCAACAAAAAATGGCCCCCATGAATTTAAACGAATCCACAATATCATGGAGAATATGGGCAATACATCCAAAGGATTGATATATCTTCGTACTGAAGACAACGTTGGTGCTAGCTTACATATTTATCATTGACAAATTATAGCATAAAACTTCTTTAAATACTTGATATCGATTTTTCTGATAATTTATTTTCTGTTAAGATATCACAGATGTAGTTTTGATATTATTTGCGTTTTACAAAGTTATTAGGCAATATCCAACAATTTATTTTGTTTTGTTTACAGGTTCACCCAACTAAAATATATAGTTTATATGTTTTATACGCTATACACTATATGGATCACGAATTCGTACGTTTTTAAATGATTAGCTTAGCCTAGTAAAGCGACAATACAAGTATGACCTGACCAAATAATTTTATAAAAATAAGTAAATCTACAGAGTATCATGAAATAAGATCATTAAGTAAAAAACTAGCGCAATGCTTTTTACGCCATAAAATGCAAGGCGTAAGTTTTATTTTTTCAGCTTTAATTGGACCATGTTTTTTTTTTTCTTTTTGTGATGTAACTTTGATCGTTCTAAATATTTCAGTAATGACAGTTCACTAATTGAAATATCATAATTATCGAAAAGTATTGTTATCGGAACCTTTCAAGATTTTCAATCGTAAATTTCATTTTCATGTCTAAACTATTTAATTGTCAGTGAAACTGTTCTATTTTGAGTGTTAAGGCATAATAAATGCGAGACGTTTACCATGTTCTAAAAGTAAAGTATCTACTTTATACCCATTCAGCAGTCAATATTGCTCATAAGTTCCTTCTTAGCTTTATTCAGTTTATCATGAACAATTGTAAGCTTTCAAAAAAAAGTAAAAGAAAAATAAATCTTAAACTAAACTGCCCCTTATGATACAATACAAGTGACTCTGTATCAGATCAGATCAGATCTGAGAGGACGCATCATATTTTAACCATCCTGATTAGGTTTTGCTTGATTAAATTGTCGGAAATTGATTTTGGTTTGTGTAACTACCGAATTGGTAAAACATTAATAGCTTTTTAATCTTAATTCTAATATAAAACGAAACATCGATAAAACACATTTAATATTTAATATTTCGTGGAAATTTACGATAAGATAAATTGATCACGATAATTTTGACAAAAACAGAGCTAAAGTCGTTGTGAAGCAACGAGCGTGTTTTCAGCTACAGGTGAGAGTCGAAAAAACAAGTTGTAATGAATAATTAACATATGTGCTTTATACTTTTCCAATAAATAAACCAAGCGTATATTAAATAGCAACATGCCTTACGTCAACTACAACAGCGCACGATATTAAATTGACGTTTAATCTCTAACAATTGCAAAACATGTATATAAAATGGGGACATAATTATCTAAGTAATTTCTAAATAGATAATAAAAGGTAAATATAATGGTTAATTTGTTGCACACCAGTCCTCCTTAATTTGTCATTTTAATAAATTATAATAAGGCTTTGTACGGTCTGTCTATGCTTTGCTTCCAAGTGCGCTGTTACGATACGTTTCTACAAAACAAAATCATAAATAACTGAGGACTTCAAAGAGTAGTTGTTTAAAAACTTCAACTGCTTTTTCGCATTCACATGTAATGCTTTCATGAAATTCAAATATCAGGTTTTACTCAACTTTGACGAGGTCAATTGTGATGCATGTACGTAATGATATATATATATATATATATATATATATATATATATATATTTCCCCTCTTGTCCAGTTTCCTGAGTTGCGATATAGCAAGTGCCGCACACAAGTCAGTTGACCTCATTAAAATAACTTGAAATCAGGGAGCTGATGTTTAATACCTTAACATATAGCTTCTTTGTTAAACTTCTTATAAAAAATATGATGTTACATCACTAAGTATTACATATAATGAAGTGATAAGTGAAAATAAATACAAAATATTCGATTATAGGTTATTTATTGTCCTTCAAAAGCCTTTTTTTTACACAAGCAAGGCTATATTGATTAAAATTATTGAAAATGTATCTCTTCCATTTTTGATAACAATTTGCTTATCAAATATTCATTTTAATAATCCAATGGATATTGATTTCCCATTAGGAAATAAATTCAGAGTGTGAATTACAAGATCCGGTAAAAAACATACTAATACGGTTCAAATTATTATTTATGAGTGCACAATTCAAGGTAAAAAAAAAAGGTTTTGGTGAAATTTTCTTCTATAGAACAATATATTGATTCTTAATAAATATTAACATATTAAAAAATAATAAAAATACGATTTATATATTATTCAACGTTTTAAAATATATGACTTATGTAAATATGGATACATGTGAGATTGATAAAAGACGTGAAAAATTATCTTTAATTTTTGACCTGTGGATTAAACGTACATCAGGTCTGATCACTTATGATATTAATATTCAAACTTTCGGTCTTTTCTTTTAAAGAAACACCAGTTACACATTCCTGACTGATAGAAAGCTAAATTGCACAAAACACAAACACATTCTTTAAAAAAAAGAAAATTTACTGTACCTCGATTTTATTTATTATGCCGATATTTTGTGTATTTAAAAAAAATCCACAATTTAATAATAACAAAATATTTCGTACCTTATAATAATCACACCGTCTCAATAAAATTATATATAACATATATATGATCAAGGGCGAAATATAGCGTGTAAAGAGAGAGAGAGAGAGAGAGAGAGAGAGAAAAGAGAGAGAGAAAATAAAATGTCATATGAACTGCAGTATATTTTATGAGGCAATTAATAGTTGTTCAAGATTTTATGTTTAACCTTAGCAAAGGTAGATAGACTAGAACTGATCGACGCGACGAACTTGCATTCTTTCCAAAATTCTGGATTACGGATTAATTATTTATTTTAACATTTAAATGCTTATTGATTGCACATTAGTCAATAAATCGAAACTTTAAAATACAAACTCTATACAAAATACAAACTAAAACGGTATCAGAATTTATTACTCTGAAGTGCGCATTCGCTCTGCTCAATGTAGAAATAAACTGTATCTTTCTACAGTACAATGTTGCAATTCCAAATCTTTCGATGTCCGTGGTTTTTAATTAGCGTCCTTGTACCGTGTTATGGCAGCTTACAACCGGGCTTCTCTAAACTTCAGCGCGGCCACAGACTGGACCGGAAACTGATCCAATCATTCACAGAAGTCAGTTTCCTGGACTGTGTGTTAGAATGTCTGGTTAGACCACGGTGTAAATCTGTAAACTATTACAAAGGGGCTAATTTCTGTGAAATCAATTACGAAAAAAAGACGACAGCAGAGACTAGGTACATGGAGAGTGCTGGATGGGTATACAGTGAAAAGGAGCACTGGCCAAAGGTAAATTTGTTAAAATCCTTAAAAAACGACTATCTATACTCTGTGCAAAGATATTAATGCAGCACATGGTTACTGGCCTAAGGTAAATGTGTTAGAATCTATATTAACTACAATCTATACTCTATCCCAAGACGATATATATATATATATATATATATATATATATATATATATATATATATATATATATATATATATATATATATATATATATAAATGCAGCACATGTTTACATGGCTATTTACTATTCATATGGTCTGTGACAATACTATCGAGTAATTTTTATTTTTATTTTTGACAATTATTGTGATATGTACTTTGACAATTTTTGTGATATGTACTTTGACAATTATTGTGATATGTACTTTCTCCTGATAAATCACAATACTCACTGTATTTTAAAAACAGGATAGTACTTTTAATTTTTTTTCTTAAATGTGCAAAAAAAATGTAAGTGTTTTGAAACAGTTATTCACTTTAAATGGTTGACAAACATGCTAAGATATATTTCTGCAAATCATATGATAAATATCAATCCCATTTTTATTATCTTTTTCTCAAAGAAAAATGAGTTTTTTGTTAGATTCAAGTGTTTTTGTAGTCTAAAAAAAAACCTAGTGAGATTCCACCAGATGATAATATCTGCTATAATAAAAGAGTTCGTTAATAAAAATTCTATGCTTTTGTAAATGCGTTTTAGGTTCAACATTCTCAAATTTTATGTAGTGAAAAACAACAGTGGTGTAAACATTTCATTTATTTAAAATTTTTTTAAAAAACCTGAACCAAATATTGATAAATGAATACATTGCTCTTTATTCATATCTTTTATAAACGGCACAAGGCTAGACAAGTGTTACTTTTCTGAGTCTGTAATCACCATGTTATATGTAAACTATATGTTGCTATTGTTTTCCATTGTTCTAGTTTTGTTGGTCAATTTTAATTCTTTGGACAAGTTTGGCGAGATCAATATACCTAAGTACTGCGAACGATAGCATTGTCTAGCCGCCTAACTAAAAGTCATTTTTTGAAAATTGTCTAATTAAAGTTATTAATTAAATAATGTACACATTTTTGTATATTTTGGACATTTTTCCTGACTGTGGTGTAAAAGAATGTAATTAAATGTTTACTGAACGTCCTCACTGCGACAAAGAAATACAAAACCAAACAGTTCAAATGTTACGTTTATATACCCCCCGTAAACAAAGTTTGGGGGGGGGTGGTATTTAGGAATCACCTTGTCCGTCCGTCTGTCTGTGCAATCGTGTCCGGTCCATATCTTCCTTATGGAGAAACATTGGAAGTTCTTACCTCAAACAAATATTGCTTATGACCAAAGGATGTGTCAAGACCTCAATTGAGGAAGTTCAAGATCATTGTTTCCAAAATGCTAAATTCTGTCTGTGTCAAGTCTCGTATTAGTGGAAATATTAGAAGCCAAAATTTGACACAAAGCTTGCTCTTCTCAGGCAACATAAAAAATTTTTTAGATTCTCATCCCCGTTTTGAAAATGGCCTGCCCCGATTAAAAATTTTCTTTGGGAAAAAAATGTGTGGAGAAATATTTTCGGAAAAAATCGGGCTCAGTATACCAATATTTCAAAATGTTTAAATATTAAATGGCTAATTGACATGTGGATTTCGTTTGATTCGAGCCATCGTTGTTAACAGAAGGATGCAAATGTCCCCATGCTTTAACAGTTAACTTAAAATAAAATGGAATTAAAGGATAGAAATTGGTTTGTTTACTCCTATTAGCATTAACAGTTTTAAAATAAAGCAGTTGTTATTTATAGAAAATGGACAATGAAATAGATTCATCCAATATTTTTTATAATAGCAAAAATACACGCGTTATGATTTTTTTTCTTAGCGGGGGTATCAATTGTGAGCTTGCCCACAGTACCTCTAGTTCTCACTGTCATATGTACAGTACCGATCAGACCCAACATAGCAGAAAGTAAACCCCAATTAAACACTGGGTTTTTTCTTTCTGGGTTTACTCCGGGCTTACTAGAGTGGACCCACTGTAAACTCCAAGTAAACCCAAAAAGTGAATCCGGGGTTAGTTGGGGTTTACTCTGGTGATAGGCTCGGTCTGATCGGTACTGCAGGTTAACATTCAGTTAGAATTATTAATTGACGAGTTATCCTTTTAATAAGTACAAAGTGGAGTATAACGTATTATATTTCTGTTTTATCAAATGGAATAAATGTGAAAAATACGGCGAGTTATAGGCATGTTTCCTAGTTATTGACCAATAAGAAAAGTACCCAAATTCGAAGCAAACCCGGTGATTTTATCGTATTGGCGTCGACCGAACTGTCCCAGCAAAAGAGTGTATTAAATAGGCAATTTTCAAAACCACTGATTGAATTAGAATATATTTAAATTTTGCTGTCTTGCGCGTAACAATAGCCGCATGCGTTGTTCAAAGAAACGCGTCGCTCCATGACGTCAACGTACTTACTAATTTACCATGTCAAACAATGAGTACATGTTAATATTATTATACAGGTTAATTTTTAGGCTCGTAAAATTATATAGTAAGGCTGAATTCGCAAACTTCCTTCCTCTGGCATCCAGTGTCGATACCATGCAAGATGCAGACCTTTTCAGCACCTTTCTTTCAGCTTATACAGTTGTCACAGATTTTTAACACTTATCTAAACTTATATACACTTGTCTTAGCCTGAACACTTCAGGTATCGATTGAATTAGTGAGAACCAATTGGAATTACGTAAGTGAGAGCAGAAATATATATTTAACGAATCATTGATTTTTTACCTAAAGGTGTGTTCAATACTTGGAATATGTTGACTCAAACAGGCGTATACGTATCACGTATCAAAACCTGCAAATACTGTCATTCTTTAGAACTTCAAGGCATTTTCTTTTATAGAGTGGGTCTGTGCTCCATATTTTTCTCATAGACTTATTAAGGTCTATTGGAAAACAAACCGATTTCAATCAACAAAAACGTGGACAGATGACCCACTATACTAAAAAAAATATCATTTTGTATCCCAACAATTGAACGTTTTGAAAAAAAAACACAAGTCCGGTAGTTCGTGGCCTTAGTCACACATAATATTTAAAAAGCCCACTTTGTTGTGTCTGAAATGGCTCAGTGGTTAGAGTACCTGGCATAAGCTAACCTTATATATCTAGGGGTTTTATGTTACGGGTTCGATACCATCAAAATTTCCGACAATTTTTTTTCTTATTTTTTGTTAAATATATTTAAAACTGACTATAGTTAGACATTTTTATTTTGCAAAGTTGTATTATAATATATTTGAATAGATTTAATTGGGAAAAAATAAATTCAATATTGTATTTCACTACTAAACCGAATGGGCATTTGCGCCATCTTATTCCCCCATCTTCTTTTGTGGATTGGCTACACGATATGAAACATAAAACCTCTTTTATACAAGGCACTTTGCTTACATCGAAAATAAACATGAACAAGAAAATCAAGCAAGATGTGTTCATTTCCTGTGGCATCTAAAATCAACCATTTGATAGCAAAAAAAAAAGATTAAAGAGAAGAGATATTTTTTAATGGGAGTCTCAACCAATTTGACCATGGAATAGGATATGTGAATTCGCTATTAAAATAATCTGGGAAAATGTAATCAAAGTACTGTAGTACCGAAAGCCGGACTCTTTTGGTGTGTCTATGCATATTGTGTAGTAAAGACTGAACATCTCTCTCTCTCTCTCTCTCTCTCTCTCTCTCTCTTTCTCTCTCTCTCTCATGCTTTTAATGTCGGCAAAGCGCCAGAGAGCGACCAAATTTTGTAAGCGGCTATAAACAAAAATATGTCTGTCTAGTAGAAAAAAGTTCAACAGTTGCTGCCTTGTATTTTGCAACAATCGTTATATATTCAATCCCAATTTCTCCAACGCGCAGCAAAGTAGTTCATGGAAATTCATGCGCATTGTATTTCTCCAAAATGCATGTCTTATTTTTAAAACACGTTATTAATAAGAAAATTAAAAAAGAGAGACAATTCTTTCAAAATTAAAAAATACACAACTAAATGCCAACACTTGCTAAAACGTGGCTCTTTGTGTAGCTATGTGGTATAGCGGAAGCTTTAACTTTGACGCTGTTTTGTTTTTTGTTTACTTTTCAAGTTGTGCTATTTATATTAACATTGGCGAGTTGCCTGCCTACAGCCAGGACTCTGCTTTCAGCAGAGCCCGGCTAATAAAAAATGGTATGTAATGAAACAATAGTGTATATGTGTTCATACTTCATAACAAAAAGCATCCCTCCATGTTATAAATGCAAAGACTGATTAAATGGAATTAGTGTCACCGATTATGTTATATGTCACACATTGCGTAAATTCAGACTGAACAGCATATTTTTTCGCTTCTGGCAAAATTGGCATGCGGCTGGAAAATTGTCATCTGAGTGATCCAATTTGAAACCTTCAAAACTCTGTTGCATACAATTTTGAAACATTCATGCAATTATACATATAAACTGTACATTTAAATAAACATTCAACATTTGAGACTAGGTTAAATAAGTTAGATTTACGGTGAACTCTCGTGTTCATCAATGTTTTATTTTGGTAGGAGCTGGCTGGAGCTTGTTCGAACTCAACCTGTGGAATCAACCAGACATGTAAACACAAGACATATTCCGAGGATAAATTCTTTGAATGTGTTTTGTCAGGTAAAATCATCCGGTACATTGCTTTAATGCAAATAGATACCATTAAAAATATACATGTGTTACATGTACATAATTGGTTTTCCTTATGCATATTGACAAAACCTCAAGTGTCAAAGAAAGCTTACTTTTTTAACAAATTACTCATCTAAACAACATTTATAAAAGCCCGTTTGTCGACAAGTATTATGTTTAAATTTAACACGATATACTATAATACTTCCAGGAATTCAAGTTGTTAGATATAAATATTTATTAAACTAACTGTCAGTTAAAGAAAATATCACAATAAACTAGAAAAATTGACAACTTTGTCATACATTTTTGTAAAAGTAAAATGTAGCCTCTTATCCTTAGACCTAGGTGTTGATCAAATTTATTTCAGTGTAAGATTTCATTGTTTATTATGTGCCTTTATTCATAAGGTTGTGGAATACCCGATCTAAAAGGAATAGACCTGAATATAACACGACGTGAGGACGCCATTGGTATACACAGGAGGATACACGCCTCGTGTGCTGACGAATACTCCCAGTCTGGTTCAGGACGGCTGATCTGTCAGTCAAACGGAGAGTGGAAATACGACATTGTTTGTGAAGGTGAATATGCTAATTTGATATGTGAGGAAGTAATTTATTCATGATTTAGTTTTGAATGATAAATGGTATTTTAAATGCATGTTAATAAAACCAAGACTTTTTTTTGTTTGGTTTCAATAACACAACATGTTAAATGAAACGGGTTTATTGGGGCTTTTCGACTTTCGGTCGAAAAGACCTATTGTTTTCGTTCTGTTTTATTATTATTATTCTTCTCGACAAAGTTTCGTCAGCGACTTTTTGAAAACGGAACCAAATAATAAAAAAATTTATGTTAGATTCTTTGATCAATTGTTTATTTCTCCCGTATGTCACTTGTTGGTCTTCCGTTTTATATACTTCCGAATTACACATGCAAAAAACAAAATATTAAATGGACCTTTGTATCTATTTTATTTTCTGACTGAAACTTAAGAAATTTTGGATTTAGATACTTCACAGTATGATATAAAAAATCGTAAGCGACAATTTTTTTCTATCTCTCGCTGTTTTCGAGATATTAGACTTCAAACTATGAAAAAAGGGGGGTTGAAAAAAGTAGAAATTGAAATAACCACCAAATTTTTAAAATGAGGAATGGAAAATGTTGAAACTGTCATAATTATCATATATTTGAAGTTTCGTTTGAAACCATTGAGATCTTCCGGTTTTATAAGTTGATAAAAAATCGTCTATGGGTGTTTTAATGTTATACTGAATTTACGCGTGCCACGTTTTCTCAAACAGTTTTCAAGTAAATATTATCATATTTAATATTCATATTGAGGGACCTAATTTGCAGACCTGAAAAGGTTTTGGGATTAAAATTTGGAAAGATAAGGGATCTAGAGGGGTCAAAGCTGTAAACAGCCCTTTAGCTGTATCTTTTTTTATTTTTCATCCGATTTTTAAAATCTTTTCGGTTTTAAGTTTTAAGTAAATAGTACAATTTAAAAATTATGGTCCGTAGGACAGGAGTTTTAAGGGCATGAATATTGCGACTTTTTAAAAGTTGAAAAAAGTGATTTAGAAAGAGTTATATCGCTTTGCTCAATGAACGTAGAACATTAATACTCTAGGCATACCATGTTTTATATTCAAGAAAGGAATACTTACTTTTTAATAACATTTTGAAAATATTCTTTTAGAATGATTTTTAATTTTCAATTCTGATTTTTAATTTTTAGAAATTAAAAGTATGTTTACTTTAAATTTAAAGTTTTGAAGTTATCTTTTTTTGAAATTGCATTATTAATAAGGTTATATTTAGGCAACTGATTATATCGAGGCGGTGAAGAATTTGTAAATTAAAAAAAAAATAGATACGATTTTACCTGACATTTACAATCAAAAAAGGGACAGGGGGTGTCGAAAAGCCCTTACTTTTTGTTGAAGACAAAAAAAAAGTTCTAGTTAATTTTGTTTTCGATACCACGAGTACTGAGCCACATTCAAGACACCAACAATGCCAACGGTTAAGAACAACGCAGTGAAAGTGTTATTATGCACAATGATTGTAAAAAAGTTATATTTAGCAAATATAACGATTGACAATTAAAATGTTCCCATAAACATGAAATAAAACACGTACAGCTAAGCAAAAAAAAAAAAAAAAACGCGATTAAGCTTATGCAACGTTTTTAAAGGGCTAATCTCTTGAAATAATGATGGCGGAAACCATTGAAAAATCAATAACTTCATATCTATTAAATATTTCGACATTTTTCTTTTCTGTACTTTTTTCCAATTTAATCTTTTCTTTCCCCCCCCCCCCCCCCCCTGATGTTCAGTTCTGCATTTAAACACTATCAGGTACAACCTTCTCCAACCTGCACTTATCTTGAAAACTTTATGAGAACAAAAAACCTAGCACACGTAAATCCATTTTAAACATTAAATCTCTGCTTGAATAAATATTTGAATATAAACCCCTGCATCTTTTATTATGTTAGGTAAAAGAAGCAAGAGCCAATCATAATTTATTTTAAATCTAAATTTTAAAAGCAGCTTAGTTTAAGGGGAATAGGATTCCTACCGTGAAACTATATATAGTGTACATGTATTGTCAGATATTGTATTCATATTCCATATTTATCTTTTTTTTCGTTTTCATTGCAAACCTTACTTTTGTATATTCAGAACCAGTTCACAATGTTCACACTGACACAATGTAACATTATTTTTCGGAAGTGATTAAGTTATTTTTATTGCGATAAAAAAAAACAGTTCGTTTTATTACAAAACTCCGCGTGAAAACAAACTAATTTTCTGATGTGTAAAATAATGCTGTAACTTAAATAAGACTATTTGCATCGGGAATTTATAGAATTATTTCTGTTTTACTTGTTCCTTTAATCGAATTCGTATTTCAGAATTTTTTAACACGTTGACACGGCATAAGAAGCACTTTGACATGCATGTAACATATTGATGAAAAGTGTTGAAAAAAGTCAATTGGCTTTTCGCTGAAATTGTACATTTTTAAATACAGCTCTATCTATCAAAGTAAATTTAGCATTACATGTAGTAAATAGTATGTTCTTTTCATTATCATAAAAAAAATTTAGTTTTGGAATATCGTTGACAGTTCTGCCGAACATCGCATTAGGAAAATGTGCCAAACAATCATCAACGAAAACTGACTATGACGCCGCGTTTGCAGTGGATGGCAACAGAGGAACAGATGTTGGTGTAGACAAGTGTGCACACACAGGTGATGGCGACAGATATCCCTGGTGGAGGGTGGATCTACAGGCTGTGTACTCCATCACATCTGTCAGAATACTCAACAGAGGAATAGATAAATACGGAATAGGTAAGTGTAAAAAGTAACAACATTGCAAATTTTGATTGTGCTATTTGATGTCCATACCTTATATGGATAACATCACAACTGTCAAAATACTTAACAAAGGAATAGACAGTTATACACAGGTAAGCGTAGCTAACAACAACATTACAAAATCTAAGTATACCAGATGTAGAGGAAAATGTTGTTTAAATTCTAATTAATTGGTTCATAGCTTCAATCGAATGAAGCCCCCAAAACTATGGGTTTACTATTTTGTTTTATCCGAAACTCTTTAAATCCCTCTTTATACATGTAGTATAACAATATCATTTATTAACTATAAAAAAGTTATAAACGTTGGTGTTTTAAGAGATCCAAATATCTTGTTTTAATGGGGGGGGGGGGTCGGGGATCAGTAACATATACACAAGTTATATTTTTTGACTATATACGGTTAGAATGATGCACCTTTATTTCAATACTACAGTATCGATCAGACCAAACCTAACAGAAAGTAAATCCCAACTCAACCATGGATTACTCCGGGTTTACTAGAGTGGACCCAGAGTAAACCCAAAGTAAACCCATAGCGGACACAGAAAGTAAACCCCGATCAGAAGTATACCCCGGCAAACAGACGGTTCATGTGTATTTAAAATATACATATACAAGGGGCGGGAATTACAGACAGTAGGATAGTAAGATGAAAGACGAGTCAGCTTCTCACCTCAGTGTTGACCCCAAAAGCAAGTCCCGAGTAACCCAAAGTAAACCCGAGTGAACACAAATTCTTAAAAAGTAAACCCAAGGTAACCCTCAAATGTAAACCAGGGGTTCAGATGGAATTTTATATTATTTTAGTGGGAATTTTGATACATTGTTAAAATAAATTAGAACTTTATATTGGTGGTGGGTTTGCGGCAAAATTTCAAGTCCCATAATTTAAAGGCTAAGGTACTTTTCAATTTGAAATACAGTTAGATTCATAAAGTGGAAATAATATCAGGTTTAGCTCGATCTCTTGATTTGTAAAATGCAATGCAATTATATGCCATTAGTTATAGGTTATAAGACTGTCATTGCATAGTAGTTTTATTAATGTGCGCTATTCAGATCTATTTTTTGCAAATTATTGAAATATAAAAGCGTCACGTCTAGGTCGTTTCCTACGATGTTCACAGAAAACATTACATATAATATCTAAAATATTAATAATTTTTTAAGAGAACTTTGGTTTCACCTTAACCATTGACTTAAGAAACTCAATTCATGCATTTTGTTCCTTTTTTAATAAACATCCATTATATATTGGTGTACACATGTAGTATACTGGAAGTAGGTAAAAGAGGAGAAAAAAAAGTCAAGAAGATGAACATGCAGTAAGCTTTTACTTAGAAACTTGACGTAAAGTCACTGCAGAGAATATGATAGAGTGATTACTAATGACAAATGCATAGTGGGGCCTCAATTACACTGCTAATAGTAACAAAAATCTACTCCACAATTAACGTTTTCCCTTGTCATAAAGATAGTTGTAAATAACACGTGATGTCAATCATTTACAACAATAATGACATCCTTACATCCACCAAGCATGATTCTTTCTATTGCTTGCGAAAACTTATAGTAAATTTATAGCTCTATAGAAACAACAATACTGAAATCTACACGCCCCGGTCATCGATTGGTCAAAACCTACATGTATAGCGACCTACATAATACCACGGACTGCACAAAACAATCATGATGCTGTCAGAATCAAATTCCAATAGGGGACGATCTGGCTGTTACTTTTCGCTAACGTACTGATGTATATAATGTACACTAACAGTCCTTTAGTGGAAATAACCTACTTATTACTACCAATTTATTAATTTGTTAAAAGATACATGAAAATATGTATGTGTAATAATACTTGTTTGATGATTCATGCGGGTTATAAAGGTAGCCATCATTGCAGAAAAAAATCACATAACCGGCTAAAGAAACTAAATTAGCATACTTATTCCTGCCTCATCATACAATTAAGGTGCTTAACATATGTCTACTTTCAACAAATTTATTGATCAATATAAGGCCCGTTCATTGTAATTATGACCCGGGACAATATTATAATCACCAAAGCAAGATCTCGTCAAACTTTAATCATTCTTATTGATCACATTTTTCTTAAAGAATTATCACAGTAAATTTTCTTTTTTTTTTCTTTTTACGTTAAAAACAAAATAATCATATTTTGCTTAATATGAGCCTTTTTGTATGAGTTAATCATGCAAAACAATAAAAATTAAAACAAGTACAGGGAAGTGTAATCTAGGGGAAACACTTCGGTTAGGCTTTTCCTGTGTTATATTTACATATAAATATATTGTGCTTATTTTTACGATAATTAGGCCTACACGACAAAAGATAACAGCATCTTGTTTACACCTGTCATTTGACATTTATCTAGATTTGTCATACCAGCTGCGTGATGTTAACGTCACTGTAGGGCTGTCAGAATCTGATGTCAACACTCCCTGTGGTTTCTTTGCTGGTCCCGGTACTGCGTCACAGCTGGTCGTCATCAACTGTCCGACGTTACCAGAAGGGAAGTTCGTTAAGATCTCCAAAACAACTGAGTTTCTCACTCTTTGTGAGGTTGATGTGTTTGGTGTTCCCGTCTTATCATCATTGATTGGTGTCATAGATGTCTAATATTCATAAAAGCTGATGACCAAGCTGAAATGTTGCCGACTCCAGATACATGTATATGTTTGCGCATATAGAGGAATTGATTATCTGTTCCTATTTAATGTAACTTTTCAAATCGCTTTAAGTTAAAATTCTACCTTATTTATACCTATATATGTCTTTGCTTTTAATGTTACATTTTTGACTTTTAGTTATAATGCTACTTACATTGGATATAACTGTTAAGCTTGTTAATGTACCTTTATATTTAATTGAACACTTTTAAATAACTTTGATCACTACGTATTGGTTTTATTTCTGTTTAATTACTGTGGTATTAATAAATTACATTTATGGTATACATGTATTTTGTTTTCTTTTTAATAGAACATTAATTAGGGCATGGTAATTATTTACACAACAAAATATATAGAACTTTTTTCTAATGGTGTCATTCAGATTTGAAATCCTTGAAGACATTCTGAAACCAAAACCTGTTCCGATTGCTCTGTGCAGATTATATAACATATTAGAATTGTAAAAACTAAAATGTAAACCATTAGATTTCGTTACAACCGTCGCTAACCCGAAGCTTTTTAAAGCTGAACACCGCTCGTAAATAGGCACTGTCTGCCATATTTCTTTTTCATCACTGCTGTCCTTTCAACCCCTATATAGGGCACAGACCTCAAAACAGTTCAAAGTACTCTGCTGTAGAGGTCTCACCTGTGTGGACGTACACCCTCGCCGTGTTATTCGGTCGCGATGAAATTTTTAAATTTTACACTTTTTTTTTCATTCCAGGATGAATTCTATACTAACAATACTAACATCAAATGAATCGGTCAATTTATCATTTACACACAGAATATGCACATAAATAAGAAATAAATGCATTAAATCCAAAGACCACGAAAGGAATACCACACGTCGGCCACGAGTTTCAGGTGTGCAATCTGGTGTTACGAAATCGAAGGGTTTATATACAAGGTACCTGTGCCTATTTATGAGCGGCGTTCAGCTTTAAAGTAAATCTGGGTGAAAAAATGTCACACATACTTTGCAATATCTTTGTGGTTTTTTTTTATTGCAAATATCCATACTGGATAGAAGTATCAGGCGATATCATAGCATGAACTCTCTAACATTTCATTGGAAACATTAACACATTATTCTTTGAAGAATAAGGAATGTATTATTTTATTTCATTCCTGTATAGAATCAGAATTACGTTGATTCGATTCTTACGTGCACGTATGCCGTTAAAATCCCCTTTTCTTAAATCTCATTAACTTTTGAATATGATAATTCAAAATTTATGAAGAATAAATCGGCCAAAAACAAGTGAAAAGCTGTCAATGTGACAGCAAACCGGGTTTTCTTTTATGTGAACTGTATCCATAATCCCTGTCAACCCATATCCATTGAAATGGTGTACCCTATATGCAATATTTTGCCAAAAATTGACTTAGTTCAAAAGCTGGTATTTTTAAAGCGCTAAGCATAGCTGTAGCGCTTTTTTTGTCGCCAGATTTCTAAACCTACTTCCACTTTCGTTTTTGCGTTTCCTATATACCGCCACCAACTGGCGGATGCTGAGAGGTCGTACCCTGGAGATGACGTACTCTTGAAATATCATAACTTTGCAGTAGGGAGAACTTATTTAAATTGAAGTTATCCTGCATGCAGATGCATTTGTTCTACCAGTATTAAATTAACTGTAAAGGAATGTTGAAATAACGATGTATATCATCTTTATCGTGATCCACCATCAACTGGATGCACAGAGGGAATTGTTTCAAAGAAAAGGAAGGATAAATGAAAGCAGGATATAAATTTCAGCCGATAATCAAACGTGTATATATATATATATATATATATATATATATATATATATATATATATATATATATATATATATATATATATATATATATTTATTATTATTATTTATTTGGTTTGCTACTGACTGTTTACCAAAACTTTTGGGGTCGGCTAAATCAATAGAAGGCAAGGCGGAGCCGAGCCTTTTATGAACTTTAGCGACCCTACAAATTTCTGTAAACAGTTACAAACCTAATATGTTTTGTTTTGTCTAGAACCTTAACGAGGCCGGGTCTAATTTGTTCTGCCCTAGATTTTTGGATGAAACTTTTTACATGAATTTCTACTGATATAATTATTATTTTAAGATTTAAAAATAAGACATTTACCACACCGTTTGTTTAGGGGGTCATCTCAATGTTTGTTAATCTTTAACATAGGACCCTATGGGATTTTGCTTGAAATGTATCAATTTTGCATATTTTTTACATTTTTTCAAAACTTCTGCCCTAGGGATTTCTTTTTCTGTTCTACATATTAAAGTTATTGCTAAAAGGCATCACACGGTCAAATAAAAAAACCTTTTACCTCCTGGTTTGTTCCAGGGGTCTTATCAAAGTTTATTTTTGTATGCCCAATTCCCCAGATTCGTCAGATAATGGCTATTTTTATTTGACAAAGGCGGAAAAGGTGATCTTTATAGTATTATTAAAACATTCAGACATATTTAAGTAATAAAAAAATATATAACATCACATATTAAGGGTCATTAATATAAAATACATGGTTACTGTCTTGAAGTATATGAATTAAGCTATATACAGGCGGGTTAAGAAAACTTGACAGAGGGCTAGGCTTGCTGAACCTTCTTCACATTTTCGACCCGAGCCCAAATATAGCTTATACTTCGAGACATTTATGTTTATTCCACAATATAACATTATTTTTACGCATCAAACGAGATATTTTCAACAATTTTCGCTGAATATCTGCAGTTGAAACTATCACGCCATGGCGTCAACCAAGCAAAAAGATGACGTCACAATACAATTAAACGCTGCGCGAAAGCGTGCGTACTCGTTCTGTACTCGGCCTCGTTAAGTTTAATACGCAAACAACAAAAGATAATATATAACAAATATTTTTCTCTAATTTTTTACCTTCCTCGTCAGTCGTCTGCAAACCTGGCCTGGATGCCATTGTATGATCGTAATTACGTCACGGGAAAAGGGGGGTTACTCTTAATATTTTTGGTCTTAATTTAAGGTATAGTTTTACGTTTGTGTAAAAAATCAGCTCAAATAACGTTACGTGGGCCATGTTGCCTATTACATTTTGACGCTCACCGTGTAAAGAAATTTATAAGGCAATCACGTGACGTGATTCATCCAATGACATCGAGACGGTCTAGTCCGAGGCAAAACATATATATATATATATATATATATATATATATATATATATATATATATATATATATATATATATCTGTGTGTGTGTGTTTTTGTGGCCGTAATATATTTTAGTTATAGTTGCTCATTGTTGTGGTTATCCCATCTGTATTGTTATTGATGTTTTAAACGCTTAAACAGTTGTAGCAACAGTCTCGAAAGATTTGTGTTATTTGTATACAATTAAACCACTACCTAATAATGTAACAAAAAATCTAATCCACCTTGAAATAAGATGCTGAATAAAGCTTGTAAGGGTGTCAAATTGGAAAATTATTGCTAGCAATAAAGTATGAATCAAATATATTTACATGCAGGTAAATCTCACTACATTAGTTTTTCTGATTCCTGAGTAAAATTTAAAATAATCAATGGTTGTAATGTTCCGCACTAGATAACAGTGAGCTTTCTAACTGGAGAGCGTCACATGCACACAGATCGTCAGTACATGTAGAGCACGCTAGGCATTCATCTGGTACATTGGCAGTCTACAAAACGGTCACGAGTACATTGGCAGATAAAACGATTTGAATTTTCCTCTCCAAATATTCTTGAGCTTAACATTAAAGGGACATGGTCACGATTTTGGTCAAATTTAGTTTTTTTAAATTTTTATTGTTTACAGTGCTTTAGAAATCCACTTCTAATTTGAGTATTAATTGTAGAATTAAAAGCAAGATACAGAGCTCAAAATACTTTGTTATGAAAACAAGGCTCGAGTTCTGTTTTTGTTTGCGTTAATTAAAAACAAGAGGCCCATGGGCCACATCGTTCACCTTAAACAGCAATTCCTTGTAACATTCTATTTCGTAGCATGTGCTATTTCTATTTTAAACTTTAAACCCCTTTCTGGGGCCCAGTATTGTTCCGAGGTTTATGGTTGGCTTTAACAACGTAAATAGTAACAAAGGAATGAAAATGTGTAGCACTGCGGCGGGACCTCACGTACACAGCGTGAAAAACTGAACGTAGAAGAGTTCCACGGGAAGAGGAATAACTCTCAGGTTGTACAGAACAACATCAAGAAAGATAACTCTTGGTTCCACCACATTAGAATTTACACTATTTGAGGATCCTTGCATAGTAATCTTACAAACTGTAGCATTATAGTTCTGGAAAAAAACTTTTTAAAAACATTTTTAACATATCTTTCTTTGTTAACCTTTGAACCTCTCTTGGGGCCCCAGTTTTAGTCAAAGCTTTATTAATTTGGAATCTACATTATTTAGGGATGCTTGCATAGTAATCTCACAAGCTGAAGCATTGTAGTTCTCTAGAAAAAGATTTGTAAACATTTTCCCTCTATATTTCTATGTTAAACTTTGAACACCTCTTGTGGCCCCAGTATTAGATCGAGAGTAACAGTTTTGTAATTTCGAATCTACACTATTTAAGGATGCTTACGTAATTATCTGTCAAATTGAACCATTGTAGTTCTAGAGAAGATGTTAAAACATTTTCCATATATACTTTTACTTCTATACTTCTTAAACTTTTAACCCATCTTGGGTCCCCAGTACTAGTCCAGGGGTCACTATTTTAAAAATATCGAATCTACATTATCCAAGGTTGTATGCATGGTAATCTCACAAATTGTAGCATTGTAGTTCTCGAGAAGAAGATTTTTAACATGTACCTATATATATATATATATATATATATATATATATATATATATATATATATATATATATATATATATATATATATATTAAATAATCTTTGACCCCTCTAAGGGCCCCAGTATTAGTCTGGGGGTCACGATGTTACCAATTAAGAATGTACATAAGCCAGGGATGTATGCATAGTACCAATTCCACAAACTAAAAACATTGTAGTTCTCAAGAAGAACATACAGGTGACACTCGATGGCTCGAATTCGATCTCTCGAAGTTCTTGATCTCTCGAAGTGAACTCACGGTCCCGATTTTTTTCTCTATATAACTAAGCAAATTTACTCTTGATCTCTCGAACTCCGATCTCTCAAAGTTCTTGATCTCTCGAAGTAAAACCTGGGTCCCGTTATATAAATTTCATTGTTTTTCACTCTTGATAACTGGAAGTGGTTGCTGTGTACACACACGGGCGATCAAGCGTATAATTATAGCTCCGCGTGGACCTTACCTGAATGGTTGAGTGAACTAGGGGGCTAGCGTGGTAGTGTTAATTGGTTGTTAACGTAAGTGACACTACCCCTTGCTTCCTTCAAAGGGTAAATAGGTAATTTGTAACTGATCTATTAATTTCAACAACTTGTGAAAGTTACGCTAAACTGCTCTTTATTTAAACCACTCTATCGTAATGAAAACACAATATGCTTAAAAGTTTTAATGTGAAAAAATACACTTAATAACCACAGAACTAAGTTCTGTATTGTTAAAATTGAAGTAATATAGCAGAAAATACGATAGAAATCATGTCAGACTATCCTTCCATGTTATAAATATAAATTTCCGGCTACTATAATTTTAGAACCAAAATGACCGGAACAAAAATTTCCGGAATTTTTTAAACTTTCGATCTCTCGAACTCTTGATCTCTCGAAGTTTAATCATGGTCCCCTGAAGTTCGAGTTATCGAGATTCACCTGTATTTAAACGTTTCCTATATTTTTTTTTTTAAATGTTAAATTTTAAACCCCTCTTGGTGCCCCAGTATTTGCCTGGGAGTCACGACTTTTTCAAATTAGAATGTACATTATTTAGGGAATTTTTGGGAATGATCGGCCGTATCTATAATGCTCAACCACACTAGCTGCAATATTGCTACAAAATCACAAGATACATTTATCGCTTACATTCATTTTGGAGACCGTGCCCGATAACAAAAAAATTTACATAGTTAATTTTTTTTTATCGGGCACGGTCTCCAAATTAATTGTAAGCGATAAACTAAAAAAATATTTATAGTGAATTTTTACATCTTATCTTATTCATCCGTCATGTCTTTATTATACAAACTTATATACATAGCAATGAATTGTCAATAATCAGGGAGATACATTTGGGTTTTTTTGTGCACAATTTAGTTGAATAAATGGAACAAAAATCTTGTAAGAAAAAAATTTCCTTAGTACTTCTATGTTAAACTTTGAAGCAGAAGGATAAATCGTACGCTCAACTAGGACCTTGGGTCACCCGAAAATAATTCTCCAAAATGAGTGTCTTCATGAGCACTTTTGGTACTCTTTTACAAGTTTCTTTTTTCTTTATAAATAAAAAGAACACAGGTCACCTTACGTCCTAAAACAATGTCGTAATCATTTGGTTAATCAATACGGAAACAAAAGTCACCAAACAGCTACCTAGTGTCATTTTACAATATGTCGATTCATCAGAAGTGATCCACTGTAGGGAGACCAAGATTTTACAAGATTGATATTTACTGGAAGTCAGTCATTTTAGAGAGACCGGGGGTTAAATTAAGTGGAATGTTCGTATGAGACCAGAGGTCATCTTAGGTCCTAAATAATGAACAAAGAAAAATAATTTTGGAAATTAATAGAGCAGGCCCCGGGGCCATAAAACTTAGACGAGCTCACTTTTGATCTAAGTCTCACTTTTATAAAAGGAACATATAATGGAAAAGTGAGACTTAGATCAAAAGTGAGCTCGTCTAAGTGTTATGGCCCCGGGGCCTGGTGTCACTTTAAGTGAAATATTCATAATATGCCCAGAGGTCATCTTAGGTCCTATGAATTCTATTAATCTGTATGGAAATAAGAGGTCACCTTTATAGATTTTTAAGGATACAGATTCACCAGAAGCCATTCACTGTAGAGAAACAAGGGATCGTTATAAATACGATACATGTATCAATAGAGGTCACCTTAGGTCCTGAATCATTTGTAGTTATAATTTTGGTAATATATTGGAAGACCAGAGATCACCGTATGCCATTTTTGAAGATGGATAATCCCTAAAAGTTAGGCACTGTAGGAGACTACCTTAACCTTAAGTGGAACTTCAATAAGGAGACCCAAGGTCACCTTAAGTCCTAAATCAATGAAATAATAATCTTATTAATCTATATAGGGAGACCATTGATTATCTTAAGTGAAATATCCAAAAGGAGAGCAGAGGTCTGACCTTGACGCATTTTTGAAGATAGAGATTAATTCACCAGAAGCAACTTTAGGGAGACGAGAGGTCAACTTACTTCGAACACCATTAAGACGACCAGAGGTTACCTTAGGTAACCAATAAAATAATTTTGTTAATCTAAAGTGAACTATTTATAATGAGTTCATCTTTGGTCCTAGATCGTTGAAGTAATAATTTTTTGTTAATCTATAGGGAGACAAGAGGTCACATATTAAGGATTTTTTTATACTATATTGATCTCCTTTATAATGAAATTCTACAAAAAGATATAGAAACTAGAGCAAAGCTCGTTGCAAAGCAACGAGTGGGTCTTCCGTTAATGTCGATAGTAAAGCTTGATGTTCCTGCAAGAAGCAGAGTTTTTAAATCAATAACAAGAGCAACTTAAACAAAAATATCAAAAGAATTTAATTATTCTTGGTACGACTTTAAAAAATACGAATGATTTTATGTACGAATTAACAAAAATCTTAACGATTCCAAGAACGACTCAACAAAAATATTCAGAATGTGTTAAAGTACGACTCAACAAAAATCGAATTATTTTTAGAACGAGTAAATTTCACTTTGAACATCACGCTATTTTTGAAACCAAGAACGCAGAATCAAAATTTCCGAAAAAAATCAATTTTTTAAACCCCGATATCTCTGTAATGCATCGTCTGATTTAAAAACGGATTTTAGTTTCGTACTAAGCATGGAAATTACCGTAAGATACATATGTGTAATTTATAATATTGAAAAACATGAAAACAAAAAAAAATGTTTTACTTCCAGTTTTGACCGGATGTGTCCGAACTTAGTGTCCTACCTTATGTCTCAAGTAAAATGATAGTTCTATCTTCTCTGTAAATCTCATAGCTTTATCTTTAATCAAAAATGAGAAAAGATCTGGACAAAATCAGTTTTTAAAACGTGAAAAACGTCATTATGTGACGAATGTGATGACGTCATCAAATAAATTTTTCAAATTTCAAAGCAATCGATGCAAGTGTTTTTGAAATATTTGAGTTTGAAAAAAATAACAAGACAAGGATTCAATACATAACTCTGCGATTACCTTAACCTTATACCTATAAATATGGTTCAAGGTCACTGCAAAGCCTTTACCAAAAGGAACTCTGTGGGTGAAGTATGAGCCAGGTTGAGCCAAAGGGAGAGATGCTATGCTCCGGATAAGTGATCTTGGATGGAGAGACAGACGGACAAACTGATCACGATAGGGTACTGATCACTATAGGGTACCCGCATAAATATGCTTTTCTATCTAACCGTGAAATAGTTTCCGTGCTATCTGCCCCTGGTGAATAGTCATCAAAACCATTCACCAGCAGCATTCATTCAATTTCCCTCATTTTCAAACTCGGAACACCTCTGATGTATTCCGATTGCTGCATTAAATTCTTAGTCCGATAACTCCGATTTGTTTATCATGAAAAAAATTCTGCATTTCTGATAAATAAAGGTTTTTTTTGGATAATGAAATAAATATTTACTATTTGGACAATAGCAAGTTTATTTCCCCCCTCGATAGCAACTATTTCCCTCGGCTTGGCCTCATTTAGTTACTGCCTTGGTTGAAAATAAACTTGCTACATCCTCATAGCCAGTAAAAAGGTATATAATGTCCCATCCACCTACATTTGAGTTATATGACCTCCCATTTGTAACCTGCAATATCACTGTGCAGTCAACACAACATTCATAGTTTCAAAATTTACTCCTGCTTCTCATGCACTTAACATAAGGAGCCTTCATATTGCATACCAATTCAAACAGGAGACATCCCTCTAACTAAAGATAATCATTAAAATTCATTCCATGAATCATTACCACACTCATAAGCATTCAAGTACAGAAACTCTCAATTTGCAAAATTATTCATGCGTACTTTATTCGAAACTGTCCCTTGCTACCTTTAACTTAGTACATTATCATTTAATGCAAAGATGTTTTGTCTTAGACTTAGAAAGCTAATGCAATTCTGAGAAAAAGCATACCCCATTTTCCCAATTCCATTGAGGTTTAAGAAAAATATGGCCATTGAAGTGAACCCACCATTTCAACTTTTCTCTATTCAACAAGGCCTTATTGGGTTCTCCATCTTTGCCTAACCTTTTAGAAGTCAATTGATGCACCTCCTTCTATAATAAACCTTTTTCAATACAACATACATCTACATGATATTATCCTGGTAAAAGCATCACATCACATCACCCCCCCCCCCCCCCCCCCAAAAAAAAAAAATAAATATATTTTGATTTTCATAAAAAGTCATTTTTTGAAATCTTTTACCTAATTTTATGAAACTTGTGGCATTTCGTAGAGTCACTTTTCACACATATTTGAAATTAATCATCAATGATACTAAATTTTGATCTGTTTTTGTTTATTGATTGATTGGTAGCATTTCAATTAACAAATAGACATGTATTCCTGCATGTGAATTCTTTTTTCCATGAAAAAAAGTAAGCTAACAATCATATTTAGTGAATATTTAATCTATTCTGGTTTCTTGTCTCCTTTTAACTATGCTAAAACAGTAAGGCCTACAAGTTCAACATCTGTCTTATATTAAAATTAAATTCAAACACACCTGGGGAGCTGAAGATGAGGGAGACTTCCATGAAAAAGGATCAAATTTTACACGTTTTCCTATATTTGTATGCATATATACATTATAAGGTAAAAAATTGTTGTTTCTTGTTCATTTCAAAAGTAATTATCATGGCAGATGTTATTTCAAGGTCTAATGTACATTACATATCCTACATGTAATCTTAATGGTGACAATTAGAAAGATTGGGGTGATTTTTCAATTATGTAAACACATCTGAATATCATTATATAAGGAATAAGGAATCATTCTTTGAGTATTATGAGGTGATAATTTTGGTCGGGCTGTGATCAAATCCAATAAAGCCCGAAGGGCTTTATGATAGATTTGATCACGCCCCGACCGACATCATCATCTCATAATATTCAAAGAATGATTCCTTATTACTTATGTTTATATAATTTTAAACCATCGTACGATTAAATGTTTAAATATAAATAAGCAAACCCCGCTGGTGCCTCAATTTGGCTTAATGAGTTATATTGTACAAAATCGATACGTAGTGTTATCACAGACACTGAAGAATCTAAAAATAAAATTATAAAAAACAAAGTAAAGGAAACATAATTGTATATTTTTATTGAAAAACAAATTTTCACAGCTTACAATTGTAAATAACTTTAAACAGCCTTAATTTTGTTTGTTATAATTTCTAATCAAACACAGACCACAACAAGGCATGATTCTTTCTTAAAGTTCCATTACATCTAGTAACTGTTCATGAATTATCCGATTTAATTTGAATTACCGGTATATAGTCTGTAGAACACAAGGAATAGTGGGTAGAGGTGACAGGTTAACCTCAAAAGCTGAAAAGAATCAACAGGTAAAAACCATGTGGCCACCAATAGCTGAAATAAAAAAAATCAATATAAAGCTGTGTTAACATACATGTACTAATAATAGCTGTGTTTACAGTAACATATGCATAGTATTTCTGGAAATAATACACTGGCCATGTCGTGTAATTAGTATGACATATCCCGATACATGACTTTAACATTTAGTCACTACCAAAAAAAATTTGCATATTTAGTCTTAATATAGAATTTAAAGATTTTCTTAGGCATAGACACAAATCAAATTGAGAGAGAGAGAGAGAGAGGAGAGAGAGAGAGAGAGAGAGAGAGAGAGAGAGAGAGAGAGAGAGAGAGATTGTTTTTCTCATAGTGCAACAGTCAATATTTCAATTCGTAAACTATAAAGGAATACTATAGATTGGCAAATAATCACGATGGTTTTAATTTCATCATGTTTGCGATTTAATATTTTCTTGCAAAATTAAACCCATCGTGAATACTGTCTATCATTAGTTTTAAAAAACATTTAAATGCTTATATTCTGATCAATTGAATTTTAAAGCAGCGTGAAATTAAAACCATCGCAGTTGGTACATGTACTACAGTAGAAATCGTGAAATTTTAACACCATACAATTAAAACAACTAACAGTATTTCATCCGAACAGCGTCAAAGTATATTTTTCTGCTATACCATTTCTTATTAAATTAATTCTACTGGGGGGTTTTTCGGCAAATAAATTTAGCGAGGTTTTTTTTCTCTTTTCTTATTAATTACATGTTTTAAAAACAATAATATGTTTAGTGTGAATAAAATTCCATGAACAATTTTACAAAGCTTTGGATTTTGGTTGCACATTGAAAAACTGAGGGATTGCGTGATAATACATGCTCATTTTGAAAATTAAAGTATTGTTGGTTTCTTTTACTAGATAGAGATATGCACAAAATGATGTTGCTCTGTGACGCTTTGCCAAGATAAAGAGAGAGAGAGAGAGAGAGAGAGAGAGAGAGAGAGAGAGAGAGAGAGAGAGAGAGAGAGAAAAAGAGAGAGAGAGAGAGAGATCTGAGGCACATGCAGTGATTCAGAAGATTATTATTTACATACATGTAAATTTGTCTTACTGTAAAAATTGTTTACAATGTAGATGTGTTATGTATGTAAAGTTTACCTAAAATGAATCAATTAAATTCAATATATATATAAAAGATTAAACTAATCTCAAAAAAATTACATTGGTTCTGTGAAATGATCAAATCTTGAGAAGAATGTTTTAAAGATATCAGGGAACATTAACTTAAAATCTGAACTTGAATTTCTTTTCATCTTGCAATCTGTTTTGCATGCTGCAGCTCTTTCACAGGCGATAACCATATATAACAGAGAACCAGGCGAAAGGTCTAATTTTAATTAGATTGAATATTTACAATGTCAAATATATCTATTTAATTAAGCACAAGACTGTCTGAGTTTTTTATTCATTAATTAAGTGAAGGCAATATGGTAGAGATCTGCTATATTCAAATATTTAGGGTAAAGTTATCATCATTCAAACATGCACTTTAATTACAACATTCTAATCCTGTATACCTTAGAAACCGCACCCCTTTTAATTGCACTTTTTTACAGTGTGTGGTGGGTTGTTCAATACAAAATAAGACATACATATACATAATAATAAATAAATTTCAAAAGAGTGGTGTGCAAAACATACACGTGAAAATACACTGGACAGATAATATTCTGATATTTCTCTGACTCTAACGCCCGCTTTTATATTGTGACGCACGTCAAAAGCGAAGGTTAGAGTCAGAGGAATCTCGGATTAAATTGAAAAGTGCAAATATTTTGAAAAGAAAAAGTCAATACGACATATCCTGTATTGAAACATACCTTTATTTGTATATATCCTGTATTGAAACATACCTTTATTTGCCATACGTTAGTTGAGCTGAAATTTCCACTATCGACGTCTTGCAGGCCATGCTTCTTTTTAAAATGTTGACACACCACTATCAGCTGTTGTTCGCAGTCAAAACATGGTGAGTTGACATGGGGAATCGTACAGTGGTAGCATCGTTATTGTTGACAAACGACACGCACGATTCTAATACACGAACGAACACGCACGATACACGAACGATCACGCACGATACACGGACGATCACTAACTTTCTGAATCTTCACGATACACGAACAAAAACGATAAAACACGCATCCGAACGATTCTACACCATTAAACACGCAAAATCAAAATTAATTTTTAAGATTAGAATTAAGGAAACGTATAACTTTAATTTGTATTGCTTTATGTGTGTGTGTTATTGAAAAGCGTCATGCACTGTTTTGTATTTTACGAGTTAACACTTTTACACATCCATACACAAATACTAGAGCAGAGCTCGTGGCAAAGCCCCGAGTAGGTCTTCCGTTGTTGCTGCGAGTTGAAAATATATGTTATATGGTGTCAAACGATTATAATGACTATACTTTCAGTTCTGCTTTTGTTATAAAAACGTGTTGTGATTGAAAGCCTGTATATAAAACGTGTTTTGAAAAAAGAAAGGAAGAAAATATTTTAGGAAAACTATTTGTCGAGCAGAGTTTATGTAATCGTTTCAAACATTCTTTAAAAAATGAGATGTTTAATGGCGAGTTAAATTTTCATAGGGTAGCAAGCATTGTTATAAACAGTATGTACTCGTGATTCATGTCAGGAAGTGTATTTCTTTTTTAAACTAAACCCGCCTACAAAACACGTAAACTTTTCTCAAAGATAACTTCTATATTAAAATATTTCGAAATTTTTTGAAGATTATGTGCAAGTTTAGAATTGCATGCTGACAAAATTTACAGACCCTAAAACGTACTACTACACCAAAAAAGCGTGCGGCCTACGTGCGAGAAACGTTTCGTGTAAACCTTTTAGAGTTTCATGTAAACCGTTTAGCGTTTCGGGCAAAGCGTGCGAGAACCGGAACTCTCTAACAAGTTAATTGTTTCAAAATGGCGCCCGTGTTTTACATTACTTTAACAAAATTGAACGAATTTTTAACAAACAAAAGAAAGGTATATGTATTAAAAGACGACTAGTTACAGAGTACATGTATATTTAACGTTTTCATGCGATGTTTCAGTACTGAAACAATTTTAAAATTTGCTATACATAAAAAATATTAAATACAGTAAGTGAAACATGATTTCTATTGGAACAAACCTAAATCAACTTTAACTTGCACGATCATGTTTTGATAGGCATGTATTTTTATTATTTATTTACATCGATAACTCCTACTGATAACTCTTACTGAGACCATTCGGCTGTGTACAAACAGCACACATAACCTCGGACATCGGGTGAGACCTGCACCTGGCTGAACCTGTCAATCAAACTCTGTGTATTTGTTTTCATTGGATGGTCAGGCGTCTCTCTTTTGTCAAAAGCCAATGGAAAATTAATGACTTCAAGGTAATCGGAATCAGTATTTGATGAAGCACACAATTTAAATGATAGAAAATTTATTAATTATTTGAACAAAATTAAATGTAAACATAGAGAGGAAATAAAAAAAAATTATTATTATGGGAATCTATACGCATGGTACTCAATTCAAATAGATTATATTATGATTTTATTATTTTATGTAGTAAAATCACCCTTCCAACTGTTACTAAATTACATAACAATTGATGACCTTGGGCTATAAATGTTCTGAGCTGTGTGCGCTGAAGTGACACAAGATTCTCGGTCGCATGCGGCAATTGAATTAACACAGACTGGCCGAATAAACAAAGGGGTGGGAAAGTGAAACAAAATGTTACACATACGGAGAATCCACCAAAAATGATTTTCGACAGATCTTGTTATCTTTTCTCCAATTAAAAAAAAATCCAGCGCGAGCACCTGTCAGCGGGGCGGGAGGAAAGGGGGGGGGGGCAGCAATGAGTTCGCTTCCACAATGAAACTACAGAAGTGATTAATATGTGACCGATAGAATATAATCTAAAGTTGTTTAAACTCATGTGAATATTTTTTAAAATAATAATCGAATGCCTCAATTCAGGGCATTCCTTTATCATGCTAGCCCCTACCGCAAACATGGAACTGTACAAGTAAAATCAATTCATGTTTTCGTCTTAAACCAATATAATAGTTGAAAACATAATAAAATATAGTTGTGTCCATGCAAAATATGAAACATAAACGCGTCATAAGGTACATGTAGAAGAATACGAACCGATGGCGGATCACTTATCCACTCGCGCCGGATCTCCTCAGCCATGTGCGATGGATGATCATCATTTAAAGGTTTAATATTTGAAGGGGGGTGTTGATTTAAAACATTAATTGTACAGTTTTTAGAGTACTTTAATTACCTGAACAAACGAACCATTAGTTTATGTCTAACGATTTTTCCGATTTGGAGTAATATCGTTTATTAATATTCATTTACACTCAAATATTTAATTAAATATATATACAAGTAGGACAAACTTTTTTAACATAAAATTAAAACAGTTCTTGTATATACGGCTATATTAACTCAAACACGTTCATATGCATGTAAGTGTAAGTCGCGGTGTGCGAATCTTGTGTATTAAATAACCGCCTACTGCTAGGTAATGCAGCCGTGGCTGATCTCCTCGGCCGTGGACGAAGAATATATTACGTAAAGGTACAACGCACAGAAACGCACAGCTCAGAACCAAGGAAGATTTGAAAAGTTTGCAGTATAATGACCTTACTCTATCAAATAGAAGTTATATATTTTAAACTTAAACCCCACAATTGATCTATGTCTATTATTGCTTTAGATAATGACATTGCTTTTATTAATTAGATGAACGATATCTTACTTGACATCCACTCGTTTAATCCACAAAAGATTTTGTGTAATCAAAACTAAAACAATTCTTGAGTTCGCGGCTAAATAAACTCATATATGAGAGACGCAACTCTCGTGTATTAGATAACCGCTGACCGCTAGGTAGTCCAGCCGCGAGCATGGTAACCAATTTTCTTGGCCGCAGGCAAGGGAGAGCTTACGTAATGGTACACACACACATGCAGCTCTAATTCAAGGTAGATTTTAAATGCATGGAGTTAATAACTAAAATGTAATGCACAGAGCTTTTTAATTCCAAATTTTGTGGTTTACTAGAAAAGAAAAAGAATGTTTTGTTTTCCAATTGCCGTTTTTAATGATTGTGCACTATAAAAACTTAACAACAATGACTTTAACTCCTAAAGGAAAAGCTTATACTCCAACAACAAAAAAAATTCTTATGAATTAATGCCTCCTGTATAAACCAGCATACTTTCTGCGGCAACTTTATGCCAGTTGTACGCACAAAGACTTTCGTTAACTTGTCAAATGAAAACAGGTACATGTCAACATGTAAAGCTTTTTACACTCATACTACACAAATCACTTACAAAATAACATTGTTACGACCTTTATGAGATCCCAACAAGCAACTTTTCCAGCGACAGCCATATCAAAATCCTAACCGTTTTTGAGTTATTTAGGAAAAACTTTTAGAGGCTATTGGCCCTTAATTTAAGGGGCCAGCCCTTTTTTATTGGTATTAAATGAAAGCCCTTGATATTCTGCACAACTTTTATTCTACATGTCTTTACAAAATTTTTTTGTTAAAAAGATATAAAGGAAAATATGTCTAAATTTTTGCACTTTTTTGGAATCCTGTTTTTTGACCCCTACCTTTTCCTAAATAAAAAACGTAATCTAAAAACAAAAACTAATGTGCACCACTACAATGTCTCTGCTATTCAAATTCGTTGGATTCCCATTCCCTGCTATCATAGTCTCGGAGCCTTTGTCTGGAAACCAAAGGCCCTAAAAAAATTTAAAAGGGGAATAACTCGTTACCGGAAAGGGAATTCTATTTTTTACGAATTGATGAAGATAGTGTTTTGTAAAGTCCATTAGCCCTGAAAATTTGAGCAAAAACCGTTCAGAAATGAGCACGATATGAAGCCTCAAAGTTCGCGTCTAGGAAGAAAAAAAAAGAAAAATAAGAATAATCTTAACCAGCACAATAATAGAAAGGTCTTCCGTTGGATTCACACACAAATTAATTTTTTGTCCCCATAACAAATATCAACTTCTATCATCAGTTAAAGAAAATTACGTGTAATAGAAAGGAAGATAATGCATAAACTACACGAAATTATTTACATACGAGTTGACTGTATATGTAATTTAATTCTCTTACATACGATTTAATTATGCGGGATACAAGTAAATGTGTTACCTTGTTCCATAGAGTTTTGATTTTTCACATCCAATATTTTCATAAATTAAAGTAAATAATTGATTTATTTTTATTTATTCTAAATATTAAAGCGTCTAAATAAATTTTATTTAAAAAAAATATGTATACAATCTACTAGATAATAATGCGTATCGTATTCTCATTTGAAAGAAAAAACGTTAGAAATAATCGTTTAGTTTAAAACGGGGAATGGGTAGGCTTAGCCGCTATCATTCAACGTGTCGCCTTTGTTAATATGATTGAAATTATTTGTCAAGACACAATTGATGCTTGGTATAGGCTGATTTTAAAATTAAGCAAAACTAACTCGACCGAACAAAGGATTGAATGAGCTATAGAAATAAAAAAAAGTGTATTTAACGACGAAAGAGAGAATGAATGTTAACAACTGTCAATGTTCTTATATAATAAAAAGTTTTGAATTCAAATTGTTTTACAAAAACTACTTGTCTTTGTTTCAAGAATAAATCCTGGCATTCCGTAAAAAAAGGTTACAAAACGAAAAATCCGCACGATCACGCACGAACACGCACGGTAAAAAACGCAAACCAATTTTTCTGATACACGCACGATCCCGCACGTTACACGAACGATCACCCACGTTACACGAACTATTAAACACGATTGGCTTGTCAACAATAACGTTGTTCCCACTGTACGATAATTATTTCGATTAAAACTAATACATGTAAGACTAATAAAAACTAACAACGTAATTATCCATCGAATTAACGAAATCATTTCAATAAACACTGATTAACATTTAAAAAAAGGAGTTCGGTTTTATGACTTGTACGAAATGTTTTTAGCAGGAGTTACTTTCAGTGTTAATTTTGCACTATTTTTAAACCAATAACGCGGAATCAAAATTTCCGGAAAAATCAATATTTAAACGCCAATATCTCTGTAATGCATCGTTCGATTTTAAAACGGATTTCAGTTTTTAATTAAGCTTAATAAAAGCTCCTTTGTTGCTCTATGATTTATATCAAATTATTAATCAGAAAAGAGTTATCATAAACAGACTTAGCAGCCCTTCTGGCCCCTAATTTGAGGGGTCAGCCCCTATTTCTTGATATAAAAAAAGGTGTCGCTATTATCAACATATTTTGTTCTACAATTGTTCACGAATTGTAAACCGTTCTCGAGATATCTAAACAACTGTGTTTTAGGGGCCGACCCTTTAAACCCTTACCGGGGCCACTAACAACAAAATATTTGCTATCATATTGTTAAGAACATTATTTTGAACAACTTTTGTTCAACATTGCTTTTAAAAATAGTTCTCCTTTTTCAGATATTGATGACCAAAGTTTTGAATTCTGGCCCCTTGAAACCCATAATTACGTAATATATGACTTAGGTATGGTACTGTATAGATAAACAAATGTACAATGAACATTTTTGCTTCAATAATTAATAACAAATTATTGTTCAGTGAAGAGTTATTGTAAGACAACATTAGAGCCCTCTTGGCCCCTAATTTGAGGGGTCAGCCCCTTTTTATTGATATCAAATTAAAGGTCTTGTAAATATTAACATATTTTGTTCAACAAGTGTTCTTTATATATCAGTACAAATATGATTTAAGGGCCGACCCTTAAACTCCTTAATGGGGCCATCAACAAAAAATTTAAAATGGCATATTATACAGAACATTATTTCAAACAACTTTTGTTCTACGTTGCTTTTCAAAAAATTTCTCCTTTTTCCGATATAAATGATCAAAGTTTTGAACTTCTGGCCCCTTAAATCCCCTAATTACGCAATATATGACTAAGGTATGGTACTGTATAGATAAACAGTCGTACAATAAACGTTTTTGCTTCTATAAATATTAACAAATTATTGTTCAGTAAAGAGTTCTTGTAAGAAGACTTGTGACCCCTCCTGGCCCCTAATATGAAGGGCCAGCCCCTTTTTCTTGATATCAAATGAAAGCCCGTGCAAATTAAAACAACTTTTGCATTACATGTTTAAACAAAATATGGTATTACAGAAAATGTACAAAAATTTCATGAAAAATTTGGTGCTAATTTTCAGGGTCATGCGACCTTCTAGGCCTTGAGCATTTTTTACAATTGGAAGCATGGAGGGAAATAAACAGGCATTCATCTACAATCCCTGAAAATTACAAGCTTCTATCTTGATTAGTTTTGGAGGAGATGCGTTGAGAAAATGACCCTTAAAATTAACAAAATCGTCAATATCTGAAACCGGAAGTGACGTTATCATTTGCATTTTTTATCATCTGTAGCGACATTGATAATTTAAAAGTCCTGAAAATTTGGTGCAAATTGGTTGAATAGTTTCTGAAAATAAGGCTCGAAAAAAGTCAGAAAAAGAAAAAAAAACATAACTAGACACGATCTCGTTGCGAGCAACGAGGAGGTCTTCCGTCTGATTTTAGAATTTGAGATGTATGTTCTTTCTTGATTTTTCTATTTAACAGCTAAACATGATTTAGAATAGAAAAACAGGGTCTACATTCCAAGGGCCAGATACTATTTTGTTACAGGTGTAAGAGCTTTGTTGAACAAGTGTTTAGAAATTCGTCACTGTTCTTGAGATATCTTAGAAAATTGAGATATAGGTGGTCATAGTTTGGACTCTTGACCCCTAAAAACATAATTACTTAACACATGATAAAATCATTACATTGCTTTGATACATAATTGTAAGATAAACATACTTGCTTCTAAATCCATTCACAAAATATCCCTTAGTAAAGAGCTACAGATGAAAGTCTTTAGAGCCCTTTGGTCTCTTAATTTGAGGAGCCAGTCCATTTTTCTTGATATCAATAAAAGGTCATTTAAATTTCAACATATTTTGTTCAAAAAGTGTTAAGAGATTCGTTACCGTTTTGAGATATATATGGGTTAGAACGTTTTAGGGGCCGAACCCTTAACTCCTTATGAGGAGGCATTTAACGATATCTTGAAAATTGCATATTATTTAGTACATCATCTTAACTATCTTTACTTCTATACTGCATTTCAAAATATTTTCCTTTCTGAGATATGGGTGATCAAAATTCTGGACTTTTGGCCCCTAAGAACCCCTAATTACGTAACACATGATAAAATCATTACATTGCTTGGATACATAACTGTAAAATAAACATATTTGCTTCTATAACCGTTCACAAAATATCCGTCAGTAAAGAGCTACAGATGAAAGACTTTAGAGCCCTTTGGTCCCTTAATATGAGGGGCCAGCCCCTTTTTCTTGATATCAAATAAAAGGTCATTTAAATCTCAACATATTTTGTTCAACAAGTAAATAGAAATTCGTTACTGTTCTTGAGATATATAGGAAAGAACGTTTTAGGGGTCGATCCCTTAACCCCTTATAGGGGTCGTTTAATTAAATTTTGAAAATTGCATAATATTAAGTACATTATTCTGACTATCTTTATTTCTATACTGCATTTCAAAATATTTTTCCTTTCTGAGATATGGGTGATCAAAATTCTGGATTTTGCCCCAAAAAAACCCCTAATTACGTAATACAATAAAAATCATTACATTACTTGGATTCATAACTGTAAGATAAACATATTTGCTTCCATAACTGTTCACAAAATATCCCTCAGTAAAGGGCTACAGATGAAAGATTTAAGAGCCCTTTGGTCCCCTAATTTGAGGGGCTAGCCCTTTTTTTCTTGATATAAAATGAAAGGTTTTGTAAATATAAACTTTTTTTCATTACATGTGTTAACAAAATATTTTTCAGAAAAGAGATAGACTAAGAAAACCATGAAAAATAACGACTTTTTTAGTTTCAATTTTCAGGACCAAACGAGCTTTAACGCCTTTTGAGCATGACAAATATGAATGTCAAATAGCACATCTACAATCTGTTGTCTACAATCTCTGAAAGTTTGAACACAATATCTTTTACCGTTTAGGAGGAGATCCCTGGACAAGCCGACCCTATGAAATTCGTTAAAACGTCATTTTCTCAAGAACGGAAATGACATCATCAAAAAAAAAAAATTGTATGTTCGGATTATTATCTATAAGATCTAAAAGTTTCACGAAAATCGGCTAAGCCGTTTCCGAGAAATCGTCTGCACAAATTTTGTAAGAAAAAAAAATAATAATAGGGAAAAAGAAACCGAAAGAAAACAATAAGGTCTTCCGTTGGAAAACGGAAGACCTTAATAATAAGAAAAATGAAAAAGAAACAATAAAAAAATAGAAAGGTCTTCAGCTGAGGACGGAAGACCCTAATAAAAATAGACTGTTTTTGTCAAAATTACAAGTGGTTTGACTAAGGGCCTGCCTTTGTGTAAACTAAATGATCGTCTCTGAAACTTAAAGTTACCACTCTTATTGATGTAGATGTATGTTCCGTCTAGAACTAGTATGGCCTGCTGGGTTGCTGCATCACCAAAAAGAGTCTGGGCCAGTGGTCGAATATGTTGTTGGATGACCGTTTCTCTTGTGATATGACCAAATCCAAGATTTTCTTTAACAAATCTGCCATTCATTAAAGATGTTCTGATTGACTTTATGCTTCTGTGAACACTGGATTTGGAAATATTAAACAATGTAGAGAGAATGTGGTTCGAGTCCCCTCCCCGAAGTTTCATCAAGAAGATGGCCAGATTTGTACGAACGGATCTTGCAGGGGTTGATCATGTTGAATGTGTCTAGCTATCAATATATCATTATTGCCGATCATTCCTTTAAAAGGAATACTTGTTTAGAGTTGAACTACTTTCATTATAGGAGTTGGAGGGGGATGAAATAAAGCTTCTATTGGATGTTATATTATACTAGCATTTGTATTAACTTACCATCATCTGTTCCTTTTCCGTCATCTTTTACCAGAATATCTAAATTAAGAAAACCTTATAAATAACAAGTGTATATAGACAACCATTCTGAGATCTTACACAAGCAGTACAAGTACACTACTGGTACCCCAATTTTGAAACAATTGTCATTTTGTGTGCAGAACAGGTCGAGAAAATTATGTAAATATTTTCTTTTCTTTCCCCCTTGTTGTCAGCTTAATTTAAGACTGCAAATGCACACAATTTTTGACTTACTATGTAAATAAGAAAGAGTATCTATCACACAACTGTATTTGGATAAAGTCAAAACTGGGCAAATCCATTTGTAAGTGTAGAAGGGTGAGAAAAAATTAATAACCCTCTAGAAGTAAATTCTTGAGAAAATAACCAACCTTCGAACTGGATTTCTGACAAGTCTTGACCAGCAAATTGTCCAGCCATATTATTCTCCTTTTTAAGTAGAAGTTTTGCTATTTTTACCCTTTCAATGAGACCGGAAGTGGCTCTATAATGAGTCTCGTGCAATTTGCCTGTGTGTCCTAAATGGTGCGTCAAAAGAACAGTTGCGAATCATTTGTTTTGTGCTTTCCCATGTTAATATTTAAAATGAAAAGATCTAAAGTGTTTGCATTACATAAAAAATCTGCCGAGATATATGGACGAAAATGTGTACAATACACATGTGCATCTCATTATAACTGGATCATAAAGCAAAAAATTTGGAGAGAAAAAAAGATTAATTTATTGAAAATTAGAGTATATTAAATTTAAAAAAAACAACAATTGTGTAACACTTTAGTTATTGATGAACAACTTTGTTGTTATAGACAGATGATTTCAAATACTTTTTGTTTGTTAAAAATGATTACAATACAAAGAAACAAAATTATATTTATCTCACTTAAACATTTTTTTTTATACTTTTAATGTATTATATTTAGCCTGTACGATATTTGGAGGAATATGATTTTTCAACAAGTTAGCGTGGATTTGATTTAGCACAGGTCTGAATGTACCTGTTTATTGACATATATTTTATATATGGCGATGACCTTGATTTAGTGGACGCATTAACACCTATACATCTATTTTAGCCCTGCCCTACAGTCAAAACCCATACTCCAGTGGACACGAAAATTACAATTTCAGTAGAGGACTTCCTAGTAAACATAATTATAAGTCAGTTTTTCATACAGATGTGGGAGAATAGAGAAGAAAATTTTTGAACATTATATGCATTAACACTATATTGCCATATTGCCTCCCTCCCACTTCATGTCCTGAACCCCTGACCCAGGGGCAATGAATTTCACAATTTAAGTAGAGAAGTTAGTTGACATCATAACCATGTGTTCAGTTTGTTTTTTTGCCCACATGTGTGGGAGTAGAGAAGAAGATTTTTTAAGATTTAAAACATTTTTTTTTGTTCTATTTTAATTGAAAAGCTGTTATTTATGACAATATTTGTTAAATTTAGTATGAACACAGCAAAAATGTTGAAAGTGTTGCTACTATAATGTTGCTATGCATACGTAAATACTTATCTGCTGAACGTGCTGAGCAGAAGATTTAATTAGCTTAATCAACAAGGAATTTCGATTTTGAAGAATTTTTGAATGAGCAGCAGATGAGGATAGTGATTTTGAATTTGAGGGTTTTGATGTAGATGACATTACAGTGAGTAGGTCAACAGAAAACTTTGAAAACTTTTTGGTGCAGACAATTGGGTGGCAGGAGGCAGGGAGCCCCCATCACTTGACTATACAAAAACTCCTGGATTGAAACAAACAATTCACAACAAAGGATCACCTCAACAATATTTTGAACTATTTTTAATGATGATGATTTTGAATTTCTTGCACAACAGACCAATCTGTATGCACAACAGTTCTTGAGATCTGCTCAATTGAAACCATGCAGTAGGTTTCATAAATGGCATGAAACAAATCGCTCAGAAATGAAGCAACTTATTTCACTCCTCATGCTGATGGGACTTGTCCATCAGCTAGACATCAAGGAGTACTGGACAACCGATCCGCTGACTACAACATCATTTTTTCCAAGCGTCATGCCAAGGGACCGGTTTTTGTCATTGGTGACTTTCTTGCATCTAAATGACAATTCAGAATTTGTACCACGTGGAAAAGAGGGCTATGATCCTCTCTTTAAACTTGGTCCCTTGTATCAAAACATTTTGGACAGGTAAAAGAATGTTTTGCATGTAAAAAGTCTGATGATACCAAACTTTATTTATTATACCAATCAGAAATGAAATTTGGGATGTTTAAGTCAAACACCTTGTCTATCTGTCTCTATATTTGTTCAGACCAGTTCTTTATGTTGTCCGAAATTTCTGCTACCAGTATTATTTGTATAATAATTAGATAATCATAAACATTTATATATTTTTGCCCTACTGGTAGATAAAAATGGTCAAATCAAAGCAATTCGGTTGCTGAAATACTGAATACAGGGTTATTTTTGCCCCGTGTAATTTTTTGTAACGATTTATTTTAAAAAGATTTTAAAATTACTATTACCTTTAGTGCATTTTGCCGTTGATTTTGCTTTGGTTCATCTGTCTGACACTTGGATGCAGTTGCAGCTATTGAAAGTAAGAAAAATGTTCTTAAAACAATAAAAACTTCCAATTGTTAAAAAATGCAATATTAAAGCAAATAAAAAAAACAGTGTCACTGTTCTATGTTAAGTACATTATATGTAGTGAATTTCAAATTATATTACATTTCAATTTTTTAGATAATCTAGAGCCTGAGGATGTAGCGGTGGACGTGGTAAAGGTAGTGGTAGTGGTGCTTTTTGACTTGGAAGCCGTGGATGGAGCTAATGTCAAGGAAAAAATGGGTACATAAATATATATTTTGAATATTTTAATTTGGAAGAAAATTTCAGTTTCATGAAGTAATAATTTTAATTACCTGTTCTCTTTCTTCTTAAGAAAAGTTGTTATCCAACTGCAGGATGCTTCAATATTTTCAATTCCTGTTAAACTTGACATACGATATGAATGTTTGTGTATTTATTTTTTCAATGAATGAAATGCATAAACAGCTATTAAAATGGTATTACGTGTATGTGTAAAATTTAACTATACCCTTCTGTACAGGTACTTCAGATGGACCTGTCTCACCTAAGTCTTGGACATCACCTGAAACGAAGACAGAAAATTAATAAGTATAAATAATATTTTATATTTCTGAAGGTTGCATGCATCAATATTTCAATTTTCTTTGAACTTTGAAATGTTTTTTTAATTATCAAAATAAACTATAATTATTGTTTATAATTTTACCAGTTTCCATGGCACATATGGTTTTGTCAGCATCTACTTCATCCTCAATGGAGACAAACATTTCCATCATATCAATGGCTCTCTCAACTGAACTCCCTACTTGTCCCTTTAGCACTGCAAGTTCACCACAAGAAAGTTGCCTGTTTGAAGGAAATGATCAGAAAAATTACAAGTAAACTTGTGTACGTTTTGTTTGCTAATATTTCTGAAGTTTGCTTTTTATACAATCGATTCATGGTTGAATAACCACTATCATTCGGGGGACGAAACCAAACGGTTTCTTTTTCTTAACTTCCCCGTTATGCATTTTGTTTCGTTTTTTGGCCCACAAAGAAATTATTTTTATTTACTTTGAAAGGAGACTGATTATGCTGATGTAAATGGGCGAAAGCCCATCACATTCTTCGATAAATGGTTTGTATGGAGAAATTGTTGATACTGTAATAACAAAAAAATCGGACCAAGTAGCTTTAAATAGGGAGGGAAAACAAAGTTAAAAAGCAAAACAATTGAAACTTGAAATGTGTTACCTTCATCCGACGGCTCGATTGCCACAGTGAAATTTGAACCGACGGCCAAATAGGGATTCGCTAATTTCAACGATTCCACGCAATTTGCGATGGCGCAGATTTGTGTAAAAATATTCTTTGAACACTTCATTTGGATGTAAGATGCCCAGTTAACGACAGTTGTTGTGTAGAAAAACCAAATGAACCTTGAACACTGGGCGAGGTTGTTCGAGGTAGGACTTTATAAAGAGCAAAATATCTTGGAGAAGTAGGTTGTTCTTCTCGAAGAATGAATACATATTTGACACTCTGGTGTGATTTCTGTTCCTCGAGCATCTGAAGACAACCCCACCATGGCCACGGGAGAGGGAGCGGAGGTCCATGTTTCCACTGCAGTCATCAACTGGACAGGGAAAACCTGTTGCAAGAAGGCCATTCTTCCTGCACCATTCATGTACAACGCTTTTATCTTGTGAAAAAAGATGGAAAATATTCCACGGATTGGCAGAGTCTGTAAAGGCAATTGATGATACGTCCACTTTCATCTCTCTCTCTCTCTTAAGTTCCCGCCTCTTCTACGGCCCTCCCAATCCGAGGTATTTGACAAGGCTGGCATCAAGGGGATCCTCACTTACTTGCTCTTCAAAACGGCACACAATCTAACACAAATTTCTACTTATGCGGACGGGGGTGCGAGGCCACGTCATCAGAATAACTGAATTGACCAATTGGATGCTTTTCCCAAAACATGCCAAGGTTTCCAAACACCCTTATTTGACAATATTTTCGAGCCACGATATCATCGACGATGGATTCGGCGGAGGAAAAATAAACCAAATCACAGTGACCAATGCTGTTTCTAGGAAAAAATGCAAATGTTTGCGAAACATCCCCCCTTTAACAATAATTTTCCTGCTAAAAACTAGTCGGCAGTGTTAGCTTCTCAAAAACGACCAAAAGTATTCTGGAAAAAAAATGCGCACGTGGAGAAAACGGCCATTCCGCCTCGATAATTTCGCCGAGTGCACTCTGCAAAAAATAATGCACAGCTCTTCCAAAAACACAAAGTACACGAATAGAGGAATGCGTTTATATATAAATATTTCATCGTATATCTTTTCATTTACAATATATATTAACTTCTTTTCAAGTGTCTTGGGGTACCACACTGCCATTCAGATATTCACATCGCCTGGTAGACACGATACCAATGTACTTATCACAAAAAATGATGCGGTCCTGATTATTTCCTTGGTCAAATCGGCGATACTTAATAAATTTTGACACAATGTTAAAATATTGCACGACCTTCCGTGGCATTTTCATGAATTTGTTTAATAAACATCAGAAATAAATAGAATCCTAGCAGTTTTTTTGTATTCAGCCATTTTATCTGCAATTCTTCTCAAAATGAATGACATTCAAAACGGTTAAGCCCTTGCAATAAGTCGTTTTAATTACCTTAGCCTTATTTCGCTTCCTCAATATCATAATACAAACGCACCGATGATGATGATCAAAGGGGAGATAATTAACACGGTAGATAACTCGAAGTAAAAACAAAACGAGAAGGGATGTTTATAAATCTCTTGCACCGTGCAAGAATGCTTCATTAAAAATAAAAAAATATCATTGAATACATTAAGAAAATGTTTGTTTTCCCCTTTCAGGTGCATATAATCCTTGGAAATTACACCCATCATTCGCAACCAGTCATCTCCTGTATCAAAGAGACCAGGCCCAATGAAAGTCAGCGTATATGAACTCTTGCATTGACTTTGTGTTTTCATTGTTTGATGAATGGGATAAAAATGTAATAAAAATGGCAACATATTAAAAAAAAATTTTATTTCTTTTTTTAACATGCAAGAGCAAGCGCATGAATATAAAATTTAAAATATATACATAGTTAATAAATAAAGAGTAGGTAACAACCCCCCCCCCCCCCCCCACACACACACATATGCACACACATACACACAAAATAATACAAGAACAAAAATAAGGAAAATAGGAAATATATATAAATTGATTTTGCTATTAGTAATATTGAATTTGGATTAATATAATAAAGAATAAATGCAACAAAAATATTTATTTACAAAAACATATAACCTCTAAACCAAAAATGATGAACAGAATAGAAACAAAAATGCAGCTTTTTACATGTTTTGAATAATAGTATTCAGTACATCATAATTATTTTCAACTTTTTCAATCAATTTTTAATCAAAATATGTCTTTTGTTAGCTCAAGTAATAAAACATTTTTTTCAACATTTCATATTTAAAGTTTAAAAAATAATTAAAGTCATTCTAATTAATTTAATCTCAAATTGTTTATAACCCAAGAAAGTAAAAAAAAAATATGTTCTTACTTTTTCTTGTTGAGATTTTCTTACAGAATATACCATGGCGTCTGCTGGAATGGGTAATGTAGTCACATTCTAATATCAATGGTTTTCTGTAAATCAAGGAAAAATGAACTTTTGCAACTTTGCTAAGGTCATAATAGCTAGATCCTCAAAAGATCCCCAGTCAATTGAATGGTGGAAAAACAAAGCAGAGGGCAAGTCAACAGGGACAATATTGCCAACACCACAGCTTAGCAAATTTAGTAACTCGGTTTCGGCTCCAAAACGATATGATTTCTATCAGACCACCATGCATAGATATCCAAAAATGTACATTCCGTACAAAAAATTTAGTTCAAAACTTTCAAAACTACAAAATTATTTAACAAACCACAAGTATTGGAAAAATGCAAACATCAATGGTGGAAAACAGCAATTTCTTCAAAAGTTTTCCCTGGATTCATGGTCCCTTTTGTCAGAGAGAAAAAAAAATTTGCATTCTCTACAAGACTGTGCAAAGTGTGAGGCAACCGATCCATCGTCTTCATCTCTGCACAGATCTGTAAGTGAAAAGATAGAAAATATAATGTTTAAAGCTGATGATTTGATCAATGAAATAAGTACATTGACCCCAAACAGAACTGCCAATGGGCAGCTTCAAATGATGAACATATAAGAACCTATCTTTGAGTCAAAATTTCACACCAGTCTCAAAAATGCTACCTCAAATTTTTACAGTCTGACAGAAAAAAAACAGGTGTGCAAAAATTTCAAGAAAAAATTAACGAGACAAGAAAAAAAAGTGAAAAGGTTTCCAATATGTTATCCAATGAAAATGAAATTAGCTCTTTTCTTTCATCTGGTCATTCATATAATCAAAGAGATAGGGACAGACTCTCAGCATATTTTGAAACACCCGAAGCTGCAAGGGGTCGAAGGGAAAAATTATCCAAATTAGTCAAATCTGGTACAAGGAAAACCAAACAACATACAGGCAAGATAGAGAACTATGTATTTGAAAAAGAAGCATTTCAAAAATACATCAGGGAATTGCCATCAGACTCTAAAGTTAGTTGGAGGGAATTATCAGTAAAATTTAACTTGAGAAACAAAACAGGGGCAAGACCTCCAAATGGTGGGCAAGTATTAGCTAAATTTGCTAAATTTGGGTGTAAATGTACATCAATTCAACCCCGAGCAAAGGCTTAGTGGACGCAACTACATTCGAAGAGTTTGCAGAGCCAGGCACAAACTTTATAAGAAAGTTTCAATTCCTACCCCAAGACCAGCAAAGCATTTACAATCTGCTATCCAAAAAAAATTGAAACAAAAGAATTCTACATTGCGCGGGGGTGTTAAGGAAGCGTATGGGTAATTTAGCTTCTTATTTTGACTGTTATATTCAAAATCGTGAAATTAAATAATTATTTTGAATAACATCGAAAACTTATTATTAGTATTATCCTTTAAAATAGATGTCAGTGTAATAAAATCGGGTAGTACATAACTGCCACATTGGTGCATTATCACGTGACAACCATAAATAGCGGTTTCAAAAATAAAATAAACATACAAAGTGAAAGCAAAACGTTTAATCAAAACCGCTGCTAGAATCCTATGTTTTTCCTTATTAAAAAGTTATTTATCCGGTTCTCGTAAAACCTTCCCAACTCTATGATCAATATCACAAATCTTAATTATTACGTACATATTCAAATATCTAAGCAACTAAACGTAGATCAAAAACAAATAAAAAATACTGAAGACAATTTTTTTCCAGAAATTAGTTTGTATTACGTAGATTTACACATTAATGACGTCATGTCTAAAAGTTGAATGTCGTGTGAATTTGATCGGAAAGCATTGTAAACATATTCAAAATATAACTAATCTAAGAACTCTAATAAAGTATTGTGGTGTGATTTATTGAGAATTGAACATAAGAATACTGGAGGAGATGTTAGTTTAATCAATCATTCGCTAAAAGGTATGTAAATTTGCTTTTATTTCTCGGCCAGGCTTTCCTCTGTCGTTGTTTACGATATAAAAATCCAATTTCCACTGCTAACACCGATGCGCACAATTCTGGTCGTGGAATAGTGTGTCCAGTAATGGGTGCGACTTTAGCTTTGCCTAGAACAAATCCAAGCTTGACTTGTCCTTCGCTGTCTGTAGTACGCAAGTGGGTGACGGCCGCTATAGCCTTTTCCGAGGCGTCGCTGAACACGTGAAGTTCCTTTGTCACAGCTCTGCTTAGATCTGTAACATACGTACGTTGAATTCTCAAATCCTCAAGTACATTAAGGGAACACTTCTAGGAACTCCAAAGGGATGCTAGATCATCAGGGAGTGGTTCATCCCAGTTTTGAGTCTGTGCAACGAGTTCCCTGAGAAGCAGTTTACCATAGATCGTCACTGGGGCTAGAAAGCCTAGAGGGTCGAAAATACCATTCACTGTCGAAAGTAAACCTCTTCTTGTGACGGGTTTGTTGTCCGTAGACAGTTGGAATAGAAAGGCATCGTTGTTTACATCCCAGTTGATGCCAAGGCTGCGTTGAAGAGGTTTCTCTTCCCCATGTAGATCCAAGTCCTTAAGGTTGGTTGCTAGGTCTTCACTCGGAAATGCTGACATAATTTTGGGACTGTTGGAGGCAAATTTGTGAAGACGGAGATTGCCAAATTCCTTCAAGGCGCTCTGAGTGTCCTTATGAATTTGAATGGCCTCTTCAGGGATAGGACAGGATGTTAACCCATCATCCACGTAAAAGGTGTCTCGCACAAACTTGGTAACATGGTCTCCATACTTTGTTTCTGCTGTTTCAGCTGTTTTTCTGAGTCCTAGGGTTGCTACAGCTGGCGAAGGGCTGTTGCCAAATACATGAACTCTCATTCTGTATTCAATAATCTCCTTCTCAAGGTCATTATCCTTGTGCCATAGGAATCGTAGAAAGTTACGATGATCCTCTCTGACCAAAAAGCAATGGAACATGTGCTGCACATCAGCAGTGACGGCCACCATCTCCTTCCGAAATCGTATGAGTACACCAAGCAGGCTGTTGGATAGGTCAGGTCCAGAGAGTAAAACGTCATTCAAAGAAACTCCCTTAAATTTGGCAGACGAATCAAACACTCCCCGAATCTGATCCGGTTTTTTGGGGTGGTAGACACCAAACAGTGGCAGGTACCAGCGTTCTTCTCCATCAGACAATTCTGGGGCAACTTCCGCATGATTATTGTCAAGGATCTTTCCCATGAATGTAAGGAAGTGTTCCTTCTTCAATTTGTTCTTTCTCAGGCTGACATGACTTGTTGCTGCATGGTTTTAACAATGTGGGTTGACCGGTCGATAATAGGAATGTTTTCTTAACATTTAGGTCTCGTGAGGCATGTACCCTGTTGAGGCAGGTCTCTCCTATAACAACCCATCCCAGTTTGAGTTGCTGTGCATACGGAGCTTTTGGTGGACCAAAAATCTGGTGTAGGACGTGATGAGCCTCAATAAGGTCCCGTCCTATCAGCAGGAGGATATGGCAATTGTCGTCCAGAGGTTGGATATGCTTGGTTATATCCAAGAGGTGCGAGTGATGTAGGGTGACTTCTGGTGTAGGTATCTCCTTTCTATTGTTGGGTATGTGGTCGCACTCAAGCAGGGTAGGGAGTTCAAAGTCCACATTGCCTTCCATAGATCTCACAATGAAACCATTTCCTTTTCTTCCAGAAGTAATCACTTTGCCAGAACATGTTGATATGGTGTAATTTTGTGGCTTGTCCATCACACTAAAGAACTCAAAGAAGTCGGGTGCTGCTAGAGAGCGGTTGCTCTGATCGTCAATCACTGCATACAATTTCACTTGTTTGTTTGGATTGTCACGATGAAATACAGTCACTGGCAAAATCTTCGCACAAGATTTCCCACTATAAGGCTCTCTGCATATCTCGGTACAGCTTGAACTAACCTCAGGAACAGGTTTGAACTTGCTCCTAGGCTCCCCGCCATTCTCCTTTGAGGATGAGTATTTAGCATGGCTCCTTGTCTCCGAGTTCGTTGCTTGCTGAATTGTGTTATCATCTGCTGTTGCTGCGTAGTCGTTCCTGTTGATATGAAGCGCTGTAGTGTGATACTTGCTCCCACATTCTTTACATGAAATACTTGCACTGCAGTCACGACTTTTATGAGTGTTGGATGCACAGCATTTGAAACATAGGTTGTTCAGTTTCAAAAGTCTTTTCCTTTCCTCCAACGACTTGAAACGAAAACCTGTGCAGTCATCGAGAGAGTGTTTGGTTTTATGGATGATACAGTTTTCAAGTGGAACAGTCATATCGACACCAGTCTTTCTCACATTGACTCTGTTTTTTGTGTAACTTGTCTGTTTCGGAGCAGGAAACCTGTCAGTGCTGTTTGCGTCTTGTTCATAGTTGAATCCAGGGTCGTTTTTTATCTTACTTATGTCCTTTATAAAGTCCACGAACACTTCAAATGGTGGAAATACAGCATCATGTTCTTTCTTATACTTCACTGCTCGACTCGTCCACTTCTCTTGTAGACCGTACGGTAATTTGGAAATAATTGGTCTTATCCCAGATGAAGAGTCTAGATATGCTAACATGGCACTGTACTTCGGATCTTATTTCAAAAACTGTATTTCCATGAGAATGTCTGAAAGATCATATAGCTTCTGATGATCCTTGTTGCCAAGTTTTGGAAAGCTTAATAATTTGGATCTTATGGATGCTTCCACATGTTCTGGTGCACCATAGCGTTCATCAAACCTTTCCCAAAGTCTCTGTAGTCCCCTCGGGATGTTGAAAATGTTGGATGTTCTAATGCTGATCGCATGCTTCTTTGATTCCGGCCCCAAGTACTTGATGAGAAGATCTATCTGTTCGGAATCCATGATTTGAAGTTCATCTACTACGCAGGTAAAGGTATGTTTCCAGGCACTGTAAGATTCAGGTCTGTCATTGAAGTTCGTGAGCCTTGAAAACAGTAAATCCTTCCTCAGAAGGAATCTGGTAACGTCAGTCACCTGGGCTTGTTGGTCTGTAACACGTGGTGATGAATGGTGTGTGGCAGGCACGTATGGATGTGCGTGCGGGTTCAGGTTAGGCAAGTTGGTAGTGGTGTGATCACGCGTAAGACACGAAGAAAATCGGCCTGGTTGAGGCGGATTAGAAGAGGTGGTTTGTGAGTGTGACACGGTGTGACGGCGTGGCGTGGAGTAGTCCTGCTTAAGTTTGAGATCTGGAGTATTTGGTCGAGGCAGCACTGGGGACAACTGTTCGATAGTTGATTCAAATGCTTGGCAATCTGCTTCAGCCTCTGCCGCTTCTCTTTCCAGATTTAACATTTCTAATTCTGCGTCTAGTTCCATTTGTTTTTTACGGAGTGTTATTTCTTTAGCAGTGTATAACATCCTAGCCTTCGCTTTACTCACATGCGCCCTCTTCTTTGCAAGGATATCAGTCGCTATCACACAAGAATCTGCATAACTACTTTCACAGTCATCTTCTTGTTCCTCTTCATGGTCTTCTCTCACAGCATTCCTTTCACCATCTGTGGGCAGTAACTTTTCTCCAGTAGAGTGGGTCTCCACAGTTGAGTCTGGAACGGTTGAAGTAATGGTCTGCTCTGCTGTTGTAGACATCTTTGGTCTTTTTACTATTCTGCCACAAAAACTCCCAAGTCAGTTTGATAGTTTATTGGTAGACAGATAACCACATGTGTGCACTGAGTCACGTGGTGCTCGTTCGTGTGCGTGAGTGTGGTAAAAAGCTACAAAATACAGAAAAACCAAATTAAGTTTTAACACTACCCAGCAGGCATACGACGTTGTACCAACGTTGAAAATACGTTGATCATGGTTGACGACGTTGATCAACCAAAATACAACGTTGTGCGACGTTGAAGAAAAAGACGTTATCAACATGACAAATTTTCAACGTTAGTTAGACGTCAGATATTCTGACCAATATCGACAAAATTTCTCATACATATATTTATAAAATTGTATTTTTCATAATTTCGTGTAATTATTGAATTCTGTAATTTGTGGGCATAAAAAGTGAAAAAACATCATCAGTGATGGCAAAAAATCGCACATGTAAAGAATTTAAATGTATGCGGAAAGCGCGCGATAGGCATTGATCTTGTAACCCCCCCCCCCCCCCCCCCAAATATCTACACAGCTTGAAATGATTTAAGTAACTTTATGAATAATTTATATATATAGTGTTAATGAATAAAACTGTTGATAGTGAAATAAATTCAGTTATGGCGAAAGTTAGCGCATGTAAACAAATTATGCGGCAAGGTGCGCGATAGCCATTGATCTATTGCACATCCTCCATATCTGCTCAGCTTGAAAGCGCATGCTGGCCAGACAAGTATTAATTACTGGCGCGAACAAATTACCGCGCCAACTAAAACAAAGAACCAGTGTCCAGCTGGGGATAAGATATCCTAGCTGGGAAGCCATTTTGAACGCCATTCCAAACTTGAGACCGTGAGGAGTAGCATTTATAAATTCTACATCGACCTTTAATACAAGGACATTTTGGATTTCATCCTCTAAAATAGTAAAGTAAGTGTTTCTTTCAATTATATAATGCATGTTGTATAATGTTTTTATTTTTTTCCAAGCTAGAAAAAAAATGCTTAACCGCATGGCGCGTGTTTTTGAATTCACCACTAACGAACAGAGAATGCATGTAAAAATTGATCGATCTCTAACTTACATTAGTCTAATAATATCAAAGTATTGTTAGCCTTGAAAATGTCTTTAAGTTTTTGGTGTTTTTTGTGGTGTTTTTATTTTTATTTTTCACCACTAACGTTAGTAATGTTATGTACGATAGTTCACACGTATCACGAATGACTCTTTGGACGAGTTAACTAAGAGAATATACGTACAAGTTAACAGAAGAGTGAAACTATAAATAGAATTGGGATTTTATTGTTGTCGTTGATCTTTGGTCTCCAACATAACGATGCAAGATTTAATACTCAATAAGTGTACCCAGGCAACTGATCGAAGCCGTTTTGTAATACAGTATATAGAAAGTAATAATCTTATCTTTTACCTTCGATGGTCTTTAAAGGAAAACAATAAATCCAGTCCATATTCAATTCACAGTATTGAAGACAGTAATTTAGGCCTAGTATATAAGTATTTATATTTGTAATGATTATGATGTTAATATTAACTCAAAGTGATGATATTATTTATAATGGTTAATCAATACAAACAATAGAAACAAAAACTAGCTGCACGTGCATGTATTTTTTTTTCTATTTAAGACATGGCCTATCTCAGAAACTGGAGACGGTACAATACATTTGTTCATGCGCTTGCACAATCAAGCAGCAGTGAAAATGATGTTGAAAATCAACTGCAGGCAGTTGGGGGCCAGCAGACAACTCCTGAAAGGTACACCTCCTCTGTGCAGTCAGATTCTGGGGAAGATCAGCAACAGCAGCACATTAATGAACCAGCAGATTATGACAGTGATTCTTCCATGTCCGTTGTTTTAACAAGTGATGAAGATAATGAAAATGAGCCTGAGGAATGTTTACCATCACAAATTGCAGAATGGGCTACAAAGTTTAAATGCACTAGATCATGCATTAATCATATACTTGAAATTTTTAGAAAGCAAGGCCACAGAGTACCAAAAGATGCACGTACTTTACTTCAGACACCTCAAAGTATTGATATCATTAGAAAATGTGGTGGCAATTATTATTATTTTGGGCTGCTATCAGGACTTACGAAAACTGTGTCATTACATCCAAATCAATTGGAAGATGAAAACTCAATTAAACTTTCATTTAACATCGATGGAGTACCATTATTTAAGTCTTCCTCGGTACAATTTTGGCCAATCCTATGCAGTGTCAATAGTTTTGAACCATTTATTGTTGCTTTGTTCTGTGGAACAAAGAAACCAGACTCAGTTGAGGAGTATTTGCTGGACTTTGTTGAAGAACTTTGTAATGTTGAAAATACTGGGTTTCAATTGAATGATAAACATTTTGCTGTGATCATTGACTCATTTATTTGTGATGCTCCTGCAAGGTCATTTTTGAAATGTACTAAAGGACACAATGCATACTTTGGATGCGATAGATGCACAATTAAAGGTGTATGGCGTGGACGTGTTGTTTTTGAACAACCAGACGGCATGAATATGCCGGAAAAGAGAACTAAAGAAGATTTCAATGAATTGCAGTATACTGATTATCAATTAAAGAGGTCACCTTTAGTTGATATTGGTATCGATTGTATCAAATCGTTTCCGCTTGATTATATGCATCTTGTGTGTCTTGGTGTGATGAAAAGAATTTTGATGTTTTTAAAATCAGGACCACGAGAGTGCAAGCTATCCCATCTGCAAATAGAATTACTTTCGGACAAACTTGTTGCTCTGAATGGGAAAATGCCTCGAGAATTCGCAAGACAGCCACGTTCGCTTGAGGTTCTCGATCGATGGAAGGCAACAGAGTACAGGCAATGCATTCTATACACTGGCCCACTTATTTTCCGCAACATAATGCATGACCAAATGTATCAACATTTCCTAGCTCTAACGGTTGCCATGTCAATATTACTTGACTCCAGAGATGCTTCTAGGAATCACTACCTGAATTATGCAAAAGAATTGCTTGAATACTTTGTCAAGAAAGCACCCCAGATATACGGAGAGACATTTACCACCTACAACATTCACTCTCTTGTACACATAAGTGATGATGTTAAAAATTATGGTGTTTCACTAAATGAACTAAGTGCCTTTAGATTTGAAAACTATCTTCAAAAGTTAAAGAAATTTGTGAAGAAAGCACAAAATCCTATTGCTCAAGTTGCTAAACGGTTGTTTGAACTGGAAAGAACTACTGTCAAACCATGGATGAATGTTTCAACAACCTATCTTTCCACAAAAAGAAAAGACAGTTGTTTACTTTTAAAAGATCAGTCGTTTGCATTTTTGCAAGAAAAAAGAGAAAATGGAGAATTGATATGCAAAGTTGTTTCACAACAGAGACTGGAAAATTTATTTATTAATCCATGTGAATCGAAATTAATAAATGTTGCCGTTGTGAAAAACACAACATTGCAGAGGCATGGACGGGAAAAAATAATCAGAAAGCATGACATAGATAGAAAAGTTGCATGTTTGCCTTATGATGGGAAATATGTGCTGTTTCCTTTGCTGCATGGAATTGAAAGGCAATATTAGGATAAGGTTGGTTTTTAGCACTATCAAGTATTGTAAAGAGAGATATATATTGCTAAATTAGTTCTACCGGTAATTGTAATTTCTTTAATACTGAATTGGTGACTTTATAATAAAATATATGTCAGATAATAAATTTTTTTTAAACATTACAACTCAAAGAACTCTTTTCTTGTGACATTGATGACAAAAAACAAACTATGTTATTTATTGAAAAACATAATATGTTTAAGCATTTTGCTTAATTTTGATTTTTTAAATTAAGATGGACAAGAAGTGGGTAAGAGCTGTGTGGAGAGAGGATGAAAATGAGATGGAGCTTGCCATACCAATTGTATGGGTTGAAGGAAATCGCATAAGATGGCCAAATACATCAAATGCAAAATCTGCACTCAAAGAATGCAAGAAACCTGCTGACAAATGGCTTTCATTTGATCTGATAAAGATCAAGTTTTCATCAGGTAACTTCTTAATTTATTGATAAGAAACCGAGTAATTTATGTTTGAAGATGTAAAAAATGTAGGGAAGTCAACAAAGTTAACAAAGATTTTTTTGTATACATTTCTTATCAAGTCAATTGTACCTTCTCTTCATGCATTGTTTTTCTTTTAAATAAAGACGACTATCGAGAATGTGAGGACTATGATGAGACGACAGCGGTGGAATCTGAGTGTGACTCAGAACCAGTAATGAAAAGGAAACCAAAAAAGAAGGTCATGAGTGACTTTATTATGGGTGAGCTTGCAATTTATCTACAAACTTGAAGATTCTTTTATTTGTTATTTACTTTGATATTTTGATTAATGAAATATATATAAATTTTGTTTAATTAGATTCTGCTGAAGACAATTCATCAATAAAAATGCAGAAGAAGTTACCTGTAGCAGGTTAGATATTGTTATGCAAATATATATCCAGATATAAAAGAGGACAGACAATTTATTATGGTAATTCCTTTTTTTTTTCGGAGCATTTTCCAACAATTTGATATATTATACTTCAGCACCAGTTATGCCGCCAAAACCACCCCAAAAAATCTCTTCTAAAAAAAACCAAGACCAGTCATCACTTCAGTCGTCCAGGTCTCGATCACCTTCACCTTCTACTAGAGATGAAATGGAAACCAGACGTAGCAGGTCTATTACACCAAGCAAGTCCTGGGCTAGTTCAAACAGTCGGGAGAGCTCGATGAATAGGTCGATGTCACCAAGAAGTCCCATTCGCTCAACACAAAGGTCCAGAATTTCAACATCCAGAAGTCCAATTCGCTCAACACAAAGGTCCAGAATTTCAACATCCAGAAGTCCAATTCGCTCAACACAAAGGTCCAGAATTTCAACATCCAGAAGTCCAATTCGCTCAACACAAAGGCCCAGAATTTCAACATCCAGAAGTCCAATTCGCTCAACACAAAGGTCCAGAATTTCAACATCCAGAAGTCCAATTCGCTCAACACAAAGGCCCAGAATTTCAACATCCAGAAGTCCAATTCGCTCAACACAAAGGTCCAGAATTTCAACATCCAGAAGTCCAATTCGCTCAACACAAAGGCCCAGAATTTCAACACCCAGAAGTCCAATTCGCTCAACACAAAGGCCAAGAATTTCAACATCCAAAAGTCCAATTCGCTCAACACAAAGGTCACGAATCTCAAGGTCCAGGAGTCCTGTTCACTCTTTGAACAGCTCAAGATTTTCAAGATCAAAAAGCAGAGACAGGCATCACAATAGGTCAAGGCACTCTATGTCACAAAGCAGTGAAAGGTCAACCCTGAGAAGAGAAAGCCCAAAAAGACTTAACAAAGGATCTGAACATTCCAGGAGCTATGATAGGCCTTGTAGCAGGTTAAGTGTAGAGAGCACCCCAACACTTCCATCTCTTTCTAAGCGAAAGCAGCATCAGTCCTCAACAGACTCCTTTCCCATGACCGAAGAAAGTGAGTACAGTTAGATGTTTTACAAATTTTCAGTTCAAGGGACCTTTTATGAGACTAGAATTTTTGCTTATGATGCCTTGGGTGTTAAATGTTTAATACTTAGTTATATTCTGTTTCACAGGATTTCAGAGAAGAGTCCTCTACCTTCTTGTTGAAATAAGAGACCGTCTTAAGAGTCCAGTAACAACAGCTTCAAATACAGAAGACGTTGATCTTGTTACCATACTCAGAAGAAGGATTTGGAGCCTTAGACAGAAGACTTGAAAACAGGGACTTTAAAGCCAGCTTTGTAAGTAATTGAAAATAGATGTAAATTGTCATGTTTCGTGTAGAATTATGTTGTATTTTTATATACATACTATACATAATGGGCCTGCCTTATGTGCCAGCGGGCAAGAAGAGGTTAGGTGAGGTGAGGTGAATATACATAAACTCTAAATTCTTGATCAAATGAGGGGAATTATTCTTCAAGTTAAATCACAAGAAGTAACCCTCAAAGATTTTCTCTAACAGTCAGGAATTATTACAAAAAAATTAAAGCTTTGGTGCTGGACTCAGGTTTTTTATTCTCTTGATATGACACAAAATGACTGAAATGCAGAATTAAAATTAGAAATTGTGTATAGAATGAATATAATGTTCTCCTTTATTATACATTTGAGCATTGAATCATTATTTTATGAAAGATATTGTATCATAACAATAGCGGTGTGTGCATACAAATTTTCATAAATAACTAATGCGCATTATAAAATTTGTATGCACACACCGCTGCAGTTATGAGACTATATCTTTCAAAAAATAATGATTTAAAGCTTATATTTACATTTTCTAACTTCTTGCTTTGTCTGCAAATGTGATTTATATGTCAAAATTTCTATTTTATTCTAAGGATAAATTCAAATTAATGGAATAGCCATTGTAACAGCCACAAGCGTGAACTTTGATTCTCGCTTGTGACGTTGCATTTTACAGCGTTCAAAGTTTGTTATGTCACGGTTAAACTCGTCATTTTAACCTTTGAGTTCCGTTTGTGTGTTACGGTCTTATTACTTCAGTTTCACACACTTTACATGCAAAAAATATTTGGAATGTAAATTTATATATTGCAGTAACACTACAAAGTATGAATGAAAATGAACAATTGCATTTCAGAAATTCTTGCTTCAAAAGATTGGAGGTACAGATGGTACTGACCACATGAAGAAAGCAATGTTAAGGTAAATAAAGAATGATGTTACTGAATAATTAAAGATCATTTATTGAAAAAATCAATGTATGACATTGTATTTAGAGTGATATGAAATACTAAGTATTTGAAGTATGACATATTTCAATTTATTTTCAGAACTATGACAAACTCGTACATGGCTGGTCTAAACATGAAGGGAAAACGGGGAAAGAAAGCTTTTGGTTCCTCCCAACTCTACCTCCTTATAAAAGGTAAAATGTTTTCTGATTTTTACTACTGTCAAATTTCTCATTTGTAGTACATGTAGATTGAAACAATTAAAACATAATTTGATTAGTTGGCGCAGACGCAGAGTACTGTAGATTCCTCATTTTTCATGATTACTTCATTTTGCGATTCAATTATTTAATGCATCAAATTGCTAGAACACATAATTTTTATCATATATATTCATTAAATTTACACCTGCCAAAAATTAATAGGGAGATCATAAAATCCGCGAGATGTGCTTTTGGCAATTTTACATGGATATTAATTCCTTGTGTTTAATTAGGAATCTACAGTATACATCTATTTAAAAATGGTGTGTTATCTTTATGGCAATCTTATTGAAATTAGATCCCGTGATCTGCAAGGAAAAAGCCACTGGAGCAGATCAAAGGATCCAATTTTGGTTGAATTGTCTTTATGTAAAGAAAAAAATATATACAGAGGAACATATATTATAAAGCACCTTTATGTCTGTTTCAGAAACTGTATTGACATCTCATACACAGTATACAGAATCAAAATTCAATGAAGATTTGGCTAAATTCCTAAAATATGCCCCGGAGCGTGTGGGAGGAGGTGGAAGAAGGAAAAGAGATTGACTGTTTTTCACGTTCACTTGACCAGAACTAATGATTTTACTCTTTTTCATCTTCTTAAACTAATGTTTTTGTGAAAAGCTGGCTACAGGTGTGAGCTAGGTTATCCATCAGTGATTTTAAGTGATACTTTCAATTTATTTAACTGTTTCTCTCTTGAATAAATTGATTAATGATATTTGTTCTGGTGTCATGTTGTTCATAAAATAATTTGAGGCAAAATGATTCACTGCAATTAGCGAAAAAAAATCAGTGTTCAAGGTCAAACAGTTGTAGCATTTCAACCAAATATCAACTAAATTCAAACGTTGTAACAACGTCAGAAGACGTTAAATCAACGTTGAAACAACGTCAGATATCAACGTTGAATCAACGTCAAAATTTCAACGTCCATTCAACTTTCATATTCAACCAAAATTCAACGTCATTTCAACGTTGAGGCATGACGTTGTTTCAACGTTGAATCAACGTTTAAATGCCTGCTGGGTAACTGCTTTCCATACAAAATTTTCTTGAACATGACTTTAGTACATACAGTGAATCTTAAGTTCTATAAACTATTTCTCAATATCACTATTTGATAAGTTCCTCAATTGATATGTCTAATTCAATTCACAAACTAAGATATAAAGACAACTAGAGCAGAGCTCGTGGCAAAGCCACGAGTAGGTCTTCCGTTGTTGCTGCGGGTTGAAAATATATGTGATATGGTGTCAAACGACAATAATGACTAAACTTTCAGTTCTGCTTTTGTTTTAAAAAAGTGTTGTGATTGAAAGCCTGTATATAAAACATGTTTTGAAAAGAAAGGAAGAAAATGCTGTATGAAAACTGTCGAACACAGTTTGTGTAATCATTTCAAAAATTCTTTAAAAAATGAGACATCATGTTAAATGGCGAGTTAAATCAAAGGGTAACAAGCATTGTTATAAACAGTATGCACTCATGACTCATGTCAGGAATTGTATTTTTCTTTTAAAACCGAACACGCCTACAAAACACGTAACCTTTTCTCTAAGATAACTCCTTTATTCAAATCTTTCTAAATTTTTGAAGACTATATGCAAGTTTAGAATTGTTACGTGCGGACAAACTTTAGTAATTAGTCAAAATTGATGGCATCTCTGAACTTTTCTATAGGGAAATGTGGGTCGTCTGATATCATTTAATGATACGAGTAGACTTGGACATTCAAAATAATATATAATCAGCTAAAAAAAAAAAAGATCAGCGGGAGTATTTATGCAAAAGCGAGCATCTAAATTTTACACCAGATGGTTCTGTTTCATAAAGACACCGCTGTGTAACGTAATGTAATTAAATAACCTTATTTACAGACTGAATAGCACCTCTCTCGACGATGTAATAATATGCAAAATCCTTATTTTTATGTCAGTGGGTTGATTTATAAAATTGAAAAAAAAAACTTCAATTGCGCTTGCGTAAATTGGAATTCTGGGAAGGAATTAGACAGTCCGTATTAGAGAAATTCGAAGAAGTTATGAAACTGGTCAGTTTCTAGATCAAACTGCGCATTGATGTATTAAAAAACTATTATGTGTATCGTCTTGTAGCCACGGTCCGGAATCCGTATGTGCAGTCATACATTGTATGTATATCGATACACCTTTACCTCCTCACCTACATCCATACAAATGAGGGTGCAACTTTCATAACCACATGCATAGTATTATAGTTCTGGAAACTATTTATCTTGTATTTTAATATATTGGGTATTCATTGTTCACCTAAAATTATTATTCCACTGGCTGTAGCTAACCTTGTAAGTAAATTAAGTTGCATCACAACCTCATAATACACAACTTCAATTCATTTTTTTTTTATAAATTTTCATACAATTAGCAATAAATAAAATCCCCAATAACGCACTTAAGTGTAACTTTGAGAAGCGCATATATTTTTTGGATATGTCGCTATATTATAGTTTCAAAGAAATAAGAAATCTGTCGACACTTGCAGTACTTTGATGATTTCTATGGCGATCGACTGCATTGCATAATGTAGTCGTATTTCTAAAGAACAAAATTTCCTTTGACTTCCAACTTTCAATTATAATATATTATGAATTATTCTGTTCATAACTATAGAAGTTTAGTTTAACGGGTTAATTTATTAGCCACACTCTCAGGTAACGATTCCACATCTTTAATGTAAAGATGACTGACTTCGAATAATAGTCTTATTGTTATTAAAAAGCACCTTCCAACTGTTACTCAATTACATATGTTCTGAGTTGTGTGTGCTAAAGTGACACAAGATTTTCGGTCGCACGTGGCGATTGAATTAACACAGACTGACCGAATAAACAATCGGGTGGGAAAGTGAAACACGTTGAATAGAAAATGTTACACATAGGAAGAAGTCACCAAAAATGATTTTCGACAGATCTGGATATCTTTTCGCCAATTTAAAAAAAATCCAGCGCAAGCACTTGTCAGCGGGGCGGGAGGAGGGGATGGGGACGCAGCAATGAATTCGCTTCCACACTCAAACGAACAACCATGTATTAGAAAAACTACAGAGTGATTGATATGGGACCGATAGAATCTAATCTTCAGTTGTTTAAAACTCATGTGAATATTTCTTTCAAATAATCATTCAGGACAATTCAGGACATTCTTTTATCGTGCTAGCACCTACCGCAAACATGTAACATGGAACTTTGATTATAATTTGAGTTGATTTTTAAACTATCTTGTACGCTATAGTATAATTAAATCAATGCTCAATCAGCTGTACAAGCAAACTAAATTTATCTTTTCATCTTAATCCTATATAATAGTTGAAAACATAATAAGTATAGTTCTGTCCGTGCAAAATATGAAACATGAGCGCGTAATAAGGTACATGTAGAAGAACACGAGCCGACTGCGGATCACTTGTCCACTCGCGCTTTATCTCCTCGGCCATGTGCGAGGGATGATCATCATTTAATATTGGGGGAGGGGTGGGGGTTAATTTTTAAATTTTTTTAGATATACAAACCAGCCATTAATTTATGTCTGACAATGTTTCCGATTTGGAGTAATATCGTTCATTAGTTTTCATTTTCACTCCAATGTTTAATTAAATAAATACAAGATGGACAAACTTTTATAACATAACATTAAAACAGTTCTTGTATTTACGGCTATATAAACTCAAACACATTCTTCTTCATCTAAGTATGCGTCGCGGTGTGCGAATCTTGTGTATTAGATAACCGCTTACCGCTAGGTAGTGCAGCCGTGGCTCATCTCCTCGGCCATGGACGAAGGATAGATTACGTAAAGGTTCAACGCACAGACACGCACAGCTCAGAACCCAGGACGATTTGAAAAGTTTGCAGTATAATGACCATATTCTATTAAATAAAAGTTCTTTATTTTAAACTTAAAACCCACAATTGATCTATGTCTAATATTGCTTTAGATTGAGAATGACATTGCTCTTATTTATTAACTGAACAATTTCTTAATTGACACCGAATCGTTTAGTCGATAAACTTTTATGTGTAATCAAAACTAAAACAATTCTTCAGTTGGCGGCTAAATAAACTCGTATATGAGAGACGCAACTCTCGTGTATTAGATATCCGCTGACCGCTAGGTAGCCCAGCCGCGACCATGGTGACCGATTTTCTCGGCCGCGGGCGAGGGAGAGTTTCGTTAACTTGGCCAAATTGCCGCGAGTACTGGTCAACACGTATTACTTTTTCCCTCATATTATGCAATACCCGAACACAAAAACAGTTTTATGAGATCAATAAAGTCACAAACAACATTTTTTGCAGCGACGCCCATATCGAAAAACTTACCGTTTTAGAGTTATGAAGCAAAGACTTTTAAGGGATCTAGACCCCTCATTTTAGGGGCTAGCCCCTTTTTGATGGTATCAAATGAAAGCTCTTAATATTCTGCACAACTTTTGTTCTATATGTGTCTAGAAAAAATTTACAACTAAAAAGTTATTGAGCAAAGATATAAGCAAAATTTAACATTTTTTGAAACATTAATTTCGATGTAATTTTTTAGGAAGTATACGTGGGTTAATCAAACATGTAAAACTAGGAGGACAACGTTCAAGATGTCTACATTAAGGATTTGTAAATTAAAACTACTTGCTACGGATCAACTCGGAGCCTTTGCAGGTACACGAGACCCACTAAAAAAATATTCAAAGGGGAATAACTCAAAACCGGAAGTAGCGATTTCAAATTGTTTTGTGCTATAGTAAGCTATTGTCATTGCCAATAAACCCTGAAAATTTGAATAAAATCTAATGACAAACAAGCGAGATATTACAGTTTAAAGAAACGTCTAGAAGAAAAAGAAGAAGAAAAATAATAATGAAGAATTTCCAACAGAATCAGTACAAGGTCTTCCGTTGGAAACGGAAGACCTTAATTATTGCCAACAATTACATGAATGTTACTATTGAGACAAAAATGGCGCACCATACAATGAGCACATGGCAAATTGTAAACACAATTTATGCAAAATCGCATCTATATGCATAGTTGACAGTGTAGCTACAGGTAACTAATAATGCAATCAAAGTAATGAGTAAAGTGTGCAATAATAAAAATGACTTACACCGTGGTTTACGAGCACTTAGACCAGCGGGTTGAATCGCCGTGCAACAATGGCGCCACAAAAACATACAATAGTTAACTCATGCATGAAAGTATTCGTATTCGATTTGAGTCTAACCGACATAATAAAAAATGAACAAATTTCTCAAGATTGAATACAAAATAAAGGGAACAGACAGAATATTGCCATTAATATTACTATTTATACAATATTGTTTTAATTAGGGAGTAATAGTATCACTTGTACACTTATTGTAGTGTCATATTGTTGATGTTGAGGACGATGATGATGCGATGGTGATATTGACGACGTTGGTGATGTCGATGACGATGTGATGGTGATGACGACGATGATGTTATGGTGATGTCGGCGACGATGATGATGGTCATATCGATGATGATGATGAAGTAGATGATGTCGTTCATGGTGACGTCGGTGACGATGATGAAGTAGATGATTATGGTGATGACAAGATGTCTATTATGATTATGGTGTTGTAGATGATGATGTTGACGATAGTATCGATTATTATGATGACGATGGTAATGATTGTGATGACGATGTTGATGATGAAAATTTATTTTTCTATCTTTTCTATCTGTCTCTTATTTTGTTGTTGTTAATCAATTTTGTTTTATTTAAGATGTTTTGTTGATGTTTGGAGTAGCCTCCACTCATCCCGTTACAATTTGATATCGCTAGGATATATATTCAGACTCATGTCTTGATTGGTTGATGTTGATAATGAATATAGTTTTTCCAATCTTGTTTTACGAATTTCGAATGAGCTTTATGGGCTTTTGTCAGACGTGAGAATGTTATGTACCTCTTAATTCTTTTTAACGCATGAGCGCCTAGGTAGAAATGTCAAATATAAGCATAAAATTCGAGGAGTACAACGTTTCACTTTGAAATCTTACTTTGAAACTTTTTTCTCAAGGTATAGTACGTGCTTTTACTGATTCTAAGCACTGCCAGCCATGTAGTTAAGCATACGGTGATGCTACCGATGAGAAATGTCGTTTCAAATTGTCCATTATCTGATAATCTACCAAATTTAGAACTTCAAACATAAGATTTCAGTGAATCATTTAAAATGTTAATTTCCATTTAATAGCATATAAAAAAAGCAGGTCTGAACTAATTTTCTTTTTTTATATCAAAACCAAACTCACGACGAATGACTATGGATCCAGTTTAATATCCACTGACTTTTTTCGTGCATGCTAAGGGCCATAAAGTTTGACCTACTTGTGGCAATATCTACCACTGACAACGTCATAGCACACATAAGAATGCAGCATGGAAGCCTCCTTATGCTCTCTGGGGCTAACAACTGACGTTTTTCTGAATCGGGAAAAATATGTTTTCAAATGTTTTGCAAAATATTATCTAAATTATTCCAAGCTTTAAAAAGGACCACAAAAAAATAAATAAATACATAATTAAAGATAACACAGCTCACTGAAATTAGGCATCAAATTACATTTGTTATAACACCACCAATATCATTTCATACCCGTATGAAATGCCTTAGGTAATTGTCTGCATTTCAATTTTATATCGTATGTTATAATATCAATATTTTACATCCACCACGTATATGAATCCCTCTATTTCTTACAAAAATTGATGGTCTATTCATAGCTCTATAAGAAGCTTCAATACAGGACTAAAATATGCACACCCTGTTTAAGCCGGGTTATGTATTTTTACTGAAGCGACATTCATATACCCCCAGGGACCAAAGATTTTTTTGGTTAAAATATTGCACCACATCATGTGGAACATTATTATGCCGTGAGATGTACCACCACGTATAACACAACATGCGGGGTGTATGCTATGTTGTACACGGGGTGTAGGCTTCCGAAGCGAGAAAACGGTGTCGAAGGTCCGATATTTGTCCAATTATTCAATTAAAGGACTTATTTTGCCAAAAAGAGTATGCTTACGGAAGAAAGCATGAATTACGGAATGCATAGACACGTTTTATTCCATTGTACATGTTCTAGTTTTCTCAAACACCTCAACACAATTGCGACTGTCAGGGTGAGTTTGACCCTGACGTACGTTAATGATCAAATATCTGGACAAATGTTCCGTTTATCATCACTGTTTTGTTACTAACAATTACATACCATCAGTGTTTGATTATTCATAAATTTTCTGTGAATAAAATCAATTGAATACAGAAATATTTGCGAAAAAGTGATGTTGTACACGGGGTGTAAACAACGTGTTGTACAAGGGGTGTATACAATCGGTATTTCTTGCAGAGACTAGTGCATAATATCAATGGAAAATGTTTAATGCTTATTTATTTTGATAATGTAGCTCTTTATATTGTCTTGGATTCTAGATTATCATGTATAGAGCTTGGTTAGCACAGCACACGGTAGGTACAGACTTTCAACAGTGTATATTGATAAATCTTTTGATCAAATGTTTTAAATTAGTCCAAAACTGCTTTGTAGATGGAGATAGAAATTGATCATTCAGAGGAAGTTCATGATGAAGAAGAATCCTTAATATGCGAATTTTGCTCAAAGTCATTTAAACACAGGTCGTCCTTGTATAGACACCTGGAAGCTCACAAAAATTAACTGTTTAAGGAAGGAGTCTTCTCGTTATCAAACATATTTCTTATCATAAGAAATTCATGAAATTTTTACACAGTCAAACGGATCATATTACCAAATGATTCTATCAATTTAATCAAATTTGACCTTTTTGTTTTCGCATAAAGGTAAGGTCAAGGTCACTACCTTTTTCCTCAACGTAAAGGATGATAAAAATAAGTGTAGCTCTTTGTAGTTCTGTAGACATTTATTTAAGATTTGAAGATTCTATTCTTCTATGAAATGATAGAATATCAGAAGGTCTATCAGCTTATACTACTAAATTGGAATAAATATTTATACTAAAATTGATATTGCGTAGCCCGCATTTCCTCTAATTTTCTTACATTTTGAAAAAATGTTGATTATTTTTTTTATGATTCAAATTATAAAATATTTCTGATTTTTATGTAAAATGACGACTTTATATAAAGATATAAATTGACAGAAAAGCTAATATATTGACCATTTAATAAGAGAGAAAATCTGATTTTAGTGATTTTTTCACAAAAATTAATGTATAGAATGGGCGCTTTATAAAGCTTATAAAAATGTAATTTGATAGGCAAATCGTATTTTAAAAACATATTCTGAAACCCAAGTATCATATCATTAGTTCACATTAGTAAAAAAAAATCCAACATTAATGTGATTGTTTTTTAAATGCTAAAACAGACTCATTAATCTGCAGCAATTCCGAATTGCGAAACATGTGATATTTTCTTACGCCAATATTACGCCAAAAATATAGTCCTTGTTAGATTCTAAACATTGATTACCTTTTCTATGCCAAGTTGTATGATAGTAAAAATGTAAGCAAAATATACCATTTTAATTTCCTTTTATCTTGATTTAATGCACAATTAATCAAATTTACGTTTGATAAGTCGAAAACCAGAAAAGACTCCTTCCTTAAATACAATCAATGTCCAAAAACATTTGCCACGCGACATTACTTGAATCTTCATATTAGCAATGTCCATACAGAGCCAAGAAACCTCCTCTGTCCCCATTGTGGTCGAGCATACCACACTTCATGTGCATTGTCAAACCATATAAGGTTTAAGCGTAAGGGTGGGGGTAATGAATGTAGCATATGTGAACTTAAATTCAAAGACAATTACGGTTTAAAACGACATTTGTCATCTCATGAAGAAAAGGCACAGCACTGCTCCATTTGCAATAAAAACTTAAAAAAAATTTAAAAGAACATTCGAAACATTGCACAAAGGAGAAATCAGAACAGAGGTATTCTTGCCATCATTGCGACAAAAAATATGCATTGAGAAGATGGCTGAAAGTGCACATAAAAAAAACCCATGAAACCACTCCTGCATATCCTTGCTGTGGTGGGAAATTGTTTAAATACAGGTCCTCTCTCAACAGACAAAAGAAGGCGTGTTCAAGGTCTGGTATTTGAGTATTTTGACTAGATTAATCCTCAAATCAGAACCTGTATTTTTGTTGTGTTCTACAACAGAATAAGAACTCGAAATTATTAAATGGAAATTTGACAATTTTGTTAAGCAGTTAGTTTAATAATTTCGTTTACAGATATTTTCTAATATACTTGTCAAGACTCTAGAATGTCGTTAACTCGTTATAAAAACCGATTGTATACACCCCTTGTACAACACGTTGTATACACCCCGTGTACAACATCACTTTTTCGCAAATATTTCTGTATTCGATTGATTTTATTCACAGAAAATTTATGAATAATCAAACACTGATGGTATGTAATTGTTAGTAACAAAACAGTGATGATAAACGGAACATTTGTCCAGATATTTGATCATTAACATACGTCAGGGTCAAACTCACCCTGACAGTCGCAATTGTGTTGAGGTGTTTGAGAAAACTAGAACATGTACAATGGAATAAAAAGTGTCTATGCATTCCGTAATTCATGCTTTCTTCCGTAAGCATACTCTTTTTGGCAAAATAAGTCCTTTAATTGAATAACTGGACAAATATCGTACCTTCGACACCGTTTTCTCGCTTCGGAAGCCTACACCCCGTGAACAACATAACATACACCCCGCATGTTGTGTTATACGTGGTGTGTACTGCTTAAGAAGGTCGCTAAGACTCGATTGTTAAAATAATCAAGAAACCTCTCCCCATTTGCCGTACTTTGTTAACTTAGGGGGGAGGTAAAAAAAAATCCTTCATACGATTTAGAAATTCGTTTGAATGATTAAGAAAATCGTTTGTACGATTTAGAAAATCGTTTGTACGATTTAGAAATCGTTTAAATGAATAATAATGTAATAAAATAAAATATGTGATAATTATGTATTAAAGCATAAAAAAGGCAAATACATGTATTCATAAATGATATATGCAGTGACGATTTTGCTAAAATTGTACGAATGGTAAACTGCATCATAGAAACTTCTAAATAGTTCAACTGATTTTTAAATCTTTCTAACGATGTTGCCAATTTGAAATGACACTTATACACCGTCGTATGATGACTGAATAGTGTAAACTAACAAGATTGGAAATAATTTCAACTATAAAATCTTCGGAATGGGCGGGGACAAATGGACGCGGACGTCTGAGAAAACATTGGATTGAAATGATAGTTTAAGGAAGTGTATTTTAATCCACCTTTAAACAAAGTTCTGAAGTACTGACGGGATTGATTTTATCGATTATTATTTATCAAAATCAACGATATGTTATTTTGCATGGCAAGTTGTTTCTAATCTGTATATACGCGCAATTTGTAATATGATTTCTCGGACTTCTCCAACAAGAATATCGAGAAAACCCCATATAAATCATATTAAGCAATATTTAAAGATGGAATAATTTAAATATTTCTAAAAATTATACACGTCTGAATGCAAGCAATATTGAATACTAGTATTGCTCAAACAGACCCACGGCTGTCCGTTAATCTCTGAAAATGCACTTCCTAGAACTATAGTTTTAATCCAATGTTTTCCCAGACGTCCGCGTCCATTTGTCACCGCCAATTTCGATTATTCTAAATGTAACAGGTAAATTGACGAGAGCTGTATATTTCCAATCCTTTCCAAATATTTTTAAAGGCTATTGGGGGGGGGGGGGGGGGTTAAATATTGTCCCATACCACTTTAATGCTACGCGGTCTTATTGGTTACTAGTACGTACATATGAATGAATTAAGCAGACCAGACAAGACTCGTTTACATATCAAGTGACTTCATTTATTGCCATTTGAAGTAATGCTTACTTCTTTGAATTGTTGAAGGAATTTCATCTTCTGAAGATTCCTCGAAAACATCAACAGCTCTTCTTTTTTTTTTAGATCCAAATGGCCGACCCCCTTTTCCTATTGCGTTAAACATTGCATTGTACAGCATAAATGTACAAATAAATGATCTGGATTTTTTTTCCATTCAAAAATTAGCCACTTTAAGTAGTTCCAAACTATAAACGTTAACAAACCACTTACGTTTTCTGTTTATTGGTCTGTTTTCTGATGAATCATGGTGAGATTGTTGATTTTGAACAGTTTCTAAAAAGTATAGCAACTACTAATTAAATTTATTTGTACACACACACACACACTCTCTCTCTCTCTCTCTCTGATATATTTGCTTTACGGGTTTTTTGGTGTGTTTTTTTTTTGTAAAAGAAAATCGAAAACAACAATGAATAATCTTATGTTCTTTCCTTACCACATTCTGAGCTCAAATCAGACTCTAAGCTTGAGGATACTGAATCAATTTCGTCTAAAAAAAAATCAAGACAGACGTACAAACATTTGTACAAGTAAATATGTTGGCTATATACTATGTTTTATTGATTTACTTATCTTTTGTTTAAATGGTATCGTTCAAATAATCGTTACCGGAAGAAAGAGCGGAACTCATCGATGAATCTGATTCCTCTGCATCTGTGTTGTGACTCATTTCTTCTGTTTTTTAGCTCACCTGAGCTGAAAGCTCAAGTGAGCTATTCTGATCACATTTTGTCTGTCGTCCGTCTGTCCGTCCGTCCGTCCGTAAACTTTTCACATTTTCAACATCTTCTCAAGAACTACTGGGCCAATTTCAACCAAACTTGGCACAAATCATCCTTAGGCAAAGGGGATTCAAAGTTGTGAAAATTAAGGGCCACACCCGTTTTCAAGGGGAGATAATTAGAAATTAATGAAAAATTTCGAGAAATTTTCAAAAATCTTATTCTCAAGAACCAGAAAACCAGGAAAGCTGAAACTTGTGTGGAAGCATCCTCAGGTAGTGTAGATTCAAAGTTGTGAAATTCATGACCCCCGGGGGTAGGGTGGGGCCACAATGGGGGGTCGAAGTTTTACATAGGAATATATAGAGTAAATCTTTAAAAATCTTCTTCTCAGAAACTAAACAGCCAGGAAAGCTGAAACTTGTGTGGAAGCATCCTCAGGTAGTGTAGATTCAAAGTTGTGAAAATCATGACCCCCGGGGGTAGGGTGGGGCCACAATGGGGGGTCGAAGTTTTACATAGGAATATATAGAGTAAATCTTTAAAAATCTTCTTCTCAGAAACTAAACAGCCAGGAAAGCTGAAACTTGTGTGGAAGCATCCTCAGGTAGTGTAGATTCAAAGTTGTGAAAATCATGACCCCCGGGTGTAGGGTGGGGCCACAATGGGGGGTCGAAATTTTACATAGGAATATATAGAATAAATCTTTAAAAATTTTTTTCTCAGAAACTAAACAGCCAGGAAAGCTGAAACTTGTGTGGAAGCATCCTCAGGTAGTGTAGATTCAAAGTTGTGAAAATCATAACCCCTGGGGTTAGGTTGGGGCCACAATGGGGGGTCGAAGTTTTACATAGGAATATATAGAGTAAATCTTTAAAAATCTTCTTCTCAGAAACTAAACAGCCAGGAAAGCTGAAACTTGTGTGGAAGCATCCTCAGGTAGTGTAGATTCAAAGTTGTGAAAATCATGACCCCCGGGGGTAGGGTGGGGCCACAATGGGGGGTCGAAGTTTTACATAGGAATATATAGAATAAATCTTTAAAAATCTTCTCCTCAGAAACTAATCGGCCAGGAAAGCTGAAACTTGTGTGGAAGCATCCTCAGGTAGTGTAGATTCAAAGTTGTGAAATTCATGACCCCCGGGGGTAAGGTTGGGGCCACAATGGGGGGTCGAAGTTTTACATAGGAATATATAGAGTAAATCTTTAAAAATCTTCTTCTCAGAAACTAATCGGCCAGGAAAGCTGAAACTTGTGTGGAAGCATCCTCAAGTAGTGTAGATTCAAAGTTGTGAAAATCATGACCCCCGGGGGTAGGGTGAGGCCACATGGGGAGGGGGGTGTTAAAGTTTTACATAGGAATAAAGAGTAAATCTTTAAAAATCTTCTTCTCAGAAACTAATCAGCAAGATGATTCTTTATAATTGTTAAGACTTTGGCTCCAGGACAATTCTTCGGCCTCACAAGAAGGTTCAGAGTTTGATGTAGCTAAATATCCCATATATAAACAATTGTAAAGGATCTTTTTGAGAACTGCAATACTCAACATGTGATATGACTATAAAATTGAAGCAGGCAGCTATTTTTTCATTAGAATCTTTTTGTATTACTGTTTTGGGTTATTGCCCTTGATTTATTGATTCTTGATTATTTTAATTAATGCATCCACTGTTAACCAATTAATGTGATGATTATTTTTATACAATAATAAATATTCAATGTATATAAGTTTGTTCTGCATAAGTAGTTTTGGGTTAGGCTGGATTAGTTTGTTTATTTTTGATTTCCAATTTTTAGATACTATAAATTATTTTAGGCTGGCACATATATAGGGACAGTGTCTATTGCATTGCAATGAGTGACTGTTTGGGGTTAAACAGGTACGGAGAGATTGAGGGTGTTGACATCCCTGCTCTTTCTAATCTTCGTGTTTTTCTAACCAACGATACAGAATGTGCGGTCATTTCTGCCATGTATCGCATTAATACAAGTGTGCGGTCATACCTGCTTGTATTGGTGGTGGTTGCGGCGGAGCACTAGTGTATAGTCATCCCTGCTGGTGTTCTGGCCTTTCTAGCGCAAGTGTGCGGCACTCCCTGCGTTAGGTTGAGCTGTTGACGCAAGTGTGAGGTCATCCCTGCTTGCGTTATCTCTGCTTGCATTAACGTTGGTACATGTTGAGTTGCGTAGGTGTGCGGTCATCCCTGCCTGCATAACGTTGAGTCCCTATGTATGTGCAGGAGCGGTGATTAAAGTCTGCTCTTGTAAATATTTTCAGCAATCAGGGCTATCCGAGTTCCAAGGGGGATAAATGGATTTTATTTATACAGGATCTACATGTATTAATGTACATTGTCCAGATTGTATTATGACTCCATTAAGCTGACTTTATCATACCTATTGTTCCTCAGGTGAGCGATGTGGCCCATGGGCCTCTTGTTTCTATTTTCAATGTATACGGAGAATATATTTTTATAATCGGGCAATTAATATATATCAATAACTCTATCAACGAATTTATTTCTTACAGTGAGCGAAAAAAAGACAACACAATATTGTTTTCTTTAAAAAAAAACACCACCTTTCATTGAAAGATCAATGATCAAAATCTGTCTACGTTAAAATGCCGTCAGTCAGCCCCCCCCCCCCCCCCCCCCCCCCAATTACAACTCAATCAAATAATGCGCGGATCCAGAAATTTTTTCCGGGAGGGGGGGGGGGGAGTGAAGATCATTGTGTTTGCAAGGGAGGGGGTCAGAGACATATTTGCGGTAATTTTACTATGAACATTTAATAAATTTGCATTTTCCAGGGGAGGGACCCCCACGACCCGACCCCCTATAGATATGTACATGATGTTGAGGTATAGTTGAATGAAAACACAATTTTTAAATAAAGTTGAGGTGTAGTTATTCCCCCTTACAAGGGAAACAAGCATTAAACATGTAATTAGACAATTTTCTGTGTTAATTAAGATAATATATTGTGTTCTTAGAATATTAGATGTCAATTTTGAATCTTGACTTTGTGTTAAGTATGACTGTTCAAAGGATGGTGGATGTTTGCCTAATATAATCCTTTATTTATCAAGCAGACGATTGTTTACATTGAAATATGGGAATTTCCAAAAGGGCCACTTGCGCAAGTGAAAATTATTCAAGGGAAATTGTTTATTAAACATTTCAGCGAATATTTTTAATGAAATCTGTGAAACTTAGATTAAACTTAATATGTAAAAACACCATAGTTTTCCCCCCGGAAATACCTGCAGATTTTCTGGGTAGAGCATCCACCCCCCCCCCCCCCCGCCCTAATACAAACAAGGATACATACACTATATATTATGATAATATTCTACTTCTACAATAAATATTGGAACTTATTAACTTGTCCAAAATTATCATTACTTTTCCTATTGTTAAAAACACCAGAAAGGGGGGCGGTGAAGTCCACAATACTACTTATAATTTAATATATATATATATATATATATATATATATATATATATATATATATATATATATATATATATATTTATATATATATATATATATATATATATATATATGGAAATTACGTATAGTTATGTTGATAAATAATTTTCCGAAATAATTAAATACTTTGGAAATGATAGTCTTCCCTTTTTTCAACTGCGGACACTAAGAGATATTTCTTTAAGAGATCGACATCTTACGAGTGCTTACACATGCGAAAATAGTAATGACGTCACGTGTGAAAAATTGACGCAATATTCACAGCAGACGTTTCTTTAAGAAATATGGCTGCGTTTTGGAGTTTAAAAAAGTTGGGAAGCGAAATTTATTTATCTTTAAATGGAGGGAGGGCAGTCAGCATAGAAATGTGGAGGATCTGGGGGCCCTGCAATTTATTGACTATGGCAGAACGTCAACAGAATTATGGGTGAGTAAAATGCTATTAACTCGGGGGGAGGGGGGGGGGGGTGGTAAAGTGTCCGTCAAATGTACAATTATCTTTACAATATTACCATCAAAGTATCTGTATTTTCTATACAATAGTTTCCAAAAAATTGTTAGCTAGAGAAACCCATAGGGTTATAACATAGGCCGTCTGTTATAAGTGCGCTAAAAAGGGGGGGGGGGCGCTATTAATGAATACTATAGTAATCAGTACAATAAGGAAAGAAATAGAGAGTGCAGAGCAAATTTTAAAAAAATATTTCAAAAATAATTTTTTCAGAAATACGGGGCCCTAAAGGAATTTGGAAGAACTGTATATTACATGTATAATCATGAGTTTTACTTTACGATACAAGTTATCGATTTACAACAATAATGTCTGCGCGATTTCATGTTATACTTCACTGACTTAATGTAATGACATGTTGAGTTCAAATTATGAAGGCTTAAGTGTTCCGTTTAATCATTTTACAGTTGCATTTTAATGGCGCAAAAATTGGGCGGAGGCTAAATCGAACCAAATTTAGATCCCAAGAGGGTTTTTTAGAGGAACTGGAGACTTCTGATTCAAATGCAATATTTGTAAAAACGCTGTCAAAACTTGGGGTAGGACAGAAGAAAAAGAAAAGGCATAATAGGCCCAATGCAAACACAATTGCAATGCCAGATCCCCTCTTCACAAACATGATGGCTATAACATCTGGCCAATCTGAGGAGTTAGAGTTTGTAAAAAACAAATTTGTTGGTACGTTATTAATACGAGTATATATACGTAATTTGTACATTCGAAATTCCAGGAAAAAAAAACTAAATTCAAAATTGAACTTCATCAACTATTAAAATTCTGGATTTAAGCGGTTTTGATAAAGGCTCTCTGGTTCTTTTTTTATGTTTGTGATAATCGGTCGTTCATTCAGAACTAGAAAAATCATTTATTTTAGGCCCGTATGAAATTTCAACAATGAGGCTCCAACAAGCTCCACAGGAGTTCAGGTAGTCTAGATTGGATATTGCATGCGCGGATCTAGAAAGACGGGGGGGGGGGGGGATTCTCCCAATGAAAATTCAAACATTTTGAATTCACATAGTAAAGTTGAATGAAATAGGCTATAGAGACACTCCCCTCCCCTGGCAACCAACACTATCCCCGAACACCCCTTTTAAAGAAAATATTCTGGATCAGCGCATGTATTGATTTATGCTACACAATATTCGTCTATTTAAACAATAAAAAATTTTCTTTGGTGATTAAAAAAAATACATAAACCGTAATAGCGGGTTATATACATGTAATTTTTTTCTGCAATGATCGCTACCTACATAACCCGCATGATTCACCAAAGCAAGCATTTTATTGTTTATGTTAACTTATTGTTTATATTTATATCTTTCTTTTAATAAATTAATTGTAAAAAGTAAGTTGAATTATCTAAATTACTGTTAATGTACATCAGTGCGTTAGATAAAAGAAACAACCGAATCGTTTCCTATGATAATTTTAGTCTAACATTATCATGATAATTTAATGCAGTCCGTGATTTTTCTCAGGTCGCTGTAGGTTTCGATTAATCGATAAACAGGGCGTGTAAATTTCAGTCCTGTCAATTTACTGTCAGTTTCAATCGCTGTAGGTTTTGACCAATCGATAAATGGGGCAGGTCGATATCAGTCCTGTTAGTTTCTATAGAGCTATGAATTAACTAAAGTTTTGGTAAGAAATAGAGGGAATATAAATTGCATTAAAAGATGTGCCTTGCTTCTTTGTTAATATATTGATGCGTCCCATTTACAATACAACTCTCTACAAGAATTAAATATTTTCCTTTTATTGAAAAAATCATTCAGCAAGTTTTGAACTACTCTGTTTCTATTATCTAAGATATCCAAAAGAAAGTGGGAGAAGAAAGAAAGTTTGCAGGAACTATCGACTGTCAGGGGCGACAACTCAATTGATTAAAACCTAATAAAGATAAAATATATGATAAATGTAATCAAATCATCGAAACAGTTTTGATTCCTTATACCACCCACATCCGAATCCAGATCTAATTTGCATTCAAGAGTGAGGGCTATATGGGTCATGTTTAACTCTGTTTCTATTCTGTTTTAATAACAAGCAGTGCATTATGTAGCAGGCTAGTAAAGTAAATATAGAAGGAGAAATTTGAAATGTGATCATTGGCAATATGAACCGGGGGGGGGGGGGGGTTCGGGAAATAGTGAAATTCAGTTCGTATTGACATATTACTGTTACGTGCTTTTATTTCTAAAGAGTTAAATAATAGTATTACACGTGTACAGATGCAGGGAACTGGAAGATTCTTGGGTAGATTGCATCAAGTCCTCAATGTTGCATGCACCTGGATGTACTGTCACAATTGTGCCTGTACTCTTGGATCCAGCAGAAGTATGAATCAATTTCAGTGAATCTTATATCCTTATTTTTAAAAGAACAGAAAAAACTAGCTTTTACATTATATATTTTAAAGATCCTTATAAACTCATAACATCTCTTTCTTAAATATAAACGGCGTATATGATTATATCTTTGTACTAACGTGAATGGGTACATGTATCTTTGGGCGATGATGTAATGAATCACGAAAATCTTAAATTGCATCCAAAAAAGTGTAATAGTGTAATCGATGCTAACTACAACCCATTTATGTAACAGTAGCAACTTTTCAAACCAGTCAATAGTTCTATAGACAATTTAACGTTTTAAATTGGCTACATTTTGAGTGAGTTCCACATAATGAACATTAGGATGAGGATTTTACAATAACCTTAGACTATGAATTATGAACATAATTTATGGTCCAGGAATGTACTTTAAGGGATTTGCTATGACTTTAACCTTAGACCTACACACGTGATCCAAGGTCACCCATTAACAAACATCCCTTTATATATAGAGAGTAAGAATATCCTGTACCCCTCAAGTCTCTCAGATGCGAAGTCATCTGGATTACTAATCTAAATCAAACAAGAAACTGTTTGCACTACAGTATGGTCTAATGTTAGTGATTTTTTAGAGCTATCAATCTGAAATCACCAATTATGTGGACAAAGCAAACAACCCGCTTTTCCCTCTTATTGATATTCATATATCGGTATTAATCAACTTTTGTCTATAAATTTCCAGATTTTAGAGCAGATCCACTAGTAGTTTAAGAAGTTGTATCAAATTATGAAATTGTAAATATTTGAATAATTATATTGAATATTTAACCTGAAGAATATGCAATTCTTGTTGAACTTTCATGAGAATTTTTGACAAAATTCCATACCTATAAATCTAAGAAATTATTGACAATTCAAGTACATTTTCTAAGACGATTCACAGCTCGTTATTGTCATTTTCATGCAACAAAATATGGTTACATACCTGATCAATTTTATGCATAATTAAGGGTACATCGACATGCTGGAAAACACTACCCTGGGAAATGTTTCAGTACATGAAGTAAAAATTGTCCACATTTTCAATTTCAGAAAGATTTGAAATTTATTTTTTGGTTTAATCAATATTTGCTGTATATTTATTTCATTGGTTGAACCACGAAATTATAATTATATGTACACTGAAATAAAGTATGAAATGATTCTTACATTACATGTACTTTGTATTTATTCCATACATGTAACATGTAATGATTACACCATTACCTGCATTGATTCACTTGTTATACGTAACATGTAATTATTACATTACATGTACATGTCTTTTTTGGTTTTAGTCATTGTAACTGGGGTGTTATCTATCGGGGGCGGTAATCTGGCCGCTCCGATTCTAAATACTTTGTATTTATTACATACATGTAACATGTAATGATTACATCATTACCTGCATTGATTCACTTGTTATACGTAACATGTAATTATTACATTACATGTACATGTCTTTTGGTTTTAGTCATTGTAACTGGGGTGTTATCTATCGGGGGCGGTAATCTGGCCGCTCCGATTCTAATTACTTTGTATTTATTACATACATGTAACATGTAATGATTACATCATATCTTATTAAGTCTCCATCACGGTTGCTGGAGTATCATCCACCGGGGGCGGTAATCTTGCTGTTCATTTAACTTTTAACATGCAATTAAATACTGATGTGATCAACCAAGAAAGTTTTAAATGTGTTTTGTATTGTTTGAAGAGTAACTGTATAACAATTAAGAATTGAAATTTGCATCCTCATTATTTTCTTCTTTGTTTTAATTTTATCTGTATTATAAATTAAAGAAAGTTCTTCATGAGAGCGATTTATTCCCGAGTATGGGGATGGATGACCATACTGTACCAAAATAATCAAAACTAAAACCTTTCGTATCTATTCCAGAGAATATCATTTTTAACTTACATGTAGCAAAATGAGATTTGATAAAGGGAGAGAAAGAAAAGAGAGAGAGAGAGAGAATACTAGACTAAGTTTTTGCATACAAATTAATATCTCAATAGGTGCCGCTTGACGTGTCGACACCATGTGTTTTCAAGTGAACGATGTAAAAGCTTTTTATAGGCGTTAACTCCAGAAAAATTTTCAACGTCACGTTTTGACTGACCTATGTCCAGTCATATGGTAGTAAGGTGGAGTTAAGACATTTCCGCTCGTGACTTTACTTGTTTTGATGCAAAAAGTACATGTATATAGTTACATCCTACCAAAAATCCAAGGTCTTGTTAAAATGGTTCTAAAAGCTTCTATACGTAGTTCACTGTTTATTATATGCATATTTACTGGCTATGAGGACGTCAGCGAGTTCATTGTTCCCCGAGACTGGAACTATTTTACAAGGCGAAGCAAGTAAAAAGGTATTGTATTGTACCAAATATTACTTGATTTGTTGGCGATGCAGATTTTTAAATGATATAAACAATTGCAAATTAGAGTAATCGGTATTAGAATTTAACGTAGCGACTCGGATTACACCATAGGTGTTCCAAGTTCAAGAAAGAGGGAACTCGAATGCCTCCAGTGAGTAGTTTCGACACTATTTCACGGTTAGATAGAATAGCCAGTTTATTCTGAGTAACTTTACACAATATATATTCACAGAAGTTAAATAAACTAGTATAAATTATATGCGATAGATATACATGTATATATTACATCTTTTCCTATTTGAATATAGAATACTTGTACTATAGCTTGGCGAGTTTTCTATTGTTTAAAATGAATAACTGTAAACTATGGTACAAGATACTTACCCCATATAAAATTGTTGATAATGTGCAATTTATCAAAACCTTCAAAAACGGCGTTTTCTTTTTCCATTTGTTCGCAGACTTGAGACAAAGTAAGGTCACCGATGTTCGCCTGGAAAACATCGAACGCAGAAAAAATCGCCAACGGCCATTTTGTCCTGCATCGCGCAATTAATATGAAAGTGGCGCGAATTCAGTCCGTGCTAATTTGGGTGGAGCTAAAACAATGGGTCAAGTGACCAATGATTGACATGATATAAGTTCCTTATTGAACAATTATATTTTGGGTATAACGTGATATTTTGATGGGTGTGAACTCGTTTGCTGGCTTAACTTAACATCGAACTTAACATCACCCATCAGAATATCTCGTGATACCCAAAATAGTTGTTCAATAACTGTAACTTATCATGCTTATATCATATTTCTAATAAATCATGTTGATTTTGTTTTTAATTGTCTTATAATTTTGAAGTGACTTTTTATCACAGATTAAATTGATCACTTAATTTTTTTGTATATATGAAATTCCGGGATCCACTTCTGCATTATCCCAAGTAGTATGGGTATCAGACGATGGGATCCATAAACAGTCTGCAACCCATATTAGGTTATTTGTTTCCATTATCAAAAACATGTAAACCCCAAATCTTATCACGTGGTCATATACCCCTTTGTTCATATGGTCATTGTCCGATATTTTCCGAATGTTAAGTTTAGCGAAGACGATGAGCATGATGAGGGTGGAAGTGGTTTTGTGTTATTTGTTTTTGATAAACTTCGCTAAAACATGTGATTTGTATAATCAGTGCTGTAGCCCTACTATTCGTGGATGTATGTGTGACCAGGATTGTAAATGTTTAACTTTTGGCCGCTTATCATCTCTCCCACCTGGTAGCGAACTTCAGATTTCGCTCGTCGTACAGCGTATAGTATTACGTCCCGATCAACATGTCATACTACAGAAAGAAGCGATGCGGAGGGTGAACATATCAACATGTTTAGGTATGTGTTTTAGCCGATATTTTTTAATCAAATAGTTGTTTTTCGATGAAAAACTTTTGCATGCAATACTGTTTCATGAAAGGTCGTAACTTTAGGCCCGGTCTTAGATTTTGAGTTAGTTTGGGACTTACGCCCGAGCCTAAAGTTACTACCTTTCATGAAACAGGCCCCAGCCTGTAAAAGTAAAAATGTCCATTGATTAATAATGAGTAAGAATTCAATAGTCTTAATTTTTGTACTTCAACACATTCTACACTAATATTAAAGCACAGTATTTATCCACATAACACAGGGTGAAGCAGATTTTATAGTCTTTTATGTCACATTTTTTCTCTTTAAGTGACTCACTATCACTACTCACACATTAATATCAAGTAATGTCATGTCAACCCTACATATAGGATTCAACTCTTCCAGATCACGTAAATGTAATCTAATTATAATCATTTTATAAACATCATTCACATGGCAAAAGAACACGGGGAGGGGAAGTGTCAGAACACAAATTCTAGCCTATTCAAAGATGCATGTAAGAACCAACACTCTACATTTATCCCCCTCTTAAGTGTCCAGTGTCCTCACGGAAACTTAATAAAATTCATATACACAAAATTAAAATTTTAATACAACTATAAGTAAATAGCTCGGTCAAATATATAGTCTTTCACTTTCTCCATCCTCTCCCTCTATGAGGTGTCCATCTCCTTGGTGATGTCCTTGGCCTGTTTGGTACTGATTCCCATGGGCTTGGTGATCTTGACCTTCTTTATTTTCAGTTAATGACAAAATTGCTGAAGAAAATGACTTTCTAAACACCTACCTTGGTCTGTGTTTGCCTGCCCCGAGGTTCCCGAGAGCCAGGAATACATCTTGGCGTACATTCAATGGTTAGAGGGATTGTCATTCTCGGTGCAACAGAAGAAGAAGGTGGCGGCGGAGAAGCTTCGTACTGTGATGTCCAACAGTCTAAATCTGCTGGCGGAGAAGGAAAAGCGGCGGAAGTTGGACGCAGAAAACCTGCGTTTGCGTAAGGAACTTGCAGATCTGAAGGGGGCTCATCTTCTTTTTCATGAACTGTGAGGTATTCTCCATATATGTTTTCTTTTACAATAATCCCTGTAATGTGTGGCCGTGTTCTATTAACAGTACGTGGACGTGTCTAAATTATTTATATTTCTTGAATCTGTAATGATATTGTTTCTCTTGTAACATTTCTTTTTTTTATTGTAACGATACATAATTTGTATCTACTACTTGTATTGTTTAAATATATATATATGCATGTGATTATGTATGTTATATGAATAGCTATATATAGCATATATATCAAACGGTATTTGTTTGTCAAATATCTCAGGTGTTGCAATATATTTATGAACTGTTTCTTGAGATGTATATGTATATCCATTGCAATGTGAGCTTATCTGTAATTAATTATTTTTTTTATTACACTTTGTATATAGGACTACTGTATGTATCGCATACATTAAGTCTTAAGAAGGGGGAGTGTAATGGTGGATGATTAATTTTATATCTAATATGATCATTATGTCGTGTGTTGTTGTATCGTTGTATTCATTATCATATAGCATGTATTTCTATTCTAAACAACGCCTGAACGTCTGTTGACGGCCTGACCACCGTTACGTCTGCAACGACAGTACTGGTACTGGACGGACAGTTGAAAAGCATGGGTTGTTTTTATTTTGACCTCTTTAATATCCACCAACTCCCTCTGTGTAATTAATATTATAACAAACAACTTAAAAATCAAATAAATAGTCTTTTAAAACTATACGATTGTGTTTTCTCTCGCTGTTAATTATAATGAATCCGAAGTGGAAACGTACAGGTTACAGTAATATCTAAAAAGGAACTCAGAGAGATGGCAGGACAAAAATACTTTGAGAAACAAGCACGGATCATCGTTTTATTCTCGTCGGAGGACAGACTCGTAAAATTTTGATACAGGTAAGAACTCTTGCGTGAACCGTTATAATTTACCCTCTCTTTGCGTATTAGAGAGGTTTTTTTGCATAATCGATAAACCCCATAACCACTACATGTTTGGTGTAAGAGAGCATGCTCTTTATTTTATTTGCATCTTCAGTATATAGTTCACGCGGTTGTTTTGTCTTGGCTGTACACCTAACAACAGCATCAAGGGCAAAGTTATGCAAAAGTTTGGTTTTTTCTGCCTTTGATCTTTTTGGCATGATCGTTGTAACACGTCTACACGAGTAGCTACACTTGGTGCAGCGGGGAGCCCCATTCTGCTTCAAGGTCCCCGCCTCTCTTCCGACGCCAAGGAAGTCCATGTCTCTCCTGCTCGTAAAGTCGGAGAACCTCATTCCACATCTCAGCTGTTTTTCCCAGGTTGAGGAGTCTATGTGAATTTTGATAAGCATCCTAGGTAAAGTCACAATGATTTGTTTACTTAAAACAGTCACCAGTACCAGAGCATGCAAGCAGTTATTAGAGCTTCTTGTTTTTGTCTCAATTTACTGAAATGCCCTTTAGACGCCTTAATCACACTTGATCTCTCATGTACCTATATGTAGTTACATGAAATTTTTAAATACATAAAACCCATCCTTTTAAGGTCAGAATCGTGGATATATAACCATATAGCAGATATTTGAATGAAGTAAATATAAGAAAACAATTTCCTGTCCTACTCGTTTCTTAAAAATTTGACTAACTGCCCCGAATCATTTCCATCTAAACAACTTTCACGACCCTTTGCCCTATGCTTCCTAAGCCTAAGGAGATTGTAGCAGTTGGGCCGGAGGAGCATTTCCTCTCGTTCGGAGGCCGCCGGACAGATTCGAACCATTTGGTCCATATCCTCTGGGAGTCTCTTGTACTGTCCTTGGAAATTTTGCAACTTTTCACTTGTAACCCACTTTTTTTTAGTACATTTCTTGCCTTAAAGCCACACTTGTTTCTCCTTTTGAAATTTGGCATTTCTCTAAATTAAACCTTTTTCAGTTTTAGTTTCCCTTAATTTTGTGTAGAGTGAAGCTTCAGTGTCTAATGTGTTATCAAAAATGATAACTTTCTCTTGTCCAAGTTAATTGTAAAATAAAGATAATGGGGGACCTGCTATCTCTTGAAGCTGCATTAGGGGGTAGTGTTATCAAAATTGATGAACTTTCTCTTGTCTTAGTTAATTGTTAAACAAAGGTGATGGGGTACCTTGAAGCTGCATTAGGGGGTAGTGATACATCTCACACATACATTGTACTCAATCAGCAGTATCCAAATAGAAATCCGTAGCTACGTTAGGGTCAGGTATAATTTTCTTCATAAAACAAAAACATGATTTGAAAACTGTTTTATTCATTACAGTCACTTTGTTTACTTTTTTGCAACATTATAAAGGCTCAGAGTACGCAAAATGAAATTAAGTGATAGAGTATCGATTTTAGCTTACCTATCACTTCAAGGGAAAGTCATAAATATTGAAAATCATCTAAAGAAGTTTTCATCAACTTAAACAGAATGTCACAGAAAAAGTGTGGTATGAACTATGTCAAATAACACTTCTTAATCGTCGTCAAAGTGGAAAAACATCAAGGATGAAAGCTGCTGAATATTCGCTTGCACCAAAAAGACAGATGAAGAAACCAGCAAGTACTTGATCTCGTGAGAAAATAAATTTGTAACAAATGTTTCCGTCTAGAGGTGAAGGAAAATAGGGAAAACAAAGTCCCTATTTTGTTGACTGATAAAACAAAAAGCATCATAGATTTGTGAATGAAAACAAGGAAGAGCGTGGAGATTATCCCTGAAAACCTTTATATGTTTGCTGTTCCAAAAGAGTGTTCATTACATCAGATGCAGTGCTTCAATCAGAAAGTACTCATATGAGTGTGGAGCCGAGTATCCGAACAAAATAACCTCAACCATATTAAGAAAACAATATTGCACCTCTTTCTTAGCTGTATCATCTAAAATTGAAACTAAAATGGACATTTTAGCCCAATTTAAGGGTCATTGGCAAAAGCGCGCATCGTAATTTAATAGATTTCCTCAAGATACTCTTCAGATGGCAACCGTGAGTAAGTTCCTCCTTGTATTGGTGGATGGCAATGTTGAGGACTTTCGTGGGCAATCTTCTTAAAGTTTTCACATTTTGAAATTCTTCGCTAAAACCACTTGGTTAATTAAAACCAAATTTGACACAAAGCATCCTTATGAAAAGGTTAGTATAAATTGCAGAAATTGCTAGTTTTTTTTCAAAATGGAGAGAACCTCAAAACTGTATTTAAAATGGGGGGTGCACTTTTAGAAATCTTCTCAAAAACTTCTAAGTAAAATTCAAAGTAATTTAACATAAATCATCCTTTTGGAAAGAAAAATATAAAATGCACCGGCAGTCAACATCGAGATACCGCGCTGGAAACTTGTAAACACTTCATTTAAGGTACAAGCTACCATGTTTCAGCGAAAAATCTAAGTTCAATTTAAATTGTCGGTGACTTTTAAGCCCATAACTTAATGTTGAACCAAGTATTAGAATTAAAAAGAGTACATCAACAAGTCTTGAACAACCTTTGAAAGATTTTCCTCCCTACGTGCCTGATTGTAATCAGCTTCGTTGAATCTATGTACAGATTATGCAATTTTCACCTTAATTAAGAATATTTTATAGTCTTTTTCTTGGAGACATTAAAATACAACCACAACCTCCTTATCCGTTTGTTGTATACAGTCCCGCAAGTAATATCACAATGTATGTGGCCCCCATTCACATGAGGTTCGTAGAGAATGCTATCATATATACCCCCCACCGATCTCTAGTCGGAACACCATCAACACCTTAAAGAAGACAGGCTTTGATGAAATGATGAAAGATTGTTGATGCTTTGTTATCCGTGTCTGCTTTTAAAAACACTATAAGACTGAAACCATCGATTCCATTATGTGTTGAAATCCCCCATATTCTTTCTAAATGAACAAGTCAATTACTATTAACTGTAGTGTTGTCAGAAACATTACGTCCTATGTGCCACATGTAAAGCTTTGACAGGAATTTTGACTGGACAATCAAAAAAGTTTACAAGGTAAGAAAATCAGCTGAAAAACAGATTGACATACCTGATCAGCTTCATATGGCCATCTATATGCCAGTATGAATTGCTCATTGGAACAAAATATCTCTTTTACTTGACTGGAGCTGCAAAATCATGGTTTTACGCCGTGGATGACGTGATTAAAAGAACCATCAAAGACGCCATACACCAGCGGTTTCAGCCATCATTCCAGAATGACCTAGAGCTGATATACGTCAAGCAGAAACCTTCGAAGTCGGTGGACGATTTTTATCAATCGGGTTACCCTGATGACGACAGACCGGGTAGACCAGATTTATTCAAATTCTTCATGATCCTGCCCTGCACTGGTTAACAGTATTAAACCTATTTTGTGATGATGATGATGATGATGATGGTGATCACTGACATCTTCGACTCCATGTATACGTAGGTTTCCATGGGGGTTAAATCCATAAGAAATGAAGATCCAAGAACAGAACATAAACTGCGAGCATCATTAGTAGTATAGGGAGTAGCCATTCGTGCTGATCCTGAATGATCCCGAGATCCTGATCCATTTAAAGATTCTGATCATACAGCTAATGTAAAGGGCTTACATGAGAAGAGGATTATCTTAATATAAAACATTCAGGATCCTGACTGCGAATTGTTCAAGGTCCGAGCAGGTGAATTTGTCGGGTCCGAACAGGTGCGTGAAAGTCATTTACCAATTATGGGGAGAAATAATATGAATAAGAAATCAACATGCATTAATTATAATTAACTGTATAAATGAGTTCAAACTAGTTCTGACAAATTAATGGCGTAACTAAGTAACAGCGTGTCATTACCGATTAAGGGAGGAGAACCATTTAAAAGGACGACAGTTTGAAGATGCGATTACTCTATGCTTAGAGACTACATCAAAATGTTGTCTACAGATTTTCTGTTCAACGCAGAGGAAGAAATTATTAAGATGTCCTTGAGAGACCTAAATACTGTGGAGTCCGTTGAAGAGTGGGCCGAGAAAAATGGTTTGAACAATCACCCACTAGTTGTAGAAAAATTAGAAGAGTTGAGAGCGGAAGGGTGGAAATTAGGTAAGTGTTATATATTTTATCTACATAACAAACATGTATTTGAACACGTGTTTCTCTCTCTCTCCTCTCTCTAAATGTTATCTCTTTCTTCCTGTTAAAGTGTTAATGATGACGAGGTGATAAGGATCGAGATCGATACGGGAAAAGAACAATCTGCAGGGTAAGTTTGTTCCCTTATCAAAATATCTTACATGTTTGAAAATGTACACTAGTTTATTGTATTGTTTCACCTTTTTGTATGTGTGTAGAAAGGAAGAGTCGCAAAGAGCAACGAAGTTATGAGCGATTCCGCCACAAGACCCAGAGTAAGAATTGTGAAGTCATAAACTTATACAAGTATTTTAAACAATGGTCAGTGTAAGCCTATTATGTATCTGTTATGCATTTCCTTTTAATTGTAGAGACGAGTTTGCTGTACTACCGAGGCCTGTCGTACGGCCATCTTCGTTACAATGCCCAGATTGTCCGAAGTCATTTAAACGTAAAAACGAGCTTAAAGTTCACACGAAGGCGAGACATTAGAACGTGTCACTTTGTGTAGCAAATGTAAAAAACATTTGATTACAAGACAAATGCAATACGACACGAGGCAAAGTGCAACGGGTAGGATCAAAATTCAAGTTCCGAGCAGAAATCGGTAAATAATTAAGAGGCAAATTTACATGTTTGTAGAATTATTGTTACTTGTGAAGGACTTGTAGATTGAAATGTGACATATATTTTTAAGACAGCGGAAAACGGAGAAAAAAGCACAGAGAAGAGGGAAAAGGGAATAAAATGCAAGAAGTGTGACCATGTTTCATCGAACAAACAAGAACTAAACGCTCACAGAAAATTTCATGCAGAGGAGGGAAACCTTCCGTAGAAAAAGGTCAACCCGAACGACGTGCAGAATATGCAGCAAAGTATTTCCTAATAGAAAGACTTTGTTTATCCACCAAAAAGTCGACCACCAGACTGGAAGCGGTGAAGTGGGGGGTTTTCCTTGGGAGGCTACGGGAGAACCGGCTCCGTGGGATGGTGAAATCTGCTTACATGGCCGATAAGAAATTCATACTAAGCAAAGGTGAAACCGGCTTAGTAAAAAAATCTATAAACTATCCAGCCGACAACCTCATCACAACCACGGATATCGTCCGGAAAGTAGAAGACATCGCCCGAGGGAAAAAATGGCTTTTTGCATGAATACTTCTGTAGGATTTATCCTACGGCACATCGAAACGGGGGAATACCGATATTTCATTCCGGACAGGAATGAAACTCTCTTTCCCAGCCCTATTCTCATCAGCACTATAAGCGATGTCGGAAAGAAAATCAAATCTCAAATGGACTATATAAATCTTTTTGAACATTTGATGCGACATAGGCCGGACAGCAAGTGGAGGATTGACAAAATTACAAACATAAAAATCGGTTTTTTTTTAGGACGAAATATATTTTGAATTGATGGCGACTTAACCCTCTTGTAATATGTGTATTTTTTTTTATTTTGTGTATAGCTTGTCCATAACCAATGCCTTAGATGTGGACGCTGTCCGGCTAGCGCTTCACGCTTGGGCAAACACGCGGGGGACTCTGTGTATATACACAGTGAAGTCCCTAACTGACCAGCTGCAGACCCCACACTCTCATTCGTTCGGAGGAAACCATGACGAAGACAGTGTTAGTAGTTTTTTTTTCGTACTTGTACTGCATTGCATCTTGCTGTCAAAGATGGGATGACGTGATGGTGTGTCGAGAACTCTTTTCTTCTCCACGTCTTGAGGGTGTGAGGGTCCTTATCATTGCCAGAGTCCCGACAAAGCAGTTAAATTTCAGGGCCTACGACGTGGAGAAAGTCATGGTGCAGTTTTCCAACCTGCAATGTGACCAGATTTTGACCAGACCAGGCACCAAAGTCTTCTTGGGGGACAGATTGTGTACACATGTAAGTGTAATGTATGCTCAAATGCTAACTTTACGTGCATACTGTGTAAACTTGTACATATTGTGATTGATGCCATTATTTTGTCAGGCTTCAACTACCCGACAGAAGAGTTACCCCTCTACGACAACGGCCATGATGGAGACGGCATCCATTGGGTTTAGAAAGTGTATTTTATTATATAGTAAAACACATTTTTTTAAATCATGAATAGTTATATTTTAAAAAAATGAAAATGCTCTACTGAAACTGAAACTTTGAGCATATTTGTTATTTTCTAGACACTCCCTGGATCATACACCCCTGCGAATGTGTTCGGAATGTTTTCTTTATCGTTGCTAAGTATGTAATAAATCCAGAGATTCTCGAATGAAAGTTCACGAGACTTCACTGAGATTTGTTCAGTTCCTGTGAAATTTTGAGCGGAAGTACAAGTGTTCGGATAATATTCTCAAAATACGTAAGTTCTGGTCATTTTTCATATCATATCCTACTATGATTTATGTAAAACGTGAAAATTTGTTAAATAAATATAATTTATTTCATCCTCTAGAGGTTATTTAAACTAAACAATAATATTAAGAACAGAGTTATCGTTCGTGTTCAACCACTTTACACGTGGTTGAAAGTATAAACATTGGTTGCCTAATAAAATCATAGCCATGTTTGATGCTTTTGGCGTGCAATACCATGCTTTAACAAAAAAAAATGGGTGTCTAGTTTGCAATAAAACTTAATATATGTTCTTTGAATATTCTGCATAAAATAATATAGTCTGTTTTACAATTGATGCTATTACTAGGTCAGGTGCGGATCAAACATTAATCCTAAAAGGGGACCCGTTACTAAGCATGTTAATTGTTGCAATAGCAGAAAATTTATAATTTCTATTTACATATTTATTTCTAGAACTCGTTTAATCCTCTTATTAATGAAGATAAAGTTTAAAATCAATAAAAGCCTAGATTTTAAATTTGACTTCAAGTACCTATAAATTCTAGGAAATAGACTATTATCAAGAGGCACACTTTTTACTGCGAAACTGAAAGGGTCAAATAAAAACCAAATGGTCTAAATTTAAATGACAATAACATTCGCAGGGGTGTCATAGTCACAGGAATATCGTCCCTCGCCCTGTACTGTATTGAGATATGGGTGTTTGTCGTCATCGTGCGCAAGCAATGTGGCTGGAGAAAAAGCCTTCAAAGACTTTCAGCGGCGATGGACGATATTTCTGTGTCTGAGGTTTGAAATGGAAATGTTAAGCTAGACTAACTACAGTTTTCTTTTGTACATAGTGCTTTTCGTATTCTGGAAGTGTCTTGCATGTCGCCGCCAACCAACCGTGACAATACCCGCGCCTGTCCAGATCCCCGCACACCGTCAAGGGAGCCGACACCCGTCCCCGTTCTTAGACGCTCGCGACGTGCGAGGAGAGCGCTCCCGAGATATGGTTTTTGAATCTTGTGGGCCATGAACTGTTACATGTAAAGTCAAACTTATTTTATTGTAAAGAAACTGTTTTTTGTTTTTGTAAAGTTTCGATGTGTTAAAATGTATCTGTTATCAACATATATCAAGAAAGGTTGAACATGTGAGGATTTATTTGTTTGTTGATGAATTTTAAGGAACAAAAAAGTTGACAGGATGATGTCTGAAATGCATTAAAAGATAATACAAATCCTCATTTCAATATGGCTCATTATAGATTGAGCATTAGAAGCTGAACGGGGAAAGGGTCATTACGTAATGATTAGATATTTAATTTATGTTGTACCTCGGACACTGGGCAAACAAATACCTTTTGAATGGACAGTAAAGTAAAGATAATCATTAAATATGATTTCTTTCGTTTGAGGGACGAATTAGACAGAAATCAATTTCTACTTGGTATAATAATGAATTAATAATCCGGATATACAAGGTTTTCATTCGAATACCTGTTTGTGTCACTTGGTTCTTAAGAACCGGTTTATTAGCAAGGCTATATAAAGAATTGCTCTGGTGTTCAATACCAGTTTAGGACGACACGTACAGCGGAAAGTTTAAATTTTAAGAATTGTTTTATTAAAATAGATAAATCATGTGATCCAACTTTATGCCATAATTATGTGTGTGTACATTTAAAATGCCAAATATTACATAGCTGCAGCGTGTCGTTGCTAATTCCACACAATGTGTTGTTATTTACTATAGTATCATAGTATTCAGCTTTCATTTGGAAAGTAATGAATGGATTTAAAGGAGAGGTACTCACTACTCCTAGTCTTATACCTTTTTTTTAAAGACATTACGTAACAAGATGGCGATTTAAATGGTTTGTTAAACTGTTTAAGTAACGGGATATTGTGAACAACAGAACCGCTTGCAACTTTATTAAATTAAAATATAAACATTCATCCAAAATTGGTCATTTTTTCACCTGCTTGACATACTTCATATTGATCATTATCAAGTAATTTTCTGCTGATTTGAGAAAATATTTCAAGATGTAGTGAACCATCTATGATCTTAGTAATTAGCAATAAGTAACATGCTGTGTTTCGGTCAAAAGGAGAGATAACGGGGCAAAATAGCATTAAGTTATTAGGATATAATTAATGGTAATATTATATTGAGGACACTGGACAGTACTTGCGTTTGAAATAGACAGTTAATTGATATCAAGCAGCGATTTTATTAATATGGGTTGCGTATGTGCTGTTACCATAAACAAGATTATTTTACAAGTAAACAAGAAACGATATATAAGGTCTGCTTTTACAAGAAAGCAAACCATCTCTTCACTCGACGAGGTACGAATAGCATATCGTAAACTGTAAGTAAACATGATGAGCCAAGACTTTTCAGAAACTTTTAAATTCGAATAAGGATGCGAACGCACGTTGAGAGTGTTAGAATCCAAAAACAGCGAAGAGGAAACCATCATCGATGTTAGACTGTTCGCTGACGATCAACCAACTGAGAAAGGACAGGCCATGACCTTATCCAGGTGGCGTATCGTATGTGATAACGTCGAACAAATCGACCAAAAACTAGAAGAAGTAAAAAGGGACGGACGGGTAGACTACCGACTGCATCTCGGCGCCAATGTAAGTACCAAATGCATGTATTATTGTATATCATGTATTTGTCAGAAAATGCCGTTCTTTATTATACATGTACATGTACGGATGCACAGTTTCATATATAAAGATATTTCATATGTTCAAATGGCATTTTAAAATCCTGGGTTCGGGGGATTATAACAACCATAAAAACCTCTTTAGATGTCATGGTATCATTTTATCAATTGAATAAATGAGACCATGGACCATTTCAACCTTTTTAAATGTTATGGTATCATCAGAAACACATGTACATAAGACCATGGACCATTAAAAACCATTTTAAGATGTCATGGTCTCATTATATCAACTGTATACATGAGACCATGGACCATAACAACCTTTATGCATATCATGATCTCATTACACCAACTTTATAAAGAGAACATGGACCATAACGACCTATATTTACATTCTACTGTGTCTTTCTATTAAATTCTGTGATCTTCAAATGCCTCTAAATGCAACAAGTAGTCAAAGGTCAAATTGACGAGTTTAATTATGACGTCACAAACGTTGAACGCTGTAAACTGCAACGTCACAAGCGAAAATCAAAGTGCACGCTCGTGGCTGTTACTGTGGCTCTTCCATTAATATTAACTTACCCTTAGGATAAGATCGGAATTTTAAGGTATAATTCACATTTGCAGACAAGGCAAGAAGTTAAAAAATGTAAATATAAGCATTAAATCATGATTTTTTGAAGTATACACTCTCATAACTGCCGCGGTGTGTGCATACAAATTTTCATAACGCGCTAACGCGCGTTACTCAATTTGTATGCACACACCGCGGCAGTTATGAGAGTGTATACTTCAAAAAATCATGATTCAATGCTATAATATACATGATATGAATTATATCAACTGCACATTGGAGACCACGGACAATTACAACCTATATTACATATCATGGTCCTAGTACACCAACTGCATAAATAAGACAATGGGCCATTACAACCTATAGAGATGTCATGGTCTCATTATATCAACTGTATACATGAAACCATGGACCATTACAACATATATATGTGTCATGGTCTCATTATGTCAACTGAATACATGAGACCATGGACCATAGCAATCTATATATGTGTCATGGTCTCATTACATTATCTGCATACCTGAGACCATGGGCCATAACAACCTATATAAATATTTATAAAAATATATATGGTATTGGTCATTCATGTAGCATTCTCACTGTTTCATTATTAATATATTCTTTTAAAAGAGCATTCCTTTATGTGTTTTATAATAGACAAAGAAAGGCAAGAAGTATGAGGTAAACACACTGGTAATCCTTCAACAGAAGAACTATCTGTTGAGGAAGCACTGGTAATCCTTCAACAGAAGAACTCTCTGTTAATGAAGTTCTTCACCAGCATGCATATGATATGGACATATCCCTGATGCGCTCAATCATATCTCAAGCTGCATCTCCCCCAAAAGCAATTTCAAGTAAGCGAATATTCTTTGTACATCTTTATAAGACAACTGGCAGAGAACATACTAAAGATTATGAGAGAAATAATAATTCTTGTCCAACTTTGAAAGAAGCACCATTCACAGAATAAGATTTATCCCCTTTATTTTGATATTGCTAAAACTCATGATCAACATTCCATATGTGAACATTTGATGTCTATAAGTCTTTTTCCAATATAAGTACTTGCATAAAATAAGAAATAAACAGTTCCGGGTAAATGACATGTCATATGAAAAACGAAAACAAGCAACTTTTAAACTTGTTAAATTATTGATATTTCTCCCAAAATAAGTGAGGCAGCACCCAGAAGTTCAACAACATTTTTAAAGAAATGTCTAATATATACTTTAATGGCATTGGTTTTATTTTAAGTTCTGCCGGCACATAAGACAAATGTTCTCTCAAACACCACAGTGGATGCTAATAATTTTTATTTATAAGTCAGGACTGCCAGATCATAATAAGTCTGCATTATATGAAACATGATTGATCGCTACAAATTGTTCAAGCTATTGCGGTCTATTGCCAGTTGTATGACATGAACATGGCATTTAAGACTAAATAACTGTTCTCTCAGATTTTTTGTGTTCACTTGAACGTAAGACCTGCATAAGGCATTACAAGTAGAGCAAAGGCATAGAGGTGCACCACAGACAGGCAGAATTGTCCAGACTGGTGGACAAGAACAGGGCTACCATTCCAGTCTGTGAATCATGCACCATGTAATTTGATCATTTGATGAATTTATCTAGTCTTAGTTACACCATGTAGCAAAATAACAGTGGTTGGCCAGATTATACGTACAATTTATAGTGTCTTTGTCTATGATAATACTACCAGTCAATTGTTAAATGTATGGACCCAAAAAATTTAATTAATGACTATTTCAATATAAAATCATACAAATTCTGATAATGATATAAATATAAGGAATCATTATTTGAATATTATGAGGTGATAATTTCGGTCAGGGCATAATCAAATCTATCATAAAGCTCTTAGGACTTTCTTGGATTTGATCACCTCCCAACACTATTTGATCACCTCATAATACTCAAAGAGATATATTTATATCAAACTGTTAAAATCATACACAATTACTTAAAGTAATAGACGGCCTAGAGTATGAAATTCAAATTGTAGCTTCAAAATTGATTGCAAGTTTAATTATTTTGGTTTCATCTTCAATATATTTTTCAGAATTCACTTATTATTTTCCATTTGCAGCTGGATCCAAGAAGTTGACGAAAATTCCTTTGATGATCCTCATTCAGTCTCTTCAAACATACTTGGGTATAATCCAAAATCGGGCTAAAAAACCCAACAAAACGTCATATGTTTCTTGCCTTTTTAATAAGTACTACTTGTACTATATTTGAAATTTAAGATAAAATTATGAAATCTCTATTGGAAATAATATATTATTTACAATATGTATGAACGGCTATTGATAGATGTAAAATACCTCACAAGAAAATTGCAGGTATTTTTATATAATGATATATTAATTGTTGGAAACTGTCGATTTTCCGATGATTTCCATTCCCGTATGTCTACGTTCACCATTGTCCAATGTACATGCTTGAATGTATCGCTCGTTTCCTAATTCTAGACTGCACTGGGTAGTAGATATGTTGTCGTGATCAGTTTATTTAACTAAATGAATATACCTATACCTAAACAGAGTTTAAATCGGAAACACTGTCATTTCCGAATATTTGTCTGATTGGTTTATAACATTTAAATGATTTCATCTTATGAAATAAATACCAGGTCAAACAGAAATTTGTTTAATATAATAATTACATTTGATTTTATTCTAACAAGGATGTAAGAATAATGTTACAACATATTTAACTCAATAGTCTTTCCCGTCTGACACCATGTTAGCATAAACACAATTCTATTACCAACGGAAATGTTCTCTGTAGGAATCATCGAAGGGTTCCCAGTCCTTGAGAGACAATCCACACGAAAAACAGGTGACTCTGTCTCCAATTTCGGTGTAGATGAAACCAGCTCTAGCCAAGTCCTTCTTGTTGGGACTTTTGAAGAACTTTGGCCAATCGCTGAAGCTGGCATAACGTTCGGTAAAATTGGCATACTTTGGGTGTTTCCATTTGTTCCAGTTTAGTAGGAAAGGTGAAGAGATGTTCTGGAATGACCTCCCTGCATTCATGAATTCGCCTGAGGTTGCTCGTGTGCCTGTTGACAAGATAAAATTTACAGCGGGAGCCAATCTAGAAGGGACAGGTTCCGACGTAGAATCCGCAGAATCTGTCTCCAAGCAATGGGGTTTGCAATCTAATTTGGAAGTCATGCTTTACAGTCTCGTAAATAAATCAGAAATAGGGTTCATCGTATTTTATATAGCAGTCATCACGTGATTATAATGTTTGACGTCCTAGTCAAGGAAATACCTGTGATGTCATGAGATTTTCCATGACATCACAGGTGATGGTGATACAATCTGCTGATATCATAAGCCAAGAAATATCTTAAATTTGATTCCTCGTATTTTAATTCATATCTATTGTAACAACAATATCTAATTTCCCTCAACATTATTACACTTAATACATATTCTCAGCAAATACATATGGACACATTTCATTAAATTTGTTCCCTATAAATTGTGATTTAAATCATTCATCGAAATGACCTTTATCAAAATTATTAGTTGTCAAATTAGTTTAATATGTTAATATTAATGTATTGATCAACGGATTAAGTTTGTAAAAGGATTAAAACAGTCGTGTTATTGATCTATTCATATCCGATTTTGACTTCCTGAACTTGTTCTCTTGGTATAATACACTTCCGTGATCTATCGTCAGCGCCACAAATTAGTTGGCGTTTCAAATTAGCACGAACAGCCCCACTCTATACTACTTGTACTAAAAGAATTATCCCAAAACCGTCCGATATTTAGCAATTGCAACATTTCTTTCAACTGCTTAACCTTAGGAGGTGCTGTGTGAAATGTTTTTGTTTGTTCGATATTTTGTGTAAAACGACCAATTTTCAGCGATCGCAGCTGAATCTTATGAACTTTTTTTGTTGTTGTTTTTTTTTTGCATTTAATGTATGGAAATAACCATTAATTTGCCGTTTTGTTTATATAAGCGACCAATAAAAACATAGTTGGACCCATGCTTGTTGAATGATTTCGTGCAAGTTTAAAAAGTAACTGTCAGTTGTGGAAATAATTTTAATAGCGTGGCTGTGGATTTATGTATATTTTGGAAGTTATTGTACATGCAATAAGGGTATTAAGAATTAATGAACAGAAGTTTTCAAAGGAAAAACAGCGCAACCGTGATACAAGTCAGAATGTGACTACATGGACATCATGAAAGACCAGGTTCCTTCAAACCAAGATGCCGCTATACAGGACTTCGACATGTCTATTAACCTACCAGATATTGATAGAACATCGGCGATGACGAAATCAAAAGTCTACCGAAGTCATTTTGTCTACCCGCTTACTTTACGCCAAACGTAAAGAGAGAATTTCTCATGGATTAAGGACGGGCCGCTTCCCATCTTGGTTCGGAACCAAACTCCATAGTGAGTTAAACCGCCCAAGAGAGGATAACGACAACTATGACACTTTTCTCCATGGATTACAAATAGAAACTACATCGGCGTTCGGAAACTCTATCATCAGTGAAAAAAAAAATTGAAAGTAACAAGGGAAGAACATTTAAAAAGACAGTTATACCTTTGCCACTAAAAAAGAAAGACTATCACAGCCATAACGGCGAAGAACACGACTGAGCTTCAAGAACATAGTTAACAACTTCTGTCGTTACATAACCAACCTACAAGACCGGGCCACTCATCGTACACGTCCACGAACAACAAAGGTCATTCCAAACAACAAAGGAATGTAGGACACATTTTTTCCTTTATAGATGTTGTCCTGTTTTATGTCCGTGTTTTGTTTATGTTGTTCCACGTCAATAGAGCAGGTTGAGGCCGAGGAGGCTGAGGAGGTGGGAGAGGTAGGCAGGACTCCCTATCGAAACCCAAGACTACCCACCTGTGAAAGTACACGGGTGCCAGGACGCTGTTAATTTCATTTTATATATATATATATATATATATATATATATATATATATATATATATATATATATATATATATATATATATATTTTTATGTATATATTTATTTTTTCCCTCATCCGTGTTGTAAATATTTTATGTATCATTTATTACTTTTAATGTTGAATGTATATAGTTTACATATATTTGTTGAATAAATGTTGTGTTTCATTATTTTGAATGGATTGTCATATTGTTTTTAAAGTAGATTTTATTTTTATAATATCACTCTCTGTGAATAAAAAAAGAGATAGTTTATTTCATACTAAAGGAAAATGAAGTCAACTTTTGGGTAGCAGTTTTATTATTATTTCATTCATAATTTCACTTACTCATGTACTAAACTCTATGTACATGCTAAGTATTTACATCTTTTCTTTTTAAAAAGAAAGAGAGAGAGAGAAGCATGTGTACAGGATTGATTCGTTTAATTCAATGAAGGAGGTAAGTGTATTGTATTCACTGACAGTTTTAAAGATATATGAGCTGAAGTATCTAAAAATATTTCTCGGAGCTCAGTTCAAACAGATGGAAAAACAAAGAAACTAGAGCACAGATTAAGAGAAAAAAACCCCTATAAGATCAGCTAATGTTAAACCAAAGTTGTAGTAAATGTTTGCCCTGTCGGCTTACGGGCAATACTTACCAAGGAGGACAAGGTAGTGGCCATCGCAAGTCGTTCGTTGAGTGTACTAGACAGAGAGAGAGGCTTTGGCAATCCTTTGGGCGTATGAACATTTTGACTTTTATCTGAAAGGTACATCACTCCAGTTATCACAGACCACAAACCCTTGGAGAAGGCTTACATTGGCATTGCCTGCTGTGTAATCCATTTATGTAAATGTATATTTGCATAAAAAAATATGTTCAAATCAAATCAAACCCTTGGCCACGATCTGGAAACGTCCGAAACCACCATTAAGGATCGACAGATGGGGTCTTAGACTTCAACCATACACACTAAAGATTGTCAAACGACCTGACAAAGACAATCCTGCGCACTTCATGTCGAGACATCCTATAGTGACACATACAGCAGAGCAGTATGTGCGATTCGTTGCTAATGAAGTCGTTCTGTAAGCCATGGACCTGGATGAGGTCAAGCGAGTAACTGACCTCGATAAAACATTACAGAAAGTAATTGAATACATGTGCACCTGAAAGTAGTATAATCTCAAGCACTTGGAATATGCTGATGTAGATTTACTCGAATTGCAGACCATACGAAATGTTCAAGACGAGTTAGCTGTATACTCTGACACCGTTCTACTAGAGATGGGCGTCTTGTCCTACTTAAGTCTCTCCGTTACCGTGCTGTAGCTATCGCCCATGAAGGTCATCAAGAGATCCGTTCAAAAGTAATGTCAAATATATCAATAAAGCAAATAATATTGGGTAGCAAAAGCATATCCAGGAAGTGGGGCTTTCAAAGTCGGATGTACCAAGATCATCGATAACAGAAATAAACCTTACTAGGCAAGCGCACTTTCAAAGGTTACAAAGAGAAAATGCACATACACAAGCTGTCGAAAAAGTAAATCAGAAAGTGTCAGAAATCGTTCAACCTTTTTACTTCTTCATACCACGTTTATCCAATACGGTTACGAGCTGAAAACTGACACAATTGTAAGTACACCTATAATGTTTTCTTTTAAATATATCACTGTAAAATATAGTGTTATAAAACTACATTCTTTTACCATTTTTTATTTAAAGTGTTGAAAGAAAAATATCTTCTGTTACAGAAAAGAATATTGGAAAGTCTTAGTTAAGGTGAGTACACCACAAATGCAAACGAATCCATTAACAAGACGCTAAAAAAAAGTAGACTACAAAGAATCTCAGGATTATTTTATTACAAACTGTTTACTCTTTACTTTCAAACTCTTTACTTGACCACGTTTATTATTTATGTAAATTAAAGAAATTAGATTTTTCCATTGAGGGTGTAAGGGGGGGGGGGGGGGTGATCTTCAGCTCAAGAGGGACAGGAGCTAGGGTCTCCGACACAAGTCTTGGATCTTCTACACCAAGCGTTACTGGCCTATTCATGCCTACAGTGTCGATGATTCTGTTCTGTACGGACAGTTTCAAAATATCGGCTACATATAGGAACTGCTTTTCCTGTCGCACTAGGTAGGCAGACCATCGACCACTTTTTTTACTATAGTAGAGCTGATGTCTAAAGTATAAAATGCAATCTGTTTAATCATTTATTTCACAGTACAACCTATAGTCAGCAATAATGACTTTTTTTTACATCAAATAAATGAGAATTGAGAAAGTGTGTAAAACCTTTTGAGAAAACAAACCTTAGTGATCCGTGATACACTGTTGTTCGCAATTTTCAATTTTTGAAAGTGATTTGGGAAGTCAGTGTGTTTAAACACTGCTACGCATGAAGGTCTAGCATGTAAAAAAGGTGTCAAACTTAATTGACAGGGGTAATTTTTTGTACTGAGTAGGGTATCATCAATTTTTACTGTCCGGTTAAATGAAGCAAGATTAGCAGTAAATCGGTGTTTTGTGGTAAAAACAGCCCGTCCGGATCCGGAACGCGGAATTCTGGATAAATGAGACAAAATAACGTATAAAAAATCGGTTCCCAAATAAAATCGTCCGTAAACTGGAGCGTCCGGTTATCTGGCGTCCGGATATCTGAGGCCCCACTGTATATACTTTTTCTTGAAATATTTTTAAAGCAAAATTAAGAGGCTGTCCAAGCAAAATTCAGGCAGGGCTTTGCACATGCTATGTCTTGGATTTCAATATTTTTTTGTGTATCACTTCATTTTAACATGATTGTAATACATGTAAAAGAAAAAGTTCATTGTATGCCTAACTAGGCAGAAAAATGTCTATTTTTGAATTTGGAACGTGTTTAGTGCAAAAAGGTCACAGAAGTTGTAAAAATATTGTGAAGTTTGTTAAATTGTAAAACTACTTAATTCTATTAAACCTTTTTAAAAATTATATTAATTAGTTTAAACACACTTAACTCTTTAACTTAGACTGCTTTTAAAGTATAAATATATTTCGAACAAAAATATATGCCTTATCAAAGTTGATGCATATTTTGTAAACAAAAATTCTGGTATTTTATTGTTAATTTGAAATTTTAATAAAATCCAATACATTTTCATGAAAGGAAAAAATCAGGCATCTTTATAAACCTGAGAAAGGAAATTTTGAGAAACTAAAATAAATTCAGTGGGAACAGCATCGTTCTCATAGAAGCAGTTGCACAAAATTACCCATTTTTAACATTGAAAATGAAGTTTTTCCATGCATAACGTGTTATTATTATTGTTAAAAGACAGTGAATGACAGAGTTCATGTCACAAATATTGACTATAATTTAATATATGCTTATATCTTTATAATAGGAAATGCTTTATGACGAAAGAAATATTGATCACTCATCAAAAACCAACATTTTTCAAAAATTTTAGTGCAAAAAAGGTCATTTTGACAAAAATGTTGAAAACTGAGTTTAAGTCTGCTAAAACTATTCACAACTGAAGAAAATTAGCTGAACATTTCACTATTTGGATGGTCTAATATACATTCAAATTATTTTAAGGGTTTTCAGTTTTCATGAAGTACATAAATTTGAGAATAAGGATTCAAAATGTGTTTATCACTGATTAAGGAATAATAATTAATGCAGCGTAAAACTGAATATATTTTTCAAATTCAATGTATTTGTGTGTTTTCAATAAGTATTAACTAAAATTTTCTTCTTAAACTGGTAATAAACTTGGTTGGATAATAATATTGAAGCGGTATTAGCTTAAAGGAAGTGAACATGAAAAAAATAATTGTTGCTTAATAAATTTTAAAAGCCTTTTGAAACTTAAAAATGAGGTCTGTTACCTTTTTGTTTATTTCTATCAAGAGATTTTATCAATTTAACACTCTCAGTGAAAGGTTTATGGAGGTAATCCATTATTCCCCAGCATGCATCTGTTCTCTGACGTAGATAAGCCACATTGCTGCTGGTGACTAGGTCAATGTTGGAACTAGGCCAGTGTTTATGTACAGAGTTGATAAAAGTTACGAAGAAAAAATTTGCCTTGATGTGAAGAAAAATTTTGTGTACTGTCATGAAAAGACAAGGATTTAGTACATTTCTATAAATGAACCTCAGATAACTATTTATGATTTGTACAAAAAATGAATATAGATAAATTAATTTGTGAAAGATAAGACCATCACATTCCAGATGTTTGTACGGAGATGCATGTTGCAGTCAGTGTTTACATAAATAAAATGCTGTTTTTAGATTTCAATTTTAAATTAATATGAAATTGTAATTTCATTTTCTTTGTGGGGTTTAATTCTTACCGTTACTTTTTATTTAAATGCCCTGAAAATTTTTCTGATTTGTTTTTTTTTGATACATAAGATCTTGATGATATGTAGGCCGGTTCTGTTTATGCCGTCAGAAAAATAACAGGACTAAGACACTTTTTAAAAGTCAGGATGCTGTACAATGCATCTTGTGTGCCAATTTATGTAGCACACATAATGTTCAAACTCATAAACAAGAAATTCCCGAGTGCAAGAAAAAATAGGTCACAATAACACTGATCCACGGACATTCCATTCTAGTTACATGTCACATTAACTGCTGGTGGGAATGCATCATTCTGAGATCCAAAATCTTCCTCCATAAACACTGTTTAAAATGACAACTCTTTACATTCCTTTCAATTTTCCATTCACATTTTGATGATGGCATTTTATCTCTGTTCCTAAACGTGTGTAAAAATGCAATGTGTCTCACTGACGGCAGCATCAGTGCTGCCCTCTCTTAGATGCTTAGAGATAACCCAGCAGGGAGATAATGATTTTAACAATATGGCAGCGCTCATGGATTGCAAGAACTAGTTATTCTAAGTGGTATATCTTTTTACTGAGGAAAGCTATGTCTAAACGGTTTTCAGATATCATTATACACATCAAACAGACAAATTTGAGCCCTTGATAATTTTTTCATGTTCACTTCCTTTAAATAAAGAAGTTTTTTTTTATCAAATTGTGCGAAAAGGTCAAATCCAATTTAGCATTGGTACTACTGAATTTGAGGGTTTTTTGTTGTGGTTTTTTTAAACAAAACAATTATAACAATTCTATAATGTACAAATACACATAAATATAACAAATCATTTCTTCTTAGTAGTAACATTTGAATTTGTTATTATCTTTATGTAAGTGCCATTAGCAACTTGTTCAATCCAAAGTTTCAAAATGAATGCATACAACTGTCTTGGAATGAGAACTAAGAAATGTGACCTCTACTTTCAGTCGGGTAGCTTTTGGAAATTCTAGGCAGGTGTTTAATAAGTCAGACATCACAACCTCCCCCCCCCCCCATTTTTGGATCCCCCATACTAATCCATTTGATGAGCAGCTAAAATACACATGGGACAGTATGCTTTGAAACAACCCCCACCCTTTAAACCCTATTCCCAAATCAAATCCATGGTCATATATTAATCAGTGTGCCTCTTTTAAACTGTATTTTCCTCTTTTTAAAAATGTATTTCTAAATTACTCAGCTGACTAACTTTCAAGCATGTTGTACATATTTGAATAAATAAGCAGTGCATAAGAGTGAAAGAATACATTTCATTTACATGTATCAATGCTATGTAAGGACAATTTACTTGGACAGTGTTATTTTATAATATTGCTAATGCTAAGTGATGTCAGTACATGTATTTGCATGTTAACAGTGGATACTGTTGTACTAATTAATATATTTAATAATATTTAGTTATTTACTCAAGATATTGAAATCTCTTAACATACAAATTAACTAGGCTAGTAAAAGTTATTTTCATAGTATGACAAACAACCATAATAGATGAAGATATCAAACTAATAATAACATTAAAATTAAATTAGTTATCTAAGAAAGTGTGCAGTAGCAACTTGGAATAAATATAAAACAGAGAATAACCTCATGCAAGATAACAATTTATTTAGCATTAAAATGCTAAAAGATAACATGTACATACAGTGCATGATGCATGAAGACAAGTTCATTCTCTCTCTCTCTCTCTCTGAATGTCAGATACCTCGGCCCAATGACACCTCGGCCCAACGACACCTCGGCCCCAGGACTCCTCGGCCCAAATTTTGAGACACCCCGGCTCAAGCAAAAGACATCTCGGCTCAAGCAGAATTAAATAAAATTTCAATGATTTTCATGTTTTATTTTATTGAATATAGATTATATAATATATTTAATTTGTAATAAAAAAAATTATTTAACAACTGTAAGTTTTTTTTTTAATTTTCCATTCTAATGGTAAAGACCTTGTAAGCTAGATGCAAGAACTTGTGTCATATAACTATATGTATATGTATATGATATAAACACACACACTCACATTAAAATATGTTAAACGTATTAAAATATTACATATCAAATACTTGTAAAAGAAGGTGAATTATTAGAAATCAAAGTACTGAAAGTACTGACACGAGTTGATGCTTCAGGAATCAGACATTTATTGCCCCTTTTCTGCTCTCAATAAGCAGAACTTGAAATAAATAATTAATAAAGTATATAGATATCTTATTTTACTAGGCCATAACATACCAAAGATAAAAAAATCATGAATCGTGAAAGATCATTTTTAAATAAGTAATTATTTAGAGGAGCATATCTAAATATTCTTTAAAGGGACTTAGACTGAAAATTTTAAATTTCATTGTTCCTTTTTCTTTATGTTCAGAATGGTTTATTTGGGTATTTTTAATGTCTTGCCAAAATTTTAAAGTCATATATTGAGTTAGAATTCGAAGCACGATACAGAGTTTTTATTTCTTTGTTTTGTAAACAAAACTCGAGTCTTGTTATTGTTTTAATATGTCTTTTGTTGGTATGAATTTCCATCAAATGTTGCTGTCCTCTGTTGATATTATCATTATTATTATTATTATATATAGAGGGATGTTCGGCCATCTTGTACATTTGATGGTCAAAATGTAAACATGATATATTGAACTGGTTTGTTTTTGCCCAAAACTGACTAAAACAGTTGTCATTACATAAAAAGGCAATAAATATGAGTTTAAGTCTGCAAATTACGCATACAAAACGGAAAATTTTTAAAGCTGCATGGTCTGACTTTATCAGATTTTGTGTACGCTTTTAAACGATGGTTATGCTAAGTATGTGTATAACAACAGACATTGCGGTAGTTTTATTTTAATGAATAAAAAATGATGAACTTTTTTTTTACTAAACAAACGTCATAAAAAGGGTATCGCGTTATTTCGCCTCATATGAAAATTCGCCCTGAGGTCGAGGCGAGAATGATTATATTACGACTTTGACATCGAGTGTAAATGTGAGTTCTGGCAAAACAAAATTAAGATAATTGGTTTGTATTGACAATTATTTGATACTGTAGTAGCCAAAAATTTAGACCATGCAGCTTTAAACAGGTGGTATGTATTGTTAAGACGATCAACACAAATAATGTTAATTCATTCAATCGACCACATTTAACTAACGTTATATATCTTTCTCATAATAAAAAATATATTAATACCCTCTATACCGGTACCTTATTATTAGATAAAGGTTAATATTTTTTTTATGAAAAAAATGTATAACGTCTTTGCCTGTGATTTATCTGTACATGCATCTACTTCACTGAGAGCAAACCTTCAATATGATCAAATGATGGTCTCTTCTTCTGTCATTCCTCAAGCTATTATCCTTCTTTTTGGAACCTTGTTTCATTTTTACATTACATTTCAAACCATTTTTACAAAACTATATAGACACAAGATTTTAAAGGGTTTTATAAATCACATGCACGTGACGTTTTAAACCTTTCTCTTTAAAATTCTTGTACTATATATTATAGTACAAGGATTTTTTTCATTTAGAAAAAAGTTTTTAAAAACATCAGGTGCCTGTGTTATATTTAAACAATAAAATGTTTTCTTTGGTGATTCATGGGGGATATGAAGGTGGCTACATAGCAGAAAAAATACATTATCCGCGTTAGCGGGTTATGTAATTTTTTTTCTACAATGATCGCTACCTTCATAATCACATTAATCATCAAGAAGCATTTTATTGTTTATATTTGCAAGTTTTTTAACAAATTAATAAATTGATTGTAAAAAGTAAGTAAAATTCACAAAATTACTGTTTATGTACATCAGTACGTTAGCTAAAAGAAACACCAAAATCGTCTCCATGATTATATTCCGTGCAGTCCGTGATTTTTCTTATAGGTCGCTGCATAGTTTCTGACAATCGATAAACGGGGCGTGTAGATTTCAGTCTTGTTGTTTTTATTATATAGCATTTAAAGTTATTCTACATTGATATGTAAATATAATATACTTTTAAATATAGAATTCAAATCATTACTCCAGAAAGCAAAAACAAGATGACAAAATCCAACTCTTGTCCAAAATGCAAACCATTAACTAAACTCTGTTCAGAGTTTTTGCTTCCACCATTTTTTGCTTGATATTTCAATAATAGTAAATACCTTTGTGCTCAAACTACGTTCATCCAGTAATATGAATAATGTCCAGATTATCTGTTTTGAAACGCCCCCTCTATCGCTTCAGGTTTCAATACACATCCAAAAATTGAAAGTTTACGCGAATTTTGCATTGCATCAGCCATTAATAAACCCAGATGATAATGTTAAAAAATTGCGCGATGTATTCCGAGTGTATTCCGAATGGAGAAAAGATGTAAACATTTCCCATTACAAATCTCCGTAAGAAAATTGTTTTCGTTCCTGTGAAATTTTATGGGTGAAAAGGGATAATTGTTCTATGAAGATATCTTGGATATATTCCCTTTCATCGATTTCAATTGTATTTCTTTCACAGGTATGTGTATTTTTATTAAAAATCATCAAAAATTGATGGAAGCAATAACTTGGGATAGATTATACAAGCTGCCATTCTATAGACTAGGTAAAATAGTTTTTAGCCTCTGTTTTTCAAACCGATTTGTAAAAAAAAATAAAATGTTTATGATGCTCTTTCTAAATCAGCGCTGCTCAAAACTGCAAGTATCACCGAAGGTTCACGTCAAAACATGGCTGAGTGAAAATAATTCCCGAATTCCCCTTCGTTTTTAGGAGTTTTCCGCCAGCGACAGGGACTGTACTTTTTTATGAGATGAAAAACAACGTGTAAAATGCCTGATTTTCCCACCTTTGTCAAAATACGAGGTCACTTGAATTTTTGATGCCAGTTGTTTCGGCAGGGGGGGGGGGGGGGTGAAAGGCTCGGACATGATTTTCAAGCACATGTGTAACTTTGATGTAAACAAACTCTCGTGCCTTTGTGGATGGCTGTGTGTTTTTTGCTACTAGATTGGTTAGGAACAATTGTTTTAAAAGTTGTAAAGAGGAATTTTCCCAGAAGTTTGTTTTAAACTTGCTACCCGTATCTAAAGTTGCGTAATTTTGGTACGAATATATAGTAAAAATTAATAGTGGTGTGCAACCTATATATCGCCCCACAGTAACTACCACGCTATTCTATTTTTAATCTATGACGTATATAAACAGGCGCGCAGTTTTCCCGATGTGCATGTTGCAGGGCCACACTGACCTTCAACTCGACGAAAGATCAAATCACATAGACCCCCCCCCCCTCCCCCCCGCTCTTGATTATTTTTAACTCTTGTGCTTCAACTCTTTGTTTTGTCACACTAAAATCATTTCACCTTTGATAAAGTGTAAGTAATAAAATGCATACATGTGCTTGAATTTCAACTCTTGTGTGGGGGAAACGTTAAACGTCCACCACTTATCTGAGCTCATCTGCATAAAAGCGATTACAGCGCGGATATCACTGAAGTTTCATATACATGCAAATACGTCAAATTTAACTATAGCGACATTTTTATCAGTCAATAAAAATATTCTTGGTTATGAAGAAACATACTTGATATGTTTTATACAATTTATTGATTGCAACAATAATGTATCCTTTGAATATGAAATGTGTCAGAAGTTTTTCCTTGGACCTATATTCTTGTGCGGATTGATATCAATTATCAAAACAAAAATCATGATTTTCTGTTGATTAAAATACGTTGATAACAAATTTTACCTCTGATAAAAGAAGTCATTCTTTCATGATTCATATCACTGCATTTTGATAATTGATGTATTTGTTCGACCATCTATACGAAAATGTGATTTAACCCAGTGATGGGAAACCCCTTTGCAGTGACTATACTGAGTTGATATACATCAACTCGTAAAAACGAGACCATTTAGTGCTAATTGTTAAGCAAACAAGAAAGTAAAATTATGAAAATGACGACAATTAAGTGCCAATAAATAAACAAACAAGAGGGATACGGCACACTCCTTTGGAGTCTCAAACGCGTGTCACGGGTGTCAATGAGGGTTTAATTAGGAGCAGTTAATTATGAGACGTTCATACGGAATGAAAATTAATGAAGTAGCAAAATATTAACGACATAAATGAATAGATACAGTAATTACCTGCCCCTGTTTATAATTTAAAATGCTAACGAAAGTAAATTTCTTTGGACCGAGGTGTCTTGTACATATGTGTAACTGAAAATTTTTGTGGGCCGAGGTGTCTTGTTCATGGGCCGAGGAGTCAATAGTTTTGGGCCGACCCGTCTGGGCCGAGGTGTCAACCGCCCTGGGCCGAGGTGTCGTTGGGCCGAGACGTCCGTCTACCCTCTCTCTCTCTCATGTGGTCAATCCGACAAACTTCAAAGCATCTTATTTTAGTCTTGTTTGCATCCTTTATTCATTGAAGAAAAATGTGCAGATGATTAAATTGAGAAAAACAAATTCCAAGTGATATCTTCTTGAAATTCAACCACTCCTTAGGAAAATTTTGGTTAATTTAAATGAATGTGGCCATTTATATAATGACTTGCAAATCTAGTTAGTTTCTCTGCCATCTAAATATATCCTTTCAAATTACTCTTCACATAATCCCTGGACCCCCTTCTTGATCTTCTTTCTTATTTGGCACACTTTCACTGTTTCATATGCAGTAATATCATTTTTACCCATGATATTAGATGCTGTAAAAGTCATCCAGATCCATCATGCCAAGCAACTTGATGGGTTTTTTTTCTTTCAGCACTCTTGTAGGTTTTTTTTCTATGTTTTATCCAAGTTTAAATATAGAAGAACAGTATTTTCCAGAAGAATATTTCATTTGCACTTCTCTAAAAAAAAAGCTCATCGGCGAGTTCCAAATCGTCGTCCAAGGATATATTTTCTATTTCGCGAAAACTTGAATCGGCGATGTCAGGGAACTCCATCGAATTGCCTGCACCGTCGTCCACTAGTAGAGAACAATCTCTGTGAAATGATGATTCTGCCATGTCGTCAAAATCCATCGTTGAATCGCTGTTTCCTTGACTCAAAGGACTTTTAGCTCTCGGATTTGAATTTTCATCACTTGCCAGTAATTCGCTCCAACTCATATCTTCAATTTGTTGATGCAAGTTGTGCTCACGAACTTTCGAACTAAATAAAAAAAAATAACCAATAAAATTTACCGCTATAGATATATACCAATTATTAATTAAAATCTTTTTTTGTGTAAATTACTATTCGATATTTAAATGAATTGATCAAAATTAAAACTAATAATGATCAAAATTAAAACTAATTTTAGGCTGACATATCATTTCAATAGTTTGATTCGCGAAATAAGATCACCTGTTGCGTTAGTAATTACACCATAATAATTTTTTTCTTTTTTAACTGAAATATCGTTAAAAAGTAATACTTTATAGATATCTACTATATTTTACCAAAAAAGTAGTACTTGATTTAACCAAAAAAAAAAAAGAGCGAGAGAGGGAGAGTTCATGTGTGAGTTTGTCTTTACAGAGATACCCTTCTTGCATTGTAGAGTATTGAGTGAGTTTATAGAGTTAAAAAAGGAGAGAATGAGAGAGAGAGAGTGTGTGTGTTTGACTTTACATAGTTATCCTTCTTGCATTGTAGAGTATACGGTATGCGTTAACCCTAGATTGCACACAAACGTAATCGCAGACACACAAAAAATGATAAAAAATTAACATACCCCGCATTGTTTTCGTGTACTTTCTCATGACCCGTCATACTGTCATACGAAGCAAATATTAAATGGCAAAATCCACACTGAAACATCTTGTCCAAAAGTTAACAGAGATTAAAAAAAAAACAATTCAAAAGACGTCATGCGGAGTCGAAGTAATTCAAGTTCATACTACAAAGGAATAAAAAAAATCTTGGAACTTATAACAGAAAATCTGAAATTTTTTCCAATGGTTATTTGCCTTTGACGATCAAAAAACATCTCAAATGATTGGAATTTAATTTAAGTGGGCGTATTTAATAAGTAATACCATTCAAAAATATCGACTATTTCCTCCGATTTTAGCATTATTTTTAAATTGTTAAACAAATTATCAAAAATGTGTTTCTTTAGAAAATCGTTTGTAGATTAATTTTATTAACCATTTTTTCCATTTCTAATTTGCTCAATATAATGTCCTTTCCATCGTTCAGACGAATGTTTGACAGAAAAGAAATAAATACTAATACCAAATTGCAATAATACTTACATTACTCTTGACCAATTTCATACACAATTCTTGGTGATCTCAATCATCGTTTTTATTTTTCAGCAGATCAAATTATCGATATGGTTTTTTTTTTGTTCAAACCTTTTTGTCTGAAACTTATATACATTGTCGAGACTTAGAAAGAAATATTCACTTTCTTTATTTGGTTTCCACAACCCGTTATCTGAAAAAATTATTTATAGTTACATCTGAAAAAAATTATTTATAGTTACAGCCAAAAAAAAAAGGCAGATATTTCTTTCGTCTCATCTGATAACAACAGTAAACAAGAGGCCCATGGGCCACATCGCTCACCTGAGGAACAATAGGTATGATAAAGTCAGCTTAATGGAGTCATAATACAAACAATCTGGACAATGTACAATAATACATGTAGATCCTGTATTAATAAAATCCCTTTTTCCCCCTTGGAACTCGGATAGCCCTGATTGCTGCCAATATTTACAAGAGCAGACTTTAATCACCGCCCCTGCACATATATAGGGACTCAACATTACGCAAGCAGGGAGTGCCGCACACATGCGCTAGAGAGGCCTGAACACCAGCAGGGATGACCATACATTAGTGCTCCGCCGCAACCACCACCAATACAAGCAGGTATGACTGCACACTTGTCTTAATGCAATACAAGGCAGGAATGACCGCACACTTTGTATCGAAGGTTAGAAAACACGTAGATTAGATAGAGCAGGGATGTTCATACACTCAATCTTTCCATACCTGTTCAAGTTTAACCCCAAACAGTCGCTTTATGCAATAGACACTGTCCCTATATATTTGCCGGCCTAAAATAATTCATAGTATCTAAAAATTGGAAATCAAAAATAAACACACTAATCCGGCCTAACCCCAAACTTCTTATGCAGAACAACTTATATACATTGAATATTTAATATTTATTATTGTATAAAAATAATCATCACAATAATTGGTTAACAGTGGATGCATTAATTAAAATAATCAAGAATCAATAAATCAAGGGCAATAACTCAATACAGTAATACAAAAAGATTCTAATGAAAAAATAGCTGCCTGCTTTAATTTTATAGTCATATCACATGTTGAGTATTGCAGTTCTCAAAAAGATCCTTTACAATTGTTTATATGTGGGGTATTTAGCTACATCAAACTCTGAACCTTCTTGTGAGGCCGAAGAATTGTCCTGGAGCCAAAGTTTTAACAATTATAAAGAATCATCTTGCTGATTAGTTTCTGAGAAGATTTTTAAAGATTTACTATATAATTCCTATGTAAAACTTTAACACCCTCCCCTCCCATGTGGCCTCAACCTACCACCAGGGATCATGATTTTCACAACTTTGAATCTACACTACCTGAGGATGCTTCCACACAAGTTTCAGCTTTCCTGGCTGATTAGTTTCTGAGAAGAAGATTTTTAAAGATTTACTCTATATATTCATATGTAAAACTTCGACCCCCCATTGTGCCCCACCCTACCCCCAGGGATCATGATTTTCACAACTTTGAATCTTCACTGCCTGAGGATGCTTCCACAAAAGTTTCACCTTTCTTGGCTGATTAGTTCCTGAGAAAAAGATTTTTAAAGATTTACTCTATTTATTTCTATGTAAAATTTTAACACCCCCCCCCCCCAATGTGGCCTCACCCTACCCCCAGGGATCATGATTTTCACAACTTTGAATCTACACTACCTGAGGATGCTTCCACACAAGTTTCAGCTTTCCTGGCTGATTAGTTTCTGAGAAGAAGATTTTTAAAGATTTACTCTATATATTCATATGTAAAACTTCGACCCCCAATTGTGCCCCACCCTACCCCCAGGGATCATGATTTTCACAACTTTGAATCTACACTACCTGAGGATGCTTCCACACAAGTTTCAGCTTTCCTGGCTGTTTAGTTTCTGAGCAGAAGATTTTTAAAGATTTACTCTATATATTCCTATGTAAAACTTCGACCCCCCAATGTGGCCCCACCCTACCCCGGGGGTCATGAATTTCACAACTTTGAATCTACACTACCTGAGGATGCTTCCACACAAGTTTCAGCTTTCCTGGCTGTTTAGTTTCTGAGCAGAAGATTTTTAAAGATTTACTCTATATATTCCTATGTAAAACTTCGACAACCCCCCCCCCCCATTGTGGCCCCACCCTACCATTGGGGGTCATGAATTTCACAACTTTGAATCTACACTACCTGAGGATGCTTCCACACATGTTTCAGCTTTCCTGGCTGTTTAGTTTCTGAGAAGAAGATTTTTAAAGATTTACTCTATATATTCCTATGTAAAACTTCGACCCCCCATTGTGGCCCCACCCTACCCCCGGGGGTCATGAATTTCACAACTTTGAATCTACACTACCTGAGGATGCTTCCACACAAGTTTCAGCTTTCATGGCTTTCTGGTTCTTGAGAAGAAGATTTTTGAAAATTTCTCGAAATTGTTCATGAATTTCTAATTATCTCCCCTTGAAAACGGGTGTGGCCCTTAATTTTCACAACTTTGAATCCCCTTTGCCTAAGGATGATTTGTGCCAAGTTTGGTTGAACTTGGCCTAGTGGTTCTTGAGAAGATGTTGAAAATGTGAAAAGTTTACGGACAGACGGACGACAGACAAAATGTGATCAGAATAGCTCACTTGAGCTTTCAGCTCAGGTGAGCTAAAAAAACACTACGCAAGTTTTAAAGTTTTGTTATCGATGGATTTTAATTTGTACTTTTAAACGACAATCAAATCTTCTCTTGCAGAGAAGCCCCTCTGCGGGGTCAGCATGGGCATGGAGAGCGACCTTCTGGTAGAGGGTTGGGTCACAGGCTCCTTCTTGAAAGTTAGCTCCTGAAAGGTGTGGGCTCTGTCGGATGGGCGAAGTCGAGTTGGGGGCGCAGTTCTCCTCTCTCTCTTCAAAATGAAGTCGCGAGGAGATACCGCAGCACAATCCCTATAGCGACAATCGCCGCTATGATAATGGCGGAGAGCGCCATATCAAACGCTTCGTTCACTAAAAATAGTAGGAAGTACATTACTTCACTATTGCTTATGTCGCATAATTATGTGTGGGTTAACAATCGTTGTACATGAATCTGTTGAATCGGAATGTTGGCCCTGATCCGGTCCGAGCACCAAATCCAGCATGGAAGCAAAATTAAGCTTTAAACTGTTGACATAGTTGAGGGTAAATCCTTTGATTTTGCATACTTCTTTTCCTTGTGAAGTCCGGTAGGCGTAATTTTTAGATCCTCCCGAAACAAATTCTGTAATGTATTTTTTGGGTTGTAACTCACTGGTAAGTTGACCAAGAAATGACCTGACTTTTGGTTCCTGATCTCCAGGTCTGCTGACGAAAATGACTGAATCCGTATCGAAATATAAGACTCTTCCATCCAACATCTGTAACACTTCATACAGTTTAAGGCGCGCCCAGGAAGTTGTAAAAGTAGCAATAAATACGTTTGTTTGGTAATCTTCTTTAGTAAAATTTTCTTTTTGCTGCCACGAAACTTGAATAATTTCATTACTGACAATGTGAAAATTCGAGACTTCTTTGGAAGGATCCGATAATAGCTGAAAAAATTTGTCACCCTCTCTTTCGTGAAAAAATGTCGTCTGCTGCATGTTGAGTCGTTGGCCAAACTTTCCCCAAAACGAATTTAGCAATAGTTTAGCAATCGATCTCAGAGCAGGGTTTTTGGTAATGTTCTCTCGTTCGAGTTGAATACCTTCTCGAAGAGCGTATTCTTCCATGTACTTCACTGCGTCTTCTTCGGTATGCACCCGCTCAGGCCAGCCACTGGCTTCTTGTTTGATCTTTAAAAATAGGTTGATATATTTGCCAAACAGACCATTGCTTTTAGTCTCTGCATTGTACTGTGAAGTTTCATCCCAATGATAGACCTCGTATATCTGTAGAACTTGGTAACAGCATTCTATGGCTTTTTCAATTTCTGGTGTACAAAATACTCCTGTAAGCGCTCGGTCTTCGTCTCTGCACTTAAATGGATTTTGTTGTTGTTGCTCCGAGCAGGTACGACACAGAGCAAAAGTTAACTTTCCGTTTATTTTTTGAGGCAACACGGGGTGATACAATTGTCTAGGAGGTAAAATTTTGACTTTGGCCAACCCAAAATAGTCTGTAATTTCCGTAAAATTGCTTGTAATGGTTTTTGGTTCTTTTACGGGATATCTGCCATACTTGTTGACCAAGGAGGAGAGAGAACAAAAATCAAGATAGTGGATTTTTTCACCTTCCTTGACCTGGTAGTACATTTTAAAGGGACTTGGACACGATTTGAGATCAAAAAATTTATTTTTATTTTTTATGTATAAAATGGTTTATTGGTGCATTTTAAATGATTGACAAAAATATTAAATGTTAAAGTCAAGTTACAAGCAAGATACAGAGGTAAGAGTTGATAGTTATGTAAACAAAGCTCGAGTCTTATAGTTGTTTACATAAAATGTAATGTAGAGAATTATCATTTCTTAGAAAAAATGACATGTAAAAAACAATTTAAACTTATTCAATATCTTCTTAAATACTATTATCAACAAAAGAAAGTTACATTTGATGGAAATTTACACCAATACAACGAATATGTAAAAAATGACAATATTCGAGTTTTGTTTACAAAACAAAGAATTATAAACTCTGTATCTTGCTTATAACTTGATATTTGAGTTTCAAATTTTGACATAGCATTATAAACTAATAGATTTATCATGATTTACATTGAAAATGGAAAAATAAAATTTGAAAATTTTAAGTCAAATCGTGTCCAAGTCCCTTTAACAGCATTTGTTCTTCCTCCAAAAAAAGATTTTCGAGGGTCTAACCTTTCTTGCAGGTTTAGGGAATGACCATAATCAGATGCGTCTTGGTTCTGCTTCAGTAAGTTTTCAAAATCATGCTCCCAAATGTAGACATATTTCATACCCAGCGATTGATTGTAGTCTCTCTTTTTTTAGGTCATGGTCAGTAACTCGTTCATGGAGTGTTTGGTTCTTATATGTTTAAGTTGCTGACGCTGAGTAGGAAAACATATGGGACATCCGTGCCAGTAACACCCGTGAAATTCGTATGCAGTGTTGGGTTCGGGGCAGTATCCATCTAATAAGTATTTGGTACCCGGCAGTCGAAATTCACCCTCATTTAAGGCATGCTGTATGTAGAGACGGTGCCCTGTCTTTTTTAAATGATCTTCTTGTATCCATGAGAGCCACTGTATCGATACGCAACTATATTGTCCGAGAAAAGGGGCATAACCCGTGGAAGGGATTTGTGAAATATGTGAACTAACAAATTCAGATTCTTCTATTACGTATTCTTGATTCTGTAACTCTTCACCCGTAACCCAATGTTCCTTGAATAAAATGGAAAAGTCCCCTTGCAGTCGGCGGGCCTGTAGCCAATCACTTATTCCATCATTGCCTCTAACTTTGACACGCCATTCTTCCTGAAGAAATTTGCTTTTAAACACTTCCATGCAAACCCCAGCAATGGTCGTGCATTGAAAAGGATCCACGCCTCCCATTAATTTTTTCTCTGGTATTTCATCCTCAAATACCACTTCTTCTTTTCCTGTGATTTTCTTAAGAATTTCTCTGAATTTCAAACAAGCTTGTCTGAGTATGTCCACATCACTACGGCAGTAATCTAAAATTTCTCGATCAAAGTCAAAGATCATGTTTTTCTCCAATTTATCCTGATGCCAGATTAGAAAGTCTTTGCGTTCTTTAGCATTCGTCATGTCACTTCCGTAAAAATGAGCTGCAGGGTAGGATCCAACATAGTAGGCATTACCTTTAGTGTTAAAGAAATGAGGGAAAGACCCTTTCTTTAGCTCTCGTATACCGAATGCCTTGGGTAGTTCAGCTAATCTCATGGGAAGAAAATTGAGGGAATCTAATATTTTTATATTAAGTCCTCTTTGAACATGTAAGTACATGATTTTTGATCCAGCATAGATAATTTTTGGAATGATGGAATTGGCTAATAGGTACTCTAGTAAAAAATATCCATCATAGCCCTTCATGTTGTGAGCAATAGCTGTAAAGTCTTTGTGAGTTTCAGTGAACAACCACAAACCAAAGGCATTTGCAGCTTGATCTCCTCGAAATACTATTTCTCGAAATCCGCATGTATTTTTACATGGTGAGTTAATAAAAGTCTTCGTTTTTTTTTATTACATTTTTTGCACCTAGTTCCACAGTTATCGCATTTAGAATTTGGTGTGAGTTCTTGATTGAAGCATTCCTCACACACTGTTTGAGCCACTACCAAGTTGGGTTTGTGCTGAGATTTTCCACACCAAGACTGATGACAGTTTACACATTTACAGCATTCCATGCTGGGTTCGGGGCTGTTACTGCATTGAACACATTCATCATTTCTTTCCATTGAGTATCCATCTTTACAATGCAAAAGATCTTCTTGTATACATTCAAAGTCCAAAAAAATATATCTGGGTTTTTTCTCCTTACATTCTCTTGACCTCATGTAGCACAAATGAGATCCTGTTACAAATCGTTTACATGCTTCACACTGCCATTCTCCGCAAATATGATCCTCTGGTTTTCTTTTGCATCTATCTAAAGTTTTTTTACAAACCACACATTTCCACCATCGATCACACTGAGATGATTTTGACTTCCCACTTTTTATCTTATGAGAATTAAAACAATCCAGAGATCTACAAACCATGTGACAATTTCGACAACTTAATTCGTGTTTTACAAAACAAGATTTTTTTCTTTTACACACAATGCAGCTTGATTGACACTGATGCAGTTTTTGAAAGGGTTTCAAACATTCATGGCAAAATTTGGATTGAATAAAGAACCCACAGACATTAACAATAGTATCAAAATGTGCATTTCCATTTTGCTCAGAATGATATAAAAAAATACGATCTTTTTTCGGAATTTCTAACCCTTGCTCATCTTCACTTACATCTTTTGGAACAGTTCGTATGAATTTGTTACCAGTAGTGGCACTGACAACTAGAATATCAACATTCAATACGTTCTCAAAAGCATAAATGTCTTGAATGGACAGACGTCTCTCACTGCTTACATTGGCTTTCTGGCATAACAAAATGGCTAATTTTTTTTGACGTTCATTATTTGTTTTGTTGTGCTTCATTAATTCTTTGTAGAACCAAATAGGACATTTCCGCAATTCCATTACTTTTTCTTCTATTGTTCCTTTGTCACTTTGGTGTGCTAATTTCTGCCAATCAGATGTTGGAATTTGATGTAATTTGAGAAACCCCATGCAAATGCTTTGAGCAAGGCATAATTCATCTGTGTTTTGAATTTTGATACATGATCTTTTGATTCTGAGAGAATCATTGCTGCTACCAACTTTGTTAATATGTTTGCCTTTTGTACCGCCCTTTGGAACTTTAATAAACCCCACATTTAAATAAAAACTTTTATCTAGAGAAAGATTTTCATGGCTGTTTAAGACATTTTGTAGGTTCTCCATCACACTTTTTCCAGTAAGATCTTTCAAGGGCCTTAGCGGTACATACACAGGATTGTACAATCCCATGTGATGAATGATGACTCGTCCAAGATCCAACAAAGGGTCAAGTCCTCTAACTGTTTCATTGAGAATGTTGTCAAACATATCTTCTAATTCACGAAGCAGATCAGTCAGCCTCATTCCTTGTTCAGGGTTTTCTGCATTAAATCGAATATTGTAGTTTATATCGATAGCATTATTTTTCATTATACAGCCTACTCCGGATATATTGAAATTCAGGGGACCATGCAAATTATTTCAATATATCCGTTTTCCAATATAAGCGAAATTGACTGACGTGAAGCCCCATTTTTTAAAGTTCAATCCCGATATAAGCATAGAAAACCAAACCCGAACAAATTATTAGATCATCATTTATCTATTACAATAAACGAATTACATGGAACATTAGTCCTTGAAAGTTTGATTAAAATTATATCCGAAAGTTTTGTAAGTTTCGTTTTGTTACTATCTTAAACCTCATCATAATCTCGGATCGCATTATTTTACGTTTTAGAAAAACGTTAGAGAAAAATCACCACACTGAAACCCTTCAAATATTGCTGAACACTGCTTGTATATCATCGTAAGTGTACACGCGATAGTCTCAAAATCCTTAGCTATTTCGAATTTAGGCTTTGTTCTTTCATCAATAGCCATAACTAGTTTGTATTTAGCGTCCGGAGATAAGGTATTTCTTTTCTGTGGGGTTTCCATATTACGTCTACCCTCAATACATCCGTACTCGTAAAAACAAAAAATTAAACAGTGAATAAATTCTACTTTTTAATAAAAGTATGAAAAAACACACATGAAGAGAACTTATCAATTCACACCTTTGTATATCAACCGGTCAGTCTGGCATAATTACTGTCACCAACCGTGACGACAGCCACCAGGGAGAACTTCAATATAACTGTTATAAAAACAACTGATTATAACCTTTGGGGAACGATCAGTGGCTTCAATATAAGCGATATTTCAAAATAACCGATTTCATTATATCCGTGAAATCAATGCAAAGAATATGAGAGGCAAAACTGGGGATTTATTTCTAATTCAGAATAAGCGGAATTTCAAAATAAGCGAGTTCAATATAAGTGGAGTAAGCTGTAGTTCGTTCTCCTACTTTTTGAATGGTATATGGTATTTTTTTCACACCGCCAAAACCAATTTGAGATGGGTTGGTTCTAGGAGAGGTTGATGCTTCATCGGTTTCCATGGAATCAGGAGCCATTTCTTGATCTGTATCATGGTCCTCTTCCATAGGTTCACATGTTGAATTGGGAATCAACGGGGACCATGGACCTTCACCGCTGTAATCCATTTGATCCAAATCATGAGCTAATTCGTGAAACATCAGGTCGTGTTCATTGCTCATTACTTTATCACAATGGTGGCATTGATGTTCTTGATCCTACAAAACACAGTTTAAAATTTTCATAATAAAATGTTTTTTTTCGTGAAATTGTTCTTGTCTTTATATGCAATGTATTAATTTGTATTACAAAGAAAATATTGTGAGTTTACCGTGCATCGCACAAACTTAAACAGCAGAGGCTTAAAAAAAATCTTATTTTCATGTAAAAATGTAGAAGTTCAAATTTAGACTAGTGTCTTTGTAATGAATATTTTGTCAATGAGGGAATCTTTTATCGTGCCAACACCTACAGGAATTTTGGATTTAAAAAAATGTTCTATCTTCAAACATGTAAAGCTTGGTCAACAAAAAAGTGGTTCTATCAATTATTTTTAAAAAAATATTGTACTACACATGTTGAGGTATAAAGCATGGAATGTGTACTTTGTTAACTATAAGAGAGCAAAACCATGCACTGAAACTTCTCCAATGCATGGTTAATTTGTTTCCATTGCTTGATAAACTCACTCCTGCAGTTCTTTTGTTTTAGTGTGACTCAATTATAAACGAGGGTGTGTGTATTTGCTTTGAAATATGCAATGTAATAATATTCCATTCTTCTTTAATGTTGCACGTTATCAATAATCGTTATCAGTAATCATGTTACCAAAAAATCGATGATGAAATTCGAATGGTAAATCGAGTTGAGAAAAAATACGTAGGTATTTTTATGACAGAACACATGGTATTCTCTTCTTTATTTTTTAAGGTATTCAATGTATAACGACCACATTTTGTACCTAATAAATGAATGGTCCGTATTTTTAAATCTTGATATCATTTTGAAGGTGTTATGAAATAAAAATACTCCACCAAAGGAATTTTCAAAAGTTTGATTATGGTCCAAGAAATTACACCTTAAATTTTGCATTAAAGTCTATGGGCAACGTATGTTTTATTAAGATATTGTAGAAAGTGACTTAAAATTTGTAAAACTCTCTTGGTAAATACATGCATAAACTTTCTCTATATTAAAATATGAATTAAAATAAATAATTAACCGCAGATATCTTGACGAAATTAAAATTTTCTGTTTTTATCAAGGGAAGATAACTCTTTAAAAAATTTCAAGGTGCATAATGGCCGGCTTCTTATATGTTGTTAGTCATGTGCATTTAGTTTATTTCACTTGCATTTTAATCTAGCAATACATATTTAACTAGTTTAAAATGATTCCAAATTGTTCAATATCCCTTCATTATACATTGAATACCTTAACTTTCTTCAGTTTATTCATTTTCCCCCTTCAATGATGCAATGCATCAACTAAAAAATGTGACCTCGTGTTCCGTAAATTAAATCGCGGGGTATGACAATTTGACAGGTAACCGTCGTCTGCAATCCGATATTTTAATGGGAAAATAAATGGATCGTGAGTTAAGTACATTAAACACCTTTCACAATCTAATAAGTATTTTCATTCCATCAAGCCCCCATATTAAAATATAAAATTGTAAGTGTCGGGATGACAATCCACATGTCATCTACCTACCATTTTGCTTCGAAGAATGCGCGCTCAATAAAGTTCAATAATTGAAGAGGGTTAACGTAAAACCCGACATTTTTCCGAAATAGTCCCCTCACCCCATAATTATTTTTTTCACTTATAAAATAGCATAGGTTTTTTTACTTTTTTTATTTTATACTTAATTTTAACATTTCTTTTATTTCAGATTTTAATTTGAGTCTTCTTGTAAACAGTTACAAATTCATAATCCTCACCCCTCCCCTTTTTTTTGTAACTATTTGTTTACATAAAAAATATGATATTTTGAATAAATATTGTCAAAAACACACCTTGACATGGCATCCGTCTAAAGACTGTGGAGCTCTGCTGGTGGACAATTATTTTCTCTGTAGCAAATATTCTGTGGGTAGCGCGGCCAATGTCCACAATCTTGTTGTCTGCCACCCCACACAGAGAAATACAGGAACATGGATCCCTCTTCAAGGCGCAATCAAACCCGCGAGCGGTTTCCCGACAACAACGGTTCACATTATTACATTGTTGGACCGACAGTCCAACAATTCCGAACAGGCGAAAAACAGCAAATTGCATTTTTACAATTCAACACGTAATAAAAGATACTCGGTGTGAAATGAAGTCAAAGTGCGGTACAGATAAAATTTGTACCTTAACTTATATAGTTTAATTGTGACCCTCATAACATTAGAGGGTCAAAAACGATAATGGAAAATCGGGTGTAGCAATTGATCCTATAATTGAAGAACCCCCAAAGTTTCAAAACTTGAAGAGAGCTGACCTATACATGATGACATAAAATGTGCCCTTTTTTTTAGCAACAGTTCATTGTATTAAGTGAAGTGCAGTAAATCTGTGTTAAAATAAATTGAACTAGCACAATTATTTGTCAACAGAAATCACTAATACAAAAATATTGAATAAAAGTAGAAATTAACTTGACCCATAAGGTCAAAAAAGTTTTTAATCGAGCTGATTTTATTGTAAATGCAATTACTTTTATTAGGTCAAACCTTTCCAAAAGAAGTGAAAAATACAAAGTCAGCAGCTTTGTGCCCTTTTACCAGAGTCAAAGCATATCACATCCATGGGGTGATTCATTCTTACAAATAATTGCAAAAAAAAAGGGGGGGGGGGGTGAGGGGTGATTTGCACTTCTCATTCAATAAGGTCATCCTATTTGAAAAGTATTTCACTTATTCAGCATTTTCTTAAATATACGCAAAAAAAATTTAAACTAATGTTACAAAACCCATTACCAATGTATCAAGTAATGTATTCAATTTTTGAAAACTATGCGCTTCTCTTTCAATTTTTGAAAACGATGTCATCTTAACAGAAAAAATTCTTTTTCGTCACGTTACACAGCATTATAAGTACAATCTTATCAAACTTTGAAAGGGTTACGGTATCAATTTTATCTACACCCGTAGGATAATATACATACACTGGATGAAAAATCAAGTTTCAGCAAAACTGAAACTATATGGAAACCTTGCTGAAACTTAAAGTTGAAGTTTCATGTACAGTTTCCGCAATGCGGAAACCATTATATCGATTCAGCAAGTATCCGTTAGGTTTCAGTCAGCAGAAACTTTAGTCTAAGATTCCTGATGGTTTCCGCAATGCGGAAACTAAATTTGAATCGTGTGAAAAGTTGTGTAAATTATTATGGAAATATCAATCAGTTTCAAAACATTTCCGCTAGGTTTCAGTATGCTGAAACTTTAAGTTAAGATTTCAAATGGTTTACGCATTGCTGAAACTATTACTAAAATTGATTTGAGTTTAATAGTGATATCATTTATTTTTAACAGGTTTAAGTTTAATTCTAGCCTAATGATAATGAATCCGTACATACTAAAATGTATAGTAAGGTTTCAGCCTGACTGAAACTATATGTATACATGTAACTATCTTCAAATGTGGAAAATAAGGCGATTAAGAACCTTATTAAGTAATTAATTGAATTTGTAAAGAAAAAATGATGTCTGATCTTGTTAAATGCATATGATGAAATCATTAATCTTAGGTACTCAGGCACGTGTATACATGTGTATACATTCTTTGTCCAGGTGACCTCCTCTGTGATTTTCCTGTATATTCTGTGTGGATTGCAGGGTTTTTTCTGTCAGGTGTGAACAAAAGACTGTTACATAACATATACACAGTACCAAGCGTGAGTTTATAACTGGAGCCCAGCAGGAATTTTTTTTCAATTTGCGTGTACCTGAGTTAGTAAAACTGATAAGTAAATTATAATTATTTAGTAAAAAAAATAGCTAGTTGTATATCGCAAACATTGTATGAAGAAGTATTTTACTTAATACACTCAATAAAATAATAAACCTATTTTGTAAGACTCCTTCTTAAATCCTTTAGTTATCATTTGAATGAACCTTGAGGTACAGTAACTAATTAAGCAAACAAATTAAGGTAAAGTCGTTGTAAATTTTTACAAATCAAACCAAATATTCGTACAACCTGAAGTTGAGAGCTTATTCGTTTCTTTTTTAATACCACGCCAACACATGTACACAGAATTTTTTTTTTAATTCTACAGTTGATAATAACAAGTATAACCCACTTGGAGTTTGAGTCTAATATAATAATTGTTTATTTACATGCATTTCAGACTTTACTACATGTATGACTGTATCATGATTCACTGGCGTCGAAAGCAAATTGAAAGTGGGGGGAGCTAGACTAATCCTCAGAAATATTGAGGAAAAACCCTAATTCCCCATATCATGAAAATCCTAATCCGTGGGGGGGGGGGGGGGGGGGGGAGTATACCTATACTATACTATATACTTCGGAAAAAAAATTCCCTACCCAAATTTTTTCCCCAAAATCATGATATTCCTGGGGGGGGGGGGGGAAGTATGCCTATTACTCCAACTTCTCAATCTCTCAAGGTACATGTAAATTTAGGAACAATTACATTTCCGGCGAGAAAAAGTGTGGGGGGGGGGGGGGGGGTATGTGCATAATGGTTAAGAAGCCCCCCCCCTCCCCCGGTTCCGACGCCTATGTGATTCGTGCATTTCTATACTTTGTATTTACTTTCTGTACTGTAAACACAGATATTGATACATGTTTATGAAATATGCACATGTTTCTGTTATAAAAAATAATAAGCATTATTTATAATTTTACTGAAGTTATATGTTATATTACAAAATCAGTTTAAAATCCAGCAGTAGCCATGTGGTGCACGTGATTTTAATCCCATTTTTAAAATTTGATTATACATTCGTATACATTTGATGTAGAAAGTATACCAAATAATTAAAATTATATTTTGTTTATATATCAGTCCGACGTGTACGTTTTACTTCCCGGCTTGTTTAACACGTTTGTACTTTAATTTCATAAATATTCTTAACGTACTCTTCATTGTATGACCAATCAGTGCACATGTGTAACTGTAAAATAATTGCCATCAATTCATCGTAGTTGTAAATTGACCGTTCGGATGAACGCTGTTAACCGGACCCCGTTAATTGATCGGTATCTAATTATATTTGTGATTTCTGTGTGTTCATGCAGAACCTGCTCTGTGACGAACACAATATTTTCACACCTCTATATTTTGAATAAGAATATGACCGTGCTTAGAATCGCGGTGAAAATTGGACAAGTCAAGACTAACTTGTCAGTAAACTATATATGGCTCTATCATATTTAGTTTGGCAAAACCATCAGTACATATGTAAATAAAATATAGTTAAAGACAAAATCTGATACAGTACCCGCAACGTTATTTTTTACAAGATAAACGATAGAATAGGATTCACGCACGATTGGATAGGATTAACGCACGATAGAACAGTATACACGCACGATATGATAGGATTGATACACGATAGGAAAGGATAAACAATGTTCATGATAAACGTATAACCGCGTAAACGATCTTCACGATTAACCTGATAATGGCAGAATTTGAGAAAGAACTCGTACAAATCAAGATATACATAACATTTCTTGTTATCAACAAATGCCCAGCTGTTGCAGTTGCTGTATCATTTATATAATGTTTTAAACTGACCAGTTAAATTTTCTTAACAAATATTATGAGCTAAAATGATCAATTATCTGTATTGTTAACATTGTTTGCAATTTCTACCAAACAACCCAGCGGATCGCCGTGAACATTTCAGCCCGAGAGCAAATAACACGGAAAATAGCGGACTCAATGAAAATAAAACTCTTGCTCTAAATGAATATAAAATCTATCAGCCATACATTTATTTCTGTATACAAAATGATGCATTAAAAATAAATAACATAACACCGATACCACATTCTGCGTACGGTTTGTTGACATTGTTTTTATTACCGCACACCCAAGCCGATCGCCGGGAATATTTTAGCCCGAGATAAAATATCACACGGAAAATATAGCGGGTTCAATTGAAATAGTACTTAATTTTGTTTTGAGTAAATATAAATTATATAATAATTACTTTTGTTCCTATTAGCAATGATGCATGCAAAACGAATTATGCTACATACAAGTAAATGTTTACACAGTCCCCGTACGATTTAACATATTCGCTATACAGGTAAATATGTTACCTTGTTCCTACGAAATTCGATAGTTTACAATCAGTTTTCACATTCCCACTGCTTACAGATATTATTTACATGTACTACTGGTTAATTTGATCTAAAGAATTGAGAATTTAGTATCAGGATAGAATGCTGGATAGGAATATACAGTTTTTGTTCGATAAATGTACGCATACGGCGCACTGATTGACTCGTAACTTTAAAATAACTGTACATGCTTATTAAAAGGCAAAAAACGATTAACACGATAGGATAAACGGAAAAAACTGTTAAAATTAAACGATAATCCTGATAGGATTAACGCACGATAGGATAAGATTAACGCACGATAGAACAGTATACGTGCACGATACGATAGGATTGATACACGATACGATAGGATAGGATTGTAAAGAATAACGTTGCGGGTACTGTACATATGTCTCACTAGAATTTGTTTAATTTCATTAGACATTTGTAAACAAACGGTCGGCCATTTTTGTTTTGTTAATCAAGTGTTACAAATACAATTGTAACAAACACACGCCAATACTTCGTCGTATTTAACCAGGAAATACTGACTCCGATAGTTCTTATTTAAAATAAATATACATGTAAAAAGTATACTAATCGGTAAAAAAATGATAATTTTGATTAAACATTTTTTATTTTAAACTATCCCAAGATGCACTTTTCCAAGATTTAGCGGGTTCTGATTGGTCAATATTGGCGCACTTTATGGTTCCGAGCGAAGGTTAAAATGGACACGAAGGTGCTGTTGTAAAATGGAGAATTGAGAAGCATTAATAGCCTGTACAACAAGGAGATAATGCAGGAACGAAGAACTCATGTCAAGGTAACTTAATTCACAATATAGATACTCCAAATAACATTTTCAAGGCTATAATTTATCTCTCATTTGTAAACGAGATCTCGCGCCATCAAATCAAGATGGCGTCATTTTATCAAACTTGGTTCGACATTTTAATTTTTATTACCGTATCTCTTTAAAATATACGTTTTGACCAAGTTAACCATTAACCAACTTTATATGCATGATAATCAAGATTATCCAGGGTATACATAATTATATAAACGTCCCTTATATATGAATGCTTGGTTGGTAAACAAGACGAACAATGAATCTTGCGCACATTATACAATTTACAAACTCTAAATGTAACGTAAATATTAAAAAAAAAATTATTAATTAAATCCGGAAAATGAAATCTTTTACGTTTTTCTTTTTCAGCATTGACAGCATACAAAGTCAATGTTTCCGGTGATTAGTTGCATCCTCTGTTCGGTGATTCGGGTGAATGTTTTGACCAGCTGGACGATGTGAACGCAAGGTATTGTTTTGAAATTTTCACCATTAACTTATACATGTGTTGGATGTTTATAATTGACTGTAGTAATTTTTGGGAATCCAGGTCTAAGTTCTTGAAAAGGAGGTTGATTGGGGGGGGGGGGGGGGGGTGAAACACACTTATTGTTGATAAGTTTTTCCATTCTTCAACAAACAATAATTGAATCAAAATAAAAATAACATTGCTTCAAATATAAAATGAAACATTTTAGACCAGATACTATATCATACTACTGTAGTCATTATATGACATAGTTTAAACAGCAACTGGCAACTGCATAGTAGCTTCTGTATTCAGAATTTTATTCAGAATGCTTTTATTACATGTTAGGCTGAATGTTTAATGTTTAAAAATCTAAATGAAACTTTATTATTCTTGTTTAAGATAAATAGAACAGACATAAAGTACAGCCCAGTGAAAGGAACAAGTTCATCGCAAGAAGAAGAATTTTAATGCTACCACTGACCAGAACTACTAAGTCTGCTGTAACCATGATGTGATCATATGAGTGCTTCACCGGTCTGGACAATGCTCGAAAATCCCCCAAAAAGGCCTATTTCCATAAACTACGACTCAGGTTACATCAACAACAGCCAAGGACACTCCTTATTGATTCCAATGGACACATCTCTACGACCCGACTAAACCTCTGCAGAACAAGACTTTTTAACTGTAAAGTATTCTCATTCAAAAAACCTATTTACTATAAAAGTTCTTTTTTTATATGATCAAATACCAGTATATTAGAATGTCTGTCTGTAAGCTAGAATCTTAGAAAATCACATGGTTTTGACTTATTAAATGATTGATTCGACCTTGCAGATATTAACTTTCATTTTCTTAAATAATTTGTTATATTTGCAAATATTGCATAAAATATTAGACTCCATGTAACATATATCCTCACACCTCCAAGTAGATAAGTGTTAACTACTTTTTTTTCCATTTTCTTTGTTTAAACATTTATTGATAACTTAGATTTTATTTGCAGCAATATATGAAAAATTAAGAAACCAATCTTAAATGTTAAAACACTGCATTAGGAGATGAATGCATGGGTCATAGAAATGATAAAATACACCAAACACTATTCAATAATGTCGTATATGAAAATATATAAAGACAACATATACCCCATGTATTACAATTTTTATGTAACAAAATTACTTGCATGGAAAGTTGTTTCCATGTGGGTTTTATTTTAATCTGTGTTATGTAACTAATATTGGAATTAGCTTTTATATCATAAGTAAAATGCTGGTATTGATGAGAATTGTAAGGTGAATGATCTGTGTGATACTTTGTATTTTATACATTCATGCTACAAATAGCAAGTACATGTACATGTAGTAATACTTGACATATATTAACAATATATATTTTACTTCATGTCTTGGATTTAAAAATATTAATGTAGGTAAAGTAGTGAAATGTAGGAAGGTAAACCGTGTGTAAAGAAGAATATTCATCAGGAATGAAGTGTGTTGCAATCAGCATTATTAATTAAATGTGTACATCATATTTTTGCACATGATTTGACAGACTGCTCCATTGTTAGCTTTTTATTGGCCAACAAGCTTTTCATATCTCCCTCTGGGTCATCTATTAAATACTGACAGGCTTATGATATTAAAATCTGATCAGTTGGTACATCATGGGTGAAAATGAGAAGTTCACTTTGGACTTAATGGATTATCAAATAAATGATATCAAATCATGTTCTATTGTAAAACATTAGATTATATTACTAACAAAGAAAAGGTTTATCCCAACTTGTAAGTGGGTCACTTTGACCTCATTTTGGAATTTATTGACATACATATTCAAATCAAATCTGGGTCATACCTCTATAGTCAACTACTATCTTGTAGTGTATTTTTTTTTATATTAAAGATGGATACTTTAGACTTCAAAAATATTTTATGGTGTACATATTCATTGTAGTTCAAAACAAATTGAGACAAGTGTATCATGTTCATGTAACAGTGAAGTTTTCTTTGTTTATTCATGTACATGCAGTTATTTTGTAAACTGCATTCATATTTTTAAAAAAGTAAGATCTTTGTTGCATTTTTAAAGGGAGATTTGATAGGCATTTAATCGAGATGAAAAAAATACAAATGTAAAGATTTCTATGGGAGTTTTTTTTTCTTGTGCAATTCATTTTTTATATGAAAGTCCCTAATAAGGGAATTGCCATATGGATGTTAATCCATTATTGTATCTTGGCTGTATTTTATTTATAATTGGAAACAATTTCAGATTTTTGAACAAAATAAATTTGGAACTGTTTGAAATTGTTTTGTTTTTACATAAAGTAGAAACCTTGCTCAGCTTTTGTGAAAACAAAAATATAAAAAGTTTCAGTAAGTTTCAGTCGCGGAAACCCTTTGTAAACAATATGTATCCCAATTGTATATGGAGGTTAAAACTATGCAGAAACTTCAAGTTTCAGTAAGTTTCCGTCGCGGAAACCCTTTGTAAACAATATGTATCCCAAACGTATATGGAGATTGAAACTATGCAGAAACTTCAAGTTTCAGTAAGTTTCCATTGCGGAAACAATTTGGATTCATGGACAGCCTAAGTTTCAGCACTGCGGAAACTTAATGAAACTTGAAGTTTCCGTGCTGAAACCTGTCGGAAACTTAAAGTAACCTTAAGTTTCCGCAGTGTTTCCGCAGCGCTGAAACCAGATATTTCATCCAGTGATATCATTAACCTGTTTCAACACACTGTACCAGCTGCAAAGAACTCATTTTCTGCATCCAATCAGAAAAAGTAAAATAGTTTTTGGAGGGAAATTTAACATTTACAATGTATAACTAGACAGCGCTAATATCCAATCAAAAAATCTTACGTTGTACTTATTGCAAAGAATTTGTTTTTTGTATCCAATGAGTAGGAGTAAAATAGTTTTTGGAGGGAAATTCAACATTCACAATATATAACAAAACCAAACCAATATCCAGTCAGAAAAAACTTAAACAGTGCAAAAAATTGGAGGGAAAATGCATCTCTTTTTTATAAAAATCAAATTAAATTTTAAGAAAATCACCTTGCAATCTTAAATCCAATAGAAAAAGTTCATTTTTTTCACCAGATCTGAACAATTCAATTCACCCTCCAAAAAAAAAATGGAAGTAATTATTATGTTAGTAGTTTTTTTTTTTACATCTATGCAGATTTTATTTTATTTATTTTTGTCTTTATTTATCCTTTTAATTTATTTTTTAATATTCATTTCTTCATTTTTTAAGAAATGACTTGACAGTTAATAACAGCATTACCATACAGTTTACAGAAAATACCATGCATTTCACAGTCAGGTATGCGTTTTATTTAAAGTAAATGAAACAAGATATCTGTGAGCCAATGCTCACTAGTGATACCCCCGCTTTGATGTGAATATGCAAAATAAGCAAAGTCGACATTTAACAGAAAGCTGGCATCCGATTGGTACAGAAATATATCCCACAATATGGCATGCCTAAACAAATAGTGTTTTAAAATTTCAAGCATCTGCGATAAATAGCTGCTGAGAAATCTTTGAGGAAAATTGGTTTGAAAATTTTGGCTAAAATAAACAAAGTTCTCATTTAACAGGCAGTTGACGTCCGATTGATACAAAAATGTATCCCACAATATGGCATGCCAAAACAAATAGTGTATTAAAATTTCAAGCATCTGCGATAAATAGTTGTTGAGAAATCTTTGACGGAAATTTCTTTGAAATTTTTGCTAAAAATAAACAAAGTACTCATTTAACAGGAAGTTGACGTCCGATTGGTACAAAAATACATCCCACGATATAGCATGCTTATACAAATACCGTGTAAAAATTTCAAGCATCTGTGATAAACAGTTGCTGAGAATTCTTTGACAAAAATATGTTTGAAAATTTTTGCTAAAAATAAACAAAGTCGTCATTTAACAGGAAGTTGACATCTGATTGGTACAAAAATATATCCCACAATATGGCATGCCAAAACAAATAGTGTATTAAAATTTCAAGCATCTGCGATAAATAGTTGTTGAGAAATCTTTGACGGAAATTTCTTTGAAATTTTTGCTAAAAATAAACAAAGTACTCATTTAACAGGAAGTTGACGTCCAATTGGTACAAAAATACATCCCACGATATAGCATGCTTATACAAATACCGTGTAAAAATTTCAAGCATCTGTGATAAACAGTTGCTGAGAATTCTTTGACAAAAATATGTTTGAAAATTTTTGCTAAAAATAAACAAAGTCGTCATTTAACAGGAAGTTGACATCTGATTGGTACAAAAATATATCCCACAATATGGCATGCCAAAACAAATAGTGTGTAAAAATTTCAAGCATCTGCGATAGATAGTTGCTGAGAAATCTTTGACGAAAATTTCTTTGAAAATTTTAGTTAAAAAATAAGCAAAGTCGTCATTTAACAGGAAGTTGACGTCCGATTGGTACAAAAATATATCCCACGATATGGCATGCCTTAACAAACACTGTGTAAAAATTTCAAGCATCTGCGATAAATAGTTGCTGAGATAAATGCGACAGAAATTTTTGTTACGGACGGACAGACAGACACACAAGGGTAAAACAGTATACCCCCTCTCCTTCGGAGCGGGGGTATAAAAAGGATAATTTAATATAGAAAAAAATATTAAGAAAACTTTTTATATAAAACATTTTTTTCTACCGAATGTTTTTCTTTGTTTAATTTTCACTAATTTTAAACCCAAAATATAAACTTATGTAGCATTTACCCTCCTCTTTTTTATATAATTACAGTAACTCCAATCTCCCCTTAAAATCAACCAAAGAAGTAGGTACTTCTGGTGAAGGCCTAGAGCAATTCAGAAATAAAGAAACACAACATCAAGAAACAGAAGAAGACGAAGAAGAAGAAAAAGAAGAAGAAGAAGAAGAGCAAACGGCAGAACAAATGGAAATTGACATTGACGGTGTTATGTCGGAGAGGCTGGTTAATAGACAAGAAGAGTTCAAAAAAGAGAAAGAAGAAATAGAAAGACGCTTAACAGACTTACAGTCGAGAGTTGATAACATTGAAGAAGAAATTGAGGATATCATGTATTTAATGGATTAACGGACATTTTCGCAGTGCATGTATAGTTTGTAGAGTTACCTCTTTTTTCTCATCATTAAGTAATTTATCATGATTAAAAAACTTACCTTTTTCACTGATGTCTAGATGTGAAATGAAAAATGCCTATATTTCAAAAAAGAATTTTGCCTTATATATATATGTCTGTATTTATCATTTCTAAAAATATTCTTTGTAAAAAATACGTATAAGACCATTATTATTTCATCAAGTTTATGCAATACCATTCACTTATTTTTATTAGACATTATAACAAATGATAGCAATTATGTTCTATATATAAAACATATTCTTTTCAAAATTATGTTTTCTTAAAAAATGTTATATAAAAAATATTGAACATAATTTTAATTTGTTTTCTTCTTAAAAAACATATAATTTCCGTCATTTTTTCAATTTTCTTGCTTCCTACAGTTATTTATCACAAACTTAACTGATTAAGCATATGAAAAAAATAACTGTAGGTTGTCAAGAAAAAATCTTTCATTATACAGTACATTCGGTGGAAAAAAAAACCTTTTCCCCTACTGTACTCGAATAATACTTTTCCTCTAATGCACACGTTTCATTGTATTAGAGACATCTTTTCGGAAATTTTCGTGGCCGTTAAAACGACCGTTGAAATATTTGAGCTTCAAAGAAGCTACTGTTCTTTTCTCTTGTCTTCTTCCTTCTTCTCCTTTACTTCTTCATTCTCTTCTACTTTTTCTTCTTCTTCTTCTGCTGGTTCTTCTTTTTCTTCTTTTTGGTCTTCTAGATTTTGTAAGTACTGTTCGTACTTATAATGAAACATATATACCAGTCTGCCATCAAGGTCCCTTAATCTCCCAGAAGGATAGGGGTCCATTGCTATTTCCCAATCCCAGTCTTCATGCTCAGGGATTGGTAAAGCAGTATCCAGCCCGTTTACCGCAGCCGAAGGAGTTGAATCGTTTGGTGTTTGGCGTAGGCTTAATGAAGTAAAATAATGTGGAGTTTTATAAACACTTTAAACATTGATTTTGGTGTATAAAACATGATTGGGATAAATAGAATCTCATATGATTTGTAGTACAATATGATTTTTATCCAACTTGTGTGTTTTATACCCTCACTAAGGCTCAAGAAAAAAACACTTTAATTGTTGGATGAAAATCATATCCAACTACAAATCACGAGATCCTATAAATTCCAGTTCTCTACATCTTCTGCCAGGCATTTATTTTTCATCATTGTTAATATAAAGAGGATGGAATTCAACGTTTTTTTCACTTCTCTATATTAATTGTCATAGCGGGGCCCTTCCTGACTGGTCAGTTTTCTAGTTGTCAAATAAAAAAATAACTTACGAGCATGGACATTCGTCCAAGAGCGTTAGTGCTCTCTCCAGCAATTCAACGAGTAGAATTTTTTGGTTGCAAATGCAGTTGCTAAAATATTCGAATTAAACTAATTTTAATTATTGTAAAACAGGAAGGCTAATATTGTCGTCTTAAGTAAAAAGATAAATTACTGACCTGGCCATTGTTTTTGATGATGAAATTCCGCAAGGTACAAATCCAAAAATGATGTCAAAAATTCGGGGGAAAAAAAGGTGAATATTTACAATTTTCTCCAATTTGTTATATATTCGTTTTTCTTGAATACGGAATATTGTCGTGAAAATAATTGTTTAAAAAAATAAAATGAATTTTAACATTTCTTTTATTTCAGATTTTTATTTGAGTCTTTTTGTAAACAGTTACAAATTCATAATCCCCACCCCCCTTTTTTTGTAACTATCCCCCCCCCCTTTTTTTTGTAAATATTTTTTACATAAAAAATATATCTTTGAATAAATATTGTCAAAAACATACCTTGACACGACATCCGTGTATAGATGGTGGTGCTCTGTTGATGAATAATTAGCCTCTCTGAAGCAAATATACTGTGGGTGGCTCGACCAATATCCACAATGTCGTTGTCGGCCACCCCGCTTAAAAAGATACAGGAGCATGGATCCCTCTTCAAGGCGCAATCAAACCCACGAGTGGTTTCCCGACAACAACGGTTCACACTATTACAATGTTGGACCGATAGTCCAACAATTTCGAACAGGAGAAAAACAGCAAATTGCATTTTTACAATTCAACACGTAATAAAAGATACTCGGTGTGAAATGAAGACAAAGTGCGGTACTGATAAAATTTGTACCTTTACTTATATAGTTTAATTGTGACCCTCATAACATTAGAGGGTCAAAAATGATAATGGAAAATCGGGTGTAGCAATTGATCCTATAATTGAAGGACCCCCAAAGTTTCAAAACTTGAAGAGAGCTGACCTATACATGATGACACAAAATGTGCCCTTTTTTTTAGCAACAGTTCATTGTATTAAGTGAAGTGTAGTAAATCTGTGTTAAAATAAATTGAACTAGCACAATTATTTGTCAACAGAAATCACTAATACAAAAATATTGAATAAAAGTAGAAATTAACATGATCCATAAGGTCAAAAAAAGTTTCTAATCGAGCTGATTTTATTGTAAATGCAATAACTTTTATTGTAAATGCAATTACTTTTATTAGGTCAAACCTTTCCAAAAGAAGTGAAAAAATACAATGTCTGCAGCTTTGTGCCCTTTTACCAGAGTCAAAGCATATCACATCCATGGGGTGATTCATTCTTACAAATAATTGCCAAAAAAAGGGGGGGAGGGGTGATTTGCACTTCTCATTCAATAAGGTCATCCTATTTGAAAAGTATTTCACTTATTCAGCACTTTCTTAAATATACGCAAAAAAAATAATAAAAAACCCATTACCAATGTATCAAGTAATGTATTCAATTTTTGAAAAACTATGCGCTTCTCTTTCAATGTTTGAAATAGATTTCATCTTAACAAAAAAAAATTCTTTCTCGTCACGTTACACAGCATTATAAGTACAATCTTATCAAACTTTGAAAGGGTTACGGTATCAATTTTATCTACACCCGTAGGATAATATACATATCATTAACCTGTTTCAACACACTGTACCAGCTGCAAAGAACTCATTTTCTGCATCCAATCAGAAAAAGTAAAATAGTTTTTGGAGGGAAATTTAACATTTACAATGTATAACAAGGCAGCGCTAATATCCAATCAAAAAAACTTACGCTGTACTAATTGCAAAGAATTTGTTTTCTGCATCCAATGAGTAGGAGTAAAATAGTTTTTGGAGGGAAATTCAACATTCACAATATATAACAAAACCAAACCAATATCCAATTAGAAAAAAACTTAAACAGTGCAAAAAATTGGAGGGAAAATGCATCTCTTTTTTATAAAAATCAAATTAAATTTTAAGAAAATCACCTTGCAATCTTAAATCCAATAGAAAAAGTTCATTTTTTTCACCAGATCTGAACAATTCAATTCACCCTCCAAAAAAAAAATGGAAGTAATTATTATGTTAGTAGTTTTTTTTTTTACATCTATGCAGATTTTATTTTATTTATTTTTGTCTTTATTTATCCTTTTAATTTATTTTTTAATATTCATTTCTTCATTTTTTTTAGAAATGACTTGACAGTTAATAACAGCATTACCATACAGTTTACAGAAAATACCATGCATTTCACAGTCAGGTATGCGTTTTATTCAAAGTAAATGAAAAAAGGATAATTTAATATAGAAAAAAATATTAAGAAAACTTTTTATATAAAACATTTTTTTTTTCTACCGAATGTTTTTCTTTGTTTAATTTTCACTAATTTTAAACCCAAAATATAAACTTATGTAGCATTAACCCTCCTCTTTTTTATATAATTACAGTAACTCCAATCTCCCCTTCAAATCAACCAAAGAAGTAGGTACTTCTTGTGAAGGCCTAGAGCAATTCAGAAATAAAGAAACACAACATCAAGAAACAGAAGAAGACGAAGAAGAAGAAAAAGAAGAAGAAGAAGAGCAAACGGCAGAACAAATGGAAATTGACATTGACGGTGTTATGTCGGAGAGGCTGGTTAATAGACAAGAAGAGTTCAAAGAAGAGAAAGAAGAAATAGAAAGACGCTTAACAGACTTACAGTCGAGAGTTGATAACATTGGAGAAGAAATTGAGGATATCATGTATTTAATGGATTAACGGACATTTTCGCAGTGCATGTATAGTTTGTAGAGTTACCTCTCTTTTCTCATCATTAAGTAATTTATCATGATTAAAAAACTTACTTTTTTCACTGATGTCTAGATGTGAAATGAAAAATGCCTATATTTCAAAAAAGAATTTTGCCTTATATATATATGTCTGTATTTATCATTTCTAAAAATATTCTTTGTAAAAAATACGTATAAGACCATTATTATTTCATCAAGTTTATGCAATACCATTCACTTATTTTTTTTTTTAGACATTATAACAAATGATAGCAATTATGTTCTATATATAAAACATATTCTTTTCAAAATTATGTTTTCTTAAAAAATGTTATATAAAAAATATTGAACATAATTTTAATTTGTTTTCTTCTTAAAAACATATAATTTCCGTTATTTTTTCAATTTTCTTGCTTCCTACAGTTATTTATCACAAACTTAACTGATTAAGCATATGAAAAAAATAACTGTAGGTTGTCAAGAAAAAATCTTTCATTATACAGTACATTCGGTGGAAAAAAAAACCCTTTTCCCCTACTACAGCGCATGCTCTCAAACCATAGAATCATGTTATGGTTTCGTCATAACCTAAAACCTCCTACTTTTTTTACGCATGCTCACTAAATCTGTATATTCAACCTCCCTTTCTAAAAGCAACCAATGAGAACACGACCTATATAAATTTACTGTTCTAAAAAGTCCCCCTCTATAGGGCCTCAATAGTAACTACGTCACCACCTCTATATTCAATCCTCCAATGAAAACACGACCTCTATATTGCTACCTTTTCTAAAAATAGTGATGAAAAATCACCTCTATAATACAACCTCTCTAAAACAACCAATCAGAAACGACCTCTATAAATGCATAATTACGTCATCACCTATACCTCCACCTCTATATCACTATATATGCTGCTCCCATACATTATAACGGTTGGTGTTACTTCTGAAAAAAAAATAATAAAAATTTCAATAAAAATAACGTTATTATATCATTGTATTGAACACTTACAAATAATGCAACCATTATGTACCTGATGGACAGATTGGCTTGCCGTTGATGATTTTGCAAGTCATTGCGATCGCGAAATGAAATGTGAGATCACGAGTCACGCACACATTTCTTTGTAGCCAGCAGTATTTTGCAAGGTAGCGATTGGTTGAAAGTATGTAAAACTGACAGGAGGCGGAGTTTTCCCACAAGACGGTACTTCTTATGTTTAGAGAAAGACAGAAAAGATAGATAGAAAGGATAAATTTATATGAGGCAATCCCCAACTCATAAAAAGAAATGGAAATTGAAAAATTATTAAAATCACATAGTAAAATTATCGCAAATATCCCCCCCCCCCCGCAAACACAATCATCCTTCGGACACCCCACCCCCCTCCCGGAAAAAATTATCGATCCGCGCATGTGACAGAATGATTTGTTAACAAAAGATTACCTGAACAGTGTAGGACGGGTGAATCTGTATCCAGCATCACAATTTCCCGTATGTTATTCTCCAAACAAAAATGTACATAATTTTCAATGGAAGCACATGATCCCTGAATTAATAACTGTCCGATGGGTTCACTGGAAATAATTTTTTTCACATAACACTGTACAGTTACAACTTGAGTCTGTGTCGGACAAACAATTTCACCACTGCAAAGCGAACCTAAGACACTAGGATGACAAAAGTCACATACCGCTGATATGTTTCTGATTAGAAGAGCACAAATTATAAAACAATACATTTTGAAAGAAAAATACAAAAATTAGCGGTTTAAGTTGTTATCTGAATAGATTGAATGTAAATGATTTGTATGTGTATGATTTTACTTAAATATCACACAATATCTTTGTTTAACTGATTAGAGTTGACACCAATAATGAGAAAACTGGAACATTTCATTCTGTGACCCGCATAGCTATGTAATGTGATGTCAGGTTACCCTGATCACCTTTTAAAGTGATGATGTATCGCTAAAGGTCGTTACTCATTTTTGATGGAAAATTTTAAATTCAATTGGAATACTCTCTTTTTGACGAAAAAGTAAATGCTTCATTCCATTTTGCGTTTAAAGATATATATACTATAAGGGAATCAAATAGGGTACACGTAATGGAGGGTGGGGGATGTCCTTAATTTACCTATGATATACATCCAAAAAACCACATGTTTTCGGCGTATAAAAACGAGACAACACCCTAAATTTGTGTCTTTTACCTCCTAATATGGACAAGTATGTTTTACTTTAAGTGTTGATGTATTTTTATGTCAATATAGTACAGTCAAATGTATTTTTAATTTTTTTTTTCTTTAAAGGAGGTGCATCTGCGATGAAATCAGACATATCATCCGGGATTTGTCCCGGCTAATATCCTTACTAGGGGATATTCCGTGCCCGTGAGTGTTTGAATTGTTATGGAATTTGGAAATTACCTAACACAGGTCCGATAGATATGATTTTGATTTATTTTTTTTTCTTAAAGAATGGAGGAGCTCTCTGAAAAGCGGAAAGCAAGGTATGTTTGTTTGTTTTTTTTGTGTTTTTTTTTTTAATTTTTCCCGACTTGAAATAAGATTTTTATTTTACATTTATTTCAGCACCCCTCTGACGCAAGTTAAACATCGCTTTAAAACTCATTTATGGCACTAGTACACACACGTGCGTAGAATCATGCTTTATATGATTATATGACGCCCCCGGGGTCTAGGGTTTGTAAATAGTTATGAAACTTACAAATACATTGAATTAAAAAACGAATATGTAATGTTAGAAAATTTATACTTAATTTTTTTTTTTTTACATTTCTTTTAGACTTCCACCAAATGCGCCAAGAAGGCTAATGTTAGTATCATAATATTTACATATAACATTTTTTTTTGTTTTTTACTCAAACATTACTAGAGTAAATTGTCAATGAGTTAAATTTATATGATTTATTTATTCACTTTCAAGAACCCACGAAGAGGTCATCACTATAAGTGATGAGTAAGTAAAGATCTTTGACATTTCTGTTCACAATTTTCTTTAACCCACCCCTCTGATATCCCTTATATTTATGCATTGTATTAATTTTTCAAGTTCTACAACGTTGGATGTGGATGAGTTCGATTTAAGTAAAATGTTCGTATTTTTTTTTAACACGAATTACAATTTTTTTCTTTATAAATTTTATGTACATTTTACTGTCATATAAATGAAATCCTTTGCTTTAAGAACACGAATTATATATTGGTATAAATACTGACATTATACATATATATTGCTGTAAACCTTTTTTGTAGCCTGACCTCCACATGTTTAATGTACGTGTTTTCTTTGTTTTCGTATAAAAATTTTATTTAAATTAAATATTTAACTAGACAAGTTTGTGATAATAACTAAAGGAATCCAGACAATGGGATAAAAACCTGTGTTTCATAATTGTTTTTAATGAAAAAAAAACAACTAAATTTCTGGTTTTTATATTTTTAAGTATACTTGCGTGTACGCTGAGAAATATATATGAATAAAAAAATTACATTAAAAAAATGAGGTGATGTAGCATGCGCACTTCAACATTAAAAAAAGCAGGTATATTTAAAAAAAGTTGGGGTAAATTTTTAAAGATAAGCGACAATTTTTTTTATCATTTTCAAAAATGTCTTCTACAACAAACGGATTGACTCCTTTATCTGCAGTAAATGGATGGGTTACTGCTTTTCCAGTTCCTGAGTATGAAGACTGGGATGGGGAAACAGCAATGGATCCCTATCCTTTTGGGAGGTTGAGGGACATTGATGGTAGACTTGTATACATGTTTGATTATCAGTACGAACAGTACTTGAAAAATCTAGAGAGGGAAGAAGAAAAAATAGAAAAAGAAGGAAGAAAAGTAGCTTCTTTGAAGCTGAATACTTTCACCAACGGCCGTTATAATGCCACCAAATTTTCAAAAAGATGTCTGTAACACTTGCAGTAAGCATTGGGGATAAATTCAAATACAGTAGGTGAGAAGTTTATTTTCACCTACTATATTTGAAATGAAAAGATGTTTATTTTTTTGACAACCTTTAGCATCTTAATATTGAAAAGGAATATGAAACAAAGGTTGTGGAGTATTTAAAAGAACAACTTTATGGTTTTTTTTATCATCGTCATAAATGTTTTTAACAACAAACGATTTAACTCATTCAGCTGCTGTAAATGGGTGGGATACTGCTTTACCAGGCACTTCGTATGAAGATTGGGATTTTGAAATGGCGATGGATCCCTCTGTCTGGGAGGTTGTGGGATATAGATGGACAATTAATATATATGTTCGATTATTAGTAAAAATTGTTAAAAGACTGGTTAAAACAAGAAAAAAATATTTAAGATCTTTGAAATTTCTTCGATTTCGGTAACCATAATGCGTTATTGTATAAAACCGCTTCACTACCAATGTTATAAGGAAAGATACTGATTTTTGTATTTTAAAACAACACAAAACAACATCTATTTACTTTCTTATTTACTATTATTTGAGATACGACTATCAGTACAGAAATTCAAATTATTGATAACATTTTATATTTAAAAGAATATATATGGAAGAAAATGTCAGCTCGACGCCTTTGTTGCCGTTACGGCTTTTGATTGATAACTTTTAGTAACTTTGAAAAAAAAAATAAGTATTTAAATAATACAATTTTGGTTACATGTGGAACAAACGTTATTTATATTTTATATAAATAAAGTACTGAAGAACTGACGGGAGTTGATTTTGTCGATGTTTATTTAATTCAAAATCAATGATATGTTATTTTGCATGACAAGTACCTGTAGTTTTTAATATTTGAATTACGCACATTTTTATAATGTAAATGTTCGGACCTTTTGACAAGAATATCGAGAAACTCTCAAATGAATCATGATAAATAATATTTAAAGATAAAATTAATTCAATCAAACTATGTATCAGTAATAGAAATATTTCTCGAAAATTGTATTGATCCAAGCAATATTGAACACTAGTCTCGTTCAACCAAACGCTCGGCTGACACCGTAAATCTCCGAACAGGATTTACGGGGACACCCAAGTGTCGAGTTGAACGATACTATATTGTCCTCTGGCGTAGGATTACATACGACTACAAAAAATATTTCAATTGTTCGTACCATTTAAAACCTGACTATTTTCAGTGTATTAATAAGTTTCCTTGAAAAACAATGCTTAAGAATACACTACATTACATTTATCTATTATTTTCAAGAACTATTTAAGTGCTGTCAGCGGTATTGATTTGTGCTGAGATCCATACACCGTTTCACTTTCGGTTTGTCTGAGTAACTGCATAGGAGAGTTGATTAAAATCAACTCCAAAAAATACACTTTTCTGACGCTAAAATATGCTTTAATTTATCCGACATCTCAAAAAGTGTGATGAATGAAAGTTCACGAGACATCACTGAGATTTGTTCAGTTCCTGTGAAATTTCGAGCGGAAGTATAAGTGTTCGGATAATATACTCAAAATACGTAAGTACTGGTCGATTTTCATATCATATTCTACTTTGATATATGTTAAAAACATCAACATCTTATAAGATGTATGTCTTATTTCACCATCTATCGGTTTTTTAAATTAAACGATGATATTCAGAACAGAGTTATCGTTCGTGTTCAACCTTAATAAATCATAGCCATGTTTGATGCTTATGGTGTGCAATATCATGTTTGTTTTTTAAATTAATGGGTGAATGTATTGCATAAAAGCTTAGTGTATCGAGCCATTTTCAAGGAACATTCTGCATAAAATAGTACAGTCTGTTTCACTTTTGATGTTATTATTAAGTCAGGCGCGGATCGAAAATTAATTCTTAGAGGGGATCACTACTACGCATGTTAAATTGTCCAACAGCAGAAAAAAAACTATTTTTGTATTGTCTTGTTTATTTCTAGAACACATTTTATCCACCAATTAATGAAGATAAAGTTTAAAATCAATAAACCTCTAGAATTTATATTTGACAACAAGTACCTAGATTCTCTAAAATAGACTATAAACACGAGGCACGATTTTTTACTGCGAAACAGAAAGGGTCAAATAAAACCACGTGGTCTAAAATTTAAATGACAATAACATTCGCAGGGGTGTCACAGCTAATTAATAAAAGGATGATTTAACTGCTCACTATTATCGCTTTAACGGGTTCCCTCATTCAATAAACAGACTATTGAAAACATTGTACGGATCTGTTGACATTTGTTATGAGTTTGTGCATTTTTTAAATCTCGCGAGAAAAAAGGCCAACAACACTTTTTTGATTATCAGTGTGTTTATCAAAATCTGCAGTGAAATTATATTTTAAGCTGTATTTTGAGTTTAAATATACATTTATCTATTTATAAATGTACCTTTATAAAGGTTTCCTATGAATGACCGGTTTTATTTATAAAAATTAAGACTGTCTGATTATATAATTTTTGTTTTGAATTTCTCATTTGGCTTCATGATTTAAAATACTGTTCTTTATCACCACATTTCATTATCCCTTTTTCTTACTTGTGAATAATTACAATAAAAAAAAACTTTCAAATAATTGTTTTGTACTTTCACACTGTCTTTATTATTTATTTTATTTAGCAAAGATAACACTATAGAGTATGTTTAAATTTTTTTTCAGCGTCTGATTTATCCCAGCTCTATGGCGGTTGTCCAAGAGACATACATACACTTCGGGTGCACGGCTGCTAACAGGAATAATTTCCATTACGAAAAAAGTATTATGAGTTATAATCAAAACTGAGTTTAACATAGAAAAAAACCCATGGCATCTTCTGTTTCTTCAGCTTAATTGTGCATAGGAGCAAACATTTACTTCAGAACTAATGACGAATTTTAAGTTCATAGATTTCAGCTCAACACTTCTTAACAAGTAAATCGTACAACTAACCGTTTGTAATTATGATTTTAGCATACTTTCTTTTCCATGTACAAAAAAAAACCTTCCCGGAAGACAGTTATCCCAGGGTATGTAGTTAAAAGGTTCAATCTTTACTATAGTTTTACGATTTTTTTTTTTCTACAAAATGGGTTTTCTTAACTTATAAAGAACCATGAACCCTTTTCTCTTTCGAATTGTGAAAGCCCTTTTAGATATACCCCCTGGTATTTGCTGTTAAACAAACATGCCCAGCAAGTGATTTCGAGACTTTAAAAACTGTTTCTTAATAACAAATTTAAATACCTTAATAGATAAATATCACAATACAGTTGTCAAGATTTATTCACCTGTGAAAGAGGCGCTAGAAGGATTACTCCACCTTAAATGAATCCTTCAAACATATTATAAGCATTTAGGGGTACTAATTTTAAACTTATTGATCAATATACATCATAAGCGATGAAGAAGAAAAAACATACACAATGAATTGATGACACCTAAAAATAATTCGGAAATAAAAACGTTGACAGAAGGTTCGAAGAGTAGTTAAACATAACACTGATTATTAATTCTATCCTAATTAGGTCGCTTGTTTATCTTTCACTAATAATGAAAACTCGTCAATTTTTATCTTCATTGATTTAAGACAGTGTTTAAAATGTCAAATTACTTATATGAGTATCGGTCGTATGTGTTTGATTCATTTTGTAAACGTGTACAATGTTCTAGGTATGATTTAACATTTGGCGAAGCTCTGCAAATTTGTTAACCCGTACATAATATCATTTCTCTCTGTTTTAAATGAAAGATCTCACACCAATACATTTCCAAGTTTCACTTCAAATCATGGTATAGACAAAATATTCTTAAAAATGCTTACATCTGTGTTTTTAATCTGATTTCTTAGAGTAATGTTAGCTCTATAAAAATCTGGAACATTTATTTTTATTGTAATAGAAAATCACAATTTCAACATCAAGAAAAAAAATGTCGACATCAAAAACTAGTGTATCCTAAGTGAGACACTCTCAAAGTGACTCGGGTAATAAGTATTGGGTAAATAGGAAAACTCGAGCACTTCAAGACAATCACCTGTCAATATTATCATATGATTTTTTTTTTTTTGCTCCCTCTGTATTCAATCATATTCAATATCTGCACGAGCTATGTGCATTCCGCAATATACTTCACTTCCCTTTACCAGCCAAACCACGAATGTGACAAGTTCTACTAATCTCGTCACTTCTCGCGAGATCTCATTTAAGATACTAGTGTATCCTAAGTAAGACACTCTCAAAGTGACTCGGGTAATAAGTATTGGGTAAATAGGGAAACTCTTACTTCAAGTACCCAACCTCTCATTTACGTTTGTAACTCCAAACAGTTGCATGCATGGCATCATCCACTAAGTCTCTCCCAATACTTAACCCATTACTAAATAAACAACAATAAAACATTAATACATCATTTATTGAAATAACAAATATTAATCCATACAAACAATGCATAATACAATATAAGACACAGGGATCCCAATAACCATAACTAGTTCAAATGACTCCCCCCAACCCTCTAATTAGACTCAAATGCTTGTGGAAGTCTAGAATAATCCCCAAATTTGTCAAAAATAACATTAGCGTCCCTATCTTTCAAAACTGACACCTTTGCTAACAAATCACCCACCCCAGATGTACCAACTATCCTATTGATCCTAGAATATCTGTTGAATGATTGCCGACTTCGCCAACCAATATGCTCCATAATTTCTTCTGTAGAAGTTGTATTATATGCCATCAGGGTAATACCACAACCTGCCCTAAAACTGTGTGCTGTTTCCCCTTCATAAATATTCAAAGTAATAAGATATTTTTTTAACCTATCCGACATTGCTGAAGTTGTAACATGATTGTCTAACACTCAAGTCCTTGATGAGTCCAAAGACCGAAACAAATAACCTATCCTCAAATCAACACCCAAGTCCCTCGAGCCTTCTACATATTTCTTCAAACCTTCAACTGGACAAATAACTTGATTTTGAACCTTAGGTAGTACAAATTCATTTACATGCCCATTACCTAGGGTTTTCCCAACAGTATGGCTCAACAAATAACCCTTCTCATCTGACAGCTTCTTCACCTCCTGAGATAAACACAATGCCAAATCATTAGCACGATCACCAGAATAAAATAAAACTTTAAAGAAAGCTTGATCTCGCAAATAAACATATCTATTTCCAACAGTAAGATCCTTTTTTGACAATTGATCATTAAAATACAAACTCAATTTTTCCAATTTGTCCAGAAAAATCGGTTTGGCTTGTTTCGAAGACACATGCGACATTGCTTGTTCTAATTTTACTGCATCAACATACCTCCTTAAGAGAATACTATCTGCTGGATTACATCTTTCCAAATGTCTTGCATTATCCCAAGGTTCAACTCTACCTATCTCAATAAACATTGCTTTAAATTGCGCAATGTAAGAAGAGACTGTTCCAGCTGCTAGACGCACTGGACAAGAACATGAACTAGCACTTGCAACACCAAGAAAAGGACAAGATGAATCATGAACTTGAGTCTTACCCACTCTGTCCTTTCCCAGAAGAAATAATCTTAAATCTTCTGGAGTGGCTTTGAAAATTTTTTTTCCTGTAACATTTTCAAAATCCAACTTTAACGCTAATTTTTTCTTACAGTATGCCTTAGAATCTAGTAAATTGTTCAGGTAAGCAATGCGCCTTTCTGCAGAATATTGCATCAAACATTTCTTCTTCACAACACCATTACACAAGGATTGAGAATCAACTTCACTGACCAGAACTACCTGAAAATACAATGAAATTTTTATTTACTTTGAAAGAACTAACCTGACAACAATTAAATCATACAATAACCCATGTTTTGCTTCAGAAAACCCGGATTTTGAAGGGAATAAAAGCACACCCCTTTCCCCTTTCTTACTAAGTATAAACCTATCCATTGCATACTGACTGACCAAAGGCCACCAAACTGGGATTGGCAATAATTTTGGAATAACCATTGTACAAGCCTCAACACCCTGGTTTTTAAGATAGACAATAAGCGGAAGAATAAGCCTAAATGGAGGAAATACATATGGATTCTTCTCCAATGTTATATCCTGAGAAAATACATTCACACCAGCAGACAATGGGGTCGGGTATGGTGTGAAATGCCTTAAAGGTTTCCCATTTACTTGGCTAATCATACAATTTGAATCAAGGGACATTAGATCAACTGAATGTGGACCAAACCTCTTTTCAATAGTCTCAAACTTCTCCCTAGTTAACATACAATCCAATGCTGACAATCTTCTAGAATGACAATCTGCTGGGTTATCTTCAGATTTCACATACAACAAATGCAAATCCATATTATTATCCACACTGAAATTCCACAAACTCTTCATAATTCTGTTCAAAGCAGGGTCTTTCCCACTCATGCTCTCCCAACCATAGACACAAACCAAATTGTCTACATAAGCGTCTACCCTGTGGGTTTTTTTACCACATCTTTGACTGAACATAGAGCATTGAACAAAGCTTGAGCCTCTTTAACATGAATTGGCCTATCATCCTCATTCCTCCAGTAATCTGCACACACTATCTGTTGACCCTTAACATCTACTAGGGCCCCCCACTTAAACTTGGATGCATCTGAGGCTACTGTTATTTGTAAATGCTTTTCATTCCTCCAAGAAAAACAACCACTCCAATGATCTATAAATCTCCAATACAAAATTTCTTGTCTCAAATCATCTGTCATATCCACAAAACCACTTCTTTTAGCTGCTAAACCTATTGCTCTGTTTACTTCCTTTGTATACAACTTAGCCCCAGGAAACGCTAACATAAAAGATACACATTTGCCAGCAAACTTTTGTAAAGTAAGTACACTTGTCTTATCACAATCTAAGATACTTTCTCTTAAGCCGATTAACTTCTGAATTTTCTCATCTGGAATAATAAATGCTAATCTCTCAGAGTCAACTAACATCCCTAAAAACTTTATACATTTCACTGGAACTAAGACTGACGTTTTAATATTGAGAAAATATCCAACTCTTATCATCACTTGACAGACAATATATAATGCCTTTTCTGCTACCTGACTGTCATCCAGGTGACTGTCATTTGGAGAAACTTCAAGGTCATGGAAAAGAGACTGCAAAAATCCTCCAATCCATCTATCATCAATGTATTGCAAACATGGTACACCTAAAGACCTACACCAACTAGTAGCCACCATACCTGCACTTTGATAAATAAACGCACTTGCTTTAAATCCAAAAGGAAGAGTATTAAATTTCATAAACCATCCTCCAAATTGCAATCCAAAGTATTTTTTAGACTGCTCACTCAAAAAAATATGATCATATCCCGACTTGTCATCCATACTAGACATAAACATGCCTCTCTGAACTAAGCGTGGAACATCTTTTAAAGTATCTGAAGAAAAAGGGCAATCCTTCACCCAAAGATTCAAAAACCTTTCATCATGGCACAAACGTGGTTTTGCAGGTTCCACTGTAAGAGGCAAAACCAAGTGAGGTGGCTCGCAAAAACCTACCTTCCCAATCAGTGTAAGAGAACCATTTTCCAACCTTTCATACAATGTCTTAACAATGTAATCTTTAAATTGTGCACAAGAGGTAGAATTTGGAAAATAAACTGAGGGTGGGACATCCGAACTGTAACTCTTACCCTTAAAGGGATAGTCTCTAAGGTTCTATGAAAAAAATAAGATTCGTTTTTTTGCATTTGGATTAATAGTCCATGTCTAAAAACACTGATATGTCATGGCCTGCACCAAAAATATTACCTCTATCTTTTTTAATTCAATAAACAAAGTGCCGGATTGAATTTTTGTCATCCACACAAAAATTCGGCATTTATCTATGCTCTATTCACTGAGACCCCTGCTGACCCTGCTCGTAGAACACAGTGCGCAACACTGACCGCCGGTCATTTAGATGAAGATGTCAGAGGAGAAGAGATCAACACGTGGGAGAAAGCGAACTTTAACCGATTCAGCCAGAAAACGACACAGGAGCCTGGTTGTTTCGAAATATAATCAAGGAAGAATAGCTTTAGGTGAGCAGTATGATCGGTGGATGGAACTTAAGGAGACTTTGCAGCTAAAATCACATGCTGATGTTGCAGAGTAATTGCTTGATCGGTAAGTTTGAAAAACCAAATTTCCACAAAATTGTTGAATAGATAATTATCTGTGAGCAAGGAATTAAGACTTGGAAAGCATCTTTATCTCCCATTTTTATCTATGAGTGCAATTATTAAGAGTCTAAGAGGATTAACAAATGAAAACAAACTGTAAACACATCGGAGATAGCGAATACAGTTGAAGCTGATTGAAAGGGGCCCATAGAGGGTAATCGCTAATAATAATCCAAGGAAAGAGAATATGTCTGTAAATAAATTTTAAGTGCATTTTATACATGAACCAACAAACACATCTTTTACTTAAAACTCTAAATGCTCAATCCGTCTGTGTTATTATTTTTTTTGGGGGGGAGGGGGGGGGGGGTGGGGTTGGTTGTATGGTTTGGGTATTTTAATGGAAGGGGTGGGAGTGGGGTGAGTGTGGTTTCATAAATTCATTATACAAATTAAAAGTTTATGAATTATGATTTTAGAAATGAAAACTTGGCAGTAGAAAACTCTGCAAAGAAAATGAAAATCCAGTTGAATGCTAAAACATCAACTCCAGGACCTAGAGCTACAATTTTTTCACCAAATTTCTCAGATGTTTCTGAAATTTCTTCAGACCAGGAAAAGAAGAACAGGTACAGACATGATGAATTAGATAGTTGTTTTCCCCCCAATAACAATTCGTAAAGACAATCTTGAAATAATGATTTTGATTTTTTTTTCAGAAACTCAGATTTATCCGGTGTTGAAGAATTCAACAGAATTGATAAAATACAGAAAACTTTAAACAGTTTTTTAAATCCTTCAGAGTAAGTATATATAATGCAAAATGAGTCAATTTTCTGTCTTGTAGTGATATAAATAACAAAAATAATTTTTTTTTGTAGTCTGTCAATTTAACATTATTGTATGATTACTTTATTTTTCGTTTTAAAAAAAATGAATAAATTTGTACTGATCACATGTGTAAGTTATTGCATATTTAGATTGCTTACTTTATCCTAGTCTGCCCCCAATAAATCCTCTATACTGACTAAAAGTATCAGGAAATTTGTCCCTGATTCTCCAGACACAACAGCTGGGAATTACCCTACGGTTTCTTGCACCTAAATGGCCATGGTGCCAAAGGATAAACTGCCTATATGCTGCATGTCTATTCCCTCTGTTCAAATCTGCATCAGGGGCTGCAGCTATGATGTCTTCTCTATAGCGTCTTGCTACAAGTAAGACAAGGTCATCAAGGACAACCCTTTGAAAATCCTGAAAACATGATAAACATTGTTTAGTACAGTTTAATTAAGTTCAGTATATTCAATCTATGGTACATAAGTTTTAAGATCTTACAGGAACTATTGAAAAGCAGTTTGTTGGAGTTTGTCCACAACAGAGTTTCTCAATTTCTGAGGGCATCTCTCGACAGTGGTTGCAGGTGCACCAGCTCGGAACACCATCTGATGGTTGGGGGTGGTATCCTTGTCGTCTTTCATTCTGTGAGGCCTCATTTAAAACATCAAAAACAAAAGTTGGGTCCCGTTCACATATCCTTCCAACAAGGTTCCTCAGAGTTTGTTCTTCAAGTGTGGCAATAGTTGCCTAAAGATTACAATAGAAGTGTGAGAATTGTACAAGCAATAAAAGATGGCATCTCTTTAATGCTTTTGACATTTATGTGTATTATAAAATCAGAATTAAGGTGAAAGATTGCCTTATATCTTCGACTTCAACACACCCTGAGCTGAACATCTCTCTGCTCCCTAGCAGCAGCAACTCTTTCAGCAGCGGCTTCTTGATTAATTCGTCTTCGAGCACCCACTCCCCTTACACCCCGCACACCTCTTCCTCTAACACCTCCAGGGCGTCTTCCTCTTCGGCGCCCTCTGCCACGCCCCCTTATCCTCCTAAAATCTGAGGAAGAAGAGGACTCTGGGGAGGAAGACCTCTGGGATGATGCATTGAAATTCTAAAAGAAATTGTTTATATATTCTTTGGATATAAAAAATACTACTGGGTAATATACATGTATATAAAAATGTACATGTATACTCTACAATGTCATTATTGATTGCATACATCTTTTGATTTAATCACCAACTTTACATGTTATATCAATTAACACACACATACTTTATATCCATGCACATATATAATATCATAATGTATATATCAAGTATTTTGTAATACTTTCAGAAATATTGTCCCTTTTTTAGTTTTATTATGTAGAGTAATTGTTAAATTGATTTTTAATATATAACGAGAATTTAAATATAATACATCAGCTTTTCAATCCATTATTTATCACAGAGTAATGTTTAGATTTTTAAAATATAGCAGTAATGCAAAATTACTCAAAAATTTACCATACTATCATGATCACAATCTTATATTTATCATGTGTATTAATTTGAAATGTAGCAGGAATGTAAAATTATCAAAACTTTGCTGAAATTGTATGTTAAAAACCCACAAGCATTGTATTTATATTTTGTAAACATTGATGTTTTCATTCAGTTCACCCTTGTGAGGCCCCTCACATATTTAAATTAATCGAGGTCACCAAGTTCAGAAAGAGTTGTGTTTTAACAGATATAAACCGTTGTTTAAGGTTTATTTTATAAAGTTTAGACTTGAATAAACTTTTATAACAAATTTCTTACCTCTTCTGTCTCCATTTTGGGCTTCTCAGCAACGAAAGTGCAAATGATAACATCACTTTGTCGGGGGTCAGCATCTTCACGCGAAGTCGGCTATCTTCGGAAATCATGCCGAGCGATAATGAGGTTTAAACAACTTCACACACGGGTGATAGTATTTACTTAATTCTACTAATTAACAAACATCTTTTGATGTAACTATCAATAAATTGTGTCCTAATTATGCATTCTACACATGTAGTTTCTTTTTTCTTGCCTTAAAAAAATACACCTAGAACTTAGAGACTATCCCTTTAAAGTTTCCTTTAAAAGGTTTAAAACACTTTTTAACATCAACCCCCTCCTTTAGCCATTCAAGAACATTATCTGGGGCATCTATTTTTTCCCACTCATGTAAACATGAATGCAAATTCCCAGGTATAAAATTATTAGGATCCCTGAATCTTAGATTTTCCAAATCAAATTTAACATTTTTCTTAGCAACATCTTCAGCAGTCACACAAGGTGAGGGCTGAGCATTCTCACCACTGTAATTAACCCATTTTTCATCCTTTACTCTCTGAACAATACATTCTGGATCAAAACCAGAGTTAAATTCCCAATCAGGTATAACAGGACAAAATTTTCTCTTCTTAACCAACACCTCATTCTGAAATCAAAATGAATAACAGAACTAGAAAGGATGCAAAATAAGTTAATACAGAGGTGGATACTCAACCCTCAACTCATGTGAAAAATCACAAAGGGCATTAGAAACCCCCGAGTTGAAGGCCATGTACCCAAACATTATTCTTATTTTTTTCATTTTTGGACAATCAGCTACAAAATGTCCCAAGTCTTTACAAAACAAACATCTTCCCCTACGAGGGCGAATACCCATACCTCTAACTGAAGGACGAGGGAACCCAAAACTCTGTGCAGGGTATCCAGAATATGGCACAGGATAAGGGGAAAAAGGGAAATGTGGTTGTCCTAACAATGGTACATAAGGATAAGGATTAGCTTGCATTCCCGTCAAATCTCCCAAACTTTTGTTACTATTTTGACCCACGTTCTCTTTATCCTCAACTACCCCAGACCCTTCATACTTTTTTCCCCTTAAGCCAATCAGCTACCACATTTGCAATTTTTCTATCCTCAGCTGAACCAAATAGTTTCATAGTAAGCCCACATAAATCTTTAGAATTTTCATATTTTTTACAATGTGTGAAAGATTTTGAATAGAAATCAGCATCTTTGTGAGAATTTCTAAATGCGACATCAACAAGTGTTTCTAAAGCAGCCAGGAGGACATGCGCCTGTGTAAGGTTAGGACGACCAGCCAATATCCTAACTTGTCTTAAACACTCCTCTACCTGATCCTCCCCCGATTTCTCTTTCATAGATTCCATCTTCCTCTCAATGTCTCTTAATCTTGTTTCCATATTCTTGTCACCTAAATATAACAAACAATTATTTATTATTGCTTTTTTTTTTAAAATACCCCAATGCAAAATATACACATCTCTCCTTATATAAATCCAAATAAATTATACTAAAATAGTACCTGAAGCCTGTGAGACACTAGCTGTTGACACAGATGAGCTACATGTAGTAGAAGCAGTGGCAGCTGAACAGGATGAATCCACAGCTCCACTGTTTTGAACAGATGAAGCCGCCCCCTGGTTTACTTCAGCACTGGAAGTTTGCACTAGAACTTGACCTTTAGGTGCCCCCACCATGTTTGCCTGCTCTATGGCGAAATGCATCAATATAACCAGACTATCAAAATCCTCTTCTCTCCCAGTTAAAAGCAAAATATCCCTCGAGCTTTCTCCCGTGAGTCCTTCAAACTCTGTCCTTAACTCATCCAGATTATATCTATAGAAAATATACCTTAATTACCTTACAGGGAAAAGAATACCAAAATTTAAATAAATGTAATTAAAATATCAAAATATATGTCATAACTACATCAATACCTGGTTAATGCATGTCCTTTTTTTAGTCTGTTAAGGTCACATTCCTCTATCCTCTCTACTTGTGCTTTAAATTTTAATATTACAGGCACCAAAGACTTTCCCACTAATGAATGTTTTGGTTTTGGCACACTCATCCTATAATCAAAAAGATATATATAAATCAGAATTCTTAATTATCAACAGGGAACATAATATTACAATAAAGTGTATTAATATCAGCTATTTAACACTTAAATATATCGTGTACCTAATATGTAAGCCCCCTATGCCAAGACCCGCTCGGACAGCTCGATCTCAAGCCTCTGGCAAAATTACAAAATTTAACAGACCAAGTACTCCGCTCATCCCGCATATAAATACTTTTTAACATTATATACAAAATCACTAAATACTCCCCAACACTTAACCAATGTTCACTATAGCTATCAATAATAATAGCGTTACCCATGCATGCCTCATGCACAACTCCATTTTCCCGAGGTTACTTACATTAAAACAACACATGCAATCCTATAGGCTAAACCTATTCCATTGCCACAATTCCCATCACTTAGATTTTCCCTCGGCCACTACCGTTAAATTCTGAAAGCGTGCAATCCTATAGACCGAATCTATTCCATTGCCACAAATTTAACATTTTACTTATCATGACCACTGCCGTAAAACGTACATAAAATGTGCAATCCTATAGGCTTTACCTATTCAATTGCCATCATGAATAAATTAAAACTCACCTTCTACATGGGCCAAATACTTCTAACCTTGGACAAAAGCAAAAAGTCCGCGATAACGACCACTCACGTCTGCAGCCAAACCACGAATGTGACAAGTTCTACTAATCTCGTCACTTCTCGCGAGATCTCACTTATAATACAGTGTGGACCACCTTCTGTGGTTGAGACGCTTCCTTGAGTTGAGCGACCTCTACTTATAGTGCTTTTAATACCTTTAGGATTTCACTTGCCACGGAGGTTTCATCACTCTTCACAGATGCTTCTACAGAAGCGCATACTAAATCTAAAACCAACAACGATCCGCACCTTGGAATTCCTGATAATGACTTAACAATGTGAAAACTAATACTGTGAGTTGAATTGATAGACTTCTACTGGCTAGTTCGTTTCTAAATATATACATTACAAAAATACATTATCATAATATTATGTCGAATCAATGATCATTATCGATAGCTAAATACATTTCCACTATGGCGGGAAATACCAACATGTGAACCAGCTGCGTCTCGCATATAAATTTAAATTAACCGAGTATAAGCTTCTTTGCATACAAAACACAACCACAAACAAATGGTGTATGTCACCTTAAACAAAATGCAATATATGTACTACACAAATATCTAATAATATGAGACCTTATCTTTTAAGAACAGAGGAGAGTGTCGGGCTCGGCATGTTTATTTAGCAGGCACACATTCAGAATGCTTTGAATTCCATAATTCCGGAAAGTTAGAGTTACCTCCCATAAAACATTAAAAAAATATAAAGCGGTACCTGCAAACGGCCTTACTACATTATATATTGGTTAACCATTGGTGTCCTTTGCAGCCATTGTAGCATTGGCAAATTTTAAATCTTCAGAATTAAATATAAAATTTCCTCTCAATCTGCATTTAAATTACACAAGAGAGGTATTGTGAGCAATCTCATATATATCACCCCCAGTAAATAGAGTACATATTTTTATTATGATGTACCATTTATCTTTCAGCGGCCTTAAACGTGCACATATGACTAAAGCTTATAACCAGGATCTTTTTAAGTCACAGGAAATGTCAGGTTTCAGCTTAGTGACTAAGGTTCTTAACATCATCTGAAGCTCTCCATTTAAAATGTAAATATTGTAAATCCTAGGACAGGAGTTCTTACTGCAAGGTGGGACCAGTGTGAGAATTGTCTTCTTAACATCATCTGAAGCTCTCCATTTAAAATGTAAATATTGTAAATCCTAGGACAGGGGTTCTTACTGCAAGGTGGGACCAGAGAGTTAGTGCAAATGTATTTAATATTTTAAAAAATTGTTACGTCGAACAAACCTTATCTTTTTAAGGTAAGTCACTAAAGCTTAGTATTTGGACTCCTGTTTTCTTATAAAACATTGATAAAATGATGCCAGTGTACAAAATTTTATTTCTCTTCCTCTTGCACAAGTTATATCTTCTTGCTGGTTTGTTGCGATCTTTCATATTCTTTTCTATAAGCATGAAAATATTTTCTATACGTACTTCAATTTAAAATTGATTTTTTTTTGTAATTACAAATTTACATGCAATGGTTTGCTCTGTTGGAGTCGGTAATTTTATGCACTCACAAATGGCCTTATTCCCTCCTCTATATCATGCTTATACCTTTACCGTCCTGGGACATTGTCAGTTAGTTTATTAAACAGTGCTAAAATTGTTCATCTGCAATTAATGTCAAAAAATATTACATATAATTGGAGGTATATGTACCTTTCACATTATTACGATGTTTGCCAGTTGTGTATCAACCCCCACGCCTACCATAACTATACTTGGTACATGTAATAAAACCATTGGAATCTTCAAATATAAAACAATTACAAACAGTGGCTCTGTGTATCGCACCCATTCAACAACATGGACTTCCTGATGTTGATCTTAATTAAGATATTGTTTTCCATACAAATGTTGATACAGTTCCACAAACAAGCAGTGCCGATTCCTACTCTCACTTGATTGATAATTCCCTCTTTTGAAAGAATGAATATGGATCTAGCTTACAATAAAAAATGGACAATTCCTGGTCTTAAAAGAATTCTCTCAAGAATTAGAATGCTCCAGTACAGCAAAAGATTGTGTATTGTCATGGTTCCCAGTTCGTTATTTCATCAACTGACCTTGGTATTCGTGCAATTAAAATGCAGGCTTTGTGGTTTTTAACATGTCATTAATTTGACTACCTAAATGAAATAATAAAAAATAAGTTGATTTTTTTTCCTATCGCTCCATAAATGAAAGAATTATTTACTAGTATCTAAACAAACATCATGCATTTAGTCTAAAACACAACTGTTGACATCCCAATAGTTCTAGTACATAAACCAAAACTTTCCTTCGAATCTATGAACTGTACAGTATGATTTTTTTTTTTCAGACGGAAGCAGTATAACGGCCTCAGTTTACAGTGATTGTCTTGCCCATGGTGTCAAAAAATGAGAGTTCCGTTGTTCAGTTTTGAAGTTTTAGTTTGGTTTAATTTACTTGTTTCATTGTCAAGTTCAGAAGTTTCATTGTTCAGTTATTTCAGCAGTGTTTAGTTCAGTAGTTCTAGTATTGTTATTAAGTTTAGTAATTTCATTGTTAAGTTGCAGAAGTTGATCTTTGTGGTTACCAAGTCATCTTGCATGTAGTTCAAATGAAGTTTACGATATTGAACAAAAATCTGCAAAGTATATGCATGTATACGTATTTCATGAGTTTAAAAACTTCTTCAATTAGTCAAATATGTTTGGGTACCTTCTGCTGAAGTTCTAACTGAGGTTGTTACTTTGTTGACCATTTAAAGTACATCCTTCGTGCATTCTGGACAGAAAGTACTGGTAATTAATTAAGATATTATATGAATGTATCTAAAATAGTTCTTTTTGGAAATAATAAAAGCAAGTGAAATGCAACGAACACATTCCTTTATTATTATATATACCTAACATCGTTAGCAACAAGGTATCTGATAATCAGATAAATCGAACATCATTAAAATCAAGTATCTGATAATCAAATAAATCTAATATCTTTAGAATCAAGGTATCTGATAAATGGAACATCATTAGAATAAAGAATCTGAAAATCAGATTAATCGAACATCATTAGAATCGAGGTATCTAATCACACTCTTTAAAATGTTTGGCCGTTTTATCTTATCTTCCTTTGGTAGAAGAATGGCATTTTCATCAGCACACGTATTTAAATCAGCTATTATCAAGAGTTATCCGGAGAATCCGAAAGATTATCCTGGTATTGACACTCATCATCACATGATCATCTGCTATAGATGGATTATACTGATTCAAGATATTGTCCGTGACATAAATTTTTGTTGATGATTACTCTGTTCACTTTATTGCTGCTACAAGTTCCTGTTTCATCATGAGCACTAAGAAGTTCATCAATATACATACACCCCTTTTTCTGAGTATAATCCTGTGCTACATCATTATCATCATCTTGTAATTAAGACACATTTCACTAAAAAAAATATAAACCTACTGCAATTTAAAATTAAAATTAATGTAATTTATAAATAAATCAAGATACCAGGAAATAAAAAAGCACAAAAAAAAATTAGCCTGTGGAATAGGTCGAACAATTTATGCACTGCCAAATTCCCCATGGAATTGCTTCAACTGGATGTACTCCCTACTGATAAGCAATGGATACTAAGATAACATATTGATTAGTCTTGGGAAGTATATCTATAAACGTAAAAATTTCATCATTATTAAATAGAAAATGCAGGTATCAAAAATTCAAATACCAAGCTCCCTCATCTATTTTAATGCCAATAAAATGATATTAAAAACAAAGGTATCCCTTCTGCATCTGTTTCACAATATATTGGCCTGAGAACTAGAGAGAAAAATTATGTAGCCTTACATTCATTTCTTATAAAGATCAGTATTCATTACAAATCAAACATTAATGTTCAATAATTTAACATTAATTGAACAACATTAATGCAACAATCAACTGTATTTCAAATAGATCAATGGATATCTCAAAAAAAATTTGGCTATGACTTATTTGTCAATATGACAGTTTTTATAATAAACTATCAGAATTGATGAAATGTGAGATATCTAATTATTGTTTCCAGTTTGGGGGTATGAAGAAGTACAAAGTTCTTGCATCAATCGAAAATTATTCATTTCTTTTATCTCCAGGAATTTTATAATTATTATATGATTTTTGGTGTTGCTTGATACTTGCTATTACTGATTGTTTGCTTTTGTTAAAGACTAGCTTTTTTGGTGACTTAGTACACAAAAAATAATTACTTCATTACAAGATAGCATTTAGAAATACAGGTATATATTTGCTTCCTAATTTTCTAACAGTCAAAAATTTACATAATTTATGACATATACATAATTATAATGGGTTTTAATGATAGTTAATTGATGCCCTGTCAACTGAATTATACTTAGCATTTTCAATTCTATAAGTCCAAAAAAGGCCCTATAAGTAAACCTTATCCTTTAACAATATTTTGGGACCAGTTAATCCATGAAAATTACTCCCTCATTAACAAAGATGATCCTATAGTAGAAGATTTATCACCAAAATAGCAAGGTTACGTTAACATGAAGAAAACCCATCTTAATCGTATAACAAATAAAATACAAGCTATTTACAGTCGATTCTAGTTGCTTCAAGAGGGTTCTTGTGGTCTTCCTCTGACTTGAAGGATCATCTGCTAAAACACCTCCTCCATACTCTGCCATTTCCCTCGCCATGTTAGCATACCCCTTCTATTTCCTTCTCTCCTGCAGAATGACACTCAATTTTCCATTGTTTTAATTTTGACAACCAGGTATCAGAGTTTTTTGACTCGATGGGTCATTCTCTAGAGTTTTATCACGCGTATTTCCAAGATTATCTTGTTGTACAGAATAAACCCTACAAATACATTCGCACACAACTCCAAAGTGAGCGCTCGAATATTTGCGCAATGTATTGTATATATTATTGCTACTTGCGCAGTCGAAGACATGCCTTGCGCAATATTGTAGAAAGGTGTCAAAACGACGAATATGTGTTTGACGTTGTAACCAAAAAGTTGGATATAAAATATACTGTACATTCCAACAAGTAATCATTAATGAGCTTCTGAACTATCGAGATTGATGCAACATTTGACGGACCTACTAAACTTTCAATCAGAGGAAGAGCCACTCTCGCAGTGTCCCTTGTTTCTATGCTTACGCTGTGCATTATATTAACCTGTATCTCTTCGTCGACAACATAACCAAATACTGTGGTAACTGCAGCGGTCAACAAGACTCTTACCAACGAGCCCAACACAACTCTGTGCTCCTTTTTAAAGCTGTTTCCGTTATCAAGGAGCATTGTTATTGCTGTGTGCTTGTTAAACAGGCATATTAGGATTGACATTCGGCATTTTGTTAATAACAAACCAACAAATCGAGGAATTTATATAGATGAGTGGCAGTGGAACGGTTTGTTAAAACTTCTGCCAAAGATAATCTCAACTTTCTATGAAATAAAAGAGAGATATGTATAAATGTAATTTTATGAAGGCTTTAATATGTACACAATGTTTAAATGAACGAATAAAAAAATAGCAAGTTTATTTACGTAATATTTCATGTATTTTTTTTTAATCCATATCATAAATGAGCGACAATAAAACAGCATGTCTGTAATTTACCTAACAGACTTCGTACAACTATGGGGACAAAACTAATCGTCCATAAGTTCTAGTAAAGTTTGTTCATTGCTAACATCAAGAGATTCTTCCTTTCCGGACACAGTTCAATATCTAGCACTTTTGTGTCGACACCATTAGCTTGCACTTCTCTTTTGCAGAAAAAAGTACGAGAAATCAAAACGTCCTTGCTGATATGTATATACAGCGTTATTCCGGGCCCGAAATCCTTTGTTTATTCACAAGTAGAGTGTATTGACGTCATATCCAACAACTTTTATGCAAGGTTTCTCGGGATTGTTTCTGGTGAACGTTTTCTCTGCTGTAGCATGTCGGTGAAAAATTATGGAGGGTCCATCAATGTTGTTGTTTTTTACATTATGGAACAAGTCCTTGTCCTCTTCTTCGAACAAGGAAAACGAAGTTACGGTTCTTGCGCTTATGGAGGGCCCACCAATGTTGTTGTTTTTTACACTATAGAACAAGTCCTTGTCCTCTTCTTCGAACAAGGAAAACGAAGTTACGGTTCTTGCGCTTGCATTGAACAACATTTGCCTAGCAAATCCCGGCACTGACATAGCTGATTTGAAGATGTCGATTTTTTAATGAAAATAGAAGTTTCGTAATTTTGTCACTGCAGAGACGAACAGTGAGACATCTAAATTATTAAACCATATTACAAAGTCTCACAGACAGGTCATTTTCTCTCGCTCCCAGACGTCCTTACAGAATCTGTATTCCTCTTCAGTAATGTTCTTGTGTTACAAAGAGCTGTAAAATGCTCTGTGTGGTGGAAGAGCGCCTTCCTCTTAACGTGAAAAGTCGTCCAGATATTCATAAGGGAAAAAACCCTTTGCTTCCGGTATCCCGTATTTTTTTAAGAAATTGACTGTACGACGCGCCAGGAGCCTGGAAATTGGTGATATCCAGAAATCGTAATAAATCATTGCTTAGGCAAGTGTACGTGTTGTTTTTCTTAATTATTACTCCTTAAGATTTATGGAGACAGATATATTTTGTGATGTGCTTCTTTATAAGGTTCAAGTCGTAGCGCGCAGAGTTGAATCGCAAAACGGGCACTTGTTGGCAGTAGAAGTTAAATTTGCCAAGCCACTTACTTAACGCATTTGTCATTAAATCTGGGGCGTGGCTCTCCTCTATTTCTTTTTTCGCCGTCCAGTGTTCAAGTTGACATTCTAAATTCTGTATCACCCCACCCCATTTGTTTTGCGCCAGGGATTTGCAGTTTGCTGCTTTGTCCTTCATATAGGTAACCATATCAATTGATCCGGGTCTTCATCAACAAAACACATCGGTTCCGTGAAATGCTCCAGCTTGCCACTGTAATTTCCGGTCGAGAGGACTGTTCTCTTCAGCCCGCAAGATTGCTTCAAAGTCAAACACTACAAACCATTCCTAAACACAGTCCTGTGCAGGAACAACACAATTGAATTCTTTTAACAGTTCGAAAATGGTCTCCTTTCTGTAATAAAAAATCCTCCCGGGAAAATAAACTTGGTTTTGTTTTGACAAATTCGTTCATGTTTTAAGCATCGCCAAGCGGTCGGAAAAAATGTCTCGCACATTTGACACTGGTACTTCTAGAATAAGCCTTTAAATTTGTAATGTAGGACAGATGACTTTCATAAATGTTCAGATTCATTTGGTCTTTGAAACTACACACGCTGCGCCTCTCGGGTTGTGCCGATCCGTCTTCACATAACTTAACAAGTTGACACAAACTTTAAAACATTTTTCTAACTCGAGTAGTTCTTCATTTAAAATCAAACCCTGGTGATTGTTGTATGGAGGACATGCTTGTGCATTAGCTTGACTATTGAGATGCTTACACCAAGTATCATACAAGGTTTTAGTCATTGTGTTTATGTTTGTCAAGCAATGACCCTTATGTACAGCTGAACAGCAGAAAATTCCTAGATTGTCATTGTATCTTTTACCGGATCGATTTTTGACAAGAGCTCGCAAATTTCAACATGGGTTCTTTTCGTAATTGACTTAAAGAAAAATGGCAGATCTTATTCTGAATCCCGCTCAATTCAAGCGTAGACATTTAAATTTGCCTGTTCGAATAAATATGATTATAAATAGCATAACAAAAATATAATAAAAACAAGGTCTTTATTCATAGTTAATCAAACACGCAGGGAAAATTAATTAAAATATATCAGTTCTAAACAATTCCTTCTTAACAGTCACAAATCCATATTCAGCATGTTTGTGTCTATTTCGTTTTACTTCAGTCATTTTTTCTTCACTGGTTAAACACGACGTTTTCACTCATTATTTCATTTTTAACGAATAAATATTCCAGCCTGTTCTCCCTCTCCAGGTATTGCGTTGATTTGGGGTTTATCTTGAAGTCCGAGCCCGATCCCCCACAGGCGGACAGACGGGGATGCCTCAGCCAGTATTTTTGGAAAAGTTTCTATCACGGCTCTCTCCAAGTGTTGATTTTGCTTCTGGATTCTAGATTTCCGTCCGACTGTGACAATGAGGAGTCGAAACGCGAATACATTCGTTAATATTTATAAATAAAATGAGGGCATAGATTTGAAATACGGAAAAATGCAGTTTTACGCTGTTTAGCCAAAATCTGTCTTAACAGTTTTTAGCTCACCTGAGCTGAAAGCTCAAGTGAGCTTTTCTGATCACCCGTTGTCCGTCGTCCGGCTGTCTGTCCGTCTGTAAACTTTTTACATTTTGATCTTCTTCTCTAAAACCACTTGGCCAAATTTAACCAAATTTGGCACAAATCATCCTTTGAAGTAGGTGAATATAATTTTGCAAAAATAAAAGGCCAGATTGTATTCAAAGCGGAGAAAACCTCGAAACTGTAAAAACCTCGAAACTGTAAAAAAAAAAGAGGGGGGGGGGGTGCATTTTAAAAAATCTTCTTCTCAAGAACTACTGAGTTAATCTTAACATAATTTAGCATAAATCATCCTTAGGGAAAGGAAAATATAAATTGCAAAAATTATAGGCGAATTCTGTTCCAAATTTGAGATAATTGCGAAAATACTAATGAAGAATGGCTCGTTACTCCATATATCGTAAACTGGCAATTCATTGCGATAGACTGGTCTTATGACAGGCATCGCCAGTCTACCGCATCTCAAAAACGAGGTTCTTTGTTTGAAGCTGGCAGTTTGTTGTGCAACAGTTCACGTGCGAATATAATCTATGAAACATGGAAATAACATTGGTGCCGATTATTGTGAAGTAAATTGAGGTTAAATATTTCAACGCGTTGTCATTTTCACTTGTGAGGGTGGTTATAGCTTGTTTTGAATTTTTCGTTTCATTTTGCTTTTTAACTTGGGAAACAATCGCATTGTATTTGGAACATAAACTTCGGTAAATAGGCAGTTGATTGTTTACCTGCGAAAATGATAAAATCTGATGCATTAACAACGTACTAAAGTGCATTTCCCTCTGTTTTCATTGTTTATTAATTTTATAATTGTGTCAACATGGATCAAACAAGGGAGCGACTTTGAATGAAAAAATCGAATTTTGATCGGTAACTTCGCCGGAATTTCCTCCGAAAGAGAATTTGAAGTAGCCATGTATTCCGAGTTTATATTTTTGCCCTTTTACAATTGCAAACATTTAAATTTGCTCCATTTTAAATTCACCCAGAAACAGTTTTGTTTAAGATAGAATACCGTTTGCTTTTATTTCGCCCAGTTTAAAATTTGACCACTACCGACATGGGCCAGGGGTGAAAATAAAACGGATGCAAAAATTTCACAGTATATAGTAATATAGAGAATACATTCATTTTGAAGGTTGAAAATGGTGAGAAGACTTTTCAAGTAAATTGTTCACCCCTGTCCTTCCACGTACTGAAGACAGTGCTCCATGGAGACAAAGGGCATCTACCACTACTGGGGCCCCAGGAGCCATCTGTTTGTACCCTTCCTTAATGCTAGGGTTAACTGGGTCGGTAATGTACTACAAACAATGTATACAAAATATTATTGGTGTCAGTTTCTCTCTATGCTGATTTCCTTCTAGTGATATTGCAATACTATTCTTAGTTTATTAAATGAATAGTGAAAATATGAACAAAAAAGTTTTGACCATAAAAAGAAGAATTAATTCACTTATATATTTTGCCAGCTGCATTCGGGGCCTTGTTTTGGGGTAATAATCCCGTTCTTGTTCTTCTTTATCCGCACCCACCTCTGGAGTGTTATAGTTTGAATGGAGACCTGAATAAAAAAAACCCATGCCATGAAATAAGTTTAATACATACATGACCAGTACGTGTATATTTTAAATTGGCTGAAGTGATGTTTAATAAATAATTCAAAGTACCGGTAGTAAATTTTAAAACATACATGTAACCTATTTTTTAGATACATGTAAATCTTTAATACAATATTTTTCAAAGAATAAAAGCAATAAGAAAATATGATCATGATATAACTACTAATCTTTTAAATCCAAACAAAAATCAAAGACGAATTACATGCGTGTGTATATATATATATATATATATATATATATATATATATATATATATATATATATATATATATATATATTACGATTAAGATGTACGAATACCTTCAAGCTGATATTTTAAAGAAGCAATCTCCATTCTCAAGTCACTGATTGTAACTTTATTTGCCTCACATCGCTGACATTGAGTAGTGCTTTCCTCAATGCCCATTGAGTATGAGATAGCAGAACTGATAAATGGGTCAAAGAAAGAATGAGACTGTGAAGTTATTGAAGTAGGAGTACTGCTAAGGCAAGGCTGGAGGTTCGAATTAGAAAAAGAAAGGTCTGAAGAGACGGGGGAAACAGGAGGTGGATTTGAGGAAATGGGTGGAACAAGAGATGGATTTAAGGAGATAGGTAGAACAGATGAACTTTGAGCATTCAGATTAGTCTGAAAGGTATTGGTGCTTGACAAGGTTTGAGCAAGTGATAGAATATTATGACCATGCTGCATATTTGTTACCATGTTCTGACAGAAATTAGAATTGTGGTAGAAATTATGCATGCTAGGTGGGAAATTTGCATAGTTATTGCTTACACCCTCAGAGTTTTGAGAGGGAAACTGTACAAAAGATTTGTTAAGGGTAGAATGCACATAGTCAGATGAAATTTGAAGAGTGCTTTGACTTGGAAGGGTGTTCGAAGTATTTTGCTCGTAAGACTTAGGATTTTGATCTACTCTACCTACATGCGAATCTCCATGACAACATTTACAATTTACTTGCCTATGAACGTGCTCTTTTGTGAAAGAGGTAAAAAAGTTAAGACTGTTGCGTGAATTAGCAGACGGAAAGAAGTCAAAACAATGACCTTTTCCGAATTTACTCCGCACACAATGCGATCACGCAACATATCATTTTCCAGTGCCCCGAATTTACAGTTTTTAGCAATTACACGCAAATCGGTCACATACTGATCTATCGTTTCAGTCTTACCTTGCAGTCGCGGATAGAATTTATGACGCCACACCATGATATTTTCACGTGGTGCACAGTGATCCTTGAATTTCTTGAACAAGGGTTCAATTTTGTCCTTATCATCTTGTGAAATAGTCATCGTGTTGAAGATTTCACGTCCATCCTGTCCGATTATATTGAGAAATGCACTTCATTTGTCCTTTTCATCCCGTTCATGCATGGCGATGTTCAAAGACAGTCGAATGGTCTGTTCCCATTTCCTTCTTTTTTCGGGTAGATTTCCATCCGATGATGAGAAATCGAGCTCCGGTGGCGGTCTTAAGTGTTCCATCTGACACCATGTAGTGTTATGACGGACGTATGACAGACAATAATCTGATGATTGCTGAAATATGGCAACAAGTTGAACGACACGTTTGTGCTAGTTCGACATTTAAATAAACTGGTACCTAAAACTGGTATTACATGTATAAAACGAAAGTAGACAAAATCATATACGTACAACAATTATAGTTCCGAATTGATATTTTAGATAATAATATTACAGTATGTTGCAAACATGATTGATAATATTCCAAAATATTATGATTAGAGTAAATTCTTAAAGTTTCTTTAAAATCGACTATAGAAAATGTGACCAAAAAAAAAATAATTATAGAAGAGAAGAAACGAAGCTGCTGAGAGCAATAACAACATCGTCTTCCGTTCCGTTATATCATTATTTACAACTTTCCCCTTTTAAGGAGTGAAGGGATACTTTTAAAAAGTTCATAAGTAAAAATTAACACTGTATCTTACAGCTCGGACAAATTGTGGAATAAGTAAACAGAAAGTAATAATTTGGTTAGTTGTACATAAAGAAGAGTATTAACATGGTACTACTTATATTGCAGGTTTAAAGTAGTACCATAAACTAATAAACAATATGCGAACAAAATAGAGTCGTAAACATTTACCTTTTTATTTTAAAATGATCTGGAAAGCTATCAACATTTACTACACATCCGTAAGAAAATATGTTTTGTCTAATTTCCTTTAAACTATCTTCAAAATGGCAGCTACAAAACTCTGATGATTATAGATGGCAAACGAATACAAATGATTCCGTCACTGTCAAAACCATCTTACTTAGACTCTTTATAAAGTTTACTGCCTCACCAACAAGAGGCCTATGAGCCAAATCGCTAACCTGCACACTGCCTGAAAAAAGAGCTTTACAAATGAAGTAAATTTATTTTTTACATTATTTTTAATTTAAAATTGAAGTCAATGATAATTGATAATGGAGATGTGTGCAGCCGGAGGCTTAAAGGGCAACTTCACAAATCACTCGGGGAAAAGAACATGCGCAACACAGATGTATTTCTCCGGAATGAACGAACTAGTGTCGCGTACAGGCCAGCGTTCCGAAAAAGCAGTTAGAAAGTACAAGAGATCGTCTGATGAAATACAAGAAAAAGTGAGCTCTGTCCTCTCAGCTATGTTAAGGAAGGTCGATGAATTCTTCCACGTGTCATTAAGAAAAATGTGCATAAGCCCCGCCCCTTATTCATGAGATTTTAAGAGATATGGGTATTTCGGTAATTAACAAACATCTACCAAAATGAATATGATTAATTATTGGGTGTGAATGGTTCAAGAAAGGTGTACTGAAATAAAAACATAAACTATTCTTTATATCTCGCGAAATCATGAAATTCCTAAGTCGTCTGATGACGTTTCGAGGCTGACTACGTCACATCGGCGCTTTCAGCTGTGATCAGAATAAACATGTGGACTTCAGTGATATATCTCGGAATTTAACTCGTTTACAACCGGCGTGGACAGAAATCGGCATAGGATTCAACTGAACAAGGTAGGATAGTGTTCGAACATCAGTCACCAGTCAGGCAAAGTAATTGTTCTGCGTTTCGCTAGTTTTGATCATACAGAACATTGAGGATCATTGTAGCTTTTTACTGGTCTCATATCGCGATAATATTAGATCGCATTTCCTCCATGTTCAATTACACAATAAAAAGTCCATGGCCAAACACTGTACATGCTAGCACAAAGATTTTAATTTAATCTCATCATTATATAGTGCTACATAACTATACCTTTTATTATTGATGTTGATAGAAAGTGAATTTATTTCATATGTTACTTCCAGTTAAGTTTGTGTTAAAAAGAAAATTGTCCTTTTACTTTAGCATTTCACTGATGGAACACCAACTGACAGGTATTCAGATCAAATATCTGCAGTTGCTACCAGCTATGACTCAGTGACCCCAGCCCGAAAACCACCCACCAAAAGAGTGCATGCATGTACAGTTACTAGAAATGCTTCTTGTGAAAGTACATATTCATCAAAGCGACAAATTCTTGCAGATACTTCTGCTATTGAGTAAGCTACTAAAAAGTACTACATATATATTTAATGAGCATAGAAATAGCATTTTATTGCTTTTCATTTCAAAGTAATTGTAATAAATTTCATTGTTTCAACTTTAAGGAAAAACCAGAATATGAATGCTGGATCCAGTGCCATGCCAGGACCTTTAGAACCTCCAGCTCAACCTTAGTGTTGTCCAACTCCTTTTGTTACGCGTTTTGACAGTTCAGGTAATATCCCCATCTAAACTTAATGGCAAATAAAACTCCCAATTACCCACCCCTTATTATAGGTGGCGCTCACAACGATTAGGTTCAACGCTATTCTCGCCTCCGCGACTGAAGATCGCTTTCACTTTAACCTTCAATCGTAATTCGCTTCGCAGATTCCTTTAAACATTATACATAATGGCTGATTACGGATCGTGGTGCCTGAAAGATATAAGAGACGAATTGCGTCGACGGAATGCGCGAGTCTCCGGTCGGAAAAGAGAGCTTGTCGAAAGGTCTGACTCGCTTCGATATTTAACCATAATTTCCTCTGTTAAACATTATTGACATGTAGAGTGGTGAATAAATGAAATCTAAATGTTTTAAAGTTGTTTTAACTGGTGTATGAGAAATATTTACTTACGCAAATGACTATTACAGTTGTAGCTATAGTGTTAAGTCATGAAACATTATTTTGAAGTAAAAAAAATACTGAACACAAACTTGAATATACACAAGGAAAAATGTCTTTCATTTTAGCACATAATTGAATGAAAAGAATTAGAAAAATAACAACAAATCCGAATTAAGTAAAAGATTAAACTTATTATGGTCTATATTTTCAGACTAGAAGCTTGAAACAGTAATTTTGGTAGCAGTGAGAATGTTGAGAGAGAATATGAAATGAAAGTGCCCTGCTATGAGCAGTACAAAGATATTAACAAAGACACACAATTTACACCTGTAAAGAAAGAAGCAATTGCTGCATATTTAGGGAAAATGGGGAAAAGTGTGGATGATCATGTGAAGTATATATATGAGAGCAAGTTTCTGAAATATGTGCGATTGGCGTGTGATGTTGGTTTGTTTTTTGTGAGAGCTGAATGTCATGCAGAGATGAAGAAAAGCATTTCATACAAAGTGGATGTCTGTGTGGATGTAGATGGATGTATTGTGCAATGCCAGTGTGAATGTGCTGCAGGGATGGGCCCATCTGCTGTGTGTAAGCATGTATCTACTGTGTTGTTTGGTTTAACAATGTTTAGTGAGTGTGGAGACATAGTAACAGAAGAAACATGTACTCAAAACCTACAAACATTTCATCATACCAAACGTTATAAGGGTAGCCCCGGGCATCAAGGCCAAAGACTTACCATTGGCTAACCAAGACCTAAATGTCATTTTTGAACCTCGACCAAGAGAATTTCAAAATGCTGCTGGACATCAAGACATTTTCAGAAATGTGTGGTTAAATCACCCAAATCTTGATTATTTCCCTGTGTCTCAGCTATTTTCATATGCCAACAAAGTGGCTTTAAACAATGACCATGACTATCTACAAGGTTCTCTTTCCGACAACTGGCTTCGGAATATGAATATTACTGCCATAAATGACAATGAAATAATGCGGACGGAAAGACAGACATGTGGACAAAGTAACAATAAATTATGGCATACTGAACGTCAAAAGAGAATTCATTCCTCTAACTTTGGAAAAATTTGTAAAGCAACTGAGAAAACTGATCTAAACAAAGTTGCCAAAAATTTGACAAAACATAGCCCCCAATTATTTGCCCCTGCTATTTTACATGGCAAATGCTATGAATCAGTTGCTTTACAGGAATTTCAAGAAAAATCTGGTATTCAAACCAAAAAGTGTGGTATTTTTGTGTCTAAATCACATCCTTACTTGGCTGCATCTCCTGATGCAGTCATTGATGACAACAGATTAGTTGAAATCAAATGTCCCTATTCAGCAAAAAACAAAGAAATATCAGAGGAAACTGTACCTTATCTTAATTATGTTAATGACACCTTAGAGCTTGACAATTCTCATGATTATTACTATCAAGTGCAAGGACAGCTCTTCTGTTCTGGAAGGAAGGAATGTACATTTATTGTTTATACTTTAAAAGACATAAAAACAGTTACAATACTTAGAGATGAACATTTTATTGAAAACATGCTCAAGAAATTGAAAGAATTCTTTGAGACTCATTTCAAGAAAGCTGTTTTGAATAGGTTTTTTTTTCCAACAAACGGATTAAATGCTGAGATGTGCCTTATTGAGTTCTTGTGGAATTCTTGGTATACATTAGACTTCCCTGTATATTAGTTGAACATAAAACTCTGACTGTACACTAGATTGAAATATGCAGCACTTACAAATTGGATACATTTTCAGTGCACAATTGTTTATAAAAAGTGTTTTTTGATAATAAAAAATTTCAATCTATAAATATGTGATACTTTTTGTTTTCTGCAAAAAACTGAAAGTTTTTAACTTGAATAGGAGTGTATTTATGCATGTTTCGGGACAATGCACTTTCGAAAATTGCACATAATAAAACACACATAAGAAATTTCACTTGCTAATTTTGTTTCCGTAGAGTTGAGGGGTCCTTTTAATATCTTATATGTTTTCGCAAGCCCTATCAACCTCTCAATGTGAACACGTTTGCTTGAAATATTTCTGTCTCTTAAAACAGTTTTATTAGACATACGGTTTTTTTTCTTAAAGAATGTGGGAATGTTCACCTTAACATCCTTTGGGGCAAACAAATCCTGGACATTGAATCCTTTGTCTGACATAATCGAGTCTCCTGGTTCACAAATGTTTGTTAAAGGGCTACGTTCAACAATTTGCCTGTCACTGGTAGACCCTCCATAAGCTGGGGAGATGTATGATATAAGTCCTCCAGGTGTAGCACTTACAAGCACTTTAACAGTGTTTCTGTTTTTGTAAGTTGAGAAGGTAGATTGTTGAGCAACAGGGGGTTTTGGTTTTTTGACTGGGATTTCAGTGCCATCAATAATAACTCTTGTAGAGGGAAATTTTTGAAAAAAGTCACAGGGTGAAAACAAATTAACTGTGTCTCTATCAGGCCAGAAATTAATTTCTCTAAATTGTCTTGCCATAAAATTTACCCATGTAATCCAAATGTTGTCTACTGTAGTTTTTGATATTCCAAATGAGCGACTCAATTCATAGTTTGTTTGGTTCTGTCTTAGTTTTATCAAAGTTAAAAACAGTTGATTTTCAACTGACAAATTTTGAACTTGATTGTAAAGATATCTTAGATGATAAGCAGCTGGACCTAAACTATGAAGAACAAAAAGGAAATCTGTGTGTGTTGCAAGACCGGTGTAAAATAGCATTCCTTCATGGTCATCAATAAAGTTTTCTATGGATAAAAAAGGTGTAGGGATGGTTTGAGATGATGTCTCTGTGAAGCACACTTCTTCCTTGTCTTCCAACTCAGTAAAATTTGATGCATCTTCGTCCTGATTTAAGTTGCTGTCTGTTGAATCAACAGTACACCAGTTTGCCACATCAGAGATATCAGCATCATCCATCAATACTTCTAATGGTTCTTCAGCCTCATTCTTAATCTCTTCAACTTTAAGATTGCGCGCATCTCTTCGCTCACTTCGCTCATCTTTTTTCTGTTTGATGCAGCTATTCCAAGGAAAAACTGAAGGGATCGCATCAGCCTTTCTTTGTTTTTTCAAAGGATCAGTTCCTAAAACAAATATTAATACATTTTCATTTTATTTATTCAAATTGCTGGTCTTATAATGAATTTCTTTTATGAAAAAAAGGCTCAGATTACATCTTCTCTCAATAGCAGACAGGCTTTACCTGAAGCTATGACTATATTAAGCTTCAGTTCTAATTAGTGAAAAATTTCTTCCATTTCATTTCTTTCTCAAATTTTGATAACAACATTCAACATTATAAATATTATAATGAATTTTATCTGATTCATAAGTTTGATAACAACATTTAACATAAAAGAAAATAATAAATCTTATCCTGCATGTTGTAACATTCCTCCTCCAAGAAATTGATTTTCTTCATCATTCTTCATCACATTCTGTCAGCTCAAGTTAAATATGGGTCTATGCTTTGTGATTTATGACAAAACAAAATAGCCATGGAAGAGCAAACTTTGTAACATAATCACAAGTTTGTCAATTTCATTGCATATTTTGAATCTGCCAATTTATTCAAACATGGCCAATCAATTCATGAAAATAAAGTAAAAAATTATTCAACAACGAACAAAAGTATACAACATATAAATAATCAAGACACATATGTTTTCACTTTCTCGTTTTTTTCATTTTCGGGACATCAATGCATTACAATGCAAAGCAATCCGACCCCCCCCCCCCCCCCCCCCCCTCCGCCCAGTGAAAACAGTCTCACTCATTATAAAAATTTAATACCAAAACACAAATTCAATTAACTGAAAATTGTTATAACGCCAATGAAACAACATATCAGAGAGAAAACTTACCGTGTGAAGTTACAGATATGAAGTCATCTTCCCGAAAATGTTTGTGACAGACAACGCTGTGTGGCTGAGGACACCATTGTTTATAGCGAAACTCCTCGCTGTTTCTTTTGATGGCTAACACCCAGAGTTTCTTCAGTTTTTTGTCTGTAGGGAAACTCAATCCACCGCGGGTTGAGCACCCAGGGACACAGCAACATGTAGGCATTACGATAACAATTGTAAACACTAAAACAGTGACGAGCTACTACCGGAAGTATAGATCGTGAACCTAAACGTTCGTAGCGCCACCTATATTTTAACAAAGGGGGAAAACCGACAAATATCGATCATTGTTTATTTAAACAGCAGAGTTTTTCATATTTTACTTATGTCACTTTGTTTTTAAAACAAAAAACTTTTTCAAGTAAGATTAAAGTTATTTTATTTGCATCCAGACATACTGATTTAGTTTTGTACAGAATTGCAACAAATTCAGTAAGTCAGTTAGCATCATTATTTTGCACAAATGGCTTAAAGTGATGTACATAGAACTCGGACAGTATTCTGACCAAGGCATCCATAGTGGGCCTGTGGGGATAAATTCGTTCCACATAGAAGTCTTGCTTGGTGTATGTAATAAAATCACAAAAAGGGGCCCCAAATACAAGAAGTTGACCCCGGATTTGATACCAGTGTGTATGACTGTTTTTAAAAAAAAAAACAAATCACCATTTCTTGTTTCGCAAGCTTCACAAATGGACATGACTCTGACAGAGTATGGACATGACTCTGACAGAGAATGGACATTTGATTTCAATAATAGCCGTTGTTCAGTTGATTTTTCAAACATTATGCAATCAGGTGTTGCACCGAGAAAATGCAAATCAGGGTTGACTATCAAACCAACTTCATGAAGATTTCCTGTATTTCTGATGTACATTTGCTTTGCAACAATTTCATAAGCTTTCCCATATGATGTAGATGAGGATGAAAACTTTTTTTTGAAAGGTATTTTTCATGAAAGTTTCATTATTGTCCGTTTTCCTTCTCATTATGAGTCCAAAATTGGAAGCAGTAATTCTCTTACTTCGCTCTGTGTACCATCTCGGGTCAGAACTGTAAGCGAGTTGACCTTCCTCACTAAGTTTGCTCCACTCATGTGCTAGTCTTTTTTATCTTTGTCACGTTGTGGAGTTTGAAGGTCTGTATTTTTCTTCATAGTGATATCTGTATGGTTAGCAATTTCATTGCTCACGATTTACAGGGTATTCATGATTCCGTCTTGAGTGGAAGTAATAATTCCGTAGTCTTCCTTGCTCATAGGCGAGGAATCGTCTCTGAATGCTGCCATTTCTAAGGCCATGGGATCCTGTGTTTGTGTCAAGAGAGTAAATCGTAGTCCATGATTCTACGTCCATGATTTTTTGATTGATAAATATACTCTCTAGGAGTGATGACAAAATGTAGCTGGGGTCATTGCGTAGTACCTGCAGGTGTCAGGTGCTGAAACCTATTGAATCATTGTAAACATCGCTACCTCCTAGTCTGACTGACATTTCTAAAAATAATAAAAAAAGTGATGTAATCATAGGGGTATGGAATAGAGTGTTTTGTTCATTTAGAAATTAAAACAATGATGTGTAATTTGTCTTCTTCTTGAGTAGATGGAACACAACGATAGACTAGGAGAAACAGAGGAAATTATTAGAGATTACAGACGTGACTTCAAGAATCGAGAGTCTGGAAGCTCTTCAGAAAATACTGGTACATTAGCCGAAAGACCCACTCCCGGAAGACTACTCACGATTTATTGGGTTGGAGAGGGAGCCAAACTTCACTTACTGGAGGAAATGACCGGAGTTCCATTAAAAGAATTCGGGATTGTTTGAGGAGAATGTTCAGCCGAAAAGGGAGAGAGTGTTTTCACATAATGAATCAGATCGACAACATGAAGATTGCCTTGTTGGAATTTGCGTTCATGAAACTGATAAAAAATCTGGAGAAACCGGGAGTCACCTTAAGCCAAGAGACCAGCGTGTAAGATTTAACCCGAAGATTGGACAAGTGAATGGATGACTGCTGTAGTAGATCGGAGTCAATTTGTGCGACGGATTCAAAAGACTGGGTGCCTAATTGAACCTATTTTAAAAAGACGTTCAAAGTTGTATAATTATTTGTCTTAAAATGATTTTTACTCTTGTAGAAAAAATTGTTTCATTGTCTGAATATCTAATTTGTTATTTCATAAATGAAAGACAAGAGACAGGTCAATATTGAGGACATAAAGAGTTAGGCAAAGAATCAGAGCAAGCGCTGAAAGACTTGGGGTGTCGAGTCTAGGTACATGAACTCCGGGTAGCTAGGTAACTGCCACCCTTGTTGGTACTTTCGTAGGGATTTTGGTTTTACTCCTCCCCTTTTTCTTTCGCTCCTCCTTCTTGTCATAAATCTGGGGTTCTCTCTCCCCGCACCTCATTCATCGGCTAGATTTCTACAATCAACCAGAGATGAGTTTTGTTACAGTACCTGTCGTGCATCCCAAACTTTTTACAAGACAAGCCATAGAGTTATGGGAGTACAAGTGGAGTCCCGTCCAGCAGAGCTATGACAGGGTTTCATTTCGAGCTTTACAAATTATGGAGCCAGAGGGAAACCCAATGGATAGTTTGAATGGCTTAAACTTATTACCTCCTCGCCCTGTTATGGTGGACGAATTATCTGATCTAGTTAGGAGAAGGATGATGGCCCCAGCCTGACCTCCGCCACCAAATTTCAGGAGAAGAGGAGCCACCAAAAACAATTCGTGGTGGATTCGCAAGCCAGTCCCGACCCGTCCTCGGCAGGGAGCTCTCCTATAGACAGTCCTACCAAGAGGACGACTCCATCTCCGCCGGATGTATCACCATCCAGGGTCCGGTGTCAAGGCCCCATCAAAATTCCTCTTCAGGACCAGCAGTTTGCGCTACAAGAATGTCCTACAGCGAACTTGCCAACCCAGAGGGACCCGTCCATTGGGATGACGGGAGCCGTGTGGCCTACTAACCCGCCATCTCCTCCTCAGGGAGCAGCTCCCCGGAGAAGACATGCTACATCGCCTCCCACCGCGAGACCCCAGAGAGGAAGAAGAGCAGAACCATACAGAGCCAACATTCCTTAAGAGAGATCCGCATTTTCTATAGCATCTCAGAGAGAACGCATCAGAAACCTCTTCGAGGATTTTATGGTCAACGTCCCTCATGAAAGAAATTTTCTGAAAATGTCCTTCAATTCACTGAAATATATCTGAATCATATCTGAAAAATATCTTACTACCACTTTGTGACTCTGAACCAGTTCTGAACACATTTCAGCAATAATGCTGAACTGTCTGAAAAATCTGAATTGTACTGAATTTGTCTGAAAAATCTGAACTGCTTTGAAAATTGCTGAAACAGTCTGAAACTCTATCTGTATAGTGCTAAAACAGTCTGAACTATTCTGAATATTGCTGAAACAGTCTGAACTATTCTAAATATTGCTGAAATACTCTATTTTAAGCATTAATACTATAATCCTAATGTAATTTTTTGTCTGAAACAATTGTTTAAAATCTGTTAGAATTTTGATGCTGATCATTTTTTAATATAAAACTTAAAGCTATTTAAATACTTAAATATGTCTGCAATTGAATACCGGCATTGCAAACTGATGCATTTTTCAGGATAGAATTGAATTTCACCAATATTTCATTTAAATAGAACAAAAAAACTTAACAGATTATTTCAAATGGCGCTGAAAATGTGTGAATTAACGTATCATTGTGTGTCATAATTTTACTAATTTAGTTAGTTCAAACATTTCAGAAGTTGCTTCTGTACAAACCAATCAGAATTACAAACTGTTTTATTGACAGTTATACTATTAAAGCTCCTCTTTGTAACTTAGTCCTAACTAGGATGCAAACCTTTTGTTTTCAATGTTACCTAAATGAATTAATCAAAGAACTGAAGAACTGACGGGAGTTGATTTTGTCGATGTTTATTTATTTTAAAATCAATGATATGTGATTTTGCATGACAAGTACATGTATACGCAGTTTCTAATTTGAATTACGCATATTTTTATAATATGAATTTCAAAACTTGTTCGACTAGAATGTCGAGAAACCTCCATATGAATCATGTTAAATTATATTTAAATATAAAATTAATTCAATCAAACTATATATCAGTGGTAGAAATATTTCTCGAAAATTGTATGGATCCAAGCAATATTGAACTCTCGTCTCGTTCAACCAAACGCTCGGCTGACACCGTAAATCTCCAACAAGGGTTTACGGACACAGCCGAGCGTCGAGTTGAACAAAACTATATTGAATTCTGGCGTAGGAATACATACGACTACAAAAAATATTTAAATTGTTCGTATTATTTAAAATCTGACTATTTTAAAGGTATTTGTAAATAAGTTTCCTTGAAAAACAATGCTTTAGCATACATTACATGGAATTCATCAATTATTTTCAAGAACTATGTCTTGTCAGGAGCAATGATTTGTGCTGAGGTCCAAACACTGTTTCACTTTCGGTTTTTCCGAGTGACTGCATAGGAGAGTTGATTAAAAGAGAGTTGATTAAAAATCAACTCCCAAAAAGAAGTTAAACAAAAAATTGGGGAGGGGTAAAATTGACTAGTAACAACTTGAGTACTATTAAAAGATAACTAGTTTCTGACAGTTCTATGTCTGCTTTAAAAGCTATTTGATTCAATTTCCCAGGTGTATATAATAGTTAAACCAACTGTAAATGATTAACTTATTTTTAATCCGGAATTATTTTGGATTATCATCGAGTTGTTTTGCATACACTACGTCACTTCCGCCCAATGATGACGCACTTTTGATGGGTGCTACTAGCAGACGGATTTGAAAATTCAAGGATTTACATATCAATTGATGTTTTATAGAGGGATATTTCTAAAAGAGGCAGGGTACACTATAAATTAAAAGCCATTAATTGATATATGGAGACATTTATTCCTGTAATTAATGTGTTTTTTAGTATTTAAAAATAATTTAATATTATACAATGTGTGTAATCTACACACATTCTAATGTTATGCTACAAATTAGTCTTATGATTTAATGAAATATGCCAAGCTGTAATCGCATGTAATGTATGATGCATATGATGCAGTGGAACTTTACATTGTATATAGAATGCTTTTTTGCACCACTCATAGTTGCTGATCATATGCAGAAAAAAAAGAGTGAAACTCAGACCTGCAAAAACTGTTCCCAAAATAACGATGATAAAGGTGAGAAAAAATGGAATGTATATTTATATTGTACATGTATATTCTAATTTGCATGTATAAATTTGCATTTAAGGTTAATAAATCTCTTAATTAAAAAAAATAGCATTATGATTATCAGAAAACATATAAAATCTTGCATGTTAATAGATAAATTAAAGGAGACTTACTTGTAAGGCGAACTTTGATTGAAATTCTCCGAGGCATTCAGGAACGTGGGGGCAGGTGAGATATGCTTGCTAGTTCCCAGATCAGTATTTAAAGAATCATGTGATCAATCGAAAGCTGAATAATAATTTGAATAAATTGCAAATTAATAATTAGACTTATATAAGGGTGGGACGGGGTCGGGCACCTGCCCCCACGTTCCTGAATGCCTCGGAGAATTTCAATCAAAGTTCGCCTTACAAGTAGGTCTCCTTTAATTTATCAATTCTCCTTCGGCATCCAGTCACATGGTGTCATGTGAGACTTTAAAGTCGATTGATACATGAGTAAAGGATAATGTAAAAAAAAAAACGTACTTCCAAGACAATTACAATATTTATTTGTACAATGTCACTATTTCTTCATTTTTGACAAAATTCCTGAAGAAAAACAAACATCACTTTCAATGTTTTTGTCATAATATTTCGCAAAAGTCTGAACAGATGTCCAAACAACACTGTCCATGATCGTAGTAATCGGAACACCTGATGATTTCGCCGCACTCGAAGATGCCGCCCGAGTGTTGTGCGCCTTATATATATCGGTATCTATCTTGGCGTTCTGTAAACACAACTTAAGCCACCTAGCTAAAGTATCGGTAGATACCGCTTTATACGGCTTTCGAGTTGAAATTAACAATTGAGAAACATTCTTTCTAAACACCTGTGTTCTATCTAAGTAATCTAAAATACAAGAAACAACACAAATACAATGATTAAATATATATCGACAAAATAATATTTAACACAGACTGTAAATATTCCATTTTGAAATGTTTGTACACAACAAATTCATTGAGATATTTAAGATTTAAAATAAGTCTAAAGAATCCGTTGGATTTTAGTACCGTGAAAACCGTAGATATAAATTCATCATCACAATGGTTAATTTTGCGAATTATGTCCGTCTTCTCGAAGGAAAGAATGAGATCGTTTATTATTTCTGAATCACGCTTACAAGCAACTGTGGGTCGAACCCTTGTCTGATATGGAATTTCACTAAATTCCATTTTATATCCTATATATTTATATATCAAGAATATAAGTATCTGATGTCAAGTCTTGCTATAGTAAGCTAATAATGCTAAGCTATAGTAAGCATAATTTCATGGCAGTTTTTATTGAGCAATCTATTCTTCTGGTAAATACACGTCCGATCTCTATGAAGTCACCGAGAATTATGAGGCTAGGAATTGTGATGAAATAATAAAAAAAGAGAATAAACAATGAACATTAATTTATTGAGAAACGCATGAAAAATAAGTATGAAATAACACTGAATCAGTTCAATGGCACAAATAATGTCATATTACAGTCACTTTTTCTTGGGGAGAGTCAGCTTTGCCTTTTGTTAAGGAGGTTCACTGTTGTTTGGGATGATATTTTCTCTTTTCAGACTCTGTTTCTTGGGGTTTGATGATTTTTTTCTTGTTACCGCCTGGTGGATTATTTTCTTAGTCAGTGCATTCAGAAGCCCAGTGTCCCAGGTTATGACAAATATAGCACGTATCTTTGTCTTTGTTTTTTTTAGCTGAATCCTGCTTTTGTGGATCTTGCTCTTTTTTGGCTGGATCCTGCTTTTGTGGACATTCAGGGGCCCAATGTATGTTTTATTGATTTAATACAGTGATACGTACAGTCACACATGTACATCTGTACATATTTCGTCATAAGCTTCCCTCGCCTCAATGGTAGCACCGTAATTCGTAAAACATATTAATTACTAAAAAACAGTGTTTAAAAACTGCTCCATTCGTTTAGTTTCATTTAGTTTAAAGCTATACACGCTATAATTTACGTCAATTTTGAATGACAGTGAAAACGAATGTGTTTGTCTACTTATAAAAGTTATCCTTAATCTGTAAATTACAATGGTGAATTCCATCTCGTTACAAAGATATAGATTTTAAATTGTTTATTTTCCTGCCAGGAAAATATAACTTTTCATGAATATTGATAAAGGAAGAGCAAACCGACCTCATTGCGCATGTCTGCGGGGAACTAGGTAGTAGTTATTGTTTGCCTAATTAAATATCCAACTTGATTTTTAATATGCTTAACAGTTGTTAATTACATGTATAATGAGTAAAATACGTTTGTCATTCACGATACCCTTACTTCTGCATAAACACTTATAGTATCTATAAATAGCACATAGGGGAAAAACACAGGTTTACGTCATTTTTTCAAGGCAGTATTTATATCTACTCAAGGGCTTGTAATTTTTTCTTTTGTTTGTACCCGTATATCGGACAAATTTATGCTTTACTGAAAATATCCTTTCCTTTGTGAAACTATCACAATTATGAAGATGTTGACCCTTCACAAGTTTTGGTAAGATAGGCTAAATTCAGCTGTCGATATCACGTGATAGATTGATATTCACGAAGAGGCATTACTTTCCTGGCAGGAAAATAAATATTTTTTATTGTTTAATATTTGATATATTTGTTACGTGATCGAATTGAGCATTATAATTAAAAGCATAAAGGTAACTTTTATTAGTAATCAAACACATATATTTTCCCCTTTATTCAAAATTGACGCAAATTATAGCGTGTATAGCTTTAAAATCACTAACATACCTTCTCAGAAGCTTCTCCGACCGATCGCAATCTTTCTACCATCAGACCATTACCATATGCCTTCGGTGCCTATTCAGTTCTGAATACTCAAGCCTTAAGGTAAAGCGAAACTAGGGTCACGTGAATTTCCTCTCAACCAAACGCTTGTTTACAGTCACGCATGAAATAATCTCTTCCACTCTACCTCATTAAAACGTTTCAAATTTCAAGCGTCCAAATAATAAACTCTGCCCGAAAAAAGGCAGAGATTGTTATTGTGATTCAGAATCAGATAATCATTTCTTTTCAAGCGTCTACATTTTTCCACCAACAATAATAATGTCTTCTTGGCAGGATTATTATCACATGGGCCTCTTGTTTTTATTTTGCATTTGAGTTTGCTCACTTTTTTTATCCATTTTAAAAATGTTTTTGCTTTTCAGAAATTGCAGTCATGATGCATTACAGCTTTATTTTCAGGTGATCCTTTACGCAATGTAACATTGAACAGTATATTGCAGTTTGTTACCGGAGCAGATGAGGAACCAATACTTTGATATGCACTGCCCCCAAAAAAATCCGTGGAATATGTGCAACTAGTCGGAATTTTCTATTCACACACGCTTTGCCGGAAGAGCTTGCTTCGCGCCGGCGAGCTGCGCTCGCTATTACGTCATGAGGCTTAAACCTAAGATTAATATTCAGCATATCACATGTCATGTGTGTAAGAGAGAGAGAAAAGGAGAGAGAGAGAGTAATTTTGTATAACAGAATGATGTGTATAACAGAATGATGTTGTGTATTTAGATTGCGTTTGTACTTGATTGTAAGTAAGTAAATAAGTAAATAATTTATTATAGTGACATGTGTATATAGCATGATTACAAAATTCATTTTACAAATATAACATCAATACACCCGGCCCATCTGACCTATAGGTCACTTTCAAACTGTTACAATGTGAATAAATTTTACATGTTTGTAATTATAACTTGTAGCATGCATAATATATGCACAATATATATCTATACCATGCACCATTACACACTATTACATGTTCATGTATAATGGTGTAAATGGATGTTTTCAGTGTAATAATTTATGCCTTTATTATATAACTACGCTAAATGTGCCTTCTATATGTCACTCCTATAGATACTGTATATTACACGCACTTCACAAAACTCCAACATTTCCATTTTGAATTAAATTTTTCTTAATCTGTTTATCTTCAGCTCACTTTTCTGTAGTATATGCACCCTCTGATCCTTAAACACCCTCTGTAGTATGCTTTGTAACATAACTGCATGGTGTGCGCTTTTGTGCTTTTGTGTATGGGTCACTAACCAGCTAATCCAAGCACTATGGACACTGGGGGTTCTAGATTGTGCTACTGAATTTTTCTTTTCATACGACAAAACCAATTAATGTTTTTTATAACCGGTCTCCATCTTTCAGACCCTTTAATCAGATAATCGGTTAATTAAGTTTCTTGGCCTGAATTTCTCGCATAATCTTTGTTTAGCTACGATTGTGTCGAAACAATTTATATTCTATTATTTATTTTAGGAAAAGATTTATTATCAACATCCTTGTATTTTATGAAAAGACATTATATCGTACATTATTGTATGTACATTATTGTATTTAGGAATAGATTTTATATTTACATGTATAGCGATTGCATATAGTTTATACGAGTTTCTTTTACCTCTGGAAATATATATTGTGTAAAATTACACATATTAAGTAAAAATCGAAAGCGAAAATGTCATAACTCCGCCTTACTGCGATCTGATTGGACAAATGTAAGTCAAAACATAATACGTTGAAACTTTTCTGGAGTTAACGCCTCTAAAAAGCTTCTAGGCCTACCTCTTTCACTTAAAGCATGGTTTTGACACATTAAGCGGCGCCTACTGAGAAGTTACAATGTATGCAAATACTTGGTCTAGTATTATCTATTTCTCTCCTTTTCTCTCTACCCTTTTTTTCTTTCCCCCTCTCTATCAAATATTTCTAGGTTAAAAATAATATTTTATTCTCTGTGATCGATATGGAAGGTTTTTGTTTTGATTTATTTGGTGCAGGATGGCCACCCATCACCATACTCAGCAATTATGAAGTATGAAGCATGAAGAACTTTCATTAATCTCTCACGTGGATAAAATCAAAACAATTAAATTTGAAAAGAAAAATTGATGATGATGCAACGCTTTATTATTAATTGTTATACCATTACTCTTCAAAATATAAAAAACACATTTAAAACTTTTTTGGTTTAGTAACATTAGCATTTAAAGATTTAATTGCATATTAAAAGTTAAATGATGAGTGAACAGCAGTGGAGCGACCAGATTATCGCCCCCGATGCATAAAAAACCAATTTCATTTGATGAAGTCATAATATGTCTAAAATACATGTAATATTATAATGTTATGGAATTAATTAATCAATACATATATTGGGATTGAAGCGACCAAATTACCGCATCCGGTTGATAACACTCCGGTTACAATGGTTTAGAATCAATAACATGTAATATAATAATAAAATTCATCATAAATAATACCGGGACTGAACGGAAGGGCCAAACATATACCTGAAATTCTTATATTTAATTTAATTATGATAGTTTTCAACAATTTCTTTGATATTTTTTGGAATTCTTCCAGACCCTGTAAGCGTATATGTAGATATTATTTGCGACGTTAAACATTTTTCTACCAAGTCTGTTCTTTCTCACTCTCCTGGCACGCTTCTTTTGCAAGGAATCCACGAAGACGTTTTGCTCCCGCCATACCAATGGATGGTGTCCTCCTCTCCCTGATATGATAGTATCTGGCCTATCTGCGGCCATTCTCCGGCATAGCGAGGGACATCCATCAATGCCATCATCCCAACCATGCTAGGAGGAACAGCTTTCGTCCAATGACCAACTATCATTTTCAAAATAAATATAAATATAGGCATAAAATAAATATATTATATATGTTTCTTGGGGTTCAGATTGTATATCTTTTGGAAAATACAGTGATAATCGGTTGTCCTGTTGCAAGGTAAATTTCTTCCATCTATATTCTTATAAAAATTACAAAGCTGCTCTTAGTTATTGTAAGTTGAACCATTACACATTATCTCATTGGTCTCATATCTTAGTCTATACTCTATTATCCAGAAGAAAAGTGTTTTGTATCCTCAATCTTAACTTATATTATTTTTATAGTACTACTGGCTGCTATTCATCAAAATGAAAACACCGAAAGAAGGCAGGCAATTACAAGAGGTGGTGATCTACGTTGAAAGATGGCTTATCCAAAGGCAAAGAAGGGGGCCACACCCTAAAAGCTGTGATGGATACCTGCTCATATGGTAATTATTGTTGCATTGAATTATAGTAATAGTTGTTTCATTATGAAAAAAAAACCATTCATATAAAAAAATTCTATGTAATTCTCACATAGACACTGAAAAGGTAATCTTTGACAAAAAGATGAAATAAGTTTTGCGTAATAAATATTTTCTGTAATTTATTTTATGTTTTTTTTTAGAGTATGTGGACAGATTGATGGAGGAAATCTTTGGATTAAGGAGAAGATATCCCTCATATAAAGTTGCACAAGAGACCTTCCGTCAGGAATGCCCACCACCTATGGCTGCTTTTGGGAATTGAGTAGACAAAGGTGAAGCAGTGAGGAGATACCGGACACGTTTCAACCGCTGACATCAGAAACAGTGAAAACATTGACGAGTGATACTTAAGTGATGTAAATATCTGTAGTTTTATAAACCATTGACCTGTTTGCAAACTTGTATGTCTTACATTGTATATGTCTGTAAATGCCATCTGGTTCAATAAGATGCAGTACCGGGTATTTTTCCTTTAATTGTCTATATATGTTTATATAGAAATCAATATTATGTATTTACATATATATAACTACAACAAGATTGATGTTTTTCATATTTATTTAAATAAACAACTGATGCATATAGACATTTTGAATGTCCTGATATACTTAGGTTTTTATGCACAAACATATTGTAGTCAATAGTTAATATTGTTCAGAACAAAATAAATCAATTGAGATATATCACATTTCTTCTTTCTTGGTCTTTTACGATGAATTCTTCTTTCTCAGTAGTCTCTAGGATACCTAAATCCTGTGTACTCGTCAGATGGAAATCTGTTGCAAATGGCACTCACTACACATGAGGGTATAACCTTCCTAGTCTTTTCCCCCAGGCGATGCCACAACCATCTGGTGTATCTGCGATATGCGATGTTCCGATAGAGTCTGAAAAAACACAATGACATTGAATAAGTTTAACAAATATAGATTCTTGTTGTAAAATCATTATAGAACATTTTTCTTGGAAATATTACTTATCATTTACCAAAAACTATACTGAGATATCTTCTATACTGACAATCAGTAAATATCAAACTTACTCATGGACTGGTTCTTCATCTCCAATAGGCCCATTGTAATCTAGGTACTCGTAGAAGGAGAGCTCAAGGACGTGGTGATTCAAGCAGTTGACTTGTAAGGCTTCATGCATTGCGATGCAGGTTATCCTGGCTTCATCTAGTTTTGGCTGGAAAACTGCAAAGCTCTGGCAGCATCCTCTCTCTGTTGCAGTAAGCATACATTGTAGCAACGCAGTTATTACAGATGCACCTAAAAAATAAAAATTAAAAAAAAAATTAAGAAAACAGTAAAATGGTTGAGACACAAAATTACACAAAATGTTTTAATTTTTTTAACAAATGTGCAATGTTCTTAAAACAATTTGTATGAGTTGGTGTGACTTTGCGTTACAGTTGTTAAAGTTCGGTAATTATTTTTTCTGACCAATTTTGCAACTAATTCATAACTAAAAACAATTGACAATATTCAAAACACATACAAACAAAATTGGCGGTATGTAATAATTTTATTTCTTTGTAGCCACTTCCAACTGCACATTTCTCCGTCCGTTTTTTTATCAAATATAATTAGTCCATAATTATACAATCAGCGTATCTATCTTAAGCAAGTGGTTGGTATAATTAAAGTAATTAACTAGCTTGAGCATGTAAACTATCAGTTTTATTACTGTCAAAACAAATACAACCATGGACTTATTAAATAGATCTTTGATCTTTGATTGTACTTTGAAATTAAATTCAACTTTCAATTGGGAATTTTTGCGAAATGTGGACCAAAAATGGGATTAAGAATAGCTCCTTTACATTGATTCATTTAACCGATTTATTTATTTTTGTTTAAGTCAATAAAAGGTTTTAATTAAATGTATTATTATTCTAAAGTTTCTTGCCGAATAAATAAATTAGAAACAATACATACCATTCATCAGTCGCAACAGCGTCGATGTCAGAATCTCGCTCAGAGTCGCTCTCACTTGAAGATTCTGACGATGACAGGGGTTGTTTTGGTCCTCGATGTGGCTCAAACTGGTAAGGTTGAACTATAAACTGGATTCCGTCGGGGTTCACGTCGATTCCAGCCATGATAACGATAAAATTAACGCTGTTTTCGCCTTCGTTCACGATTGTCTAGTTTAGGTTATGGTAGATATGACGTCACAGGTTAAACGACCAATCAGATCGCTCCAAATCAGACACACCTCCTCTTTCTATTTTTTGATACCTTTCGAGTTTGTACAGGTTATTCATACCGCGTGTAGTCGAGATACCGCGCTGGCAACTTGTAAACACCTTATTTAAGGTACAATCTACTATTTTTCACCTAAAAATCTAAGTTCAATGTTTATTGCCGGTGACATTTAAGTAAAGTAGTTTCAATGTAATAAGAGTTAGACCTTTGATACTCTCAAAGTTTGGTCAATCTAGGGACATTTTAGCAATTAAAAAGAACTATTCATAAATATGACGTATAATTTATGGAAAAAAAAGTAATTTAGTTATCCAAAGTATATTGCAATCAAAACTATTATGTTGATCTATATCTTTTCTAACGATTTCATTTATACAGATGGATTAATTGCCGACTTATATGTTATATTGCTGAGGCGAAGTCTGCATTTGTATATATCATAATTATTGTCGGATTAATGTACGTGATCATATATATAAAACACAGGCAACAAATAAAAGAAATGTTCTGGGGACCCAATACTGCTTGTCCGGGGTTCAATGTTTTAATGACGTCACAATGATTACCGCACATGCAATATTGTTAACGTAAAAACACCATTAATGATTCCGAACGATTTGCCATTCTCAAATGCAAATACATACATGTTTAAGTAATATTCAACAGCAATGTAAAATGTTCTCTAGGATATGAACTTGGTTGGTATATTGTGATCAAATCTTCTAAGAAGCCCTTTGGACTTCACAGGATTTGATGACGTGACCAACGAAGTTCATATCCCAGTGAACATTTTAACATTGCTGTTTATTTCTGAAATATTTCTCTGTAATTATTTTTGCATTAAACTTTGAACCCTTCTTGATAGACAGGTAACTTGTGATCAGTAAAACTCACTTTATCATTCGATTCAGGTGGGCTAGATGAAACTTTTTCTAATAGATATTGGTTTTTAATTTGTGTACCTGCTAATTGCATTTGGGCACAATGCATTGGTTGCCATCTTTTACTGACAGTTGTAGAGGTGTCATCAATGAAAAGGTTTACAGGAACTGAAATTTGTGGAATATTCAAGTTCTGTTATTCAAGTAAATTAATTATACATGATCAAGTTTAATCAATATCCTAAAAAGGTTTTCAACATACATGTTCAGTACGTGTACAGTAGCTATTATGGGGAAAGATGGATGAGTACAGTAATCAAACTGATGCTGTTTAATAAGCTACATTATCATGTGAGTAGGATATTGGACACAAACAAACCTCCTTTGGTTTTTTCACAAGTTGACCTGATGTTGTCATTGATGATTGATGGCTCCACGTCTTTTGATAATTCAATAAAGGTACTGTCATCAATCTCCTTCTCTCAATCAAGCAGCTAAAAAAAATATTTTTTCATTAAATTCACTTCTGCTTATTGACATCATAATGTTGGCATACAGTCAAAATGAAACAAAAGACAGATCGACAAAAGAATATCATAACATAAAGGCTAAGAATAACAACATAATTATGATCGATGAATTCATTTCGTACAAACTTTGCTACAATTGGTCGGGGACGGCCCTGGGTTTTCCTTCCTATTCTGTGAACTCTGTGGAACTGAGGTTATATTCATCTCTGACTTGAGAAACTCCTTCAGGATTTCTTCCGTATTTTCTTCTTGGGTTTAAAGAATCCCTTCAAATATCAGGTTGTCCCTCATCGATCGCATCTAGTGGTCAAGGTGGCGTTCATTTAGGTTCTCAAAATCTGATCTCATAGAATTCAGTTCCTTCATCATGGTATTGTTAGCATTCTTAATATCTGAGACTTTTTTGTGATATCCGAGATTTCATTCCTTTGGTCCTCATACTGTTTATTGATGAATGACATACTGCTCTCAATTCCATCGACCTTCACCTTCATTTCTTTTAGTTCTGTATTTACACTCGTGGAATTCCGTTCCAGATCAGTGAGTCTTTTTTCAATGGTATCAAGTTTGTTAAGTTTAGCAAACATTTGATCAATATTTCTTGACATGGACCTAAGGGCTTGCATGATATCTATGTTTTGTGGTTGTTGTTGTTGGCCAGGTATTGGCAATAGAAATCCAGCAAATTGACTTTGGGGACCTTGGGGCCCATAGGAGGTAAAAGAGTTACACATAACACTACTGTTTTGCTGCATCGTTGCAGTATTAGGCGTGGAATGCTGTGCCTGTTATAAATACTGCTGTTTATCATAGATTCCATACCATGGAGACTTGGGACAACAGAGGTTTGAGGATTACTCATGTGAACCTTTTGCGATCTCTCACCACTCACGTTGACCGTCTTATTTTTCTGTTTTTGTTTATTCGAGCGTGTCATTTGACCGGCGAATTTTAATATTGTACCAGTACAAACATCGTATAAAAACGTTATATATACATGTAGTCTGTAACTAGTCGTATTTTAAAACCTATACATTTCTTTTTTTGTTTGTTAAAAATTAATTCAATTTTGTAAAAAGATAAGACAAGTATATCATTTCTTCTAGATTTTTAAATTAATATAATGATAAAATCTACATGTCAATAATATCAAAAGAGTGGACATTAGCTCCAGATACCTTTGCTTGTACCTTGAATGACAGCTTTGTGATAAGGTATTCTTCGAGGTCAGCAGTTCCTTCTGGAAATTCCTCTTTCCTAAGGCCCAGTCCAAAGAAAGTTCGAACTTAATGTCCTTCAATCCTGTCATTTCATCCCTTGCACACATCTCCACTTCTTCATCTTGAATAGCAAGAGCATCAACGGCCCCCCAGATTAAAATTTTGCGAAATGCAACACTGAAAAATTTGATATGATATTATGAGATACAGGTTCCAATTGAAAACTGCATTATAGGCTACAGCAGTTAAGTAATAAGAAAGTAAACAGGTTCATCACAGTTCTCTGAAATTTATTATCAGTCAGTCAATTGTGAAAATTGCAACATGCTCTGTAACTAGAAACTAGAGTAGGAAATACACACTTTCTAAAACAATTCCTTGCAGATGTGTTTTGCACATAAGATTTGTCCAAAAGATGTGATCTTGCTTTTTTAAATGAAACTTCTGTGTAGATTGTTACCAATTCAGTTATTCAACATTTTTAAAACTTAAATTATACGATACCTTAATGTTGGCGTTTCTCGTTGTGTTCAATGATTTCTTTTTCTGCCACTCGGACACAACGCAGTGACCTATTTCAATAAAGTCTTCTACTTTGATTGAACTGTCAGACAGCTCTCTCCAGAGAGTTATTTGCACTGATTGCTAATGCTCCTCCAAAGAGATGGTCCTGATCTTGGGCTCTTTTTGCCCAACTGTAACATATTTGACTGATGAAATTAACAATAAATTACAAGTACTCAAATTAGGTTCAAATATTATGTAATTGAATAGAGTAAATGCTAAAATTCAATCTTTGTTATTCTGTAGTACAAATTGTAATATTTACTCGAATTATCTGCCCCAGGGCTGTTACAATGTCCCTCAGTGATGATGCCATGGCTTCCCTCAGTGTCTTGGAGGGAGATGTGGGCATGATTAAGAGAGTTGCCTTTTCCATTCTGTCATCTGGCACATCCGAGGCTGATGATTTTGGAGTGTCCCGACATAACCACTCTCTTTGCTTTCACTAGGAAATTTCTCAGCTGAAGAGTCCTACCCCCTTGATCTTGTTAAATTGACTCTCATCACTCAGTGTTGCCATCATTACATTGATTAAATCAGCAATGCTAAAATGTAGCATGCTGCCAGGTACGCCAGTACTTTCAATAAATTTGGCAGTATGGCCTACTTTCGCAACTCTGGCGGTCAACTTTACATTTGGATAAGTAATCGTATCCCTTTGTTTGCCTCCTTCAAGAAGTTCCTCTAATACACACACATCTGTGAGGGCGAATAACTTGACCAGGTCTGTTACGTTTCCACCACTTACAAGTGCGGTGTTTGACAATGGTTTTCAAAACTTTATTACCATACTTACTTTTACTGATAAGAAATGTGTGCCCTATATGTAGATATGATTGACTATTGATTATACATTATCTATGCTAAATTACAAAAGAAAAAACTTACAATAATTATCCGTACCTGTAAGACTATCGAAGCCTTTCTTCTGCCAACCATGGTCAGCACAGTCATACCGGATCTGGATGTGGGCATGTGTTTCAAATTTATCTTCGATGTAATAGTTGACGGGTTGGCAGACCTCAATTTTCTCTGGTGTCTTCCTTGTTTGAAATAAGAAAACCTGTAATAGATAGCAAAGGACTATGTGCGGTTTTATGCATTTTTTGCCCCCAAAATCAAAGATTTAGATAGAGCTTTAAAAATAAGGTGAAAGATAGTTAAAATCATATTGGAAATAAAGGTACTGCATAAATTATATCTTTGGACAAACTATAGATAGATGTGGTATGTTCACAATTTTTAAACGTTTTAAATAAATTTCTAAGGCCTATTCCCCCCTGGAAAATTAAAATTTCTTAAATTTACACAGTAAGATGACCAAATTTATGCCTTGGAACCCTCCGCCCCAACCCCAGGGAAAACATGCATACAACCGAGAAAAAATCCTGGATCGCACTTGACCGTTATGCACAAAGATATTCCTTTCATGATTTGCAAGGGGATTTTAAACAGTATACATTGTGCAAAGTTTCTCGGAAAGTTCACTATACAACCCGTCTTAATAAGTTTTTCATTTCTAATGTTATGGAAATCGTTATGGAAAAAAATCACCGAGTGCGAGTACCCCACCCCCCCCCCCCCTTTCCACGGCACATCGTATTTCAAGTTTACATCGCAAATGTCATCGAAACATGTAATCAACATACCTTTATTCGGAGTTTCTTTAATATAAAAGGCATCCTGTCAATGATTCTTTGACCATGTTGACCTGGCCTTCCCCGTTTCCTCCGACTTCTTCTCGACATACTTTTCCCCCGCTTCAACAAAATGGCATTTCCGTTATCTATACACACGCGCATGCGCATTTCGAACATGTTTATCGTCAGAGGTGCGTAAGTGAAGATGGCAACTACAATCCGCACGGATTTGTGTAATCACATGTCTGATGAAAACCCGAAAATGGGACTAGATACTTTTCGATATTTTTTAGGGTTAGAACATGCTATTTTTTCGATTTAAGCAATAAAGAAATATGGGGACTTATATCAAGTCCCCAGACTATTTGAGGTCCCCATTTTACGACAGTATCTGAGGCAGGCCCCCAGTTTGGCAGAACCACACACGCACACACACACACACACACACACACACGCACACGACGAGAGGATGTATATCAATGAAAATAATAGGAATATTGAAAAGTGATCTAAATATATTTTATAGATAATGGACACCTCACTCGAACTGACCGAGGAGGGAAAAAAAATCAGAAATGATTTTTTTAATCCTACAACCTACAACATGGCTAACGCATCGTCATTGGCTAACAGCACACGACTGTCGCTTGGCCCGGTCCAAGTAAAAAGTGTAAGTGTAAATATCATTTGCGTCGATGTCTGTTTGAGTATGTATAAGTGAGTACTATTCTAATAATTGATTTTAAATTTAGATTGGTGAGACGGGAGTGGTGTCCACCGGTTCGCAAAGAAGGGAGGTGCAGCTGTCCATGGACGGTCGGTCTGCTCTCCTTACCCTCTGGGGTAAGGAAAAGACCTGGAAGTCGTTGCTGGGGACATGTATATTGTCCGAAATATAGTCCCCAGTAACGACTTCAATAAGCAGAGGTGCTACTCGTCCACCCCTCTGACAAAGTTCGAGGTAAAATGCATACACTGTCTCGTCACAATAGTTTTTGCTATCAAAAAAGTCATTGTAATATCTATACATAGAGACAAAAGTATTGCTTTAAAATTTAATGAATTCTATTTAGTTTAAGAAAAATATTGAAATATTGTAAACGAATTTCTTCATATTAAGATGCTATTTTGATGCCTCATCAGACTCTAATATTGATTGATATTGATTAACAATTGCAGCCATATGAATGCACAGAACTCCAGGAAACATTTAAGGGGGTGGTCGAGTCTGTGTCCTTTGCCAGGTACTACTTTCTTTTTCTCTTAGAAAGGTTTTGCCTTTCGTTTTATTTTTTATATACATCTTCCGTACTAAAACTATTGCTGATGTTTATTACATTGATTATGTTTATTGTTTTAATTTCTTTCTAACATAATTTTCCTTGCCATGCCACCTTTTTACGTTTGTCAAAGTAAGGTATTAAAATGATTTTTGTACATGCTTTGTCCGAAATTTTTCTTAATTGCTTTCTTGGCCTATTCTTTTAAATTGAAATAAAAACAAAACTGCATGGCTGAATATTAAGAGTCTCGCAGCTAACTGGAAACAAAAAATAACAAACATTTTTATTTTATTTCAAACACGTAAGTGGGTATTTAGTGCGTTGTATCTCTTAATTTTTGATATTACATGTATGAGGACACAGGTACTGCCCGCATTTTACTTAATATGTTTTTCAAACATTTTTAAAATTGTAATGGATTTTATTCACACAGAATCTACATCTATTCTTTCACATTGTGTTCATATTTTGTTTTATCACAACATAAACCTGATTTTATCATGCCTATTGTTGCTCTGATGAACGATGTGCCCATTGGCCTCTTGTTGTTCATTGTTAATTAAAAGGAGTAGTGCAGAATACAGTATTTAATGCATATTTTTTTTTACAGTTTTATGCTTTGCTTTGTTATGCGATTTCAAAGATGTGCTATGATATTTTAATGCAATGTTATGAAATTTGTATGCTATGGTACGAGAAATTGAAATGAAGGGCTTAATTATATTGAATGTTTTGCTGTGCAATGGTATGCTATGAGATTTGAACTAAATCGCCTCCGTACACTCTTCGAAGTAAAATAATAAGAAGTCAAAGTTAACCAGTAATCTGCAACGTGAACGTTAATTCCTTAAAATCATTAAAACCGAGTTAAAATAATTTTGTGTCCTATACTATGGTATGCTATGGTATGATATGACGAATGAGATTCTATGAAATCGTGTGCTATGATATGAGATTAAATGCTATGCTTTGCTATGGTGTATGTTGTAAAAGATATGCTTGAGATGACTGTATTGATGGGTGTATGAATACACCCACATTTTAATAAATCTTGCCAAATGTCTGGAGAGTTTTAAGATAAACCAAAAATGTATCGTAACTTTTTTAAAAAACATTCAAAGAAAATACAACTTAAATTTGCCACATATTAAACGTTAGCAATCTTTTATAATATATTTCAAATAGTTATCTCAAATGTGATTTGCAATTATTAACTATTACCATCTTTATTAATACCCGACGCTATCAAAATCAAAATAATTAAAATTTCATATAAGGAGTTACTTCACGTAATAAATTGATATTAATGTAGCATTCAATACGTAACTATTTTTAAAAGATATTATACGACTTTAAGGAATAAAGATTATAATGGGAAAACAATTCTTCTTTAACACAGTCTGACTAAAGCCAGCCCCTAATTATAAAGAAAAGTTATGGTTAAAAGGGTTTTGAATTCTTTTTTTAGTTTGGCTTCATACATTCCTTTAGATTATTGTGCAGTAAAACTTAATAAATCAATTATTAGAAGTATCTCGAGGCAGCATATCGAAAGAAAAATCAGATCACTTGACTGAGTCATAGACAATAACGATAATTTATATATATATTCACTGAATTGATTAATTCATTAAGAACAATATTGATAATTTAAGACTTTCCAGTCACATGCTTTTTTAGTCAGCTATTTTTGATATTACATGTATGAGGACACAGGTACTGCCCGCATTTTACTTAATATGTTTTTCAAAGATTTTTAAAATTGTAATGGTTTTTGAAGAATTATTTCAAAACATTTAAAATCAAATAACTGTAAATGTTCTTTGATCTTGGTTTTTACTTTAAAATATAAATGCAATCAGGAATGATCAAGAATGTATGAGGTATGGTAAGTATTAGTCCATTAATTTTTTTTTTCTTTCACTAGCGTTTTTCGAATGTTTCCTTTTGCAGGTCGGCTGTACGATCCCTAGGAACTCTGATACCCGTCCTAGGAGTCACGTGGTTATTCGGAATGTTGGCCGTCAACGAAAAAGCAGAAACGTTTCAGTTTATCTTTGTTATTGCAAATTCACTTCAGGTGCGTCCTCTTTGAAATTTTATTTCATGAAATTGTAGACAATGATATACGTTGGTTTTTTTTTGGTTCTTTAATTTATAAATCGATAAATTTTAAAAATCTACATTTCAGGGACTTTTTATTTTTGTTTCACATGTTGTACTGAACAAAAAGGTAAGACTGTAATCTTGACCAAAAATTCCAAATATTACAACTAAAAAATGTCCTTAGTCTTCTCTTAATTTTTATTTTAAAAGAAGGATTTTTTCCTTCTTATTTTTACGTATCTAGATATTCAATTCAAATGTTAGCAAATTAAATGATTTTCACTCTTCATTTTTTCGATGTTAACGTATAGCCTCCTGCAAGGTCAGGTCATTATGATATGTAAAAAAGAAATGGTTTCAATGTTACAGGCAATGAACTTTAAGCAAAATTTATTAAAATAAAAGGTTTGTGGGCTATATTGGTTAAATTGTTTATTTCGTTCTTTCATATATATATATATATATATATATATATATATATATATATATATATATATATATATATATTCTTACAAAGTATTTCTTAGGTCGAGGAAAAGGGTAATGAACTTGACCTGACCTTCCTATAAGTATAAGATTTTTAAGTTTAATGTAATTGATACTGTCAATTCTAAAAAAGTTGCACTTCATAATATGGAAATTTCATTCATTTCTGAATATAACAAATGTGAGAAGACTTCTTTTTAAATATGTTTACTGTCAATAGTGATGTAGTTTCATTTATTTTGACAAGGTGATACAAGGCTTACGAAATAAATATCCAGTCTTCAGTAGTCTAATGAGTTTCACTGAGGAAAGCAAAAAAGAAACAACTTCTGTTTCCCGAAGTCAATCTACATCAAGATCAGATACCCACACGCTGAAAACAAAGGTATTACTTAGTAACAACTCTAAATATCCATGATACAGTTTTGCATTATTTTCACTTTTAATATCACATAGTTTCAATTCTACCATAGTACTATTCCTTTCTATATTTACATTATTTATGAGTAAATAAATGTACATTTGCACATATAGAAAAATGGATGGATTAAGAGATTTCATGATTTAAAATCAGCCGTGAAAAATAAAGTGAAAACATCGGAATCGTATCTGACTGAGAAAACCGTGTCTACTGATTGCTCAACGAGTGATCTCAATGAAAAGGTAGGTATATGTATATGTATATGTATATGTATCATAAAGAAAGATATATGACTTGGATAAATCAGAAAATGTATGCAATTTTACATATTTGAGAAATATGTCTCTGTATCGACCATGTAAAATGTATCAAATACATATATTTCAGAACCCCGTAATTACCGAAAATGAGTCGACCAGTCACACGTTAGAACTTATTTCAGAAGGAGGACGTGCGGTACGACGACTGTACACTATATATACTTGTTAAAATCGTCATTTATTGTATTAATAATGCAATTGTAGTTTTGTGATTTACATAGTGATGTAAATGTCGCAATGAGAATTTGATTTGAACATATTTTATTGTATACATATATATAAGATACATATACAAATGGTTATTATTATCATTATTAGAATATGTTGACTTTGCCTCTCTTTGTTTTTCAACTGTTGGATATAATTATTTCTTTTCGCTGACAGGTAAAAAGATTCCCGTTTCCGTTCAATTTAAACCCATGGAAGAAAAAATACAACGTGACGGAGATGTAGAGAGGATAAGGCCCAAAAGCTCTTTACGATTTATAACGATTGTTATATGTTTGTTGACATTTAATTCAGTAAATCAGAACATACATAGAATACATACCACTGGGTGTTGCACTGTACATGTATTTATTTTGTTATCGAATGAATTCATCTGCATGCCATTTCAGTTAATTATGTTTTACTTTTCTTTAATTATGCTTTACTGCACTCGACAACATTCCTACAAAAATTTACGTAAATGTTTTGGTTAAGAAAACATAATTCATTTTCCAAACGCATCTGAAAATCACTTGTCAAACAGTTCTTACTTTTTCTGTTTATCTTTTTGGTAAGATTTTGTTTGTTTCTACATGTATTAGTCATTTAATTTCAGATTTTGTTTTATTTATGTACCTAATGATATACTTTCTTCAAAACATTTCTATCTATCAGCACATTGTGAATGCTTGCATTTAAAACATCAGAAAAGTTTTAGATGTTGATATATATTTGCATATCCATTGTTCTTTTCCACTGTAAGTTCATACGGAGGAACTGCAATTATCTTTTTTATAATCGCAATTGATCTGTCTGTATACTATGACGTCATAAAGGTATGACGTCATATACTTTTCCATGACCCACTATACATTATGTGTTTTTTTCTTACTCCATAAAATTGATGTATTTAATTGAAACATGTCTTTAATAACATTTTAAAGGAATAACTGTTATAACATATTATTGATTCTGTTAACAAATCTATGTGGATTAAAAAAATACATTACAGTCTGCATGTTTATATTTGATGAAATAGCTAAATGTCAAGGTCTAGGCTAATACAGGGTATTTGCGAGTGGTAAAATGCAAATATAAGTAATAAACAACGATTACTTAGTGAACATGGCTTTATGAATAGCAACTGCTCTGCTGGCATATTTTCCATGATGCGCTAGCGTGCATCATGGAATATGTCAACAGAGCAATTGCTATTCATAACGCCATGTTCACTAAATAACGTTGTTTATTTCTTAAGTAAATACATTAATTTAACATAACGCACTTGTGCCATCAAAATATCTAATTAAAACAATGATAAAGAGACTTGGACACGATTTGACTTAAAATTTTCAATTTGTATATTTCCATTTTCAATATTTATACTGATAAATAAGAAGTTATTAATGTTATGTCAAAATTTAAAAGTCAAATATCAAATTATAAGTAAGATACAGAGTTCATAATTCGTTGTTTTGTAAACAAAGCACGAATGTTGTCATTTTTTACATATGTGTTGTATTGGTGTAAGTTTCAATCATATGTATCTTTCTTTTGTTGAAAATACTATATGATACTGAATTAGTTTAAATTTTTTTACAAGTCATTTCCTCTATACATGTATAAGAAATGGTAATCTCTACATTACATTTTTTGTAAACAACTATAAGACTCGAGCTTTGTTTACATAACAGCCAATTCCTACCCCTGTATCTCGCTTGTAACTTGACTTTAACATTCAATATTTTGGCCAATCATTCAAAATGCACCAGTAAACCATCTTAAATCGTTTCCAAGTCCCTTTACAATAATAATGGAGCTTTAACAGTACAAATACTGCTGATATTTTTTATTGATCACTATGTTAATTTACAATTTATAACCATTGAGGTGCAACATTCACCCCGTTATCAAACAGAATACTAATACATAACTCATTTCAAACAAGACGGTGATTCATTGTCTTATATAAATAAACATTTATAAGATTTTTTGTTGCTGTTACTATTTGCAGTGAAAGAACGTGCAACAATACTTTGAAATTGAAAAAAAAAGTTTCAATTTGACTCCATTTGGTAAAAAAGATATTACAGCGATAGTAGACAGCAAAGAGGGCAATTGACTGCAAACGTACAGTATCAATCAGACCAAACCAAACAGAAAGTAAACCCAAACAAAACCCTGTGTTTACTTTCTGGGTTTACTCCGGGTTTTCTATTAAACCCAGAGTAAACCCAAAGGAACAATAAACCCAAAGGAAACCCAGAATTTGAACAAAATTAAATGTAAACATAGAAAGAAAATATTCTGTTCATTTCTATGAAATGCGGGAAGTAACTTCCTTCTGAATCCCGATTAAAAATATTTCTACATGTTATTATTTTAATTATTTAAACACTGATAACGGAAAACAACAAGTAACTAACACACTGAAATTTTCCTAAAATGTACACATGCAATTAATTATTATGGGAATCTATATGCATGGTACTTAATTGAAATAGATTATGATAGATATATTGTACGCCGTTATGCGGGGCGCCGGTTATGTATACGAATATTGAGACAGAAATCTAAATCATTTATTTTTTTGAAATCCAAAATAGTAATGACAACTTTCTTTATTGTTTAATCCATTGATTTTTCTCTGTGATGTTATGTACGGAACATTTATTTACGCGAATGATTAGACATAAAAAAGAAATTAATCGGTTGTTTTATAGCATTTTTCTAACCTATGTGACTAATTTTATTTTACATAACTTTCACAATTATCAATGTAAATAATTACAGGTTTATTTACAGTTAGTATTTTCACATCGAATTCTCTGAAACCAATAAAAATATTAATGTGAGAACAAAAAAAAAATCCCGCCGAATACTGAAAAACCAAATTATCAATGTAAATAATTACAGGTTTATTTACAGTTAGTATTTTTACATCGTATTCTCTGAAACCAATAAAAATATTAATGTGAGAAGAAAAAACAAATCCCGCCAAATACTGAAAAACCGATTTCAGTTTGTAATCATACGGATTTTATTTTTGGTATTGAATATTGTGTACCGGTAACTTTTTTCTCTGGAATTTTTATTATTTACGGGACTAATAATTATAAGAATCATGGATATTTCTTTTGAGCAATAAATATATTTATAGAAGTAATATTTTTGGCTAGTTCTGTGAATAAATAATTTTTTGCTTTAAATATAAGTACCAAATTAATCTAATTAATTAATTCAATACGTATGTACATATATGTTTCTAATATCAGTATTTCTATGATATCGTGTTTTCTTAAAATTAATTGTTACTAACAGAGTCAGGGTAAAACTCCGAGAGGACCCGAATCGATCAGAATAAAAGCGTGTCCAAAGCGTGTGAAAAGCGAGCAAATCGTTTCGTGCGAGAATCGTTTCGTGTAAACCGTTCAGCGTTTCGTGTAAATCGTTTAGCGTTTCGGGCAAAGCGTGCAGCGTTTCGTGTAAACCGTTCAGCGTTTCGTGTGAACCGTTTAGCGAGCGTGTAGCGAGCGTGCGGCGAGCGTGTGGTGTAATAGTACGTTTCAGGGTCTGTACTATTATTGAAATATCAAGCAAAAAGTGGTGGAAGAAAAATCTCGGGACATAGTATAGTATATCTTATAAATTTATGAAACTTTGAAGTGTTTTGAAATTCTTTAACCAGGGAACAACGATGTCTATATATAGATCAGTAATAGGATAAGGTAATGTCAAACATCGAAGACTGTACGAATATTTAAGAAACTGTTTTTATTACAAGTGTTACCGTTAATAATCAAATCAAAGTTTGACGAATCTTTCTGGAATTAAACATAGGTTGTAAATTTACTTTGTATAAAAACTTTCTTCATGGTTACTCAGTGTGAAACATTCTTTACCTTAGACGTTTTACTTTTCCACTAAGCATCCGCCTTCGTTGCCTTTCCTTTACACTACATCTAAATTCATCATGTTCATAAGTGATCATTCGTTCGCATTTCAAAATATTTAATGTCCGTATTCTCGGACTCCATGCTAGGAAGTTTTATTGGATACAAGCTACGTCATTCTTATCCATGTGCATGTTGTCGACGGCGCGAGGCCGAAGAAATTCTCACAATCGTTCTTTAAAACGCTTTAAAGTTATACAATATAGGATATACATGTAACTTTTATATACAGACTTTAATTAATTTGTTTGCAAGTTTATAACTAATGATTATTCCTTTATCGGCACCACCTATAATTTACTCAATTCACTCTCTCTTTTCTTTCTCTCATTCAAGTCACGAGCGGCAATGTCTTACCTCCGCCCAGCTACGATCTGATTGGACAAAGGTCAGTCAAAACATTAGGTATAAACTTTTCTGGAGTAAACCCCTATAAACGCTTCAATGTACTTCGCTGTAACTTAAACGATCATGTTTTGATAAGCATATATCTTTATCTACCATACTCTCTCAAAAATATCCATACAATTTAGGATCAATGTTGCTCCTCAAGCCACATTTTTAGATCCCTTTATTTGTTTAAGATAATCTAGATACTTCATTCTATATAATATTGCAAGCTAATGTTTATAAATTATGTTTAAATCATGCATGTAAATCGTGTTAGATATTAGTGGTTAATATATGCGCATCTTTATTTATTGCTTTTGAAAAGAAATAAGTTCATATACAGTTTTGTCCTGATGAGCAGTACTGGCATATTGTACTAAATCACAAATTCAAATTAAGGCTTACACTACATCACATCTCTATGTAAATAACAATATATATATATATATATATATATATATATATATATATATATATATATATATATATATATATATATATATATTGTTAAACATCTGAAGAAAATGAAAGCGCTTATGTTTTACTCGATCTTTGTGTTTTCATTTATTTAAAGGTCATATGAAACGATATCCTGACCAAATTGAGTTATATACGGGAATGAGTTCATAAGTGCCTATTTAATAAGACTGACATTGTTTTTTGGATATTTTATGCAAAATGTGAGCGCCACAGTCGATCAAAATTACTTAATTGGGAAAAGGAACATTGACTTACGCGGCTTACCTCCCTTGCTTGTGACGTCAGTAAGACCCAATCGCCTTATAAAGCTATGTTGTGAATACAAATATCCATGTCATTTTGCAGCATTTTAAAAGAAAAAAAATACTTTTTTATATAAAAACTTGTATAATTATACAATAATCAACCACGTCAGTATTTTTTCTCTCAAGAAATGAAATCGTGTGCGTTTTTATTTACATGTAATAGCGTGTACATAATGATATTCAGTTTCGAGACTGCAGGGAGAATAAATGATTTTCTTCAGAAATCCACATGCAAGTATAATATAATTTTAATATAAGCATATTTATATGTTTTATTTTGATCTTTTTAATGAAATTGACAAATTCAAAAATAAGTCTGATCATTTTTTCCCATTTGCACGTTCATGCAATTCATTAAGATTTTTTTTCTAAACAACTTGTAGGCCTCATTGTGCCTCATTCGCTTCACGATTATATTGTTTGTTTCACTTTCAAATTCACAAATATGTTACCATTTAATTATTTTTAGTCGAAGAGAAATTTCTTCAAATGTTTTGTTTTTGAAACGTGTACTTGAATGTGCGGTGTTTTGATTTCAAAACGTGTATGTGCGGTGTTTACTCACAGATCCCTTTTATCTCACTTTCTTCCGCAATGTTTTCTTTCGTTTTTTTTTATCATTATTGATGCTTGTTCTTAATAAAATCTGTTGATTATCTTCACATTCGTTCACAACTATTTTTATCAAACAACCGATTTATTTTACCGATACATTTCTAAATCCTTAAATGCCATATTTCCGCGATCTAATTTAATAAAACGTTAATACACGTGTACACAAAGTATTTTCTAAAGATATTGCTACATGTATATATCAATTACCCGGAAATTTATATTATTTCGAAATAAAATTTAAGAATAATTTTGCGGCATTTTATAGCAGCTCTTAAATACAAACTATGTACACAATGCCTCAAACATTTTCATCGGCCTGCCTAATATACTTTTTTATGTGACAAAATAAATCAAATCAATTTAAATGCTTTAATTCCCTTTAAATGTAGCTCAATCATTATACGAAGAAGAAAAGGATGTTTCTATTTCAAAAGGATAAGATTAATTCATTAATCAGCTGTTAATGTTGGAGCATTTCTTTCGTTAAATTTCCACTCCAGTACGGGATCTTCACCATGATTTTACTTTTGCGAGAAGCTGATATTAGATTTATTCATTAACGGCCAATTAAAACTAAGTCATCTGTAGGCTACTTCGAAATCAAATGATCTCATTTGAAAAGAAAGACACGTTCATATATGCAAAAATTACTAAAATTTAATCGATAAACTACTGTAAAATTACACTAGTTTTAATGCATTGTTTACATCGGTGGGTCTATGTGACGTCATAAATCCACAAAATCAAGAACGATAAGCGGGTAAGAATTTTTTCAGGTGCTCAGTTTTCACGGTTATTTCTCAGTAATGCAAAGGCAAAAAAATCTTACATCATGTACTTTAACATTTGTTTATACCAAGCTTTATATTCATGAAAGAAAATCATAGTGTTAAAAATCGTTTCATATGACCTTTAAGTTTTATATATATTTCACCGACCACTGAGGTTTTTCTTGGATTTATATATATATATATATATATATATATATATATATATATATATATATATATATTTATATATATATATATATTATGAACGAAAGCTTTTCGCATTTGGGATCGGAGGACGCTCTCGGCGATTGGTTGATAAATCCACCCATGTTAAAAATGCAGGACGCCGCCACAGCAGGAAATGGGACACTGATTTCCCTTTCTCCAGTTACCAGAACAACTGTAATTGCATTGCATTTATTTTGCTGTTTATAAGACTTATACTATTGCATTACATTATTAGACGTAACAGTTTTTGCATCCTCATGTCAGAGAGGCGGCAACTACGTCCTACGGGACCCAGCGGAGAGAACTCCGTCTCTCTTATGAGAGACAGACGTGCGTCCTTACTCCTTTGGGAGACAAAGCCAGCAATTTCACCCTTAGAAATGATGTGCTTTACACCATTAAATGCTTTGTTCCGACAAACGATTTTAACCACCTACGTTGCTACAATTCTAACCTTGACATCACGTTCGAAGTAATTCAAATTTTGAATTATACTACTCTTATAAACAGTTAATATTAAATCAGGACAGATATTTCAAAATATACATAATCTTTTACATTCACGATTCATTATCTAAGAATTCTCTGTCTTAAAAATATCAGTCGAAATTGAAATCCCAGAAGAAGACTTATATTTTGAATATGTTTACAATGCTTTCAGATCAAATTCATGCGACATTCAAGTTTTAATCTTGAAGTCATCAATGTGTAATTCTACCTAATACAAATTAGTTTCTGAAAAAAATGTCTTTAGTATTTTTTTTTTTGTTTTTGGTCAACGTTTCGTTGCATAGATATATAAATATGTACATAATAACTATGATTTGTGATTACACGGAATAACTCAGATGACATATGCTTCCTAAACATACTCAGGTATTTTGATTTTTCATTATCTAATCATTCCTCATATGGGCATTTTACACGCCTTATTCACCTACATGTATCTTCTTATCCAAAAAAAATGTCAATTTAAAGAAGTTAATTTAATAAAAAATCATGAACAATTCTTTCATTTCTTGAAAGTGACATCTGCCAAATATCGGCTCCTACCATCCACCTACATGTATATGGTAAGAATATAGGAGGGGGTTGGAAATCCAAGTTACTTTTTTGTCTGACAAAAACCCTTAAACTCGGTTGTTTTCTTCAAAAATGAATTTGATTTACCTTATTTGTACTTGATTCATATTTTTACAAACAGGTTTCAGAAAATGTCCACCAAACTTCTCTCTTTACACCTTACGAAGATTTTACATTAGTGAATGAGAAACTTCATGATTACTGTACAAAAATATACTCCAGAAGCGGTGTGAGGCAGATGTGGATACTAAAAAGGTCAAATGAATTGTTAATCAAAGTACTGACGGGAGTTGATTTTATCGATTGCTATTTATTTTAAAATCAACAATATGTTATTTTGTGTGGCAAGTTAATTCCTATAAGTATTTGAAATACGCACATTTTTTTTTACCCTGAATCCTACAAGAAACCCAATATCAATCATGTTGTGTAATAGTCAAAGAATTATTCCATCAAACTATTTATTAGTAATCGAAATAGTTATGAGAAATTGTATGGATCCCAGTATAATTGAACTCTACTCTCGTTCGACCAGATTCTCAGCTGTATTCGTTAATCTGCGACAAGCAAGAGAGACCCTATGCTTGTCGGAGATTTACGGAGACAGCCGAGCGTCTTGTTGAACAAGACTATATTGAACTCTGGCGTAGGAATTCATAAAATGTACGACTTCCAAAAATATCCAAATGTTCGTACCATTTAAAATCTGACCATTTACAAGGTATCTATAGATGAGTTTCCTTGAAGAACAATGCTTCAGACCTCATTACATCGAATTTATTGATTAGAACTAAATGTTGTCAGCGGTGTTGATTTGTGCTTGGGTCCAAACACCGTTTCACTTTCGGTTTGCCCGAGTAAATGCATAGGAGAGTTGATTAAAGTCACTCCCAAAAACTTTGAGGTCTAAAAATCTTACCAAATTGAATAATATTATACGTCCGCTTTATTTCAACGCTTTATACAACAATTCTTTTATTACAAATTAAAATCTAGGCTTTTTGATATATTCTGCCGTTGTTCTTTCAATAAAAATGAAACTCGTAAAAATGCTTTCCTTGTCATTTGAGTTTGTTAAAAACCATTCTGATTGCACACACAGGTACTCTGAATTTGCTATTGAAAAAATTCCTGAAAAAAGGAACAGCAGGAGACGAAAAATCAGATGCAGGATTTAACTTGGAAAGTGTTAGCACTTAAGGAAAAACAGTCTTGCAAACGGAAGACTTCTGACAACCAACGAACTACATCAACAATGAGAATAATGCATTAGTGGAAACTGCACAAGGATCAGAGGAATGTCTCAGTAAAAGACAAGAACGAGCAAACAAGAACAAGGAAGACGAGGAAATTAAAAGAATTACAATTCACTTTTGTTTGACAATGCCAATTCTACGAAGACCGAAACGGACCACTGGAAGCTGCCACTGGTCCGTTCTTATCACGGTCACCAATTTTGTGTTGTCGAAGCTGTTGTATTGTTCATAAATAGATATGCTGATCAATTTGGATTGCCTTTATCTGCTGCCCAAAGCGTCCGTGACGACACAGCTCCTGTACTATTGCCATGCAGTGAGAGTAACACGTCAACACAATACAAGGGCACCTTGCGGAGCATCCCCTCGCGAAATGAAAATATTTTACTTTGAAATGCATTATTCCGAAATAAACATGTAATTCAAAAGACCAAACATTGAAATGTCTTATTCTTTAAAGCAATATGAGCTGCATTTTTCAGGGTTTCTGGGGTTTTTTTTTTGTTGCTAAAATGTTCTATTGTACTAGAATGAAAAAAGTAATATGGTTTTTAAATTTCTGTTATCCATATTTTTGTGGAAAAGGCCGATAAGAAGCCTTATTTGGAGCAAAATTAAATTATTGTCGTCCTGTACAAAAATCGATTTGCTATATATTCTTCAGAGAGAAATATTCCTTTTGACAAAAATTATTGTTTTTATCAAATCTTTTTTAACATGAAAGTGTAAGTTATATGCAGACTTATCATATTAGCAGGTGTTTGCAGCAAAATCAAATTCTAAAAAAAATGCTCATATTACGAACTGAAATGAAATTGTGTTGTGAATATATTTTATTTAGGTATATATTTATGGATAATGCCACAGCTACAGATACGTTCGGACGATCCTACGTAACAGATGTACAGAGTTTTTGAAGGAAAGACATCCAAGCTTCGTAAAGCACTGCATGTCAAAAATGGAATTAGCAGACACCATCAGTGCAATTGAAGTTTTATCTCTGGGCAACAGAACATACAAGGTAACTCCAGTATACCCATATTTACAGAAATGTGCATTGCAGTGTAAACTATATGTAGACATGCAAGCATGTTGTTGATAAATGAAATAAGACGCAGAAATAATAAACCATGTGTGGTTATAACACTTTTTTTTCGCACAATATATTTCATTGCTAATTTAGTTTTATAATTTTATAAATTTAGCAGGTATAGCACGTTTGTATTTGTTTGAATATATACACATGTAAATGAAAGATTTATTACCATGTATAACCCTCATACTTTAAAATATCAGGTTTTAACATAAATATCGAAGAAGGAAAATTGTACTTTCCAGTTTAATAAAATAAGTTGAATTATGAAAATTGAAAAGTCAATCTGACCCCCTGGACAAAGAACAGGTTACCAGGTCAAAATAGACAATGGAAATGGGATTCCAAGCTGTGCTTGTCAAGTATGGATATGGACATTACTCCCCTGCAAGCAAGTCTTTGCTGTCATACAGCACACAGAATTTTCATGGGAAGATTTACCACCTTAGTACCTCTCACCCCATATTTTAACATTGACTCCCATGTGATTGGCATTCCGATACCTATTCCACCCGAGGCACTTGAGGGAGAGGACGTGGAAAATGACAGCTTTGATGCAACACACGTTTGTGATTCCGATGATGCCTTACAACTCATTGACCTTCCTTGAGCTAAGAGAGGTCCAAAGTCACTAAAAGCATTGGCAGTCCAATGTAGAGAAACACTTTCACTTTTGGAGAATGCCACTTATCTATGCCAAAGTGAAGATGCTTTTATTACGGGCCGCCAGAAGGCGGTCCGTTATTTGATATACATTTACATATTGTCACTGCGTTTCTGCGGGATAGGTTTTTTTTAACATAATATATAATATGCCTTTCTTTATGAACTTAAAGTAAATTTGCATATAGAAATATGTTTTATGCCTTTTAAAAAAGAATCCTTTTTTTACTCATAAAGTTGGTCATAGACTGTCATGTTAGACACATTTTTTTTTCTCGAGACTATAATCTATTCGGAAAATTTCGGAGTTTTCCATTGGTTTCAAAACAATTTATCGGTATTAGGGACATACTAAAGACCTTAAATACTACAGACCTGAATAACATGAAATTTTATATAGATGATATATTTAATTTTTTTATGTGCTGCGTCATGTAAAATAATAAAAAAAATATCCGGCGTATTTTTTAATTCTTAAATTGTGCAGATTCTACTGAATGAGATAATCTTACATGTACTTTTAAAATAATCCATCAATTTCTATTTTATTATGAGGTCCCTTGGAATAAACTTATTAGTTAAGATTTCATTCAATACAATGCAACAAACATATCATCTAAGTACAGATGTACTGAAAGCCGGGCTCTTTCGGTGTGTCTTTATGCACACTGTGTAGTAAAGACTGAAAATCTCTCTCTCTCTCTCTCTCTCTCTCTCTCTCTCTCTCTCATGCTTATAATGTCGGCAAAGCATCAGAGAGCGATCAATTTTTGTAAGCGGCTAAAAACAAAAATATGTATGTCTAGTAGAAAAAGGTTTCTGCCTTGAATTTTGCAACAACCGTTATCAATCCCCATTTCTTCAACGCGCAGGATAGTAGTTTATGGAAGTTCATGCGCTATGTATGTGTCCAAAATGCATAGTCTTGTTTTTAAAACACGTTATTATTAGGAAAATTAAAAAAGATAGACAATGCTCTCGAAATTATAAAAAAAGAAACAAAATGCAAACTCTTTTGACAAAACGTGGCTCTTTTGTGTAACTATTTGGTAAAGCGGAAGCTTTGACTTTGACGTTGTTTGGTTTTTTTTGTTTACTTTTGAAGTTGTACTATTAATAGTAACATTGGCGATTTGCCTGCCTACAGCCAGGACTCTGCTTTCAGAGTAACTACAGTATAACTAGTCAAAAGAGAAGACTTTGACAGATATTGCATGTGTATGTGTATGTGTGGTTTATTCATTATGTTGTACTGTTGAAGATAACAGTTCGAAAACCGGCGCGAAAGAAACTTTAGGAATGTGTAAACATAATAGAGTGATCTGCCCTTGAATCTTGGGTAACTGCGCGTTTTAATTTAAACTTTTGGACTCATGAACACCATGAAAACAGCTCTAGTGCAAGGGCATACACTTGATAAGGTGAGATGAAATTTTAGTATATGTTAGAGGTATATCCGTAGTATGTGAAAAGTGCTAAGAGCTACACGTAGTGTTTGTTGAAGCGGTGATAGAGGTATTTTTTGTGGGGAAACCCCTTATAATAGTGACACTGACACATTTCTTTTCGAATTTAAATTATTATAACAAAGATGAAAAAAAGGCTCCCAGCACTTTTTGAGTTTCATAAGGTTAGCTAGTTAAAGTAATATTTTAAAAAGTTTAAAAATTACATTGTAAGCCCTTGCACTCGGCGTCTTTTTGACATGCGGTGTTGATAATTTATATTTAGCCAGATCACGTGATAGGGTGTCCCGGTCGCGAGTAAATGTATTATTATGAAATAAGGAACACCTGATGTAATTGTAGATATAATAATTTTTAGATTCGTGCATATACAACTAAATAAACTTTGACTCAATATAACACTCAGTTTTTCACGATTTATTCCACCATATTTTCGAAATCCTGCCTTAACGTAGCTGAGTATGAAAAAGATGCCCCAATTATATGTACAATTAAACAGATTAGCGTTAAAAACATAATGTTCCCTTTAAAGGCAACTATATCTTTAGAAAATGTTTATGTTACAGATAGAGGGGAAGACCAAGAGACTTTTCCAAAAAAAAAAAATCAGCCCCTGATGTATTGATGCCGGTCAACAGAAACTACAAGCATTTACACCACACATGAAAGTGCATTTGTTCTAAAATACTATGTGCTTCGACAAATTGCTCACATAAAATAATGGATATTGAGCCTCAAATTATTGGCTATTAAAGGAAAGAACTCTCCAAAACTTTTCAGATGAATCTTCTTCCAAAATGCTTACCACATGCATGAAAGGATTCGATTATTATTTCAATTTCAGATATTTTGAGGAAAGCAACATTGCAAGCATTTCAAGAAGATGTCAAGTGGGCCTTGCAATCTATTGAATCACAACCAGGTGAGAATTCTGACTATGCTAACTAGGGCGATAGTTTCGGAAATTGATGTCTGATAAAGATGACTCGGTTTATATTTTCTTCTGTAGGTGATCACCCTCATCAGTCAGATGTAGAGTTTAATGGTGGAGAGTCACATCATCATAAGAAATGAAAGCTGCTCACCATCAAAAACATACAAAATCAGAACTCAAGCTTTGGAGGGAATTTTCCCTGGAAACAGATATCAGGAAGGAATTCATGTTCAGGGCACAGCACATGGAATGACCATCATTGAATTGTGAGTTTAATAATTATTTTTTAAAATAATGACTTTAGTCTTCTTAATATATACAAATGTTAATGTGTTAAAACTTTAAATATTTCCACTACATGCGTCTAAAAAAAGTTTCCGTGTAGGAGATGGTTGCATGGACAGTCCAGGTCACTCTGCACAGTACTGCACGTACACTTTTATGGAAAATGATACCCATAAAATACTATAGTGACAACTGACAAGAGAATGACAGGAAGAAAGAATGCCATCCTTGAAAAAGCATGTTTTCAAAAGGGTCTGCAGTTTCTTTTAGAAAAAAGATTACATGTAGTGGAAGTTGTAATAGATGCACATGTGCAGGTTGAAGCACTAATGAGTAAGTGCTTTCGGAAAAATCATTTTAAGCGGATTAGTTCGGTTTAGAAATACTATTAACATGTTATACCAGTACAATTCAATGACAAATACTTTTGACTTTATTTAGTAGTACATTTATAATGTTGTCATTTGTACCAAAAAATTTTTTATTTCAGAAAAATATTACCCAGAAATTAAGCATTCTTTCGACATATGGCACGGGTCTAAAAATCTAGAGAAAAAAATAATAAAGGTAAGACAATTCAGTTTATTATACCCCCGCAAACGAAGTTTAGGGGGGTATATTGGTTTCACCCTGTTCGTCTGTCTGTCCGTCCGTCTGTCTGTAGACGCAACTTTGTCCCCTCTATAGAATTTTTTATTACTGCATGGAACAGTTTGAAAATTTGTACATATGTTGAACACTATCTGAAGATGTGCACCTGCAATTTTTTTTAAGATCAGACACGATTTAATGATTTTATGACAGTTTTCATTTTCCTTTCTCTATATATTGTACACTAATGTTGAAAAGTAAGGGAGGTAATCCTTACAGATTTTATTAATTAATTAATAGAAAACATTCTAAAATATATTTATATAAATACATCAAGATGGAGGTTTTTTGTCTTTATGTCTTAATTAATAAAAAAAAAATATTTTTTTTAAGTATTCTATCAACTGACAATGCAAAGTTTTTGTTTGTCAATGACAAATTCTTAGGAGCTAATAAGAACATCAAAGACAAGTGTGGTTGAATTCATTTGTCCCAAGGGAGCCATTATCTGAGCCATGGTTCAGATTTGGCATGTGTTTAGTTGAAATTGATAATCTGTAAAATGGGTGATGGTTTTGGGGCTATTTTAAAACTGTTTCATGTAAACCAAATGTTCTATCATTATAAGGAAATAAATAATATTATTCATAAAGAAGTTAAACTATTTTTAGAGGTTGTTTAAATTTATTTGACAAGTAAATTGATGTAGTGACCCTATTGGGCATTAATTTAGATGAAATTCAAAATTACTGATATGATTGTAGTGTTTTGGCAATTTTAAAATTGTTTGAAATATTAATTTCTTTTTACATATTATTACATAGTATGGTAATGTTTTGGGAGTTTAAATTTTCTTTTTAACATATTATTACATAGTATGGTAATTATGGTAATGTTTTTGGGAGTTTATTAAATTTAACAAGCTCATCAAAGAAAATCATAGTCCTATGGGATCAATTTTCTGATATGGAGTTCCATTGTGCCATAGGAGAAAGTGAGGAAAATTTGAAACAACTAATTGCATCTGTCAAGACTCTTATTAGAAAGATATTGAAAGTTTTATCAACAGGAGAGCATTGCTTGGCCACCGGTATTTCCATTTACTATAAAGGGAGGGGTTATTGTCATTTTGTTGGTTTTTCTTTAAATCAATTAAATTAAAAAATATATATCATCAGATACATACATTTGTAAAAGTATTACTGTTGTAGATATGTATGTACAGTGAAATTCTGACAATTTTGATTTTAATTTTTCTTTGTTAACTAATTTTTTTTTTTTTTACAATTCTACAATATTTTTTTTTGTATGTGTTCCAAACCCTTTATTATTCAATTCAATTATTTGTCCCATTTGAAAATAGCCTTGCGGGGGTATTAGTCCCATTAGGACAGTTCTAGTTACTATAAGAATGATGATTTTGAAAAAAAAAATGAAGTTGATAAACTAAATGTAACATTATAATTCTTTTCAGGCTGGGCAAGAAAAATCCAAAAAACGAATATTACAGTGGACAAGGGAGATAGTTAACCATTATTGGTTCTGTTCCTCCGTTGCAAATACAGAGGAAGAGTTTATTGCAAGTTTGATTATTTAGTAAACTAGATTTCATATCATCAGTTATTGGTTTAATATGAGTAAAACAGCATTTTAAACTGTACCTGTCCTTCTTTTCAGGGCATTTGGTTTGTAGTCATGCACCATGTGGTAAATGAGCATGAATGGATTTTACCATATAGATCAGGTGCGAAAAGTTCAAGTGTGAGGATTGTGACAATTCAACAATTCAATTCAATTCAACCCATCCGACAGCACTTCAGGTGGAGATTTCCATGAATGTTAGCAATACTCGTTAAGCCTGTAAGTACAGCAACTTTCAATTGTACAAAAATATTTTAAAAACGTTTCACAATGGCTATTCAGAGCCAATTCTAGATAAGGATCTTGAAAGGAGTAAAGGCTGTTGTACACTCAGCAAAATATCCAGTTGATGACATGCCTACATTATACACATCGTTGGTACGAATCCGTAATTTTTTTAAATATATTTTTTAGATAAAACAGAGAAATGAAAAAAAAACCCACAAAAAAACAAACATGAAACTTGCATCAAATTTATAATATACATACGTAAACTTTCTCCGATAAAGGAGACAATACTGACATAAAAATAGGGATTTTGCATATAACTGCATCGTCGAGAGAAGTAATATTCATTTCTGTTATTAAATTTTACGTTACATGGTGGTATCTGTAAATCAGGTGTAAAATTAAGACGCTCACTTATGCATAAATTCTCCCGATGACTTTGATAGCTGATTATTATTTCCAATGCTCAAGACTACTCGTAAATAATATCAGCCCTGAAGAAATTTTCAGAGATGCCATCAATTTTGACTATTTACTAAATTTTGACAGCACACAATTCCAAACTTGCACATAGTCTTCAATAAATTAGAAAGATTTAATTAAAAGAAGTTACGTATTTTTAAGGCGGGTTCTTTTTAAAAAAAATACATTTCCTTACATGAATCATGAGAACATGCTTTAACTCGCCATTAAAATTCTCATTGTTTAATCCCCTGTCACACTGGAGCTGCGTCCTCACGGCGATCCCGCTGCGTCATTGATTAATATAAAACGTCATAGTAAACGTATCCTACAGCGCCATAACAACGCAGCGACATCTTTGTTCGCTGCGGTGGGATATTCTAGCACATTTTAGAACGTCATACGACGGCGCGCACTTTGAACATACACGTAGTAGGCGCCGTGACTCTGCGTTCTGATAAACCCGTCGTAGAAGTGGAGTAAAGTCGCCGTGACAGCGCCGTAAAATCTCCAACAGCGCACGTGCATGCAGTCAGCGCGCAGAACACGCCGTGGACGTGCGTTAACTGAAACTCCTTGCACGTCATGAGCGCTCGGCGGATACCCAGCGAGAGCGCAGTCAATCGCCAAGTAGAACTCTGTGGAAACATAGTTTGGAGCTCTGTAAGAACGCCTCAGTCGCAGTCAGGATGCTGTGACATTTTCAATTGTAAAATTTTTAAATAAGATTGTATTGTATATTTTTTCTGAACTTTCTAGCGATCCTACGGGGATTCCATGAATTTATAACGCCGTGAACACGCCCTTGGAACGCAATTTGGTGTGACAGGGCCTTACAGAGTTTTCAAAACAATTACACAAACTGTGTTCGACAAAAAGGTTTCCTAAAGCATTTTCTTCCTGTCTTGATACATGCTTTCAATCACAACACGTTTTTAAAACAAAAGCAGAAGTGAACTTTTAGTCATTATAATCGTTTGACACCAAAACATAAATGTTCAACTCGCAGCAACAACGGAAGACCTACTCGTGGTTTGCCACGAGCTCTGCTCTAGTTATATTGCTTACTTAAAAAATGTTGTTTACCTCACAAATTGACCAAGTAGGCATCTTTTAACACTACACTTTTTTAAAACTAAACGTACACAACTTCTTATTTTCTCCTTTAGAGGGTGGTGAATAAAGTTTGCTGGTGGGGTGTTAGTTCATGCAAAGGTTTCAATACTGTTTTTCAAATGTTTTTAGTAAAAACAACAAAAAAGTTTAGGGACAGTTCATGTTCAGATACTTATATAAAAAGGGTACATTTTCACAATTATCATCTTGCAGTTTTATTACGATTAATTTACCCACACTTATATTGAAAAAGTAGAAAAGAGCAACGAAAATGTACAGTTTGTGCTGAAAGAGTCTACAAGGCGTCAGAGGACAGTGTGCCAACCAACTGTCCTACTACAAGGAGAAGTGCATTTGCAGGGTTAGCAAAATGTTGAATCAAATAACGTAAATTTACAACAATACTGTATAAATATATTTAAGAGTTGTCTTTCGTTTAACGTTCTAGACAACAACAACGGTAAACACTCCCAGACGACGTTTTTGAAAGTATGAACAATCATTATTACACAATCAACAAAGCTATGGATGAAATCAGGAAGATCAATCAAGGGCCACCTAGGCCGGAACTGATAAGGTAGTTAATTCAGTATCACAGACCTTTAATAGATCTTATGCCTACAACACAAAAGAAAAGCCGAAGTAGAAGGAAAACACCTATTAATCATCCACAGGCAGATTTTAAATGGAGAAAAAAACAAGAAAGTTCTTTAAATTTCTGAAACAACAGTTGTCTTCTTATCCAATATTAGCCTATCCTGATTATTCAAAATCATCTGAATTACACACTGATGCCTCGTTACATGGCTTAGGTGCTGTCTGATATCAGGGAAAGGAGGATGGACTGAAACATGTCATAGCATTCGCCAGCAGAAGTCTAAGCAAGGTTGAGAGAAATTATCCGGCTCATAAATTAGAGTTTCTTGCACTGCAATGGTCTGTCAAGGAGAAATTCAAAGAATATTTATATGGCCACAAGTTTACAATATATACGGATAATAATCCACTTATGTACTTACAACTGCACAATTAGATGCAACTGGCCATAGATGGCTTGCAGCTTTGTCTGCTTACAATTTTGATCTTAAGTATAGACCAGGTAAAACAAATGCAGATGCAGATGCACTGTCTCGTTTACCAGGTATATCTAAACTACCAAAACAAGATGTGACTACTGTATCATCAAAAGAGAAGAATTTGCAACTAAGTAACAGTGTTAGTGCAATTACACAGACTGGGGAAATTCTGTCACTGCTATATGTAATGCATTACAGCAAAACTCGTTTATAACGAATTTCAAGGGACCATAGAAAAAACTTCGTTATAGCCGTAATTCGCTATACGTTTATAACGAATTCTTCAAAAATATAGCGAATTCGTTATAAAATAATTAAGGGTTTTCACGGCTAACAGTTTTCTAAACTATCGTAAGTTATAAGATAAGTATTACTGTCATTTACAAAAAATGTCAATATAACCATTTCATTTCAATTTTTAAAAAAATTCCATATACTATTTGAATTTGAGTATTTTATATATGCATCTTAAAATTGCATGTTTCTTCAATGAAATTTGAAATGGAAAAAATTCGTTATACAAGTGATAAAATACGTTAAAATTTTGCCAGCGGGGGTCTTAAAATTACTTCGTTATAGCCGAAAATTCGTTATAGCCGTGTTCGTTATATACATCAATTTTCTATAGGTTTTGTAAGAAATTTGCCGGGACATGAATATTAATTCGTTATAGCCGTAAATTCGCTATATCCGTGTTCGTTATATTCGAGTTTTGCTGTAAACATATGTCCATTTATTGAAGCTTTACCTGTCTCTGAAGATGCTATCAAAATGAACATCAGTGCATTACCTAATGAAAGCTTTCAGAGAATTGATGTTATTCAAAAACAAATTAAAGATCCAGACATATCATATTGGTTTGATCAAATTTATAACAATTACAAACCACATAAGGATGAAATACCACCAACTCCTTACAGTAGAGCATTGTTTCATGGTTTTGACAAACTCAGAATTATTGATGACAAATTATTCAGAGACATAGGAACAGAAACAGGTATTGTACATCAACTTGTTTTACCATCATCTTTCATAGGTCTAGTCTTACATCATATTCATGATAAAATGGGTCATCAAGGTAGAGATAGAACTCTTTCACTTGCCAAAGATAGACTTTATTGGTATGGAATGAACCGTGACATTGAAAACTATATTTGTCATTGTGGTAGATGTATCATGTGCAGGAGGAAAACTCCAACCAATATGAAAGCTCCTCTTGTTAATATCAATACGCCGCAACCATTAGAACATGTATGTCTTGATTTTTTAACTCTTGAACGCTCAAAGGGTGGTTACGAATATGTATTGGTCTTAACTGATCATTTTTGTAGGTTTGCGATGGCAATACCTACAAAAATTATGACAGTTTAAACTACAGCTGAGATATTTAATCAGAATTTCATTGTTTACGATAGTTTGCCGGAGGATACAAGCGTTATTTCGCATTGCAATCCTCCACAGGAGTTTAACGAAATCCAGGAAGCGTTGGAGAAGCGTTTAATTCTCTCAAAACGAAAAGAAAGCGTAAACGCACAGGACAATACCCCTCATGGTTTTTGGCAAGGTTAACATGTACATTAAACCTTGGAAAAGAAGACAATGAAAAGTTTGAAGTCCTCTTCAAACAAATAGCTGAAAATAAAACAAGGAAAACTGCCCAGGCAGTAGTGAACTTCATTGATAACGAAATTAGAGAGAAGGAGGGAGTTATTCACAATCTAAGAGTATCAGCTCTAAAACGGATAAGGAATACGTCCTTTAACTTCAACCGTGAACAAAAAAACTTTGACGAGATTATTTTGAATACATACACTAAGCACCTGAAAGATTTGCAGAACTTTCGGGACAGATTACACTCCATTCCAACTACAACTGACAAACCACGGGAACAGGACAGTTAACGGTCATCCCAAGGAAAACCCAGACATGACCACAGACAAAACTATCAGTGCCGCCAATACTCGGTGAATTACAAAGGCCATCGTTACCAGACACAGCGCAACAAACCGTATTAACTATTGGATATTTACAGTGCATAAAGTGAGATTGAGAATTCTGTATAGTTTATTTTATTAAATATATTGCAACGTAACTTTTCTTGTATATCCTTTTTTTGCTGAATAATTCATTTAATGTCACACTTGGAAGGCGTGTCATTGATCACGTGACACTCCATTTTATAATATAAAATTTGTGTAGATTCGTGTATTAGTAAAACTTTCAAAACCCTCTAACTTATAACACTCTGATACTTAGACGGGTTGTTTCACTTAATCACTGACAGTCCTCTATCAAAACGTTAAAACGTGTGATAGACGGAACTTAAGCTACAGCTTTAAGATTATTACGAACTCGTCAGTGAACTCCTCTATTAAAATGGCAAGACGTTTAATAGACGGGAAACATTTTTTTAAATCAAAACAATGAATCAAGCCCCAAACATGTTAAGATTTAGCGGAGGCACGATTTTTATTAGCTGCAATAATGTAGCCCTCTCCGATGTTTACTGGAGAGGGTTACAATTCTACAGGATCTCCGTAATGGTGCAAAATTAAGTTTTTAATGAGGCTGACTTCGGTCTGAAAAGATCGATTTTATATTTGTCTTCCTTGAGATAAAAGGTTGAACAAATTAATTGTATATAAATCAAAACCAGATAAAACACAGCAGCATGTTTACCAGTCGTCTTTTTCAGCAGCCATGACAGTTCTCGCGTGATTTTATGGGATGTACGCTTGGAGTTTTGATGGGCTTGATAACGTGAATGTCAGTGTAAATAATTGATCTTACCTCGTTATATCACTAAAACATCATTTAAGGAAATGGTATATAATGGAAAATTCATATTTACCGCGTTAATTATGTTTATAATAGGGGAATTCCTACATTCAGTTCAAGATCCGCTCCTGAATTCTAATTGGCTGTCCCAAAATAAAACCGGTCAAGGTCAGTAGACATGGCGGACAAATTCAACTTTCGTCGTTGACATACACAAAAAGTAACCGATATATGGACTATACTTGATATTTTTGGATTAATTTATGCCATAGACATCTACCACGTTAGAGTTCAGATAAGAAATGCAAATGTTATTGTCATTTATAAACGATTTGAGACGAAATCGTTGCGGGAGTGAATCACTCCCGCACTTGCATCATTACGGAGATCCTATGGAGTTGTAGCCCTCTCCCAAAAAAAAAAAAAAAAAATCGGGAGGGGGCTACATTATTGCAGCTAGATTTTTATTGATTTAATGTTTCTAAAAAAAGATTGTAACTAATTATTGGTGTGTTTTATTGTTTGACTAATTGGACAAACGACGGATGTCGTGACAATGAACTCACCTAAAAATGCATCTTTGTCTTTGCTTACGACGGTTTTTAACTTCACACTCTTTCCTTCTTTTGTCCAATCAAATCTGCTTCTCAAGTAAACTCTTCCATGATATATCAGATCACCCCCCCCCTTTCACTATATTGAAATTTGTCATCTCTTTGTAGTTCTGTTTTTATTTTTGATTTTTTTAAAAAAATGACCAATTCAAGGGTAATCAGTTCATTCTAAAAAAAAAAAAAATTTCCATAATTATGTAACGTTTTAGAATTGAAAATTCATTACCAACCTTCAAAAGGTAATTAAGAGCTGGTAATAAAAAATGTTTTAAAAATAAATTTTGCACAATTCATAACCAAGGTAGTACACTTATGTTCTTCTTCGTTCCACTCACCCGAACATAAATTATTTACAATAATAACAAAACACATGATTAGTGAAGGAAGAGCTTATTTGCTGTATTTATTTACACGTACAAATACATATAAAGATTCTTCAAACTTCTTTCTGTAATAAAACAATTTACATTTTATAGAGCACAGTCCTTTGATTTTAAATGTCACTAAATAATTGGGTGGGTGGGGATTGTGTAAATGTGTCAAAGAAAATGCTACTAATGAGTGAAAGTCGTGCTTAACTTGAATACCTGTTCTAAAGGTTATCCGCTATAAATAGTAGCCAATGGCTACAGGTTTAAATATATATAGCCAACACATATAACATGTGTTCTAGTACCTATTGTAAATTAATATAATATAGATTAGTTCTGATCATTATACTATTATTATAAATATTGGTATATATAGATATAAAAATACATTATGCATTTAAATGAATGTGTTGGTTTGTACTAAAAATTTGTATTCTTATGAATTATTTATATTTGAAAAGCTGATGAACAAATCATCCCTTATCATTGAGCCCCATCTTTTGCTACATAAATCATGTCCAATTTTTTTAAAAGTGGCTACCGGTCACTGCATGTAATCTGGAGTGATTAAACATTATTTAAAAATCATTCACCTCATATGTACCAGAAAAATTGGTTTCAATGCAGTTTATGTAAAATAATATTTTTTTCAAGAATCTTCAAAATTTACATCTAGTTTAGGGGGGTTACTCTTAAAAAAAGTTCACCACCTTCACAACACATACAGTTACACACTATGTAGACATCAGTTACAAATATTGCAGAGCAGATTCTGATAGATTACTGCACTTGGGGAAGACCGGTGCATTGTGAAACCAAGCCTCTCGGAGCCATCAAGAGCAGAATACAGGCTGCAATGGATCCCTGACCTAGAACCTAGCCACCGAGGAAAGGCGAGGGCTTGCCACAAGGATGGGGATAAGTGCGGCGCGTGTCCATTCACGTCTTAGAGACACAACTTCCTTACAGAAGTAGAGACCAGTGCACCTCTAAACCAGCTTCTCTAAATTAATCCCATCAGGTCGGGCTGAGCCAAACACGCCTTGGTAATGATGGGATGACGAAAATACTGCTTTTCACTAACACTCCTGCCCCCACCTGTAAGTCCCTCCAAAATACCAGTAACTATTTCTTTTAATTATTATTAATTCAAAGCTGTAAAGTTATCAGCTGTAATGTCGTAAATTTCACGACCGTTCCTGTTTATTTTTGCCATATGTAATACTGCAGTACAAGAATGTAAAGACCTAAAACGAAGTGTTAGGGAACTTAAAAGATGCTCCGAAACCACGGAAAAAAAACAACTGCATGCAGATTTAAAGATAAGTTTTTTTTAAGGAAGTCTTTCTCTCCCTCTCATATACATGTGATAATTTATATATTTACACACATATGTATGCACATACACAACCATATATATATATATATATATATATATATATATATATATATATATATATATATATATATATATATATATATGTATATATGTATTTTGCCTAAAAAGCCCACTTCCATTATTTTTAGCTCTTTTGCAGCTATCCCGTGCTTGACATCGAAATTGAAGTCTTCAAGTTTTCAATGACTTAGCAATGCATATACATCTAAGAAATATGGCAAAGTACTAAGTAAATGCTTTAACTTCAACCTCATATTTCATTCAAATGAAGCACGTATACTAATAATCATTTTGATGCATTTTTAGAAGAGAAAAAAGCTTGTTTATGAAAACGCAGTACGTGCAGAAGTTTATACAGAGAAGAATCAACCAAGTTGAATGCTATGGGACCATTTGTATATACAGTGGTAGCAACGTTATTGTTGACTAACGACACGCACGATTCTGATACACGAACGATCACGCACGATACACGGACGGTCACTAACGTACTAATTTTTCACGATACCCAAAGATAACGATAAAACGAACTTTAAACAATCAAAATCAAACTTAATTTCTAAGGAAACGTTTTGCTGTAAATTGTGCCACAATATGCTTGTGTTTTATCGAAAGGCGACATGTACAGTAGCCATGCGCTGTTCTATTTTTCACGAGTAAACAATATCTTAAAGGATTCAAACACATTTAATTTGTCTAAATAACTAATATTCTTATATCATAAGTTAAAGAAAACTAGAACTGTCCTAATGGGACTAATACCCCCGCTAGGCTAATTTCAAATGGGACAAATAATTGAATTGAATAATAATCAAGGTTTGGAACATATACCAAAAAAAAATTATAGAATTGTAAAAAAAAAAAAAAATAGTTAACAAAGAAAAATTAAAATCAAAATTGTCAGAATTTCACTGTAAATACATATCTATAACAGTAATACATTTACAAATGTATGTATTTGATGATATATTTTTTTAATTTAATTGATTTAAAGAAAAACCAACAAAATGACAATAACCCCTCCCTTTGCAGTGATTAGAAATACCGGTAGCCAAGCAATGTTCTTCTGTTGATAAAACTTTCAATATCTTTCTAATAAGAGTCTTGACAGATGCAATTAGTTGTTTCAAACTTTCCTCACTTTCTCCTATGGCACAATTGAACTCCATATCAGAAAATTGATCCCATAGGACTATGATTTTCTTTGATGAGCTTGTTAAATTTAATAAACTCCCAAAACATTACCATTACCATACTATGTAAAAATATGTAAAAAAGAAAATCTAATATTACAAACAATTTTGAAATTGCCAAAACACTACAATCATATCAGTAATTTTGAATTTCATTTAAATTAATGCCCAATAGGGTCACTTCATCAATTTACTTGACAAATAAATTTAAACAACCTCTAAAAATAATTTAACTTCTTTATTAATAATTATATTATTTATTTCCTTATAATGATAGACCTTTTGGTTTACATGAAACAGTTTTAAAATAGCCCCAAAACCATCACCCTTTTTACAGATTATCAATTTCCCCTAAACACATGCTCCATCTGAACCATGGCTCAGATAATGGCTCCCTTGGGACAAATGAATTCAGCCACACTTGTCTTTGATGTTCTCATTAGCTCCTAAGAATTTATCATTGACAAACAAAAACTTTGCATTGTCAGTTGATAGACTACTTACAAAAAAATATTATTTTTTTTTATTAATCAAGACATAAAGAAAAAAAACTCCATCTGGATGTATTTATATAAATATATTTTAGAGTGTTTTCTATTAATTAATTAATAAAATCTGTAAGGATTACCCCCCTTACTTTTCAACATTAGTGTACAATATATAGAATAAGGAAAATGAAAACTGTCATAAAATCATTAAATCTTGTCTGATCTTAAAAAAAATTGCAGGTGCACATCTTCAGATGGTGTTCAACATATGTACAAATTTTCAAATTGTTCCATGCAGTAATAAAAAATTCTATAGGGGGACAAAGTTGCGTCTATAGACAGACGGACGGACGGACAGACGGACGGACAGACAGACGGACAGACGGACAGGGTGAAACTAATATACCCCCCTAAACTTCGTTTGCGGGGGTATAATTAACTAAAAAGAAATGAAGATAATACATAACAAAATACTAAACAAAGTTACTTAACATAGAAGTTGATATTTATGTAATCCAATTCTTCTACGTACGATTTATATATGCGAGACACAGATAAATTTGTTACCTTGTTAAAAGGAGTTTCGATTTAACACATTCCATATTTTCTTAATTACGGTACATAATTGATTTTATTGAAGGTATTAGAAATTTTAAGGCGTCTAAATAAATTGAATTCCTTCGGAACATGTATACAATGTACCAGATGTGAATGTGTATCGTATTCTCATTTCATGAAAACTTTGGCATTTGCCGGATGCCTCATATGGACACAACAGTGATCGGCCGAACAGATCAGCACTGACACGATACATGTACATGAATCTATCGAATAAAAACATACCGAGAATAATTTCTGTTTGTAGAAAATTGGATCTAACCGAGATTGACGAAACCATCGAAAATGAGACTCCACAATTTTTGTCGAACCTTATTCGGTGACGCAAACTCCGAGATAAAGTCATTCGACACCCACTTGAACTACAGTTCTACCGAGAGCAAAGTTAAATTTCGGCAGCCCGAAGAAAGAATTTTTCCAACTTGCGCACTAAACCACATATGAACCTAATTTTTGAATCCCTAATAATAGAACGGAGTGGAGCAGCTGCGCATGTGTTATTTAGGCAAACTTATTACAACTCCCACTTGACACCGAGTAGTACTATACGTGTTATTATACCCCCCCCCCCCCAAACGAAGTCGGGGGGTATATAGGAATCATCTTGTCCGTCCATCTGTCTGTGCAATCGTGTCCGGTCCATATCTTGTTTATGGAAAAACATTGGAAGTTTTTATTTCACACAAAGATTGCTTATGACCTAAGGGTGTGTCATAACCTAACCCATGGTCATTCGGGAAGGACAAGATCACTGGCAGAAAAAATACAAAATTCGTGTCCGGTCAATATCTTTCTTATGGAGCATTATTGGAAGTTCTAACTTCGTACAAAGATTTTTGCGAGCAACGAGGAGGTCTTCCGTCCGATTTTTAGAAGTTAATCAGCATTGCGTGTGTGTATGAACAAATTGTCATATTTGGCGTCTATTTTGTGATGCAGAACTATTTTAAGCGTTTTATTCAACAATCTCTTGGAAGAGAAAAAGACTACAATAAACAAACAATGAACATCACAAACTGGGTACAAAAATTAAACGTTTAAACGACATACATTTGTAGTTACGATTACAAAAATGGCGGGAGTTACGGATATTGCAATAAAGGTGATGATAAGTGGTAACTGATGTTAATTTAACTTACTCTATGCTAGACCGTAATTATAGCGTGTTCACTGTTCAGTTTACTTTCAATAACAAAGAATGTTAACTCGTATGTAAAATGGCTTAAACAGTAATAGACAAGTCGTTCATGAAACTGTTCCACTACATCCCCCGCTTGATTTCTACTAGAAATCACATGAACTAACTTAAATGAAGCATTCATTAGGGTCTTCCGTTTCCGACGGAAGACCCTCTTGTTATTCTATTGTTTCATTTCCTTATTATTAGGGTCTTCCGTTTCCAACGGAAGACCCTCTTGTTATTCTACGGTTTCTTTTTCTTTATTCTTATTATTCTTTTTTTTCTTTTTCTGACTTTTTTGGAGCGTTATTTCTCAAAAACTATTCAACCGATTTGCACAAAATTTTCAGGAGTGATAGAGTATCATCGTCGCTACATATTATCAAATTTTCAAATGATGACGTCACTTCCGGTTTCATATATTGACGATTTTGTAAATTTTTAAGGGTCATTTTGTCCACGCATCTCCTCCGAAACGAATCAAGGTAGAAGCTTAAAATTTTCAGGGTTGTAGATGAATGTCTGTAGATGTACCCCCATGCTTCCAATTATGAAAATTTTTCAAGGCCTTGAAGCTCGCCTGAACCTGAAAATTGGCACCAAATTTTTTCACGAAATTTTTGCACACTTTCTGTAATACCTTTCGATGTGTACAAATTTTGTTAAGACATGTAATGCAAAAGTTGTTTCAATTTACAAGACCTTTCATTTGCTATCAAGAAAAAGGGGCTGGCCCCTCAAAAAAGGGGCCAAGGGGGCTCTAAAGTCTTCTTACAATAACTCTTTAATGAACAATAATTTGTTGATAATTATATAAGCAAAAATGTTCATTGTATAGCTGTTCATCTATACTGTACCATACTTAAGTCATATGTTACGTAATAAAGGGTTTCAAGGGGCCAGAAGTTCAAAACTTTAATCATTAATATCTGAAAAAGGAGAAATATTTTTTAAAAGCAATGTAGAACAAAAGTTGCTCAAAATAATGTTTTGTACAATATAGTACCTTAATTGTTTTTGTTTATGACCCCATTTAGGAGTTAAAGGGTCGGCCCCTAAAACACATTTGTACAGATATCTCAAGAACGGTAAACATTTGTGAACACTTGTTAAACAAAATATGTTAATATTTACAAGACCTTTCATTTGCTATCAAGAAAAAGGGGCTGGCTTCTCAAATTAGGGGCCCGGAGGGCTCTTATTTCTTCTTACAATAACTCTTTACTGAACAATATTTTGTTATTAATTATAGAAGCAAAAATGTTTATTGTACAGCTGTTCATCTATACAGTACCATACCTAAGTCATATATTACGTAATTAGGGGTTTCAAGGGGACAGAACTCAAAACTCTGATCATTAATATCTGTAAAAGGAGAAATATTTTGAAAAGCAATGTAGAACAAAAGTTCTTCAAAATATTGTTCTTAACAATATGATACCAAAAATGTTGTTGTTAGTAGCCCCGGTAAGGGGTTAAAGGGTCGGCCCCTAAAACGCATTTGTACATATATCTTGAGAACGGTTTACAATTCATGAACACTTGTAGAACAAAATATGTTTATATTAGCGAGACCTTTTATTTGATATCAAGAAAAAGGGGCTGACCCCTCAAATTAGGGGCCAGAAGGGATATTAGGTCTTTTCATAATAATTCTTTTCTGACCAATAATTTGATATTAATCATAAAGCAGCAAAGAATCTTTTATTACGTTTAATTTAAAACCGAAACCTGTTTTAAAATCGGACGATGCATTACAGAGATATCGGGGTTTAAAAATTGATTTTTCCGGAAATTTTGATTCCGCGTCCTTGGTTTAAAAAATAGCGTAATGTTTAAAGTAAAATTAACTCGTACCAAAAATAATTGTTAAGTCGTTCTTGAACACATTCGAATTTTTTTTGTTAAGTCGTTCTTGAAATCGAAAAGGTTTTTATTAAGTCGTACTTAAAATCATTCGGATTTTGTTAAGTCGTACCAGGTATAATTTGATTTTTTTAATTTTTTTATTTTAGTTACTCTTGTTATTGGTTTAGGAGCTCTGCTTCTTACAGGAACTTCCAGCTTTACTCTAGACATTAACGGAAGACCCACTCGTTGCTTTGCAACGAGCTTTGCTCTAGTTATTTTATTTTTTTTCTGACTTTTTTCGAACGCTTTTTCTCGTGAACTACACGACCGATTTGCATGAAATTTACAGGACGTATGGAGCATTAAAAGTACTTGATATTATAAAATTTCTGGCTGATGACGTCACTTCCGGTTTGAGATTTTGAGGATTTAATGAATTTTTAAGGACCATTTTGTCCACGTAACTTCTCAAAAACTAATTGCGATAGAAACGTGAAACTTTCAGGGATAGTAGATGAATGTCTGTAAATTATCCTCTTTATTTGATATTTTGAAAATTATGCAAGGCGGCGAAGCTCGCCCGAGCTTAAAAATTGGCACCAATTTTTTTCACGAAATTTTCGCACATTATCGGCCCTACCTTTTAATGTGTAAATAGTTTGATAAGACATGTAATGCAAAAGTTGTTAAGATTATCTAGGACTTGCGTTTGATTTCAAGAAAAAGGGGCTGGCCCCTCAAATAAGGGGCCAAGAGGGCTCTAAAGTCTTTTTGCAATAACTCTTTACTGAAAAATAACTTGTTATCAATTATAGAACCAAAACTGTTCATTGTACATCTGTTTATCTATACAGTACCATGCCAAAGTCATATGTTACGTAATTAGGGGTTTCAAAGGGCCAGAAGTTCAAAACTTTGATCCCTTGTATCTAGAAAAGGAGAAATATTTTGATAAGCATTATAGAACAAACAATGCCTAGAATAATGTTCTTAACAATATGCTACCTTAATTTTTTTTGGTGGCCCCAGTAAGGATTTCAAGGGTCGGCCCCTTAAACACATTTGTTCGGATATCTTTAGAACGGTCAACAATTTCTGAACACTTGTTGAACAAAACGTGTTTATATTTACAATACCTTTTATTTAATATCAAGAAATAAGGGCTGGCCCCTCAAATAAGGGGCCAAGAGGGCTTTAAAGTCTTTTTATAATAACTCTTTACTGAAAAATAATTTGTTATCAATTATAGAACCAAAAATGTTCATTGTACATCTGTTCATCTATACCTAACCATACCTAAGTCTTATGATACGTAATTAGGGGTTTCAAGGGGCCAGGTGTCTAAAACTTTGATCATCCATATCTAGAAAAGGAGAAATATTTTGAAAAGCCTTGTAGAAGAAAAGTTGCTCAAAATAATGTTCAAAACGATATGGGATCTATAAATATTTTGTTGGTGGCCCTGGTAAGGAGTTTAAGGGTCGGCCCCTAAAACACAGTTGTACGAGTATCTCTAGAACAGTTAACAATTCGTGAATACTTGTTGAACAAAATATGTATATATTCACAAGACCTTTCATTTGATATCAAGAAAAAGGGGCTGACCCCTCAAATTAGGGGCCAAAATGGCTACAAAGTCTTTTCATTATAACTTATTTTTTAGCGATAATGTGTTATTAATCATAATAACAGAAAATAAGAGCTTATTATTCATAATTCAAAACTGAAATCCGTTCTAAAATCGGACGATGCAATACAGAGATATAGAGGTTTAAAAATTGATTTTTCCGGAAATTCTGATTCCACATTCTTGGTTAAGAAAATAGTTTTATGTTCAGAGTTAAATTAACTCGTACCTAAATTATTCGCTAATTGATAAATCTTACTTTTACAGATTCGGATTTGTATTTGCTAAGTCGTTCTTAAATTCGATAAGGTTTGTTAATTCGTACTTGGTATCATTCGGATTTTATTAACTCGTACCAAGAATAATTCGATTTCTTTGGTCTTAGTTTCTTATGTTTTTTGGTTTAAGAACTCTGCTTCGTACAGGAACTTCTAGCTTACATTACCGGAAGACCAACTCGTTGCTTTGCAACGAGCTTTGCTCTAGTTTTCAATTATGATTCAACAAACAAGTAAACCAACTCAGTTATGGGTCTAATGTATGCAACTGGTCGCTGGTTCTTAATCACACAGACACTTTTCTAATCCGGCCATATTGACTTGTAAAACACTGTTCTATGACACCTATTGGCCACTGCGCTCTGGGAACCTCCATGTCTCTCATCAGCACAACATCTCCTTTCTTTAGACTGGGCTGTTCACAGTTCCACTTCTGGCGAACTTGTAATGTTGTCAACTATCTGTCCTTCCACTGGTTCCAGGACTGCTCTGCTAAAGCTTACACCTGACGCCACTGCGATTATCATGTCCTTAACTCTAAATTGTGAGAAAGACTCCACACGCTGACCTGCCTTTTAGATAAGTATTGTTGCGGAGGACATGACGGTTGGTGAGTCGGGATCCGAGGATACTTCCGCAAGGGGTCTTCTTTATTGCACAAACTTCTGCCATCAGAGTGCACAAAACCTCATGTGTTGACAGTGTTTTCAATAGAAAGAAAAATGTTGGAAAAGCAGGAAACCTAATCTCGGCGAAGGGTTGCGGGGCCGCCTTAGGCCCCCAACGGGTCTAGGGCAGAGCCCTGGTGGGAGGACCGGGAGGGAGGGGGGCGAAGCGCCCCAGCCGAAAACAAGAATAATCATTTCTGAAGGTACTTTTCCTTCTTCTAAGGCCATCTAAAAGTATAAGTTTTATCAAATGTCTACCGCTAGCAAGCTTTATTTTACCTTCAATAGTGCCATTTTAAAGTCTATTTTTTTCTTTATTCACCAATTTGTAAAACAAATTCTTGAACATTTTTTTTTCCAATTAACAGCTTATAAAAATATTAATGTGCTAAACTTTTATGATGAATATACCGTATATTTACTCCCTTTCACACGAATCTACCTTCCAATAAAAACATCAATCAAAATTCTATTTTTTTAATTTCAATGTTGATGCATTACACAACTTAAAGGGACTTTGACACGACTTGACTTAAAATGTTCAAATTTTGTTTTTCCATTTTCAATGTTTATACTGATAAATATAGAAGTTTTGAATGCTATATCAAAATTTGAAAGTCAAATATAAAGTTATAAGCAAGATACAGAGTGCATAGTTCTTTGTTTTGTAAACAAAGCTCGAATATTGTCATTTTTTCAGATGTGTTGTATTGGTGTAAGTTTCGATCAAATGTATCTTTCTTTTGTTGATAATAGTATATATTAAGATATTGAGTTTGTTTAAATTGTTTTTACATGTAATTTTGTCTAAGAAATGGTAATTCTCTACATTACATTTTTTGTAAACAACTATAAGACTCGAGCTTTGTTCACATAACAACCAATTCTTACCTCTGTATCTCGCTTTTAACTTGACTTTAACATTCAGTATTTTGGCCGATCATTTAAAATGCTCCAGTAAATCATTTTATACATAAAAAATAAAAATAAAATTAGGAAGGTAAGGGATTCTATTTATTAGACTTGTTCAGCATCATTTCACTACACATGGGGTGTTTAGGTATCACAGAGGATTTTTTACAGATCATCATGGATGCTGAGTGGAGGCGGGAAAAGTTAGAGATTTTGCTATAGATAATTGATAGGGGTAGGGTTAATGGGTTGGGATGTGATTTTATTGACAATAATTTAGCTACTACTAGAAGAATGAGGGGGGCTAACCAACGACCAATGTATAGACGAGTTAGTTAAATTTTCAGATAATACAACAAAAGTTCTATTAACACATAAAACTTGTTTCAAACTTAGCTCATGCATTGATTTAATAGGAGTGAATATTGTGACCAGTTTCATGAAAAAATGCAGTTGAAAAATTTGAACTGAACTGACATCTTGTGGATTTCATTGTTTTGTTGCACTGAAATGTACTGCCAATTTAAACATAATTCACATACACTAGCTAAACAACACCTTTGTTGGGAAATGTTGTCAGATGGCGAAATAATATCAGTCCAAACAGCTTTACAGGAGTTTTTATTTATATATATTTATTGTGAACATACAGTCACTAGGGTCACTGTTACAAAACTCTAGTGATCATCATTGTGAAAATCCAGCAATGAATTTTTACATCACAAAGAGACAGGGCCCATGCATTACTGGCAGAGCAGAGTGCTCCTACTGCTATTTCAAGTCCACAGAAGTGAAGCTTCATACAGCATTTAAGAAAAAGAGAGGGCCTGAAACCGGTACCTTGAATGACGGACTCGCTCTGGCCCTGACGAAATCCAAACTGGGAGTTGCAGACGCGAAACTGGTGATGAGCTGCCTAAACATCACCCACCTGACGGCCGTGGTCTGCAGCGCAAGTTGAACCAGATGTGTGACCGGGTGGAGGCGATCAACGAAGCATCCATGGTGGAAAACTAGCAGTACGTACGGCAGGTAAACACACTCAGGGGTGAAGGGGACGCCGTGGACCTGGAGACGGACACCTCATACAACAACCGGCCCAAGGCCGGATTTAAAGCAGCGATGCAGAGCTTTAGTCCCATGGTGGAGGCCAGCACACCTAGGAAACTGGTTGTGTCCCTGCAGACTGCAAACAAGCTATGCTGCAAGAGGAAATGTGAAAATCACAACAAATGTAAAAATAATTACTACACCGAGGACTCCATTTCCTCGAGCGAAGCAAAACTGCTGCGGAAGAATCTGGACTTCATTCAAACAAGAATATCTTGACCCCCCGCTCAGTTACCAGTGATGCCTCGGCCCAAGTGGAAAAAACCCATCAGAGACTATTCGGAGGACCACAACCTGAACACAAAGCACTACCACTGCTTCATCCACAAGCTGAGGACCCTCCAGAAGAATCTCCGAAGCATTCGACTCAAAACCAGACTGGCTGCGGGACAAGACCGAGAAGCCTTTATCCAGCGACTAGTCACCTGCATCCGTGCCAGGATCAGGTATAAGCTGGTGAAGATTCGCAGACTGTGCAGGGTGGATGCTGCATTCCTACGTCATGCACAGAATGCTGTCCTCAATGTTTTACCCTGCTTTTCGGGCATACACGACAAGTGTAGGAGAAGTTCATTTACCTGTTGTGCCCATCTTCCGGGCTACACTACCTTCCGTATGGAAAACACCTGGACATGGACTTTGCCGACATGGATGCCATTCAGTCCGTCATCTGCAAGCATTTCCGCGATGATGGTCTCCGGAAAGTCTGCAAGCTGGCAACCACTAACAGGTGTGAGAACCTCCACCAGCGTGTCTTCACGTACGCGCCCAAGAACACCACGTGGGCCAGGAACTTCACAGCCATGTGCCACTCTGCAGTCCACTCCTCCTCGCATGGCACCGGCAAGTCCATGGTGATCCTAGCGGGAAAATGGCGACTGAAATGGAAGAAGACAAAAGAACCATTTTACAAGAATATGCTGCAGAAAGACCAACTTGCAAGCTACCACCGTCAACGAAAACAGTCCTCCATCTACAGAACATCTCGATACCTTAAGTTATAATATGGTTTTGCTGGGAAAATATTCATCTAACGGTTTGGCAACTCTATGTGACTGACTTGAATAATGTTATTATTGGACATATTTTGCATGAATTAGAAATACAAATCATTATTTGCCCAGTACCCTTCATGTTAATAAAATCCATTGAATGAGTAAATTGCATGTTTCTCTTAATTACTTGGCATGATAAAGATTATATGTTTTATTTCCAGTATTAATATATCACATACTCCTCTCTTCAACACAAGATTGAACATTATTTACAATGAAAGAGCCAAGAAAAATGATACATGAATTTTTCGCATAACCAATTCAATTTCAATAATTAGTTTGAAAATATGCACTTAATTTGAAAATAAATCAATCAATCAAGAGGGTAGGGGGTTATGCTTAAATATTCAAATATAATTTATGATAATTTTTTGTACTTTTTTTATTATGTAGTTACCTTTAGGGGTCTTGGCCAAGAATGAAAACAAAATGAATGACATGATCAAGATACTCAGATATCTACAAAAATATGTCCCAAATGCAAGAACTTTAGAGGAATTAGACAATGTGGATGTGCGGTAAACATGCATAGAAAGATATAAGCAATTTTAGAGATAATGAATCGGACACATTAGTTTGTTGCTGATTTTTTTTTTTTTATTATGTACCAGTATTTATTGAAAGAACTGTGTTTACTTGTGTAGTTTATAAATTAGGGATGACTCAAGTGCTGAAATGCGACAAATACCTGTAGGAGGTGATCAGTAAACATGTGAAAGAATTCGAGGAGCTCATATGGCACGATTAGATGGAGATACACCAGAAGAGAGCCTGGAAGGCTTGTTTTGCTTGGTGGAAGGTTTTCATGAAGGTAATTTTTAGGCCATTTCAGAATATACCGTCTGTTGCATTTTTGTAGAGGTTGATAAAAATTAGGCTATCTAAGAATTGTTCAATATAATTTATTATTTATATATACTCGGTATATTATACAGTGTGTTTGCACCCCTGATATGAGCAGTGGCATGCGCTTTTTTCACACACACTGAATCATCACCCTTTATTACACCTTTCGTACCACCTTTGTACTTTTCATTCGGATTACCTCGGACCTTAACAATCTTTGGCCCACAAGCTGATACATGTATTGGAGTCTTGTGTTGATATGGGATGTGATATAGATTTTGTGATTAATCATGTTTTTTTCTCTATATATTGATTTTTTCATAAAACATAAAACTTCCAAAAATTTTTTTGGAAAAAATGCATTTTGAAAGAAAAAAAACTGTCGGTGACAAAATGTTCTTTTTTAAATACTGTTTCAGGTAACTGATCATGTTGAAGATTGCATTGTATCTAAATGGTCTGAAAATTATTTAACAAATATTGGAACAAAATTGATAATTTGGTTTTTTAAATTGTCTATGGGCGTCATCACTGCAATTCTTATCCTTGCTGCTGTTTTTGTACTGGGATACTTTGACATATTTTTTTCAATAAATTTATTGATTTTTTCAATGGAAACGCATTTTTAATGAATCAATACAAAAAAATTTATTGTTCATGCTCCATAAACTATTGACAAATGCATTGATACGTTTTGTTAAAAAAATTTGAAGGTTGTTTACAATTGTTCGATATAATAATTGATATTAAATACAAATGCTTGGCACTGACTTGCATATCTTAAATAAAAATTTCTGTATATTTTTTAGCATTGCGTTCAAACTAATATAAAAAAAGAAAAAATATATGTAAGCGAGTATTATTATAAGTCTCCAATTAAATTACATCACTTTTTGGGCTCAGATCACATATCTGCTTGTTTGGTCTTGCTAAATATATCGAATGTGCTTTATTAATCCGTAATTACTGTTTGCGAAATTACATGTTACTCACTCAATGTATATTTAAGAAATATATTCTCTTGTGTGGTGACATCTGTTATGCATTTATACTACTACACTACTTTTGTGTAATGATTGTTGACTCAAACCGGTATAAATGCAAATTCACATTTACTTTACTATATGTAATGTGTGGAACTGTAAAACACTTGCTCAGGGTATTTAGGTAATTTATCTTTTTTCATACAAGCGCAGAAGAAAGCATTCAGCAGCGCGTGCTGAATTCTTGAAGATAGCTTGGAAGCTCTCTTCAACAGGAGCTGCAAGGGAGGAATATCCTCCGGAAATTAAATGTATGCAATTTTTGCAAAAATTGAAATGTAAAAACAAATTCAACATGTTTTTTTTCAATTATATTAACTGTTGAAACAGTCTGTAGCAATGTACTCAACATTTACAAAATAACCACTGACACAATAATTCAAAGATTACAAATAATTCAAAGATTTATATTTCGTTTATTAAATACAGAAAGAATTTCAGAAAAGTCAATATGTTAAAAAGATTATCATTACAAAAGGAGGTTGGAGAAAGCAATAAGTCAGTCTGTTGGGTGGGCGCCTCTGCCTTGTTGACGGAGGAGTGGTCTTGGTTGAGGAGCTGGCATGACCGGTGGGGGTGTGGGGTGTCGAACTTGAATAGGTACATCGTGGACTCTTCATCTCACACATAGCGTCAGATTTATCACTAAAAAAAAGTTAATCATTTTTAAAGTCCCTCATGACAACTGCGTCATACTCGGCGGGTGACAGGGACTCGATCTCGATGTCCACCCGTCTCCTCAGACACCTTCTCTTGATCGCACAAACAATCATCACCGAAAAAATCAAAACCACCACACCCGTCCCTCCCAGGATAACATATATCAAAGGTTTGTCTAAATAAAAGGGTTGCTGAAGAAACAACTTCAATAGTAATTTAAATATAATCCATTATTTTATTTATTTAAATTTATTCATTTTTAATTCAAAACTTACTGAATGCAACGTCTGTCATTTCCATGGTTCTTAGGAATTAATGGTATTGCAAACGCACGTCTTAAATTTCTCTTCATTTTTTTTTCATTGATTATACAGTGATTTTGCAACATCCACAGACTTTGATGATCTCTGGGAACAGATCGATGAACAAGTTCCTCCCTCTTCAAGGGAACAACTTTTTAAAGAAGGGTTTATTTATTTTTACGATGATTATTGATTTATAAGTATAAATTTAAAAGTTTTATAATTACGCCATCATTGTATTTCCGTAATTAAGAAAAGTCCGTGACTCAGATGTTGATATATGCATTTTAAATCTGTATATATTAAGGTAGGTTATTTAATTTGGTCAATTTCTTTAAAAGGCCTCCTTGTCTTGAAAGTCCAACTCCCAAATCTGAAGCTAAGACGGAGGAGACTTCCGTATTAAGAACTCTGCTTAACAATACACAACAAGCTAGCGAAATAAAAATTAAAAAGGACAGAGAAGTGAAAACAGAAATACCTTTCAAAAGGTAATGATATTCACTATTTGAAAAAAATATTTATGATTATTTTGTAAGCTAATACCAAAATCCTTGGAAAAATTCTGACGCATTATTTTTTTTCATCGTTTTTATATTAAATAGATACACATCCAGTAGCCCCAGTAGTACCACTACCACTAGTTGTACATACTCCCCGCCTCTGGATGAGAACTGGCCACCCGCCAGTTCTGCACCATTTACCAACGTTGAGGATTCTATCCTGACGACTTTCAGGTAATTAAATTGATATGACTATACATATATATATATATATATATATATATATATATATATATCTGACTTATGCATTTGGTAGACCGATTGTATTATTTTATCTTTATTAGGGAGACCAGTAGATTAGGGAGACATATTTTGGTCTCCGTATTATTTTGACCTTGTCTAAAATGTAATTGGCTTAGCTTTAAATGAATGAACGGTGTGTCTTTGCCTAAAATGCATCAATGTGTCTATTATTTGACATCCAATAGTTGCCTTTTGTCTATATTTTTTCGTAAAAAGGAATTCAATCTGCCTCCATCGTATAATTAGCAATGACTATTTTTCTGCATTTAGGAGACCAACGAAAACTTGCAATATTGCAAAAAATCTAACATATATAATTTGTTTAGCCTTTAATTATTCTAAATGAACTTGTTTTCAAAATACTTTTTCACTTTTTATGTATAAAGCCTAACTAGAAAAAAAGTCGTTAATTTCTTGACCATGTTTGAACATTTGGCAAGTGCTCTCCGCCATTTGTTCCGAGTACTCTCGGAACGTCTCGGGTTAAAACAATGGACCTTTTAACGCCAGCGTGTTGCCTTTTAGGAATCAAAGCCATTTTATGGTAAGTACTTTTGATAATCCTACTACAATTGAACAAAGTAATGTTTTTATGAAGTTTTTTTTTAAATATTCAAATAAAATAGGGCGATAATGTGTGCAACTTGACTATTTTACACCAAATGTTGATTAATCTTCGAGGACATTCGAAACGAAGTTAACAATAAAAGCATGATTTTCATTTCCACTGTACGTTTGATGTAATATGTAATTCAAGGATTTATCAGTACCTTCTCCAGAGCAAAAGTCGTCCCCATTCCCAATTGGAAATAAGTTCACTTCAGCAGCTGTCCAAATTATGATCCCAATTAGTATAGCAGTATTTTTCCCCAACTGGTAAATAGTTCTTATGTTTATTTCTTATCAAAAAATACTTCGTAAAATAACCAGAATGTCCATAAATGTTCAGTATTAACAAATGATTAAACCCATTTAGCAAAACTGCAGTCATAAAAGTTTCCAAACACGCTGTAAACATCGCCAACTTTTAATCCGATTTTCCTCTGTTTTTCTAAAACATCGTTATTTTGTGGTATACAGTACAGTACTGTAAATGGTACATGTTTTTTTTTTTACACACACTAGACTGATATAAAAGTTAAAGGTAAATGAAATATTTCAAACAGAAAAATACATTCTCAATTTAAAAGGGGATGTTGATAAATTCTTAATAATGTAATACTTTTATGACCAGTGTTGAAGGTGTTTATTTCAGGGAAAAAGACTTGTTCTAATAACTAAATATAGGAATATTATACACATATCTATATTGTGAAGTTAATTAGATTCTATTCAATTAAAGTCTAGCTCTTTGATTTTCCATTATGATAATAAATTCAGAAATCATGATGTATGCAACATATGATTTTTTCCAACTGCATGAAATTGTCGATACAATTTTCCCAATTCCAAAAAAATTGGCATTTTCAAAATAAAAAAAGGCTGAAAAATCCCTGAATTATATAGCTAGTTTATTGAAAATGGACAGAAAAGTTAACCGAAGAATGTCGCTTTATGTAAATAGATCGACATGAAGAATTTTCTATATTACAGTTATATGTACCAGTAATATTGTTTTAAATTAATTATGTACGTAATGTAGATATATGTACATGTACCCCTTGTTACCTAAATGAATTAAAAGCAAATTAAGATCAGTTGCTCTTTTTCACTTGTATAGTGGAAAGATAGCCGACTATTCTATGTACGAATTGACTATTATAGGTAAGATAGTCAGGCCTCCATGTTTACAACCGGGATGCTCACCCCACATTTACAATTGTGACCCACATTTACAAATGTGACATCATAGTATCACTCTCGTTTGGCTTTTCGGATATTATCAGGTTTGTAAAATTTTTGGCTTTTGATGATTAATAATGATGTAAACAATGTGTCTGCAGATTCCCGTTGGGCTGAGTGTGATCTGTTGACCAGGCAAAACATGTATGTCTTGATTACACAGCGTTATGCACAATGTGCTCTCAAGAACATTCAATCCAGAAGCATGACCAATGTAGCAACACTTTTAAAACTACTTTTTGATACTTGTATTAATTTTAATGTTTATGCGCACCCGGGGCGCCCTTCCCCCTGTAATTGTTGATTTATTAGAATAACATGACATGTTTCATACATGATAGCATTAGAAATGGTCGATGGTTGTAAATATTTTGTTGTTTACCAATTTAATGTATGTTCTCACTAGAACATGCACATATGATATATGGTAGACTATTATCACATTCAACTCTAACTCTCTCTCTCTCTCTCTCTCTCTCTCTCTCTCTCTCTACAGCAGCGATTCATCTTATGACCTTTAAAAATCATGCACCTGCACTCTTGCAAGTATACAAAATGTTGTAAAATGTTAGTACTATATATTGTTCGTGCATTGCACTGCGATGATTTGGATCGCATTCAGTCGCGTCTGAATAGTGTGCATGTCCACAATTTTTAAGGAGACTTGATGCAAGCACTAAAACGCATGCAACAAATGCGAGACCTCATGCAATATATGAGAGAGCTCGTGCGAATCTAAAACATTCCGATCGCAACGAGTTGTAAAGTGCTCGTACGCCAATTGTGAATGGGGCTTAATGTAGATGTTTATGAATCCAAAAGTTTTCTTTGCATATAAACAATGCTTTCACACAGGTGCTTGTGGTTTTAATGTAGGTTTTGGAGTTATTAGCACAACCAGTCATGTCAGTGGAGATTTTCTCCTGCAGGAGAAACATTAAAAGGACAGGATGGGGAGGAGAGACTGAAGACAAGCACAGAAAACAAAATATTTATCTATAAATATAATGGAAAAGAACTTTGGTAATACGATTTAAACATATTTACATGAAGCTGGAGGTATGTAGCTCCTGATGTAAACAAAAAAATTGAAGCAACGTTTATCCAAATTTTTTTTTTCAGACCAGGAGATACAGACCTGCAGCTAAATGTAATATTTTAACATTTATGTATGGCAGTAATGTTTCTAGAAATAACTATAAACAATTCTAATTAAGTCAAGCAAAAATACCAGTAATTATATGCTTCTTATCTAAGGTTTGATTTCTTTTTATGTACACTGTAGTATTGATGCTGTCAGGAGTGAACAACCATACATGTATCTGCCAGTTTGTAAATGATGGCAAGGACGATGCAAACTCCACCATAAACTCAGAGTGTTTAATGGAAGGGAATACCTATGATTGTTTGCTATGAGAGACATTGTGGTTGGGGAAGAGATACTTCATGTGTATGACTATGGTTGTGATGGGAAAAGCTTGCGGTGGCCCAGCAAGGTAGGAAAATGGTTGGATTAATTATACACAAAAAATAATTATTAAGAGAGAGTTTAGTGATTTACAATCAGGCTTTGGATATCTTGTTATCTGGCTTTGGTTTTGTTTTTGCATTTTTTCGTACATTGATTTGTTTTAAACTAATCTAAAAAATAGGTTTTTCTCAAGAATTTAAAAAGTATCAGAATAGATAATTATATGTTTTTATTGAAAAACAAGCCTAATTAAAACTTCTGTTAGTGTTGTTAAATAGGTTAAAAATCGTGATCAATTAATCAGCAGAATTGGTTGTCTCTTGCCATCTGATGATCGGTCAATAATCGAATCGGTAACAAATTATATTAAATTCAATAATATGGGGCACTAAATTTTATGCTATAATGTATAATCTAAAATATATAAGTGCTATTTTCACTTCCTTTTAAAAGCTTATAAGACTTTTGCTGTATTTTTATTAGGTAGAATGTTGCACATCTTTTGAGATTGAAGAAAACCCCCAGCTCACAACAGTTTTCATTTCATTCAATACAGATTAGAAAACAAAATGATAGGTATAATATTAATGTAATAAACCCAGACTGAGTATAATTGATGATAAAATCTTAAATCGATTATGATAAATCGACAACCTTTTCAACTGATCATTGATTGAAATTCAATCATCGTGACAACACTAGCCCCTGTTCATGTACATGTTTTTACCGGTACTATTTTTGATCGATTTCAGAAAAGGCTGTGATCCTTTTGATTTTGGTAATGGTTTTGTTAGGTTTTATTTCACTTTATTTTGTTTATAGTTGTTTGATTTTCTTTCAATTTTAACATTATATACGGTTCTTGTGCTGACCTGAATAGATTTATTTTGTTTTCATTATCAAGCACTAATAAATTAAAAGCTTGAAAGAGGTGTCCAGTTGTGCAGTGGACAATGCACCTGCTGATCACCACTGCGACCCAAGTTTAATCCCCATGATCGACAGTTGTTGTATATGATAGGGTACATTGGTCGCCTACTTGGACACGTGGGTTTTCTCCAGTCACCCCAACTTCTTCCCACATCATGACCCACTCGCGCTAACATCCATGCCAACAAAAAGCTATTAATATAAGTCAGTGTGCATTGTGAATCTGTCACTAATGTGGAGGGTCTCCTTTGCAGAACAAAATTGTTTTTTGTTAGATAAATTACAAAATCTGTTTCTGTTGTAAATATGTATATTTTGCAAATTGTTTACAGAATGTACTTCTTGAAAAATATACATTTACATAGAATTATCAGATTTGGTAGGTTAGTTAATTTAAGCATCAATCTGAATTGGAATTCATTTTTCACTGAATATTGGTACAGTCTTGTTTTTGTACCATGGCTGAAAAGTTTGATTTAGTCAGTGGTCTGTTGTCAGATTTATAAAAAAGAAACATCAATTACCAAATGTGGTAAACTAATAATTGATGAATGTTTATGAAAGAAAATTTCATAATTTATAATATTGTTTTAATTTCTTTCAGTTCCCTCTGATGTGGATTCTGACCCATTTAGTGTATCAAACTACTCGCCAAGTTCTGATTCTGAATCAGATGGAAATAAGAAGGTTTTGGTTAATGTTATTATTTAAAGAATAATTTTGCATCTGCAGTCCATTTTCACTTTGCAAAAAATACCTGAAAGAACAAGAGGCTGAGAGCCCAGTCATTTTAATTCAGACTAAAGTAAATCCATTTATATTAACTAGATATACTTTGAAATGTAGTTGTGTATAACAATCTACATGTTGATCTGGTCTCCCTAATGCTGTGATAATGCATTAGATTTACATGATATGAGTGGAATGTACTGGATGTAATATATTTGTAACAGTTATATTTATTTTGTTTAATCACTAGGAATAAAATTTGCAATGATTTAAAAAAGTAAACGTAGAAGCTTGTATTTACAATACAATATATTGGTATTTTTACAGAGTCCACCCCAAATTCATTGAGAGCTAGCCGCAACACAATGGAAAAACAGGGCATCTTGACCCTCAGAGAAAACAGTGAGCATTTTGAAGCAGGTAAATGAATTAAATTCAATGTTGCAATGTTATTATGTTTTTAAGCAAGAAACATTAATACAGTCAGTTGGGTAGCTAGACCTGAAACGAAGTGCATGCTTAAAATGGCAGGGGGTGTGGGGGCCACCATGAGGCCCCCAGTGGGTCCAGGACAAAGCCCAGGGGGCGAAAGCCCCTGGAAGCTCATGGATTCTGACGATTTTTAACACCAAAAATTAAAGCAGAAATTGAAAGGAATGCTTACTATTTAAGCCTATTTTTAGGCAGTTAAAATTGTTTTGGCTATAGTTTAGGCATAAAATAAAATCACAAAACTTATTAAAAGTTAAAAGAAGAATTTATTTTTGACATTTGCCTTTGACCCACTCAAAGCTTTTATTCTTAAGTTCATTTTCACATAGTTTATGGTAATGAATATCTCAATAAAGCTGTGATATTCTCTCGGGGAAATTTAAAATGTGTAAAACTAAGTTCAACTGCAAAATAAATAGTTGCCTTTTTAGGTACATGCATTGTGTACTGTTTCTTTAATATGGTACTTTAAGACCATATTGTGTGGCTATATTTGGTGCTTAATACGTCTTTGTTTAGCATTGATTTCGGATAAAGTAGGACCGAGTGACGGAAACGGGCTGATGGAATAACTAAGTATGGACCTTAATACTTGAATTCTTTTTTTATATTTTTTTTTTCTTTATTTATTTTTTTACTGATTTTTCCCCCAAATGATGTGCATGCTCAGGCATATAAGCATACATGGTAGCTACGCCACTGGCAGTGTACAATTTACTACTCAAGTCTAAGATTGCTCGTGATCTTGGGGCTTGGTCTCCCTAATGCTGTGATAATGCATTTGATTTCCATGATATGAGTGGAATGTAATGGATGTAATATATTTGTTATACTTATAAGTACATGTATAAGTCATTAGGAATAAGTTTTGCAAAGAGATAAAGAAGTAAACTTAGAAGCATGTATTTATGATACAATATATTGGTACTTTTTTACAGAGCCCACCCCAGTTTCATTGAGATCTAGCTGCAACACAATGGAAAAACAGGACAGCTTGACCCTAAGGTAAAGCAGTGAGCGGAGGTTGACAATGGTTTTCGAGGGGTGTCAATTTCAATAGATACCCTCCCAAACAGGCACTATTCATTTTATTTTACTGAATGTCTTATTTCTAAAGAAAATTTTACTGCTTTTATTTAGAAATGAAGTAAATTCTACGACAAACCGTACGCTCATAATTTAAGCGCATGTAACAGTTCGTTGTGTTACCAATTGCCAAGTGTGTTACTAACGTTGAGGGTAATAGAACGGATTACCAACTGCGTCTAAACCAATCAGATTTCAGTATTTAACATTTAACATGAAAGAATAATAAAATTGTTTGTCTGGTCTCCCTAATGCTGTGATAATGCATTAGATTTCCATGATATTAGTGGAATTTAATGGATGTAATATATTTGTTATATTTATTTTTATTAATCATTAGGAATAAACTTAGCAATGATATAAAGAAGTAAACTTAGAGACTTGAAATTGCAATACAATATATTGGTACTTTTTACAGAGTCCACCCCAAATTCATTGAGATCTAGCCGCAACACAATGGGAAAACGGGACATCTTGACCCACAGAGAAAACACTGAGTATTTTGAACAAGGTAAATGAATTAAACTAAATGTTGCAATGTTATTATGTGATCCTGGGGCTTGGTCTCCTTAATGCTGGGATAATGTATTTGATTTCCATGATATGAGTGGAATGTAATGGATGTACCGGTAATATATTTGTAATATTTATTTTAATTAGTCATAAGGAATAAAATTTGCAATGATTTAAAAAGTAAATGTTGAAGCTTGTATTTACAATACAATATATTAGTACTTTTATACAGAGTCCACCACAGATATATTGAGAGCTAGCCGCAACGCAATGGAAAAACAGGACATCTTGAACCTCAGAGAAAACAGTGAGCATTTTGAACAAAGTAAATGAATTAGAATCAAAGTTGCAACGTTATTATGTATAACAATTAACATGTTTGTCTGGTCTCCCTAATGCTGTGATAATGCATTTGATTTCCATGATATGAGTGGAATGTAATGGATGTAATAAATTCTCCTATATGTAATAATATTCTTAAATATAAATACACTGTGTTAGAGTAAAATCCCAAGAGATCCGAATATCAACATGGTGTGTAATTTTGAAGCGAGCAAAAAAGTGTTGATTCCTTTAATAATATGAATTAAATATTTAGATGAAAAGTATTTACAGCCTCAGAATGGTTTGTTATGAATAATTTGACTGTTATTTTCAATACAACTTCATTATTTTTCTCAAAAATCGATTCGGAGCGATTCTGCAATTTTCTGCTACATTACGGGTATATGGGAAGCATTCCTGTCAGATTATTATAACTAAGCAGAGTGTAGTGAAATTAATAGCATTATTGTAGGCTTAAAGCTTGGTTCTGTAATTGTAAACAATACGGTGCGTCGATGTAGTGAATGTCCGATATCATATGCAATGTCAACCCGTGCACGCACGGGTCAAAGTCTAGTAAGAATAATTAATTTTGACTTGTGAAAGAAAGTAATCATTTTAAGATTGATAAAGCCACAAAAGGGGCAACTGTTTCTTTAAAAGATTTCTTGTTTTAAACTTTATTTATGCAATAACGATTCTTTGATCTTTTGCAGTTCCATACCATTGTTTTCCCTCTCTCAGTTCCTGTGATGAAAGAAGTCAACTTGATAGGTTTGTTTCAATCTATTTTGTGAATGTTTTTCTTGTTTGATAATAGGATAGTCATACATATGTAGCTGCAACAATGTAGCCCTCTCCGATTTTTTATAACTGATGTTTACTCCCCCCCCCTCCCCCCCCCCCCAAAAAAAACAAAAAACAAAAAACAGGAGAGGGCTACATTATTGCAGCTAGGTGTTAGGCTTCTGGCTTTTGAATGACAATGTATAGATGGAGTTATTTCCTTGTGACTTGTGACAGAGGCTGTAGTGCACAATTCCATTTGACTTTCAAGAAATGTTCAGATAGTAATGAAAATGTAAAGTGTTTAATAACATTTGCTGAGTACCACTTTCAATACTGTAAAAGGGATTATTTACATGTAAGGGAAAATTTACACTTAAGCTTAAAACTGGGTAAAATACCCCCACATTTGCATATGGGCAGTGCTTTAGTGTGGTAAATCACTGTGTATGTATTTCTTTTTCTTTTTTCTTCATTAAATAATTTTTGTATTTGTATACATTTTTGAAATTTAATCTAAAAGGGTGAGTGTCGGAGTTACATGTGCACAATCCTAAAGGTCCAAGTACAGCACCTGAATCACATGTGACTGAAGAAGATTTGATGTCCAAACCCTGCGAGAGTGGAAATGCAAATGCATCGGATGTTACACCACAAGGTGATCAGTCTTTTTTTTTATTTGTGTGAATCTGTGTGTGGTAGTGGTGGGGGGGGGGGGGGGGGGGTAATAGAAGTCATATTATTGAAATGATAAAAACTTTTCTCAATAATTTTCTTTCTTTCTTTAAGATGACAATGGTACATTGATTTGCATCGTTTAATAATTAAAACCCATCCATAATGTTTGCTCTTTTCATTACGTTTTATGCATGCCTGTCCTTAGTATTTGCAAAGTAAGATATTCATGATATTGTTATTACAGAGTGCTTCTTTGAGATCGAAGATGATAATGGAACTAAAGTTCTTGCAAGCCCAGTTGCAGTCAAGAAGACTAAAAGCAGCTCAGGTGATATATCTTTGTTGCTTGGTCTATCTATCCACAATTTGATGAATTAGCAATTTTTAGGTCACTTGAGTTTATTGCAATCCGTTTTCGTCCGTTATCGTGCATCGTGCCTTAACAATTTTACATTTTTAACTTCTTCTTAAAAACTACAGGGCTGATTATTACCATTTTTGATGTGAGGCATCTCTATGGTGAGAGGAATCTAAATTGTAAAATTCATGGCTCTACTACCCCCGGGGCGCCACATGTGGGGCCAAATTTGCAAAAAAAGAGCCAAATTTTAAAAAATATTCTTCTCTATTCCCACACATGTTAGGAAAAAACTGGTTGCATAGTAATAATGTCCATGAAGCCCTCTACATAAATTGTGAAATTCATGGCCCCTGGGTCAGGGGTTCAGGCTCTAGAATGGGGCCAGTATGGCCATATAGTAAAAATGTATTAAATCTTAGAAAATCTTCTTTTCTACTCCCATATAAATATATATATATATCTGGTTATAAAGTCCATGAAGCCCTCTACCAAAATTGTGAAATTTATGACCCCCGGGTCAGGGGTTCACGCTCTAGGGTGGGGCCAATATGGCCATATAGTAAAATGTTTTAAATCTTAAGAAATCTTCTTCTCTACTCCCACACATGTGGGCAAAAAACTGAATACATGGTTACGATGTCCACTAACTCCTCTACCTAAATTGTAAAATTCATGGCCCCTGGGTCAGGGGTTCAGGACATGAGGGGGAGGCAATATAGTGTTAATGCATATAATGTTATAACATTTTCTTCTCTATTCTCACACATCTGTATAAAAACTGACCTATAATTATGTTTACCAGGAAGTCCTCTACTGAAATTTTAATTTTCATGTCCCCTGGAGTATGGGTTTTAACTCTAGGGCAGGGCCAAAATGGATGTATAGGTGTTATTGCATATAATGTTAAAAAATTATCCTTTTTACTCCCACACACCTGAAAGGAAACTGAATTCATGATTTTGTAGACCCGATCTTTTAAGTTTTTTGCCAAAATTGTAGGTTTCACAGTTCTTTTTGAAAGATTTCAGGCAGGGAGGTGGCCGTCATTACTAATTTATAATTTTTCTACTCCAGAATAAAACCTAATTAATTAAATGCATATATGAGACTCCTCGACAAGTTTGTGTATGGGTCATATGCTACTCAGGTGACCGTTACAGGAATAGAAACAAATTTCTCATGGAGATTTATAATGTGAAATATTTACATCTTTTCACCATTCGGAACCCACTTGAAATACCTCATACAATTTTTCAATTATGTCATCCAGGCTATTTCATGGCCGATGCAATGCAAAATCCCTATAGGCTTTCTATTTTGGGTTGTGTATTGAAGCCTAAAGCGGTAGAGGGGGCATTTCAAAACAGATAATCTTGACATATAAGTGGATGAATGTAGTTCGAGCATGAATGTATTTATGAAAATCAAAATATTCAGCAAGAAGTAGTGGAAGCAAAAACCATACAGAGTATGGTATGCCTTGAATCTATACATAGGTATTATCCTTTTTACATGAATATGTAACAATATAATAATTCTGATTGTTCATATTATTTTTAAAATCTTTTCAAGGTAAAAGAGAAATCCAGGAGTTTTTGGAAAAACATGAAATGTATTCATTGGAACGGCTTGATGAGAGGACCAAATTTTTGAAGATTAGATCTAAAATCTTCAACGAGAGAAAAACAACAAGACTTAGGACATTTAAAAAATTAAATGAAATGAAATCAATGAAAAAGCAAACATGAATCTCATCATTTTACATATAATGTAACTGTAATGTAACAACAAGACGTAGGGCATGTATGATAATTTATTTTTAGCTCACCGAGACGAAGTTCGGGGGAACTTATGCTATACTGCTGGCGTTGGCGTCCGGACCTGGTAAAAGTTTTTGTCGCAGGTCCTTTATCTTAGTTATTTCTTGTCCTTCACCAAACTTGCATGGATGATGCATCTGTACCTTTTTATGAACTTGAAAAACTTGGATGCTGAATCTGGGCAATGAATTTTAGATGCTGGAGGTTAAGGTTTTTGGAACAGGTTAAAGTTTTTGGTGCAGGTGGCCTTTGATAGCAATTTCTAAATTACTACTGATCCAAACTTGCATGGATGATGCATCTTAAGATACTGATGCACCTAAAAGGCTTGTATGCTGAATCTTAGCCATAGGTTTCTGATGCTGGATGAGGTTATGTTTTTTGGAACAGGTCATATATTAAATTTATTTAGTACTATTTCAAACTTGCATAGTTGATTTAACTATAATATAAATGAATTGCAAAGGTAGCTTCAGATGCAGAGCCTGATCTTCATAATCAAGGATGCTAAAAATATATCTTAGTAATGACTGGTCCTAATTTAACCAAACTTGAATTGATGATGCGTCTTATGATACTGATGCATCTGGCAGGCTTGAATGCCGAATCTGAGTCATAGGTTTTGGATGCTGGATGAGGTTTAGTTATTTTGGAACAGGTCACATGATTTATAGACAATAGCTTGCATAGTTAATTTAACTATAATATAAATGAATCATAGAGGTTGCTTCAGTTTCAGATCCTGATCTCTATTATCAAGGATGTTTAAAAAGAATATCCTACCTCACTCTAACCTGATTGATAGATGTGTTTGTTGTTAAATGATATAACATGATTCAAATGATATAGTATTGTCAGATTTGATACACTATTGTTTTATATGATACAATGTTATATCATATAGTATATTATAAAAAGTTAGTAGGATATTGTATCAATATTTTTGTGCATAATGATATGATATTGTATCATTATATTGTAATGTAAAGTATTTTTTATTATGATGCAATGTTGTATAAAATGATAATGTATTATATACTATTTTATCACATGCTATTGTTTCATATTATATTGTCATATTTAATATGGTATAATATGATACAATATTGTATTGTAATATATAATATCTTATCACATGATATGATATTGTATAAAATGATATTGGTTTATATAATATATTATTTTATCACATGAAATAGTATTATTTGATATTGGAATATATAATATTGTAACATATGATACGATATTGTATAAAGTGATATTGTATTATATAATATATTACTGTATCACATGATATTGTATCATATGATTTGATACAATGTTGAATCAAGTTATATTGTATCTTATGATACAATATCATATTATGTATCAAATATGATATAATATCATACAATATCATACTTAAGTATACATGATAATATAATGTGTTACAAAATTGTGATGTATTATGTGATATGACATTGTATCATATATTATGATATTGTGTTATGTGATCAAATGCAATAATGTATTTAACATGACACTATGTCATATCATATGTTACAATATCATATTGCATCATTATTTATTACAGTATTTTATTTTTATTATTATATGTGTGTATCTTATATTAATATATGAAATGAATGATTATTATCCAATTTTTTAACATATGATATAGTAATATGATATTGTTTCGAAACAGTATCCATAGATATCCAAGATCATTAACTATGATTTTCAGGTAATATGATAAAGGTGGTCTCATAAAGGTGATGCTTTATAAAGGTGATGCCTCGTCTCGGTGCTTTGTAATCTGTGATTACCTTTGTTTCTTATAAGGCAAGAAAGTGGCCCCTAAACGTGATATGTGTTGCAGACGACATCCTAATGTCTTTATGTTTGAAAATTTTGAAATTTTTTTAGCTGCATAATCCTGTTCGTCCTTTAATATTTTTATTGCCATGCATTTGATCAGTCATTTTTGCTCCCAGAGTAACTTTTAAACTTTGTCAATTTCTTACATGTGTACTTATTATCAATGTTATTCATTAACATTTATTAATGAATGGTTCATTCAATACGTGATCTTTGATCACCTTTTTTTATTGTTATATATGAATTATGAAGAATATTAAGTAAATCAATTTTAAAAGCTTTATTTTCTTGAAATGTATGAAATTTGAAATATGAAGGTTGAAAATAGATTATGAATATTTTGATTTCATAAATTTACAGATCCTTACATACATGATTTTGTTGCACAGAAAAAAATGAAACTGTTGTAATTGAACTGCAAGTTCACCAAAATAATGGACATGTTATGTACACTGAATTTTGAATGGAAATGATTGCTCTATTAATAAATTTGAAATGATTAATTGTTTAAACTTTCAAAATTGAACTAATGTTTACACCCTGGTCCATAAATTATAAATGAAATCTATTTGAAATTAGTTTTGATGATTAGTAAAGTTTGTTCATGAACTTGAAATGTTTTTTTTTTCATTTATTAATGTGAAATTCTAAAACACATTAGGATACATGTAGAATGGATTGAATTGAGAAGATAATCTTCAGTAGGGACGCAAATTTAAAATGCTACATATTTTCCCCATTTTTGCAAATTTCGTGACATGCGAAAAAAAACCGGACAGTGAAAATTAAAGGGCTTGCAAATCACGAATGTTATGGTTAAAAAAAAAGAATGGTCTACCTAAACCCTAATTAAGTAATATTAATAAAAATGTATTATCGGTATCGCATAGCCGCATAAGACAGTAGCAAAATATTAGAGGGACAATATAGTATATTTTTAAGGGCTAATAGTAATGAAAAATTAAAACAGATGTGAGATTATTGCCATTCCACAGACCTCTAAATGACCATCTATGAATATTAAAAGTCCACACCATCAACTATGTGAGATATTAACAAAGCTTACATATACATGCACATGTACACAGTGACCTTGCATTATATCTTAATTCTATGTTGCGTGGCGATAAAAAATGATAGAGCACTTGCAAATCATGAAAATTATGGGAAAAAAGAATGGTCTACTTAAGCCATAAAAAATATATATATGAAAATATATGCACGGTCTCCTTAAGCCTTATGAGAGAGTAACAAAATATAAAGGAGACCATTTTTGCTGTATTTTTTTAAAGACAAGATATATTGAAAAATTAAAACACATGTAAAGTTATTTGAATCTTGAAGACCTCTTAATGACTATTTGCAATAAAAAATATGCACATATAAAAATTTTGTATATTGTCTCCCTAAACTACATTTTAGGGTATGGTCTCCTCAATGCCTAAATCAGATTTATATATATATATATATATATATATATATTGTTAACTCCCTCTCTCTCTCTTACACATATGACTAAATGAACAATAAGGTATATAAATGAATAAATATATATTCTATCTGATAAATAACATTAATTTCAACATACTTTTTGTATTTGTTTAGGAGAAAGAGTCCAAAGAAATACGAAGCTCTTAACCGGAGGTTTACAGAGCCACGGGTCACTGCCACGCGGGAATTTAAAGTTTTAAAGGCTCTACAGAAGAGAATAATGCAGGACATGGAACAAAGTGAGATAATAGTTAATTATCTCACCGATAAATATGGCGCAGATGAACCAGAGAAGAAGCGGGCTAAGTTTATTTCCCTTCGATAAGCCCAATCGCTTGCGACATGAAAAAAACAATTATCAATTTTTATACAGTGAAACATATAAAATTACTATTCGAAGTTTAAATGGATCTCCAGAAACGAATGTTTCTGGATATAGAACAGCTTGAAATAATAATCAGGAGATCTCACCGGCAAGTATGGATATGAGATCGAAAAGTGTTTATATAAGTATGAAACTTGTTGTAAATATTGCTTGTGAAATGAACAAAAAGGTATTGACCTTTATTTTATATGTACTTAAAGTCTAGAGATGTTTTACCATATATACAATTCTGTTTACGCATGTATTGAGTCACTATTAAAACATAATTACAAACAGTACGAATTTTTTGTCATAAATCATATTTCTAATGGATCCATTGTCCTTGGATTATGACACGACAAAGACTCCAGACTTAATTTTTTAATATTGTTATTTTTTTTATTACTTCTGACTTATGAAGTAACATACACTGAAAATAGCAGCTTAAAGATGTAAGACTGTGTGTTTCTCCAAAGAAAGTAATTACCAAAGACAGATTTTTACCACGGCCCAGAATGTTTCATGTTCCTGGAGCATCGTATAATCATAAACTCTTATTGGACTTGGCGTAAAATCTAGATAAAAATAAAACGTACCTTCAGAAGGAGAAAAATCTTCAGTTACTCTTCCATCAATTTTTCACTTGTAGTACATTCTGGTATATATAAAGTTCTTAAATTCATCCATTGCTGTTTTAAAACATATTGTGGTATAAACCGTACATATCTATATAGGAAAATATCAAGGTGACCTTCTGAAGGTGACATAAGCCTGTTCTAATTATCAGGATGACTCCAGACTGTTAGTGACCTCAAAAGTTATCCAGGCGGACTTTACCCTGAACTCATTTATCAAGGTAACCTCAAGGTGACCTGACCTTAGCAGGTTACCTGAACTCGACCTCAGTTGACATGACCCTGTCTTTGACCCTGGCCTAGTAACCCAGGTGACCTGACCTTAGTTGACATGACCCTGACCTAGTGACCCAGGTGACCTGACCTTGACCTCATATGACCAGACCTTGACCTCATTTATAGGTATCAAGGTCATTGGTGACCCTATACTGACTTCAGACTACTACCCTCACTACTTACTCTTGTCTCATTTCCTTGAACATCTTTGTAACTAAAAAAAATAGTGAAATGCACGTAGGCTATTTCCCCGATAAAATTTCCCCTTCCGTACTTCACAAAGTTTACCGAATGACTGACGTATATTTTTGTTTACTATGTTCATCTACAGCAACAATCACTGAAATCGGGTTAATAAACATGGGGGACATGACGAACTGAAGTGATTAAAAATATTTCATGCAACAATCTTGAAGACAATGGGCTTATATACATTATATATAAACAATGTTTACACTTACTTATCAAGTAGCATCTTTGCAAGTTCGACATTTGTTTTCAAACACAAATTCGTCCGTAATTCCGTCCATCGATCATACTGATTTCCGATATAGATTTTGTTTTTGTTAAGTCTGGCATTTGCTTTCTTTTTATTCCTCTTCCTAGCGGAGTCCGTTAGTTTTAACTTCGCTCCACGTTTTTCCGACATCTTTTTTCATCTCCTCCGACTATCTACGCATGCGTACCCCATTGTCCGAGTGTCTGACCTAGGGTCACTTGCATATTTCTGAATACGTCAGTGAAATATTGTCTTGCAAGACAAAAATTCTCGCTGTGCATATTTTCACGTATTAAACGAGTTTTAGACTTAATAGCAGGTAGCATTATTTTGATATGTTATGTTTTAATGTGGCTAAATTGTTTTAGAGTGCTTTTGGCGATTTAAAAAAAAAATGCCGTCGCCGACAGCCTATATTGCTTCAACATATCTCAATTTGATATGTTTAAAATATCATTCTTGAAATACATGAATAAATCTTATTTTGGCTCTTCAAATCCGTCAGAGTTGTATATGTTTCTATAGTATCTAAATAAACGCTAAGTCTAGTAAAAAGTACAATTTTTACGTACATATTTTCAGTAACCTATTGCTTCATCACCAAATCAAACTTTTTAAAATGATTTTATTTGCTGTTAACAACCTGTACATGTATCTTTGAAATCAGCATATCCGTTATTTCATAGAAAGGGTGGAAAATCTACTTTCTACATTGATGCATACTAAGTACATTGCTTTAAAATCTCTTGTTCAGAAGAAAATGGTTTTTAACGGGGACTTCACAGAGTAATGTTAAAAAAATATAATAGTTTAAATAACTTTATTCTGACATTTTTTATAGTATCTCTATACACTACCTTCCATGCGATTAGAAATAAGAAAGAATAAAATTTTACAAACAATTCCAACTTTTTCGGGATTCGAACCCAGTCAAAAATATAAGACACGGTATTAGTCTATTGTAACTGCGTTACCACTCGACTAATCTAGACATGAATTAAGAACGGAAAATTTAATACGTCGTTTTTAGACTTCAAAGGTATTAATGATTTTTTCCAAAAGTCAGGTTTATAAAAAATATGCCTCTTTGAAACAAAAATCGGAAATGGCAGATTATAAGAAATTGTCTTACTTAAAACGTTAAGGTTAAATTATTTTTGTTTCAAAGGGGCATTTTTTCACAATGATGAGGATTCCCTTTTTATATGGCGTGAATTCTGCCATATTTGTCTGTGTAACCATTTTAAAATTTATTTCATGGTCTTAAAATAGATCCAGTGTTCTGTGATGTCACACTTTTTTGTAAGACTTTGAATTCTTTAAAAATTGTGCAAGATAGTTTTATTTATTTTATGTGAATATAATCACATGGATGTAATTAAAATTATTAGTATGTTCAAGATATTTTCGCACTTAATTTTATACTAAATTTCCAAATTTGTATATATTTTATCTATGCAAAGGGGAAATAACTTTTTTCTGACTTTTCTCTCAGTTGTATGTCTAAATGCTATAGTTTTTTCCTATTCCAACGATTAATTTTAAAATATTTTTGTAATTTTAGTTTTCTGATAAAGTTGACATTAAAATTAAACAAGAAAAACAAATTTCTGCCTACAAGATTTTACTTTTAACAAAAAAAAATTTTTCTAATGCTAAATTATGCTTTAGTTTATGTTTATCTGGCATCTCTAAAAGTGTGATGACATTTTCTAACATTTTTTCTAACAATTGATGACATTTAAGTCTATTAAGTCGAAATCAGTTCGGTTTTCAACTTTCCTCAGATAATTTAACGAGTATGGAGCTACCTTAAATAAGATAGTACAAATTTCCCTTAAAATTCCACACCGATTTATGTACAACGTTGCATGGGGAAAAAAATAACATCAAATTCTGTAACTTTTATTTTTCTATTTTATCTGCTACTCCTTTGGGGAAAATTAGCATAGAAACTGCAACACCTTCTTTCATGTTACTAGTCTAAGTTAGTCTAACTAATAACAAAGAATTGAACAGAATAATAAAGATTTGGAACGTATACAAATACAAAAAAATCAAGAATTGTAAATAAAGAAAGTTAACACTGAACAATTATAATAAAAATTGTCAGAATTTCACTGTAAATACATATATATATATATATATATATATATATATATATATATATATATATATATATATATATATAAAACAGTAATACATTTACAAATTTATGTATCGGATGATATATTCTTTTATTCAATTGTTTAAAAGAAAAACCAATAAAATCGCAATAACCCCTCTCTTTGCAGTAACATTAGTGAAAATACCGGTATCCAAGCAAATGCCGTTCTGTTGATAAAACTTTGAATATCTTTCTAATAAGAGTCTTGACAGATGCAATTAGTTGTTTCAAAAACGCAACTCCATATCAGAAAATTGATCCCATAGGACTATGATTTTATTCGATAACCTTGTTAATTTACTAAACTCCCACAATATTACCATAAATACCATACTATGTAAACATTTGTAAAAAAGAATATTTAATATTGTAAACAATTTTAAAATTGCCAAAACACTACAATCATATCAGTCGTTTTGAATTTCATTTAAATTATTCCTTTTAGTGCCACTTCATCCATCAACTTAAACTTCTTTTTAAAAAAAGTTAAATTCTTAATTAAAGGGGCATGGTCATGATTTTTGTCGAAATTTATTTTCCCAGTATAATGTTTACAAGGCAACCAAAATTTAGGTGTCAATTGTTGAGATATAAGCGAGTTACAGAGCTTACAATTCATTGCTGTGTAAACAAAGCTTTTGTTTACATTTAGTACGTTGGAGTGAAAACACTAGTTTTAGACCGAAAATAAATATGGTAAACGTTAAGATTTTTTTTACAGACCGAGAGCTACAGATTAAGAATACGACAAGTCTCGCGCTTGTGCGCATATCATACTGAGTTTGAATATCATTGTCCGAGTCCAGGCTTTTTACCCCCTCAGGAAACAACAGACAGTCAACAAACAAAAAAGCCTCGAATTTTCACAAAAGCCGAGGCCAAATCAAGCATGTATTGAACTGTTTAACATGTTGTTTTTTATCTTTTAAAAGATACAGTCCCTGTTGCTGGCAGGAAATCTTTAAAATCGAAGGGGAAAATAGGGAATTATTTTGTCTATAACATGATTTGTAGTGAAACTTTGGAATTGTACTGGTTTGAGACCTTCATTCAAAACGGAGAAAAAAATGATATTATGTACGGGTTAACAAATCTGCAGACCTTCGCAAATTGTTAATTTATACCTTAGAACATTATTCACGTTTATCGAAATGAATCAAACACATATGACCTAGAATCATATAAGTAATTTTACATTTGAAACACTATCCGTCTTAAATTTATCAGCTAAAAATTGATAATTTTTCATTATAGTGGAAAAAAAACCAAGCGACCTAATTAGGATAGAATTAACAATTTGTGGATGTTTAACTACTTTTCGAACTTTTCTGGCAACGTTTTTATTTCCGAATTATTTTTAGGTATTACGAATTCATTGTGTATGTTTTGTTTTCTCTATTGTTTATGATGTATATTGATCAGTAAGATTTAAAAAAATTATCCCTGAATGCTTATATAATGATAGAAGGTTTCATTTAAGGTGGAGTAATCCTTCTAGCGCCTCTCTCACAGGTGAATGAAACGTGACACCTGTATTCTGATTGTTATCTATAAACGTATTTGAATTCGTAATTTATTCATAAAATCATTTTTTAAAGTCTCGGAAATCACTTGGTGGGCATGTTTGTTTAATAATGAATGCCAGGGTGTATATTTATAAGGGCTTTCACAATTCGTAACAGAAAAAAAATTCACCTTTCTTTATAAATTGAAAAAACGCATTTTGTACAAAAATATCTTAAACTATACTAAGGGTTGAACTTCCGATATACTTACGTTGGGATAAATGTCTTACGGGAAAGTTTGTTTTGTACATCAAAAAGCGAGTATGCTAAAATCATATTGACAAACGGTTAATAGTACGATTTCCTAGTAGATACTTTTTGATGATGTATAACATAAATGCAATTTATAAACCACTAAATTTTCATCGGTGATCTAGACATCAGTGAAAAAGGTAAGTTTTTTTAATCATGATAAACTACTTAATGATAAGAAAAGACAGGCAACTCTACAAACTATACATGCACTGCGAAAATTTCCGTTAATCCATTAAATACATGATATCCTCAAGTTCTTCTTCAATGTTATCAAATCTCGACTGTAAGTCTGTTAAGCGTCTTTCAGTTTCTTCTTTCTCTTCTTTCAACTCTTCTTGTCTTTGAATCATCTTCAATAAACTATTGTCAATGTCAATCTTCATTTCTCTCTTCTTCATATACTTCTTCCTCATCTCTTATCTGCTCTAGGTCTTCACAAGAAGTACCCACTTCTTTGGTAGATTTTAAGGGGAGCTTGGGATAACTGTAATTTTATTAAAAGAAGTTTTTTTAAAAAAAAGGAAGGGAGTTACAATGATACATGATTTTATATTTTGTGTTTAAAAATTAGTGAAAATTAAAACAAGGATAAACATTTGGTAGACAAAATGTTTATTATTTTATTGGAGGAGAATGGTCTAGATTTGTATAAAAAAGTTTTTTTATACCCCTGCAAACGAAGTTTAGGGGGGTATATTGGTTTCACCCTGTCCGTCTGTCTGTCTGTCCGTCTGTCTGTAGACGCAACTTTTTCCCCCCTATAGAATTTTTTATTACTGCATGGAACAGTTTGAAAATTTGTACATATGTTGAACACCATATGAAGATGTGCACCTGCAATTTTTTTTAAGATCAGACAAGATTTAATGATTTTATGACAGTTTTCATTTTCCTTATTCTATATATTGTACACGAATGTTGAAAAGTAAGGGAGGTAATCCTTACAGATTTTATTAATTAATTAATAGAAAACACTCTAAAATATATTTATATAAATACATCCAATTGGAGTTTTTTGTCTTTATGTCTTAATTAATACAAAAAAATTATTTTTTATAAGTATTCTATCAACTGACAATGCAAAGTTTTTGTTTGCCAATGATAAATTCTTAGGAGCTAATAAGAACATCAAAGACAAGTGTGGCTGAATTCATTTGTCCCAAGGGAGCCATTATCTGAGCCATGGTTCAGATGGAGCATGTGTTTAGGGGAAATTGATAATCTGTAAAATGGGTGATGGTTTTGGGGCTATTTTAAAACTGTTTCATGTAAACCAAAAGGTCTATCATTATAAGGAAATAAATAATATAATTATTAATAAAGAAGTTAAACTATTTTTAGAGGTTGTTTAAATTTATTTGTCAAGTAAATTGATGAAGTGACCCTATTGGGCATTAATTTAAATGAAATTCAAAATTACTGATATGATTGTAGTGTTTTGGCAATTTTAAAATTGTTTGTAATATTAAATTTTCTTTTTTACATATTTTTACATAGTATGGTAATTATGATAATGTTTTGGGAGTTTATTAAATTTAACAAGTTCATCAAAGAAAATCATAGTCCTATGGGATAAATTTTCTGATATGGAGTTCCATTGTGCCATAGGAGAAAGTGAGGAAAATTTGAAACAACTAATTGCATCTGTCAAGACTCTTACTAGAAAGATATTGAAAGTTTTATCAACAGAAGAGCATTGCTTGGCTACCGGTATTTCTATTCACTGCAATGGGAGGGGTTATTGTCATTTTGTTGGTTTTTCAAATTAAAAAAATATGTCATCAAATACAAACATTTGTAAATGTATTACTGTTATAGATATGTATTTACAGTGAAATTCTAACAATTTTGATTTTAATTTTTCTTTGTTAACTAATTTTTTTTTTTTTACAATTCTAGAAATTTTTTTTGTATGTGTTCCAAACCTTTATTATTCAATTCAATTATTTGTCCCATTTGAAATTAGCCTAGCGGGGGTATTAGTCCCATTAGGACAGTTCTAGTTTCTATTTTTTCTCTACAGTAAATTATTTTTTTAAATTTGCTTTAAATAAAACACCAAACCTAAATGTGAGATGTACACTGTTATTTTCTGTGAATTGAACCGAAAGACTGCTATTTTCTGTCAAGTTACTTCTAAAAAAAATGAAGAAATGAATATTTTAAAAAAAATTAAAAGGTTAAATAAAGACAAAAATAAATTTTAAAAAATCTGCACAGATGTAAAAAAATAACTACTTACATAATAATTACTTCCATCTTTTTGGCGGGTAAAATTTAATTGTTCAGATCTGCTGAAAAAATGAACTTGTCCTATCAGGTCCGTAAGTTTCGGCGGGGGGATAAGGCCCCACGTGTGTCAAGTTGGCAACACTGGTAAAATAATGAGGAAAGTATCCTTTTTTCAGGGAGTCGAGCTAAAATGCTTTTGGCAGTTTCCCGAGGGCCATGGGCAGAAAATTGAACGAGTCCAAGAACCTGATGTTCAGTTTACCGACGTTGAACATCTGAATCTTACTGCCTCTGTAGATGACGAAGGACGGGCGAATGGTCTGCGAAATCAGGTATTGAATGAGAAAGCAGCCGTCATAAGAAAGGTTGTGGAAGAAGACCGTAAACCCCTTGTGCGTGTCACTGAACATACAGATCCCCAGATCGTGCAAGGTCTCGAAGACTCGTTCGCGTCTCCCACATGTGTTGGTACAGGGAGGTTTAAGGTACTTCTTGGTCTTCTTATCGATCTTGGAACAAGCGGAGCATCGATCTCCGCAATGCGAAAACGTGCTGTCGGAAGTCAGATTTCCCTCCTCGCATTCCGAACATGCGGTCCGACACATAGCAAGAACGAACGAATGTCTGGCTTGCCCGCAGTGGGATTTCTGACAGTGCTGACAGAGGCGACAACTCGCACAGGAGCGGTCTTGACAGCGGACACAGTCAGGGTCGGAGGAGGGAGCGTACCCAAATTAGCACTGCACGATTTCGTCTCGCTGGGAGGATTCGATGTCGGCAAATATGTATCGTCGTGGCTCTGGCGGGGAGACCGCTTGAGCTCTGGCGTAACAGAGGTGTTCGGGTTCGACATACTGATGACAGGACTTGCACGTGTAATGTCCGCAGCGATGATCTTCTGGCTTTCTGTCGGAGATGTGAAAGGTCTGCAGACAAAAGGGACACTTGTATGCGGTCTGACAAGGAACGAACCCCTTGTCAGTGAGTGTTTTGTGTCTTCGGTAACACACCTGGGAGCGACAGGTCCGGTGACATTCGGACGGAGTTCTCGACCCTTGCGGCAGTCATACGACTGACACACGCCACAGTAATTCACGCAGTGGTGACGGTAAGGTTTCTTAAATGGCACGAGACAGTGCTGACAAAAGTAAGAACTGGTGAAAAATCCAGTGATGTTAGGAATGGCGTGAAAGTGTTCCTTGTCGTTTATGTCTTCGTGGTACAGAAAAACTTTCTTGCGTTCTTGATCGTGGTAGGCGCTGATGTACTAAAACGTATCCCCCATACTTGCACTGATGACATATAAGTTTATATTCAGGAATTCTTCCAGGCGAGGGATGCAGGCATAAGTCAAGGGTTTGTCCGCGACAATCCCTAGGGCCTCGCAGACTCGAATCGTCAAGAGGTCTTGTGCCCGCTGATGATTAGCGCGTAGATCGTTATAATACCAGATTGGACACACCCCAAAATGAATGAGCATTTCTCCGGTAGTGAATGTTGGCTGTCGCCTCTGGAATTTGCGGAACTCATCTGGATGAAGCTTACAGGCGCCGGCGAGGGCAACAAGAGTAGCCCGAACAAGACAGATGTTGTCGTCGTTGTAGATCGCCACAATCGAACGCTTTTTGGCAGTCTTAGGAGCCAAAGTCGACATCTTGCGCCCTTTGCCCCCTCGCGGATATCGGATAGCTCCTACATCGACCCGACATGAGGAATCAAAAGCCACATCCTCATTACTATTAAGAACGTGGGTCAAGGTTTCCAGCACGGTGTCCGTATTCATGTTTTCCATTGGACGGAAGGGAACGAACACCGGTAGGTCAAGTCCTTCGTTGTGAATGGCCACACGGACAATATCTCCAGGACGAAGGTCTCTTTTGACTCGATCAAGCATTTTTTGGAAGGCTTCCCTGAGAAGGTCGAACACCTCGTTCATTTTTTCTGCTCACCAAAGAGGCGGTCGTTGAAAGTCAGTTCGTATGAGACTTCTTTGACCCCCATTGTCTTGAGAGCCTTTTCCTTAAGCAGACGGATGTTGAAATCGTCCCTCCCGCCTCCAATTTGCACTGTCGAGTCCCGAGCGAAGGAAGGTCCTGGTAACTCATGAAAGTCACATGCATGGACCGCATCTAGCAAGTCATCACCTTCGGCAAGAGTCACCTCGCTCCAGTCAATGTCTTCCAGATCTGTGAACAGGTCTTGTCCCTGGACATCTGATCTAAAAAAAAAACCAAACAAACATAAAATTTCTATTGATTATCTATAAAACTAAATCAGCTGTATAATGAATATTTAAATAAAATATCTAGGATGTAAAAAAAAAAATTGATAAGTTAAACTGAAAATTAGCCTGTCAATGAACTAAGTGTACATAAAAATTAGTCTGTCACTGAACTAAACATTTATTTTTTCCCCTCTCTTTTCAGTTTAGAACAATTTTAATTCTTGTTTTATCTTTAATATGAATTACTTGGTATTACATTTTGGTAGGAAGTTTTATTTATCTAATAATTTTTTTTTTATTATGTGTTTACTATTTTCAATGACAAAAAATAACTGTATTTTTTTTACATATTTTCATTTTTTTTAAAATAAATTTCAATTTAGAAACTGAAGACCTAATCGATACAACGCAACAAGTACTGTTCTAGTTTGTAAAAGACCTAGTCGTTACAGTGCAAAAAGCACTACTCTAGTCTATTTGGTAAGTCCTAGTCGTTACAGTGCAAAAACCACTGCTTTAGTTCTTTTTAAAAGTCCTAGTCGTTACAGTTCAACAAGCACTACTCTAGATTTTATTTCATAAAGAACTCGCGTTGTAGTGCAACACAGTGTTACCGATTTTTTAAAGAAATGATAATGCAGTGTTGCAACCACTATTGAAATAAAACCACTATTGAAATAAATTATTTCAATAGTGGTTGGGAATGCATTTCATTAGAAAAATCACTTTGCAACCACTATTGAAATAAAACCACTATTAAAATAAATTATTTCAATAGTGGTTGGGAATGTATTTCATTTGAAGAATCACTTTGCAACCACTATTGAAATACACCAACTATTGAAATAAACTATTTAAATAGTGTTCCAGGATGTATTCCATTTTGAAAATCAATTTACAGACACTGTTGAAGTACATAAATATTACTTTGAAAATTTAAATTTTTTTCTTTACATTTCTCCTTCTACAAACATATCATGTCCAATGAATAATGCATATTATTTGCACAATAGTGAAAATCTTGTAAATTGCCAGAACTTCTATTCAAACCCCCAGCTGTACATTGAAAAATTAATTATTGATAAATATTATTATAAATATCACTATTGAGATAAATTATTTCAATAGTAGTTGGGGGTGTACTTCATTACGACCACTATTGAAATATGTTATTTCAATAGTGGTTAAGGAAGCGTTTCATTTCAACCACTATTGAAATAAGTTATTTCAATAGTGGTTAGGGATACCTTTCATTTCAACCACTATTGAAATAAAGTATTTCAATAGTGGTTTATGAAGCATTAGTAGTAAGTAGGACAGAGTGCAGTCACTCTACAGTCAGGATGACGTCATGGGTTTTCCCCATAAACGAGGTCAAAGGGGGAGTCTGCAGTCAGGGGGGAGTCTACAGTCAGGGGGTGGTTTACAGTCAAGGGTCAGACTACAGTCAGGGGGTGGTTTACAGTCAAGGTGAACTCTACAGTCAAGGGGTACTCTACAGTCAAGGGTTAGTCTACAGTTAGGGGTAGTTTTTAGATAAATACAACGATGATACTGATTTGTTATTAAAAATGGAAACTAAGGAGAAGCAGTACAAATGGAAAATTGTAGCCTGGAATGCTTTAAAAAACAGTGACAAGAAAAAATGGACTTTACAAGAGAGTCAATGGTTTGACAAAAAACAGGCATGTATGAATGATTTTAAAGAAAAAATGAAAAACGGTTACGATGTTGTAGACAGCTGGGGATCCGAAGAATACCTAATGAAACGTCAAATTATGCCCAGAAGGACTTATACGATTTAAGTTACACATGGAGATTTTTGCGTTAATTTTTCATTGGATGACCATACGAGTTTAGGGTATAAAAAGCTAGACAACACAAAAACACAATCAGTGTGACAAAAATGGCTGAACAAATGGTCATGATGGAACTTCTAACAAATAACTGTGGAAACGAGTGTAAAGGCATGCTAAATGATGAGTTGAAAAAAAGAATAAAAATTATTATACCTGGGATTTTTGCGGTCGCACTCATTATTTCTTTGTTCGTTGTTGTCAGTGTCCTACACCAGAAGAAGAAAGACGACACTCTGATAGACTGTGTTTTACGTCCTACATTAAAAACTGAACTTAAAACTTGTTCATTTGTGGATCAGTACCCCCTTTCAGATGAGATTTACGTCAGGATATGTGTCAACGAAACTGTCCAGATTGATATAAGACGGTTTCATAATGGAAAACCTGGAGACGAAGGAATTACCTTGACCAGAACACAGTGGCAATACTTGAAAGCATCTGTAAATCATATGGATGTTTCTATTTTAAAGCATAGAAAAGTGAGAAATAATAAATCAGGGGATGAAGAATAAGAACAAGACTGTGCACTTTTCAGAAACGGTTACGGTTATCCTTATTCCCTATGAAGAACGAAAAGGGGAATGGATGATCATGGCTTTGGACAGATATCGCTTTAAAAGAAGAATAGAAAACGCATCAAATATAATAAGCCCTGTATTGGAGAAACATTTACAAATAATAGTAAGAAATTACACTACGCTAGATGATGACAGTCAAAGACAGCATCCTATTTTAATATCAGAACTTACAGTCAAGGAGGAGTCTGCAGTCAAGGAGCAGTCTACAGTCAAGGAGGAGTCTACAGTCAAGGGGGAGTCTACAGTCAAGGAGCAGTCTACAGTCAAGGAGGAGTCTACAGTCAAGGAGCAGTCTACAGTCAATGACGTCATACGATTACACACACCAAGTGATCTAAATTGTATATAAACTTAAATCAATTTGGAAATTTTACCAGTTCTTGTCGTCAGCAAGATGGAGCAAAAACACCAAGATCTCATCAAAGCAAACTACTCTACATTGGTAAAAAAGATGATGTCTGGTTCAGTAGCAGGACACTTATACGCTTCGCACATTATTACAGATGAAATGAGACAGAAAATAGAAGCCGAAAAGACCAGTTATGACAAAAACAGGAAACTATTAAACATTATTTTGCGTCGAGGTTCTACTGCTTTTATGGGACTCCGGAAGGCATTACTCAAAGCTAACCAAGGCGACCTATCAAGACTCCTGATGAACACTGATGAAGATTCAAAAACCGAATACGAAAAGAAGTTAGCCATGGCAAGGTCGTTAGTGATCAACACAAAAGACAGGGGTATGTCTGAATCTAAAAAAGACAAGCGTTTGCAGGAGCAAAGATGCAGAATACCATTAGATGACGTAAACGACCTCTTCCTCACTGTCATGCCTTACAAGGGGATACTTTACATACATATCCGACACCTTGCAGAGTCCCACGGCCGACTCATTGCCACAAAGAAGGGGGTTACCTTTCCTTTAGACCGATGGTTAAAGTTTGAAGCTCCTTTACCAGATATCCAAAGCTACATCGACAATGTCGGACAAGAAAATGACGAAGCACAGTGGCATGTTGGCGGAGGAGTGTTCGTTTCGTTATCACCGAACAATCCTACAGTAGACATAAGACATTTCTGGAAACCATATGACGCTACACAACCAGTCCCAACAAAGAAGGGAGTCACACTAAACAGGAACAAGTTGGCAAGACTTGGCTATGCTGTCGAAGAGATGCATGAGTATGTTCCGGAGTTAAAAGACGTAGAACTTTGCATGCTGAGCGAGTCTCACCAGAATCAACTTGGAATGCTTAACTGTCCCGAATGTACTCCTTTCGGATATGACCCACAAGAGACTCTACCCTCCTCCATGGAATGTAACCCTGGAGATTCTCAAGATCTAATGAACAGGGAGCGTGATTTTGAATGACAACTTTTTAAATTAATAATTTACGTTTGGTGGCTAAGATATATATCTATACATCTATTCATATAAATATATCTATACATGTATATATTATGTATGAAAACATTGATTTATAACAAAAATAAAATGATAATCGACCAAACAAGACTTGTGTTTTGCTATAAAACTGTGCTCTTAGAATCATGTAGATAGTTTGTGTCAAGTATGTCAAACTACACGGATTACTTACGGGAGCTTTATTATACACCCGGTAAACCAGGCGCATTTGCTGGTCCCGAAAAATTGTATCAAGCTGTAAAATCAGAGGGCAAATATAAGATTGGTAGACAAAAAATTAAACAGTTTTTAAATAACGAAGATGCTTACGGCCTGTTTAAGCCGATTCGAAAGACATTTCCTCGCTCAAATGTGGTTGTTGACACGATTGATTCTATGTGGGATGGTGATTTGGCAGACGTCAGCAATATAGCGTCTCATAACGATGGATACAAATTTTTGCTAGTGTTAATAGACATATTCAGTCGATTTTTATTCATAGTTCCTTTGAAAAATAAAAAAAATCAAACGATCATTGAGGGGTTGAAATCAGTTTTTCAAAAAGGGAGAAAACCGCAAACATTGAGAACAGATAAGGGTAGCGAATTTAAAAATCGTTGGGTAAAATCTTTCTTAAAAAAAGAAGGTATTAGTGTTATATACACCCAAAACGAAACTAAAGCAAATTATGCAGAGAGGGTTATACGCACCACGAAAAATTTAATGTATCGCTATTTCATGAAGACAAGAACCTACCGCTATGTGACTGTATTACAAGACCTGGTGAACAGCTATAACAGAAGACCACACAGATCCTTAGGTAAAAATGCACCCGCTAGTGTCAATAAAGATAATGCTGACGAAATCAGACTAGATACATATTTATCGAGACAGAAAAAGACCAAACTAGACAAGAATGTTAAGGTTCAAGAGGACGTAAAACCATCAAACAAAGTATTACGAAAAAGAATAAAACCTGTGTTCAAGTTCAAAATCGGAGACAATGTGAGAATATCACAACTCAAGCATCCATTTCAAAGAGATTATCAGCAAAAATGGACAGGAGAATATTTTAAAGTGAGTGTCAGATATAAAAGAGGAGGAATTCCTGTGTACAAAGTAAGAGATTTAGACGATGACGCAATCGAAGGTACCTTCTACGAATCGGAACTTCAGAAAGTCATAAAAACAGGAGATGTATTGTACAGAGTTGAAAAAGTGTTGAAAAGGCGGCGTCGGGGGAACATAAAAGAGGCCTTTGTAAAATGGGAAGGATAGCCGCGTAAATTTAACTCATGGATTCCAGAAAGTTCTTTAGAAAACGCCCAATAAAAACGAGCAAGTTTCATCTATCCTTTTTTATTCAGAATGAGCGTCCGAATGGTATTGACGTCTACCGACTGCTCTGAATATTTTGATAACAAACCAAATTGTTTCCGAGTTCAATTAAATAAGCAAATTCCGTTCGAAGGATATTGGTCGGTTGCATTGGCAGAATTCTCAACAGAGAGTTGGATCTCTTCAAAGAAGAAGAAATCGGAGTTGTTTGTGTGTTGTGATATCTGTGAGGAAACGATTGTTGGAGGAAAAGACGCTCCTCTTTTGAGACGTGCATGTCTTGGGGAAAACCCGGAAAACATAACGTTTACTGCACCCTATTACATTCCGGTGAAAATCTGCGAATTACAACAGATCTGTATATATATAACGGACAGAGAAGGAAACTTGGTTTCATTTTTAGATGGACCGGTGGCCGTAACACTTCATTTTAAAAAGTTCCCTTACGTTTTATAATGAACAGTCAGACTTACGTTAGTGACCCCAGAATCTGGGAAGCGTTTTACAAAAACATGGCAGAGAAGAAGTTTAATCCTTACAGGTACAAGCCTAAGCAAATAGGAAGAGGAAGAAAACGACAGAGATCTTACGTCATTCCTTTGAGGCCACACTCACAATTAGAATCTACCGTCAACTCAACTCACGTGACTCCCATAGCTGCAGTGGAGGAAAGGGCGAAAACTGTACACGCGAATGATATCAAAGAAGGTGTTCCATCCGTCAAGGTAGACAGTAAGAGTATAAAAAGGCCCCGTTCTGGATATTCCGTCATTCCTACAAAGAAGAGGAAGAAGGCAGCACGTTCCAATCAAAGACAGAAGAAGAAACCCAAGTCTCGTAAACTAGCTAAGCAGCGAAAATCAATCAAAACAAAGCCGGTTACAAAGAAAAGGCAAATACCTGTCAAGAAAACAAAGTCAGCTCAAGTGAAAAAATTCAAGATTGACGCCTACAAGAGTATCTTTCGGGAATAAATATGGCCTTTTTAAGCGGTGATAACAAAGACATAGCTCAGCCTATGGAACTGTCTCTGTTTGCATCTCCTACCAATCAAGTAGCTGTAGAGAAAGTATATTTCACGGAAGCTAGACCAATATCCAGCATAGGTGTATCAGACACACCAATCGAAATTGTAGTTTCGGGGTCGGGTGCAGAATATATAGATTTAAAAAGAAGTAAATTTTACGTAAAAGCACGGATTTTAAAAGCCGACGGAACAGCTTTGGCTGAACAAGAAAAAACGAGTATCGTCAATCTACCTCTGCAAAGTATGTTTTCTCAGATGGACGTCTATTTAAACAACAAACTGGTGTCCTTCAATACAAACAACTATCCATGGAAAGCGTATATCAAGACAATTTTGTTCAGTGGGAAAGACGACTTGAAATCTCAAAAGCAGTCAGAATTGTTTTATAAAGACGAAGGGGCGATGAACGACGCCAACGCTTACAACGGAGGTAATGCTGGACTGGTGCTACGATACGGTTTTACTGAGCAAAGTAAAACTTTTGAGCTGGAAGGAAATCTGAAGGAAGATATTTTTGATCTTGACAAGTACTTGATAAACGGAGTAGATATTTACATCAAACTATTTAGATCAAGTACCCCGTTTGTAATCATGTCTGCAGAATCCTCCGCAGCTTACAAACTAGAACTGCTGGATGTCGTGTTCAAAGTTGCAAAGGTACGAGTTGATCCTGGAGTATTGCTGAACCACAGTAAACAAATAGAATCGACGCCTGTAAAGTATACGATATCAAGGAACGAACTAAAGATGAACACCATACCCAAAGGATCGACCGAATTTTACTGGGACAACATTTTCCCACAGGCTGTACCAGACCGTATTGTGGTAGCTTTGGTAGACCAAAAAGCTGTCAATGGTGATTATACGGCCAACCCATTCAATTTCGAACACATGGGGGTAACAGATGTCGGTATATACGTCAACGGAGAAAGCGTACCTGGTAGACCACTAAAAACAGACTTTTCGGCGGGACAGTATGTGGCTGCTTACACGCGTTCGTTTGAAGCCTCGGAAAAATGGAACTCTGATGCTGGACTCGATATCTCCCGAGAAAATTTCGGATCGGGATACTCCTTGTTTGTCTTCACCATCGATCCTTGTGGGTTTGGCGAAGAATATTTAAACCTCATTCGTCGAGGAAATACCAGACTGGAACTGAAATTCAAAGAAGCTACAACTAAAGCTGCAAACGCCCTTGTATTTGCTACGTTTTCTTCCCTGCTTGAGGTGGATAAGTCACGTGACATCAATTATATTCAACCATGAACTCGACGCAGATGTTAAATATTGTGAGAACGGACCCATGCTTAAGACGTTACGTAAGAGGAGTGTTTGCTAGCAACACGCTACCTGCAACTGTGACTCAGTTTCCGAGTGCATTTATCGTGAACACACAACCTTTACCGTCCCCCGGAGAACATTGGGTTGCGTTTATTGTGTTTGACTCGTTTCATGTAGAATTTTTTGACAGTCTTGGAAAATCACCAGCCGATTATAATCCCGATATACAGAACTTTTTCAATAAAAATAAAATGCATTGTACTTTCAAAACAATTCCATTGCAACCCTATTATTCTGATTGGTGTGGGCTTTATGTATTGGTGTATTTAATTGCCAGATTGTGTTTCAAATATTCGTTGAATCGTGTGTATGCTTTGTTTCCTAACATACATGTCAATGATACCTTTGTAAAACATTTTATGCATGACTATGTGAGATATTAATAAAATGAGTTCAAACAGTACAATGTGTTATCATATAAATATGAGGTTAAACGCCACGTGCTGTCAGTTTAAGAATGACCAAGGAAAAAGAAACAGTGATCATGAACGACTGGTGGAAAACACAAGATTTGCTTCCATTTTCTGCCCCTACGACTATTTTGATTTGTGGTTGCACACAGAGTGGTAAAACCTATTTTACCAAATCACTTCTCCAACATGCGAATGGAATGTTCTCTGTTCCGGTGGACAAGATTATTTACGCCTACACCGAATACCAGCCCATCTTTGACGACATGTCTCGGTCAATCCCAAACTTCACATTACACCAAGGTTTGCCATCTAAAGAAGACATAGAACAGTTTACGGAGGGTGTCAATCACACCATCTTGGTCTTGGATGATTTGATGTTAAAAATAGCTCAATCGCAAGATTGTGTTCACCTGTTTACGGTGACATCTCATCATAGAAACGTGACTACAGTGATGCTTTCACAGAACCTTTATCCTCCCGGGAAATATGCCAGGACCATATCTTTAAATTGTCTTAATGTTATTTTGTTTAAAAATTACCGCGATTCCAGACAGGTAATCACGTTCGGTTCTCAGGTATTACCGGGACAGGTTTCTTTTTTCAAAGCCGCTTATGACTCAGCGACCAGAAGAAATTTTGGGTACTTACAAGTCTGCTTAGAGCCTACACAAAAGAGGGAATACCAGTTAAGGTCTCGCATACTCCCCGGAGAAGATATGATAATTTATCAACCTATATAAAGTTGTACTTAAAACATTTGGTCTTAGTTCATAATTATGAAGCAGACGGTGAAGAAGCATAGAGATCTCTTAAATTTCCTTTTATATGCTGACAGCTCACAACAAAAACTAATTCTGAAAACCTTAACTAGCGAACAATTCGACGTGATAAGTGAAATAGCTCTTAATATTTATACTGGTACATATCCTTTACCCAACAAATATATAAATGGGCTAAGACCATTCGAATCAGACATTCGCAAGCTGGGATCCAGGGAAGTGAGCAACAAGGAAAAACGCCGAATATTATTAAGTCACATTGAATTGGTGCCTTCATTATTGAAACCCATCGTGTCGAGTTTTTCATAAAAATGGCAAAAGAATTGATACTTGTGCCTAAATTAAAGTATGACCGTCTTGTGGGCCAGCATGCCGAACAACTGTCCTCTACAGAGACTCAAAATACTCCGGATTTCCCAAAGGAACGTATGGGCGATAAAGAAGATAAAAACAACATGTTACAAGCAGGAGGGGGTTTTGTCAGCAAGAAGCAAACTATTGGCAGACCTCCCGGAATATCTGATGGTAGACGCAAAAAGAAGAACAAAAACATTCCTTGGCTGACATATTGACATTTATTAATTGAATATAAAAAAACCCATTTTTTTACATGACTTGTGAACGAAATTCAATAAAAACTAGACACGATCTCGTTGCGAGCAACGAGGAGGTCTTCCGTCTGATTTTAGAATTTGAGATATATGTTCGATCTTGATTTTGCTATTTAACAGCTCAACATGATTTAAAATAGAAAAACAGGGTCTACATTCTAAGGGCCAGATACTATTTTGTTTCAGGGATAAGAGCTTTGTTCAACAAATGTTTTGAAATTCGTCACCGTTCTTGAGATATCTGAGAAAAAAAAGTTTTAGGGGCCAGTCCATTATCTCCTTATTGGAGCCGCTGAACCAAATTTTGAAGGTTGCATTTTGTAAAGTACATCATTTTGAGCATCTTTTCTTCTATACTGCATTTCAAAAAATTTTACTTTTTGAGATATAGGTGGTCATAGTTTATGGACTCTTGACCCCTAAAATATCATTATTACATAACACATGAATAAATCATTACATTACTTGGATACAGAACTGTAAAATAAACATATTTGCTTTTATAGCCTTTCATTTAATTTCCCTCAGTATAGAGCTACAGATAAAAGATTTTAGAGCCCTTAAGTTCTCTAATTTGAGGGGCCAGCCCCCTTTTTTGATATCAAATAAAAGGTCATTTAAATCTGAACACATTTTGTTCAACAACTGTTTAGAAATTCGTTACCGTTCTTGAGATATATGGGAAAGAACATTTTAGGGGCTGATCCCTAAACTCCTTATAGGGACAGCTTAATGAAATTTTGGAAACTGTATATAATTTAATACATCATTTTGAGCATATTTTCTTCTATACTGCATTTCAAAATATTTTTCCTTTCTGAGATATATGTGATCAAAATTCTGGACTTTTGGCCCCTAAAAACCCCTTATTACGTAACACATGATAAAATCATTACATTGCTTGGATACATAACTGTGAGATAAACATATTTGCTTCTATAACCGTTCTCAAAATACCCCTCAGTAAAAGGCTACAAATAAAAGACTTTAGAGCCCTTTGGACTCCTAATTTTAGGGGCCAGCCCCTTTTTCTTGATATCTTATAAAAGGTCATTTAAATCTGAACACATTTCGTTCAACAACTGTTTAGAATTTCGTTACTGTTCTTGATCGAGATATATGGGAAAGAACATTTAAGGGGCCGATCCCTTAACTCCTTATAGGGGCCGTTTAACGAAAGTTTGAAAATTGCATATGATTTAATACATCATTCTGAGCATCTTTTCTTCTATACTGCATTTCAGAATAGTTTTCCTTTCTGAGATAAATGTAATCAAAATTCTGGACTTTTGGCCCCTAAAAACCCCTAATTACGTAACACATGATAAAATCATTACATTGCTTGGATACATAACTGTGAGATAAACATATTTGCTTCTATAACCGTTCACAAAATACCCATCAGTAAAAGGCTACAAATAAAAGACTTTAGAGCCCTTTGGACCCCTAATTTTAGGGGCCAGCCCCTTTTTCTTGATATCTAATAAAAGGTCATTTAAATCTGAACACATTTTGTTCAACAACTGTTTAGAAATTCGTTACCGTTCTTGAGATATATGGGAAAGAACATTTTAGAGGCCGATCCCTCAACTCCTTATAGGGGCCGTTTAACGAAATTTTGAAAATTACAAAATATTTAATACATCATTTTGAGCATCTTTTCTTCTATACTGCATTTCAAAATAGTTTTCCTTTCTGAGATAAATGTAATCAAAATTCTGGACTTTTGGCCCCTAAAAACCCCTAATTACGTAACACATGATAAAATCATTACATTGCTTGGATACATAACTGTGAGATAAACATATTTGCTTCAATAACCGTTCACAAAATACCCCTCAGTAAAAGGCTACAAATAAAAGACTTTAGAGCCCTTTGGACCCCTAATTTTAGGGGCCAGCCCCTTTTTCTTGATATCTAATAAAAGGTCATTTAAATCTGAACACATTTTGTTCAACAACTGTTTAGAAATTCGTTACTGTTCTTGATCGAGATATATGGGAAAGAACATTTTAGGGGCCGATCCCTCAACTCCTTATAGGGGCCGTTTAACGAAATTTTGAAAATTACATATTTAATACATCATTTTGAGCATCTTTTCTTCTATACTGCATTTCAAAATAGTTTTCCTTTCTGAGATAAATGCAATCAAAATTCTGGACTTTTGGCCCCTAAAAACCCCTAATTACGTAACACATGATAAAATCATTACATTGCTTGGATACATAACTGTGAGATAAACATATTTGCTTCTATAACCGTTCACAAAATACCCCTCAGTAAAAGGCTACAAATAAAAGACTTTAGAGCCCTTTGGACCCCTAATTTTAGGGGCCAGCCCCTTTTTCTTGATATCTAATAAAAGGTCATTTAAATCTGAACACATTTTGTTCAACAACTGTTTAGAAATTCGTTACCGTTCTTGAGATATATGGGAAAGAACATTTTAGGGGCCGATCCCTTAACTCCTTATAGGGGCCGTTTAACGAAATTTTGAAAATTACATAATATTTAATACATCATTTTGAGCATCTTTTCTTCTATACTGCATTTCAAAATAGTTTTCCTTTCTTAGATAAATGTAATCAAAATTCTGGACTTTTGGCCCCTAAAAACCCCTAATTACGTAACACATGATAAAATCATTACATTGCTTGGATACATAACTGTAAAATAAACATATTTGCTTCTATAACTGTTCACAAAATATCCCTCAGTAAAGGGCTACAGATGAAAGACTTTAGAGCCCATTGGTCCCTTAATTTTAGGGGCCAGCCCCTTTTTCTTGATATCAAATGAAAGGTCTTGTAAATATAACCTTTCTTGCATTACATGTGTTAACAAAATATTTTTCAGAAAAGAGATAAACCAAGAAAACCATGAAAAATTACGACGTTTTTTTAGTCTCAATTTTCGGGACCAGGCGAGCTTTAACGCCTTTTGAGCATGACAAATTTGAATGCCAATTTGCACATCTACAATCTCTTGTCTACAATCCCTGAAAGTTTGAACTCAATATCTTTTACCGTTTAGGAGGAGATCCCTGGACAAGCCGACCCTCTGAAAATTACTAAAACGTCATTTTCTCAAGAACGGAAATGACGTCATCAAAATAAAAAAATGTATATTAAGTTCGGACTAATATCTATTAGATCTGAAAGTTTCACGAAAATCGGTTCAGCCATTTCCGAGAAATCGCCTGCACAAATTTTGTAAGAAAAAAAAAAATAATAATAATAGGGAACTAGAGCAAAGCTCGTTGCAAAGCAACGAGTGGGTCTTCCGTTAATGTTGGAAGTAAAGCTGGAAGTTCTTGTAAGAAGCAGAGCTCTTAAACCAATAACAAGAGTAACTAAAATAAAAAGATGAAAAAAATCGATTCATTCCTGGTACGACTTAACAAACCCGAATGATTTTAAGTACGATTTAACAAAAACCTTTTTGATTTCAAGAATGACTTAACAAAAAATCCGAATGTGTTTAAGTACGACTTAATAATTATTTTTGGTACGAGTTAATTTTACTATGAACATTACGCTATTTTTTAAACCAAGGACGCGGAAACAAAATTTCCGGAAAAATCAATATTTAAACCCGATATCTCTGTAATGCATCGTCTGATTATAAAACGGATTTCAGTTTAAAATTAAGCTTAATAAAAGCTGCTTTGTTGCTTTATAATAAATATCAAATTATTGGTCAGAAAAGAGTTATCCTAAAAAGACTTAGTAGCTCTTGTACCCCCTAATTTGTGGGGCCAGCCCCTTTTTCTTGATATCAAATTAAAGGTCTCGCTAATATAAACATATTTTGTTCTACAAGTGTTCATGAATTGTAAACCGTTCTCGAGATATCTGTACAAATGCGTTTTTAAGGCCGACCCTTTAACTCCTTACCGGGGCCACTAACAACAAATTTTTTGGTTTAATATTGTTCAGAACATTATTTTGAAGAACTTTTGTTCTACATTGCTTTTTAAAATATTTCTCCTTTTTCAGATATTAATGATCATAGTTTTAAGTTATGGCCCCTTGAAACCCCTAATTACGTAATATATGACTTAGGTATGGTACTGTATAGTTGAACAGCTGTACAATGAACATTTTTGCTTCTATAATTAATAACAAAATATTGTTCAGTAAAGAGTTATTGTAAAAAGACATTAGAGCCCTTTTGGCCCTTAATTTGACAGGCCAGCCCCTTTTTCTTGATATTAAATTTAAGGTCTTGCATATTTAAACATATTTTGTTCAACAAGTGTTCATGAAATGTTAACCGTTCTTGAGATATCTGTACGAATGGGTTTTAGGGGCCGACCCTTTAACTCCTTGATGGGGTCATAAACAAAAACATTTAAGGTAGCATATTGACAAGAACACCATTTTAAGCAACTTTTGTTCTAGATTGTTTTTAAAAATATTTCTCCTTTTTCAGATATTAATGATCAAAGTTTTGAACTTCTGGCCCCTTGAAACCCCTAATTACGTAACATATGACTTAAGTATGATACTGTATAGATTAACAGCTGTTCAATGAACATTTTTGCTTATTTAATTAATAACAAATTATTGTTCAGTAAAGAGTTATTGTAAGAAGACTTTAGAGCCTCCTTGGCCCCTAATTTGAGGGGTCAGCCCCTTTTTTTTATATCAAATGAAAGCTCGTGAAAATTGAAACAACTTTTGCATTACATGTTTTAACAAATTATGTGCACATCGAAAGGTATTACAGAAAATGTGCAAAAATTTATTGGAAAATTTTGGTGCTAATTTTCAGGTTCAGGCGAGCTTCGAGGCCTTGAGCAATTTTCATAATTAGAAGCATGGGGGTACATCTACAGACATTCATCTACAACCCCTGAAAATTTTAAGCTTCTATCTTGATTAGTTTCGGAGGAGATGCGTGGACAAAATAACCCTTAAAAATTTACCAAATCGTCTATATCTGAAACCGGAAGTGACGTCATCATGCAAAAATTTAATAATATGTAGCGACGATGATGTTCTATCACTCCTAAAAATTTCGTGCAAATCAGTTGGGTAATTTTTGAGAAATACCGCTCCAAAAAAGTCAGAAAAAGAAAAAAAAGAATAATAAGAACTAGAGCAAAGCTCGTTGCAAAGCAACGAGTGGGTCTTCCTGTAATGTCGAAAGTAAAGCTAGAAGTTCCTGTAAAAAGCAGGGTTCTTAAACCAACATAAGAAACTAAGACGAAAAAAATCGAATTATTCTTGGTACGAATTAACAAAATCCGAATGATTCCAAGTACGAATTAACAAAGCTAATCGGTTTCAAGAACGACTTAGCAAATACAAATCCGAATGTGTAAAAGTACGATTCAACAATTATCGAATAATTTTAGGTACGAGTTAATTTAAGTCTGAACATAAAACTATTTTCTTAACCAAGAATGTAGAATCAAAATGTCCGGAAAAATCAATTTTTAAACCCCTATTTAGAACGGATTTCAGTTTTGAATTATGAATAATAAGCTCTTATTTTCTGTTATTATGATTAATAACAAATTATCGCAAAAAATAAGTTATTATGAAAAGTCTTCGTAGCCCCTTTGGTCCCTTATTTGAGGGGTCACTCCTTTTTTCTTGATATCAAATGAAAGGTCTTGTAAATATAAACATATTTTGTTCTACATGTATTCACGAATTGTTGACCGTTCTAGAGATACCCGAACAATTGTGTTTTAGGGGCCGACCCTTAAACTCCTTACCAGGGCCACCAACATAAATGTTTTAGATACCATATCGTTAAAAACACTATTTTAAGCATTTTTTGTTCTATAATGCTTATCAAAGTATTTCTCCTTTTCTAGGTATTATTGATCAAAGTTTTGGACATATGGCCCCTTGAAACCCCTAATTACGTATCATATGACATATGTATGGTACCGCATAGATAAACAGATGTACAATGAACATTTTTGGTTCTATAATTGATAACAAATTATTTTTCATTTAAGAGTTATTATAAAAAGAATTTACAGCCCTCTTGGCCCCTTATTTGAAGGGCCAGCCCCTTTTTCTTGATATCAAATAAAAGGTCTTGTAAATATAAACTCTTTTTGTTCAACAAGTGTTCAGAAATTGTTGACCGTTCTAAAGATATCTGAACATATGTGTTTTAGGGGCCGACCCTTAAAATCCTTACTGGGACCACCAACAAAATTTCTTTAGAAAGCATATTGTTAAGAACATTATTTTAAGCATTTTTTGTCCTATAATGCTTATCAAAATATTTCTCCTTTTCTAGATATTTAAGATCAAAATTTCGGACTTTTGGCCCCTTGAAGCCCCTAATGACGTAACATATGACTTAGACATGGTACTGTTTAGATAAACAGATGTACAATGAACATTTTTTATTCTATAATTGATAACAAATTATTTTTCAGTAAAGAGTTATTGCAAAAATACTCTAGAGCCCTTTTGGCCCCTAATTTGAGGGGCCAGCCCCTTTTTTCTAAAATCAAACGAAAGATCTAGTTAATCTAAACAACTTTTGCATTACATGTCTTAACAAAATATTTACACATTAAAAGCTAGGGCCGAAAATGTGCGAAAATTTCGTGAAAAAAATTGGTGCCAATTTTCGAGCTCGGGCGAGCTTCGCCGCCTTGCGCATTTTTCAAAATATAAAATAAATAGGATCATCTACAAACATTCATCTACTATCCCTGAAAGTTTCATATTTCTATCGCAATTAGTTTTTGAGAAGTTACGTGGACAAAATGGTCCTTAAAAATTTACTAAATCCTCAAAATCTCAAACCGGAAGTGACGTCATCAGCCAGAAATTTTATAATATCAAGTAAGTTTGATGCTCAATACGTCCTGTAAATTTCATGCAAATCGGTCGAGTAGTTCACGAAACATAGCGTTCGAAAAAAGTCAGAAAAAAAATAAAAAATAAAATAATAATAAGGAAAAGAAACAATAGAATAACAAGAGGGTCTTCCGTCGGAAACGGAAGACCCTAATAAAGAAAAAGAAACCGTAGAATAACAAGAGGGTCTTCCGTTGGAAACGGAAGACCCTAAAAAGAAACCGAACGAAAACAATAAGGTCTTCCGTTGGAAAACGGAAGACCTTAATGATGTACAAATATACATTTTAGCGTTATCGTTAATTTTTAAAAACCAAATGGCAATGTGTCTAAATTGGGTAGAATTCTACGTTTAGTATAAACCATTTTATAGTTTTTTGTTTCGACTCTGTTGAGCAGTTTTCTATTTCTACTGTCCCTCGAAATTTTACAAGGATTGACGATCTCGATTTTACTTTCGGGTGACGTACAGATGATGGATTTTATGGCCTCGAAATTGATTAATTTCGAGTTGGCCCAGTTCAATGTAAATCCTCGAACTTTACATTCTTCTTTGCCAGACGATGTGCGATAGGCATAGTTCTTTGGACCCCCCGAGACAAATTCAACAATGTAGCCGTCTTTGGGGCGGATCTCGTTCGTTAATTCTCCTAAGTAATTGCCTATGGGAATCGTCCGACCGTTTCGTCTTAAAGATGACACTGTCTGTATCGAAATACAATACGTTTTCATTTAATTGATCGAGAACACTGTACAATTTCAGTCGAGCCCACATAGTGGTAAACGATGCCAGAAAGATATTGGTTTTGTTATCGAATTGAGCAAATAAAGGATTGTTGCTCCATTCTAAATGAAGAATGTCTTTTGAGACGATGTGGAAATTGTGGGGGATTTTGGTCGGATCAGAAAGCATTTGAAAAAATTTATCGGCCTCCGTTTCGTGAATAAACGTGGACTGTTGCATGCCCAACCTCTGACCAAATTTGCCCCAGACGCTATTCAAACAGAGTTTGGCTAAACATCGCAACCCTGGATTCAGCATGATTTTATCGTATTCTAAATCTATGCCCTCTTTTTCTTTGTAATCCTCGATGTATTTACGTTTTGCCTCTTCCGTTTTACAATCATCTGGAAATCCCGACGCCTCCTGTTTGATTTTTAAGAACATGTTGACGTACTGAGTAAACAATCCCCCCTCACACGATTCGGCGTTGTACATGGCTGACTCGGCAAAGTGATAGACTTCGTAGATATTCAAGATTGTGTACCCTTTAGACATTGCCATTTGAATTTCAGGAGTACACCACGTGCCTGTGATGGCCCTTTCCTCTAGGGAACACGTGCAATCGTTCTGATTTTCATTGTCCGCACAAGTTCTACACAAGGGAAACTTCAATTTTCCATTAGAACTGTAAGGAAGCACGGGGTGATAGAGTTTTCTGGGAGGTAAAATTTTAATTTTAGCAAGTCCAAAATACTGAGAGATGTCCTGAAAATTGTCCGTGACGATGGTAGGATGTCCAACGGGATATCGACAATATTTGTTTGTCCATGGATAAAGACTGGTAAAGTCGTAGTACTGAATGGTTTCGTCTTCCGCCGCCTTGTAGTGCAATTTTATGGCATTAGTTCGACCGCCAAAAAAACTATCACGCGGGTCCAATCTGTCCTGTATATCCAATGTCGACACGAACTGCTGTAAGACCGCATTCTTTTCCAGTTGATATTTAAATTGATGTTCCCAAATAAAGACGACTTTGTATCCTAGATCCTTGAGCTCTCGTTCTCTCTTCTTCGTCATTTCATATAATTCCTGGATCGTCTGATTGGTGGAAGGATGTCTGAGATGATGACGATCTTCGGCGTAACAAGACGGACAACCGTGGAACACACAACCTATTTAAAAAAAAAAAATGAGAGAAAACAGTAAACGTATTTTTATGGTCAACACTCGGTACGCCGCCGCCGCCGCCCCCCCCCCCTTCAATTGAGAGGGAGAGGGGGTAAATGTTAAAGATATATAGGTTTATGGACTAACCATAAAATTCGTAAACTGTTCCTTTTCCGGTTGAAGAGGGGACAAATCCGTCACATCTGTAATTGGTGCCTGGTATCTGAAATTCACCTCCGTTAAGAGCGTGTGAAATATGAATGGAGTTTCCCCGCTGACGGCTTTTTTCCATTAACCACTCTAACCATTGAATCGAAACTTTACTGTAGTTATCACGTTTCGTATACCCTTGAGAAGGCACGACAGCTATGGGACTCTCGAACTGTCGTTTGCCTATTTGCACGTTCTCGTCATTTTGAAGGTCGACTAGGGAGACCCATGATTCCTCGACGTTGACCACTTGCAGTCCTCTTAAATGTTCGATGTCGTACCATTTCGTGTCCCCGTCTTTGGTTATTTGTATTTTTTCCTTGCCTTTCAAAAATAAAGACTTAAAAATGCCCATGCATACACTTGCGATGGTGACGTAATCGAAAGGGTCGACTCCATAAGTAGTTTGTGTTTTTAACGTTCCGTCTGCTTGTGCAACGTTTTCTTCGATGGTCGTCACGTCGATCATTAACTTTCTAAATTCGAGACAGCCCCGTCGCAATATATCGACGTCCGAGCAGCAGTATTGCAACATTTCTTCTCGAAAATGAAACGTCTCGTCTTTTTTCGTTGCATGCCAGTCTTCAGTTTCTTTCGCTCTTCTGTCGACAGGAATTGGTATCCGTAGTACTGCAAGTCTGGATACGGACCCACGTAATTTTGATGAGCTTTGGTGTTGAATAAATGAGGAAAGTACCCTTTGCAGAGTTCTTGTAGACCAAACGCTTCTGGTATTTTAGCTAATTTCATGGGAAGAAAATTGAGAGAATCCATAAAGGTTAAATTCAGTTTTTGGGCTATGTGCATGTACATAATTTTGGAACCATTGTATATGATTTTGCTTGGTCGAATGGAGTGTCGGTCGATGAGAACTTCTAAAACGGGGTACAAGTCAAAACTTTTTGCATTGTGTGCAATTAAAATCGAGTCTTTGCAGTGCTTACTGGTGACGTAAGCGCAAAAGTGTTCGGCGGTGTAGTCCCCGGAAAACACCAGTTCCCTTTTTCCACATGTGTCTTGACATGGCGGTGAAACGTATTCTCCTTTGAGTGTCCTAGAGCAACTTCCACATCGTGTTCCGCAATGACTGCAGGTGGCACCCTCTACCAATTCCTCCTTTTCGCATTGATGACAAGTGCTCTGTAGCACTGCAAAGTTAACTTTGTGTTGCATTAAACCACAGGAAGGATCACGGCAGTTCTGACATAGTTTACAGTTGACGCACTGACGTGGCTCTTTAACGCAATGTCGACATCTGACACGAGACGGACTGTATCCCGCCTCACACTGAAACACGTCATCTTGCCGTGTCTCAAAATCGTAAAAGAAGAATTTCTTGTTTCGCTTTTCGATGTCAGATCCAAACGGTTTCTGGTAACAATTATGTTCTCCAATTTGATATTCTTGGCAGTTAGGGCACTGCCATTCTTCGCAAACGTGTAACTCGGGGGAACGCTTCACACGTTTCATAACGACTCTACACTTTGTACACTGGTAAAACAGGTCGCAGGCAGGGGGATAACTCTCATTTTTGACTGTTCGTTTTTCTTTATGGCTTTTGAAACTCGCTAGAGATCGACAAACTCGGCCACCGGAACGACAGCCCATTTGGACATCCGTTTCCGGACAGTTGTTGCGTAAACATACCTCACAAGAAGTGGCACAAGAATGTTTCGATTTATCTTTATACGGTTTTAAACAGGTATGGCAAAAGTATGACGCTTTGAAAAACCCTTGTATGCTGGCAATCCCGTGCCAGTGTTTTTCGTTTTCCGAGTCGATGTGATATAGATAAAGACGGGGTTTTTCCTGGTCCTTCGTCACCCTGACGAACTTGTTTCCTACTCTAGAGGACACGACATTGATAGAGACATCAAGTAAGGTTTCGAAAGGTTCGATGTCATTTAGACCTAAATATCTGTCGGTGGGCACCCCTGCTCTTTGACACAGCCACATCGCCAACTCGGTTTGCTTTTTTTTTTCTCGACGTTTTCAGGACGTTGTCATAATAAGCCTTGGATACAGTACGGTGTTTGAGAACGTTATCTAACATCTCTTCGTTGGAATCATTCTTTACTAATTGTGACCAGGTATCCGCATCTACTTTTTTACACGTTTTAAGAAAACACAGACCAATGGAAATAGCCATGCATAAATTGTTATCGTTTTGTACATGAAAAAGTGATTTTTTTCTTTCTATGCTATTTTTGGGTCCGAAAAGAGAAGTGATGGGTAGTTTTCTAGGGTTACCTCCTCCTTTGGGCAAATCGATGGACCCTATGGTGACCAAAAGGCTTTCGTCTATGGGTAAGCTTTCGTTCGAATTGAGTACTTTGACGATTTCTGACATTGCAACATCTGCATTCAGAGTTTCCCAGGATTGTAGCGGGACGACTATTGCATTGTTGAGACTCGGGTGACTGATGACCACCCGTCCTAGATCCGCATCGTGCCCTCTGGCCTGCAGCAACAGATCTTCAAACATGTCGTGCAAATTGTTTTGTGTATCTATTAATTTCTTACCCCGCCACTGTTCGTTAAATTTGACTTTGAATGTTGTGTCGCGTACCCAATGTTTCATAAAAGTTCTGGTATCCCTCTTCCAAATATAGTAAGGTTTAGTTGATGTGTCCTCAGAATCGGAGCTCTCCTCACCTGCCCCAAGCTGTACACTCGTTGAAGGCTGATCGTCATCAGCGAGGGTAGGTCGACTTTTTTTAGCAGGGGATTCCATCTCGGAAAGAACCTCCTGCCATAAGTCTTCGATGTGTTTTTCCCAATGGAGTTCTCTTAATCGGTCCTCGACCTCAGCATCACCGACTAAACCATTCGCTGCGGCAAATAGCTGAACAACATCTGGATCCTCCAATGAGTCCAAGATTTCTTTTAACAAACTACCAGCCGCCATTCTCTAAATTACACACACACAAAAAAATTAAAACTTTTTTTTATAATAATCTAACCCATGAAAATGATTCTTAAAAAAAATTAATCAAAAACAATATGTACATACATACTGTTTACTATAAATTTTCATAAGTTCATAAATAGTTTCATTATTTATCATTTTCAGGGATCTCTGATTGCTTTTTAATCTGTATTCCAATTTAAAACCTTTTTTATATAATCTTATCCATGAAAATGATGTTAAAAAAATTAATCAAAAACAATATGTACATACATACTGTTTACTATAAACTTTCATTATTTCATAAATAATTTTTATTATTTTCATGGATCTCTGATTGCTTTTTTATCCTGTATTCCAATCACTTACTACTTGTTACTTTTAATTATTCAGCATTCCTTTATGATAAAACAATAACACAGAAACTATCAACTTTTAAAAACTTTAATTGTAATTTGCTAACAACAATAATAAAATACAACCCGAAAAAAATCATAATTCAGTAACAACAAAGGTATAATCTCAACCAATGGGGAAAAAAAGGCATGTATACAAAGCACCAGTTTAATCTCAACCAATGTTAAAAAAATAAAGCATGTATAAAAATCATCTGAGTAATCAATAAAATACTTGTCAAAATGTTAATCAATACCAAACATTATCTATGAAAGGCAAAAAAAACCGATAATCACAGCTTCGATTACATATTACAAATATTGATTAAATCATCAAATACCACAATGAACATTGATTTAAAATCACACAAAAAAAGACAAGAAATATCATATAGTGATATACAAGTACATAAATACTTTTCATGTACTGAATACTGAATACTTTTTATGGCATAACTGAATAAAAAAAAAGGCTCTGGGCCAAAAAATAAAATTAAAAATATCCCACTTACTGACATAAAACTCAACCTCATTTTCTCTGAAAATTTTCTTAGCAAAACAAAAAAAAAAACCTCCACTTGAACTATCTTAACATCATTTTCTGTTAATTTGGTCTTACATGCAAAATGACATCTGTTTAATTTACAACGTAAACACCCCTTTTTCTCTCTCTGTTTGTCCAAAGAAAAAACTAACTCACTCACAGAAATTAAACTCGTCCTCATTTCTCTGAAAATCTCTAAGCAAAAAACAACCACATGCAGCATCTTAAACGTCAGTTCTGTAATGTTCCCCTACATAGAAAAAAACCAGTAATTTACAACTTAAGGACAGATGATACGAACACAATTTTTATCTGCAAAAGAGTTTTTTATCATGTCATTAGTATGTAAAAATAAATTGCACAGGGATATTTCATCCCCTTAACTTCAAATTTACGAAATTTTATATTTTTTTTTCTCCTAAAATACAAAACAGGTGTCAACTTATATATTTACTTATGGAACTCTTTAGTGTAAAAAAATGAAAGAGGTTGAAAATTTTGTTTGTATCATCTGTCATTAAATATTTATTAATTTTTTTTTACATCTCTCTCTCTCTCTCTTGATCAATACTTTTTTTTTTCAAAAGAATAACACACCAAAAACAAAACTCGACCCCTACATGTATCTCTGAAAAAAAGAACACTGAAACTATCTTAAACATTAATTCTCTAATTCTATCTTGCATGGGAAATCACTTTAATTTCCTTTTAGCTTACAACTTAAATAAAACTTTGCCCTTTGCCTTTGATCTTGTGTTTTTCGCTGGTGGACTTACAAGTACAGTTGTCGAGGACGGTGTTGGGAGTGTAGCTGACTGCAGAGGGGTGTCATAAAATGATGATGATGGGGTTGCAATGGAATGTGATGGTGTGTTAATGGTTGGGATTGCGACACTTGGCTGGGTGTCTGCGGAAGTTGGCTGGGTGTCTGCGGAAGTTGCGGAAGTTGCCTGGGTGTCTGCGGAAGTTGCCTGGGTGTCTGCGGAAGTTGTCTGGGTGTCTGCGGCAGTTGCCTGGGTGTCTGCGGAAGTTGGCTGGGTGTCTGGTAGTGGTTGGGACTCTACATTACACTGATTGCATGGATGAAAGGTCTTTACCAGGTATTTTTTCAAAATTATAAGGATGATGGCTAAGGTGCAGGTGATAGCCCAGGCTAAAAACCCTAAGAAATCACAAATAGATTTTAAAATAAATGAACAAATACAGAAATTATTCAAACAACGATTCATAATGATGATATACATAGTGTGTGTACTTGATCAACTTAACATTTTCTCAAGGCATAACAAATCTGAACTTTTTTTTTAAATTTATCTCCCAATTAAATCTCTGAGACTTCAAATATGGAATCATAATCATTGTCTGAAGTAGAAGTAATAGCTTTTCTTCCTGTTCAGATGATTTATGGATTTTCCGTCTTTTAAATTTTCATTTTCTAAATGACGTTTTGTTCGTTTTAGATTTTAATTGTATCTTTGATGGAAATAAATATACCTATCAAAGTACAAATTCCTACATTAATACACAAAAGAACTATTATATGCTGACCTGTTGCTGAGGGTACGTCAAATATCTCATCATCTTCGCTACCATGGGATTCTAATGCAAAAACAAATAATTATATGAATACCATGGTATCTTTTTTTTTTTTTTTAAAAGTCTTTTTTTTTTTAAAAAAACTTTAATATACGTACATTATAAATGAAACACTAACCCTTAAAAGAGAGGTTGGATGAACGATTCTTGGTTCTCGAGAAAATTGTATGGGTCCCAGTTGTTGGAGTTGTACGGGTCCCTGTTGGAGTTGTACGGGTCTCTGTTGGAGTTGTACGGGTCCCTGTTGGAGTTGTACGGGTCCCTGTTGGAGTTGTACGGGTCCCTGTTGGAGTTGTACGGGTCCCTGTTGGAGTTGTACGGGTCCCTGTTGGAGTTGTACGGGTCTCTGTTGGAGTTGTACGGGTCCCAGTTGTAGTAGTAGAGACCTGGGGTTCTGTGAAGAAACATTGTAAAATCTGGTATTAATCTAGTATTAATCTAGTTAGAATAATCTAATGTGTCTAGGGACAAGCCCTCACCACAGTTAGAATACCACCGTAGCAAACAAACTGCAGACCACCGGATTTTCACTGAAAATAACTTATAAATTAATCATAGCAAACCTTTTTGGGGCTGCGTAAGTATTTAAACCTAAAGTTTAATCAAAATAAAGACGAAAATTCAAAACAAATTTCCCCAGCTTTTTTTCTCGCTTCATGTTTACATTCGGAACTCTCTCGATTGTTCATAGTAAATGCACCACTTTGCTACATTGTAAAAACAAGGAACGCATTCTATCGTTAAACCGGGTCCAGAGGACATTATAGAACATTCTACAAACTAAATCACTGAATTACCGGAAATATATATATAATATATTAAAAAACGAAATTCAAGCGACTTATGAGATGACCCCCACATTCCATAGTAAAATTTCAATCCTTTCTATTGGGTCTACTTTAGTCACGTGATTAGTCTTTCCCACGGTGCCTTCCAACTTTTGCAATTCATTAGTAAAAGCACCTTAGCGGATCAAATAAGATGAAGTAAGAGGGGTTGATATTAAAACAAAAATATATACTCACGATGGCAGATTTTTCCGTGTCTGTCCGTTATTAAAGGCAGTCGTTCGTCGCCCCATCCGTGAACCCTAACAGTAACAGCACATGTAAACAAACGGATTTTCCTTGCAGGCTCGAGTTCATCCTTTATTAATCGCACGCATGTAGTCGAATCTGTACAAATGTACATCCCGTGCACTCCTGTACACGGAGGACATGGTAAAACGGTTCCGCAAACTATACTTAATGGAAATAACCAGACAATGATCGCGATCTTCTTCATTCTCACGCCTTGATTTCTCCAATGCCGCGAAAATTGCACGAGATTCGTACCCGGATCATTATCATGTGATCAAAATGTAACCTTATTTGGTAAATTATACTCTAACATGAGGGCGCGACAATACAGCTCTAACATGAGGGCGCGACAATACAGATCATTTAGAGAGTGGCGCCACTTTTTTAAACTGGATGACAGAAATGTTAGAGTGACTAAGATTAGTAATTAGATTAAGTTGTTTTTAAATTAGCCAAACAGACCCATATATATTGTTCTAAATCTATGAAAACAACTTTAAACTGGAAAGTGATCTAAACTGAAAAATCTGCACGTGCAGTTTGATAATACTCGTCACATGATTAAAAATTGACTCGATGAATGATTGATGCTTTGCATTATACATGCTATGTCTGTTGTTTTAATGGTAATAGTCCCACTGTATATGTGAACACAATAGTTAACAAACAAACAAACAAAAATAATGGTATAGAATATGAAAAAGTAATTCCGGACAGAAATAAAGACTCGGCCAGGTTTTACAATAAGTGATACATTAATAAATGAAAAGAACTTTGAATGCACACAACTTTTATTTTTCTTTGAGGTTAACGTTATCTCAACATTACAAGTTTTAAAAAAGAGGCTAGTATATTATATCAGAGGCTGTAAAATTAGACCATGTTGTAAAATAAATGTGTCGTTTCACGGTAGATCGGTCTTTAAAACCCCCTTTTGATCAGAATAAAGACGTTATCAGAACCCGCATACCAGGTTGCAATAATTGGCTCGAAAAACATTTTTGATGGTACAGAGTGTATATGGTTGATTCGTATAAATAACAATTTCTATCGAATTATGCATATATCATTGTACACTACAAATGCAATCATGAGAAATATTATAAGACCGTAGTAAGTATTGCAATATTTATGTACATATTTTCACTATTTCATTTCCAACCGCAAATGAGCATATGATGTGGCCTTACACAACATACTTTGTACTTGTATATACACGTTATGAATACTGGTTTAAAGTACTTGTCTTCATTCCCTTATTTAAATGAAAAAATAATTGTTAGGTGATTTTTTTTTAAACGGTTAAAAGGTAGATTTAGATCAATCCACAGTATCTTATCTCATCCCTTTATTTGATCAAACTACTAATTGCAATTTCATTTAAAGTTGGAATATTACTGAACAAATTAGTAAAGGACGCATTGTCCGTTAATAAAAGTACTAATATTAGGTCAGGTCGGGATACGTTAATTGCACCATCGTCACGCATGTGTGAGATGAAACATTTTAGATAGATATAGAGATTGAATAAATTTACATCTACTCAGTAAAACGAGGTCAGGTCGTGTTAGTCTACTTTTGCGCATCTAACCACGCAAGTATGTCATGATATAGAGCGGTGTTTTTAAATTGAAATTTTGACACTGTTCCCACCCTCAGCAGCTGGCTCTTGGGCTTTCCCACCCTAATTTTTTTTTTAAAAACGCGGTTAATTATCTAATTCAAATTTTCTAAAGTGCCTAATGCCACGTTCACAGTTTTGGTAAAGTATAAATAAGGGGTTGTTAAAAACTGAATTATCATCATTGACAAACTATCGGACAATATGGCAGAAGCATTCCTTGAATTTCTGTAAGTAAAAATATTCCTTTTTAAAAAAAAAAATAATTCCTTAATTTTTTTTTTTGAAACTTGTTTCATTTTTTACAAGTTCATTAATTGTAAAGCTTAAGAGTTTAAGAATAAAAATTTCTTTTCACAATATTAAAACCCCTAAATGGTTTGTGATTAGTGAACGAAACATAACAAAGTAAACGGTATTTCACAAGTTATAAACTGAGTAGGCATAGATTCGTTCATTTCATTATTACAAATTTTAAGGCTATTTTATGCATTATTATTTAAACGCCTAACATTTTGAACGAAAGTAATATAAAACATGGTAGGGTGTAACACCTTTGTTTATTTTCTTTATTACTGTATTTTTTTTTTTACAGGGACGCCACAAACTCAGCAAACTCATTCAATGAGTTTGAAGAAATGTTGTTAAAGATGGGGGAGGAGTTGGAGTTAGAAGTCCTGCCAAAGGGGTGAGTTCAACAGCTTTTGTTAGAGTTATCTTTCTTCGGCTTGGTTTTATATGGTTTTAATTGAACTCAGAAAGTGTGTAAAGGCCTTCCACTCCTACCCCAAAAGTAAAAATAACTGCTTTTAGAACAAGTGAATGCAAACCGAAACAATTCTACTTTAAATTTTAGAATTGAAATGATTTTAGAACCAATTTAAATTTTCCAATCAATTTTGCATCATTACACCTTTTAATGATAATAAAATAAAATTAAAAATATAAAAGAAAAAACCGTAAGTGTGTATGTATCTTATTTTCACATTTTTTTTCTCACTCTTTTACTAAAGCTGTACTCCACCCCCTCCATCTCCAGACTACCATTCCACATTGAGCACATTTGGCAAGAAAAATGAGTCATTAAAAAGGTAAAAATTGGATTCTTGTGCAACGCGTAATGTACCAAAAGGTGTTATATGTGTATTTAATAACTTTTTTTTTTTAAAAAGAATCTTTAGTCATTACATTTTCATATTGTTTAATTTCTAAACTATTAGCAAATTGATTTTTATAAAAAAAAATTACAAATTTGGACTTTAAAAAAAAGCATATTTAAATAAGTTAGATAATTTAGTTTTTAACCATATTAAAAAGTTAGTGTCTTTCACGCTCTCTCTCTCTCGATCTCTTTAGACCTCTAAGTCCTACACCAGAGAGCGACACCTTTTCACCAGTTGCCAGCTACTCGCCGGCCCTGGATTCATGTAGTGCCTTTACGCCAGTGACACGTACCATTAGTCAGGCCGAAGACTCTATTCTGACTACTTTAAGGTAATAAATGTTTAAACACATTATTTACATTACCGTCTTATTGGTTACCATCGATGTTAATTCTTTACAAAACGGTTCTAAAAAAATGTGATCGCATTACTTTTGCTAAACTCTTTGTTATAAAAGATGTGTGTTATTACAACTCGCAAATCAATTATCACCAAATGGGGCATATCAAAAAATTCAATGTGACATTCTGTAACTAAAGTTGATTCTGTTTCATTAACAGGTGAACAAACCAGGACAAGATTCAAAAATTGGAAAAAAGGATGAAGGAAAAAACCCAGGAGGATGTCTTGCTAGAACAAGTAAACGTGTTAAAAACCCTCCTGGCCAGAGTGACAGTAGACGTCGATCAAATGAAAATTATCATAAACTTTTTAGAAGACAAGTTGTCGAAAGGAGATAACAGAACCTCGGCTAAAAGGGTCGCGTTTACAACGCTCTAGTTCTGTAAAGGTGTTCAAGCTTGTGATATTGTACATGTACTATCTCTGTTGTCTTTAAGTTTCCTGATAACAAAAAGACCTAGAGAATCTCAAAACTTTGTAAAAAGTATAACGATAGTTTACTTACTGTAAAGGGTTGAGGAATGGTTCTACCTCTGTTGCAAATAAAAAAGTGAAGTAAAGAAATGCTTCAAATTTTGCACCTTTATACTCAAATTTTCGTTTATATAATAAAGGACTGACCCTACGAAAAACTGTGTTCTAAAACCATGCCCGGATACAATATTTTGGTAATTCTAATTTTAACAATATTTTACACTGTTGCTGTGGTTACAGATGACTAATGTGACCCTTATAGTAGATATTTATGGCATCATCCTTCAACGGTTGCTATGCGAACTAAGGTGACCCTGATAGCATATATTTATATTAACATTCTTCAACTGTTGCTATGTGAACTAAGGTGACCCTGATAGCACATAGTGACCCTGATAGCATATGTTTGTTGCTAACTAAGGTGACTTTATTGACTGTAGAATCCTTGATTGTAGACTCCCCCTGAACCCATGACGTCATCCTGACTGTAGACTCACCCTTGACTGTAAACCACCCCCTGACTGTAGACTCACCCTTGACTGTAAACCACCCCCTGACTGTAGACTCCCCCCTGACTGCAGACCACCCCCTGACTGTAGACTCCCCCCTGACTGCAGACTCCCCCTTTGACCTCGTTTATGGGGAAAACCCATGACGTCATCCTGACTGTAGAGTGACTGCACTCTGTCCTACTTACTACTCTTGACACTGTTTTCCAGAACTTGTTTGTTTGTTAGAAAGAAAAAAAAGTAATGGTACAAGTAATGCACGATATACACAATTTCCTCGTTTATTCAACACACACTAAACAGTTGAAAAGCCCAACCAGGTTGTGATAATACAATAAATCCCGATTAAACTCGCAACATAATACTTCCCACAATTTTACAGAACTAATTTGTGAAGAATTATACAAGTAACAAGAGACGAGCTCGTTGCAAGCAACGATTAGGTCTTCCGTCGTAGCTGCGTCATACTTGTGACGTAATACAAAAATTGATACCTGACCATGGTGCAATATTAGATGAATAAACACTGTGTAAAAGAAACAAAGTACATGTATATAAGCAAATACAGATTTTTAAAAGTTGTCTGAAGTTTGATTCGCCGCATGTTGTTTTTTTGCATTGGCATTTTATTTTGAGAAACTTATCTAATCATCAAAATTGACTCAATATACACAGAATATGGACGACGATTATAATCACAAAGTGGGTATGACCGGTATGAACGTAAAAAGACCAAACATTTTACTCGCATTTTTTATCAAAAGCAAGGGCCAATGAATCTTTTAGAATGTATGCGGAGATCCTGGAAATTTTACAGGGGGTTCTGAAGAATAATTTTGTTTTTTGAGGGGGGGGGGGGGGAGGGGGGCATGCGCGGATAAGAAAAATTTTCCTGGGTTGGGGGTTGAGTGTCTGACGGTTATTTGAGTTTGCCTGGGGATGTACGAGGCATATTTTTGTAATTTTATATTGTACATGTAATGGAAAGAAATTTTGCGGGGGTTGGGGTGGGGTCTGGAACCCTCACCCTACTCTTCTAGATTCGCGCATGGGGAAGACCGATGCCGGTAATTGAACGGTAATTTTAACCATTTTTATTTAATTAATCATTTTCAAAATTATCGGAATTCCAATATTACCTTTAAACACAGTTAAAACTTAAAATACGAACCATTTAGTCTCGGTGAGTATTCGGCCAACATGCGTCCGCGTACGAAAGAAATGGCAATATTCAAGAAATTTGGATGGACGATCTGGGTCCTAGGTCGTCCATCCGATTCTTTTTCAGACTAAGAGCTACAGACCTGCACTTAGAGAATGTCAAACTGATTATGTCAATTTATTTTGTCTCAAAGAATCAGGTTTTTTTAATCAATAAAGTTTTACCTTAAAAAAAAAAGAAATCGGGCACAATTTTCAATGTTAGCATTTTACAATAAAGGTCTAATAAAATTTTGAATGAAGTTTCAAGATACTACTCTTCGTTGTTTTATACGAAATATTGCATGGAAAAAAGATTTACATCGCATATCTTTAAATTACAAAAGGATATACAAAATGAACTTAGATTAACCGCTAACAAACAAGCATAAAGTGAGACTGAGAACTAATTTCTTCTCTTTTTTATTAACATCAAAAAAAATCCAAGAAAAAATCTAAATATTTTTTTTCCTTTATATGCGTTAATGAAATCGTTGATCAGCAAGGGCCGGTTCTATGTCGTGCAAGCACCTACTTAATAGATTGTTACACGGATCTACCACGATGACAAATATCGAAAAGGCAATATTGTGGGTGAAGGATGAAAGTGTAGTTTGTTTTTTAAGTTTATTTTTGATAATTATATTTATCTGGATCAATTTGGTCTGTTTGTTTGTTTTGTTTATTGAAAAGGGGAATAAAGAAAATGAGAAATTTCCGTTATGAAGTCAAGCATATATTTTCATATTATCATTGACTTAAAACATGTTGGAAAAAAGAAATATTGTATCAAGCAGTTAGTTACTATGCGCAGATCATGCATTCCTCTATGGTTTTCACAATTGCATGTATCAGTTACTACACGTATTTGCTTACGGAGAAATAAATTTCCAAAGAGATGATATAGTTATCAGTTAAGTTCCAGATTGTCTTCTGCACATGCAAGCACGTGTGTAATCCTGATTTAAAAATAGGTATAATGGCCGGGGGGGGGGAGGGGGGTCATCGCAACAAAATTGTGTATTAGCGTACAAGAATGTACATTGTTAATTAATAATTGATGTTGAATTGTTATTAACAAACAAAATCATAAATTCATAATAGCATACACTAAAATGCCAGGGAGTTCTGCTGGACGCGATTTCATTTGTCTTCAATTAATAGGGTGTAAGGATGCCCGCCTACTTAATACATATGCTCACGCGTCAACCGATTAAAAATGACAGTATTTTGGATTTATAAATCGTTTCAAAACATTCGATCTGATATATCGTTGTTAACAATTCAAAACTTTGAACGATTAAATTTGTTTTTATACCTACCTCGACCCTCACGGAAAAATCCATTCAGATCAATGGAAATTTCATTTACAAGACTCCGCGACAGAATCAGAATGTCTCATTCATTAATTTTTTCGTAGTTATAGTGGACGAGTCCAAAATAGGAATTTTGAGACACATCATACAATGTGAACATATGCCGTGAATGCAGTTTACTTTGCGTCTATTTTCTTATTTTGAGAGTCCTTTTTATCATGTTTATCATGGCTTGAAAATGACGGAAGGCCCTTGAATATTGTTATCTTTATGCAGGCACGTAGCATTCTTTTTGAAAGTGGGGGGGGGGGGGGGGCAGACTCATCCAAAAAATCTGGGGGGGGGGGGGGGGCTGGCGTAGTATGTCTTTAACTTCAATTTCAATCCTAATTTCCTTTTTTTTTATATAATCTTTTTTTACATCCTTGATTTTTTATAAGTAAATTTAAAAAAAATTAGTTGCTGTGAGAAAAAGTGGGGGGAGGGGGGGGGGGCACCCACAAGATTGAATTAATAATTGCCTGACGATGTATCTTTATTGTGGCGTAGTATGTCTTTAACTTCAATTTCAATCCTAATTTCCTTTTTTTTAATATAATCTTTTTTTACATCCTTGATTTTTTATAAGTAAATTTAAAAAAAATTAGTTGCTGTGAGAAAAAGTGGGGGGAGGGGGGGGGGGGGGCACCCACAAGATTGAATTAATAATTGCCTGACGATGCATCTTTATTGTGTCAACATTTATATTCATAATTGATGAAAACGTTATATGGGATGTAATAAGCAACAATGAGCAAGAGTGTTCAATTAAAGGGGCTTTTCACATTGCACGTGTGTAATCCTGATTTAAAAATAGATTGCCATATTTGAAAGGTCAAAAAAAAAAAAGAGGGAGGTGTCATCGCAACAAGATGATACACATTGTCTAAGTAGTACAATGTAAGTAATAGTTTGTGTTGGATTATCATCATTAACAAAGAATCATCAGTTTGGATTAATTAAAACAAATATAAATTCATTTGGTAACGTGCCACCCCCTAGAATTGACTTATTGAATCAAGAAATGTTCACTTAGTAATCTGATATATTGCACTTTATGCAAACAGTTGTAATGCTTGCAACACACCCCACCACTCCATGGGTACATGTACTATCAAATTTTATTAATAATTCAATTTATCAAAAAATCTTCACACGATAATCTGATATATTGCATTCCCATCCCACCCCCACCCAGTAATAGTATATTTGTAATACATAGTACTTCACAAATCTACAAAGGAGAGGATGTAAACTAATAAATGATGCTTATAAATTAATAATATTTGGTTATAGATACATGTATGTAATAATGCGGGGTAGGGGGTCTTTACACCTGCAAGAAACATCATTTTTTCCAAACTGAAAACCATGCACATGGCTTACCGGAACTTAATGTAACATTAATGTTACAGATTTAAATGCAGTATTTAGGTGATTAATAAATGTGTCACTTCTTTTATGTTTATTATCCACTGTTACCAGTTGTACTATTGATATGCATGTTTTTAATTAGCATGCATTGATCTAATTAAACAGACAAATAGCTAGTGGATGATTCTTGTTCCAAGCATTCATTACTAGCTTCTTTGATATCATTTTATTGCTCTAAAAATTCTCATTAATGTATGCAGATCTGCATCTTTTTTCATGGATTTAAAATTTAATTTTGGTATTGAAATAATATGAAAACTCAAAGTTCCCATGCAGTTAAACCCTAAAAATTATTTGAATTAATTTTGATACTGATCATTTATAAAGTAACCCACTGTATTTGCAGAACAACATGTAACTATATTAGATGTGCATGCTTATTGTTTAAAAAAGAGTTCCATTGAATATGAATTTCCCCTTAGATTTTTTGGTCAGCCCCTTCCTCAAACAAAACAGAGAATTGTTTATTATTATCATGTATCATGCCCTCCTTCGAAGAAGGGATATTGCTTTGCTGCTGTCTGTTTGTCGGTAGGTATGTCTGTCTGTAGGTCCACCAACAGTTTCTGAACAACATGTAACTGTTTTAGATGTGCATGCTTATTGTTTAAAAAGGAGTTCCTTTGAATATGAATTTCCCCTTAGATTTTTTGGTCAGCCCCTTCCTCAAACAAAACAGAGAATTGTTTATTATGATCATGTATTATGCCCTCCTTCGAAGAAGGGATATTGCTTTGCTGCTGTCTGTTTGTCTGTAGGTATGTCTGTCTGTAGGTCCATCAACAGTTTCTGTTCATTTTTATCGCAGAGGATTAAAATATTTGGTGTACAGGTTAATCATGATAATATATGTCAAGTTAGACATTGAGTACAATCAAGCAATTTTCAACAGTTATGCCCCTTGCACGTAGAAAAATTCCAATTATTTGCAATTTCCATTCATTTTCCTCACAGATGTGATAACATGCTCTAATAATTTTTCAGATACCAAAACTTCTGCAAAGCAAGAACTTGCAGAAAGGACCGAAGCACCCAAAGATGTTGCTGTAGTGTCAAAAAAGATGGGAAAAGAGAGAGAAAAATGACCTCAAAAATGGAAGAGAGTACAAAGATATGAGAATTAAGATAGACAAACAAAAATTTTACTGCTCTCGTGATGACATATACCTGTATCATAGTTTTATGATATTGAGATGTGATTTAATCCATCAACAGTCTTACCTGATTAATTCTACTTTCTAAAAATGACAAAAGTAAAGCCATTTTAACATCATCATGAACAATTTTAATTGTAAATATCCTGAATAAAAATGTTTTTGCTTTGAAGAATATACAAATTTCTGTTTATTTTTTTTTTAAATATCATTTTGACAGGATGTCACAAGGTCCTCAGTAAAGCCTGCGAAGAAAGGCAATCTGCAGACAAACGGAAAGGTACAAAAATACTAGTTTATTTATGAACTTTTATGTTGACCACTGTATAAAAAAAATTGATCAGTGTTTTCCTTTCACATAGCAATTTGAGTATATCTAACTGCATGCACTTAATTTTCTAAAACCAGATGAGTATCTTTATTCAACAGTGAATCATTTTATGATTATCCTTAAAATCCTTTCTATATTTTTTTAGAGAAAAAAATCAAGTAAAAAAGAAGAATTGCCATCAGCTACATGTCTTGAAAGTGTTGAGACATTACCAGTATGTACATTTATTTTACCCATCATCTTCAACATTTTTTCCTTGTTTCTTTGATGCATTATAGGATTACCAGTTGGATTTTATACCTAACCATGCTTATTCTTATGCATAAACCTTTTCACAAACACATTTTAGGATAAATCAGAGAAGAAAAGTAAGGACGCTTCGATTAAAAAGGCAACAGAAAAAAATGTAAGTTGAAATATGTACTTTTAAAGTTTAATCATGGTCAATGTGTGACATTTAATGCCATTTTAACACCAGGTTTTTGAAAGTATAGAAGAAGGATCTATCTCATGTTGCTGACATATTAATGTCCTCGCTAATGGAGGAGAAAGGTTCCAACAATTCTTCTCCCCTGAAATGTGGATCACAATCTACTGGAGACCCAAAACTAGCAAGCCAGCTTTCTTTGACATCATCAAGATCATCGTCTCCAACACCTTTATTTTCTGCACAGCCAGAAACAGCGACAACCTCATCAAGGACACCAGTCATCGTCGTTGGTACCACAGTCCTCATCACGGACACCACATTCGTCCTCATCATGGACGCCACATTAATCATCAACATGGACACCTCATTCATCATCAACATTGACACCACAATCCCAACCAATATCATCCTCATGGACACAACATTGTGAATCATCATGGACACAACAACAATCTCAGTCACATTCTTCACTCTGGACACCACAGCCTCAACAACATCCATCTTCATCTTGGACATCACCTCAGTCGTCAGGTACATCGCTTCATTCGCAAGAGGGTGGTTATCAGTCCTCAAGTTCCTTATTAGGAGAGGCTGTTGCAGTGTCAATGGATATTGACAGACTTCAGACAAGCCAGACGTATCAATCCTCTTGTAGAAGCTGTGACCAATTGAAAGTTAACATAGAGACTCTGCAGCGTCAGTTATATGAATTGCAGCAGACATACTCTGTCTACAACACCAGATTATATCAGGTAAATTGGTGACACTTGTGTGATCATTCATGGATTGTTAAACAAATATGAATTATGACTTTTTAGTGTAGATCTGTAAGTGAGTTATTTTTTAAATAATTTTATTTCATAACCATATAAGAAGTAAAATGGTTTAATTATTCACAGCTTGAACAGCAGGTGACACAAATGCAGTCGAATATTCAAGGAACTGTGGCAAGCATCAGTGGACTACAGGTATTTAAATCATGAAATTCATACTATGTAACTACCACTTTCCCCACCATCACAAGTGATTTGACAATGTTTTATATGATTACATCATCTTATTAATTGATTGCGCCCATGAGAAAAGGGTGCTTATGGCATTTTTTCCACATTTTAGATTTTTACAAAATTGAATTAAACACATCTCAAAGTTGTCAAATCTAAAATTTTATGGTTATACGCTAATTCTAAGTAGAGTTTTTTCCCATTTAGAGTGATGCTATTTCATAAGGAAAATCACGACGTCGTGTTTCACATACGCAACGTCAACAGTTTTTTAAGTAAAGGTTATCAATCATTACTGTGAATTAGACATTTAATAAACGTAAAATACAGCAGTTTGTTATCAGAATCTTATCACATTGTTGCTTATAGTTATATTCTTGCATCTATGTTATTCATTAATTTTAAAAACAAAGGTTTGTTTTTATTGTTTTTTTAATCATAAATACCCCGGTAAAATGTTTCTACTGACAGCGTAGTTGTCTGCCAGTGAAAAGCGATTTTTGAAAAAAAGAAAAAAAAAGAAACGGCGGTTGTTTAGTTTCAGTTTCTTTTGGGATATCAACGAGAAACCATGAAGTGGAGTAATCTATGTGAACGTATTTCACTTACATAAACACTGTCGTTTCCATATAAACAATGAATAGCTAAAACAGATTAGTCGCTTTTGTTCTTTTAAATAAACAACATATACGATTTTCGTGACATTATTAAATATGTCATCTTTTAGACTTGAACTTTTAAAACAATATCAGAAGTCCCGTATCGTACAATTGTGTTTAATCATGATCCATTGTACAATTATACATGTAGTAGCAGCATTGAACTATTCTTTTGAAGTTTTAGAAATTGTTTCAGAAGTAACTAGACTTTAACCTGTGCATTCACAGATAAACACAATTTAAAAAGTAGTTAATCTACTACTGCCGGGATCATGCCCTTTACACCACCCTTTCTGTTCAAAAGAGTTTTCCATTCGACTTTATGCAGAATTTATGGAAAAGAGTGCCCTTTCCCTGGATCGGATGATATTCACCCCCTTCCACAGATAAATTTCACATAATACAAAATGGTTTTGTGTGTATGTGGAATATTTTTACTTTCGATTCGATCACTTCTAGACACATTTTTTCAAACTACCGTGATTGTTTTTCTACAACAGTTAAGCCCCCCCCCCGTGCTTACACATTTCGGGCGTGCCCACACATGAAAAACAACATCCGGACACTTACTATTCCACGGCAAATATGTAGGTTTAGTATTATAGAGAAAACATGCAGTTTGCAGAGATTGATTCCGTGTTTTGAATGTACACATGTATATTTAAACTTTAGTTTTAGATAACTCTCAACCGTTCATTACCCATAACGCACAGCTTATGCATGCATTTAAATACACCGTCAGTGCGCTGTAATTAGTCTCTAAGTATCCTACATTTCCAAATCATTTGTAAATCTTACACAATAAAATCAGTAAAATAATTTTATGAATCCACTCCATCGACTAAAATAAATGTGAAAATAAAACTCAGGTTCGGACGGGATCGTGAAACTGTCTGAATTCTCAAGTTCTTCAGTAATGGTCAGAAGAAAATGTCCGTCATCAAGTTTTAAGATTTGTCTTGACGATTGCAAAGTTATTGATTTATTAATGCTAATTGAATTAAAAAATAAGTCCCGATTTAAAAACACGAGGTAGGTTCAACGTTTGTAATATTAAATATTTTCGATCATGATTTATCGGTATTAAAGTAGAAAAGAGCGAGTCGTTAATTTTATATATGGTAGTAAAAATATGTTTTAATTATGATGTCAAACATTTTTTGCAATAAATTATCACTAAATACTCATGTTTGAAAAAAATATTCCGAACTCTTGTTTCACCGTAGGTACCGGCAAGAAAACATTTCCCCCCTTTTTAAGCATACTGCGTGCGTCGTCGTAAAGAATCTTGTTTTTTTTAAATTTTTATTTAGAAATCAAGTCAATGTATAAATAGGTTGGAGTTAACCTGTAATTATATAATAGGAGTCACGTCATGACTATTTTGTTGTTCTGGCTCTTTATTTAAATTTATAACTTGAAAAAGGAAGTTTTAATTTTCAGAAAAGGATAAGAGTATGATTACATCATTTCTGAATCATTCGACTGTTTAACACCTTCTAAACATATACAACAATATTAAAAACAAAATCGACGTAATAAGGACAGAATTACAAGCAAACTTTAATATTTACATATTTTACATATATAAAATTTTTTTTAGAAGAAATCGTCTGTTTAAAACGTCCTTTTTTACAAAAACACGACCGATAGGAACATTAAATAATGTTTTGATTAAGTTGTACATTGAGTTAACTTCTTTGTTTTTATTTACATCCACCAAGTATGATTCCGTCTATTTCTGAAGAAAATTAATTGTAATTCAAATCTCTGTAGAAACTGACAGGACTGAAATCTACATTCGTTTATCGATTGGTCGAAACATAAATCGACTAGCTTTAGAAAAATCCTCGACTACAAGAAAGATTCATGATGATTTTAGACTCCACCTCCCATTTAAGATGACGTAGCGTTTCCGTTTATTTAACGTATTGATGTACATTAACAATAATAAAGTTAATTTTACTTTTTCTTTACGACCAATTCATTAATCTGTAAAAAGAAGGATGTAAATATAAACAATAAAATACTTTCATTGATGATTCATGTGGGTTATGACGGTAGCGATCATCACAGAAAAAAATTACATAACCCGCTAGGGCGTGTTATGTTAATTTTTATTTATTTATTTATTGCAATGTTCCCATCTTCATATCGTGCATTACTTACCAGAGAAAGCATTTCATTGTTTGATTCGCGCTTATTACACACACCCATTTTTGCCCCTCCAATTCATTAAAAAACCAGGAGTAAATCATACTTGTAGCTCTATAAAAACGTACAGAGCTGAAATCCTCACGATCTACTTCTAGATATTAAATCAATCGGTCGAAAAAAATCGTGGGCAGAGATACAAATAATATGAGGGAAAAAAAAGATTTAGCGCCTTTTCAACAAATTCCCATAGGGACTTCTAAAGAAAATTGATAACATTGAAGACTATTGAAGGAACATTGAAGGAAATCGGGGTCGCTATTTTTTTTTATTTAAAGATAATTGATATACCAGTAAAACTTCATGCAAGAAATTTCATCAAAATATATAGGGTAGAGATAATTAGACCTGGTCTCGTTAAGAATTAAAACAATGAATTGCGTTTTTATGGGAATATCAGATTCATTTTGTACATGTAAATGCAGCGTTCCTAACATTAAGATGTGCAAGGAAACACAAACACATGTTATCTAAACTTAGGACAAATTAAATAATACAAGTGTTTACCGGATCGGTGAGATGGTTGCAGAACTGCAGACTTTAATCTCTCTTATTTCTAAATAGTTTTTTTTACTGTGATATTTTCAGCTAGCTGGTTTAACCAGAAATTTTTCTAGTTACTGCATTTGTGTAATCTATCAGGAAGGTATGTTTATTGTACATGCAGCATACATTAAAAAGTCGTACATCGTTAAAACAATACCGGAACCGGTACTTGCTGAATAAAGACGATACAAGTACATGTGTTTGTTAGGTTCATTTTTTTTTTGGCTTTCTTAATCCACGCACTTTAAGCGTAGATTCCAATTTAAACACAATGAATTAATATCCGTGTCAAATCGCGAGAAAGGCATCTCGCGAATTTTACAATCTCGCTTTTATTTCTGGACATATGTATTAACCTACATTAAACGTGTACTATGATAAAAATTCGGCATTCGCGATTTAATGTTCTAGCGATTTGATGGAAAACTGCTGAATTGCTGAATTAATTAAAAACCTGCGTAAAAAAGGAATCAACAGTATGGGCATGGTCTGAATATTTGAAATAAGATTTTTTAAAATTAGATGTAATTGGTGTAAATATGTTAATATTAATGCGCTGTAAAAAAAAAAAAAAAAAAAAAAAAAAAAGGTGAAGCACCTAAAATTGATAAAATAGTTCTATAATTGTTCTCCAAATCATAGCCAAGTTGGAGCATTAAGCTCAGATCGGGAAAAACAGAAATGCATGTAGTTAATCAAATTTGTGTTCAAATGAAGTATGATAAGAGATGATTCATAATGATGTAAAAATTAGATTTAAAAAAAGGTATAAAAACTAAACGCGATGAAAATGACGCGTTATAAAATTTACGCTTTTCAGACGACGTTATGACGTAACGTCATATGTTTGTGACGTTATTTCTCTGTTTTGTAAAAAAATGCCATAAGCACCCTTTTCTCATGGGCGCAATCAATTGTATTATATAGACTATATGGGTGGTACATCATATACATGTACTATATGTGTTCAATTACATGTTAACTCAGTTTGTTTCAATCTTTAAATAGGATCAACAAGCAACAGTTGAAGTAGTTTCAGAAATTCTATATAATGGATTTACAAAGGTAAGTGTAAAATTATACGAAATGAATAGTCTTTTGTCAATAATAAGTAATTGATAGGTGAATTCCAGATTTAATTACTATTTTAGTAATGTACATTTAGTGTTTTTCCTTACATGATTTGCATGAAGTAATTAAACTTTGACTTTGAATTTTTAAATCATCTACTAATCTCATATACATGTATTGGTGTTGGTTTGCTTTTTTCTAGATATGATTAAGTTGTCTCTACATATAAATAAAGATAGGTTTTAACATTTCGCACCTTTTTTTAATGAAAAATTAGGCACAGCTGGAACGTGACCTTCCTAGCAGAGGATGGAAGTCTGATGCTAAGTGGCTGCTAAGGAGAATGTTTTCATTAGCAGAACTGAAAGGCCATTCTATAACTGGCCATCATGGCAGCAAAAAGACTGGAGCAGCTCGGCCCCCGTTAGAAAACCGAGACAAACTTCGAGTCCTCTATGGTACATGTAACTAGCCATGAATAATAATATATGTAATTGAAATACTATTTTAAGCAACATTAACTGAGTTTCTGACTTTCTAATGTATAGTCAGATAATGATAATGTGCTCAGATTCAAATGACATTTTAAATATGTTGAATCAGTAGCTGAGGTTTACAATTTCTTAGTATGCCCTGTTGAAGACTGAAAATATGACTGAAACTTCAATCTCAATCTTTTAGTGAGCGCTGCTAAATTTTCTGATTAAATCAGAGTTGTATAAATTAAACACTGCATGATGCCCTCCTTAGCATATTAGATTTTTATATCATTTTGTCTGTAATGAAATAATTTTCTCTTTCATTTCGTTTTTTTTTTTTTTTTGGTTAATTACAGACATCATAATGGAAAAGTATCCTTGCCGAATGATTACAGACATTAATTTAGTGCTTGCTGATGTGGTCAAACCGTCTGCAGCTGGGATGTCATGAACTCTTTAAAGGTCTATTGGCAGCACTTGATTTAAACTACCCCATTAATGGATGTTTGACATTATATCTTATCATAAGATCATTTTGATCTGAGAAAATGGAATTAGGTTCGGACGCTAAGAATTTTAATGTGTTTTTTTAATTATTATTTACACAAACTCAGGATATGAATTTTGCATGTTAATTTTTTTTGTATGTATATATTTCAGATAATATTATTTTCATGTATTTAATAATAATTTTCCATATCTTGATTACTGTGAGACCTTGTTAGTGTTTTATTTTCATTTGGAAGTGATTCGGAAACCACTTGGAGGTTAACTTGGAAACCATTCGGAGGCGACTTGGAAGTAATTCGGAAGTTACTTGGATATTACACGGAGGTTTTGAGAATGTATTGAGCTGTTTGATATTTGGAATTTATTCGGAAGCATTCGGAATAGTGTTCCAATACTCCAAATTGTTATTCAGAAATTCCAAATTATGATTTCCAAATAATTATTCGGAAATTCCAAGTCTGACTTGGAACTTCTACACACGGGATTGATCGAACCTTAGTGACCGAAACAGACAGGAATGAAATCTAGATGCCTCTTTTATCAATTGGTTGAAACCACCATTGCTTTTAGGAAAATCATAGACTGCATAAAATAATAATGATGATGTCAGACTCAAACTCCAATATGAGACAATTTGTTTCTTTCTTTTATCCCACGACTAAAGTACATTAACTGTAAATTCATTTAACGATATAATTTAGACACAAAAACACTTAAAACCGACATGCTCTCAAATATCAGTATACCTTGTATTCCTACGTACTATGAACTTGCGCGAGAGTTGGTGCGTGGTGCGACGTAACAACGCCACAGCCAGCGTGAAATCACTGCGCGTAAAAATAATATAACCAAATGATGAAATGTACTGCATGTTATGTACTATAATTAATGAATTCTCACGAAATCTACACCAACAAGTATTATTCCATTTTATTTATATTTCATAAATGTATATTCATTCATATTTTTCTGGTTTTTTTCTCCTTTTTTAAGAGGCTGGCCTTCACAAACTTTTATAAGAAATATAGATTCACGAGGCAGTTCTTATTTTTTTCCCTTTGTACAGAGATAAACTCTTTGGAAGGGGGGGGGGGGGGGGGGCAAGAAATAGGCAGAACTATGGAATTTCAGCAAACTTGTTTTGACACCAAATTTAATTAAAATTAATTACTGCACTATAACTTTGCAGTCAGTTTCTCTTCACATGACATATGTACACGAATTCTAGACGTTTCTTGACCAAGATGTTTCGGGACTAAGACTTTTCGGGTCCTTGATCTTTTGGGACTTAATAAGATTTTTTGGGATTTGTATAAAATTAATGCTAAATTCATTTAAGTCCATGTTCAATTTGATGGGTTTTTTATGTGTGTAAATAAATCTTATATATAAAACTTTAAAAAAAGGAAATGGTTAATTGTACCGTGCGTGCATGTTTAAAGTACTTAATCATGATAGTGATTGATAAAACACATGTTTATTTCAACCTTTCATTTTAATTTTTTGATAAAGAGAATACAAATAATGCAGCATGACAAAGAAAAGCCCTGATTTAAAAAGAAAATTTATTTTCATTGTGCATTTACATGTATGCAAGCCTAAAGGTCAGTTAGCGTAAGTGAATTTTCGACGATGACCTTTGTTATAACCATGATAACTAGTATAACTAATTTGAACAATGATGAATGAGTAATAGGAAATATATTAAGTAGATAATATCGCGTGTGTGTTTACAGCTCGGGGGTCTCCTCATAATAAACACCTGGGTACACCTATACACAGGTCAGGCTAAAAGGTGTGATTTGATTGTTTTTATAACAATTATCGGTAGCCCCGATCCCTCCTTGGATATTTCTAGTAAATGTATCAAATTACGGCTGAGGTAACAGTATAATAAATCAACTGTTAGTATTACTGTCGGGGCTTACAGTGGTAGCAACGTTATTGTTGACAAACAACACGCACGATTCTGATACACGAACGATTACGCACGATACACGAACGATCACGCACGATACACGGACGATCACTAACTTACTGAATCTTCACGATACACGAACAAAAACGATTAAACACGCAACCGAACGATTCTACACCATTAAACACGCAAAATCAATATTAATTTTTAAGATTTGAATTAAGGAAACGTATTACTTTAATTTGTATTGCTTTATGTTTGTATGTTATTGAAAAGCGGCATGTACTTTAGTCATGCACTGTTTTGTATTTTACGAGTTAACACTTTTACACATCCATACACAAATATAAAGAATTCACAAACAAATTATTTTTTTGTTTCCATAACGAATATTAACTTCTATCATAAGTTAAAGAAAATTATCTGTAATAGAAATGAAGATAATGCATAAACTACACAAAATTATTTACGTACGAGTTGACTGTTTATGTAATTTAATTCTCTTACGTACGATTTAATTATGTGGGATACAGGTAAATTTGTTACCTTGTTCCATAGAATTTCGATTTTTCACATACAATATTTTCATAATTTACAGTACATAATTGATTTATTTTTATTTATTCTAAATTTTAAAGCGTCTAAAAAAATTTTTATTTCAAACAAATATGTATACAATCTATTAGATAATAATGCATATCGTATTCTAATTTGAAAGAAAAACGTTGGGAATAATCGTTTAGTTTAAAACTGGGAATGGATAAGCCTGGCCGCTTTCATTTAACGTGTCGCTTTTGCTAATATGATTGAAATTATTTGTCAAGACACAATTGATGCTTGATATAGGCTGTATATTAAATTAAGCAAAACTAACTCGACCGAACAAAGGATTGAATGAGCTATGGAAATACAAAAATTTATTTAACGACGGAAGAGAGAATGAATGTTAACAACTGTTAATGTTCTTATATAAAAAAAAAAAGTTTTATTAAATTCACATTGTTTTACAAAAACTACTTGTCTTTGTTTAGACAATAAATCCTGGCATTCCGTAAAAAAAGTTACAAAACGAAAAAAACGCACGAACACGCACGATGAAACACGCAAAGCAATTTTCCTGATACACGCACGATCCCGCACGTTACACGAACGATCCCGCACGTTACACGAACTATTTAACACGATTGGCTTGTCAACAATAACGCTGTTACCACTGTATTAACTTCACCCTTTTAGGTACAGGCTCCTGTACCCTTTATTTTTGTCGTCGACAAAATGCCCTTTTGGGAAAAAATAGATTCACTCAGTAATATGACTCAACGCAAGTTAGCAAAAAACAAAAAAAACAAAAAGTTTTTCCTGGTTTTCATTTGCATGCTACATGTTTAATCATTAAATTAATGTTTTCATTAAAATCAACCACACTTTATAGATCACTGACAATTTGATGAGGATATCTCATCTAGCGTCCGGGTCTCGAAACGTCTTTAACATTAGGTCACGAAAAGTCTTAGTCCCTAAACATCTTGCATCCGTGTAGTAGTATATAAATACTGGAAACTTGAGACCAAATATACTCAAATAAGAAAACAATATACAGTTAAGCTTAATTACAAGTCATATACGGAAGCGGTGTCACTTTACTATAACATAGAGACATCGTATAGTATGCCTCTGAAAATGACTTTCTTATTTGAGTACATTTGGTCTCAAGTTTCAAATATTTTTACGACAAATAAACAGTTCAATCATAGCACAACCAAGGTAACTCCATCGAGGAAACCCCTGCACAACTCCGATGGTACCACTGCTGGCATGCATCGCAGCAAAGCCAAAGGAGGCCTCTTCTCCCTTTCTTCCCACAAGTGGCACAAAGGTCCTTAAAAAAGAAACCATATTTTACTAATTTGGCACACTCGATCTCACCTAAATCAGTATTTAAATCAAATTCTACGTTTTTCACCTATTTGATTTCTCTATTTTAATTATTTAATCTCTTCAATAACATGGGTGTACCTCCAAGTAAAGGCACTAAAGATAAAAATTAAGATTGATATGCTCCGAATAAATTATTGATGATGACATAATGTTTCATATATAATAGAATTTCTATACATAGTTCGCCATATACACACATTCATATATTTTTATAACTATACTGAGTACAAGACTAAAATGAATAGAATGGATAACAACATTTTCTCATATGCCAATTAAACTTGATCTGCTTTTTATATACTTATGTATGGAATAAGAAATCATTCTTTGAGGTGATAAGTTAAGTCCAGAGTGTGGTCAAATCCAATAAATTAAGCCTGAAGGACTTTATGCTAGATTCGACCATGCTTTAACCAAAATTATCACCTCATTACTTGGTTATATTTCCAATTTCTTCACTTTAAAACAACATTTCAAAAGCACTTTGATTTTATGTAGCACATGCAAAGTATTACTATGCGGCGCAGCCAATACAAATTCTCGCTTATATTATAGGACATGCCCATTTTGTGTTGCTCATCTTTTATAAAATTATTGGGCTATAGCCTTCAAAATTGATTTGTAATGTTATCACTAACAAAGACAGTTGAAAATGTAAATATTGTATAATTAGGCTTTTAGAATGTGTTTTCATTAAATAGTGATCTCTCACATCAAATTGATCTAAACATTCATTATGTTTGTGGAAGGATTAGCATACTTACACTCATCGGTACCCTCTGAACAGACTCCAGAGGCAGTCTGGGTGGGGAGGGGAGGGGCTCATCTGCTTGAGGTCCTTCTTCTAATGGGGTGCCCATGTCTACTGTCATATTCCCTATCATTTCAATAAATGGTTGTGGTGGGAAATCATTGCAGATGGACTCATTTAGTGATGGTAGAGGTGGTGGTGGTGGAGGGAGGTCACCCATGTCAAAGGAATCCTGTTCCGTGTCCGGGGTATCTACTACAGAGAATTATTATATTCGTTAAATTGTCTTCAGAGTTTAACTATAATGAAGATCAATAGCTCATTTTACTTCAATATTAAAGTGTCACTACTAGATTTGGTGGCTCTAATCAATTTGCATTGTTATCATTCCATTTAAAAGAATTGTGTTCATGATTTAATTTTGAGCCCAACTGTATATAATTATAATTTCAAATCATGTTACCATTGCCTTCAATCTCTGGGAAGGTTGTTTCCTTCACTCTAGTTTCTTCAACCTCATCATCTGATTATACTACAAAAAATGGATCTGAATGATTTGTACACCCTTTGCTTTTAGTAAAATAATGTGCAATATCGAGGAGTTGTATGAAAAATCTCAAAATTATTATATTCAATAAAATATAATTCCTCTGAAGGAGCTCATCATAAGAACAAATGCATGAAACTTCAATGTTCACTACTTATAAGATCATCATAAGGGAAACAATGCTCCATAATATGGTTTGTGCATCTCTTTTAAATTACAAGCTGACCATGATGTAATATATCACTATATCACACAATAAAGCAAACAATGGATCTCAGTTAGGAATTATCTGAGGTAAGGCATAGAATGGTGTCTTTAGATAGAACACCTATGGGATTTTTGCCACCTTCCTCACTTTCCCCATAATCCTCCCTGATTTGTTAATCTCTGCCCCAGGCGTGTTTTTTAGGATTGCAATCGCATCAGGAACTGCAAGGTTGAATGCTGTGGCTGCTCTGGCCTAGTCCAACAGGACATAGCCCTCCAAACATCTGAGGATGTCTTCTCATAGAAAATTGAAATATGAGAAGGTGGATATGTTTGAATAAATATATATGACAGATATAATCATTACTTTTAAAGTGTATTTCATATTTCTAGTTATATGACCTCTTAATATTTAAAGACATGAACTAACATGTTGGCACAACCCTCCAAGTTCTTTCAACATGCGATTTGCGGCTTGGGATGGTTGATGGTTTAAAGTTGTTTTTACATGGTAGGGCAGCAACACATCCTTGATATAGGTTGCACTACAGCATTAAATATTACGATATATTGTTACCAAAATTGCACAACTTTACATACAGATTAAAAATTCAAAACGAACTTCTGGAAAAAATCCTCTTGACATCTTTTCAAACAACGCTTCACTTACAATTTTCTAGCAAAATACACACGTGCATCCAGCAAGGCGTGAGACTTTGTTTACCTCGAAGTTACACATGTGCTTGAAAATCAAGCCCGGGCCGTTTCACCCCCCTCCGAAAACAACACGCATCAAAAATTCAAATGACCTCGCATTATTACCAAACTGGGATAGTTAGACTTCTTACACATTGTTTTTCATCTCATAAAAAAAATCAGCTCCTGTCTCGAGCGGAAACGCCCCAAATTCAAAGGAAAATTCGGGAATTATTTTGCATCAGCCATGTTTTGACGTGAACCTTCAGTGAAATACTGTAGTGACACCTGCATAGGCCCTGACTTCCTGCCAAAAATGCCCTTTGGCTGTAACCTCCATCATTTAAATAAAAAAATTAATGCATTAATTTTCTGTCTATTATATATTTTCTCATGTTCAGCTTTTAATGAGGCCGACTTTAATTTTCACTGCCTGTGTTTTTGCCTTTTCTAATGACATGAAAAAAGGAAAAATAAAACCTGCAATTTATCTTAAGAAAAATACTGTCCGAAACAATTTTTAATCAAAGTACTGAAAGTACTGAAAAGCGCTAACCTAGCTTGGTTCTAAGAAAATTTACTGTGTGCAAGCGTAGGCGGAAATGAGCCTTATTGAAATTTTAATTTATGTTTAATAAATATCAATTTAAAGTATCGAAGGCCAGATTTCTTTAAATATATGTTACTTTCTGAAAATGATGTGAATTAAAGCTGAACACGACTTGTATATGGATACTTGCCTGAAAAAAGATATGTTAAAATCACGAATTATACCTTTTGAACAGTAATTTATCACAGTTTTTGACATTTTCTTGCAAAGAATCGATTATATTTTTCTATATTTTAGCTTCTGAATACGGACTATATTTTTTCATCACTGCGTAGCATCCCGTGCTGATGTACGTAAGCCCCGCAAACCAATCGTATCTACTCGGCCATTTCCGTCACCCAGATAACTGGTTCCCTATACCTCTTACCAGTTTAAATGATGTATATTTCTGCTCATAGAGGGCAGTTATTCCTTGCACCGGAAGTAGAAGTCTAACGACAATAAAGCGCTGAGCTATGCTTAGCGCTTTAAAAAGTATCAGGATAGAAATAATAGAAAGAACGAGTTAACAAAAAGACGCGTGGCTAAAAGTTGATAAGTTGTACGTCATGTATCCGTAGTGACAGGGATAAGAAGTCTCCAGTTGGTTTGAACTGTTTGCTAACCTGCTTAAATTTAATTGTTTTCCCTTGGACTGAAATGTCACATTTTCATTGGTTTAAACATAGCACGTGATTGCCTCATATATCTCTATATTTGTTCGGTGAGAATTAATATTAGGCAATATGGCCGTCATTGATCGACGCTTCGCTTACTCATCTCGACATTTCATGGTATTTAATACATAAACCGCATGCCGTAAGTTCTTAAAGTATTTGGAGTAGTTGCCCTTTGAAATTCTTTTAAATTAGAGTAGTTGCCCTCAGAATATTGACGTCACATTGTTTTGTCTGGAGCAGAACAAAATGGCAGCGTCGAAATTTGCTCAAATCTCTGCAGAAGAAAGGGAGAAAACATTTAAAATTGAATAGCAACAAAACATTGTAGGTAAACATGGAGAAGCAAAGATTTTAAAAGAGTATTTGAAAGGTGAGATGGACAATTTTGAAGAGTTTAAATGAGTTAAATTGGACGAGATGTTAGGCATCTTGTACATGGCTGTGCCATGATCATCGCTATATGTGAATAAAATATGTCGCTTGATAGTCCTCGGGAAAACAAAACACTTATTAGGTTAGTTACTGACTCAGAAGCCGAGCCATCTATGGGATTGATCAACCCAATATATCTGCGTAGTGAGTCAGTAACTAACCTAATAAGTAATAATAGTCTACAATCTTTGATATATACGACTCTTTATAGACATTCAATCAATGTTCAAATTCGAGAATTATCTCAATGTGGATTGCAGTCAAACCTTCGTCTAATTTAACCTTTGGCGTTGATTAATGGCATACATCGTTAACCCGTACCATTCTTGCGTGATGCAGACTCGACAGCCAGGTTTATCTACCTCATCTCTATTAGGATTATAGCCTTTGTTACTTTAATATATAGGTATTTACTTCAATAAAGATAGAAAAATCACGTTGCAATTGGTATTCAATATTTGGGACAAGCTGTAATAAATGATAATAAACATACCTTCTAGCAGATCAATGTCAAATTCTGCCAACTTAATATTAGTATCTTGTGAGCTTAAAGGAGGTTGGCCTGAAAAAAAAAGGAATGTCACTTTTATTTGCAACTATCGATATAAATTTTTGTAAGATTATTATCATTCAAATTCACTTCATGTTTAGCTTAATTTTCAGTGGGTATCACTAATGTAATAACTTTCTTACATCTCATTCTTATAGAAAATAAACCCCTTTAAGTCCTGTGAGATATAAACCGAAAATTCACCAACCAGTGCGTAATAAACCCCTCACCGGCAAACTTCGGTAGATATTACACATTTTTTCTGTTAATCATCAGCTAATATGACGTAGATTTTGGTATGTTTGGCATCATTGTTCAACTTTGATCTCAAATTATGGCGACAAATCATTTTATCGAAGCCAACATGGTTAACAAGCCGCTAGCGCAGAATTTTCAGAAAAAATTATAAGAGACGGAATGTATAGACACATAGCTCTTTGCTAACAACAATCATTTATCACGTGATTTAAAAAAAAAATTCTTTGATTTTCTATAAGTATACGATATAAAGATCATTACTTGGCATTTTTCATATTGCACCCCACATGTATGTCAGCCTTTGAATCTGACAGCTTTCGAGCTGATATACAGCAACCTCCAGTTAACATAGGATTCGATAAAAAAATGCCATATTAAAATCTATTTTGATTACAAACCCCTCTCCGTCTTTCTTTTGTTGTTATTCCACAACCCTTTCCGCAAATGAGCGGCAATCATGACGAAGAACTCGGTATGCATCGTTCATCTCCGATGTCCGAGTATGACGTCTTGGTATACAAACAGCTTTAATTTTCAGGAAAGATTATATGAGACTTAATATATAGACACGGATCAATTTGTTGACAGTTATCATTTATACCATGATATGTTTTTATTATTATTTTTTTTTTATATTTTCTAAAGATATATGTTATAAATTCATGACATGGCATTTCTATATCACATCCTATTGATAAGTCAGAGGTCGCTGCATATATCAGCAAGAGAGTTGCAATACTCGGAGATCTATGTTTACGTCATCAATGGTTGTGTATTCCTATCCAACGTGACGTCAAAATAAAACATTACATCGGTTAAGGCGGTTGATTGACGTAAAATGAGAGAAAAAAATTCCGTTGAAAAGTGTTGAGTTGTAAATGTAAAGCACTTTAAATAAAAATATCGAAGAAATCATTGATCCGTGATAAAATCTTAAAACAAGGGTTGGTTTTTCTCTGCATAGGAATCCTGTTAAATGGCTCATTTTACGATTTTTAGTGGTATTTATTTAAGTAACTGTACATGTATCAAACGTAAAACACTTCAATGGAATAAGTGTAAAAATGTTGATGACTGGGTAATAAACCCGTCAGTTTCTATTCACTAAACAAGATAATTCATAAGATCTGGTAAAATTTAACAACACCTAATTTAATGCATGTAATCAGCGAAGGACCTGGGTTCGTTTTGCAATCGCTAATGTGAGTGATATTTTTTTTATATACAATACTCGCTACATTCATACATACATGAATCACCAAAATATTTTTGCAAATTTTACCTCTTAAACAGAGATTTACTAAACCTAGATTATGCCTACCGTTTATAACATTTTGAGCACTTTGTAGAGGGGAAATAAAATAAAAACTTAATAAACTGATTATACCTTCAAGCTCCATGTCAGCTTCTGCGACCTGAATATTAGAGTCTTGTGAGCTAATTTGAGGATTGCCTAAAAAAGTAAAAATATACCGTTTAACAGGGTTTTTTTTACAGTCGACAGATTTTTAATCTCATGAAAAAAAAGCTTCTTTTATAGGTCAGGCAATCATTTTTCAAAGGTCAACCTATGATAAAAATTACTTTAGCGCCATCAATTTATAGTTTGATAATATAAAATTTATCACATACTGTATTCTTAATTTAAAAAACATATAAACTATATTTTTTATCCAAATCAAAACATTGATATCAAATAAAATGTAAGCTTATCTAAACATTCACATTCATTTTATTTATGAAATATCATAACAGAGACAGATTTCTCCTCTTTGCTTTATTTTATTTTATAAAATTGATTCTTTTTAACAAAAATTGATAGTAATCATAAAGCGTAGTACAAGACAAAACAAGAAGCCCATGTATCACATTGCTCAGTTGAGCAACACTAGCCATAATAAAATCAGCTTTATGGGGTCATTTATAAAAAAATCTGAACAATGTACTTTAACGTATTCTTTTTAAAAAGAAGAACACCCCGCCTGAAAATTTTGATGTTAATCATGAAGCCCCTTTTGCTTTGCACAATTGTGAATTCCCTTTGACTTATGATGCTTTGTGCCACGTTTGGTTGTAATTGGCCATAAGTTTTAAAGGAGAAACGTTGACGGACATCAGACAAAAATAAATCAGAAAAGCTCATATGAGCTTTCAGCTCAGGTAGCTTAAAAGCAAGTTTCAACTTTTGAGACAAATCGGACGGTTAATATTTTGACCATCCAATACATTTATAGCTTAAAATTAGAATTTAATAGTAAAACAGGATTAAATACTGGTTAAGCATTTGGACTTTGGACTTTTTTTGTTGTGATATCCTTTTGTTTCCCAAGAGCCCTGTGACATGTATCTTGTCTTAAATAACAATCCTTTTAGGGATTTACTCTTAATGATTAATTATTACAACTTATTTTGTCACGTCTTGAAATTTACAACAAATAAGAAATGTTTAACTGTTTCTTTAAATTTAGTAATATATTCCTGCATTCATGATGCGACTCTTATTTTCTTGAATGATGCATGCATAAGGTTCCTTCATACTCATTTTACATGTTTTGTAAGTCAAAAGTAAGTAAAAAGAAATCTTTAATATACATAGAATTACAATAACGCAAATATTTTAAAACATAATAATTATGCTATTGCGAACCACTATAACATTTTTCTATGTATTTGGTCTCGTAATATTGTTGAAACCTTATCTTCGATGTCTTTATTATTATCTGTATTTTCGAGAACTCTGCCAACATTTATGATTTCTCTTACTGCTGGAGGGCACTGATAGATGTGTTCATTCATGGACTCGGAGTGACCCATATGTTTATAAAACAATTCTCGATCTGATTGTGAGACATCAAGCAGGCGTACTCCGCCGCAATATAATGTCGCATTCCGGTGGCATTAATGTTCTTGTCAAGTTTTGCCTCGCGACATAATCTGTCGACGCAGTCCCATCCTGTTACATGACTTAAGGAAAGTTTTGTATTTGGAAAAACAAAATCATTACTTGGATGTACACCTGCACTTTTCCTGACATCTGAATCGGAAATAATTTTCAGTGCTTTAAAGCAGTCCTGAGGTAGTAAAACAGGCACTAATTTTGCCACTTTAGAGGCGCGAATATATGCAACCTTAGTTTCACAAAGAAGTCTCTTTCCAATTTCACCTGTGATTCCTTCAGCTTTGCTTTTGTCTATCCATCTATCATTCAGAGCGTCTTGCAGTTCTTCCAGCGTCATTCTGCTGGCCTCTCCACCTCTGCGCGCGTTGAAGAGAGTTAATCTGCATACAAGCGCATCTCTTAATCTACAAAATTCTCTTGTGTCGAAAATTGTGTACGATCCCTGCTTTGTTAAACATTCGATTGTCTCCGTTGTTTGATTTCTTAGCTTTTGCATGCTTGTTTTATCTGGGAGTTTAATTGGGGCTCGGAGTTCGGTCTTTTTTATATAATTGATTCCTCGGCGTTTTTAAAGAAAGAGAACCATAAAAGATGCAATACTGATAAGAACTCATCCATTTCCTCTGCCTGATCATCTTGATGATTCAATAAATAACTGGCTTTCATTACCTCACATACATTTTTAATTAAATAGCGCAGTGTTAATTGCAGACCATTTTTTAGTAATTTTATCAACTGTTAAGTTGACAATTGCCTCTTGAAGATGGCTAACGTTTCTTCGTTGAAACATTTCACTACAGCTTTTTGGATCTCTATTCTAGTTTAGCATTTAGAGACAATTTTTTTTCCACTCTTTTGCGACTGCTTGCAACGTTTTGGTATACATGGTAACCGTACACTTTTAGCCATCCATCATTAAGTATTATTTCTTTTTGCTCAGCTTTTGTAAAACTACCTAAAATTTTTCCCCGGTACTCAAATGAAAATTACTTATCCTCTACCAATTCTGAACTGGTATTGATGTTGGTGTCAATGTTCCTTCTGCTGCAGGACATACTTTTTTATGTTTGTATATAAGATGGGCGCTGAAAAATCCTTTGCATAAGGACACATCTTGATGTTTTTTCCTTCCCCTTGATTCCGTTCTTTTATAAGTTTTGAGATGTCTACTTTTTCTTAACATTTCAGCATTTGCTTTGAAAATGCCCTCTTTTCTTAGCTGGGCGAATGCCCTGTCTCTCAGTTCCTTTGGCAATGATAGTGCATGCCGAACTTCTTTTTCATTCTTGTGCTTTGATGTCAGGTGATCTTTGATCCTGCCTTTGAATTCCCCACAAAAGGGACAGGGTCTTCTTGTTTTTTTTTTTATAGTTTTTGTCCTTTTCTTCTGCAAAATGCATTGTACAATTATAGATTACAGATATTCAAAATTTAATATAAGAAAACGAGTGATTCGCAGCGCCGGCGAGCTAAGCGAGCCATACTGTTAAAATGTGTACGAATAGAAAATCCTGACCATCTGCACATTTACTCAAAGAATTGCAAATGGCATCTCCACGTTCTCGCGGGAATCAAAGTAAAACTTTTGAGAACCAGATAAAATGTGTCACTTTAAGAACGTCATGCTCTTATGAATATGTAGCAATGTACTACGCGTAGTTTTAATTATGTCTCCCCTTTCAAAGGGGAGACATATTGTTTTTGTCGACTTTCTTATTCTTCTTATTAAGGTCTTCCGTTTTCCAACGGAAGACCTTATTGTTTTCGTTCGGTTTCTTTTAATTTTTTTAAACACTTGTTGACATTTCCAAGAAAAAGGGGCTGTCCCCTTAAATTAGGGGATCAAAGGGCTCTAAAAAATTTATCTATAGCCCTTTAATGAGAGCCATTTTGTGAAAGGTTATTAATGCTAGATTAGGTATAATACGTTTCTATATCATAACAATATAATGATTTTCTCTTGCGTTACCCAATTAGGGTTTTTAGAGACGAGATGTAAACAAAATTAATCTTTTCAATCTTGATTGGAGGAAATGCAAGCATTTAAAAAAGCAATGTAATAGAACTTATAAAAAGCGATGCAATGAAGCATAAGTACTTCACTCCTTTTTCCATATCATGTTTTGTTGTCGAAAATAAAAGTCGATGACGTCAAATTTTCTTCTAAAAATCGGACGGAAGACCTCCTCGTTGCTCGCAACGAGATCGTGTCTAGTTAGGGTCTTCCGTTTTCAACGGAAGACCCTCTTGTTATTCTTCGGTTTCTTTTTATTAAGGTCTTCCGTTTCCAACGGAAGACCTTATTGTTATTCTTCGGATTCGTTTTCTTCTTCTTCTTCTTTTTTTTTCTTACGGTATTTTGTGCACGCGATATCTCAGAAACGGCTCAACCGATTTGCACGAAATTTTCAGATCGTACTAACTATGGTGTGAACCTTATCGGAAAATTTTTTGGTTGATGACGTCATTTCCGTTTTTGAGATATTGGCTTTTTAATGATTTTTAGGGGGTTGGTTTGTCCAAGAGTGTTCTCATAAACTACAAAAGATATCGATTTCAAAATTTCAGAGATGATAGACAAAAGATTGCTTCTCTGAACAAACGCATTCATATTTTTCTAGCACAAGAAACGCCGGCGCTCGGTAGGGCTCGAAAATTGAGATAACAAAAGCGTTCTAATTTTGCTTGGTTTTCTTAGTTTATCTCTTTTCTCGTAAATATTTTGTAAAGACATGTAGAAGAAAAAAGATTTATATTTACGAGATCTTTTGTTTGACATCAAGAAAAAGGGACTGGCCCCTAAAATTAGGGACCTAGAACGCTTTAAAGTTTTCACTTTATAACTCAAAAGCGGTTAAGATTTCGATATAGCTGTCGCTGCAAAAGTTGTTCATTATGATCTAATTAATGTCATAACAATAATATTTTGTTCGGGTATTGCGTAATATGAGTGTTAAAAGCTAGACTTGTTACCATGTATTTGTGTTTTATTTGGCAAATAAACGGGGTATTAGTGCGTATAACTGACATAAAGGGTACCAATTTATATTACGGGAATTGTTAGAACATTTTATTTATTTTCTGGTGAAACACATTATGGATAAAAGAACTTCTTCTATGCAATCCATTTGAGTCGCATTTAAAATCTAGGTGGATTCCGAGCTATGTATGTGAACAATTACGTATCCGATCCCTATGGTAACAAATATGGTTAGTAAATAGAAATTGTAAACAATTAAACACAAGAAACATGCACAATAACAAATAAAGAACACAATTTATTTTTTCGAAATTAATCATATATACATGTATATACCTACATATTTCTGTCAGCGAACTCAAACTCTATTTAAACTGAATAAACTCGAGAAAATGCCGAGTATCTCAACAAAACCTATTGCATTAATCTACCATTACGCAAAAGATAATGCCGAATGACCGATAGAATGAATTGTATTTCAGTACTTTTTTGATACATCAGATTTTGCTTAATTTGCGCAGGTAAACAGTTAACTGTTTGATTTACCGAAGTCTCTGTTTGATTTGATACGTAAAAATCACGAAATACAGACGATAGTTCCCAGGTTACAAAGCATAAATAATGAAAACGAAACGAAAATCAGAACAAGCTAACACCAACGTCATGTGTGAAAACGCAATGAAATATTTAGGCTCAATTTAATTCACAAAATCGGCACCAATATATTTTACATGTTTCAAAAAAAAATTCCCTTCATACGCGAACTGTTGCATAACAAGCAAATTCATCATAGTCAGATCGACCCTTTTTCGTGTAATGTCATGGCTGCTTTAAACAAAGAACCTCGTTTTAGAAGTATGGAATACGAGTCTAGGTAAAATGGGCATGCAAACCCGGGCCGTGGCAAAATAAAAGCCGGGGCAGATCGGCAATCGTCAATTTCAATTACGCATTATTTTGCAGCAATATTTACAGCGAATACAAATATACTGGTCCATCAAATATCCAGAAATTTTAATCAGATTGGCAGATTAATAACTGCCAATCTTTTGTTTTGCCAAGGCCAAGTCTTGCCTACCCATTTTACCGGATGCCGAAGCTGAAACACGCCTTTCCTTTATTATTATTTTCATAATAACTCAGGTTTGAAACAGTATTAGCCCTTAATTTTTGCAATTTATATTTTCCTTCCCATAAGGATGATTTATGCTAAACTACGTTGAATTGGACTCAGTAGTTCTTGAGAAGACGGGTTTTTTTATGCACCCCTCTTTTTCTACAGTTTCAAGGTTTTCTCCGCTTTGAATACAGATTGGACCTTTATTTCTGCAATTTATATTTGCCCTCCCATAAGGATGCTTTGTGCCAAATTTGGTTGAAATTGGATAAGCGGTTTTAGAGAAGAAGTTCAAAATGTAAAAAGTTTACAGACGGACGGACGGACGGACAGACAGACGGACGACGGACAAAATGTGATCAGAATAGCTCACTTGAGCTTTCAGCTAAAAAAAAAACATAAATAGGGCGAAGCGATGAATAGGGCGAGGTCCACGTGCCATGAAAAAAAGTATCGACCTGATTTCCGAAAAATACAAAGTTTGCATCTTACATTATGCACATGAATTACGTGCCCAAGATTTGTTTTAAACCTTCATTTGAATATGCATGCACTTGTCATGCTTCTAAGTAATGTTTTCATCATTTACACAAGCATTGCAACACAAGTTTGCTCTCATATCAGCCTTTTACGTTGCTACAAGTTAGAATCTGACTATTTGAATTTTAATGTGTAGACACAGTTATCCAAGGTATTCCTTAATTACGAACAAGGACAACATTTCGCGCAATAAATGTTGCACAATTGCCACAACAATTATGTGTGTCTGTGTTTTTGTTTGTTTGGTTTTTTTTAAATTCAAATGTATAGAGAAAACTTGTTTTAGTTCAATTATACATTTATACAAAAACAACGCAGATTTGAATTTTTTATTTATTTTTTATCACAAAGTTGAATTAACACAACAAATTTAAGAATGAAGCAATTATAATACATTAAATCATATGCAGTCATTTGTTAAAAACTTTAATTTATCGTCTTATTAAAAACACACACACTCAACAATGTTCAACACGTCAGATCACAGGTGCTTGTGGACTGGACCGTGCACTACCCCCCCCCCCCCCTTTTTCAATTTTTTTTTCAATTTTTTTTTAATTTCTTTTATTAATTATCATTAACAACCCCTTATATATGTCTCCAGCCGAAAAATAAAAGAAATATCACGACTTGGTAGCATTTTATAATCACACTCGTTTCCCCTATATATATAAAGAGAGAAGGTAAGCAACTCCCGTTTGTTTACATTGAGGTACCACCTGGGAAATTCAAACGATTACTATATCAAAAATCGCTATACCTTTGGTGTCATCTATTTTTCTCACTTCCACACATATCCTTCTATCTGAAAACTTATATAAATTAGCACGCTGAACCGTAATCTATCCAATTAATAAACATTTGTCACTCGCGACCACGATAATTTGAAACGTTCCAAGTAGAAGCTACGGAAGTTAGCTGCAAAGCGACATCTATGCTAAGAACGATAACTCGTCTCGTGTTCCGAATGTCATTGACTTAATGGTAACGCACGAGAGGCCCGAAAAAAAGTTCGGGAAAAGTTTTAGATTAAATGCAAAATTTCAGCATTTGAATATCTGCCGTCTTCTATGCCAGCCCACCTATGAAGTGTCTGGGCTTTCAAATCCTGGTAATGTGTTGCAATTTTTAGTATACCTAATGTGTTTTGCAATTTTTTTGTTATGTATGTTTTGCCTGTCCCAGCTTGGCCAGTGATGACCAAGTTATGGCCATTAATTACTGCTTGAAAGGTAAACAATTGATCTACATCCATTTTCTTAAATATTGCGCTAAAACTTTTCCCGAACTTTTTTTGGCCTCTCGTGCGTTACCGTTAAGTCAATGACATTCGGAACACGAGACGAGTTATCGTTCTTAGCATAGATGTCGCTTTGCAGCTAACTTCCGTAGCTTCTAATTGGAACGTTTCAAATTATCGTGGTCGCGAGTGACAAATGTTTATTAATTGGATAGATTACGGTTCAGCGTGCTAATTTATATGTGTCTTCAAGTAGAAGGATATGTGTGGAAGTGAGAAAAATAGAAGACACCAAAGGTATAGCGATTTTTGATATAGTAATCGTTTGAATTTCCCAGGTGGTACCTTAATGTAAACAAACGGGAGTTGCTTACCTTCTCTCTTTATATATAAAGGGGAAACGAGTGTGATTATAAAATGCTACCAAGTCGTGATATTTCTTTTATTTTTCGGCTGGAGACATATATAAGGGGTTGTTAATGATAATTAATAAAAGAAATAAAAAAAATTTTTGAAAAAAAAATATAAAAAAAAGGGGGGGGGGGGGGGGTAGTGCACGGTCCAGTCCACAAGCACCTGTGGTCAGATGAGTTTATAATGCCGTTGTGGGGATTCCATTTCCTTTATGAAACTCGCAAGTACGTACATTTCTATTCATGCTAAAGTCGAAAGGAAACAAACAAACGCCGGACTCGATAAAAGTATCTCTTCATTCCCGATGCACTATCTAATCCGACCGTTCCCAAATGCACTAAATCGCCATGGAAATCCCGTGGATACTTAATGTCTTTGAAGACCACGGATTGATGACCAAGTCAGGGCTCTACATTAACTTTTTTTCCTACTTGTCCATTCGGACAAGTGACCAAAACATTTACTTGTCCGAACTTCAACTTCACTTGTCCGAAAAATTTTCAATATTAAAGATCAAATATTGTCAACTTGAAAACTACAGTACTCTATTACTAAAATAAAATCATTTATTGATTACTCTAGCTATAATTAATAACCTGACTTTTTAAATGGAAACTTAAAGTGTCTTTCCTATATGTACATGTATTTGTTCCATATACTGTAACATTAAACATGATTTGTCAGCTGTAGCTTTGTCATTTCAAATTACAAGACATTTTAAATTCAGCATCAGGTTTAAAAATACATGTAACTGTTATATTGATTTCTCAGCTGTTTTTTAAACTAAACATGGAAAGTCATCATAGTCTATCAATGATGAATGAAACCTAAAATAAGTTACATTTCTTTCCATAATCCTTTATCTTTGCTACCTTTTCTTCCTTTCTTTTTCTTAACATATGTGTTTGGTACTTTGTAAGAACTAAGATCCACACCTTGAAAGTTGTTTGAAATTAGTGAACGTCAATCCCGATCAAGAGTAACTCAATTGCATTGCAATTTGATGTCGGGATCGAAATTCAAAATAACTAATCGATAAACTTATAACGAGACTACGGATAAACTTATCACAAAACTTTCTTTTCTTTTTAAAATGTTGGAGACTTCTTTACATAAAAAATGCACTTGTCCAGTCGGACAAGTGGCCAGCAATATTCACTTGTCCGCATATTTTTTTAACTGGTACCGGACAAGCGGACAAGCGTTAATGTCGAGCCCTGCAAGTTGACTCTTCAGGAGGGTGTTGATTTTTTTTCTTTTCTTATCGAATATGACCTTGGTCAAATCCTTGTCAGGAGATCGGCTAAAATCACCTCTTGTCAGAAGCTCATAATTACGATCTATTATTTAAATAACTCATTAATTACAGGTTTTTATCGTAGTGAAATTATATATTTCCATTGCGATTAAATTTTCGCTTTGATACTGTTTAATGAAAACATATTCAGTGTTTTAAGAAGCTAAAACTGTGTTTAATTATTAATAATAAATATTAACAGTCAGATGTAATAAAAGAGTCAATTTATTTAATACAAAAACTCAGTATTGTACAAAGCAGAGTGAAACTACGGTACCAAGGATTGTAAAGTTTCTATTGACCAAATAATGTATTTCTTCTCATATTTCTTGTAAACATCGGGCGGATATTTAAATAAAAAACGACAAGAAATATAATTTAGAAATTTAGAAAAATTTGAAACATAAACTCAGTTTATTTCATTGTCGCTGGGAATATATACACATCGGGCTCGGTATATTCATAATTTCGAATCAGGAACTTTTAATTCTGACTGAGTTACATGTAGCAATTCGATTAAACGTTTACTATGCGACCCCCTAATGTCATGAATAAAGAAACCGTACAACGGTTTACCTCTTCAAGCTTTATTATGCCGTATATCTACAAGAAAAGCTTTAATATGGTATGCATGACGAGCATAATTTTCCGGTATATCAAATTCAAATTCATTTGGTTCTGCTTATCTACATGCTACAAAGCTGCAAAGAAAACGTCGGTGATATTGCAAACTCATTTATGGCCAAATACTGTATTTAAGCAAACAATACCAGAGTTTATGTGTTAAAAAAAGAATTAGTTACAAAATACAAATTAAGGTCTTTTGACTATTGTTAGCACTTAGTGTATTCACAAACAATGATATACCACAGATTGTGTTAGATAAATGTTCTATCGTTAAAATTGCGATGTCCTACAGAGACATCTAAAAACAAAGACACCTCGGTCCATGGAAGTTGAACCTCAACCGTGACAGGTCGGCCCAAATTTATTGACACATCCTCCCATGTATTAGACATTTCGCCCAAATGAAAATTTCCTGTTAATACATTTATTCATGTGTATATAATATATAATGTAGTCTTAAGCATTTTTTTTAGTTCAAATACACCATTTGTAGCTTTCAAGATAGCCGGTCCATCCATAATAACTATCATATTTCATATCTAATAGATTGCAAAATTGATGAATAAAATCTCAGTGTGATTTTGAGGTGTTTATGAATTGATAAAAATTCACCTTTGAATTTTGTTGGTAATTTCAGCGTTCATGATCATTGGAAGGGAATGTATATACTTCAGTGATTATCGCCTCATAATGAAGCCTGCTCGTAATTAAATCCTCATTGTCACCAGTGACACAAGTTTGAGAGTTTGTTTGTTTAACTATTAAGAGCATGTCTACGAGAAAACCATGCAAATATGGAAAAAAGCTGCGGCAGCAAGTCTCAAGAATGAACAGAATTTTATCATAGATTTAAAGGATACCCATCTAGAGTCAGATATATGATGTTTGTTTTTGCACTGGATGTTTCTATTTATAGTAACGGCCAGTATTGCATTCTGGTTAATTAGCCTCTAAAATCTAAAAAAGTTAAGAGAAAAATTGTCAAATTCAGTAATTAATTACAAAATGTATAAACAATGTTTGAAACAAATAAGACTATATTCTTAAAGAGGAAGTTCAAACCTTTAATCGTTGCATATTTTTTTTCATATATCTATTTACACCATGAAGTCCCAAGGGTGTAAATGTTGGCAGGATGCCAAGAAATGATAATTATACATTTTTGTCAATTTTTCAGAAAGAATTTCTCAGAAAATGGCATATTATTTTTTGAAATTTTGTGTTAATAAGAAACTGTTTGATGTAATGTTACAAATATATAAAATCCATCTTTGGACTCTCAAGGACTAAAAAGTAATAAATTAACAAAAACATCCAATTTTCAAATAAAATAAAAAATTTTTGGTTTTTGAAATTTTATTTTACAAGTGATTTTAATCCACTGAAGTCAATATTTGTAATTAAACATGAAAAAAAAACACCCTATTTTGCTTTTAATTAAAAAAAAATTAGTGGATATCATTGTTTCTCATAGAATTCTTTTTCATTACATTTGCATTTCATTACTACTGTTAGAATTGTCTCCCCTTTTGCGCTCTTCTGTAGAGAAGGTAAACTAGTCAGAATGTTGACAAAGCTATACAAGTTCAAGTTCAGGCTACATGTGTAAGTATTGAGAAATGCTGTGAGTGTTGTTAATATATGTTATGATATTGAATGATTTTAATTGCACAAAAATTGCCCCATCTTGTTAGTGTTATTCACTATATCACATACATATTGAAGTTTGATGGAGACTTGTATCTAGTCTATAAACTGCTATTTTCTGTCCCGATATAATTAACCAGCACATTTGGACGAATTTTAATCAAAATATACAAACTTGTGATAGAAGTACAATTAAAATAGATGAAGGGGAAATTTTCCAAGATAATCTCATTCACAGATTATCATATTTCACTCGAAAAAATCCACAAAAACGAGAACTGATTTCTTACAAAGATTTAATTTATAATGGGGTATGACCTGAGCGTAGCCTGGTCACGCTAAGATTATTCTTTCTATGTTGAAAAAATTCGGAATTCACAAGGAATGCCTCGTGCAATTTTTCATCGTTATCATCGGAGTCTGTTGCAATAGACATCACATTTCTATTCGTGTACATTTCACTGGCCATCTAAAAATAACCCTTTAGATGTTAAGGTTAGACTTCATGGAATCTTGAAATGACGGGGAGGGGGCCAGGGTTTTTTAAGTTCTTGAGAATGTAACACAGTAAGTACATCTGAAATTAATAGAGAGGTCTACTCCCTACCTCTCTATTAGCAATTGATCTCCTCTTGGAAAAAATTAAAGTTTGTATCTTTTCTTGAAATTAAAATATAGGTGTAAAGGAAAAAATGAGGTGTTAGGTTACCCTTTCCCCCGGGGATCTCAACCTGCGAAAACCACAGATGAATACAAACATAAACTACCAGTATAAAAAAGTTATCCCAAATATTAAAATAGACATCATAACTTGTTTTTGTGGGATTGTTATTTGGGATGTTATTTAATTATAACCCATCATAAGAAGTTATGAAGCAGTCTAATAAAAAAGTCAAAATTTTTACACTCTCTTATTGTCTTGTGATTAAAAAAAATTGAAAAAATGAAATGCTAATAAAATGGTCTCTATATTATATTACGCTGATATTCTGCTGATATTTACTAATTTTAAGTGTAATTTATGATGTATCATATTTTTATTAACATTTTTTCAGGCTTGATATCGGGTTCCTCTACCCCTCAAACAATAAAAGTTCAATCCTTTATACTGTCGGACAAAAATAATTACCAAATCTACCTTATTCTATGATCATTTAATGTGATGGATATTCATTGGCAATTGATACCACACCACTTCCACATTTTTAAAAACATTCTGTTAAATTCAACAAAGATATGTTAAATCATTTTTTCATGGAGGTGATCCTTTTGTTTTTTGTTTTTGTTTGTTTGCTTGGTTTTTTTTTTGGGGGGGGGGGGTGAAATTTGGTCCTACTTCCTGAATTAAAAAATCACTAGTTCAAGTATAAAAAATGAAATGATCAATACATAATACATGCACAGAGAGAGAGAGAGAGAGAGAGAGAGAGAGAGAGAGAGAGAGGAGAGATTGTCAATCTGTGGTAAACAATATGTAAAATTACACACCAAAAGAGCCCGGCTCTAAGTATTTCAGTACTTTGAATTTTGTAGTTTTGCCCCTGTAATTATTCATTTGTGTATCTAATGGGCACTCTGCTTGTCTTAATGTCATAGGCGTCGGAACCGGGGGGGGGGGGGGGGGGGGGGGGGGGGGGGCTTAGCACCCCCCCACTTTTTCTGCAAAGTTAGACCTAAACATTATGAACATAGCATCAAAGAGGATTCAGCCCCCCCCCCCCACCACTTTTTCTAGCAGTAAAGATAATTGTTCCTACTTGAAAGATTGAAAAGTTGGAGTCACAGGCATACTAGTCCCCCCCCCCCCCCCCCCCCCCCCCCCCGGATTAGGAATTTCATGATTTGGGGAAAAACATTTTGGTAGGTAAGATTTGTATAGGTATACCCCCCCCCCCCCCCCCCCCCACGGATTAGGATTTCCATGATTTGGGGAATTAGTTTTTTTCCCCCAATATTTCTAAGAATTAGTCAAGCCCCCCCCCCCCCCCCCCCCCCCCACTTTCAATTTGCTTCCGACGCCAGTGAATGTGTAGCACTGGCAAATAAGTCCAATTCAGCTTACATGTATATTCAAATTCCCATTTTCCCATGATTTCTCGTGTTTTAATGGCATTGATTTAAAAAAAAAACTGAAATGTGTTGAAGCAATCCTTCAGTTCAGTAAAATATTGTTTGGCTCGCGAATATATCTGGTTTTTTCCCCATAATATACATGTTACAATGTAAAGCTTATGCCAAACTACAGATTCTGGAGAGTTTTAAAAGTAGAAAAATGTCCAACTTTAAGACAATATATTTGCAATATTATTGAGAGTCCAAAGACAGATTTTTGATATATTGTAAAGATAAATGTCCTTTTATAACTAGAAACAGATTTAGTGAATTTAAAGTGCCATTTTCTGACTTTTAAGCATTTAAAAAATGTATATTTTTACAATTTTACAAAAAGTTGGAAACATGCCAGATTCGTGACCTATCTGCACTCAACAGAAAGAATATATAGGAATTCTTACAATATGAATTACACAAGTGTACCTTGTTAGTGTTAACTCTAAATGACTTTTTGAATTCATATATAAACTAAACTCAGAATTCTTAACATTAATTTGGTAAATTATACAAAATTTTAATCTTAAAAGGGTCAAAATGCTATTTTTAGTAACAGTGCTGCAGAACCAAGTTTAGACTGACCACATCAAAAAAAATTGTGTGGCAAATTAATTCATATAGATGCACATTGTTACACACAAAATATGAAGTTGATCAGAGAACCTTGCTCCCACCACCTTTTGCATGGTTTTCTCGTAGACATGCTCTTAAGTACTTGATTATTGATTTTTCATAATTTACTTTCTTGTTCCTTTAATTTAACATCAAGAACTTAATTGTCTTCCATTTTTCCATTAATTCAGTTTTTATATACTGATTTATTTTAGTTGCAAAAAAAGTGATTTGACTGAAATTTTATTTTCGGAAAAATATTAAACTTAAGGCTTTGTTAAGTCGTATCAAGAATCATTCGGATTATAAGGTTTAAGGTTCTTCAAATGGTTGTTTAAAAGTTTCAAACATAAAATGATTTACAATCTAATTGACGGTAATATTTTTTAGGAACGGTTAATGTCTTAGGATATGATCATCTTTTCTTATTTATAATTCATTACCTTTCAAAAGATACGCTCTCTACCACTCCTTCGAAGTCCTGAACTTCGAGGGCTTCTTCAATGATCTAAAGGAAGTAAATCATGTTGAATATTATTAAAAATATCATGTTGAAATAAAATGATTAAAAAATATTAATGAGTTTTCAAGGGAGAAATGATGAATAAGATGTTAGATATATACATTTGTTTAAATATACAGATTAATGTATTATAAACCTACCAAACATAATGACAAATCAAAGAGAAATCTTATAATCTCAAAGAATGCTATAAATACTGCATGTAAACAGTTGAAACAAATACTAAGGGTTTATTCATTAGCGTGCCAGCTAGTTTTCAATAAATACTGTTTAAGTTGTCTTCGATTTTATTTTCGACTGATTTGTTTTAGACACAGAATTCTTAGATAATGAATTGTGAATCAAAAAGGTCATGTATATTTAGAATTAACTTTCCTGATTAAATATTAACTGTTTATAACAGTAGTAACATTCAAAATTTGAATTACTTCAAAGGTGGTGTCCGGTGTGGAATTGTAACAGCGTTGATGGTTAAATTCGTGTGTGGGGACGATGCATTTTATTGTGTAGAGTTTCTGAGGCTAAAATTGATGGCCTTGTCTCCCCATAACGTTAAGACACACGTCCGTTTCTCATAGGAGAGACGGAGCTCTCTCCGCTGAGCCCCGTAGGATGTTGTTGACGCCTCTCCCACCTGAGGATGCACAAAGGTTTACGCTTAATAATGAAATGCAATATTATAAGTCTTATAAACAGCAAAAAAAAAATGTAATGCAATTACAGTCGTTATGGCAACTGGAGAGAGTGCTATTCGTATCCCATTTGATATCGAGGCGGTGTCCTCCATGCTCAGCATGGGTGGGTTTGTAAAGCTATTGCGGAGGGCCTCCTCTGCCTCAGAGAGAGAAAAGTTTGTGTCCATAATCTACAATATATATATATATATATATATATATATATATATATATATATATATATATATGTGTGTGTGTGTGTGTGTGTGTGTGTGTGCTATAATATAGTTTTAAAAATGTTGAAATAAAATTTTTCCATTTAAATACTTTCAGGGTATGTAAAAATATTTGTCATTGATCTGCTATTTACCTGCAATTATCGTATTGATTGAAGATACTAATTTTACAGAGGTAAGAAATATGTTAACATAACGTTACACACCGTGGTATCCGCCTTGAGCTCAAATCCATAGGTTTGATGGTACGTTGCGTTAAATATTTTAAAACACTTTATGGGAAAGAGTTTTTCAATGGATTGTTTTTTGAAAGATGAAACATTTGCTATTGTCTTTTCCCCCTGGACAATAGCTTTACCGATCCAAGCTGACCTTGACCTTTGACCTTGACCTTTGGTGCAGCCAAAAAGTTCCTCGAAGCCATCGCCAGTGGTTTCGCGGCTCTACCTTTAGTCGTTACATTTTTTTTTCATGAAAATTAAAAAATTGGAGAGGCAGTCGTTCTAAGAGGAGACTGCAAAACCTTCTGTCTTTCAGAGAGATTCAACTACACTTCAGACCGACATCATCCGCGAAGGTTTGCAACTTGCAAGTGTCGCGGCTTCAGAGGAGTAGCGATAACAAACTTTTACGTGCACGCGTCAATGGTATCTAAACGCGAGGTGTTTTTAAGACGCAGGGTCAAATGCCCTCATCATTTTCCGAAAGCAGTAAGACGTGAATGAAAGCGTTTCGATAAGTCGCGAAACAAAAAATCATTTTTGCTTACGGAAGAAAAATAAAAATAAAAAGAAACAGAACAATATCAATAGGCCTTTACACTGTGGTGTTTTCTACATTATGGTCTATTTGTATTAATTAACATTTTTCTATTGCATAATGCTAATAGTAATGATATAGAACATTAATAAAGAGCTAAATCTAATTCAAAGACTTCTCTTAAGCGCTGTACATTATTAGGAATTGACATCATATGAAATATACTTTAAGAACAGTAGATAAACAATAACAATTTATATTTAAAAAGATAAAGAATAAGTGTTATGGAGTAAGCAAGTCCGGGGGGAAATGTTCCTGTTAAACAAGAATGAAATGAAATTAAAAAGTTACATGTATTTTTTAAAAGTGTGTTTTTAAAGGGGCATGGTAACGATTTCATCTTAAGCATAAATAAACAGCTCCTACCGTTTAACACATTCATTTTAGGTATAAAGCTTGAATTTATTCTTCAACATTCAAAATGTAAACAAAAGCAATGTTTACATAGCAAAGAATTATCAGCTCTGTAACTCGCTTATCACTCAACGAATCATACTCAAATTTTGGTTGCCTATTAAAAATGCCTTAATGAAGCATTGTAAACATTAATCAAACAAATAATTTTTGACCAAAATCGTGACCATGCCCCTTTAGAGGTCAAACATTTTTTTTCGATTTTAATGTTTACAATGCTTAAGTAAGGCATTTTTAATAGGCAACCAAAATTTGAAAATCGTTAGGAACTGTTTATTTATGCTTTAAATGAATAATAAGATAGACAAACCAGCTTTAAAAAGATTTTTTTACTGGTATATTGAACCTATGTAAACAAAAACAGGGCAGCGTTTACATGACGAAGAATTGTGAGCCCTGTATCTTGCTTAAAACTCAACGACTGGCACCCAAATTTCATTTGATCATTAGAAATGCATTCCTAAAGCATTGCAAATAATAACAATTAGAGGTCTTTCCACCTTAATATTTTTAATGAATTGCTAGATTGCTCAATAAGGTATACAAACAAGTGAAAAGCTGTCAATGTGACAGCAAACCGGGTTTTCTTTTATGTAAACTGTATCCATAATCCATGTCAACCCTTATCCAGTGAAATGGAGTACCCTACATGTATATGCAACATTTTGCCAAAAAATGACTAAGTTCGAAAGCTAGTATTTTTTTCATACATTATCGGAAATCAAAATCCTAGCAATATGCACACCTCTGATATATGTACAATTGATCTGCAAAAGAACAACTTCCTATCTTGAAAACTGTAGGAGTTATCCGTACAATGAGGGTACCCTATATGCAATATTTTGCCAAAAAATGACTAAGTTCAAAAGCTGGTATTTTTTCGATAAATTATCGGAAATCAAAATCCTAGCAATATGCACACCTCTGATATATGTACAATTGATCTGCAAAAGAACAACTTCCTATCTTGAGAACTGTAGGAGGAGTTATCCGTACAATGAGGGTACCCTATATGCAATATTTTGCCAAAAAATGACTAAGTTCAAAAGCTGGTATTTTTTCGATAAATTATCGGAAATCAAAATCCTAGCAATATACACACCTCTGATATATGTACAATTGATCTGCAAAAGAACAACTTCCTATCTTGAAAACTGTAAGAGGAGTTATCCGTACAATGAGGGTACCCTATATGCAATATTTTGCCAAAAAATGACTAAGTTCAAAAGCTGGTATTTTTTCGATAAATTATCGGAAATCAAAATCCTAGCAATATGCACACCTCTGATATATGTACAATTGATCTGCAAAAGAACAACTTCCTATCTTGAAAACTGTAGGAGGAGTTATCCGTACAATGAGGGTACCCTATATGCAATATTTTGCCAAAAAATGACTAAGTTCAAAAGCTGGTATTTTTTCGATAAATTATCGGAAATCAAAATCCTAGCAATATGCACACCTCTGATATATGTACAATTGATCTGCAAAAGAACAACTTCCTATCTTGAGAACTGTAGGAGGAGTTATCCGTACAATGAGGGTACCCTATATGCAATATTTTGCCAAAAAATGACTAAGTTCAGAAGCTGGTATTTTTTCGATAAATTATCAGAAATCAAAATCCTAGCAATATGCACACCTCTGATATATGTACAATTGATCTGCAAAAGAACAACTTCCTATCTTGAAAACTGTAGGAGGAGTTATCCGTACAATGAGGGTACCCTATATGCAATATTTTGCCAAAAAATGACTAAGTTCAGAAGCTGGTATTTTTTCGATAAATTATCGGAAATCAAAATCCTAGCAATATGCACACCTCTGATATATGTACAATTGATCTGCAAAAGAACAACTTCCTATCTTGAAAACTGTAGGAGGAGTTATCCGTACAATGAGGGTACCCTTTTGGCAGCCGCCCGCCCGCCCGCCATTTTCACCATTTTAATAACCGGATTTTTCCGTTGGAAAACCCGGTTAAAAATTATCACACCTATGATACATGTTGTGCTATAAAATGGGAAAACCGCAAAGCCATAAAATGATAAATGATTTTTAAAGAGATTTTTTTAAATTTTCAAGCCATTTTTAAGAATTCCATGTTGTATATATCGTTAATATTTATTGAATTACTTTTCTGAATTTTTTCCACTATGAACAAAACTGAGCCTAGGTGATATTTTTTTACACAATCATATAAACAGTAAAACTAACAATAGAAGAGAGTGTTCTACAGGCTAACAAGTTCCACTTGAGTAACCACCAGGACTTCCTTTGATACCTGGCTGACCCAATTGAATACCTTATTGCGCAATCCAGCAAGCTATTGAAACCATTATTATAATTCTGTATATTAAATTATATGAAAATTCATTCATTAACCGACATCCAAATGACCATAACCTTTGACCTTTATGTCATTTTGTTCGGCCAAGGTAGACGCTTCTATTCCAAGTGGTCAGAACTCTCTATGATAGACAATAAAAAAGTATAAAGTGATTATATTAAAGTTTCAATACTTTCAGGGGCAATAACTGCTAGAAGGGGGCCTTAGATCTTTTGAGTATGCATAGATTGAAGAACCCCCTAAGTGTAATGAAGACATTGGTAAAAATTCCAAATATCTATCTCTTATGGTTTCAGAGGAGTAGCGATAACAAGCATTTCCTTCTCAAAGGGCAATAACTCTGTATGTTCTGGGAGTTCTTTGACACAGGGTCAATTGCTATCATAACTTTTAATGAGCAATTACATAAAATTTATATTGTTTGGATAACTCTAATAACAAAAGAAGAAGAAGAAAAATAAAAAACATAAAGAAAACAAGAGGTCTTTCACCTGAAAGGTGGAAAGACCTAAAAACAGAAAAATAAAATTTGACCAAAATCGTGACCATGCCCCTTTAAGTGTTTTTAAAGATGTTCAGATAGAGCCTGTTTAATTTCGTCAGGAGATCATTCCACAAGTGCTAAGCTGGCGTTCTCCGTACGTCTTTGTCCGAATTAAGGAGGCACACATCGCAGTGATCTGATGGGGTTTATATTCAAATTTAAAGTTCTTGGTATATGATGGAGCTAGTCCGTGCAGCGATTTGTATGAATACGTAAGTATTTTGAACTGCGTGCGAAAGTACAGATTGGCCAATAGAGATCTGCCAGGATAGAGGGTGATAGATGTCTGTTCTCGTAACAATGACTGCTGCGGTGTGGACACGTTGTATTCTCCCGAGTGTATGTTTGCAACTCCATGAAGGTAGCAGACCCATAGTCCAATCTTGCAGTGATTTCAGCGTTGAATATGGTTTTGCAGGTTTCATTTGGGAGGAAACGCCGTATACGCCCAATGTTGCATATCTGAAAGTGACACGAACATTATGATTGAATACGTTATTATATGTCGTTATATTACTAGTACAATGCATGGTTATGAATTACCTTTCTTTTTGAATTAATAAAGTAATTCAAAAACCAATGTTAACTGTAGTATAAGTTTCAAGTAGAGGTTGTGAACACTTGCTATGGCATATGTAGAGACTTATTTGTAAAACAATATACCGACACATACGTTGATTTGCCTCGGCTACTCGTTGAAAAAACACATTTTAATTTAAGCGACAGTAGGGCGCATCTTATCAAAAATCCGACTTAAAAAAAATTTCCAATCGGTTGCAGTATTTTTGTACTACTCAAGAATGTATAAACTTTCAGAAAATTACAAAGTTCTCCATGAAATAAATCTAATTATTTCATTAAAGTTAATAATTATGTATAACCTATCACATATTTACATCGCAACGTGTTCCTGAGTCAGCCTTCTATACTATTACGCACGCGCATTTACTGTAAACAAAACACTTGCAGGGCTCGCGAATGTTCTCCTGTACATGTTTGTTGATAAAAATATGTCTTTTCTACCTCTTCCAGGTAATAATTGTTCAAAGTTTTTAAAATACCACAATTGCTATTTTGTAAGCATGTATTTTGCGTGTTTATCATAGGAGTTGATTACAACCTAAATTCATTTTTGTAAGTGAGGCCCATTGATGGGTTATTTGGCACATTTATGTCTGTTCATTTTAAAATGATCCGAAATTGGTAAACCATTAATAGATTATCGAGAAAGTGATTATGTGTTCCGTTTAAAGAGAATGTGTAAATCTGAAGTTATTCACACATGTGTTTTAGCTGTACTGTCTCTTTAACAGCTAGTCAAGTAAATGGTATTTCTTTTATAAACGGTGTATATTATATAAATAGTGCCTGTTTGGGAGGGTAACTGTTGAAATTGACACCCCTCGAAAACCACTGTCAACCGCTTTGCGTCGGTTATAATCTATTATTGACAAATGTTAAGTAATAGAAAACTTTGTATTTAAGTGCATAAAGGTCAAATATGATGTGCTATACATAAAAGTGTTTCTATTTTTAATTTAACAATAAATATATATATATATAAGGTCTTTGATACAAATACAGAACTGTTCATGGGATACTATTATCAATGCAAATATAAGCCAACTCATCATATAAGGTACATTGATCTGTCCTAGGTTACATGTACTATCTTGTAAAATGTGCCATGGATTTGATGAGGACTTCAGCAGACATTAACAACTAAGGAAATTGCATTATTTGCAAGCAAATGTTATGTAATCATTGAATCATATAAATATTAAAAAACAACATTTATTTCAAGTTTTTAAAAGTCAAAGGAATCATTCGACAACCTTTGATTATGGTCCTTTTTTTACCCCCCCCCCCCCCCCCCCCATACTTTGGACTGTGAATAGTTAACTCCTTAGGTAGCCAAATGAAAACATGTTCAGTTTTATATTGTAGTAAAAACTCCACAATTGTGTAATGTGCACCTAGGTATCAATTTATTAAAAAGTTTTTAATTTAATTTATTTCGAATATTTGAGAAGAAAGCGAATTTTATCGCCACTAAGGGCATAAACTTTAAATAACGGCATAATTTTGCATGTCATCTTTCTTTCCGGGTATCTCAAAAACTATTAGTGATACAAAGATAATATTACTATATATAGAAAGCCCATGTCCTAGAGAGTATTTGGACCAAAATTTGTTAACCTCTGAAAATAGGCCAAATATGACCCTAAGCGTACCTTGTTCTTAAACGAGAAACGATTATTGAATACTAAATCATATCTGATGAGTATAAAAATAGATAATGAGATTTTAAAATATCTTAGTTAAAAAAAACACCATTTATTTATTATTTTTCCGTAATCAGTTAATGGCCCTTTTTGATATCGTTCAAATATTTAATTACATCAGCAGTAATTAATGAGCGCCGTGGCGCATATGGTAGCGCATTGGCCAACGGACCCAAGGGTCGTGGGTTCGGATCTCACGGCCGGCAATGATTTTTCTCCAAATTTTCTTTCTGTAAAATGCCACAAAAATTAAAATAATATTAATCCAGTAACAGTTAATTCTCGGCTCGATACAAATTTGACAACAATAAATCAAGCATGCATTGATAGTTTTATTTATTTATGTGAACATAATCTCATGGATGCAATTAGAAATATTGTTAAGTTCAAGATAATTTTGCAGCTTAATTTTATCCTTAATTTCCTATTTTTTATACATTTTATCTATGCTAAGGGGAAATAACTCTTTTTCTGACTGTTCTCTCAGTTGTATGTCTAAATGCTATAAATTTTCTTATCCCAACAATTAATTTTAAAATCTTTTTGTAGTTTTACTTTCCTGACACAGTTGAAAATAAAATTAAACAAGATAAACAAATTTCTGCCAACAAATATTTTACTTTTAACAAAAAAAGGACGGTTTTCTGATGCTAAATTATGCTTTAGTTCATGTTTATCTGACATCTCAAAAAGTGTGATGACATGTATATTTTTTCTTATAATTGATGAAATTTAAGTCTATTAAACTGAAATCAGTTCTGTTTTTCAACTTTCATCAGAGGGTTTTACGAGTATGGAGTTACCTTAAAAGAACTTTAAATGATTGTAAACAAAAACAGGACATGAACCTTGTTTTCATAACAAAGCATTGTGAGCTCTGTATTTTGCTTCTAACTCTACAATTGATACTCAAATAGGAGGTGCTTTTCTAAAGCAATGTGAAAAATGAAAATAAAAGTAACTAAATTGGACCAAAATCGTGACCATGTCCCTTTAATCTAAAGCTTAAGAATATTTGGAGGGAAAAATTCAAATCGTTTTATAGACTGCCAAAGAACTTGTGACCGTTTTGTAGACTTCCAGGGTACCAGATGAATGTCTAGCGTGCTCTACATGTACTGACGATCTGTGTGTGACGCTCTCCAGTAAGAAAGTATACTGTATTCGAGGTGGGTTATCTAACATTACAACCATGGATTATTTAGAATTTTACTCAGCAATCGGAAAAACTGATGTAGTGAGATATACCTGCATGTGAATATATTTGCAGCTGTATTGATTTAGTTATAAAACCAATTGTGTCACTTATCACTACTTATCACTACATGTATGTATTATGTAAATCATTGAAAAGCATTTACTTGTAAGTGCCTTTGTTCAACCACAGAAAATGTATATTGATTAGACTTTAATAGAAACGACACAATTTTCTGTGTATTTATCAAATATTCCTTTTACCTTTTAATGCTTACTAGCGAAGGGAAGTGAAGCTCAACAAATTAAAAGCATCAGGTTTGGAGCTTCAATTGACAAGGACTGATAATACTAAAATATTAATTGTCTGTAACTTTTTATACTGATGTTATTCGGCCTGCATCAACTCTTTATGAGTTCGCAGAATTTGACATATGGCAACTGTGGTGCTTTTAAAGCTTTTTTCAATATGTTTAAATTGTGTGTCATGTAAGTATAGTACCAAAAAGTTCGAAAAGAATTAACAGAAATCATGCAGAATTATTTTGACTGATACAAACATTTTGACTTTTTTTTAGTACTGCCACTGAAGTTTTGAAATAAAGACAATAAAAAAATAGATCGAATGTCCTCCGTTTTGCTATGGGTTTATTTTTGTTTCTGCTTAAAGCGAAAAAAATGCAAAATAATATCGATATCATTTTCATTTTGTTAATATTTTGTGCAAAACAGGAAACTACTTCTTTAATATTTGCTGCAAAAATCGGTGTGAGTTTAATCGCATGATATTTCAGTATTAGCTATTTATAATGAAAAGTAGCTAATTTTCCAGTAATTATAGTCAAATTAGTTGTTACATAAATACCAAAGGCAGCATTTTATAATGAAATTAAATTTTTGAAATTCACTTACAGAAACACAATTTGGCATTGTAGACATTGAATGAAAGTACATCTATAATGAACAGTTATCTTTTTATTGTCATAAACAGTCACTTTTCTATCTTTTAATATTCTGTTGGATCTCTGTCACCGTAATAAGATTTTGCGAATTCTGCGACGTCCCTCCGGCTTTGAATTTGTCATTTTTGGCAAAATATTGCATATAGGGTACCCTCATGGTACGGATAACTCCTCCTACAGTTTGCAAGATAGGAAATTGTTCTTATGCAGATCAATTGTAGATTTATTAGAGGTGTGCATATTGTTAGAATTTGGATTTCTGATAATTTATGAAAAAAATACCAGCTTTTAAACTATTTTGGCAAAACATTGCATATACTGTGGTTTCATTAATATTCGAGGGTATCAATTTTTTGTGGAAAAAGTGAAAATCACAGTTTCAAGGATACGTAAATTCGTGGCCAATGATCCTATCAATACAAAATGTAAATAGAAACTGCACCTCAATGAACACTTAAATTCCTTAATCAGCTTAATAATGAAATCCATAAACATTGGTATTCAACGAATATTGATGAAACCACAGTAGGATACCCTCATTGTACGGATAACTCCTCGTACAGTTTTCAAGATAGGAAAATGTTCTTATGCAGATCAATTGAACTTATATCGGAAGTGTGCATATTGCTAGGATTTTGATTTCCGATAATTTAGAAAAAAAATACCAGCTTTTGAACTTAGTCATTTTTTTGGGCCAAATATTGCATAAAGGGTACTCCACTTCACTGGATACGGTAGATAGTGTTTATCAATTCAGGGTTGACATGGATTTTGGATACAGTTCATATACAAAAAACACGGTTTGATGTCACATTGACAGCTTCTCACTAATGTTTTCAATTTTTCCGGACATCGTCCTTGAATGTTTAGTAACTTGCAGGAAAACTTGGTGAAATCTGTGTCACATTTGGAAAATTAAAACAAACTGTAATTTGTTTGACAGTTGAATGAGAAAAAAAAATCACGTCTATTCACCGATGAATATGTAGATTGAATATTGTCATAGTTGTTCGTTGATTCTAAAATAAAGACGACTAAAACACAAAAATATAATGAAGATATTACTTCATAGGCTTGAAGTCAGGAGTGAACGATATTCTTCAATTTCTTTTTTGAATCATTTAATGAGATTTTTTTTTCATTGTTAAAATGGTTAATTGATATTACTGATTTGACTTTATTGTAAAAAAAAAAAACTCATTTAGATTTAAAACTAACATAAATAATTGTCATTTAAAAAAGGCAGTATATCATGAATGCTTATTGAACTCTGATTTTTAATACATCCGCGTATCTTTAAGGTTGGGTTGGGGGTTATTCAAATTTCTTCAATTTTCCTTTAAAAAAATTCTGATTCTGCGTTGGTAAAAATAAATTCGCCGAAAAATAGTAGCTTGTTCTTTTGTAAGAAATAAGCGGGAATGCAAAACACAAAAACAAAATTTAAAAAATCCAGGTTTTGGTATCAACTATGGACTTAGAAAGAATCAAAGTTTCAGTTATCTTTTACAGATCATTTAAATACATGTACTAGATGCAGTGGGTAACAGAACAATGCAACGTTTGTCAAAATCTCGTACAGTAGGGTGCAGTGCTGGTCAGTGGGTAGGAACAGTGCTGTCCAGTAGAGTACAGTGCCTCTGTACAATGAATTAACAGAGGGGAACAGTCATTGTACCGAAGATGGCAACGAAATACCAACAGGTTTTTAATTCAGAAGTTAAAAGAGCAGCTATAAAGGAAATTGATTTTAAATGGTTAAAAAATATCATAAAGAACGAAGTAACATGAAAAACTATATCACATTCTATTTATGACGTAATCATTCTTTGAACTTGGCTTCTGGTCGACTACTTCCTGATCTAAAATTTCAATGATTCCATTGTTCAAAGACGACTATTCTAGAGAATCTTTTATTATATATTATTGATTTCTTTAAAAGCTTTTCGAGGAAAATTCATTTTTAATTTATATTTTTGCAGCTATAAAGAATTACGTAATAGGCTGCTGGTATATATAACAAAGTGTAATTGTTTCAGCAAAGCAAAGAAAAACTAAAGGCAATCATTTAACTCTATACACAAGTTTGAAAAAAACACAGAATGGTCCACCTTTTGATTGGTAAATATTTGAATGAAGTGACATTTACAACAGTACTCCTGTGTGTTGTATCTTTGTACGAGGGAGTGACATCTACGGTTGTTCCCGGTGAGAGGTATCGTGGTCCCGTTGTCCGAGTGTTGGAGATCATTGGACAACAGCAGTGTGTCCGGGAATGTAGACACAGGCCCAAGCTGTGTCGGGGAGTCAACTACCGGAAAGAGGATTTGTTGTGTGAACTCGTGTCGTCCATCGACAAAACGGAAACCAATCCCGACTATGTTAGAATTGAACTCAATCAGGTATGTTTTTATCTCTTCTGTTTTTGACCGGTCATTTATACGTAAGAAATGCTCATAACACGAGTTATCAATAACATTATATTGAAGATCAAACATTTTTAATATTGCTTGTTTTATTATACGTCCTTAGGTATTTAAGTTTGGTAAAAAAAGTGGCTCCTCATTTTTTAGGGGGAATAATAAATAATTGTTGTAAAAAATATTCAAGAGAATGATTTGGTCAAAACAGCTGTATCTTGTGTGTAAGAACTCTCAGATAGTTTAGAGGCTAGTTTGTTCAAATCAAAGCGTTTTAGATATCCGTTAATAATTTTTCTCTAATTTGTACATAATGTAATAAGTAATAAGGACGGTTATGTATATATTGAGTGAGAAATATAACTATCATAGAAATGAATGAAGTTAAGAAACGCTATTTTGCAAAATAAACATCAAAAACGAAATTTCTCAGGGTTAAAATGCACTGATTAACCAAAATCCCAGGTACGCTTTGTTACACCTCCAATTTAAGACCTACATGTACTGTATAATTCATCGCTCGCAAATTGAAGCCAGTAAAACGAGGAATAAATAAATGAAAATTTGTTCTTACTGTTGAGTATTGGTGAGTTTTATCAAGAGCAACATACAATACATTGCAGGAACATCTTTTAATGAAATATATGCAATTGAAAATCGGAACATTTGTTATTAGAAAACAAAACCAAACCTAACAAACAGTCACATATAATGTAAATGTCTACGTTAACCAAAGTAACGTACATGCTTTTATAATCAACCGTGACCGTCTTGTAGACTGTAAATGTACCAGAAATGAACCAGGAATGTCTGGCGTGCTCTTCAGACGATCAGTGCGTGACGCTGTCCAGTCAAAAAGTCCATTGTATTCGAGGTGGGTTAAATGTCGATTTTTTTTTATACAGACAATGCAAATCTGTTCACATAATATAAAATGAAAATGATAAAACAGTGATCCCCATTTCTTAAAATGATCAATATATTTGTTTCATTGATTTGTCTTTTGCTGCAACACAAAGAATCGGCGCATGCATATATTTTATTTCAAGATCAATAAAAACAAATCCCCATTAAGTTAAAAAGAAACAGGCATAAGTGTAGTTTATTACAACAAAAAAGCAATAGTCACTTTAGTACCATAACGTCTACAAATATTTGTCGAGGAGTCTCATATATGCATTAATTCAAGTTTCATAATGGAGTAGAAAAATCATAATATTGTAATGACGACCACCTCTCTGCAAAAAATATTTTCAAACACGACTAAGAGGCCTACAATTTTAGCAAAAAATTAAAGACCGTAATGAAGTGCATGGTTAGCCAAATAATACTTTTCTATTAACAGGTCTATTTGTTTATTTAGAAATTACAAAAAATGTTGAACTTTGTTCATAGAACTTCCTAATTCATTTTATTAAATCTATACTACTATGTTAAAATAATAGACTCGTTTTTTTAGACTATTATACCAAGAAATCGGAAGAGTACTGTCTTTTGTTTTATATAGTTTAAACATCACTGGTACATGAAGCTTTAAGATTACCAATTTGTTTTTGTTTTTCTCAACCAAGCTTCACTTATTAATAATCAAGGACGATTCCTTTAAAATATTCGGAAATCATCTGGATTTCTTTTATTTAACAATCTTGCACATGCGCATTACATTTACGCTAAATCACGGGAGGCTCTTTAGTTTATGATTCCACAATATCATGTTTGCATGGATAAACTCAGATACGATATTACAAATACATGTATATTTTCATAGAAAAGTTGTCATATATTTAGTTCATCAAAGGAAATACGGGAGATAACTGTCACTCAGTGCATTTAATATGAAAAATCCGCGAGAGTTTCGAATATCAACATGGTGTGTAAATTCGAAGCGAGTAAAAAATGTTGGTTAAAAAGTGTTGAATTCTTCATTAATATGAATTAAATTTATAGGTGAGAGATATTTTCAGCCTCAAAATGGTTTGTTATGAATAATTTAACTGTTATTTTCAATGCAAGTTTGGAGCGATTCTGCAATTGTTTGCTACATTACGGGCATGTGGGAGGCATTTTAACTGTGGCGATGGCCTGTCCCGAGACACAGATTATTTAAACTAAGCAGAGTGTAATGAAATAATAACATTAGTGTAGGCTTGAAGCTTGGTTATGTAAATGTCAACAATACGGTGTGTTAATGTTTCTATTTAGTAAATATCAGATATCATATGCAATGTCAACCCGTGCACGCACGGGTCCAAGTCTAGTGATTAATAACTAAATATGAACAAGCAAATGCAGACTCCATTATCTGGTTATACTTATTTTTATATAACGGGAATTTTTTTTTCTTTGGAATTATTTGCATCTTACTTTAAACCGATTCCAATACATTTACTGTTTCAATAAAATGGAATGTTTGCCTTATTTTTAATTCCTTTAACATTAAACTCTAAAATAATAAGATAATGTGTTCTTGTTGCTTTTATCACACAGTCTTAGTGTTCAGTAATAAGCCATGTATACATGTTTTTGAAATTATTGTCTAATTACATTGTTTTTGATTATATATCTGATAAATGTTTTAAAAGCTAAATTTATAATATTTTCAAGTTGATCATTGCTAAAATCTCTCTTTTCTTCGTTAATATTTGTTAGTCAGTTCTACATCATATTCAAAATTACACTTTAAAACAACAAGGTCCTCATTTTTTTAGTACTTTTGAGAAACACTTATCAAAGCCGTTGATTTTTTTATATTAACGGTCAATCTATTGTATTTCCTTTAAATTATCAATATATATCTGCATTTTTTGTAATATTGTTGACAGTTGTTTCCAACCTTGCGTTGCATAAGCCTGCAACACAATCATCAACGCTTACATGGACAGAAGCTGGGCTGACTTACTCTGCCAATTTGGCAGTTGATGGCAACAACGGTACAGACCATGCCGTAGACAAGTGTTCCAGCACCGAGGGTGGAGACACAAATCCGTGGTGGCTGGTGGATCTGAAAGCTGTGTATTCCATCACATCTGTCAGAATATTCAATAGAGGAATGGACAAGTGGGGAGAAGGTAAGGGTACAAAGTAACACTGTACAACGAAGTACCGGTATAGTCTACAAGTAACGACATCATAAACCAAAGTAGAGTAGTGTAGTACAGCTTTGATCACATCCGTGAAAATAAAACGGGAAAAACCTCTTTATCTCTTACTATTTTACTTTTAGCAAGGAGAAAAAAAACCAAAATATACAAAGAAAAAAATGGAATTTATGCAGTCTTCTGTATTATTAGTTTACAATTTCACAATAATATATGTGGACTGTTTTTGCATAGATGTGTCAAACCGGCTGCGGAATGTTACCGTCACTGTAGGGGTGACAGAGTCAGATGTCAACACTTCCTGTGGTTTCTTTGCTGGTCCCGGTACTCTGTCACAGCTGGTGGTCATCGACTGTCCGACATTACCACAGGGGAGATTCGTAAAGATCTCCATAACCACCGAGTTTCTCACTCTATGCGAAGTTGAAGTGTTTGGATACTCTGTCTAATTATAATTGCTGATGTCTTTTATCTAAATGATTCTCTTTCCGACCAATCAATTACTGTGTATTTCTAAATAAACGCAAGCATATTTTAAATCTCGCTTGTTTTATATGTGAGTTGAGTACTAAAGGATTAAGATAAAAATTCAGTGTCGTGATTTTAAATTCCCGCGATTTGAACTAAAAAGACGGGATCGCAAAATTACGTACTCGCATAAAATAAGGAATTCACAGAATGTGTATGTTGAAGTGAGGTTTTTAATAGCTTAATGTTCAGTTTTGTGACAAAATTCTATTCATAATTGCTTAAAGTGTTTGTTTTTTTATAGAACTGCATGCAGTTGATATAAAAAATGTGAAACGTTTTATAAACTATTATATTTGATTAAAAATTTAGTAATTAACTCTGAACAGTATGTGTTACGTTTTATTCTGTTCTGTTCTCTTTGGTTCAATAAAAAAATCAGCATTTATGTTGTTTTCTTTTTTAATTGCATTGTCCGATTTTTTTGGCTATAACAGTATTAAATTTTTTCCATAGAAACCAATAACTTTAGAAAGTTATATACTTTTGCCAATTTAAACCTGCAGAATCGGTCTCCTTTTAACTTTAAAGGAAATAGAAATAGTTTCATTTTCGCCCCCCCCCCCCCTAATGTTTGGGTTTATTTTGCCCACAAGGTATGTATCATCAGGTCTCATTGACCCTCTGATATTATTTTTATTATATATAATTTTAATGTAATATATCATTTCTCAAACTTATTCAAAAATAGTTCTTTTTGGTTAAATACCTTTTATTACAATTCTTGACTAAGTCTCTGTTTAACTTGTGTGAAGCGTTAACAATATCTTTTATTCAATAAATAAGACACGATAAGAAGTTAGGTACATATAACACCATTCGATGCCATGAGGAATTTTGGATAATTTGCTAACAAACAACTTTTACATAATCACATGACAATCAATTAAGAAAGCCTTTTGATGTCCCCTTTACTCAATTACAGATGTAGCAATAATCCAAATTTTAAAAATATATTTGATTAAATAAATGCAAAATCGTAATCATTGTAATTCGGAATTTTTAATTTTGTTCGGCGGTTTCTGTCGTAGCATACCAGACGACAAGTTCGACAATCGCTATGAATAGATTGAATGAATGACAAAGCAGTGATTGGCGGAACTGTGTTCATTATCGATACGTAGACATATTCAACACAACTGGTGTACCACTGTGCGATTGTATTAGGTAAGGATTGATTGGCGATCTTAGGAACACAATGCATGTTAATCCGAGATTCCTCTGACTTGGAACCCTGACCCGACGCCGCTAATTATTTTGGCGTGTGATATGGAGATATGGATAAAAATCAAACAAACTAGTTGTCACTGTATAAAGATATGTCATTTTGCACGTCTCTTTCACCAGAGACATAAATAACGTCTCTGCTTTCATGTAATAGGCCTATCTGCTTTTGGAAATATGATAAAAAAAAAATTTCTGTAGGCCCAGTGATGCTATTTTTCATGTGTATTTATGAATATATTCATGCAAAACTATCAGAAGTGAAAGCATGTATTAAGGCATATGTGGCATGTTTCTGCTAGGAATAATGGAAACTGCCCAACCACATATGCAGTAGCCAAATCAAGACTATTACATGTAACTTTGATCAGAATAATAAAATATGACGATCTACAGATGCGTACTATCGATATCAATTGATCGCATGATTGTGAGGGAGATTCAACGATTTATTCATCCATGTTATTAATAAATTGTAGTGTTTTGGGGGTATTTTTGGTTAGTTTTTTTTGGTTTTTTTTTCATTTTTGATGAATGTCGAAACAAATTGTTAACATAATAAAAACAATAATTGACCTATTTTAACCATTATGCATTTGTAAAATAAATACCTGAACAATCGAAAGTTTTCCCGTTTCTTTGCATTATTATTTCCTCAACAAGATCGGTGCAGAGTCTTTTAAAGTTTTCTATGTCATCACATTCTCCATTAATCATTAATTGTTGCACCGTAAAATCTGACTCTAAAACAAGTTGATTGGTTTGACACTCTATCTGAACGATCTGTACATTTACTGGACATACACGTACGTAAGGACAGTTCGCTATGCCCATTATGTTATTACATACACACGGGGGAGTGTCTAGAGACAGACTCATAAATGATTATTAAAATCATTATTAATAACAATTACACGCGGTAGAGATCTATTGAAACCAAAGGTAGAACTAGAATAGTCTGCCACCAAATTTTTACCGGTGTCATTCGACTTTGATATTTGACTTTCAGCAATGTCTATATTATAAACTCAATTTATGACATTTACTCGCATGCCCCTATCACTCAATTAGATAACAATACCCCATTGGTTTCTGTACCTTGATGACCTAAATATTGTTATGGAAAAAGAAAGCTTATTAACCCCTACATCAATGACACTCTGACCTTTGCTTTAAAAAAAACCACAACCCGACAGTTTGACTAGCAGTTGAAGGAGAGAGAGAGAGAGAGAGAGAGAGAGAGAGAGAGAGAGAGAGAGAGAAACTCAGAGGTCCCATACACCATTAGACAATCTACTATTGACACCACTTCAATATTTTCAAAGTAAGACATACTTCTATTACAAACTTCTTTAATGATTTAGAGAAAAAAACGCGGGGGGGGGGGGGGTACCATTCGGTGTCGTCAACAAAAATCAATAAAATGACTACATTAATTTTTTGTGTAGGGTGGATCCTCCGAATCCCTCTCTTTGTTGTTTACCGTATTCCCCCTCCCCCAGCATTCATGCTCGTTTCGTTCATTATACTTTTTAACCAATCAATTTTTTCGCATAATTCTGTCTTTAAAAAAAACGGATATAAAAATGAAAGATTTGGAAAAACTTCACCTTATTTCTTAATCGGAATTATTATTACCATGGCAAGGACAGTAATTTTTTGATTCGTTTTACTTATGACTACAATATTATTCCTATTTACTACAGATTAAAGATAATTTTAATTAAAATATTTTAATTCCTGCATTTGCAGCAAGAAAATTGAACTTGTAGAACTTTTACAACAAGCTCTACAATTGGTGGACATGTGTCCATGCCCGTAAGTAATGTTTTTTACATAATTAGAGAAAATATTTTTTGCTAATAAACAATCGTTGTTGTTTTAAACAAGTGTTCCCATACTTTATTTAAAAAAAAGTTTGTTCATTTACTTAAATTTCTGTTGACCTTTTTTTAAAGCCACAGCAGCTAGACGAGGTGCAAGAACTTCGTAAACACCCGCACTGTAGGTTTCAATATCTTTTTATATCGTTATTTCAAAATTTCTTCAATTTGACAGTTCGATCATGACTAGATTTTGAGTTAAATGAATAAAAATCATCCTTTTTTGTTTCATTTAGATCAACACCCATTAATGGTAAAAATGACGGGTCGGTAATCCTAATTTTTTTACATTCTTAATATCAATTATATGAATAACATTAATAATTAAAAATGAAATCTCTTTAAAATCATTAATTTAATATTTTTTAAAGATCCCAAACAACACCCATTGCCCCCAAAAGAGATTGGTAAGTGTAATATCAATTAGAATAATTATTTCATTAGGGAAAAGGAGTAGTCTGATATCAAAGCAAATATATCTAACGCGTTCGTCTCTCTTTTCTCAGTAAACCAAGAAGACTCATCAGAGGAGAAGATGGGTCCTTCTTTTCTCCCATTGGGTTAGATTTTATTTTTTATTTTTTTATCGCTCACACACCATTTTTAATTCAAAATGTTGAAATTTAAAAAGGTAATTTCAATTATTTCATAAAACTTATATATATATCAATATACTGTTGTTTTTTACAGTAGAGTCCACCATCTACTTTGACTCGTCGTAGGTTTTAGACTTCTTTATTTCTTTCGGATAGACTATCGATTTTTTTATTCTAACAGAATTCGAGTGAAAAAAAAATCACTAATATTTTTCACTACTATTTTTTTTCTCAGTTTGGAAGTTCTAGCGATTCCGATGTAAGTTTTTTTTTGTATACACTACCTAAATTATTTAAAAAAATATATATTATTTCTTAGAATTCGTTCTCGTTTCTAATATAAAACTTCTTTTATTTCATCGCAATGATAGCGACCTCTCCCAGTCTACCGAGGAGACACCAGTGTAACTTCATTCACTTACATGTACATATTGTCTCTCATTTCATAATTGTTTTGGAGGGACGCCTTTTTTATATAACAATTTATATTTCAGATCACAGGAGGACGGCGTGGAAAAAGAAAAAGAATCATTGTTGAATTTAAATCTAATAAATTGTATATGTGCTCTTTTTTTAAAAAAAATGTGTTGGTTTTTTTCCCATGTCATATATTAATTTTTCAATACGAGAAAAATTTGATAAACTTTACTAAGAGAGTACTGTAAACATATTATATTTAGTGTGTATGATATTTGGCGGAAAGGAGTTTTTGAACAAGTAGGCGTGGATTTGATTTAGCTTATTCCTGAATATTCCTATTTATTTACATGTGTGCATGACATTTAGCAATGAACTTGATTTAGCGGAAGCTACCATGTACACTACGTCAAAAATTCCAATAAAAATACAAGGGGCCAAATATAATACGTTTACGGTAATTACTCTATAATTTTACGACTTGCGGACATGTCACTGAACAACAGCCATGCGCGGATGTAGAAAGAGGGAGGGGGTGAGTCAAGGATCCCCTGCAAAATTCTATTTTTCTTATATTAAATTACATTATAAAATTTCCAAAAATATGCCTCGTACAACCGGACAAGTTCAAATAACCGTCAGACTAGCCTACCCCCCCCCCGGATTTTTTTTTGGATCCGCCCATGTCATTCCTTTCTGTTCATATTTAAATAAAAAAAAGAAAGTACCGAAACAACGTAAACATTTTTTAATTGTATTAAACACAGACGTTCAGGGTACATGAAAAAAGTGTCGAATTTACAAAAAATAAATATAAAATATTTATATTAATACAAATTAAAAATATAGTTTATCAAAAGACATATAAACGATGTTGGGGGTGGCTGACATTTTATACCATCTTGTTATAATTGATTATGAAAAAATTAAAATTAAAAATATAATTCGTCATATTTGAAAAAGAAATGTTAAGACCTTGTTCATGTTATCATGTAAAAAATACATTGCTATTAAAAAAAACAGAGATTACCTCTTTGCGGGGCGGAGATTATATCTCCGCGCTGGAGGCGCCCGCGGTGGTTGCTGTGGTAGAGACCTAGCTGGAGGCGCCCGCGGTGGTGGTTGTGGCAGAGACCTAGCTTGGGGTGGCGGTGGTGGCGTTGGCCTTTTGGTGCCTGCCTGGGGCTTTGGGACGGTCACTGGACGGGTTTCCATTTGAAACTATGTATAAAACAAAAGACAAAAGTATGTTTCTATGCTACAAAAATTTTACTGGGAAACTTTACATGCAAACTGAATTTAATATGACTCAGAATAAATGATTTAAGATTTTCAAAAATATTAATATAAAACAAATAAGTACACACACGTTCTTTTGGAACTGTTTCCAACGTCTTCCTCTTAACTCGGGCGCAACGACTATGGAACTTCTTCATTCTCACCCGAACAGGAGGGCCAGCGCAATCGATACAATACTGATCTCTAAAGCTTTAATTAAAAAACAATGACATTTGATATATTTTCTTGTTGAAACCAATACAGTAATGTATTTTAATATTGTAAGAATATCAATACACTTTTTTTAATCGTTGAGTGACTTATGTCTTACATACACAAAACTTTCAGTGTCAGGTATTAATATATCATGTGAAAAAGGAAAAATTCTTGAACAGGTATAATTATAACATGATGGAATTAATTGAAAGAATAAAACCATGCAAAACTAATTATTAATCAGATAAATATAAGTTTTAAAAAAGATTAACATAATTACTTTGATTACTGAATGGAATAGTGTTCCTGAAGGTTGATGTCTGGCTGTTAATCTGAGTAGTGGGAAAGAGGATGGGGAGGGGTAGTATGTGTTCTTACCAAAGTAGTAAGGGGGGGGGGGGGGGGTTCTAGCACAAGTAGTTTTGCGGGTGGGGCGAGGGTAGTATGAGTACTAGCCTGAGTAGTTAGGGGGGTGGTAGTGTGTATAGTAGACTATGTAGTCTTAAGGGTGTAATAGTGTGTGTGCTGACCTGAGTATAAAGGACAATGGAACGATGTTCACGAGACTGGGAATAGATTGATGTTTGTGGTTATGCTAGGGGTGAATGCTCAAGTACATAACAGGGTAGTAACCAGGGGTTTGATTAACACGTTTGTCCGTTCACTGTCAATCGTTTAATATGCTCGTCGAAGTTGAACGATGAGGGATTGTATCTGAAGTAAACGAACAACTAGAAACAATATACATGAGCAAAAATACCAAAGTACTATTCTTCGGCGTTTGTAATGAAAATAACAAGAAAAAAAAAACAAAAAAAAACAAGAAAACAAATAAAACGAATAAATAACAAGAACACAAATAAATAACAATGTCAATACAAAACCAACTCAACAAACAATGACTTACATTCATCGGACTCCTGTACCCGCATTCTTGGAGTGATAAAATGCACTGAAAATAAAACAGAATCATAAATATTTCATCAAAAAATATATGACCGTATTATCATTTCGAACACATGTAATGCAACCGTTATTTACCTGGCGGGCACACAGCACGGCCGTTAATTAGGCGACAGTTCGTATCCATGCTGGTCCGATCGAGTTGCTGGTTAGAAAATGAAATTGTCGAAGTTACATTCCTTGTAGTCAGCAGTATTTTACGATATTGCGATTGGTCGAGATTGCTTCAAACTCACAGGGGGCGGTGTTTTCTCACGCAGTAGAGTTCCTCAGGATTAACCACCTGTTAAAGAATGAAAGAAAAGATAGACAGAAAAAACATTCCTTGTAGCTAGCAGCATTTTCTACAATATTACACTTGGTCGAGATTGCTTCAAACTGACAGAAGGTGGAATTTTCTCACGCAACCGTGTCCCTTAGGTTAAAACACGATAGAGAATGAAAGAAAAAATCTCCATTGTGTTGTGGGGTTAAAAATCTCCATTGTCTTGTGGGGTTATAAATCTCCATTGTTGTGTGGGGTTAAAAATCTTAGGGGGACAGGTGGGACAGGTACAGATACTCCCCATTGTTCTCCTATTGTTCTTTTTTAAACAATAGCCCATTGTTTTGTGGGGTTAAACAGACGCCTATACTACTCATGATTATATAATGTAGATGCATGTTGTATTGAATAAGGTTTCTTTTTAAAGGTGGTTGAACAACAATTATCCCCTAAAAGGTCAGGTAAAGATGTTTTACTATGGAGAACCCTGTAAATCTGTGTTTACCAATGGAAATTGGAAATGAGGGGTTCACTTAAATGGCCATATTTTGATTAAACCTCAATGGAATTTGCAATATGTGGCATTCTTTTTTCTCAGAATTGCAATAGCTTTTTTATTCTAAGACAAACCGTCTTTTCATAAAATGTTGGTGTACTAAGTTAAAGGTACGAGGAACAGTTTCGGATAAAGAACCGTCAATATTTTTGTAAAATTGATAGTGACTGTACTTGAAGATTTACCAGTGTTGCGTAGATTCATGAAATGAATTTTAATGTTTATAAATAGTTTATGGATTTCTCTTGTTTATTTTTAGCTTAAATTTTCAAACAAATTTTTGTCAAAAATTTCTCGGCACCTATTAATAGCAGAGGCTTAAAATTTTAACCTCTTTGTGTAGGCATGCCGTATGATGGGATCCATTTTGAAAAAAATAACGTCAACTCCCTGTTAAATATCGACTGCTTATTTTGTATATTCAGATCAGAGCGGGGGTATCACTTTTGAGTATTTGCTCACAGATATCTTGTTTGTTTGTAATGAATTGACCTTTCAATTATGTTTCTTTTTAAAAAAAACCCTGATATTTGTTGTTACCAAGAATAATTGCATGATGTAACCTGTACATCCCTATAGAAAAGATCTGTGTTGCAAAATGTGACATACTGCAAATAACTTGATGCCTTTTATATTAAGGGGCATGGTCACGATTTGGCTCAATTTTTTTTTCTCTTTTTAATGTTTACAATGACTTAAATAGGCATTTCTAATAATCAACCAAAAATTTGAGTGTCAGTCGTGGAGTTATAAGCGAAATATAGAGCTCACAATTTTGATAATGTAACCAAAGCTGAGGTCATGATTTTGTTTACATTTTAAATGTTGAGGAAAATGTTCAGGTTTAGACCAAAAATGAATGTTACAAATGCTAGGAACTGTTTCTTCAAGTTAAAAACGAATTAGTAATTAGAAAACTCAGCTTGAAAAAGAACCTTTATCGGTATATTGAACTTATGTAAACAAAAACATGGCACGAGCCTTATTTCCATTATATTTTATTGAAAATGACTGTTTGAAACATGATTTTTCATAGTGTTCACCAAAAGTTTGGCCCCACCACACCGAATCAAACAAAGCTGTTTTTATGAAGCATCAATAAAAATATTTATATCTTGAATTTCATAATCCTGTAGGCACCTTGCATGTACAAAATCTTGATCTTAAAGAAGCTTTGTTTAATATTCTAGATTTTAAAGTAAGTTATGATAATGTCGTGTGTTGTAAAAGGTGCATAGAATAAATTTAAACAAAACCATTGAATTATTGTGAAATTGTCTATAGAAGAATTGAATAAAATAACTCTGAGTAAAAGGACATTTATTTAAGTAATGATGTAAACTTATGTATTAGATTACTAGTTTGATGAAACAACTCATCAATTTTCTGAATTTGATCCTATGAAATATTTTAAAAAAGTTAAAGTATTAAAAATTAATTGATGCACTGAAGATGAATAATATTTTTGTTCTGAACTTGCTTATAAGAATTTAAGTCTTAATTTGTTAAATGAGTAACTATATTAGATTGTAATGATATTTGCATTACATTTATCTATAGAAGATTATGCGATAATGAATTACTTTTATGATCATACGATTCCTAACTTTAAATGGATGTTTAATTTAAAACTTGATTGTTTTCTGAACATCATATTATTTAGTTTTAACACAGTCTTGCTCAACAAAGAGTGCAAAGTGTTGAAAAAAAAGTTTGGTTAAGAATCACTTTGTAACTGACAGACTGCATTATATTTTGCTGAATTAAAAATTCAGCTTTGAGCTTTGATTGAATGTAGACTGGTCATTCAAGGGAGAATGAAAGACATTGACTAAAATGTTCCACATTGTTGTAATTCTCTTTGACTTTTGCTCAAGAATTTTTGAAAACAGTACAATTAATGTTTTAATTTCTATGTTGTTTTTCTTTTTGTTATTAATTTCAGGTAGCAAGAGCTGTAAGCATTGTACAACGCTTGCCAACATTGATTCTGATTCACCTGCCTCAGAATTGTTGAAAACAATGACCAGTGATCGATACAAAGCGTAAGATGATAAATACTACTGGTGTATGTAAACTCATTTGTAAATATTGAATGAATAGAACAAATGTTTTAATCTTAAAATGTATTCCTTTTTTTAGAAAGACTTTGTTTGAGGTAGAAATCGACATTTTTTTGGTGGGAAAAGGGGAGGTAGTAAAAGAATCAATTCATGACTTCAATGGAGAAATTCATTTAACGCATCCCTTAAATGATGGCAAATTTGTTCAGTAACAACGTGCTTTGGTCAGAGGGCAGATGATTCATTCAAAATCATATCGAAAGGTGACTCAGAGGAATAGCTACACTACTCTGTATAACAATGATGGTGAAGACCAATTTGGTGAGGTGCTGTGTTTTGGTGTTATCGAAGATTTCTGTACCAAAAATAGTCACAATTATAACTTTGTTCTACCTTTCCATGAGGTTAACATCAACATTGTAAAGGACAACACAACAGGCAAATGTTGAGTCACGTTATGTCCGCCGTCACGATATGTGCGGCACTTATTTGAAAAAATCGTCACGTTATGTCTGCCATCACGAAATGTCCGCCACTTTTTTTTAACACCGTCACATTATGACCGCCTCCGTATAAATTTCATTATTTTTATTTTTAATCGCCATTTAAGTTCGATGTTACGAAATATTCGTCTATCTTAAACAAAATTACTCATTATGTCCGCCGTCACTGAACATATTTGTTTGCTTATTCGGTCAGTATGTGTTAATTCAATCGCGACCGAAAATCTTGTGTCGCTTCTCAGAACATATGTAATTGAGTAACAGTTGGAAAGGTGCTTTTATAAACAATAAGACTATTATTCGAAGTCAAAAATCTTCACATTGAAGATGTGAAATCGTAACCTGAGAATGTGGCTAATAAATTAACCTGTTAAACACGCTAAACTTCTATAGTTATGAACAGAATAATTCATAATGTATTATAATTAAAAGTTTGAAGTCAAAGGAAATTTTGTTCTTGGGAAATACGACTACATTATGAAATGCAGTCGATCGCCATAGAAATCATCAAAGTACTGCAAGTGTCGACAGATTTCTTATTTCTTTGAAAGACCATGATAATTCACTTGAGTTGCAGACTATAATATAGCGATATATCTGCCTCTCAAAAATATATGCGCTTCTTAAAGTTACACTTAAGGGAGATATATGTGCGCTATTGGGGATTGTATTTATTGCTAATTGTATGAAAATTGAAAAAAAAAAAAACAACTTTTAAATGAAGTTGTGTATTATGAGGTTGTAATGCAACTTAATTTACTTACAAGGTTAGCTACAGCCAGTGGAATACTAATTTTAGTAATAATTAATTAATACCCAATATATTAAAATACAAGATAAATAGTTTCCAGAACTATAATACTATGCATGTGTATATGAAGGTTGCACCCTGATTTGTATGGCTGTAGGTGGGGAGGTAAAGGTGTATCGATGTACATACAATGTATGTCTGCATTTACGGATTCCGAACCATGGCTACATAAACAGCACCATCTGGTGTAAAATTTAGATGCTCGCTTTTGCATCAATTCTCCCGCTGATCTTTTTTTTAGCTGATTATATATCATTTTGAATGCCCAAGTCTACTCGTATCATTAAATTATATCAGACGACACACATTTCCCTGTAGAAAAAGTTCAGAGAGGCCATCAATTTTGACTAATTACTTAATTTTGTCATCACGTAACAATTCTAAACTTGCACATAGTCTTCAAAAATTTAGGAAGATTTAAATAAAGAAGTTATCCCAGAGAAAAAGTTACGTGTTTTGTAGGCGGATTCGGTTTTTAAATAAAAATAAACAATTCCTGATATGAATCATGAGTACATACTGTTTATAACAATGCTTGCTACCCTTTGAAAATTTAAGTTGCCATTAAACATCTCATTTTTTAAAGAATGTTTGAAACGATTACACAAACTGTGTTCAACAAATAGTTTTCATAAAACATTTTCTTCCTTTCTTTTTCAAAACACGTTTTATATACAGGCTTTCAATCACAACACGTTTTTATAACAAAAGCAGAACTGAAAGTATAGTCATTATAATCGTTTGACACCATATCACATATATTTTCAACCCGCAGCAACAACGGAAGACCTACTCGTGGTTTTGCCACGAGCTCTGCTCTAGTTACATTACTGTTCATAAGCATTGCAGCTATCAAGAAGTTAGGTTTACTGTTTATATAAACTTATCAAACACTGAAGTTGGACCCAAGCATTGTCCAGGAACCCTAGTCAAAACAATTGAGTTTTAAAGAATATTTTTGGTCTTTGTTTTTTCCTGTTGATCTGGCTTAAATCTTATTGTGTACATTGTAACCGTCTTTACAAGATTTTAAACTGGACTTAAATAATATAAATAATCTTATTGTCTCTGTAACATTTTGCAATGGACCTTTTCTTTTTGTCGGCAGAAAGTCTTTGTTGACGAGATACCTGGACCTCTGGCAGTGATTTAGTTGGGGGTAAGTTTGGGAGGTTGTTGTTGATATATCTAACTCATTACTTATATTCTGTGTCCATTGTCACAACAATACGGCGAGCTTAACATATTGAAATGCTCAAAATGTTAGCTTTGGGGTCAAAAGATCATTACAAAGTTGCAGAGAAGATAATTTAAACATGGGGAATTTCAAAGAGCTTCTCGATTTTCGAGCATCTTGTGGTGACAACCTGTTGGACGATCATTTGAGATCCTGTAAAAAAAATGCGACATACGTATCAAAAGCATCACAAAATGAACTACTTTTCTGTATTAAGAAGTTCATACAAGATACAATTGTGCAGGAGGTTCGAGATCAGCCGATAGGTCCATACTTTGACTATCAGTGTGATGAGGTGACTGACGCCGGTAACTGGGAACAGCTCGGTGTTGTAATTCGGTATGTTGTCAATGGGAAGCCTATTGAACGGCTTATAGAATTTATAGAGTGTGAGGAAATCACTGGAATGCAAATATGTGAATCCTTTATCTCGTGTATGAATGCAGTTGGTCTGGATCCGAACTCATGTCGTTCCCAAACAATGGATGGTGCTGGAAATATGTCTGGAAAACATTCAGGGTGTGCAGCACGATTTAAAGACCAATATCCTAAAGCTGTATATCATTATTGTAGCTGTCATGATCTGAATCTTGCCATCAGTAAAAGCTGTTTAGACACATTAAAGAAGCAGGGTATATTCTTTAAATATTCACCAAAGCGCACGCGAAGGCTGGAAAGGGCTGTTGATGAAATCAACGATGAAAGAACTGAAAACAAAATTGACAAGAAGTTTAATGTTTTTTTCAGAGACCAGATGGGCAGAGAAACACATCGCCCTGCAAACATTTTAAGAGATGTATCAGCCAATTTTGCTATGTTTAGAAGCAATTTCGTTAAGAGAAAGAAACTAGGATGCAAAGGCGGTTGTGGAAGCAAATGATCTCGTAGCAAAATTGTCAGATTCACAATGTATTGCCTCCTTTCAAACAATCCGGAATTTCTTTAAATACATGTCTGGACTTAGTAAGAAATTACAAGGAAGCAGCTTGGATGTATTGGAGGGATACAGAATGGTCGCACATGTGCGCGAGGTTATATCAGGGTTGATAATGAATATGACAATGTCTTCCATCGCATGGAGGAGATTGCTCAATAAACAGACGGTGGGTGTCATGATTTTTTAATACAACAACTCGACTTTCGGTTTTCAACCTTGGCTCAACAAAGTGCTCAAGCATTGTGTCTGGTGCCCTCAATTCTCTCTCGTTTGAACCAGGAAGTTTTACATGCTATAGAAACCAGCTTTGGGTCAGACATGCCAGACCAATCTTCATTTCTGCAAGAGTTATGGAAGCAAATGTGGAGTCATCAAACAGATCAGCCAGAAACACTTTCAAAGACACTTCTGGACGATAGAACATGCCGAACCATGTTTCCAAACATCACCAAAGTTATTCATTTACTACTTTTAACGTCAGTAACATCCAGTTCTGTGGAGCGGGCCAATTCATCTTTACGATTTATTAAGAGTTATCTGCGCTCTACGATGGGAGGAGAGCGATTTAATGCTCTTATGCTTTTGTTTATACATAAAGACATCAAGGTAGATGCCAGTAAAATCATTGACATATTTATTTTCAGAAATCCAAGACGGATGTTGCTTGAAAATCCAACTGGTGATTAAAAGAAATGAAAACTGTATCTTGTTTGTTTATTTTCATTGCTTATTTCATCTTTTAAAAGTGTACATTACTAAAAAAAATACCTCTATTTTGAGCCTGGTTTTACCTTCAAAATACACGAAAACCCAGGAGATTACAGGGCTCTCGCAGGTATGATAAGGCAACTGTCAGCGATCAAATTCCTCTGATCGATATGACGTCACAATAAGCAGCATGATGTCATATTTGACTCAGAAACATGTCGATTTTAACTTTATCTCTGGTTTAAATTATAAAAATTACAGGCATAAAATATCACTAGAAACTCTTCTAACTGAATATAGCATCGATTTCTCTCTATTGCGTATAATTATCATTGATGACGTCACAAGCATGTTTAATAGAGAAGATCATGTCGGTAGACAAATCATCGGAATGCAGTGTAAACAATGCCAAAATAAGACCTATTTAATACAGATACCTAAGATTTAGATGAGTGTCAGTTAGGATATAATCAGGATAATACAAGCATGGATATTTTGTTTTATCAGCGAGTGTTATCCACATGAATGTGTCGCATAATACCAATATATCAATTTTCCATATTACCATATGTTAAGGGGACTGTACATAAAGAAGGAGAAAAAGTCCCAATTTCTATCAAAACGTCGTATTTTTTCAAATTCATTGGCCCTGGCCCCAGTACCAAAAATGGGTGTGAGAGGCCTGAATCAGCAGATGCTGATTCCTTATTCGATCACTAATACGACGCCATGCCAAATTTTGAATCATTCTTAAGCCGTCCTATCCTGTTTGTAACTTTTACAGTTAAAAAAACCCATACCCAATGTCATAATAAAAAAAATTCTCTGTTTACACCCAATGCATGTAAAGTTATTTTTCCTGCAGGTTCTAAACAATTTGCAATTTTGAACTATCATACTATAATTGTTTCATGCAGTGGACATATTTACTGTACTATAAACAATGGTAGTTATCATGGTAAATACTTATAGTATGAACAAAGCGCTTGGGGATAATTTTCGAACAAAAAAATCCTAACAGCTCAACAGCTACTAGAACATGTAGAACCAGGCACACTAAGTTGACTAACAAAAGAAAATCGTCACATCCTAGTTTTCAGTAACTTCTAAAAACTTACTTGTCATAATCCACTACTAAGGGGTTTTCTACATCTTCTTTCAGCTTTCTGATGACTTGCCTTACAGCTCTCTATAAGTAAAAACAACTCGTTAATCGCTGGGTTTGTCTACAAGACCCAGTCTACACCGGATATAATGTGAATTAAACTATAAAGTGTAAAATCGGATGCCTTTTATTTCCGAACAAAGTTGACGATATATTTAATGGTGATCTGATAGACTGATACGATGTTTTAAAAATCGATTTAAACAGGTATCAAAAGATTATTGTTGCCAATAGTCGCTAATATACTCATCATGAGACGAAATGCGACTGAAAAGCACATGAGAAAATGGCGCCAAGTCTTTGATGTTTGAACGATCGGCAATATGCCGAGGAAATCAGTACATTTGATGTTTGTTCACAATTTTTAGAATTGCAAAATATCAATGTTGTTCTTATGATAATAAATTTATCGATTCTTGTTCCATTTACCGAGTTTTAAGCAGTAACTTTTTAAAACTGAAATCAAACAAACCAATGGCGCCATTTTTTTCTCCAGCCGATCTAGCTACTTTAAAACTTACTTGAATTCCGTCGGGCATCTTGAGGGCCTTCTTGCTCTTGGACGAAAACATTTCCCTCAGATGAGCCAGCTCAGACAAAACACGATCAGCGGTTCTCTGGTCCATTTCTAACGTCGTACAACTTTGAGTTTAAATTAACGAGTAACTGGGCTCTGAAACTGGACCCGAAGATGGACCTGCGAAAACGAACAGCCAATCAGAGCTCAGTAAAGGAATTGTGGGATTGCTTCATTTATGTATTTTTTCATTATGTTTTTTTTAATGTAGAATTCTAACTGTATTTATGATCTTTAATTTTGATAATATGATATCTTTTTAACAGTTTCAATATTTTGAATTAAAGTCTGGCAAGCAACAATTTGCCAATTATCATTATTTATATCAAATTGTTCATAAATACATTATTATTTTACTCTAATGTGTACCAGTTGCATGGAACTCTATATATTCTAGTTTACAATCATTTCGTATCGTCTAAGTAAATTAAAGGTTATCGTAAATATGCAGTGGCAATGGAAGCAAATTGAAAGTGGGGACTGGACTAATCCTCTGAAATCTTGACAAGCAAAAAAAAAAGAAGAAGAAAAAACATTAAAAAAAACCCTAATCTTCAAAATCATGAAAATCCTAATCGGGGGGGGGGGGGGGGGGGGGGGGGGGGGCTTATATACCTACGACTCAAACTTCTCTATTATATCTCTGCTGCGAGAAATGCAGTGCAAAATGAAAAATGAACACAATGCAAAAACAGAAATGAACATGAATTTTATTCATTTTGGTCGTTGAACACAACATAAATTTGTGAACCCACCATCTTTTTTACACAAAAGCACATTTTACAGTATCTTTAACCCTTCATATTCCACAATGACAGTCATAATATTGGTGATTCCACCAATTTCATTCATTGATTGTTTCACTTACGAAAACACTTGATGGGTCCACCAATAATAAGATAATGGCGATTCTGTTATTTAAAACTGCATCAAATATATCAAATACACAGGACTCTGGTGATTCCACCAATTTTATTCATCGACTATCTCACTTTCAAATAAACTTGGTGGGTCCACCAATAATAAGATATTGGAAATTCTATTATTTTGAAAAGCATAAAATATCTCATTTACACAGGCCCCTGGTGGTTCCACCAAAAATCAATTGTGAATTTGTCTGTATACAGTTTTGTATTTCATTCAAAGAATTGGTGAACCCACCAACAAAGCATTTTGCAAACATTGTTTGGTGATTCCACCAATAGTCAAAGAGGTAAAATTTTCTAATATGTCAATAATATATCAATATATAAATACTACACTGAACAAATTTAGGAACTTGTCCAAATTGTAAATGCTGTCGCTATTTCAATACTTGGTGGATCCACCAATATAAAATTGTGCGAAATGTGAAATGAAACTAGAGTTCCAAATTGGTGGACTCACCAAGAAATTTTAAAAGTTTAAAAGCTGTTAATAAATCGCTGTGTTAGATAGAGCAGGTTTGGCAACCAAAAAAGATGAAAATTTTTGCTTCTATACAAGACAAGAAAGTTGGTGAATCCACCAGAAAGATCACATAAACATATTTTTAGTTTTCGCTGATGCAGACTAGTGGAATGAATTTACCTTGTTGGACTCACCAAAACAAGCACTTTCACTTTAGATTTACATACTTGGTGGATCTACGGTGACTTATTATCCAAAATAGATTACATAGCTGGTGCATGCACACACAAAAAAAAATCCCTTAAAAACACTTTGTTTATCAGTCAAATAATAATTATATAGATTTGTCGGAGTCTGCTCTTTCTGTGGGTCAAAATTCGTTTTCCTTTTTAACAGGATTATCAATGACAGAAAAGAATTTTATTATAAAAGATAAAAGCAAAAATTATCATCACTAACTACTAGGTGCAACTTATAAGGATTTCCACCGATGGTAGGTGTTGTAAATAAACTAGTCACCGTCACCATTCATCATTTCAATAATTCGTTGATTATTATCCCGTAGAAAATCACCAATACTACTTTCTGGTCATGTTTTAAAGAGTTCTCGAATTATCGTCATACGCATTGTGTGTCTTTCCTCCTCAGGCTTTTAGATGGAGGTGGTGCCACAGGGATTTTATGTGTAAACCAACACAGCGATCTGTAAAAAAGTACAAAACTAATTACTTTACTGGATAATTATAAAAATGGAAAGAAATTTTCAACTTTCTTTTTGATATGATAAACTTTCACAAAGATGATTTTACTTGATTTTGTCAGCTCAAGTACAGAGAAAATGAAAGAAAATATAATCACATAAAGTCAATGTAGAGGTCATGCGTTGAAGTTTAAAATATTCAACAAAATGTTGATATCACGAACAAAATTGCATAAAGAAAACTAGGTACTCTGTTTCAGTTTCGTATATAAATAATGACAATAAATAATAATCAATATGTAATCAATAAATGTTTTAAAAAGTGCTAGTCTCTCATGATTGCAAATAATATTTCCTAATTTGTTTGCTGGAAAGATAGTTTTACATAGGTATTGTTTCATGAAGTTGGCTATAGAATACATATTTTAACTAAACAACCCCTCCAATTATCATGGGGCCGGAGAGCAATTGTACCGGATTAAATGAAAATAAAAATGGTATATAATGCTTCATATTTCACTTAATTTGCATTACTTCTCGTATCAACATATCTAAGAACAGAATTTGGCTCTTCCTTAGCACATTGTATTGTATTAGACCATGACCAGGCGTCTCAGTCCGTACCCGCTTCACCCGAATTCTATACGAAATGCGAGAAAGAATTACGTAATAATGGCAGCCACCAAGTGCCTCTTGGACAAACGAAAAAGCTTTCATTCAATACATACAAATATTCCGTTTGCCTCGTGGTTATTTTAACGTCAACCGACCTTGTGACCGACAAGGCAACTTGTCATCTAACGCCTGGCTATTCTACTTGTCGAGGTCACTTATTTAAACAAAAAGTTATTGCAACTTATCACTGCACAGTTCTCTACCTAATGTTACATTTTAATCAAATTATACAGATTATACCACAGTGATATTTTTTTTCTGCGTACATGTACTTCTTCTGCATCTTATATTCAGTTTATTGAATATTAGACAACATAGCTTACGCTTTCAATATTCATTCTTACACTTTAATAGAAATACAAACAACCATATATGTATATTGGTGAAAATATCTGGCATTTGTTCTATATTTACACCCACCAAGTATGATTACCTCAAATTTTAACAGAAAGGATGACTGCACTTCAGGACATGCGATATTTGCGAGAAAATAAACTTTAAAAACAAGAATGTTCTTTAAATTGCAGAAATGGTCAACATCTAAACTGCAACTTTACGTAATTAGGTTAAATGAAAGTATGTGTTAACAAGTACGAATTTGTTTTATAGGCGCGGGTCATCACGATTACTTGAATATCTTTACGAAAATGAGGACACCCACTTTAACACTGACTTCACACAAAATCAGCGCATGTTTGTCTATTGTATTACGTTTAACAGTAGTTGTATATTTGCATCATCAAAGTTATGTCAAAGGGAGATTAATAAACAAACATGCGCTCATGGTTTTAATGAGAAAAAAACTGCTTCTTCTTACTTCCGCTTTACCCCCGTTGTAACCAAGGGTTAATGCATGTTGTATATTATATAAATCATCACGTGATTTCTCACCTCAGGTAACTTTGTGAATGCAAAATTCTATCACATGACGTGTAAGATAGCATTTTGTGTGCTTACTAGGACAATATTTTCAAGAACGTTAAGTTGTCAAGCATTGATTTAAAGGGACTTGGACACGATTTAAGCTCAAATTTCTCAAAATTTAATTTGTCATATTTAATGTCTAAAATAATCAGCATGGGTGTTTTTAATACTTTGTCAAAATTTGAAAGTCCAATATCGAGTTACAAGCGAGTTAAAGAGGTAAAAATGTTTTGTAAACAAAGCTTGAGCCTTGTTATTGTTTAAATATGTGTTATAATGATATGTTTCAATCTAATGTTACTTTTTGTTGTTGGTAAAATTATTTATGAGCCAATTGAATGAGTTTATCTTGTTTCCACAAGATATTTTGTCAAAGAAATTGTAATTTCTTTACTTTATGTTATTTGTAAGCAAATATAAGACTCGAGCTTTGTTTACATAACAACGATTTCTTTCCTCTGTCTCCCGCTTGTAACATAACTTCTAACATTCAAATCTGGGTGAATCGTTCAAAATACACAAGAAAACTATTTTAGGTATACAAATCAAAATAAAATTTTCATCTGAAATTGTGTCTAAGTCCTTTTAAAGTCTTCTGTACTTACATAGGCGTGGTCTAATTCTTGAAACCATATTAAATAGTATTCTTGTACCATATATAATAGATAGGGTTATGGTGAAAGAGTGATCTCATAAATTTTATACATGGCATTGTTATTCATGCTAGTATAATATTAGTACCATTCTGATGTCAGCTCCACCTCTCATGGACATTAATATCAATCGTATGTTTGATCAAGGGCAGATAAGCAAAACATCTCCTTTTTTCGAAAGTTATAATGAGAAAAACATAGAAAGAGCTTAATGTATCACAGTCATGATAAAAATTGACTAGACTTTTTAAAAATTTTAACAAAAGTGGAACTAGGTTAAGAAATAAACGCAACAGAAGCGACCAAAAGGGGCCCAAAACCCGGCGCCAACTGCAGTCATCCTTCATGAAATATATAGCTATGTAGACACTCACATAACTGAAATCTACCCAACCCTCTTAGCAATTGGTCAAAACCTACAGTGACATAGGAAAAATCACGGACTGCACGAAATAACCATATACATATACATCTTACTGATGTATATGAATTGTAATTTAAATAGTTTTTAATTACTTTTGACAATCATTTCATCAATTTGTTAAATAATGGTGTTTATACAAACAGAAACGAGGGTATGCTTACTTTGATGATTCATACAGGTTATATGAAGGAAGCGAAAATTGCAGAAAAATTTCCTAAACCCGATAACGCGAATTCTAGCCACACCCTGCGATAAGAAACCCTACCCTGTGGTTGCTGAATTCATAATTTTGGACTTTATAGTCTTTCTTAAAATTCATTCAGTTTCAGTAGAGAAAAAAGAAGAAGAGTTTCAACCATTTTATGTGTATATTAACACTGCATGACCATATTGGCCTACTGACTGCATCAGGTGACAAAACAAAATCATATTTGCGCGTATGTTAATTTTAAATCTGTTAAAGGAAGTGTGCGCTAAAGATGTACATTCGGCGGGAATCTGGGCGCACACGGAGAATGAAAATTCCATCGATCAATTTTGCACATTTTCCGAATTATAACGGTTATTTGGTTTTTGTTGGACGTGAAATGGGTAGAAAAATGTTTGATCATTCCTGTCTCCTTATGTATTTTCCCATCATTTTCCTGATTATTTTTGTAAATGAGAAAATATTTTTTAGGCATACTATAATTAATTTCACTGCACTGAAACTATAGAAAAAAAACTATGTTTACTTACACTAGTGATTAACTATTCTTTTTCAATGGAAATTTATTTCGCGCGTGTTAAAGGCTTACATTTAGAACAAATAAAATCAAAAACACTTAATATTTTTAAAAAACCATTATGACAGCAGTTACAGGCATCATCGTTATTAAAAGTGTGTGGGGCAAACTCATCCCAAGCAAAAAACTTTCAAAATCATAAAAATCCTAATCCGTGGGAGGGGGGGGGGGGTCAGAACATAGCATATCTATAACTTCATATAACATGAACTTCCTTTCAATTAATTTTTTACATTCTCCCAAAAAGGGGGAGACAACTCCATTTTAATTTACCTCTTTATATGTAGATTAAAAAAAAATGTTTACTGCGCAAAAAAGCAGGGGAGATGCTGCCACCCTCATCCCTACTCCACCCTCACCCCCGATGCTACGTGCCTTAGCTACAAGGTACTTGTATAAAGGCCAGGTCAATGATACAGATATAGCTGTTGCATTTGTAATGTTTATACTTCCATAATTTTAGCAATCGTCATAACTTTGCATTTTTTTCTGCAGTTAATTGTGGACACGTTTAAGTAACATATTCACAAAAATTCCAAGTATTCATGTTGATGTAGTGTATTACTTACCATAACTAGGCCGACTTCATTTGTTGTCAATTTCTTTTTCTTCTTTCTTCATTTATCCCACCATCGGCATCCATATATAATTATATATAATTCTTTTCTTCCCTTTCACACACAATATCCAATATTTCGGTCATTATTCAAACAGATGAATCATTATATTTCGTGGTAATTCAAAGTTCCGTTGTTATTTATCCGTATGTCCTATTTTAGAATGTTGGTCATTCGTACTGTAAACTGTTCTGTGCATGCCTCATTCACCCAGCCTTCCATTGGTTGATGGTATAATGTTTCAGAGGAAGGCACAGCAGGAAGTCTTTATGCAACCGATATTTGTTGACTGTGCCTTGCATTTCAAATTCAAAATAAATAAAATACTATATCTAGCTACATTTAACTGTATTTATTTGTTGAATAGTACTAAAAATAAGCGAAATATTTTTTCAATTATGCGATCATTGGTTCCTGTTTTACAAGTTTTTCCGACCCAATTTTATGAACCACAGTTGTCCATAATACATCATTCTATTCATAATGATAAACTACATGTAACCTTAAAGGGAAACTTGTTAATCTTAATCTAGGATTAAATCGTTAGAAAGAATTAATTGTTATAAATTTTCTAAACACTCTTCTCCTAGAATAAACAGAAATTTGATTAGATCAATACTCTCTCTCTCTCTCTCTCTCTCTCTCTGCAAATTATCTATGCACTTTTTTCCCTTCCTTTATCTCTCTCGCCGATCTTGCTGACTTTAACATGTGTCTATGTGGGAATTTTACGACATCCAAGAGCAGTGAAGAATTCTCTCTCTCTCTTTCTCTCTCTTGGGAGGGTTAACTATTACCATGACCTTACATACAGACTCAGGGAAGCCGCCCCTGTCTACTGTTGGCCGCCCCGATTACGACACCGAGTGCTGATTTTGAAGCGGAGAATTTCATCGGATAAAGTTCGATTTCTCCGCTTCACAGGCGGACCCGACTTTTTAAAATAGTTTTCGTTTCGTTAAAATACATTTCGTTACCGTTCAAATGAAAACTTGTTAAATAGAAAGAGTTGAATGCATCAAAGAGAAAAAAAAACTGAGGATGGGGGTGTCTGAATTTTACTTATTGTTTGATGATGAAGAGTTTGGGGGACAAAGTCATCATATCGTACATAAATTGCTTTAAAAGCTTATCATGAATTAAGTATCTGGTAACTCATATCAATCGGAGTGTCCATCTATTTTGAGTACAAAGTATCATAACAAAGAGACATGTTTTGAAGGGCACTGTTTAAATCAACACTTCTTGTATTTATTTGAATTAATAAGTTAGCAATGTTTAAGCGTTCCTTCGCTTTTTGTTGAGAAACTCATATCACATTGCTGAAAAATGCCACTTAAGAAAACATAAGCATGTATATAACCAAAATATATACTTAGTATTCTTAGCACTTTCTTCAAATATCATTAGAAAAAAACTTCAAGGTGGATTTAGGTCATATAATATTTTTACACACACAAGATAAGGTCGCTAGGATATAGAGGATATTTTGAATTGAGATAAGGAGACACAAAACGCGGTTCCTCTTGTCCTGCACAAGGTCAGCAATGTTTATCCTCCCGCTGGTGTGAAGACCCAGCGAATTCATTAGAATGTAGTCTCCCGCTGTGCCGACCAAGAAAGTGATCTTACAGGTGTTTGTTATTATCTAATGAAAGACCTCCCTCTTTGCTGAGCTTCTAGCACGGAATTATTCTGAAATTCTCAGATATTGCTGAATTTTACATAATTTACATTACGTTGCGATGTTCTAATGAAACATGCTTCTGGAAAGTGACTTATAACTCAATGAATATAAATATATATCTTTTCAGTTGAATAATTGTCAAAACTTAGAAGCAATTATTAAAAAGTCTGTACGTAAAAAAAAAAAGTATGTACCTTACAAAAATACGATTGAGATGAACTGACTGAGCACCCACAAGAATGTTTATGAAGCTATATCTTATAAATAAGAAACTTTCGAGAGGCGGGTATGACGGATCTTACATGGAGGTCCATGTGCTGCTGAATATTTGTCTATTCTTAGGACACCTTCTGATACTTTATGTACATGAATGATGTACATGTACTAATTTCTTTTTTATTTATTCGCCGTCGCATCAAATCCAACAGTTTGAATAAAATATCAAATTTGAGAATAAATCATTCATTTGGGATAATTTTTATTCATTTAATGAAAATGATGTTTATTTAAGGTATGCATTAAACGGATGCATAATCTTTTCCCCACGCCAAAAAAATAGAATTGTTTCTGATGCTTTTAATAAAAATTCGCACATACGAACGCATTCTGTCCTCCGCCACTGTATTTTTCAGAGTTACATGTATACGTACGTCCGCCGGTGGACATAACGTGACGATTTTTTTTTAGAACAAGAGGCCAATTGGCCTTAACGGTCACCTGAGTAGCATATATCCAATACACAGACTTGTCATGGAGTCTCATATATGCATCTAATCAATTAGGTTTCATACTGGAGTAGAAAAATTATAAATTTGTAATGACAACCACATTTAATTCAAAAAGAACTGTGAAACCTATAATTTTGGTGAAAAACTAAAAGATCTGGTCTACAAAATAATGAATTTAGTTTTCCTTTCAGGTGTGTGGGAGTAAAGAAGATAATTTTTTAACGTTATATCCATTAGCATCTATACATCCATTTTGGCCCTGCCCTAGAGTCAAAACCCATACCCCAGGGGACATGAAAATTAAAATTTCAGTAGAGGACTTCCTGGTAAACATAATAATTAGTCGTTTTTTTTTTATACAGATGTGTGAGAATAGAGAAGAAGATTTTTATACATTATATGCATTAACACTTTATCGCCATATTGCCCCCCCCCCCCCCTCATGTCCTGAACCCCTGACCCAGGGGCCATGAATTTCACAATTTAGGTAAAGGAGATTGTGGATATCGTAACCATGTATTCAGTTTTTTGCCCACATGTGTGGGAGTAGAGAAGAAGATTTTTTAAGATTTAAATCATTTTTACTATATGGCCATATTGGCCCCACCCTAGAGCATGAACACCTAACAAAGGGGTCATGAATTTCACAATTTTAGTAGAGCGCCTCATGGACATCATAATCATGCATTTAGTTTTTAACAAATATATATGGGAGTAGAGAAGAAGATTTTCTAAGATTTAATACATTTTTACTATTTGGCCATATTGGCCCCACCCTAGAGCCAGAACCCCTGACCCAGGGGCCATAAATTTCACAATTTTGGTAGAGGGCCTCATGGACATCATAACCATGCATTCATTTTTTTCCTCACTTGTGTGGAAGTAGAGAAGAAGATTTTTGAAAATTTGGCTTTTTTTGCATATTTGGCCCCGCCCGTGGCACCCCAGGGGTGGTAGAGCCATAAATTTCACAATTTAGATTCTTCTTACCATAGAGATGCTTCACACCAAAAATGGTAATGATTGGCCTGGTAGTTTTCAAGAAGAAGTTAAAAATGTAAAATTGTTAACGCACGACGCACAACGCACGACGACGGACGAAGACCAATTGCAATAGGTCACCTGAGTGACTCAGGTGACCTAAAAAAAAAGGCAACGGCGAACATAATGTGACGGCGGACATACGTGACTGACCCATCTCATATGTTATAAGAAATATGCAAGTACGTGATAAGTTTTTAATACAGAATACACTGAATTAAAAAGCGCAGTCTGCCTCCAAAAGACAATGCAGTTTTATAGAATGATATAGAGGGTTTTTATAGTGGTATATCTCTTCCCCCTACCAATTCATCTGAGCTTGCAGAGATATAAGGAGTACACACATGAACAGTATGTAGTATTGAATTAGAACCCCCATCCCCCCCCCCCCCCAGCCATCCTCGGGAATATAGGAATATACTAGTATATTATACAACGCTTTCTCCTACCGTTGCCACCCCAAATGTTTAGTTCTATATACATGCACATTTTTCACATACATGTACATGTGTATTTCCCTTTTTAAAACCAAAAATCCTGCATTCGCGCCTGAATATTGAGAGAGAGAGAGAGAGAGAGAGTTCACATAATTTTGTTACTTTCGCTGCTAGTTAACTAATGTATGACGTGCTGATCATTTATCTATACTTATTAATTTAGACATTTTGCCAATAGCAAAGAAAAAAAAACACCAGAGGCAATGTTCATGAAAGTATCTTAAAATCTATATTACGACATGTCCTAGATGTAGGATGTCTTAAGACATATCTTATGACCACTCTAATACAAAACATAAGAAGTAAACCGAAGCTGTCTTATGTATACTAAATCATATATAGGGATATAGAGGGGTTTTCAAAGCAGAAAAATAGGAATGGTCTCTGCATAGTGTATAAACTTTCAATTCTTCACGTGATCTGATATTTTAAAATTGTACTTGTTTCTTGCATTTCTTACCCAGGTAAATGTAGACAATGGTGTGTACATGCATATACATGTATATACGACTACATGTCATAATACTTATCATGTTTATATCAAATTTAAATTGCGTGTATTGTTTTCTCAGACCATAAGATTATTTGGATCTATAAATGTTATTTTCGATCAGATACAATTTACCGATATTAGTTTTTTTTTAATAAAATGGAAATTGCAAAAGGCTTACTTAGATCTACATGTAAATATTAGACGGGGAATCTTCTTAAAATTTAGAAAACGGATTTTGTACTCAGTGCATGTAAGTAAACACAAGTCATGCGTGGATTGGGAAGAATGAATTTAATTTGAATACAATCACATAGTAAAGTTACTGAAACTAGCGCTAGGAACCTCCACCCACCCATTTGGAGAAATGCAAATTTAGATATGATCTAAAAAATGTCCTTGTTACAAACCCTGAAACGTTCTACTTTCCCATTTTTTCGTGTGTTCACCGTGCGCTCATAGTGCGCTCAATGTGTGTTCACTTGCTCTCTCCGCTCCGTTCGCGCTCACCCTTCACAAAGCTCTCATAGTGCGTTCACTGTGCGTTCACAAAGCGTCACCGTTCGTTCAGCGTTCACTTATCGTTCAGTCAGTTTTCATTCGGAACTCCAAAATGAAAGAAACGGTCTTTCAATGCGAGACATAGCAAAATGCAGAGGTTGTTGAAAATAAATTCTAAAAAGTTCGTCTTCTGCCTTAGATGGTTTTATACAGCTTAAATTGTCTTAATACGACAGAGAGCTCCACAATTATAAAAAGGCGAGGGCGAAAGTGCGAAGGCGAGAGTGCGAAGTTGTGAAGGCGAAGAGCGATATTAGTATCGCTCCTTCGCCTTTGCAACTTCGCATTTTCGCCTTCGCATCTTCGCGCTTCGCCATCGCATCTTCGCTCCTTCGCCATCGCACTTTCGCCATCGCAACTTCACACTCTCGCATCTTCGCCAAATAGGTGAAAGTGCGAAGGTTGATGTGGCACCATCGGAACACCATAATGTTGTCTTTATTACCGACGAAATACAATGTAAAGAAAATCTCCGAGGCACTCCAAATATATCGTATCTCTTGCGTTTACAAAGCGTTCACATATCGTTCTTCGTGCGTTCATCGCTCACTTTCCGCTCCGCTTGCGCTCTACGTTAGCTCATCGTTCATTAGCGTTCACCAAATTCCGTTCAGTGTGCGCTTACCGGTCGCTCAGAGTGCGCTCACCGTTCAAGTGGGAAAGTAGAAAGTTTCAGGGACTGTAACCCCCCCCCCCCCCCCCGCTATGAAAATATGTATCGCGCGACGAATTGGTTGTCCACCTTATGCATAATTTGTAAACAATAAACAAATTGTGTAGATACGTCTTTATCTCAGCTATGTTAAGGGCGTCCATACAAAAATAGCAATATTTATCACATAAAATGTTAGCCTTTGAACAATCTTGGTATTCTACTCCAAACATTTGTTAAACAAAGTGATATTTTATCGATTATACAAATTAAATAATTTGTTATCGGATGAGCAATTTTTAGCCGGGCTTTGCTAAAAGCCCTGGCTGTAGGCGTCCCAATCGCCGTTCTTACTATAAATAGCAAAGTAAACAAAAAACCTAATAGCCTTCAAGAAGAAAAACCTCCGATATACAAAATAGTTATCCTTATATTCTCCAAGCTATGTAATAAAAGTGCTATTTTGTTTTATTTTTGAGAAATCAAGCAAAAATCGTTTTATTTATAATTGCCAAATCTTTATCAACGCTATACACACGAGATTGAATATTTGGACACATAAACATTCTGCGCAGGGATATCGCGAACTACTTTCCGAAGCGTGGGAAGAAGAAAAACAAAACAAACAGCGGCATATTCGATTGAGAAAGAAATACTAAACATGGTAAGTATCATGTAATTAGCTATTTATGTAAATACTTGATATATTGTTTCTCCAAAGCTGATAGGAAATTTGACAGAGTGCAGATCAATGTATGTTTTTTTACCGATTGCATGAATATATAGGCTATAGGTCAATTTAGAACCCGTCAATCCCTCATTCGTAAATTATGGTGTTTATTAGCTGAACATGATTATAACCATAATTTTCACAATTTTAATGTAACGAAGTTATGTTGTTCATATAGTGTTATTAATTTTATTCTTATTCTTTCGTTCATAACACATTGATACTCTTTCTGTGAACGAAACGACTGTGCGCTTCGACTAGTGGGCACGTACCGCCATAATGAGTTCCCGTTTATCTGTCAGTCGTGAACTGTAGTATTGATATTTGACTACCATCAGTTTCATCCAGTAAAAATTTTATGTATTAAATTTGTTTTCTGTAAGCGAAAATATTTAGAACCATTGACGCTATAAGTGAGCGCCAACCGCCATGCTGAAATGCTTGTAAATCAAAAATTGGCCATGACAATGATTGAAATTAATTATCTTAATTTGTTTCGTATTTAAAAAAAAAAATCAGAGTGAAGAAAATATCAGCATTGTGTATAGTTTATTTTGAAATGACACGGATCATAGAATGCTATAAAATTTCACAGCTATAAGAAATGGCATGTCTTCATGTGAATGTGTTCTGAGAAGTGGGGTTGGTTTGAACATTTCATAAATGAACAAGGTAATTGAATAGAGTTGGAGGTGAACAAACTTATATTGTGAGAAATATTGGAGTTTGAATTGAAATTACAACTTGAAATTGAATGTTCTTGGGAGTCAAACAATTTGAACGAGGTACAATTTCTTGGAGAATGAATATTCTTGGAGTTGAACAATTTGAAAGATGTAATATTTCTTGAAGAATGAATTTTCTTGGAGTTGAACAATTTGAAAGATGTAAAAAATCTTGGAGAATGAATATTCTTGGAGTTGAACAATTTGAAAGATGTTAGATTTCTCAGAGTGTGAATATTCTTGGAGTTGAACAATTTAAAAGATGCAAGATTTCTCAGATTGTCAGTATTCTTGGAGTTGAACATTCAAGCTTGAATATACTTGTATGTATGAGAAAACTATGTTCAAAATATTCAAAGTGTTTGAGGCTAAAGCATATCAGAAGTTCTTGTAAATTACATAAAAAACAACTTATATACTGTCCAATGTATTAGTAGAGTTAATTATTTTTTTTAAAAAATGCCATCGTAAAGAAAAATATTTTTTAATAACATCCAATGTCTGAAGATTTTCTGTAATATTGTAAGACTGGAAAAAGTGAAATGAATTTATTTAAAATTTAAAGAGAATTGTTTGAAATGTTAGTTTGAGATTGATTGAAATACAATGGAGTTTAAAATCCTGTGCAAAGGTGATTTACATCAAGGTTCCAATATTTTCCCATTGCTATCAAGAGGTAAACAATGCGTTTCCATTTGCTTGATATTTTTATTAAAAACTCGTACATTAGATGTTTATGATTGGACTAAACAGGATTTATATGATGTGTTGAAGCAAGGGGATGGACTGTATAGGAAAATACAGAAGGAAACTTTAAGTCCAAATGAATATTTGCATCCAAGTGAACTACCAGAGAAGGTCGTGTTTGAAGATCATAATTTTAATTATGAATTTCGAGTGAAAGTGTTGCAAACTTTTAGTGGTGTAATTTGCGGACAATTTGTGGGGAATATGTCAGTTTTTTTCTCTTGAAAATGCCATACTCTCTTCGTATAGTGGCAGTGGCTTTGCATATTACATTTTGCTTGTTCAAGGAAGTGCAATAGGCATATTTTATAATGGGCAAAAGTTTTTTGTGTTTGATTCTCATGCCAGAGATGAAAATGGCAGAAGTTGTTCAGATGGATCATGCATTTTAGGCGAAAGTTCCTGTCTTGCAGATTTATGTTTTCACTTACGAGATGTAGTAAAGTCTTCATGTTCTTTGCCATTTGAGGAGCTGCAGTTTGATTTGCATGTTTTTAAGTTATCACATACTTTCAAAAGAAAAAGATCTTCAGCTAATACAACCATGGATGATCACACAAAGACAAAGCAATTTAAGACAGGAATTCTGGAAAATCTTAGCACTGTCATAAATCAAAGAATGCATCTTAATGATCAAGTGTGCAATCCAAATGCTATTAGAAATAGCTTTCATGATAGTATTAAAGATGGTCCTTTATACATTTGTTCATCATGCACACAGACTTACTTCAAACACTCTGTTCAGAGAGTAGATAGGACAAAATTCAAACATAAAGATCTAATGCTAGCTTGCCTTACAGGTTACAAAAGTGTTGGTAATAAAGAATGGGTTTGTAAGACTTGTGTTGGTGCTCTTGCATCTGGGAAAATTACAGCATGTTCAGTTGCAAATGGTTTAAAATTTCCTGAAATTCCTGATGAACTTAAGCTAACTCAATTGGAAGAGCGATTAGTTGCTCCTAGATTGGCATTTATGCAAATCAGAGAAATGCCACGTGGAGGACAGTTGAGTTTAAAAGGAAATGTTGTTAATGTTCCAGCAGATGTAAACACCACTGTTAAAATATTACCAAGGATGCAGTGTGATGAAGATACCATTCTTCTGAAATTTAAACGGAAAATGTCTTATAAACATCATATGTCATTTGAAAAGATCAGACCTAACAAGGTTTTTGAAGCAGCAAAGTGGTTGGTTAACAACAGCTTGTTGTTCAGAAATGAAGGAATACAAGTTGATGAGAATTGGATGAACAACTACCAACAATTAACTGAGGATGATAATTTGTTAAGAGTAGATGCTGGAATACAGAAAGAGGATAGTCCTGGTGAAGATGAAACAGATCAGTGGACAGAGGATGAACATTTTGAAAACAGACCAACTGGAAATTTTGACACTTTGCTTCATCCAGCAGATTTTAGAGAATTTAACCAAATTCTTTCTTTAGCACCTGGAGAAGGCAAAACTCCCTTGGGACTATTTCAGGACATTTTTTCAGAATTCTTGGCTTTCCCAACAATTTACTGTGGCACATCTAGACAAGATAACACTTGTAGGACTGTACCATTGCACTACAGCACAATTTGTAAATGGGAGTTAAGAAATGTTGACAGAAGAGTTGCTATGAATCTCCCAAATATATTCTACAAGTTAAAGAAATTACAAATCAAGCAGATAAAGGACAAAGTTTCTTTGGCAATGAGAAAATACAAAACAAATGGGAAAAGAATTACAGTTGAACAGGTCTTGTCCCCAGGTTTCATTGATGATGTTGCTATGCATGATGAAGGATTTAGAGTGTTACGAAAACTTCGAGGTTCCCCACCATACTGGGAGAGTGCAAAAAAAGATGTTTTTGCAATGATCAAACAACTTGGTGTACCAACTTGGTTCTGTTCTTTCTCAGCTGCGGAGACTAGATGGGTACCTTTACTTCAGTGTTTGGCTAAACTAGTTAAACAAAAAGAATTGACAGAACAAGAGACCATTGAAATGACATGGCAAGAGAAGTGTGAATTAATAAAGTCTGATCCTGTAACCTGTGCCAGATACTTTGACAATAGAATCCAGTGTTTCTTAAATTCTGTCTTGAAAAGCCACTCTCAACCAATTGGAGAAATTGCTGACTATTTTGGTAGAATAGAGTTTCAGCAAAGAGGATCACCTCACATCCACCTTCTCATATGGATAAAAGATGCTCCTGTATATGGTCAGTCTCATTTATCAGATGTTATCAGTTTCATTGATAAATATGTCACCTGCAAAAAAGACATAACAATTCCAAGTCTTGTTAATTATCAGACACACAGACATGCAAGAACTTGTAGGAAAAAAGGTAAAGCAATTTGCAGGTTCAATTTCCCTATCCCTCCTATGCCATCAACTGTTATTTTAGAGCCATTGAATGATGATGACAAGAAGCTTGCAGAGAAAAATTTTATGAAGGTAGCTACTTTAATGAACGAAATGAATAATGTTGATGTTATGAGTTTCTCCGACTTCTTGAAAGAATTGGAAATGGATCTTCATACTTATTTATTGGCTGTGAGGTCATCATTATGTAGTCCCAAAATTTTTCTCAAACGCTTACCTTGTGAAACAAGAGTCAACAATTATAACACTATTGCATTAAAATGTTGGGAAGCAAACATGGATATTCAATTTATTCTTGATCCATATGCATGCGTATCTTACATAGTGTCATACATCTCAAAAGGACAAAGGGGATTGTCAAATTTATTACATCAAGCATGTAAAGAGGCTAGATCAAGTGAGAGTGATATCAGGCAACAGGTTAGAAAAATAGGAAATCAGTTTCTTTCTCATGTAGAAATTGGAGCTCAAGAAGCTGTATATCTAGTCCTGCAAATGCCTTTAAGGAAATGCACAAGGTCTGTTGTATTCATAGACACAAATTCAGCAGAAAAGAGAGTTGCTTTATTAAAATCTTTCACAGACTTGCAACATTTACCAAAGAATTCAACCAACATTGAGGCAGATAGTGTTTTGAAGAAATACAAGCGAAGACCTAAAAAATTGAATGACTGTATATATGCTGATTTTGTGTCCTGGTTTGACACAATTTATTCTGCTAGACAAAATAAATATGCATCTGCAGAGAGTGAATTGCCTGAAGATGATGTTGAAAATAATGATGACACTATTAGTGAAAGTGAAAGTGAAGAAGAAAATAAAACAGAAATTATAGAATTTAAAGATGGGACATTATTAAGAAAAAGAAGTAAGCAAAAGGTTCTGCGTTACAACAAGGTATCAGAAAATGAAAACAATGAAGAACATTATAGACAGCTGTTAATGTTGTTTACATCATGGAGAAATGAGGAGTGTGACTTAATGAATAAATGCAATTCTTTTTATGAAAGTTATCATAAAATGGAAGATGTTATATTGCTAAATCAACAGAAATATGAAAAAATTGACCAACAATTGCTAGAAACAGCAATTACCGAATATTCTGAGGATTTTGAAAATTCTATAAGAGATCCTGTTTTGCCTCAAATTGATCACCAAGAACTCATTGATAATATTGAAGGCCACCATCCATCAAGGATGTATGGTTGTTTTGATCCATCTGTAAATGAGGTTTCCAATTCCTGTGAGCAACCGTGTTCATATGATCTTGGTCAAGACATTGGTATCACAAGAAAGCAATTAGATGATTCCTGTTTACCCTTGAATGAAATGAGTGATGATGCATTTAGAACACTTGCTCAAAATCTAAATCTTCAACAAAAAGAATTTTTCTACCATGTATATCATTGGTTGAAGACAGAGACTGATCCTTTGTACATTTTCCTCTCTGGAGGCGCAGGAGTAGGAAAAAGTGTAGTACTGCGAGCTTTGTATCAGGCTTTACTAAAATATTACAATCATCGCCCAAGAGAAAACCCTGACCATCTTAAAATTTTACTTTGTGCTCCAACAGGAAAAGCTGCTCATAACATTGGAGGAAACACAATACACAACACATTTAGCATTCCAGTTGGTAGGGGATTTCAATTTAAACCTTTAGATATGCAGCAATTAGTCACAATGAGATGTAAATACCATTATGTCAAGGTGATTTTCATTGATGAGATTTCTATGGTTGGTAGTGGTATGTTCAATTTTATTAATTTAAGACTACAAGAAAATTTTGATAAAATAACCAAAGCAATACCACATTCTAAAACCTCCACACTCAAAACTTATTTACATATTAACTAAAAATATTTTAAAGGCTAGATGCTTAACGTACTTAAAAAACATATTAGAAAGGAACTATCAAGTTGCTTGTGTCACTTGAAGCCGGGAAAAGGTCAATTTCGTGTCTGTAACATTATGCTGCCTTTGCAACATGTGTTGCAACCAATATTGAAATAAAACCACTATTGAAATAATTTATTTCAATAGTGGTTGGGAATGCATTTCATTAGAAAATTCACTTTGCAACCACTATTGAAATAAAACCACTATTGAAATAAATTATCTAATAGTGTTCCGGGATGTATTCCATTTTAAAAATCAATTTACAGATACCGTTAAAGTAGACACATTTATTTAGTACCTTAATTGTGTATTTGAAATTGTTTGTTAGATAAAAACAAATGTATATGCATGTTTATCTGCGAGAATTGGTTATTTATTTCTACACAGCAGTGAAAATTGTAACATGATTGTGTATATGAAATATTTCAAATTTCAAATTATTTGAAATATATAAGATTTGTTGCATTTCAAAATAGTTTGCAAATATGAGATACAACTTCTTTCTTTCCAAATTTGTTACAATAGTGATTACATAGTTATATTTATAAAGTAATTCATTTCCATCTACGATTGAAAAAATAAATTCAATAGTAGTTGAACTTTAATGGTGTCTGTGAAGAAGTTTTTATAATGAAATTTGTCCCAAACTTCTATTAAAATCATTACTACAATAGTAGTTGTATTTCAATAGTGGTTGCAAAGTGATTCTTCTATTAACATACGTCACCAACCACTATTGAAATTATTTATTTCAACAGTGGTTTTATTTCAATAGTGGATGCAAGGTGATTATCCTAATGTAATACATTCCCAACCACTAGTGAAATAATTTCAATAGTGGTTTTATTTCAATAGTGGTTGCAACATGCCTTATCATCTACGCACTGTTCCAACTCTTCAATCTTTAGACCCTAATAGTTATTTATATAAAATATAGATATATACACATTATACACAATTCATATTAAAACAAACCTATGTAGCATTAATATTTTCATATGAATTTATTTTCTCAAACTTCAATGTCATTCTATCAGATATGAAAGTTTATATTCATAACATTTATAATATTAGTTACTTAAGCTCTTTTTTTCGATTGAACTACATTTGAATTTTTTATATAAATTTTGCTAGAGAAAAAAGTGATCGAATCGTTTTTAAAACAATTGCATTTGAATGATCAATGCATGTACTAATGTATTACATGTATAAGCGCAAGTTTACATCATCATTATTGTAAGGTTGTTAGCATATTTATTTATCTTCACAGTTACTAAGGTTCTTTTATCGATTGAACTACATTTGAGTTTAATATATATTAATAGGTTTTGCTTGATAAAATTGATACTTTCAAATCGTTTTAACAAATGCATTTGAATGTTCAATACATGCATACATGTATTATAAACTATTAGAACCACGAGTTGACATCATCACGAAAGCAATGTTGACAGAACACGTGTGTTTATCTTCACAGTTAATGTCGCCATCAACAAACCAGCATACCAACAAGACCCATGGAATTCATCAGACGACAGGTTTGACGCCAGTAACGCTGTAGATGGACGTAAATCAGACCTGCTTGGTGGGGGAGGGCAATGTGCTGAATCATTTAATAAACAAACCGCCACCTGGTGGGTGCACCTGACCACCATCCACAGCATCCACCACATCACCATCTACTTCAGGACGGACAATAAACCATGGGGTATAGTCACATTTACTAATTCTCGTTAATGATAAGGTTCTGTTAAACGTATGTTCCGTTGTTGTTATTATTTATAAGGAGACACTTTAAGGGGCTAGTCCCGTTTATCACCAGAATCCAAAACAATAACATGGTTGTCAGTGTTAATGTATTTATCTGTATCTGTTATGAAAAACAACGAAAGCGCACCGATATAACGGTATCTCCCGAGTAAAAGCTTTTTTTTTTTAAATTCAAAATAGTGTGATGTTTAAATAAATGTTCACTTTAATTCCGAAATTGCCTTTATTTGATAACGACATTAGTTTTACTCTGACATGACGACCCCCTCCCCCACCACCACCACTGGTCGGATTTATAATAAAATTATCAGAGAAATTGAAATCTTATATTCGTTCAGACGATTCTATTAATCACTTCTGCGAGCATTACCTTTGTTGAGGTGAACAAAACAATTGAAGTTATTTTATAGAATTGATTTTATGATTTCCAATTTTATCAGAACAGGTTTTCATTTTTCCAATTTTGGCAGGACATAATATTTTGTAATGTGATGCAAGGCCGCCATACCTATGCACGAGGTTGTAAGAACCGTAGTGAAGTTTGGGCTGTTTATTGAACTACAATAGATGTATCAGAAAATAATCACGTCAATCATTTCCTACTTTTCGACAAATAAACAGAATGGAAATGAATTGGATGTTGTGATTCATAGAGGCAGTTCATAGCATTACATATTTTCTCAGAAATTAAATATTAAACCGAATCAACAATTTATTTATCTATGACAAAGTTGTGTGTTCTATCAACTTACGGGCAAGATTTAAAGATAACAGTCGCAATAAAAAAATTCCAACTTTTTACTCTTCTATGACTTTGGAACCCGACGCACTTAAATATTTTTTTAAGTCAAACTGTTAAATAGTTGTGAAAAAATTGTTTAATAGCAACATTTAAAATATAGATTTTGTATTTATAATTATTATTTTTTTTTATCAGTAATCAAATTAAACGAAACTCATTATTGCATAAAGTTTAACTCAATTACAAATCTGTAGAGACTAATCATGTCCTTGTGTCGTAACATAAGGCCAAGAGTCGCTGTCGGTGTTGGCACTGTAACAGGGGTCCTATGTAATGAGCATAAACAGACACCTGCGGGTTCGTTGTTATTATACCCCCGCTCCGAAGGAGAGGGGGTATACTGTTTTACCCTTGTGTGTCTTTCTGTTCGTCTGTATGTCTGTCTGTCCGTCCGTAACAAAAATTTCTGTCGCGTTTATCTCCGCTATTTATCGCAGATGCTTGAAATTTTTACACAGTATTTGTATAGGCATGCTATATCGTGGGATGTATTTTTGTACCAATCGGATGTCAACTTCCTGTTTAATGAGTACTTTGTTTATTTTTAGCCAAAATTTTCAAACAAATTTCCGTCAAAAATATCTCAGCAGCTATTTATCACAGATGCTTGAAATTTTAACACACTTTTTGTTTTGGCATGCCATATTGTGGGTTATATTTGTGCATCAATCGGACGTCAACTTCCTGTTAAATAATGACTTTGTTTATTTTTAGCCAATATTTTCAAACAAATTTTCGTCAAAGATTTCTCAGCATCTTTTTATCGCAGATGCTTGAAATTTTTACACAGTGTTTGTTAAGGCATGCCATATCGTGGGATATATTTTTGTACCAATCGTACGTCAACATCCTTGTAAATGAGTACTTTGTTTATTTTAGCCAAAAATTTCAAACAAATTTTCCTCAAAGATTTCTCAGCAGCTATTTATCGCAGATGCTTGAAATTTTAACACACTTTTTGTTTAGGCATGCCATATTGAGGGATATATTTATGTACCAGTCGGATGCCAGCTTTCTGTTAAATGTCGACTTCGCTTATTTTGCATATTCACATCAGAGCGGGGGTATCACTAGTGAGCATTGGCTCACAGATATCTTGTTATGATTTATTATATTATCACAATAAATCGTAAATATACATAAATATAATTCAATTTCATATACATGTTCAATGCACTTAATATTTATAATTGATTTCACAAGTCATAAAATACATGGTTTATAATGCTATAAATAAGACAGAGTTATTCCCCTTGTCACAGCATTTTATAAAACACTTAATTCAGATCTTTCATCATGATCAGTATTGAACATTCATATTTCAATTATATATTTTTGTAAAAAGTCTAAAATTAAGCATATATTTTTGATAAACAATACGTACCTGAGTATAAGTGTGTCTTAATTACTGACTCTACTGTTACAGTATGAAGTATGACTGTAATTAAAAAAACACATTCACTCTAATATCTTTCACACTTTATACATTAAATTTAGTTTGATAACTCAGAGTAAATTATGATGTGATTAATTTACAACTTGTTAATTAGAAGAGAAAAGTTAGTACTTACATAATTATGGGTTCTGCCCAGTCTCTTATAATATAACAATAATAAAGCCAGAATTTCAAGTCAGCCCAGATTGGCAGTAGCTGACTAAATGTCTTTGTCTTAGGTCAAAGTTTTGGAGGTAAAAGTTTTAACCAATGAAATTTAAGGAATAAATAAAGCTTAAATACTACTCAGGTACCCTCTTACAGGTGTACTGAGAGTATCAGTGGTGAATCAAAAGATTTAGTTATTAATGAATTATTTATTCAAATATTTTATTTTATTATTTAATTATTATTTTTATTCAATGTATAAACAATGTTGATAAAATGATACTAACATTATTGCTGGTCAATATTATTTGACACATATCTTTGTATATTATTAATTAATTAAAATAGATTTACATATTCATAAATGTACAATCATGTAATTGTACATTTGAATTATTTAAAATATACCAACTATTACAGCACGATAAAGAAACCTTCAGTTGAATAATGCGTTTTAATTTAAGTCGACAATAATTATTTTCGTGAATTCTTCATGCATACGTTCAGGCCGGTATTCACTAACGCTGCTATAAGTTTAGGCGACAGCACACTTTTAAACCAGACATATTTGTCAAGGAAACCCATTTCTACTGTAGGTGGTAGGGGCATCAAGTGAAGTTTTATTGGTATTATTGGCATGGATACACTAACAAAGCTTTTTTGTTAGTATTTAAGATTTTTCTTTGTTTCATTGTTGATTCTTTAAACAATATAGTTACCTGCATAAAACGCATGCAGGGTTGTCTCTAAAAATTGAAGTAAAAGGAGGAAATTAAAAAGTAAAAGGGGTCTAGGGGATCTAGCTTATAGCTAGATTGTGTTTGAAATGCAATAATAGCCGGGTAATTACGTCATTTTAGGCGGGGGAATTATCCGCCCCCGGGTCTTAGAGACAACCCTGAAAACTTGTCAACTCTGTTGTAAAACATCGATATATACTATAAAAAGGCATCACCGCTATTTAATTGACATGGAATGTATCTACATGCCAGCTTCACTTGAGCGTATGTTTGTGTGTCAACAATGTCTGTGTATAGATCATGTCGAGAATCATTTATCGTTAATTTTTATTTAGCTGCATATGCCCTTCTCTCTAAAATGATTGTGTTAAATTGTTCTTGCAGATTCTTCTAATGGGTTCACAAGGTACTTTCTTGGATTCTCTGTGTATGTCTCCAACACAACAGACAGACTTCAGGGAACACTGTGTTACAAGGACGACAACTTTACACGGGCCACCATACCTGCTGTCTTCACCACCACCTGTCCTGTACATGGACAGTACGCCATCTACTACAACGAGAGACGAGCAGGAGTTACCTACCCTGACGACTACTCTAAAGATGTTTTCAGTGACCTTTGTGAAGTGGAGGTGTATGGTGAGTGTTCAATATGTCTTGATTAGTTATGTAAATAAAAAGATAGTAACGGTGATTTTGCCAATAACTCTAAAATTAACTTACTTTAATATGAGACCGATATACATGTGCTGTGTGTTTGATCGATTATAGAGTGTTTATTTCCACGCAACAATATTTATTTTATTGTACTTAAAATTATAAGATGATGATTGCGTAATGTTTTGTCAAAAGAGTCCTCACACGATAATACATAAAAGTTTAAAATAAACTGTTTCAATTTAAAAAACTTATACATGATGCATATGTAATATTTAATTCCCATGATGTAACGCATGGATAGTTACGCATGAGTTTTACATATGATGAAATTAAGAAACTAAGACATGACCATTATATGAACTGAAGGGTGTCCTGTTACTGGATATTTTGGGTCCAACTGTTGCGTTTCCTGTCCAGACGTAAACTGTCAGTACTGTCACATCGAGACGGGCACCTGTCAGGGCTGTAAACCTGGATACAAAGGTCACCGATGTGAAATTGGTAAATTTGCAGATTTGTAGCTCGACGGAAAAAAAATCACTTTGAGATGCTGTATAGATACAAATCAAAATTTTGAGGAGTAGGGCCACACTGGGGCTCAAAATTCACAAAAACTAAAATGTTATAATATATGTTTTTTTACTTTTATGCAATCATTTTGACACATTGCGGATTCTTTGATATTGTTTAGACTTTGGCCCGTGGATGATTCTTGAGCCTCACAAAGGGATAGGGTTAGATGTAGGTTTATATCCCATATATAAACAGTTGTTTAGGATCTTTTAGAGAACTGCAATTCTCAGCATTTGATATGACTATAAATCATCCTGGTAAAAATGGACTTGATTATAAACATAAGAATATATAGAGAAAAAAATGGATTTTTATTTATACAGGATCTATATGTGTTATATTATACTGTCTAGATAGTTTGTTTTTTGACTCCATTAAGCGGATATTATCATACTTATTGTTCCTCAGGTGAGCGATGTGGCCCATTGGACTCTTGTTACTGTAGATTCCTTATTTTACGCGAGTACTTAATTCTGCAATTCAACGGGTTTCCATCAAATCGCGAGAACATAAAATCGCGATTGCCGAAATTTTATCATAGTTTTATGTAAATTACAGATGTCTGAAAAATTAAAAGCGAGATTTTAAAATTCGCGAGACAGGCTTCTCGCGATTTTACGCGGATATTAGTTCCTCGCGTTTAGTTAGGAATTTACAGTATATGTAAATATTAGAAAAGTGTCTGCTCTCCCCTTGACACTACATGTACTTTGGAGTTTTGTCATGGTCTCAAGTTAGACTCGTCCACTAATCTAAGCATTGACTCTCCAAAAATAGGTGCGGTGTCATTTATCACCAAAATCGCATTTTTTTTTTAGAATAAATTTCATCAGTATATTTTGTAGATATTTGATGCCATAGGACAAATGCTTGAGATATTTTTATACCCCCCGCAAACGAAGTTTTGGGGGTATATAGGAATCAATTTGTCCGTCCGTCCGTCTGTCTGTGCAATCGTGTCCGATCCATATCTTTCTAATGGAGAAACATTGGAAGTTCTTACTTCACATAAAGATTTATTATGACCTTAGGGTGTGTCATGACCTTGACCCAATGTCATTCGGGCAAGGTCACTGGCAGAAAAAATGCAAAATTCGTGTCCGGTCTATATTCTTATGGAGAAACATTGGAAGTTCTTACTTCACACAAAGATTGCTTATGACCTAAGAGCGTGTCATGACCTTGACCTCAGGTCATTCGGGCAAGGTCAAGGTCACTGACAGAGGAAAATGCAAAATTCGTGTCCGGTCCATATATTTCTTATGAAGAACATTGGAAGGTCTTACTTCACACAAAGATTGCTTATGACCTAAGGGTGTGTCATGACCTTGACCCAAGGTCATTCGGGCAAGGTCAAGGTCACTGGCAGAAAAAGTGCAAAAGCAGTTGTTATTTATAGAAAATGGACAGTGAAATAGAATCATCCAATATTTTCTATAATAGCACAAATACACGCGTTATAATTTTTTTTTCTTAGCGGGGGTATTAATTGTGAGGTTGCTCACAGTACCTCTAGTTTTAATCCGTAGCCACGAAATTAAACGCGTTCTCTCGAATTAAAGTCGTTCACACGAAATAAAAATACGTTATAGAAGATTTAAACAAAAACAGTTGTGTATATTTTTTTAGGCTACCGCATGAGCGGAGTTCTTAATTTCTTCAATGTTTTGTTTCTTGGAAGTAGAGAAAAATATATATTTGAGACCTAATTTTACAAAAAATTTTGAGGGGTGAGTAGGTCGGGTGAAGCCACTACTGAAAACAAGGGCTCCTGATGTTATAATTGATGTTCAATTTTTTTTCTTATATATATATATATATATATATATATATATATATATATATATATATATATATATATATATACATTTTCCTGTGTCCTGTGTCTTTGCCGGTTATAACACTACGTATCGATTTTGTACTATATAACTCATAAAGCCAAATTGAGGCGCCAGCGGGGTTTGCTTATTAATATTTAAATATTTAAGAGCAAGATGGTTTAAAATTATGTAAATATAAGTAATAAGGAATCATTCTTTGAATATTATGAGGTGATAATTTCGGTCGGGGCGTGATCAAATCTATCATAAAGCCCTTCGGGCTTCATTGGATTTGATCAAGCCCCGACCAAAATTATCACCTCATATTACTCAAAGAATGATTCCTTATTCCTTATACTAGACTTTGACCCGTGCGTGCACGGGTTGACATTGATGATATCGGACATTTACAAAATAGATACATCGAAACACCATATATTGTTGATATTTGCATAACCAAACTTCAAGCCTACAATAATGCTATTAATTTCACTACACTCTGCTGAGTTGAAATAATCTAACTGTGTCTCTGGAAAGGCCCTCACCACAGTTAAAATGCCCCGATATACCCGTAATGTAGCAGAAAATTGCAGAATCGCTCCAAAACGATTTAGTAGAAAATTATTAAAGTTTCATTGAAAATGACAGTCAAATTGTTCACAACAAACCATTTTGGAGTTGTAAATACCTTTCTTCGAAAAGTTTAATTTTATAATTGCAGAATTCAACATATTTTAACAACGTTTTTTACACACTATGTTGACATTCGAAAATCTTTTTTTTTATAGTAAATGCACTGTGTTAGAGTTATCTCCCGTTTTCTCTTTGATGAACAGAAAAAAATTTCCAATGAAAATTAAGACGCATTTGTTTTATCGTTTCCAAGTTTATCCATGCAAATGTGATATTGTGGAAACATAAAATAAAGAACCTTCCGTGATTTAGCGTGAATGTAATGCGCATGCGCAAGATTGTAAAATCCAAAAAATTCGGATGATTTCCGGAATATTTTTAGGAATTTTCGTTGTTTATTAATTCACGAAGCTTAATTGAGAAAAAATAAAAAGAAATTGGTAATCTTCAAGTACCAATGATGTTTAAAATATATAAAACAAAAGACAGTACTCTTCCGATTTATCGATATTAAAGCTAAAAAAAATCGAGTCTATTATATTAATATAGTAGTAAAGATATTTTATAACCACCAATAAAAGAGGGAGTAAGAAACTTTCCTTTGTAAGACAACTAAGGAAGCTTCACATTTATTGATTGGACGAAACAATATACAAACATTATTCTTGTTGCACACAATCAGTTCTAACAAAAAAAAAAACATTAAGTGATTAGTTATACATACTTTAGAATGAACTCTTTATTTAAATAAAGAGTTCATGAAAATAATTAACTAATAAACTACACATAACCTGAAAAAAAATTCTGAAGGTAAATGCTTTATTTAATTTATAGACGCAGAAGACTGCCTAACTCTAGCAGTCATACCTTTTCTCTTCAAAGAAAAGCAAGAGGACCTCGCTTAATTCCAGCTGGATCACTAATGCCCCATCTATATACTGGCCAAAGACAAGCTGTTGTCAATGGGAGAAGAAACGTTTGCTGTATATGTAGAATGGTGTTAAATTCTAATATGCGAAAATTTCTTCCAGGCATTTGTTGTTTTCATGGCTTCATGGACATCATAACTATGCAACCAGTTTTTTCCTCACATGTGTGGGAGTAGAGAAGACAATTTTTAAAAATGTGGCTTATTTTTATATCTGGCCCCACATGTGGCGCCCAGGGGATGGTAGTGCCATGAATTTCACAATTTAGATTACCATAGAGATGCCTTTAAAGCTGAACGACAAAAAGAAGTTTACTGGAAATAGACCCTTAAATGCCTGTACTGCAACTTCTGATCAGAAAAAAATAATCTGTAGGAAGAAATGCAGACAGACAGCCGGGGTCCAAAGACTGCTTAAACCAAACATAAGCCTATGGGTAGCCTTAATGGAAAATTCGATAATGGGGACCCTACAAGAAATATTCCTGGCCCTCAACTGTCCAGCTCTATCCTACACCGGACTGCAATGCAGTGGGAGTAAGAATGGTCCCATGATGGTGGAGATGGTTGAAGAAGGTAAGATACGTTAAAGAAAGTACCTGAAGGACACTGTGGATACCCACCCCTTATACCCATACCAATTGAAAGTAACGGCCACAACAACAATCCACTATACTGGTATCGGGACAGGAATCCATTCCAGCCTGCACCACAGAGTACTTACACCATAACTAAAAATCTTGCCACTGAGAAAACAATCATAGGTTCGATGAAAAAAACAAGCCTTTTCGTAAGCGTACTTACAAGAGCAAATGCACATATCATTCAGAAAAATGCTCAGCAACCCTTACCATGGATGCACCAATCGGCTGTGAACACTTCACCACCGAGGAAATCTGTCATGAATTACTTACAGACAGGGAACCTACCCTCATTAGCCATTTGACTACAGATGGAGACAGTGCCGCATTCCGCAAGAGAAAACAGAATCCCCGTTTTAGTGAAAATCAAGAGTATTTACCAGGACGTGATATGCTGGTTTTTTGTTGATACATGTATACAACGTTCAGAGCCCTTTTCATCTTTAGGGCTGCATTTTCAATTACTGATGCTGTTGAGATTACAAACTTTGTTGGTCTTTTTGGAAGTTTGTTGTTTTAATTTACTAATTGCTTTTCTTTTTGTAAAATTATAATTTAACTAGAGCAGAGCTCGTGGCAAAGCCACGAGTAGGTCTTCCGTTGTTGCTGCAAGTTGAAAATATGCACAAGTTGGTGTTAAAATTGTAATGTCTAAACTTTCAGTTCTGCTTTTGTTACAAAAAGGTGTTGTGATTGAAAGCCTGTATGAAAAACGTGTTTAGAAGAAGACAAGAAGAAAATCTTTCTGGAAAACTATTTGTCGAACACGATTTTCTGTAATCGTTTCAAATATTCTTTAAACAATGAGATGTTAATGGCGAGTTAAATTTTCATAGGGTTGTAAGCATTGTTATATACGGCATGTACTTATGATTCATGTCAGGAATTGTATATAGGAAAAGCGATCTCGCATACAAAACACTTAACCTTTTCTCTAGGATAACTTCTGTATTTCAATCTTTATAAATTTTTGAAGACTATGTGCAAGTTAAAAATTGTTGCGTGCTGTCAAAATTAAGTAGTTGGGCAAAATTATTTGCATCTCTAAACTTTTTAATTGGGGAGTGTGTGTCGTCAGATATTATTAAATGAAACGAGTAGACTTGGACTTTCTTGCAGCTTGTATATAATTTTTTGTTATTTATGGTATAAAATTAAATGTGAGGAGCCGGTGAAATCATTTTGAATGTGATAGACTTGAGGTAAAAGGTAGTTACAGTATAGATAATTAAAAAAATGGACAGGCTATAATTTATTTGATATATTTTCGTATAAACGTTGGGTTATAACTTTTCAGGAAATAGCAATCAGTTAGGCAAAAAATATAATTTAATATTTATTGGTCCTGTGCATTGGTATTGAACTATTTTGAGTTTCTGTGTTTTTGGATTCCTTTATCAGCTATTTGACTGAAAACAGATTTTGTATTAGAGAGGATGACATCCACAATATTTTATTTAAATATGATATAAAAGTTTTCGTCTCATTGCGTTAAGTTTATTCTATATAGGAATTGGCATTAACATTTGGCCAGCTTCATTGGTTGTAATCAATGTTAACATTTGTGTAAGGTAACTGATTCCGATATGAAGGCATGGCAATTGAATCTTTAGGTTGTATGTAATCGTACGCTAGATTTTTTGATAACAGCTAGCGGTAGTGATTAGTTGAAGCACAGACTATCCAATCTAATCTAAAGGTAAAACAAGTACTAACGTAGAGTAGACTTCATTTGTTCTGAAAAGATGGCTTTGATACATTTTTCTAGGAATATTTCGATTTCTGTCAAATATACTAGTATAATACTATCTTTTGAAACAAAAACACTGCCATCGTTATTCTTATTTAGTTTTCCGTTTTTGTCATAAAAGCCCGATAACTTTAACTAGAGGAAATATGTGCTAATTATTTTAGTAGAACTAAGGAAAAACTTGTCTCAATTACATGCGATGATAACAAAAATTATTCATCAAGATCAATATTCATTTTATTTTAATTTTTTTTCGAAATTATTCATTTTAATCACATTATGTTGTTTTTGTTGTGATTTACATTGATTTGGGTCTATTATTAAATACCACCAGGAATGAGTCAAATCCCGGGCAAAGTATTCTGTTATTGCTTTGATCTCTCTTTTGTGTCAAGCTGGTTTTTACAGGCATCAATACATCACCATGCATTGTTTCATATGTGACAGGAAGTTTTTTTAAACGATGAATTCATGAATATTAATTTATGTTATTAAGTTAGTATTTATTTGATAATAGAATATTAATGATATTTCATTAAAGCATATGATGGAAACCAACCCTTTTATCACTTTTTCATTAACAGAAAAGTAACTTCACTTCATGGCTGCAATGTCAACTGGCAAGGGTTACATAGTCACATACTTTTCTCTAACGTTTGCATCCTAATATTTTTGGATACAGGATGATAACTAATCTAATGATGGTAAGGAAATGTCATAGTTACCGGTTTTCTATAATCATATGATTAGTGGAACATTTTCATACGGATAATTTTTATATATCACATCATTTTAATGATGAAAGATACTAGTATATTGAAGGCTTAAATTTACATAGGTACATATAAGGTAATCTATATACCGTGATATCTAATGGAAATATATTTATTATTTTTGGCTGTTCATTTCATTTGTATAATTTCAATTCATATACATGTATTATATTTAAATGTGGTTAAATTTTGAGTTCTTTGATGACAGCTGATTTATCTCGAGAATATGTTTTATAAGCGATCATGCTATGCACAGCTTGTATCAGAATCTGGATAGTTTCATTTGCTTCTTATATTTTATAAACATTATTAATTCCATTGCTTAGGACAGTTACATAATTTGGAAATAGTCAATCATGATTAATGTTTCAGCTTACAATACATATTATAATTGAAAAGATCACTTTAGGAGCACATTATAATAGCATATTTCCATTTAACTAATTTTTACACTTGTTTAGCATTTGTTTACTAGTATTTCCATTTCTTTCAATGACAAACATATTTCTTTCCTTTCTGTATGCAAGACCTTTTGTATATAATTTGAAAGTTCATTTTCCTAAGTTCTTGATTTGCACTGACCAATTAACAACACATACACCATGTATTATGTGTCCAGAGCTATACCCAGTCAATAGAACTTGACATGTCAATACGAATGGCTTCATGGTAACTGTAATATGTGGGGCAGACATGGACGTGTATGCCATTTGGAATGTTGCTATAAACATGGTCAATCAAAGTCCTATTTTCAGTTGTTGCAAAATCTACCAATTGGTGATATCCAAATTCTTTCATGAATTTCTGAATTGGTGTGGATGTAGTGGTACTCAACAAGTTTTCATTGAAATCACCCAAGATGATATTGATTCTTGAAGTTTTATGTAGTTTATTCAAGAGAAGTTCTAATCTTTGGAGGAAATGTTTGGTTGTATACACACTTGGCTTATAAATGATAACAAAAGTTATCTCAGTGTCCATATCTTTGAGCATCAACCCCTCTATATCTCTTATTGGCATCTGAACTCTGACAAATTGGCTTCTTTGTTTTATGTAAGCTGCAACTCCTCCTCCTTTTGCTCTATGCAGATTTCTAATTTGTTCATTTTCTCCAACATAAGACTGTTTTCGTGAAACATGATGCAACACAAAGTCATCCAAGGCAAACTGTTCTAAACTATCACAATCTGACATCCACGTTTCTGTCAGACATATTAAATCAGAATTTCTAATCCTGGTATCATGAGCTAGCTCAAGAAAGTTTTGTCGTAAACTTTGAATATTGATCAGTACAATGGACCTAAATGGTAGAATTTGAGTCTCATAAGTGAAAAGACGTGGCATTTTTGACAATGCATCAGAAATTTTCTTGTCAGCATAAATTTTTTTATGGAAGATTTCTTCGCTGTTAACTGAAATACTAAGACCTTTTTCTGATGTTACTCTACTTAAAGCTACATAAGCTTGCCCTGCCGAAAAAGTGCGATTCAAATCAACAACTATCTCTGTTGTTGTCATACCTTGCACCTTATGTGCTGTACATGCCCAGGCAAGTCGTATAGGGAATTGATGTCTTACGAAGTTCTTGTTCGATGAAGTCCTCATCTCTTCTTCACAACGATTTACTGTCACAACAAACACATCTCCCATTTTTTGTCCTGTATTTTTTCCTACATTTTCATTGTCAAAAGTAAGATTTATGGCTTTTACTTCATTGTCTGTGTTTTTCACTATTTTGACAATAGTTCCAGTAACCCCATTGACAAGACCATCTGCAACACAGATATTGCGTATCAGCATAACTCTGGCATTAACGGATACCATCAATGAGCTTGACATTCCATCACTTTTACAGCGAACAAATGGAGCATCTCGTAAATGCATCCTTCCACTGGTCTTATCCCTTTCAAAATCCATAGCTCGTACTTCCAGAATATTTTCACAAGTCTTCTTAATCATATGCAAGTTAAATTCATTCACTTCATCATTTGTAGAAAATACATGGAGGGCATTGTCATTTCCATCTTTCACACATCTTTTAAGCATTTGAAGAACTTGATTATCTAGATTTTCATCAAGGGTTCTGGTTCGTATCAAATTCAAATTTTGCGCAAAACTGACATCTTCCTTCTGGCGCATGATTTCATCTAATTGTACTAGTTTGAAATATTCATTCCAGAAATCTTCCGGATAAGAATTGTTTTCTATGTATAATCTCTCATCGTGGCGCTGCTTTACTGGTGGTAGTTGAAAGAAATCTCCAACAGCAATGATTGAAACACCTCCGAACGGCAACTTGCTTCCCTTTATTTGAACTAGTCTTTCATGTATATAATACAAGAGCTTTTTGTACACCATAGATACTTCGTCAATGATGAGGATTTGCAAATTCCCTAATTCAGCTCGAATGGGACTGAGGCTTTGCTCTCTCAACGGTTCATATGGGATGGGCATGTATTTATTTAAAGCAAATGCATGGTGAATTGTGCATCCCCCTATGTTAAATGCTGCAGTCCCAGTGAATGCTGTAAGCAGAACACAGGTTTTGTCTGGTTCTGTACTTGTTTTTTGCAGGATTTCATTTGCTACATTTTCAATGCTTTTGATGAGATGACTTTTCCCAGTACCAGCTCCACCTGTAACAAATATATGGAATGGCTTTGGTTTGCTATGATCAAGTGTTTCAAGGCACCAATTCCTTACATAATACATAGTATCTCGCTGTTTCTCATTAAGATTTCTTAGCATTGGCTTTATTTCAGCTTTTGAATTACCCCTTGTTACAGTGTATGGAACTCAGATGTTGATAGATCTGGAATGTTTTCATTGCTCTCATTGTCGACCATTCTCTTGTCTGTTTTCCTCTTACAACTATCCCTGTTTAGTTCTGTTTCAGGACATAACATTGCCCATGCATCTTCAACATTCCCTAGATTTTCATACATCTCTGTTGCAGCATCTAAAGCTTTTTCATTTGGTGCATATCTCCCCAAATTTTCATCAACAATATGTTTTACACACACTAGACTTTCTGTTCCATTTAAACTTACATGTCCACTTTCATAAAAGGCTTGGAATGTCTCAAATCCAGGGGGCTTTAACTGACACATATCACGATATGGCAAGAATAATTGCAGCAATGACTGATAATATTTTTCAGGGTTTTTTTCTGCATTAAATCTTGGATATCGAATCACAGCTGGTTCAGATTTTGATCGTCTCTGAATGTAACCTTTGTTATCTAACAATTCATAAACTCCTTCTCGTTCTGTTTTAGGTATTTGTGATTTCGCTAGAACTCGAAATTGTGAGCAGAACGTTGCAAGGCACATACAGGGAAAATCACAAGTCAGGGGTCTAGCTTTGTATCGATCAACAATACTTGTTATCCATAGTTCATCTTCAGGATCATTTTGAACAGAGATTTCTTCTTCAGAATCATTTTGTTTTTTCTTCTTTAAAAGGGATAGTGGCTTGCTTAACCTTGTGGGATTTTCACCGACAGGTATGAAGATAACTTTTCTAGAACATTCACGCATCCGTTAATTGCATATTCGATATACAGCTTCTTGCACACTAACTTCACGGTGATTGAGATAAGCAGATCCTATCTTTTTCATGGTTTGCTTGGCATTCATATTGCCCTCAGCAGCTTCTATCTTTGTTTGCTTCAAAAGCATGCCCATTTCACGTTCTGCTTTTGATATATATGAAACGACATAAACGATGCAGCTGAAAGGGTCTAACACAAACTGTATATCAAGATTTGCATCCCAGCATTGTAATAGTAATGGATTGTATTGATTAATCCACAATTCGTTTAGGTTTCTTCTTAGAACAACTGCCTGCTTTGAGGTTACAACATTGTAAGCTTTTTCATAAATATCTTGAGTTAATTGTAATGCATCAAAAAGTTGAGTTGTCGTTGTTCCTTCTTCCAATTGTTCATTCTGGATTTTTTCCCAAATACTCAGTAGTATGTCTTTGGCTTGATTCTTTTCCATTTCAGTTTCATCATCATTGTCTTCTACTGGGGAAGATATGAAGGTTTGGGAAGATGGTGGTCTTGGATAGTTGAAACGACACTCTTTCCCACCTTTTCTGCAAGATTTGGAATGTTTTTTGCTATGCTGTTGAACCTGAAGAACTGTTTCATGTATTTTGTCATCTTGAAGAGGAATTGAGCATGTTACATATTTGTCAATGAAATCACAAACAGCTTGCTTCCCATCTTCTAGCAGCTTTGGAGCATCTTCCACCCAGAACAGGCAATGAACATGTGGTGATCCCCTTTGTTGGAACTCAACTCTGTAGAAGTAGTCTTTTATTTTACCTATTGGGTTTAAAGGGCTCAAAATAACTTCATGTAGAAATATATGAAATCTGTGTTCAAACATTCTCGCAACTACTACAGGATTTGATTTCAAAAGTGTGCTTTTTTCTGTCCAATCCAGTTCATCTGGTTTCCTTTTATCATCCTGTTGTTTCAGTAAAGCATTTAAAATTTCACTCCAACGGAATTCAGCTGAGGAAAATGAACAAAACCAGGTTGGAATACCTAGTTGTCTCAACATTGCGAACAAATCCTTTTGTACATTTTGCCAAAATGAAGGTGTACCCCTTATCGGTTGCAAAAACCGCAAAGCGTCGCCACTTTTCAAAAGTTTCTTTAAAGATTCAGGGTCTTGTAGCATATTTGAAGTGATATGTGTTCCATCTTTCGTCTTTTCAAATGACTTTCTAAGGGAAATCTGAGTTTTGTCAATGACTTGTTTCAGTTCTGACAAATACTGACTAAAAAAAATGTAATCAGTGTCTTGTGCAAACCTTCTGTCAGCATGCATGAGCCTATTGTTGAAGTACCTAGACAAAGTTATGTTAAATCCCCTTTCCTCTGTCCAAGTATTTTTCCCATCTGGGAATAAGTGGGGAAAAGATTTTGCTTCATTTCCTTTCTCCTGAAGCATTTTAACTGGGTTTTTACCTTCAGCTGGAGCAATGTTATATATGTCGTCAAAATAATGATCTAAAACTTCTTGACCAATATCTGTTGGCTGTAGGCATGTGTCATACTGAACTCCAGAGACAGTGTCATCTTCATCGTCTTCCTTTAGATCATCATGTTTGCTCTCATTTCCAGATTCATTGAATTCTGACTTGTGTTCATTTTCAGAATCACTTTTAGTTTCCTTCTGAAGTATTGTTGCATCTGCATACCACTGATTGTGCTCCTTTAAATAATCCAAAGCTTTTTGAATTTGAGATGGATTAACAAATAATATTCATAGTGACCCTTGTACAAAAGCTTTCGTTTAAGTTTAACTTTGAGTACCATATCATTTTCTTCATTTCTTGGTAACTTTTCCACTGCTTTTATATCAGATGGAACACAAACAACAGGTCCATAAATAGCATTTTGACCTCCTTTCGGCAAAGATGCAATCTTCATGAATGGAATGTGCAAACAAACCAAATGCTTTTCCAGTGTATTAAGATTTTTCAAAACTTCAGGAACGTTTGTTAGTTCTAAATTGTTTGTGGCACTTTCTGCTGGAATTTGTCCATTTGAAATCTTTCTGTAACACGTTTTGCATAACCATAGGGATGAATATGAGCAATTCTTATCACAGCTCTTATTGCATTCATGCATGCATTTTTCTGATATACATTTTTCAGCAATAACTCTTATGGAATCTGATTTATTCTCGAAATGGTTTGAATGAATTCTTTGCACTTGATTTTGAAACAAAAGTCGTAGACAACAAGCACATGTGTAACTTGGACCCTGATTTCTCTTCATCCTGAAATTCTCCAATACAGAATCATACATCTCAAGCTTCTGGGTTTTCTTTTTCTTGCTGTCTAATATTTTCTGTTTAACTTCAGGTCTGGTTTTATATCTCATTTCATTGTACTCTTTCTTTTTTCTCTTGAATTCCTCTTTCATGTAGTTATTTTTGTTTCGACTTTTCAAATCTTCTTGAAATTTAAGACAACTGGAGTATTTCGCTTTGCTTTGTTTTTTCTTGGATGATCTGACTTCATCATTAGTTTTGTATTTAAGTCTGTTTTTTTCCTTCAAATTGTCTTTAAATGTTGAGCTTTCATATCTTGTTTTACTTTTCTCTATCACAGCTTCCCTGAGGAAAAAATTAGTTTTATATTTCTGTACACCTTTTTGTCTGACTAAAGCTCTGTGTTTGTCATCTTCATCATATATGTTTTCTTGCTACACTGTTTCAAATAATCTCTGTACTTCTGATCATTCCTGTACTTTGTTTTCCATTTGTCAAGTAATTCTTTTCTGTAACCAGCATTTCTCTTGTATTTTTCCTTCCCGAACTGAATTAAATTTCTTTTGTACCTGGCATCTCTTTTGTATTTATTGGAACTTGATAGCAATATTTTGTCCCTGTATTTCTCATCAGTTTTGTATTTAGCTTTAGCATATTCTAAAGATCTCTGTCTGACATTTTCATAACAGTTTCTGTGTTTCTCCGACATTTTTTTCTTTACTTTATCTTTAGCGTTGTGCTTTTTCTTTGTGGCTAACACATGTTTCCTGAAACTCATACATGTTTGATATCGCTTGTTATACCAGTCTTTCTTCCTTTTCCTCTCTCTATCAATTCTATCTGTTTGCATAGCTGTTTCAAGTGTTCTTGAAGTTGAAGATGAAGCTTTAGTCTCTGTGTTAACTGCACAATGATTGCCAGCAGGATTCTTGTTGAAAACAGAAACTACCACATCATAGTGATTTCTGTTCACATGATTTAGATATATTGCGCCATCTAAAGAACTCCATGTTTTGTCTATGAGTTTGCCACTATACTTTGACCACTGACTATCCTCATATGTAAATATTGGAATGTTCAACATGTGAGACATAGCTATCACTTCAACTTCTGTTGCCCATGAACCAAATGTCCCCATATCTTTTACATAGCTTTGAAAACATTGATTAGATCTTAGAAGTTTTTGAAACATTGCTTGATTCTGCATTATGTGCTTGCACATCTCCAAGCGCATCCTATCATGTGCATGATCTGAACCCGACAAATAGAAAGAGACTGCTCTAAAAAAGCAATTCCCATCTCCAGAAATTCCCTGACAACGCAAAGGTTCTCCTGCAGCAGCGATACTGACAGCTTGTGAAATGTTGTCAGCTATGAAAGGAATTTGAAGATTTTCACACAAGTGCTTTCTAATGTTCTAAGGAACATGTTCAAATTGTGTGTCTTTTGGCTTTTCAACAAATGTGATAGCTATATCATCTTCTGTATGTACTGTTTCAGCCCTATCAGTTGGCACACTGTTCAAACTTACATTGTAAGATGTGCAATTACAAGTTACTCCAGTAATCTCACATTGGATTGCACTTGTTATTTCCATAGAATGTGCCAAATCTATTATATGCTTGTAAACACCAGATAGGTTATTGACAAATATGCATGTACTTTTTCCTTCAGGCATTAATTTTCCAGTGACAGATCTAGAATGTGAATCAAACAGGAAATAACTACCTCTCACTTTTCCTACAATCATGGTATTTTCACTAAAACAAACAAAGCATCCATCTGTTTCATTCAAACATGTTTGTAGTGCTTCCTTGAGGCTCTTGGCATTGAATAAACTTAAATCAGGCATATTGTCATCAAATTTTGATTGAATCAATGTGCTGATAGGCTCATGAAAATCAAAAGAAAACATCTCATTGTGAATTTCAAGTGCATCTGGAAGATCAGAAACAAACAGATAATGATGGGCAATATGTGTATCTTTGCAAGTTTTCATACAACTCATTCCCTGTCATTAGAATTTTGTCCATGTCTGCTGCGTTCCATAGATGGGATGATTTTAAATTATGATAAGACAAAGCTGATAAACAGTTAGGAACACACTGTAACCCAGCAGTTGTACCAAAAAGATCATTTCCCTGATTAAAATTTCCTTGGACAGTGGGTCATGGGTTTTGAATATCAAAGTCATCATCAAATATTGTTGTAACTGCACTGTTTATATCTTGTTCATCTATTCTTGTAGAACATGATTTTTGATCATTTGATGAAGAGAGAGAATGTTTACAATTCTCACATGGAATTTCCTCATTCAACATGATATTTGCTTTGGTAAATTTCGTAAAGGTTGATGTTCTGCTGTTATTGTTGACATGATCTTGAGAAATATCTATCCCATGTTTATCTCTTTTAGTAACCAAGTCAGTCTGATCTTTGTTAGCAACCAAGTTAGAATGTTCTTTGCCTATTACCAAGTCAGATAGTGCTTTTCCTGTTACCATGTCAGACCATTCATTATTAGTAACCAAGTCAGAACATTTTGCATCTTTTGTGAAATCAATATTATCTTTCAAAGATAATAATGAGTGCGTCTGATCTGCAAGGCATGGCGAAATGCCATCTTTGTGCCAGGGTACCCTCGATGGAGTACAGACCGAATCAGAGACAGATACTTCCTCAGAAGTACTCAATGAAACGGAATCAGAGATCGGTGTCGTACACACGTATACGGTACTCAGACTTCCCTGAGGAGATGCACAACTCAGAGCATTTCTTGAATTCATTTTCTCAAGGTGAGAGGCCTGATTCTTGGCCAAGGGTTCTCTCAATGAAGAGCAGAACCCTTCTGTTGAATCATCAAGGGTTGAGCAGCAAGGTTTGCTTTCTTCATTCTTTGCTTCAGATTGAGCATCATTGACTTCTCCTCTCTTTCGGATTTTGTCTTTCTTTCTTTCATTTCGAGCATTTCTTCTTTTTCGTTTGGGCATCTAAATAAATCAAAACAGAAAATAACAAGATGTTATTATAATTGGGCCAGTTATAAATTCTCTCAAACGAATGAGGCCATCATTGAGATGGGGATTTTAACCATTTTCAAGATATTTTGGCACTTCCTGTTTGAGTGGGCTCAAAATTGCCAAAACTCAACAGGGATAAATGACTCGACTAACTTAGTTCGTGGTATAAATCTTATTTAGCTCGAGACAAAACAATACTGGCAATGGCTTTGTCGGAAAGACTCTATTTCAATATTCCTCTCCATGTGTGCGGACAAGTAAACAAACGCGTGTTAAATGAAATAGGGGTATCCTGTTTAAAGGTTTTATAGAAAGTCAATCATGTGATAGGAAAGCATTTGAATAGAAATCTTATTTTGGGGACAGAGTGAATAGCGGTAGCCAATCGAATATGACAATAACCATTCATGGTTTGGCGACATGCATTTCTCAAATAATTTTTTTTTTTTGCTTAAATTGATTGATTTTGTTCAAAATATATATGTACATGTTTTTTCAGCCACTTTAAAAAAAACATTGATACAGCGTATCAAATAAGATTTAAAATAAACTAATTACCTTGATCAATTTAAATTGAATTTCAATTGTCTATACAGAAGCATTGCACAATTTAGGGTTTGTACATATAAAATTGTGTTAATTCGTTTAATTCTTTGAAGCAAATATCGATACTATAAGTCCGAAAATGAATGAATATGAACAAAAAAAAACAATGAGAAGTCGATCTATTTATTAGGGCTCTCATTCGATCTATTTATTAGGGCTATGAATTTTTTTAAAAAAATGAAGAATACCTAATCTGTGTCGGGGATAGAAAGTCATTTTGGGAATTCACGAAGTACAGTGTACATATATAAAGACCAACGCATTGGCATCGAATTGTTTAGAAGCAGGTGCACTCCCTATATTACTATGATAACAATTAAGCATTCTGAGAGTATTGCATAAGCAATACACGTCCCCTACCGGTTTGTAGAAATTTGTGAAAACAATGCACTCAACTATGCAAGATATCATTTCTTATCGTCTTCTGTACCCCAAATCAACAGACCAACCCGATAATGAACCCGATTGTAAAAATACCAAAAAACCTTGTCGATTACATTTACAACACAGTTTTTTTTTTGCTTGACACTATTTTACAGAACATATTTGATTGTTAGAAACAATACAAGGAATGGTCAAAGTAATGCACGATGTTATTACTGACTACATACTTTCCTCGTTTATTCAATACACACCGAACCCGAAACGAACCTCAGCATTAAAAAATTAGAATATAAAAAAATTATTTTCTCGAAAATATGTCAACCCTGGACACTACAAAAGTGTAAACTTGATCTGTAGTTTGACATTTTGAAGCTGTTCAGCAAATTTCATTTTATTCCACAAACGCATAAAGGAAAAAAGTGTGGAAAACTGAAGTGGGACAGACAGACAGACGGACGGACGGACCGGACGGACTGACGGGCTCAGAGGAAAGCTATAGTCCCCTCCGGGGAAAACCGGTAGGGGGCTAATAAGATATAATGAATAATTGTAAACTATAGTACAAGTAACTTACCCCATATAATATTGTTGAGTATGTGCAGATACCCGATGGGCGTGGTCACAACGAGACTCGGGAGCTACGCTTTCTCGTGTCATTATGTCCACACCCATCAGGTATCTGCACATAACCAACAATATTATATGGGATAACTACTACATAAACCCTATATATGTCCTATAATAGTTAATATATGATTCTGAAAATGTAATTATCTCTGTCCGTTTTCAAACAATAGAGTCTGATTTTTCCTATAGAGTTCTCCTTTAGAAGTACAATCTTTTGATTTCACAAGAGAATGGTTGGCCATTTTAAATGTGAACAAGTAAATCTGTAAATGTGTCAGCAAACCGCATTTTCTTTTATGTGAATTGTATCCATAATCCATGTCAACTCGTATCAAGTGAAATGGAGTACCCTATATGCAAAGTTCAAAAGCTGGTATTTTTTTCATAAACAAGCGTTCTGAGAGCTTTGCATAAGCAATACACGTCCCCTACCGGTTTGTGGAAATTGTGAAAACAATGCACTGTTATGCAGAATATCGAACCCGAACGTTAAGAAATTGGAATATAAAAAATTAATTTTCTCGAAAATATGTCAACCAGACGCTACAAAAGTGTAAACTTGATCTGTAGTTTGACATTTTGAAGCTGTTCAGCAAAATTCATATTATTCCTCAAACGCATAAAGAAAAAAAGTGTGGATAACTGAAGTGGGACAGACGGACGGACGCAGAGGAAAGCTATAGTCCCCTCTGGTGAAAACCAGTAGGGGATTAATAATCAAAAATCAAAATCCTAGAAATATGCACACCGCTGATATATGTACCATTGAAATGCAAAGAACAACTACCTATCTTGAAAATTGTAGGAGGAGTTATCTATACAATGACAGTACCCTATATGCAATATTTTGCCGAAAAGTGATTAAGTTCAAAAGCTGAAATCTTTTTTCATAAATAATCAAAAATCAAAATCCTACGAATATGCATATATGTACAATTGATCTGCAAAAGAACAATTTCCTATCTTGAAAACTGTAGGAGGAGTTATTTGTACAATGATTGTAAACTTTTGGCAGCCGCCCACCCACCCACCCACCCGTCATTTTTACCATTTGGAAATCCCGCTTAAAAATGAAACCACAGTTGATGTGACATCATCAAAATCAATTGGTCAGGGCTGGAAAACAACACGTGCCAATGAGACAATTTGCTATCACAAAGATATATAAGCATTTGCAGATATATTGCAAAGTAAATACTGTGAAGTAAATTAAGTAGAACACCTGAGACGTTATCCCTATGAGCAGTAGAATACAGCACTGACTGATCTAATAATATTTTGAATATGAGCTATGCACAAAATTGAATTCGCGAATTCTATGTTTAGCTGTCAAAATTACAATAATTTTTTTTCAAATCTTCCCCAAAATTTTGGTTTGTTTCTTCATATAACCCCCCCCCCCCCCTTCCCCCACTTTTTTGCGCATCAATGATTTTTCTGAAATTTACATACCGGTACAAAAAGTGTTTTAACCCTTAGTTGTTCCCCACCCCCACACTCAACATTGGTCTGGAATCTCAATCCAACTATCAGTTAAGATGAGCATAACAGCAGAACTGTTAATAAATCAAACTGACTGACAGATGGGTCAAAAGCATTATACATCCTGCAAGTCAATGGTTAGATAGTGATAAAAGCAAATTTGTGTTTAGGAAATAATACTTTCTTTATTATATTTTTTGTGATATGTGCAAATGAGGTAAACCTGACAGGGTCTAAGTTAACAGTGCATGTGCTATTGTTTTTGGACTTTGCCAAGTTAACCTTCACCAATCAAAGGAATCTTCAACAACAAATATAACAAGTGATGTTAAAAGATTTTCTTGTCAACATTACTGATATTCATGAATCTCAGTGTACCTTAAAAATGGAACAGTTTTAGCAATGAGAGACATATATATGTAGTATTACATGTAAATCTACATATCCAATATAAACAAAATCTTCTTTATGAGACAAGAGGCCAATAGGCCTAAACAGTCACCTCAGTACTATACCCCTAAACAAACTCCTCAAGAAGTCTCATATTTGCAAATATTGCATGTCCTTAACTGCATTTATCTTTTCTCAATGCGTCTCATTGTGTTCTAAGTTAAAGGGGCATAACATACAAAAATAAGACTTTAACTAGATTTTAATTCAATTTGTATTCTCTAGTTAATAACCTACATATGAAATATCTCCTTTATATAAGCATCCCTCAACAAAAACAGAGCAAAAACTAACTAATTCTCATCTTTCTCAAAGTTTAACAGGAATGACTTTGTCGATCGAAATCATAGGACCAGAACCAAAATCAAATTCTACCTGTAATTTATACAATGCATTCTTATATTAAATTTGATTTGAATTTGTTCAACAACTGTTGAGATAGAGATCAGTGAGTGAATTTTTTTTTTTCAAACTTCAAAAGGTATAATTTATCAAAAATCATTCGTCCTAAACAAAATTTAAACTCAACCTGTATATTCATAAGAAACATCCATATATCAAATTTGAGTTGAACGTGTGCAATGGTTGTTGATAATGATCACAAATAGATACTGCACACCCCCGTCCCCTTCCTTCCCTTAATAAAAAAAATAAATCAAATATAAGTCCCTGGCAATAAGTCCTGCCTTTATATACCTGACATGAAGTATTATTGAAGATATCAAAAAAATGTTTTTTTCCTAAATATGCAGACATATTTTATTGTGTCAGTACATGTTTCTTCAACATTATATAAATTTACACAAAAATGACCATTTCAACCACAACCTGCATTAAGAATGACTACTTTATACACTATATGGATATTCTGGTCAAGCCCTAGATTCAAATCTGTACATTTGAAGATATATGAAATTTAAAATTTTGAATATGGCTTCCCGATCAACAAATTTGATACAGATGTTATGCAATAAAGAAATATTTTGGAAATATTATATGCATTAACACTGTGGAATACATCCGCTTTGGCCTTGTCCTAGAGTCAAAAGTCATACTCCAAGAAACATGAAATGTACTATTTTAGTGTAAAATTACCTATTTAACACAATATTGGCGTGAGCTTTTCCTACGAATATGTTACAGAAGAAAGGAACATTTATATCCCCCCTACACACACACAGTCTGAAACCCTGATCAAGCAGCCATGAATTACACAATTTAAGTAGAGGAGTTATATGACATCATAACAATGCACACAGTTTTTTTTTCTTTTTCTCTCACACATGTGTAACAATAATAGATTTCTTAAGCATGTTAATACAGGGGTTCAAAATTCCTCAAGCCTGACGTCCCGTACTAACAAATTCCGGATCCGGACTCTGCATTTAGAATCACCGAAGTCCAGGGACTTGGCATTGTGGCTTGCTTATCTTTTTTTAAATTAAAAAAAAATTCGAACAATTAAAAATAAATCAAATTCCATCATGGATTTAATAAAAATGTGTTATTTTTTGGCATTAATGAACACATAAGCATTACGAACATTTCGAAAATACAATCCGTCTTTTTATTTTCCGTTGCGGTATGACCTGCTTTTACACATTTTCTCATGTTTCTCCCCTATGACAAACGGCAGAAAGTTTGTTGAATTTTGGATTTACGAGCAGTAATATACACAAAGAAACGACAAATGAAAGACCCTGTGAGGAACATGAAGCCGGGGGTGACTCGAGGTGTGATAAAAATAATAATTCCTCGGACAAAACTTATGAAAAGAAGAGAATTCGCGAATTCCAAAAGCCACTGGCTTGACGATAGGCGACTTGACCATCATAAAAAAAAAATTGAACCCCTGTAATATTTAATAAATTTTCACTATATATGGCAATATTTTGTTTTTCTCATGCTTTATTTCTATTATTGCCAATCAATACAATACTTCTACATATAAAGACAAACACACCAAAAAGACAGAACTCAAACTTTCACTCACACTCATTCTAAATGTACAGTAACCACGGTTACTAAGGGGTTATATGCTTGTCATAATTACATGTTGATATAGATTTATGTGTAATGCCCATTATAAAAAGTAAGCATATTGAGATGATTCAAAATAATTAAACATGAATGTTTGCAATACGATTCTCAATAGTTTTCCACGTAGTAATAAAATCATCGCATCTCATTTTTATTGAAAACAACTTTCTCTCTATCAAATAATATACCAATATTGATTTTGATAATTAGCTAATATGCAGATCAGAGCTTTTTCTTGATTTGTAAAAAATATATTGCAATATTGACCTTGATCTAGAGCCTAAACCTTGTTCCATAGGTCATGAATATCAAAATTGAGGTAGTCTAGAGGACTTCATGGAAATCATAATCATGAATTTAGCTTTCAACAAATAATAAGGGGAGAAGAGTAAACTTTAACCATTCATATTCACTATATGGCCAAAATCCACTCCCTAGAGCTAAATTCCAGACCAGTAGACATTAATTTCACAATTTTGTTAGAGAGCATCAAGGACATCTAACCATGTCTTCATGTTTTCCTCTCACATATGTCAAGAAGAGAATTTTCCGTAGAAATTTTCTTTTTTCCTTTTGGATATTTGGCTGTGCCTGAAACACCCTGGAGTGGAAATGCCCGAGTCTGTGTATTATGCAGTTTTTATGAAAAAAGCAACGTACATGAATTGAATGCAATAATTTCATTAAAAAAAATCTCTACATTCAACATATATAAGTCTTCCTCTATGTTTGTATTAGAATCCTCAATGTAAAATTTCCTATGAAGTCTCCATGCTAATTCATGCGCCATGAGCACAAATGCAAACATTTCACGTTTTGAGTATATTTGTTTTGGAAAATTTAACAAAACCTTCAACCTTTCATATTAACCAATTTGATATCTACTCTAGGGAAATAATTATTAATTTATATCTACCCGTTAATACACAAGGTTTTCCTTCACAAAGTTTCTGGCAATATATCGTTAGCTGCAAAAGCTATAAAATAACATGTATGGCTGTTCCACATTTCCATTTATGTTTTATATCTATGACTGAGAGCATATATAAAGGCTTTACAGCAATGATACTGATATATTTCATACAAATAAACATCAGAATCAAAATAAATATAAGCATTGAATGCCTATTCATGGATGTCTTGGATCCTATAATACACCAAGCATTGCAGACAAATAATCATACTGCGCTAATAGGTGTGTTATAAGACGGAAGTCATGCACAAATAAGCATATAATAGGAAAATATTCATATCTTTTTAAACACGGAAAATTCCAATAAAACAATAATATAACCAAGGTAAAACCCGATTCAATGGGAAAATTCATCTTGCACATGCACTAGGTTATATTCTGCAATATTATAGGAATTTCATTTTGGGTTAAACTAAAATGTTATAAAAGTTCAGTTTGCAGCTTATTTAAAAAAGAACATGATATGCAGCATGCAGCAACATCCAACATATGATAATGTATAGTTTATGGTCTAAACTGGTGAGCTATGAGTTCTCGCCGAGTACAATTTGTCATTTGTACATTATGAAGCTATTTTTCATATATAATTTTATGTGTTGATAAAATGATGTTAAAATGTACTAGCGAAAAACGGAACTCTGCAAGAACTGGTTGCACACCAGCACAGTCTCCAAAAATAGTCCCATGCTCAAGGTTTTGATTAGATACTATAACCCTGTAGTTTCAACAAATCTATCTTTTTCTTCATTTGAGAAGTGAATTTATTTAAGCTTAAGCTGTGTATTTGTGCTTCTCTGAGCATAATCATTACAATATTTAATTTATAGCAGTTTGAAGCACAGTGTTCAGTTTAAAGAGAAACACAAATAAATAAGAAAACGGCATTCTGAATAAAACTATTTTCTGAAAAGAAGCTAAACAGTAAACACTTAAATAATCTCTGACATTCTCAAAAGTACCCAACTAATCACTCATGAAACTTTGAAACTATTATTCGCAACTAATCAACATCATCAAATCGACTCGGTCTCCAAATATCGAAAACGAGGCTAACCTTCAAACAGTAATTTTCATTCCCATTCTCAGTTTAAATAATTCCACGGGTATATCATTTCGGCATACCATTAAACAACACATCTAACATGTACCACATATAGTACTTTCAACAGAAAACAAAGCTATAATTAATACAGCCGATCGCTTCACAAGCTTACGCCATGATACGCGAATAGTAAACAACACAAATGGGCACTGCATTGTCGATTGTCGCATTGAAAATACTGATATACGGTTTTTTTTATTTATCTATATTATCTCCAGTACTTACACTTAGAGCAGCTCTACAGCAATCACATGGAATAATGGATATTGTAGTACAATATTGAAACGAACACAAATAATGCAAACAATAGCCTTCACTATGACCTCTCACCCGCTAGATGGCGCGCTTTATGAGAGGGTATCATGACAAATCGTACCCTGTTGAATATGTACCAATCATTTCGAATACGTTTTTCATTGTACTTCGGTAGACCTGTATTTACGGCTATATAAACTCAAACACGTTCATATACATATAAGTGTATTAAATAACTGCTTAGGAACGCAGTGCAGTTGTGGCTGATCTCCTCCGTGGGCGAAAAATAGATTAGCCTACGTAAAAATACACACACGCACAGCTTAGAACCCAGGAGGATTTGAAAATTTGCAGTATAATGACGAAACTCTATCAAGAGATTTTCCTTCTTAATTTAACTTAAGGTCAGACGACACGTTCCTCGAGAATCTTTTTTGTATCTCCTTGTAATAAAGAGTTCCAATAAAAAATATTAATTTTATAATTACTTTAAAAATGATCAAAATTTACTTGAATTTGGTTATATGTGTACATGGTCGAGTGGTTAGAACCGTGGCCGTTCTCTGCCAAAAGCGTATAGGTTCTAGAGGTCGTGAGTTCAAAGCCCCGCCCCGGCGGAGATATAGTTTTAATTTAGTGAATTTTGCTGTGCTGTAGATGTATTTATTTTATATCAGCAATTCAAGTGTATTTTCAAGATGATTATAAAGAAAATTGCATAGTCTAGTATTTTGCAGAAATGCCTGGTAAGGTACCCTAATTTTTTGCAAGAAAGCTTGTCAAAGTAGTAGTAAACCATTAACAAATTCTTGGAAAAAGTTATCTAATATTGAGGAACGTGTCGTCTGACCTTAAAACACACAATTGATCTATGTCTGATATTGCGTTAGATTGAGAATGACATTGCTTTTATTTGAACGATTTCTCAATTGACACCCTATCGTTTAATCCATAAACCTTAATATGTTAATATGTAATAAAAACTAAAATTCAATTCTTGAGTTCGCAGCTAAATAAACTCATATATGAGAGACGCAACTCTCGTGTATTAGATAACCGCTGACCGCTAGGTAGTCCAGCCGCGACCATGGTGAACGATTTTCTTGGCCGCGGGCAAGGGATAGCTTACGTAATTGTACACACACACAGCTCTGATTCAAGGTAGATTTTAAATGCATGCAGAATGATTACTAAAATGTAATGCATAGAATTTTTAAAATCCGTATTTTGTGTTTTACTCGATAAAAAAAGGATGTTTTATTTTCCGATTCTTGTTTTTAAGGATTGTGCACTACAAGAACTTAACAACAATGACTTAAGCCCCTAAAAAAAAATATTCTAATTTTTTTTTCATTTCTTATGAATTAATGCCTCCTGTATAAACCAGCATACTTTCTGTGGTGACTTTATGCCAGTTGTACGCACAAAGACTTCCATAAACTTGCCAAATGAAAAACATGTACATGGTAACACGTAAAGCTTTTTACACTCATACTACAAAACTCACTATCAAAATAACATTGCAACGACCTTTATGAGATCCCAATAAACAACTTTTCCAGCGACAGCCATATCGAAATCCTAACCGTTTTTGAGTTACTAATCAAATTTTTTTAGGGGCTATTGGCCCTTAATTTAAGGGGTCAGCCCTTTTTTATTAGTGTCAAATGAAAGCCCTTGATATTCTGCACAACTTTTATTCTACATGTCTTAACAAAATATTTTTCGGCAACAAGATACAAAGAAAAATATGTCTAAATTTTCGCCCTTTTTGGAATCCTGTTTTTTGACCCCCTACCTTTTCTTAAATAAACAAAGAAATCCAAAAACAAAAACCGATGTGCACAACTACAATGTCTCTGTTATTCAAATGCGTTGGATTCCCATTCCCTGCTATCATAGTCTCGGAGCCTTTGTCTGGAAACCAAAGGCCCTAAAAAAATTTAAAAGGGGAATAACTCGTTAACGGAAGAGGATTTCTAAAATTTGTAAATTGATTACTATAATGTTTTAAAAAGTCTATAAGCCCTGAAAATTTGAGCAAAAACCGTTCTGAAATGAGCACGCTACGAAGCCTCAAAGTTTGCGTCTAGGAAGAAAAAAAAAGAAAAAAGAAAAATAAGAATAATCTTAACCAGCACAATAATAGAAAGGTCTTCCGTTGGAAACGGAAGACCTTAATAACCGATTTAACTTTATTCTATAAGGACTGCGAACGATAACATTGTTCAGCCGCCTAACTTAAAGTCATTTTTTGAAAGTTGTCTAATTAAAGTAATTTTTTTATTATAATGTTAACATTTATGTATATTTTTATTAAATATAAATGATTTGGTCAAACAAAAAAAGATCACTTTTAGTTTTGGGTTAAAATAGCGCATTTCATAATAGAAAATAATGAACGGAAAAGGAAATGTTTTTTAAAACATCTCCCCCCCCCCCCCCCCCCCGTGAAACAAAAATTCCTTTCGAGCGGTTTTAATTATTGTTATTTGTCATATTTTTACCAAAGATTTTGTTGTTTTACGGGAAGAGGGGGGACATATGTCTACAGACCGAAATACATTCCAAAAAAAAAGAATTTTGCTTTGTAAATTTTCGAAAAAAAGCAACAGATATAAATTACATGTATCAAATTTTACTTTAATATATATCGTAAATATGTTATCAAGTTTTTATGCACATATTGGCCGCTAAATATTATTTTCCTCACTCATAGAGACCGATTTCAAAGAAATATTTTTAAGACCCCGCGTTAGAAATAAAGAATTTGATTACAACTTTATTTTGATATAAATTGATTAGGATAGGATTATATTTTTTATTTTTAGTAAGAAAACTAAGTTCTTAGCTCACCTGACACCTGAGCTGAAAGCATAAGGGAGCTATTCTGATCACATTTTGTCCGTCGTCCCTCTGTGTCAACCATAAACGTTTATTTGGTGAATGATTTGTCCAGGACATACTGAAGAGTTTTTCAAAGTTATGAGCTTAGCTCCTAACCTTCAAACAAAAATACGTTGTTTAGTTGCTTCTGAGTTTAGTAACAGATTTAGCTTCATTTGAAATTAACCACATTATCAGAGGACTCGCTTTTTTCGGACTCTGTCGGACGCTTTTTGAAGTTGTCTCCCTTAGCACATGAAACGTTTTGTAAACTCTCAAGCATATTTCTGACAAAGACAAACAACCGGTTATTTTAGCGTTAGGACTAGCTTATCGGAAGGATATATTTCTGTACAGGTAAGTTTTTTTCTTTGTATTTAATCAAAGCACATGTTATATTATATATCATCGAAAATTACCAGATTTTTTTTTTCAGGTTTTAAATCCATTTTGTAGTCAGTAGAATGGAAAATATATTTGTGAAAACGTGTATCCTCGTCTGCCTGTATTTCGACGGGTTTATTGTACTTTACAGATGAGAAAAAAAGCAATGTTTAATGCTTATTTAGTTGTGGAAGATGTGTGCACGTCCATTTGTAGGATACAGAGAGATGCAACAACGCCAGTTATATCAGTCAATAAAGATCATCTCAAACACTATCTGGGTAAAAATCCTCCTGTTAATTGGGTTTCTGATGATGACTCAGTAATCTGTTCAGACTCAGACACTGGGGAAATAGATCAGCCACCCCCGAGGAAGTGTACAAGAGCGGGCTGCCTCATAAAACCGCGGGATATCCTTGATTTATAAAATAAAATATGCAGAATTTTAAATAAAATTAAAGTATACAGTGTTTTGGTTTATGGTAAATGATTATTATTTGTTTTATCCTAGTGTTCAGATGCATTTTAATTCTGTATAAACTAAACATGTTGTTTATTTATTTAAACATATATGTATTTCCAGATGGACTTTCTCTACATTAATGTTTCAAACGAGGAATTGCAGCAATTAATTCCAGGAGAATGAAAAAAGGCTGTTGGTCGACGGCGCCATCTGTTAGGTGGAGACGTGTAGGAAACTAGGCCCTTTTTCTACTTTCCGAAAATATATTAACCATTGGAGCAAAATCCATACTAAACATATTAATATCTTCAAATGTTCTGTGTGTCATAAGAAGTTTGTGATCCAAAATTAAGGTCGCGTACACATTCGCATACACATGGACGCCATTTTAGAGGTTCAGGAAAAGGAAAACATTTTTTACGTTGAACCTGGACACTGTGTACCTTTCCGCCTAGGTGCGCCGGAAGAAAGAAAAAGAAAGAATTTAAAAGAAGCAAAGGCCCTGGCCCAGAGGAATAGCCGGGCACAACAGAGGGGCCTATTAGCGCCATCGTCCCTGGAAGAGGAATGTCGAATTAATTGTCGAGATGAGGAAATCGATATTTTCCTGGGAGAAAACAACAGCAACACATCAATCATCAAGAGTCTTCGAGAAAACGGAAAGAAAGTTGAAAGTGAAGTGATTGGAGACTACTGCATCATTCCAAACTTCGAAAAATTTATTGAACATTAAACTGATTAAAGTAATGTATGCCTCAAGACATTTGTTGTACAGTTAAAGTTACATTTTGTTGATTTATTTATAACATGACGTATTGTTACAATTATTAATTTTATTGAATAAAATGTAATAACTGTTTAAAGGAGGAGGAGTGTATAAGTACCTACTTAAATTATTTCCAAATTCATCGGGTTCGTTATTCATTTTCTCTTTCATCTACATGTATTATAAAACGTAAATTCTTACTGGCCAATTCTGTTTTAAGTGTTCACTATTGTGTAACAAGTATGTAAACCAGAGCACAATCTCGGGGCTTCTTCACTGAACATTTGCCTCAAGGTACAAAGTCACTATTGTTTAACAAGTATATAAACCCGAGCACACTCTCGGGGCTTCTTCACTGAACCTTGTATCAGGGTACGAAGTCGCCCTCCTTGTGGCAATTTTAAGTAGACTCAAATTCCATATTTATTTTTGGAAAATTACTTTTTTCTTTGATTTTTCGTTATTCATTTTGGTCACTAAGGTACACTAGCTCCTCATCGTCATTAATTATTATTTAATTACGAATAAATTATATTTTCAACTTATCAAATTCTTCTGTTTTTCTTTGTTAATAGCCTTAACAGGTGGACTCAAAATTATCTGGGTGAAATATCATGTAAAAACACAACGCGAAGTCAAAATGTATCATATACAGTAGTGAAAAAGATCTAACTACTACAGAATGTTTTCAAAAATAAATACGTGAAGCAGCTTATGGTATTGGTGTTGATTTCTGTTTCCGACTTTTAAATTAATAAAGATATATTTAGGCTTGAATTTATCAACGGCTTGAATATATCAATGTCCTCATCTTCTGCTGGTTGTGAATAAATCAAAGTAAAAACTCTAGATTCAGAGTTTTGTGGATCATCCTGATCATGTAAGCTTTTGTCATCATCACCTTTGCACAAGCAGGAATGATTTTTACGAATTTGTTGAAGAAAGATTTAGTTTAAATTTGTCCAGTTATGACTTGTTAACTCGTTCATAAAACAGTCGTCATGCCACGTTTGATCGCGTGAGCTTGTTATCTCTCTATCCATGCGTCACCAAGTATCCTCCAATCTGTGTTGCTTTCAGGAACTGCGGATCATTAATAAATCCAAACAATAAAATCCCCAGAGTTTCTTCCGTAACAAGTATATTATGAGGTTGAATATACTCCTAAGCTCTGCAAAATTATATAGTGTTACCGAGTTTAAATCGACTTAACTATTGTCCTTATGTTTGGTGGCGGAAAGTAAATATCAATATATTATTCCGGTAGTAATTAATTCCTTCTGATGAGATGAACGCAATTTTAAAAAGCTACAAATGTGTATTAAAATCCAGAAGTAGATTTAGATATAATCAAAATATAATTCACCTAATAAATCCAAAATAAATGAAAGGCACTAACGTTAAAATCCAATTTAACAATCAAAATATCTCTCTTCCTCTTGAATTACTCCGGCTATATTAACCCAATTACTCCCCTCACTCATCCTTCACTCCCCATGAACTTGCCTAAGGCCAGGCTATAAATCTTAAGACAATAAATCACTACTCCCCTTGCTCTCCACACTCTATTATCTAACTCTCTCCTCCTAATGCAATTAACTGCCCCCCCCCCCCCTCCCCCCATGACCTGTTCGCAGTCAGGGTTAATCTACTGCACACCGTTCAATTAAGGAAATGCAAATAAAAAATGCTATGCTTAAATAACGTATGCTTTTCAAACAAAAAATGGTACGAAATCATTATAATGTGGTAGTGTTGATTTTGCGTGTGTTTGTTTATTAAATCAAAAGATAAATATGTGTGTTTAAATAAAATAAAATATGTGTTCATGTTCATGTTGTTTTCATCAAATCATCATTTCATTCTATATTCATCTTCTTCTATTGCATGTTACTATTAATAACTAAACGACCTGATCGACGAGACAGTTGTATGTATATATATATCAAGGTATTTGATTGGCCTAGCCACTTTGGCGGGTCGTGCATTTTATAAAAACCAGTTAACAGGTTCTGAGAGGGACCAGACCAGTTACGGCTCAGGGCGTAGGCAGAGCATATTCTAGTCACTACGTACATATAAATAGTTTCATACAGAACGCACAGTAAGTAGTTTTTATCTCCTACTAATATTTCCTCTTTTGAATGAGTGAATGAATGAATAGGTTTATAGTCTGCCAGACGTATATATTAATTTAGTATTCTGATAATTTTACTTTTATTATAAATAATGAAAACGTAATGTTGAAGTTTACTTGTAACGCTGTATTCTATCCTCCAATATTTCATGTACTTTTTAATTGAAATACGGCACTGTTCCAGGTATATGTGACAGCTACATTGCCCAGATATAGTTAGATTAGATTCAGCTCGATTCCATAAATCGGTACGATATCCTTAGATATGCACATTATTACATTTATATTATAACAGTGTGCCGGATAATTATGCCAGTGCCAAGGTGGCATTTTTGCACCCGCTTAAGCTGCATATATCGAAAAATTCAAATATGCCATATGATAGACCATTCCTTAAAGAGTTAACAACCACCTTTGTTATCAGTGTATCTCACCTGTCAGGTAAGATATTTACCTTTCAAAAATAAATTCCTACAGGAAAATAATTTTTTCCATAGGAAAATCAATATTCCTATAGGTAATTTGAAATTTCCTATCGGAAATCAAGAACTTCCTATAGGAATTTCAATTCCGATAGGATTTGATAAAATCCGATAGGAACACTTAATATCCTATAGGAAAAGTACATGTCTGAATCAAATTCCTACAGGAATTACCATTCTCCTATAGGAAATATAATTCCTACAGGACTTTTAAAAAATACTATAGGATTATCAATATTTCCTGTAGGAGAGTCAATTCTCCTATGGGAATTATCATTTTCCGATGGGATATTAATTTTTAAAGGTAAATATCTCACCTGGCCAGGTGAAACACACTAAAAACAAAATTGGTTATATACTCTCTAGACAATTGTCTATCTATTGGTATACATGGATTTTTTCGAAACTGCATCTTAAGCGGGTGCAAAAATGCCATCTTGGCACTGGCATAATTATCCGGCACAGTGTTTTATATGTAATTCTAGAGCACTATTTTATAGCCAATTATAGCAAGTAACTGAGTATATAGTTGATGATATCCATTTTAAATTATCAAGTTCAATAACATAAACGTAATTATTTTATTACCAATGTTAGAGGCTGTGGGACTGTGTGTTTTACTTATATAACAAATACATGTTAGCGTGCAAATGAAATTATTGTTTGTCATATTGTATATTAATATTTATGTTGATTATTGTAGGGCTGATCCCATATATAATATAGTCCTGGGGTCAGGCAATAAAGTGAGATAACCCACAACCGGACTTGTTTTCCTTTATAAAACACCGGCTACAATAAGAGCAAATACGTACAGTTTATAACTTGTGTTTTTAACATAACGTTTACAGTTTATTTACAGAAGTCACTCTATGGTAAGTCATCAGGGTACGCGAGTAAATAACTGTTACGGAAATAGTTCATCGGGTCAGATATCACAATTGGCTCAGATTCTCTTGAAACAAACTCCCACTCGTTTTAGGATTCATCCATAAAATCGTTAAGAAAGTTCCAAAATACTTCGAGTGGAGAAACTTCCCTCATTTTTTCGGTGTATGAAAAGTTAATTTCTTTGATAACTTCAGTTCGTCCGTCCCCATAAGAAACTGTTTTCTTGATTAATTGAATCGTTATCAAATGTTTGAATTCTCTGATGTTGGACTTTCGGATGTTGGAATTTCGGATGTTGGAATCTCTGATGTTGGACTTTCGGATGTTTCCTCATACTCGGGAACAAATTCTTTATCATTGTATTTTTCAGAGATAAATCTTCCTCAAATGACTCTTTATCAGACTGAATGTCCTCATAGATTTCACTTTTGATGGTATGATTAAGGTTGAATTTTTAACTAATCCTGTTTTAATTGGAACTTCGTCTAAAATTTCTGTTAAATAAATTTTGAAGATATTTTTTTTTCTATTCTTCCAAAAATGCAAAAAGTTTGAATTTTACATGTCATAAAGACCTTGTAGTAAGGTTTTAATTGATATAAACTGACAAAAAAATTAATACATTAACCATAAATTTAGAGAGAAAACCAAATTTTAGTGATTTATTATTACACAAATTTATTTATAGAATTTTTGCTTTAAGGACAATAAAAATGTTATGTGATAGTTAAATCATATTTTAAAGATATACATGTATTCGAAACCCAAGTGTCTTATCATTAGTTCACAACTGTTTATTAATGTTCGATTACAATGTAGCAGATTAAAAAAATCACTTTAAATAAAAAACCTTTACTGGTGTTTTGGACATTCTCGACTTGTACAATTCCGATAATCCATGCGGCGGATGTTGGGGTCAAGCGAGGTCAGGGGTTAAGCGTCATTAGATACTGTTTTCGAAATGGGCAAAAATGACTTTTGTGTTGCATACGGCTGCAACCACCACCGTGCCGACGGGGCAACTTGTACATTCATCACATTTCCCGAGGACCCAGAATATTTTCAAAGGTGGACCAATGCCTGCAAACGAGAAGTTGTTTACGAAAGTGGCAAGAGAACGAAGTGGACGCCATCAGAATACCAGAAGCTTTGTAGTTGTCACTTTGAAAACGACCGGTGCCCGGACCCAAAAACAATGAAACCGGGGAACAAAAACAAAATTCCCACATATTTTCACACAAGGCAAGAACATGTAATATGTATATATTTACACATGTACGTATGCAATCACCAAGATTATAAATAAGATATATATAGATATATATAATAACAAAATTGACTCCCCGAGATAATCAATTTTTTTTTACTGATTTTATATAGAAATGAAGTGAATTCTACGGGGAACCGTACGCGCATAATTTACGCGCATGTAACAATACGTTGTGTTACCCGTTGCCCAGTATGTTGCTAAGTGTTGCTGAGTGTAATAGAACGGATTACCAACTGCGTCTAAACCAATCAGATTTCAGTAATTAACATGAAAGTATAATAAAACTGTTTAAGAACTGCTCTGTTAACTGTTAAAAACTAGCAGTCCATAAGCAGCTACTTTATACATCCATCATAATAGCTATGAAAACTGCATCAATTAAATACATTCAATAGCAAATTTCCTAAAGTTATCACAATTAAGCAAAAAAGTATAATCAACAATTTGTTTTCTTACAAAATGCACACATTCGAAACAAATTTACTGTGACGGTGTATTTTACAACACAAAGGTACATAATATCAACAATCTAAATTCTACAATATATGAAAAAAAATATAGAACTTGATAAGTTGACCACTTTGTAAATAAATATATTTTGGCAATATGTTCATGCTAATAACAAATTATTTTGATATGTTATTCAGTTCATTCACTATAGATTAAGAGGACACGAATCTACTGAACCGTAAAAAAAAATGGTTACCACTGTACCACTTACTCGATTTCAAAATTAATATACTGTAAAACAAAAATGACATTGGCAGAGGTTCTACAAGTTTTTTAAATGCTAAATAAAATCACTGAATCCCAAATACTCTCCATATGGCATGGTTAATGGACATATGTTTTAAAAAGCCACTTTCGTTTATTATTATTTATTATATATTGCCTTCCCTGACAATTATTTCCATATGTGTAAACATTCCTGCATGAACATGCAAACATATACTTACAAAATTACAAATTATTCCAACTGAACAGTTAACCATCCCAATGATTACATACAGGAAAAACCCTGGGAATAAAAATAATCTTCTTTCACACATGATTAATTCCAATTTGCAGAATATGTGTATATTTATCACATACATAGTCGCTTGAATGAAAATGATGTCTCATACTAGGGTTTACTGTTCACCAGTTATAGTCGAGCTGGTCATTTGACGATTCTTGTTTTTGAAAAAAAGATGCGGCCAAGGTCCTGGAATGTTTCAATTTTGGTAATGTGTACAGTCTTTTTCTTTTATTGGTCACCTTGTTGGTCACTAATTTATTTCAGTCTGTGACGGAGAGTTCTTCCCACTGTTTTTATCTTGCAGTAGTGTGTGATGTATCCTGCATAAAGACAAATTAAATACTTATTAATGTTGTTTTACATACAAACTATCCTAATACACTTTAAATCAGTTGAATTGACAATTGCTTCCAAAAAATGTACATTAAATTATTATATGAAAAATAATTTATTGCTTTAAATACAGACCTCTGACTGCATCAACTTTTTATTTATTTAGTGGTGGCTTTTTGTCATCTCCACTTTTCCTTAGTCCCAGCCCAGATGAGCTTGCAAGTTCTTCATCTTTGAAGACACAACCGAGAACTGAGTTCAGCAAGGTCATTGCAGTTTTCTTAGACGACTCGGCTAGAATGATCGCTTGTCTTTCTCTAATCTTGTCCACAAAGACAGAGTCGAACTTTCCTGGATTGTTTGGATCCTTGATCAGCAATCCAAGGTTTTCCTGATAAAGAACAGTAATCTGTAACTCTATTGAATCACTATTTACTAATGCACTCAAATTTACCCCTCATCATTCCTTCCCCTCATTTTTAATATAAATAATAAACTGTCCTCGGTTTATGACTACTATAACTGTAGACTACCACTACAAAAAACTACCACCAAGAATACACTATTAGAAATAATAAAAAAAACTCCACTAAACTACTTAAACAGTAAGTATATACACCTCACAAATTTACGAATTAACGATGTAATTCTCTACCCACTACCTCAATTTTTTTTATCTCAGTACTACTAATAAATGAATCTATTTAACATAAAAATTTATTTTAAAAAGTGCACAAACGAATTTAACAATAAAACATCAATTTTACAATAGTAAAATAATATCTTTAACTGTTCATAGGACTAGTAACAATTTTAACTGTCAATTCACGAAAATAAGTCCAAAATAATAATCCAATTAATCGAAATACTCGAATGTCCAAATCACTAACAAATATTTTCTGCGGATACAAAACGATTTCTTAAATTTTCCATCTGTTCCCGTACTTCATTGAGAATGTTTTCGGCTACGGCGGAGTAGCCAACTTCTTCAGGTACAAGTCCTTTACTGTAACTTATTTCAGTTTCTCTTTCTATCGATTGGTGCCTGTCCACATAAGGCTGTTGAAATCTCTTTAAAGTAAGAGTGTCTACTTCACTAGTATGAGGAACATCTGATGAACTATCTGATTGTACTTCATTACACTCTTGAATCATCACGTCTTCTTTTTCTTGGTGCAGAGTATCTTCATCCTCTTCTAGGTTCAGGATACATTCATCGTCTTCATCATTTTCTAGGTTCAGGGTATATTCTTCTTCATTCATATAGTTTTCGTTCCGAGACTGAACTCGGTCCATTGTTTCTGGTAAAGATGTTGAGGATATTTCACTTACAGGTGAATAGGGATTGTCTAAACATTCTTCAAAGTCATTTTTATTTTCGTCACAAGTATCAGAATATAGATCATTGGTAACAGAAACAGATACTGGATCTTTATAATGACGGCAATAAGCCGTTTTTAAATGTTGAGTAAATGCATATTTTCTTCCAAAAGTTCTTCCACAGGTTGTTACAGGGTATTGATGATGGAATCTTCCATGTCCATGAATTTCACAGTTCTGACAATAAAGATTTTTTTTATGTTTAAATTTCCGATTACTTATTATTATTGAAAACGGAATAAAGAAAATAAGAATAAATAATTTTAAAGTTATGTTTTTACACTAACTTTGTTCAATATAGTTATTAATTTCAACATTAAAGTAAATTTTGAACATATTTTGTATTGTGTAACTATATATACCAAATCTTACTGTTTGTCATTGTGTACATCTGCCATGCTGACGTATTTAACTGCAGAGAGTATTTTCAAAAAGTGCAAAACTGATGGAAAGGGCAAAACGGAAAACAGAAAAAGGTAAGAAGACGAAGCCAGACATCGTGCTTTCCACAAACATTGGCAGGTGGGTAGATGATGGCTCAAATGCGATGGGAGTGATAAAATATTTGGTGCGAGGTTTGTCGAGAATTCTACAAAAACCCCAAAGGGACATTACATCCTGGATCACTGTCATAGCACATCAAATTCGAGAATTGATGCAATTAAAACTCACGGAACCTCCGTCATGCATATTCTTTAGAAGAGCTAAGATGGATTGTAGAAATGCAGAAGAAAAGCAGCATCAACAGTTTGTTGAAACAGAGGTAACAAGATGAAACAACAAGGCAGCATGAGAAAGAAGGCATTGTGGAAGAACAAAGATAAAAGAGAGAAAAAGAACAGGAGAGATATGGTATTAAGACAGATCAGAGGCAAGACCAGGGAATGGGAGACACTGAGATAGAGAGAGAAGGGGAAGAAAAAGAAGAAGAGTTATATGAAAGTAATGAATCTGACTTTTAGCAAGATTACACTGAAAATGATAAAAAAAAAATTGCTGAATACGAGAGTGAATATGAATAAAGTATTTTACAGTTATATATTCAAACGAAAAAAAATATAGGTGTACTTACAATGGTGTCATTTTTCAGCTCGTAACCGTATTGGATAAACGTGGTATGAAGAAGTGAAAAGGTTAAACGATTTCTGACACTTTCTGATTTACTTTTTCGACAGCTTGTTTATGTGCATTTTCTCTTTGTAAAGGTTTAGTTCTGTTATCGATCACCTTGGTACATCCGACTTAGAAAGCCCTACTTTCTGGATGTGCTGTTGCTACCCAATATTATTTGCTTTATTGATATCTTAGACATTACTTTTGAACGGATCTCTTGATGACCTTCATGGGCGATAGCTACAGCACGGTAACGGAGAGACTTAGGTACGACAAGACGACCATCTCGGAGTAGAACGGTGTCGGAGTATACAGCTAATTCGTCTTGAACATTTCGTATGATCTGCAATTCGAGTAAATCTACATCAGCATCTTCCAAGTGCTTGAGATTATACCACTTTCCAGTGCACATGTATTCAATTACTTTCTTTAATGTTTTATCGAGGCCAGTTGCTCGCTTGACCTCATCCAGGTCCATGGCTTACAGAACGACTTCATTAGCAACGAATCGCACATACTACTCTGCTACATCTTCTTGCGATAGCTTAGGTGTCACAATAGGATGTCTCGACATGAAGTGCGCAGGATTGTCTTTGTCAGGTCGATTGACAATGTCTAGTGTGTATGGTTGAAGTCTAAATCCCAATCTGTCGATCCTTAATGGTGGTTTCGGACGTTTCCAGATCGTGGCCAAGGGTTTGATTTGATTTGAACATATTTTATTATGCAAATATACATTTACATAAACGGATTAGACAGCAGGCAATGCCAATGTAAGCCTTCTCCAAGGGTGTGTGGTCTGTGATAACTGGAAAGTGTGATGTGCCTCTCAGATAGAAGTCAAAATGTTCACACGCCCAAAGGATTGCTAAAGCCTCTCTCCCTCTGTCTAGTACACTCAACGAACGACTTGCAAATGCCACTACATTGTCCTCCTTGGTAAGTATTGCCTGTAAGCCGACAGGGCTAACATTTACTACAACTTAGATTTCTTCGTTCGGATTGTAGCTTTTGAAGGTTTCGAACGCATGTTCCTGTTCTGAAGTCAATGCCAGTCAGTGTCAGATCGTGTTGGGCGCGGCAATGTTTTACTCGCGGTTGAGTGATCAGGTATGAACCTTGAACAGTAAGACGATTCGCAATTCACGTGCATTTGCTGGATTATATGATTCTAGGATAGCAGATACTTTTGTAGGATCAGGTGATATCCCGGATTTCCTGAACAACAAGCCGAAAAATCTAATATGGTCACGATTGAACTCGCATTTCGATTGACTGAGCTTTAGGCCACTGGCGGTCAGTGCCTTTAGTGTGTCGTTAAGCGTGTTGTCAGGCTCCTCTTGCGTTCTGCCAAATATCAATATATCGTCTGAGATGTTTTTAGCACCAGCCAGGTTTGAATCACACCGTCTCTTGTGTCGGTAGATATCAATAAGAGTATCTAATTTTACTCGTTACAATATTAAAAATTGGCATCAAACTTTATGTAAATGCTCAGCAAAATTACTTATTAATTATTACAATATTATTCATTATTGATCATCTAAGAAAATTCTTCTGAATAATTTGGGAATGCCTTAACATTAGCTGATCATATAGGTTTTTTTTCAGATTCTTTTAATCTGTGCTGTAGTTTCTTTGTTCTTCCATCTGTTTGAACTGAGCTCCGAGAAATATTTTTAGATACTTCAGCTCATATATCTTTTTAACTGTCAGTGAATACAATGCACTTACCTCCTTCATTAAGTTAAACGAATCAATCCTGTATACATGCTTCTCTCTCTCTCTCTCTCTCTCTCTCTCTTCAAAAAGAAAAGATGTAAATACTTAGCATGTACATAGAGTTTAGTACATGAGTGAGTGGAATTATGAATGAAATAATAATAAAACTGCTACCCAAAAGTTGACTTAATTTTCTTTAAGTATGAAATAAACTATTTTTTTTTATTCACAGAGTGATATTATAAAAATAAAATCTACTTTAAAAAACAATATGACAATACATTCCAAATAATGAAACACAACATTTATTCAACAAATATATGTAAACTATATACATTCAACATTAAAAGTAATAAATGATACATAAAAAAATTTACAACACGGATGAGGGAAAAAATATATCTATACATAAAAATATATATATATATATATATATATATATATACATAAAAAGGAAATTAACAGCGTCTTAGCACCCGTGAACTTTCACAGGTGAATAGTCTTGGGTTTCGGTAGGGAGTCTTCCCTACCTCTACCACCTCCTCCTGCTCTTTTGACGCGGAACAACATAAACAAAACACGGACATAAAACAGGACAACAACTATAAAGGAAAAAAAGGTGTCCTACATTCCCTTGTTGTTTGGAATGACCTTTGTTGTTCGTGGACGTGTACGATGAGTTGGCATGAAAATTTCAACCCATTACGATGACACAGTAGAGAAAAAATCAATGACAATATCTATGCCTATGAGAAAATATTTAATGCAGACTCTTATTTGAAACGTTACATTCAGATAATTACGTGCACTTAAAATTTTAAAGATTTCTTTTTTCACTTTCTTATACGAAATTGTGTTTACGTAATAATCAGATTTAACTTTTTAAAGATGTGATATTTGCATTATGTAGTGTTTTTTTTTTATTAACGTTAATTTATAAACTTGATGCGTTTGACACGTTTGTATTTTTATTTGTAAATGATTGATATTTTTGAAAATAATGAAAATAGTAATAATTGTACAGTACACTTCTTCAAACCATTGTTCAGCAAGCCTGGTTAGTTTTACCGGGAATATGCTTCCCAAAATTCAGAACGTCCCATGTTAAGTGGCATTTGAACATTCCACTGAAAACCTTCAGAATTTATTTACCTTCACTTCTTTACACAAAGTCGAAAGACACAACATATGATCTGAACAAAACATAATCCTCAAATCTACAAGCCGATATCACTCTAGTGGCGATAGATGTTGCATCGCTTTACACCAACTTCCATCAGGAAAAAGATAAAACATCCTGTAAAAAACATTACGATACAGATTCCTTCAGTCGAATACCTCATCAATCTCCTAGAGCAAGTCCTTAAACACAACAAATTAATGTTTACTGGAAAACATCTTCAAATCAGTGGCACTGCTATGGGCACAAAAATGGTATAAAACTCCCATATAATTCTAACAATCATTAGCTGAGAGAATGAACGAAAGCAGTTATCGATACTTAATGACACGATATCGCTAGGTTATTCATAGAATTTATAAAACGTAATAAATAACAAAACAAAGATGCAAACAGCTGCAGTGAAATGTTTCAAAGAAGAAATGTTAACAATCTTCAAGACGCAAAACTTAACTTAGCAGTTGATAAACCCACTAAAACAGCTCATAAGGGTTTACAATTAGCTCTGCGTTACATAATAAAAACTTCATGCGAGATAATAAAAGCCAGCTATTGATTGAATCACCAAGATGATCAGGCGGAGAAAATGGATAAATTTTTCAGCGTTGCAATTGTTTTCTTTCTTTATAAATGTCGAGGATTCAATAATATGAAAAAGACAGTCTGAACTTCGAGCTCCAATAAAACTCACAGAAAAGACAAGCATACAAAAGCTGAGAAATCAAACGAAAGAACAATCGCTTCCTTAACAGAGCAAGGACCATGTACTATATTTGATTTCAAAGAATTTTGTACATTAAGAGATGCACTTGTATTCAATTTAACTCTTTACAACGCACGTACAGATGACGTGGCGAGCAGTATGATGTTAGTTGGAAGAATGACAAGATGTTTGTGATCAGCATCAGAGAGTATGTTTATTGTATAAAACTCGCAAATCAGCTGGATGTGTTTTTACTCAATTTTTTATTTATAATTTGTTATTTACCATATACAATGTTCCACAAGCATCCTCCACCAGAACTTAGCCATTGCATTTATTTAAAAACAGAATACGAGGTCCTTTAACTCAGGAAAAGCTCAGCAACAGGGGACTACGAAGAACATCGGTTATCTTTGTACAATCTATAAGGAGTTCTGAAACGCAGTACACATATCAGTGGATGATGATTCTCTCTGGCTCCATGTCACTCAAAAGAGCTCGTCTAATACATCACACAACTTTTTTTTTCATGAGGATATCTTTTTTGGAACATAATTAAGCATTTAAAAGTAATGCAACTTCGGTCATTTTCTGGAACTTTTTTTTTTTGATAATGATAAAGCTCAGTGTGCCTGGTGGCGGATCAGGTGAGTACTAAAACTTGAGTTACCTTGATTCTCTTCTCTTTCTCCTCAAATTTTTATTACACTTGATATTCTGACCACAAAAAAGTCTAGAAATTTCTCAATGAAATTTAACTGTAATTCAAAATGCGGATGCCTTAACAAAGTCGTACAAAAACGAGAGATATATTAAATAAACTTTAGAAAATTTTCTTTTGAAATATATATGCTTTAATAAATATTATGTCTTACCTGTATTTTCGTTTACATTTTCTGGTATACCGGAAAATTTGGGCCATGACTTTCTCGAGTACTGTTTAAGCTTAACAATTCGATTCTCGAGATTTAGAGTTTTAACATTGAGTTTTTGAATTTCAGTAAAGAGTTCGTCAATAATACAGTTTTTGATTGCTGGTTTACAATTGCCTATAACTTTTCCTGCAAAATTGCATAAAAGTTGGTGCATTATACCTTTCGTAATAATAGGACTTGAGTAAACATTTCACTTCTGGCTTATAAGAAAATCTTAAATACGATTACTTGGAAAACTCATGCATACTCATAAAAATTTGGTTATTCGGTTCACGTGAATCTCCTGATTGGGGACTCGCGCGGCGAAGCAGAAACTTTATCGCTTCAAAACACACAAACTTTTTAATATGCACATATATCGAAAATTACCTTAATTCTATTTCAAATACTGCAAATTATTTCAAATTATAAATGGCAAACACTAAAATAAGGTGATGCTACATTTATACCGATTCTTAATAAATTCAGCGACCGACGCGGGTTCCTAGAACTTTTGGGCTATTATCTTTTGAGAAGTGGACAGGCATAGCCTACATCCACTTCTCTTCGCTAGCCCTCATATGTTGATTCTGGAAATCATGTAAATGTCGGAACCGAAGACAGTCTACGCTTCGACCCATGATTCGACTCCAGTTTCCCTGAACTGTTTGCAACAGATCTATTATTTCTACATTTTAAACATTATTTCATCCATGTATAAGAAAAAATTGGCACGTGAAGAAGCTTCTATTTTCATTTGCAGTCGGAATCAACTCAACAAAATGGACATCTAATTTTAAACAAAGTTCTGTTTAGAATCTCCATATTTCAGCGGCGCACTTTTTTTTACATACGAGTAATCCATTTTGGTTGCGATGTCTGTTCTTATTGCCAAGTGTCAGTATGAGAAATAATCTATTGTCGGGGCACTATGGGAAATACGCATACATTGTATATATAATTTCAACTAGCCTGCTATTGATGTATTGCATATATTGTTCGAAAATATTTTCTGTTCACAAGCTAATGACAAACAAATTAACTTAATAGCTTATTAATATTAAAGACCTTAATTTCCCATGTTCGCGAACAAGTTTCAGGATGACCTACCTTCTATTAATTCACTAATAATTTGATAGCTCGTACTTAAGTTACAGTTGAACAGCTTGTGCTTAAGTTTTTCGTCACATACTTTAAAGTTTAACACACTTTTTAATACATATTCAATGACTGAATACATTTGAAGATAAATAAAACAACTCATTCACGATGTCTTAACTCGCTTAAATATGTAACGAGACTGGGGGAGGGGTAAATGCTGTTAACAATTATGTCAAACTTTGTTCTTTGATGCTAATCTGATTGCTCATTTTCTCAAGACTCCCTAGTCTCTTCCTCCTTGCACAAAATGCATGTGTGCAGCAGAAAGTTATTACTGACAAAGTGATGAATGAGAATATGAATGAAAATACTAAAATAAAGTAGAAAGATAACATGTAAAACAGAATGCATTAATTGCTATGGTTTAGTAACTAATGTAAACATATTAGTATTTCAAACTATGATCTTTAAGCCTTCAAATGAAATCAAATGATATAATATTAATGTACTTACTAACTAGAATGGTGATTGTTTTCCCATCAAACTCATTGTCTCTTTCTTTGGGATTGAATTATAATTCACTTGACATCTTCACTCATATGTGGGAAAATCTAAAGTTAAGAAAAAGAGTTAATAAAATCGGTTAATTACTTGATTAGGGTACTTACTTCTTCGCTTTCCGACAACATAACACTGGGAGAAGTCATTTAACGGGAAGTCATAATTTCATCGCCCTGCTGCAATCAAAAGTGCAAACTAGACAAAAGTCAAAGCTTTAAAATTTTAAATTCACCCAAGATCTTTCACAAGATCATTGTCTATTTTATCCGCTTTTGCATCTGCATGGAGATTGCTTATTGTGGGAGACACTTATAAAATTGCTACTTTGCTTATTGGTGAATTCTAACTTACTTTTCTGCTTTCCAGGATCATTGGGGTGTTGTGAGATACCTCTCTGCATCAGTCATCTGCAATTAAAAAAATACATATAACTTACATTAAACTATAATACAAATAAATGAAATATAAGCATAGATTTTGAACTGTCATGAATAGTTTTGGTGGGTGGTACAGATTGGTTGATAAAAATAATTGTTTCAATCACGGGTTTTGTAACGTAGATGCCATCAATATTTTTGGATCCATATATAATAGTAATTGTCACACTTAAAATTCAATCACCATCGTTAGTAAAATGTATAGTTAGGGTTGGGGTAGTATACTTACACAGATTTGCATTATTCATATATAGAGTGATCGCTGTCTGTGATGAATAAAATTTATCAGTACACGTCAGTGGTGTGTCCTATATATAAACGACCGTAACACCCGTGCATCGAAGACCAATGATGCCCTCAAACATGTTGAAATCGGATGCTGTTAATGTCATCCGGCAAACAGCCAGTATACAGTCCTCCACCCGTCAATGTACATATAGTCTAGTTAAGGAAGGAGTCTTTTCTGGTTTTCGACTTGTCAAATTTAAATTTGATTAATTGTTCATTAAATCAAGATGAAAGGAAATTAAAATAGTATATTTTTCTTTCTTTTTGACTATCATACAACTTGGCATAGAAAAATGTAATCAATGTTTAGAATGGAACAAGGACTATATTTTTGCGTAATATTGGCGTAGGAAAATATGACATGTTGCGCAATTCAGAATTGCTGCAGATTATATATATGTATATATATATATATATATATATATATATATATATATATATATATATATATATATATCTGCTTTCAACCTTAGGGTGACTATATATTTTTTTGAACCTTAAGGGGACATTTCGTATAATTTGATATGTTACTCTCAACACTATATGAGTTACATGAAAATTAATTGTATGGTTACCAAAGGCCAATTTTCTATAGGAAATCATAAAACTCGTAAAGATAAAAAATATACAATTTCCGTGTCCCCTTAAAATTTAGAAACCATGTCGCACTGTTTACGGGGACATTTGTATATTTATTTACAATGGGCATTTTAAGTAGACCAGATGTATATTGATATATTCCAACTTAAGGTGCCCAATATTTTAATGTATCTCATTTAAAGTGTTACATTGTGTTCTTTTTGTATTTATAATGAGATAATTTTAAATAGCTTAGTGAAGCATTCCTTACATGGCTGAAGGCCCGCCATTAGGTTAAATTTATAATATCATCAAGTTATTCTTACAATAAATAAACTTCTTTTCTTATCAGTTCTTTAGTTCTTTAATTTCTAAATTTGCGATGATTCCTACTTTTTATTATATATTTTTTAATCTCTAATATTACAGAGGTTAAACTTCAGTAATAGGCATGTCAAAAGGTGAAAAGGTGTAGGTATTTTCTGACTTTGAGAAGCAAGTGACAAATAAAAAATAACTACACAAATGTATGAAATATTTCAGTGCCTACATAAGTGTCTCAAACAATACCAAAGTTCCAAATTAATGAATCAAAAACACTAGAAATAAAATGATGAAATAATCTTTCATTATCTGCATCTCAAAATACAACTATTGGGAACTTTAAAAAAATACCAGAAAAACAAAATTGGGCTTTCTGAAATTCTTTTATTACATATTCAAACAATTTTATAGGAAAAATTCAATTTGTTCCAACTTATTATTCATTTCTTTAAAAACAACATAAAAATTAAAACATCAATTGTACTGTTTTCAAAAATTCTTGAGCAAAAGTCAAAGAGAATTACAACAATGTGGAGCATTTTAGTCAATGTCTTTCATTTCTCCCTTGAATGACCAGTCTACATTCAATCATAGCTCAAAGCTGAATTTTTAATTCAGCAAATATAATGTAGTCTGTCAGTTAAAAAGTGATTCTTAACCAAACTTTTTTTTCAACACTTTGCACTTTTAGTTGAGCAAGACTGTGTTAAAACTAAATAATATGATGTTCAGAAGACAATCAAGTTTTTAATTAAACATCCATTTAAAGTTAAGAATCAAATGATCATAAAAGTAATTCATTATTGCATAATCTACTATATATAAATGTAATGCAAATATCATTACAATCTAATTTATTTACTCATTGAACAAATTAAGACTTAAATTCTTAAAAGCAAGTTCAGAACAAAAATGTAATTCATCTTCAGTGCATCATTAATGTTTAATACTTTAACTTTTTTTCAATATTTCATAGGATCAAATTCAGAAAATTGATGAGTTGTTTCATCAAACTAGTAATCTAATACATAAGTTTACATCATTACTTAAATCAATGTCCTTTTAATCAGAGTTATTTCATTCAATTCTTCAGTAGACAATTTCACAATAATTCAATGTTTTTGTTGAAATTTATTCTATATATGCACCTTTTCCAACACACGACATTATCATAACTTACTTTAAAAGAAAATTAAACAAAGCTTCTTTAAGATCAAGATCTTGTACATGCAAGGTGCCTACAGGATTATGAAATTCAAGATATAAATATTTTTATTGATGCTTCATAAAAACAGCTTTGTTTGATTCGGTGTGGTGGGGCTATGAACACTATGAAAACTCATGTTTCAAACTGTCATTTTCAATAAAATATAATGGAAATAAGGCTCATGTCATGTTTTTGTTTACATAAGTTCAATATACCGGCAAAGGTTCTTTTTCTAGCTGAGTTTTCTAATTACTAATTCGTTTTTAACTTAAAGAAACAGTTCCTAGCGTTTGTAACATTCATTTTTGGTCTAAACCTGACATTTTTCCCTAACATTTAAAATGTACTGGTAATCAAAATCATGACCTCAGCTTTGGTTGTGAGCTCTATATCTCGCTTATAACTTCACGACTGACACTCAAATTTTTGGTTGATTATTAGAAATGCCTATTTAAGTCACTGTAAACATTAAAAAGAGAAAAATTAATTTTGAGCCAAATCGTGACCATGCCCCTTTAACATAAAAGGCATCAAGTTATTTGCAGTATGTAACATTTTGCAACACAGATCTTTTCTACAGGGATGTACAGGTTACATCAGTCTGCAATTATTCTTGGTAACAACAAATATCAATTTTTTTTTTAAAAGAAACAAAATTCTAAAGGTCAATTCATTACAAACAAACAAGATATCTGTGAGCCAATACTCAAAAGTGATACCCCTGCTCTGATCTGAATATACAAAATATGCAGTCGATATTTCACAGGGAGTTGACATCATTTTTTTTAAAAATGGATCCCATCATATGGCATGCCTACACAAAGAGGTTAAAATTTTAAGCCTCTGCTATTAATATGTGCCGAGAAATTTTTGACAAAAATTTGTTTGAAAATTTAAGCTAAAAATAAACAGTCGTCATTTAACAAAAAGTTGACATTTGATTGGTACACAAGGGTAACATAAGTAATGTAAACAAGACTTGTGCCATGTGTTTGTTTACATTTTGAAATTCCAGGTTAAGCCATGAAATGAATTTGACAAATACAAGGAGCTGTTTATTGATGTACAAAACAAATTAGCAGATAAAAAAAAATCAGCTTGAAAAAGAACTTTTACCGGTGTATTGAACCAATGTAAGTCAAAAAAAATAAGACACAAGCCTTCTTACAAAACAAAGAATTGAAGCTCTGCATCTGGCTAATAACACTACAACTAACACTCAAATTGTGGTTGGTCATTAGAAATGCATTATACTAATGCATTATAAACAATAAAAAATACAAAAATAAAAATCTGAGCAAAATCGTGACCACTCCCCCATGAGATGTACTAATTGCTAATATCTGACTAGAAAACTACATACTATTCATATGCATATTCACAAGTCATGTTCATTTCTAAATTGTTCATATAGCCACCAACTCCAACTCTGCAAGTTTTTTGGAAGTTCTTAGCCTCGCCGTTTTTCTCTCATTAAAAATCTTTGTTCTGGCTTTGGAAATTGTTGTCTTCATATGAAGACCATCTAATGATGATATATTATTTGTCTTCAGGAAGTCCTCAATTTCTTCCTTACCTGTAAAAATTAAAGAGGATCGAATGATTTGTCATTGATTATATTTTTAAAAACATGTTCATGAACACCACATAAATAGGCATAAAGTCATCATTTTAAACATTAATATTTTAATTAATCTCAATGAAATAATCCTAAATTAGGTAACAAATTCCCCAACCGACTTCACTGAAGGGAACTAGAGATTTTTTCTCCATCTGTCTATCCCACTTCAGTTTTTCACAATTTTTTTCATTATGGGTTTGAAGAATAATATTAACTTGCTTCAAAATGTCAAACAACAGATCAAGTTTACATTTTAGTAGCCTCTGGTCGTCATATTTTTGAGAGAATTGATTTTGATTTTTACATTCCAATTTTTTTAATGACTGGATTCGGTGTATGTACTCAATAAATGAGGCCAGTATGTGGTCAGTAATAATATCATGTATTACTTGTATCATTACTTTTATCATTTCTTACAAACAAAAAAGTTTTGTAAAATATGTCAAGTATCGTGCTGTACATTTTATCGGCAGTTTTTTTTTGTAGTATAACAATCCAGTGTTATCGTGTCTGGGCTGTTAAATATTAAAGTTTGGTTTGAGGTTCAGAAGACTTTAATGATATTGTGTATAAAACAGGGAATACTTCTAGCAGCGAACACTTAATTAAAATTTTGCCATTCTTAATTACTTTATAATGTAAAATTCAAATTATAATACAAAATATTATATGATAAATATTTAACATCTAATACAGGTTATGTATTTTTCGGCATGTCGCTACAATCATATTCTGCAGGAATCACATTGCAATAAAAACTTTAACTTAAGTCTATTCTCATGCAGTTAGTGGTCTTGTGACAAAATAGTCAACAGACAGGAGGGCTAACAGACACAACTACATGTCATTAGCCAGGCTCGCTTGAAGTAACAATTCAAATGGTCACCTTTAATTTACAGTTCATGAGCTAAATAAATTGTTACTTACATGGTAGATTCCCTGTGTTATTGTCTTTCTGAGTAAATATGTACTTTCTAAAATGAGATTTCAAATCTGCTGTGTCTTCCTTTGACCACTTCACTGTTGAAATACAGAAAAAAACATTGATAATTCAAATTTGCATGGGTTAGGTGACATAAAATTATCATTACGTTTCTCGGGCCAAATTTCTCCTAAATAGATGGAGGAGGGTGGCAATTTTTTTTAAAGTAGTAAATAAGTAGATGCGGGGGGGGGGGGGGTCTTTTTTATATATTCATTAGCCATCTTGAGTTCCAAAAGCACATACCTAATGAAATTGTCATCAACACAACCCGCCCCCTCCTCCCCCCAAAAAATTCAGGGCCATACTTAAACAAGAAAAAAGCTGTCAAAATGACAGCAAACCAGGTTTTCTTTTGTGTGAACAGTATCCATTATACATTTGTCAATCCTAAATTGATATCCAATCCAGAAAATTGAGGCACTTTATAATCTATAAAAACATAGGTAATCACAGATTACAAAGCTCACCGAGACGAGACATCACATTTATGAGTCTTCACCTTTAAGAGACCCCCATTATCATATTGAATGAAAATCATACTTTATGATCTTGGATATTCATGGATTCTGTTTTGACACAATATCGTATATCATCTGTTAAAAAATTGTATGATAATCATATGTTCATTTGTTAATCAATACAATAAAATAACATTAAATATTGCATCCTATCATATTTACAACATATATCATATAATACAATAAAACACCATAATAAACAATAATGAGATATGATATTGTAACGTATGATATGACATTGTATTGTGTTATACGTTATTGTATTTGATCAAATAATACAATATCATTATATAATATATATAACAATATAGTATTATATTACAATATCATATTACATAATACATCATAACATTAAAACATATGATATTATCTTGTAAAATATAGTATGATATTGTATGATACTGTATCATTTTTAATACATAATATGATATTGTATCATATGATACAATATAATTTGATACAACATTGTATCATATCAAATGATACAATATTATGTGATAAAGTAAAAAAATTTATAATACAATATTATATTATACATATTGTATCATATGATACAATAATATGTTTTACAATATCATAGAATACAAAAATATGTGATGTGATAATATATCATATTATAAACCAATATCATATTATACATTATCGTATGATACAATATTATATAATATTACAGTATCATATTATACAATTTTATGTGATATAATTCTATATTACAGAAACTAATATCATATTATACAATATCGTATGATACAATATTATAGAATATACAATATTGTATCATAGGATACAATATTATATTTTGCAATATCTTATCTAATAGTATCATGTGATAAAATAATAAATTAATAATACAATATAATATTATACAATATTGTACCATAATATACAATACTATACATAACGATATCATGATACAATATCATAACATAAAATATAAAAAAAAATTGATACAATATCATATCGTATCATACAACTTTTTTATAATATGACATATGATATTATATTGTGTCATATCAAACAATATTGTTTCATACCAAACAATACTATATCATAGGAATCATGTTATATCATTAATCAACAAACATTCTTTAGCATCCTTGATAATGGAGATCAGGCTCTGCATCTGAAGCAACCTCTGCGTTTCATTTATAATATAGTTATATCAACTACGCAAGCTATCATCTATAAAACATGTGGCATGTTCCAAAAAAACTAAACCTCATCCAGCATCCGAAACCTATGGCTCAGATTCAGCATTCAAGCCTGTCAGGTGCATCAGTATACATAAGACGCATCTCCATGCAAGTTTGGTGAAATTCAGACCAGTAATAACTAAGATATCATCATCAAAGGGCACTAGCAATTAAAACCTTAACCTGCTCCAGCATCCACAACCTATGGCTCAGATTCAACATCCATGCCTGTCAGGTGCATCTGTATCATAAGACACACCATCCATTCAAGTTTGGTGAAATTAGGACCTGTAATAACTAAGATATATTTTTTAGCATCCTTGATAATGGAGATCAAACTCTGCATCTGAAGCTTCCTCTGTGATTCATTCATACTACAGTTTAATCAACTATGCAAGTTTGAAATAGTACTATTACGGTATCTATTAAACATGTGACCTGTTCCAAAAAACTTAACTTTATCCAGCATCTGAAACCTATGGCTCAGACTCAGCATTCAAACCTGTCAGGTGCATCAGTATCATAAGACGCACCATCCATAGAAGTCTGATGAAGTTAGGAAAAGTAGTAACTAAGATAAAATCATCAGAGGGCACCTGCAACAAAAACTTTAACCAGCTCTGAAAACCTTAACCTCCTTCAGCATCTGAAACCTATAGCTCAGATTCAGCACCCAAGCCTGCCTGGTCCATCAGTATCATAAGACACACCATCAATGCAAGTTTGGTGAAGTACGGACCAGCAGTAACTTAGATATTGCTATCAACGGGCACCTGCAACAAAAATTTTAACCTGCTCCAAAAACATTAACCTCCTCCAGCATCTGAAACCTATTGCTCAGACTCAGCATTCAAACCTGTCAGGTGCATCAGTATCATAAGACGCACCATCCATGGAAGTCTGGTGAAGTTAGGAAAAGTAGTAACTAAGATATAATCATCAGAGGGCACCTGCAACAAAAACTTTAACCAGCTCTAAAAACCTTAACCTCCTTCAGCATCTGAAACCTATAGCTCAGATTCAGCACCCACGCCTGCCTGGTCCATCAGTATCATAAGACACACCATCAATGCAAGTTTGGTGAAGTACGGACCAGCAGTAACTTAGATATTGCTATCAACGGGCACCTGCAACAAAAACTTTAACCTGCTCCAAAAACATTAACCTCCTCCAGCATCCGAAACCTATAGCTCAGATTCACCACTCAAGCCTGTCTGGTGCATCTGTATCATAAGACACACTATCCATGCAAGTTTGGTGAAGTTAGGAAAAGTAGTAACTAAGATATAATCATCAGAGGGCACCTGCAACAAAAACTTTAACCAGCTCTAAAAACCTTAACCTCCTTCAGCATCTGAAACCTATAGCTCAGATTCAGCACCCACGCCTGCCTGGTCCATCAGTATCATAAGACACACCATCAATGCAAGTTTGGTGAAGTACGGACCAGCAGTAACTTAGATATTGCTATCAACGGGCACCTGCAACAAAAACTTTAACCTGCTCCAAAAACATTAACCTCCTCCAGCATCCGAAACCTATAGCTCAGATTCACCACTCAAGCCTGTCTGGTGCATCTGTATCATAAGACACACTATCCATGCAAGTTTGGTGAAGTTAGGAAAAGTAGTAACTAAGATATAATCATCAGAGGGCACCTGCAACAAAAACTTTAACCAGCTCTAAAAACCTTAACCTCCTTCAGCATCTGAAACCTATAGCTCAGATTCAGCACCCACGCCTGCCTGGTCCATCAGTATCATAAGACACACCATCAATGCAAGTTTGGTGAAGTACGGACCAGCAGTAACTTAGATATTGCTATCAACGGGCACCTGCAACAAAAACTTTAACCTGCTCCAAAAACATTAACCTCCTCCAGCATCCGAAACCTATAGCTCAGATTCACCACTCAAGCCTGCCTGGTGCATCTGTATCATAAGACACACTATCCATGCAAGTTTGGTGAAGTACAGACCTGCAGTAACTTAGATATTGCTATCAAAGGGCACCTGCAACAAAAACTTTAACCTGGTCCAACAACCTTTACCTCCTCCAGCATCTGATATTTAGGACTCAGATTCAGCATCCAAGTCTTTCAAGTCCATAAGTAGGTCCAGATGCATCATCCATGCAAGTTGGGGGAAGATAGGGCAAGTAATAGCTTAGATAGAGGACCTGCAACAAAAACTTTAACCAGGTCCGGACGCCGACACTGACGCCGACACCAACGCCGACTATTAAAGTAGGCGGTAATGTTTTAAATACTGTCGCAAAGGAGGCCAAACTTCCTGCCTTACAAATAGATGTATGTCTAACTTGATCGGAACATATTGATTAATTTACATGTATGTATGCGAGATACTCTCACAGAATATCTATTTTTATGTCAAATGGTGCATTATTTAAAATGTACAACACTTTTATTTTTCACATCTTAACATGTTGTACTGTTTCGTGTTCGACCAAAAATAAAAATTATGGTGAAAGGCTTTTATAATTTATAATCAATAATTCTGGATGCATCCAGAATTATGGATTATAAATTATAAAAGTAACAAATACTGCTACTGTAGAGATGTTTAGCACTTGTGAATGACTATTTTGTAAATAGAACACTTGGTGCTAGCTATTTAGAAATGTTCTAAAAACACAAACTGAATATAATAAACAGTCATTTAAACAATCAACAATTATGGAATCAGCATTGGAATTCGTCTCGGTGAGCTAAAAAGTACATTGTTATACCCCTGTAAAACAGTTACTATATAACTCTATACAAAAAAAAGTCCAGCATTTTGACTGTTGGACTGGAACTGTTAGACTGGAACTGTTAAAATTGACTGTTAAAAAAGACTGTTGACCGGTGACGTCTCATTCCGCGAAAACGTGTTATTGATTAGAAGGGGTATAACAAAACAGTTGTTGACTGTGTCTCGGGCAACAGTTGATCTGTCGGACCGGCTCGCAAAATGTTGCCCGCGGCCTTCGACCTTGGGCAACAGTTTGCGAGCCGGTCCGACAGATCAACTGTTGCCCTCGACCCCAGTCAACAACTGTATAATATTGTGTATATTTAAAGAATAAAGAATCATTTTTTGGGTATTTTAAGGTGATAAATTTGGTCGAGTGTGATCAAATCCATTACTTTATTTTTACTTCAACATTTACTTGAATGGAAATATATGCATAAAGGAAAAGTTTTCCACCTCAAACAATATCTGACATTTCAACTGAACTAACTTGTAAACAATGAAGACAAGTATGCACATTATTTTTTAGCAGGGGTGGGGAATGGGGGGGTATAGTTTCAATTAGGCTGGAGGCAATTCCAAACAAACAATAATTCTATTTTGCCCCAAAATACATTGACATTAATAATACATAAATATTTACCAGTCTTTGGGTTTTTCTTCTCTTTTGACTCTAGAATTTCATCTAAGGAGGAAAACAAATTTAATGATAAGTCTATATGATATGTTAAATAAAAGGTTTCACATCATCTGTCATTCAAGTTGCTTTTAAATAAGTAATATTAACATTAAGAATTTAAAACTAAGGTGGCCAACTTTGGATTTCATTGCACATGCTTTTGTGCTTGCCATGTATATACAAATTTGTTGATACCATTTACCAATATTTAACCAAATAACAAATTACCAATCAAAACAATTTGGGGTGTTTTAAAATCTGGTAATATAGTAAGATAGTTAATGTATATTTTATGATGCCCCCTAAAATAAAAACAAATGATTAGATTTTCATAAAACATTGCAGGTACATGTACAGGAGCACTTAAGTTGACGGAAAATTAAATATTTGTTTTCCTCTTACAGTGCTGATATCATGAAAGTTGACAAAACAAAACAATCCTATCCTATATCCTGTATCATGTATCCTTTCCTGCAAACAAGCTCTATCCTATCCTATCCTATCCTATCCCATATTTAGGAATAAAAGATAAATGAAACGAAAAAAGAAATTAATAACTTTATCAACTAATATTTTGCTCAAAAGATCCAATTAATACAGGTACATAAACCCGACGATTTTCAGAGCGAGGTAGTATTTTTGCCTGCCTTGAATAATCCATTATTATGCCTCCTGTCAGTTTCTCTATATATATTCAATACTCATCTATTTTCGCATAGTATACAAAGGGATGACAACCGCGGATTTTACATATATGATACGTAGATACATACGATTGACATCGAACAATTAATATAAATAGCACATAATACTGACGGGAATTCTAAAGTTAAAGTTTCAAATAAACATTTGAACAAATCGATTAAACATTCGTGATCAAAATTGTACTTGAGAATCCCGAAAACCCTATATTAAATGATGCTTGATAAAGAATATATGGGATAAAAATTAAATGAGATTTTGTCTGCTAAACAACTTAAGTTTCCCCGGTAGAGTCCCTCGCATCTTATTTCTTGAAAAGAACATAAACGTTTGTCAATTTATTTAATGAACAGCAACTTGTTGATTAAATAATCAATCAAATCAATTGATTTATTTGAATGAACAAACGTTTGCCTTTCTGGTGACTAGACAACATTCGAACGTCACAGCTACTTATAGAAAGACACACCAGTATATTCAACAGTCGGCATAACAATAATAGTGTTGTGCATGTACTATGCTTAAATAGTGGTCAGGGTTTGATACAGGCTCGTGCACTATGTATCAAACCCTAACTACTATTTAGGCATAGTACTTGTAAAACACAACACTATTATATAAATAAGCAAAGCATTGTTTTCAACATTGAATAACCTACATGTAATTTAAGAATGTGACACTATTAAGATTTCTTTCCATTAATTCTAAACAGTATAACACATCAGTTAAATTCTTTCAACATTAAGTTCTGCTTTACTTACCAAGAGAGTGTGTTCAGTTCAGAAAGAGAAACTGTAAAAAGATTTTGTTGAAAGATTAATGCAAGGCAATAGTAAGAGTCTTTACATCCTAGAAACAGAGGTTTTATAAATTATTTAAAGGGAAATAAGTTTAGTGAATTGCATGCACTTGACTGCCTCATGTCCATCATTAGGCATAACTTCGGTTAAAGAGGGCTAGATGGCCGTTGCTGTTTTTCGACAAAATCAGTCTCCTTCGAAAAAAGAGCTCTGTATAAAACTATATATATAAAAGCTAAGCTATTTGGATTTGCGTTTTTCTGATTATTATGGCCAAAATAAAAAATTGCTGTAGTTTTCAAGTAGATTTGATAGGCAAGTTGTTGATTACCCAATGCCCTTAAAAATTACATGATCAGAAGCCATATACATGTATTTTTTTAAAGGGACCAAAACGCGATTTGAGCTACAATTTTTCATATTTAGTTCTCCATTTTTAATGTTTAGAATTGTAAATATGGTTATCTTTAAGGCTTCATTTAAATTTGAAAGTCAATATCGAGTAACCTCCATGGAAAGAGTTTAGAATTCTTTGTGTGTTGTAGTGGTATAAATTTTGATCAAGTGTTGCTTTCTTTGCTGACAATATTATTTATGAACATATTAAATCAAATGATCTTGTTTGCCACAAGTCATTTGTGACTAACTTTACTTTACATTATCTGTAAACAAACACAAGACTTGAGATTTTTTTGACGTAAAAACGAGCTTTCATCTCTGTATTTAGCTTGTAATTTGACTCCTAACATTCAAATTTTGTCTGATCATTCGAAATGCACATTCAAACTATTTTATACATAAAAAATAAAATGTTGACCTCAAATCATGTCCAATTCCCTTTAAGTTATGTATGGTAAGAATAGGGTATGTAGGACTAAGAGCTGGTCCTCTTATATTTATCCCAACTTGGAAGGAAGCTACCCAAAATGGCCCCTTAAATCATCCTAACAAAGATACACAAAATCTAAAGTACACAAACAAAAGATATGAAATTGGTCCCCTTAATCATCCCAGCAAAGATATACAAAAGTGGTCCCCTTAATCATTCCAACAGATACATAAAATGTAAAGTATAAAACAAAAGATACTAAATTGGTCTCCATAATCATACAAACAAAGATACTCAAAATGTAGAGTATATATACATAAGTTATTGAATTAGTTTTTTTATCATCCCAAATAAGATACATTTAATATGATAAAAAAAACACATTAATGAATAGGTCCCATAATCATTCTATTTAGGATAAACAACATGATTATCACCTACTCTTTAATAACAAAGTTAACTTAACTGGTCCCCTTAATCATCCCAAAGAAGAAACACAAAATATAAAGTACACATAGATCACTTTATTGGTCTCCTTAATCACCCCACAGAAGATACACAATACCAATGTCTCTAACTTGGTCCCCTTAAAAAAAACTCAAGATGAATAAAGAAATGTATGATGAATTCTTACCTACAGAGGAGAGACTATCGCTATATGATTCTTCCACCAAAGATGACTCATTTAAGTCAAATGGATCCGAGTCACTATCTGCAAGAAAGTAACAAATATATACATTAATGTCATTTTTCTAAAAATAGATTTGCAGCAGTTATAAAAAAAAAATGAAAAAAAGTGGGCCAAAATCATTCTTTCACAATAACTTATGATTTCACAACTGACAAGATTAGTTACAAAAATGATTTGCAATGACCAATCTTTCATATCATAAACTCTATGTAAAAGATCTTGAATATATCTAAGTTGGCATAATATTGAGTTCAAAGCCTGATCACTCAATCTCCAAATTGCACAAATTAAGTATTTGGGGGGGGGGGGGGGTGGTATTAATATGATAAAAATCCACAGACTATTTGGGAAACAGCAATTCATTAATGGTCAATTCCCCTTTCTCTTGTGGTGCATAATTACCACACGATGCATCATCCAGCAAAATTTGGCAAAGGTAGACCCAATAATTACTTAGATATGGCCATCAAAAAGCACCTGATCCCAAATATTTGACCTGCTTCAAAAACCTTAACTTCCTCCAGCATCTGAAATTGACTGCTCAGATTCCAAGAATCCAAGCATGTCATTTGCATTCAAAGTATCATAAGATATACCATTCATGCAAGTTTAGTGTAGTAAGGACTAGTAATTAATAACTTAGTAATGGCCATCAAAGGGCTCCTGCTCCAAAAAATATAACCTGTTCAAAAACATTAAACAACTCAAGCACCTGAAATCTATGGGTCAGATTCAGCATTCAAGCCTATTAAGTACTTTAGTATCAGAAGATGTATCATCCATCTAAGTGTATAAAGTAAAGCTAAAACCAATAATTTAGATGTTTCTGTTTAAGGTCATATGCCCAAAAAACTTTCACTTGCTCTAAAAACTTTAACCTCCTTCAGCATCTAAAATTGATGGGTCAAATTCAGCATTCAAGCATGTCAGCTGTAAATGTATCATAAGATGTCATCCATGCAAGTTTAGTAAAGTAATGACTAGTAATAACTTAATAAGACCATCAAAGATTGATAAAATAACAGGAATAAGTTAACAAAACATAGAAATACAGCAACAAATAATAATGTTGTCAACTAAATGCAGATAAAACAATAACTGGAATAAGTCATCAAAACATAGAAATAGAGCAACTGATAATTATTTTATCAACTAAATGCAGATTAATGTTGGTGTAAAACCTTCAAATAATACAACAATAAAACAAGGAATTTTCCAATTACCATAGGTATACAAATCAGGTATAATTTTTTCCTAAAAGAAAAGGATGAATATTAAATTGATAATTGGCAAGACTTAACCATTAATTTTATTGATAAATATTAAGACTGTTAAAGTCCTATAACACACCTGGCCATGTAGACAAATTAAAAACTGCTTAATTATTGACATGGTATGATAATTTGTCTGCATGGCCTGGTGAGTTATAGGGTAGGACCAAAGATATCCTAAAATCAGCTTTTATTTACATTCATTTTTATGTTTATTTGTAATGAAATATTCTTGTATCACACTAAAAAGTCATTATACACGCTCCTTGTCAGAAATATGAATAACAAATGGAGCAGCAATAAAAAATGGTTAACAGTGTGCTTCTGCTGCTAAAAACATTGCCTAGAAAATTCTTTTTAAGATTGAATTTTTATGATTTAACAATTATTTTTCAAAAGTATGTATCAAATTGGTTAGGTAATTTTGAATGTTTCATTTAATCTTACAATAAGAAATATATTCAAAACTTTTAACATTCACTTGTGCTCGTACGCCGTGTCAGATTTGACATTATTAATCAAAGTACTGAAGTACTGACGGGAGTTGATTTTATCAATTATCATTTATTAAAAATCACCGATATGTGATTTTGCATGGCAAGTAGTATCAGGAATCGAAATATTTCTGAGAAATTGTATGGATTTAGGCAAGATTGAACTCTTGTCTTGTTCAACCAAACGCTCGGCTGTCTCCGTTTATCTCCGACAAACAAGAGAGACTCTGTTTTGTCGGATATTAACAGAGACAGCCAATCGTCTGGTTGAACGAGACTACATTGAACTCTAGCGTGGGAATACATACGACTTTAAAATAAAAAATATCTAAATTGTTTGTACAATTTATAAATCTTATTATTTTCATGGTATTAATAAATAAGTTTTCCTGAAAAACAATGCTTCAGAATACATAGCATCGAATTTATTTCGATTATTTTCAAGAACTAAGTGTTGTCAGCGGTATTGATTTGTGCTTAGGTCCAAACACTGTTTCACTTTCGTTTTGCCCGAGTAAGTGCATAGGAGAGTTGATTAAAATCAACTCCCAAAAATTGAATGTTACAGATTTCCAATGCAAACATAGGGGAAAAATAACATAAACTGGCATAGGAGAACTTTGGCATTTTGTTAATTCTTGCCTTAATATTCTAAACTAAAAGTTTCAAATATTTACAGAATCTCTTTTTTTTTTTTTTTTATAATAAACCATTTCTGCACTGAAAATGGGGTATATAATGTAACTTTGAATGCTTTCATCATCCAAAATTTTCATAATTAGCTGTAATTACGGTATACCCTATCTAAACTGTACAACTGTACATCACATCCCTTCTCCAAAATTATTACAGTCAATGCACATTTTGCACAAAATACAACCAGCCAAAAAAGCATAGTGCCTGTCCAGCAAAAACATCTCTAAATCAAATAAGATGATACTATTCATTAAGCTAATAAGATTTTATCGTTTAATCTTAATCTAACAGGCGTTTATCACACTCCTAGTTGAAATATTGACTAACAGACATTGCATTACCTTAATTAAAATTCTTCATAATAAATAAATCAAAGGCCTGAAGGGCCACAATGGTGTCGAGTTAAAGTTAATTTGAAGAGTAAAAACCTAAATAATTTTTTTAACAAGTGAAAAGCTGTCAATGTGACAGCTAACCGGGTTTTCTTTTTATATGCGAACTGTATCCTTAATCCATGTCAACCCATATCCAGTGAAATAAAGTACCCCATATGCAATATTTTGCTAAAAAAGACTTAGTTCAAAAGCTGGTAATTTTTTATAAATAATCAGAAATAAAAATCCTAGAAATATGCACAGCTCTGATACATGTACAATTAATCTGCAAAAGAACAACTTTTTACCTATAAACTGTAGGAATAGTTATCCGTACAATGAGGGTACCCTATATGCAATATTTTGCTAAAAATTGACTAACTTCAAAAGCTGGTATTTTTTTTTTCACAAATTATCAGTAATCAAAATCCTAGCAATATGCACACCTCTGATATATATATAATTGATCTGCAAAAGAACAACTTCTTATCTTGAAAACTGTAAGAGGAGTTATCCGTACAATGAGGGTACGCTATATGCAATATTTTGCCAAAAATGACTAAATTCAAAAGCTGGTATATTTTTCATAAATTATCAGTAACCAAAATCCTAGCAATAAGCACACCTCTGACATATGTATAACTGATCTGCAAAAGAAAAATTTCCTATCTTGAGAACTGTAGGAGGAGTTATCCGTACAATGAGGGTACCCTATATGCAATATTTTGCCAAAAAATGACCAAGTTCAAAAGCTGGTATTTTTTTCATTAATTATCGAAAATCAAAATCCTAGAAATATGCATACCTCTGATATATGTATAATTGATCTGCAAAAGAACAACTTCCTATTTTGAAAACTGTAGGAGGAGTGGAGGACTTATCCGTACAATGAGGGTACCCTATATGCAATAGTTTGCCAAAAAATGACCAAGTTCAAAAGCTGGTATTTTTTTCATAAATTATCGAAAATAAAAAAAAAAATAAAAAAAAATACATTAGTCAACTTTAAAAAAAAAATAGAAACTGCTATTTCTCACAAAACTAATTAAATTACAATTCATTACAAATTTGCTCACCTAATTTTTAAAAGTTTTGAATTTCAATTGAAAATTTAAGTTTATAGAAATATCTTAGGAGTTAAAATTTCAAAAGATTTTTTTTTCCCTCTATTTATATGGAAATAAATATTAGAATTATTATTGTGTTTAATTCTATATATTGTATACTGCTGATAACCACTCTGTCTCTTATTATCAATTTCATCTAAAATTCACAAGGGTCCAAATGACACGGGCCGAAAAGATCAGGGGTAGATAAAAGAAAGCACCCATTCACGTTGTTTACAAAGTGAAAGTAGTTCACTAGTTGGTTTAAAATAACTTTTGGTTGTAGATGTACTTATCCCTCGATTAGGAAGTTTTGTTTCTACAAGATGAAACATTTGTGCATTGTCAATTTTCGATATGGATACAAAATAATCTATTTTGCAGGCTAGTACATTTCATAACCAAATTGAGTATGTAAGCCCAGCTATCGCAATGGTCTCGGTGCTAGTGTATTCATCCGCTGAAACCGAGACATATTGTTTTCAATAAAATGTGAACATTTTTAAAGACGGCAACCATTTCAAATCTGCAAACTTGTTTTGTTGACGTACAGTTCTGCTCGAAATTGAAGTATGTCATCTATTTTTCTTCAAACACATACGAAAACTCTGCACTTATTTGAGTTGTTTGGCTCCTAAAAATGTAACTTCCGGACGTACGATCCCTAATAAAATAATGCATTTTAAAATTAAGTTTCAAAATAAACAGAACATGCCTTATTTCTCCACCAAAGATTTTTGTCATCTCCATATGGATAAGACAATTCTTCACCTACTCCTATGTCTTTGTAGCAAAAAGACATAGTTTCGGCCTCCCATCGATATCCAGTAGTTTCATTCTGGCGTTTGCGTCCTTCACATTGTTGTCGTTCACATACTGACAAATATGTTCAACACAAGATGCAGCATCAATGCTGAAAGAAAGAGCAAAATGAAAGCATCATAATAACTATATATATATATTTATATACATCATTAACGTAGTAAATTACTTATATACATGTATAACTTTTTTGGGCAACTTTTATTGATATGAAAAATGAAGATACTGTGATAAGTAAATAGTCATCGATATTGATTTTCATGTTTTAAGTGAAAATCAGTTTAAAGGGTAGAGTAATGACCCTTTAAATTCAACTTGTTATTTGATATTGCATTACAAGAACTCGAGATTTTAATAAATTTATGGATCAACTCAACAACGAAAACTAAAATATTGGTATTCAATGAATATTGATGAATCTACAGTAACTTACCAGTATTGCTTTCCTTTATAAAAAAAAGAAATATCATGTTACAATCCAGCTTCTTGGAACAAACAGCAGCTTCTTCTGGTGAAATATTTTCACCGAAATATTCCAGCAAAAACTCTCCTTTTTTGAACTGTTCTTTTGCAAAAACACCAAAACCTTAGGATGATAATGAATAACATATTTTGAGTGTTTCAATTTCTTCCTTTCAATTTAGCGTCATTTTGGCTTTTCTTAAATACCATGAAGTAAGAAAGTTAATCTAGTATTTACACCAATGTAAATTATGCATATCAATTGAAAATTTGTTATGCTTTGTCTATAACCAAGCCCCACCCCTAAACAGAAAACCATTCTATACTTTCAACAATATGTGTCACATACAGTACCCGCAACATTATTTTTTACAAGATAAACGATAGGATACACGCACGATAGGATAGGATTAACGCACAATAGAGCAGGATACACGCACGATATGATAGGATTGATACACGATAGGAAAGGATAAATGATGTTCAGGATAATCTCATTATCCAGTGAGTATATACAATATTCACACTAAACCTGATGATTGCATACTTTGATAAACAAAAGGTACGAAGCAATTAAGTTATAAGCAGAATTTCTATTTTATTTTCAAACGAAATGTATTGCTAAATATAGATGCCTCATTTGAAATGAATACACTGAAAATATAATTGAGGTGGGCTAAAATTATCTGTATTGTACATATACACTAATGTTGTTTACGTTACCTATCAGCCCATCGCGGAACAGCTCAGCCTGATGAAAATTCACACGGAAAATAGTGGCCTAGAATAAAATTCAATCTTGTTCTGAATTATTATAAAATCTATTATCAATATAATTATTTTTTTAAAGATTATTGCATAAAATATGTACATCGCATAACGTACAAGTTGTGTGCAGCAGTAATACACTTTCCGCGTACGATTTAATAAATTAAATGTACGGGTAAATAATATGTTACCTTGTTCCTTTAAATTTTGACTGCTCATATTACTCATTTATCTCCATTTTGTAGAGATGATTATATTTTGTTTATTTCTTTTTAAAATATCTTTGAAATAAAGTAATTGCCTACAGATAACTCAATATTGTTCATCTGATTGAGTGCTTTATCTAGTTGTGCATTATTATTCGATAAATTATCGTTTGCAGCTTACTGAACGACTTTTAACTTGAATATAAAATCACTTTCCCACGAAAAGGCAGCATACGATTAACACGATAGGATAAACGAAAATACTGATAAACGATAATTCTGATAGGATTAACGCACGATAGGATAGGACTAACGCACGATAGAACAATATACACGCACGATACGATAGGATTAACGCACAATAGGATAGAATAGGATTGTAATAAATAACGTTGCGGGTAGCTCACCTGAGCAACAGTGTCTCTAGATAGAAGTATATATTGGTAATTTGCTTATGAACGAATGAAATGCTTAAATACACAGCTTCATTCAGGTGAACTAAATATGTATTGTATAACCTCAAATTTACCTTCGAAATCAGAAATGTATTTAACTTGAAATCCGTCTTTATCTAGACCATACCGAATATAAAATTTTAGCATCCTCCTCTGGTGACAGTCACCTTCTCTAGAAAAAAAATTATGTAGAAGAACATTATTAAGTAATTTTTGAACAAATATTGTGATGCTGGCTAAAAGAAGAATTGCTAATTTCAGACAAAATTGTGAATTTGCCATTTTGAATCAAGATTATGGTGTGGTTGTTTATAAACCCACACCACTGGGGATCTTCTGACTTTTCTGTATCTGTCTTAGTCAAAATATCTTAGCTATAGAAACACCTAATATGCCAGTCATGTTATGTTGAATGATGTTTTACTGAAATAATGCAATTTTACTTCTGCTGCAAATATTTTTTTCTTTTCATACTATATTCCATATTGGCATTTTTGGTGATGCTACTTTTTAATTCAATTCAACAATGTGTCAAAAATTTATTTGTAAAAAATTTCATCCAGCACGTTCTCCAGACAAAAAAATTAACCAATAAGCTTATATTGTGTCTAGTGATATTTACTCTATTGCAATATTATATTCATCTGTTATTTCATATCACTAATTAAGCTACAATATGCTTTTCCAATTTAATTACCATTAAACAGGAATTTATAGATATCGACAGGAAGACATATTTGTTTTCTTTTTACACAATTTAGTTTAATAAATAAAAAAAATGTGTTATTATGCATATTGTGCAGTAAAGACCAACAAACTCTCTCTCTCTCTCTCTCTCTCTCTCTCTCTCATGCTTTAAATGTTGACAAAGCATCAGAAAGCGACTTAACATCAACATCATGCTTTTAAAGGAAATACTCTCTCTCTCTCTCTCTCTCTCTCTCGTATTAAAAATACACGAACGTTTTGCTAAAAAAAAAAGGATTATTGAAATACAATGGAAAGAAATAGTAGGTTTAAAAAAAAAAATCTCAAATGTAGTTATCTGTCTTATATTACTTTTCAACGAAATTTCAGATTAAAAAAAGAGTTTTTATTTTATTTTGATGCTTTTACTTACACAACAGATCTCTTTATTTTGTGAAAAAATATTAAGGTACTTCATTACACCGAGTCTTATACTTTTTAAGACACTACGTCACAAGATGGCGATTTAAATGTTTTGTTAAACTGTTTGTATCAATCGATTCACATGTATATTGTCATAGCTCAGTGGTTAAAGTATCAGGCTTGTGAACCGCAGGTCATGAGTTCGAATCCACCTGGGGCTTTTGTTTATGTTTACCGAATGGAATTTTTTGAAAACATCATTTTTTATCTAAAATTGCACATTTTTCGCCAATTTGACATACGTACTTCTTATCCATCATGCTTTCTATCATAATCAATTAATTTCCTGCTGATTTAAGAAACTATTTCACGGTGTAGTGAGGTACCTTAATAGTATAAAAAAATAAATAGAAATAATTTTCAAAAAAAATATATGATATTGTCAACCAAAAATTTTGATTTATGACAAATTTATTAATCTATAGTGGTAATTTTTTTTTTTGGGGGGGGGGGGGGCTTAATATTTATATATATATATATATTTTTTTTTTTTAATTTCGTTTAGTTCCAAAGTCCGGGAGCAAAATTTATATCAACAAATTGAAGATATGAGTTGGAGCGAATTACCGTCAGGTAATGAAACTTCACAACTGAGAGCTACTAGCCCTGCAAGTGAAGGAGCCAACATTTCGACGACGGATTTTGACGACATCGCAGAATCATCGTTTCACAGAGATTGTTCTCTACTACTCGAGGGCGATGCGAGCCTTTCGACGGACTTTCCCGACATTGCCGATTCCAGTTTCCGCGAAATCGAAAATATGTCCTTAGACGACGATTTGTTGCTTGCCGACGACCTCATCAGAAATCAAGTCGGCGCGGGTTCTGACGACTACAATATAAAGATAGTCAACGAGAGAACCCTCAAAGATATGAAGGCCGTCGACGTCAATTACCAGCTGACGTTTAACAACAAGTTTTTCCGCGAAAAAAAGAAATTGGGTGAAGTCAAGGATATTCTTCGGGATGCCTTTGAAAAAATGATTAATCACGTAAAGAAAAACCTTCGACCCCGCGACATCATGAGGGGGGTGTCACATTAAAATTCATCATTGTATATATTTAGTTTCGTATTTTAACTTAACCACATATCCCGTGGTGAGCCCCTTAGTATTTTAGTCTTACGTATTTGTAAATACCCATATTGAACCTCAGTTCACCGGGCCTTAAACCCGCCAGTCCGTGCAGTATCAGTTTGAACGCGGCAGTCCAGAGGGAAGGACGCACTTATACTTCTCTCGTTCATACCATCCAGTCACTATGCATTTTGTTAATATAAATAGCTGTGTGCTTACTCTGGGGTGAACCTGGTACTGGCTTTTTCTGAGGTGAGGTTTATTAATTGTCAATTTTATCGTCATTTCGTTCATTACTGTTCTAAAACACCCAGTCATGGTATTCCATTCGTTTTCATGCTTATTTGTTACGTTTGAATTTAAATGTCTATGTTTAGATACACGTGTTTGAATCTATTATAAGTATGGCGGACTATTATGGTCATACTCCTTTTGTAGTCATGAGTAGTATTATGCAACACTGCATTTAAGTAATTCAGTTAGTATTTTGTGAGTATAAAAGCTAACATGCTTTATAGTAAGTCTTCTTTAAGACTGAATATCAGTATTTTGTGTGTAATAAGCGTCTATGCTAAGTGTGTCATTCATGACCGTATAGCCTGTAAGTAAAGTATGGTGCGTATTGGTGTAAAAGCCACAGTTGCTTTTGTCATGTACTTAATGTGTTTGTGTACTATGTTGGCGCAGGTCCCTTGTTCCATCTTTTGTGTAAACCACTTTCATCGATGGTGGCCGAGTATTGGTGACGTCTTGTGTAGACCAAGTGGCCAGTAGAGAACATTGTCTATTGGAGGACCTCACCAGTCCATTCTTGTCAAGACCAAGTGGCAATAGACAACAGTGGAGGACCTTACCAGTTCCCATACTAGGACAATTACTTTCTATATGTATTGATTCAAACTATATTAAATATGTAAAAACAATGTAAAAATATTGTCTTAATCTTTGTCTTACAGTAAATATAAATTTTAGTTAATACCGCTCGAAAATCTGTGACAGGGGGCCATTCACAATCAAAAACTGGACATACCCATCTACGTTCCTTGCCGTCTGATGGAAGAGATGGACGCCGAGGCCATGATGGAGAGTGTTGTAAATGTTCTTAATAGTAACGAGGACATTCCCTTCGACTCCACCTGTCGCATCGACATCGGCGCCATCAAGCACCCTCTCTCACTCGCGCCGTCTGCCAGTCCTTGGGTATTTCAGATGATCAACCCTTAACTTATGCATTGATCCCGACATTAGAAGATTATTTGAACGCAAACATTTATGTCGTAAGCTCTGCCATCGGAAACGCGTTTTCCTACATCAGCCAGAACTGCGATCAGGAAAGGAAAAAACTCTTTTTATACCACGTAGACAAGAAATCGGGGCACTTTCACGCCATTGTTAAAATAAGTGGATTTTTTGCAGGTTCCTATTTCTGTACAACGTGTTTGACCCCTTATGAGCACAACTATAAACACGGTTGTAAAAATCACTGCAGTGTGTGTTTGTCGGATAACTGTGAAAAAAAGGAGGTGTGTATTTGTCAAGATTGTCACAGGACTTGCAGGTCTGAAGAGTGTTACAGAAGACATAAGATCCGCACCGAAAGCGGTAGCGTGCCATGCGAAGGGTGTGTACAAATGTCCGACCTGTCACAAGTTCGAGGAACATCACGAGATGAAGCCTGAGGATCACAAGTGCGGTCACTTTACGTGTAAATCCTGTCGGCAGTACGTTGATCCGGAACATCTATGTTATGCTAGAAGTTACCCCCGTTCGGAAGACGGAAATCGACGTTTCATCTTTGCGGACATAGAGACCTCGCAAAAGGACGAAATAGTCCAGTGTGAATGGGGATATGCCCCTCGCCCTAATGCCCATTGCGAACAGTGTCTTCGAGAAAAAAAGACCTGTACTGATTGTCGCCGATGTCAGCACTGTCTCGAGTCTCACTGCGGGAAATCAAGACATTCTGTTGTCTTAGCCGTCTGCCAGACTGCCTGTACAAAGTGTGAAAACGCGGGCGTCATTCTCGAAAGCACGTGCAAGGAATGCGGAGATCTGTGCGAACGTTGTTCTAATAAAGATAAAAAGACCAAACGATTTATTAGACCCCCCCCCCCCCCCCCCTGTACGGGAAAGTGTGGGTTTCGTGAGCGTGTGTTCAAGACGCTGTATGATCTGGGTTCCTGGATATTCCACGAAAACCACAAAGGGTATACGGTCGTGTTTCACAACCTGTCATATGACGGCCCGTTCCTGCTTCAGTACCTTCTGTCGCAGACCGTACGCCCTTCGTTTATTATCTACAGAGGTGTTCAACGTAAGCGCTCTCCATATCAGAGTCATAGATTCCGTTAATTTTTAGCTCACCTGAGCTGAAAGCTCAAGTGAGCTATTCTGATCACATTTTGTCCGTCGTCCGTCTGTCCGTCCGTCTGTCCGTCTGTAAACTTTTTACATCTTGAACTTCTTCTCTAAAACCGCTTATCCAATTTCAACCAAATTTGGCACAAAGCATCCTTATGGGAGGGCGAATATTAATTGCAGAAATAAAAGTCCGATCTGTATTCAAAGCGGAGAAAACCTTGAAACTGTAGAAAAAGGGGGGTGCATTTTTAAAAATCTTCTTCTCAAGAACTACCGAGTTAATCTTAAGGTAATTTAGCATAAATCATCCTTAGGGAAAGGAAAATATAAATTGCAAAAATTATAGGCGATTTCTGTTCCAAATTTGAGATAATTGCGAAAATACTTATAAAGAATGGCTCGTTATTCCATATATCGTAGACTGGCAATTCATTGCGATAGACTGGTCTTATGACAGGCATCGCCAGTCTACCGCATCTCGAAAACGAGGTTCTCTGTTTGAAGTTGGCAGTTTGTTGTGCAACAGTTCACGTGCGAATATAATCTTTGAAACATGGAAATAACCTTGGTGCCGATTATTGTGAAGTAAATTGAGGTTAAATATTTCAACGCGTTGTCATTTTCACTTGTGATGTTGGTTTTAGCTTGTTTTCATTTTTTCGTTTCATTTTGCTTTTTAACTTGGGAAACAATCGCCTTGTATTTGGAACATAGACTTCGGTAAATGTTTACCTGCGAAAATGATAAAATCTGATGCATTAACAACGTACTAAAGTGCATTTCCCTCTGTTTTTATTGTTTATTAATTAATTTTCTAATTGTTCCAACAAGGATCAAACAAGTGTGTTGGTGTTAGCTTGTTCGGATTTTCGTTTCGTTTTCATTATTTACGCTTTTAAACCTGGAAACTATCGTCTACAGGTATTTCGTGATTTTTACGTATCAATTCAAACAGATACTTCGATAAATCAAACAGTTAACTGTTTACCTGCGCAAATTAAGCAAAATCTTATGTAGGGGTACTGAAATACAATTCCTTCTATCGGTAATTCGGCATTTTCTTTTGCGTAATGGTAGATTAATGCAATAGATTTTGTTGAGATGCTCGACATTTTCTCGAGTTTATTCAGTTTAAATAGAGTTTGATATCGCTGACGGAAATATGTAGGTATATACATATATATATATATATATGATTCATTTCGAAAAAATAAATTGTTCTTTATTTGTTATAGTGCATGTTTCTTGTGTTTAATTGTTTACAATTTCTATTTACTAACCATATTTGAGTGTTAAGCTTCGAATTATAAGCAAGATACAAAGATTTGCTCACAATTCTATGTTTGTACACAGATCTTAAAAACTAAAGATTAAAAAAGTAAAAAATTTGTCAATATTTATTAAGAAAATGTTCAAAGTCTGTTCTTCCAGAAACCAACTTTAACAACTTATTGTATTGTAAACTTAATCTTTTTAGCTCACCTGAGGGTGGGGCCACAATGGGGGGGGGGGGTCGAAGTTTTACATAGGAATATATACAGTATATCTTTAAAAATCTTCTTCTCAGAAACTAATCAGCCAGGAAAGCTGACACTTGTGTGGATGCATCCTCAGGTAGTGTAGATTCATAGTTATGAAAATCATGACCCCCTGGGGTAGGGTGGGGCCACAATGGGGGATCGAAGTTTTACATAGGAATATATACAGTAAATCTTTAAAAATCTTCTTCTCAGAAACAAATCAGCCAGGAAAGCTGACACTTGTGTGGATGCATCCTCAGGTAGTGTAAATTCAAAGTTGTGAAAATCATGACCCCCGGGGGTAGGGTGGGGCCACAATGGGGGATCGAAGTTTAACATATGAATATATAGAGTAAATCTTTAAAAATCTTCTTCTCAGAAACTAATCAGCCGGCAAAGCTGAAACTTGTGTTGAAGCATCCTCAGGTAGTGTAAATTCAAAGTTGTGAAAATAATAACCCCTGGGAGTAGGTTGGGGCCACAATGAGGGATCGAAGTTTAACATATGATTATATAGAGTAAATCTTTAAAAATCTTCCTTCTCAGAAACTAATTAGCCAGGAAAGCTGGCACTTGTGTGGAAGCATCCTCAAGTAGTGTAGATTCAAATTTGTGAAAATCATGACCCCTGGGGATAGGTTTGGGCCACAATGGGAGGTCGATGTTTTACATAGGAATAAACAGAGTAAATATTTAAAAATCTTCTCAAAAACTAATCAGCCAGGAAAGCTGAAACTTGTGTGAAAGCATCCTCAGGTTGTGTAGATTCAAGGTTGTGAAAATCATGATCCTCAGGGGTAGGGTTGGGCCACAATGGGGGGTCAAAGTTTAACAAAGGAATATATAGGGTAAATCTTTAAAAATCTTCTCAGAAACTAATCAGCCAGATGATTCTTTATAATTATTAAGACTTTGGCCCCAGGACAATTCTTTGGCCTCACGAGAAGGTTCAGAGTTTGATGTACGTTTATATCCGATATATAAACTATTGTTAATGATCTTTTTGAGAACTGCAATACTCAACATATGATATGACTATAAAATCATCCTGTCAGAAAGGGGACTAATGATTATAAACATAAGAATATCCAGGGGAAAATGGATTTTATTTATACAGGATCTACATGTATTATTGTACATTGTCCAGATAGTTTGTATTATGACTCCATTAAGCTGATTTTATCATACCTATTGTTCCTCAGGTGAGCGATGTGGCCCATGGGCCTCTTGTTTACCCATGGCCCTGGCTAAATTACCAGAGGCATTCCAACTGGAATCTCTGGTCAAAGGATATATTCCACATTTCTTCACGTGCCGGGAAAATTACTTCGGACCCTATCCGCCCCCCGAGACATACGGACCCGATGGCATGTCAATAGAAGGCCGAGAAAAATTTTACAAATGGTATCGGGGAAAATCAACAGCGGAGAAGTGTTTGACTTTCACAGCGAAATGGTGAAATACTGCCGAAGCGACGTTGATATACTGCGCCGAGCCTGTATTAAATTCAAACACCTTCTACACGAAGCGACTGGCAGAGACGGAGGTCGCGCCGTAGATGCATTTGACTCTTGCACCATCGCCTCTCTTTGCATGGACGTTTACAAGCTGAAATTCCTCGAAGAGCAGTGGCAAATTATCGTTAAGGAAAACGACATCGAGAGCCCGGTAGATGCTAAAACGCTGAACGGAAAAACATCTGTCTATTATCGAAATGATTGGATAGACTGGAGCGAATTTAGAAAAATGAACCCGGAAATTGTCAAAGAAGTTTTCGTGAAGTCTGCCATTGCTCGCCCGCCAGCAAACGGGTATCAGGCTCGCGTCCCCTTTAGCAAAAAATCAATAGCATGGCTCGAATGGTTGATGCATGCGCATGCGGCCAACACCTGACTATTTCCCACGCATTTAACGGAAGGGGGGAGTACAGAGTACCGGAAACTTGGTATCGACTAGACGGTTACGTGGCGCCGACCCCCGAATTTCCCGCCGGAGTCGCGTATGAATTTCACGGCTGCCCCGTTTGCTTTAAAAAGGGGAATGGTATTTTACTGCCAAACTCCCAGCATACCGCTTCCGAGTTGCTTGTACGGACTCGTGAGAAAGAAAAAAAGTTAAAGAGTCTGGGAATGAAACTTGTCGTCATCTGGGAACACGATTATGACAAATTGCTTGAAGAGGACCCTGACGCCAAAGCCTTTGTCGCCAATCTGGACTTGACCGATCGTCTAGACCCCCGCGACAGCCTCATGGGTGGTCGTACAAATGGTTGTGTTTTGTACAAGAGAGCATCACAAGGAACACAAATCAAATATGTAGATTTTACCTCGCTGTACCCCTTCGTTAATAAGACAGCGCGATATCCCACCGGACATCCCGAAATCATCACGCGCGAGTTTGACGACATCTCGAACTATTTCGGACTAGCAAAAGTAAAAGTTTTACCACCTCGAGGTCTTTTTCACCCAGTGCTAGGCTACCGCTCACAGGGAAAGTTAACGTTTCCGCTGTGTCGATCCTGTGTGGAGCGCCAACAGAAAGAACCTTGCGCATGCTCAGACGCGGACAGAGCACTGACGGGTACTCACTGCACATCCGAACTTCTCAAGGCAATCGAAAAGGGGTACAAGATCCTCAAAATCTACGAAGTCTACCACTGGGAGGATTCGACTCAGTACGACCCCTCGTCCAAGACGGGCGGGCTTTTTGCGCCTTACATTAACATGTTTTTAAAAATAAAACAAGAGGCCAGCGGGCGACCCGACTGGGTCAAGACGGAGGACGACTTCGCTCGATACATCGAAATGTACGAGCAAAGGGAGGGCATTCGTTCGTTTAGACCCCGACAATATCGAACACAACCCGGGGTTACGTAGCCTGGCAAAGCTATTATTGAATAGTTTCTGGGGTAAATTCGGTCAGAGAATGATTCTATGCAAAACGCAGATTCTGCACGACAGCCAAGCCCACGTTTTGTTCGAACAGATGGCCAATCCGACCATAGAAATTCCAAGATTTTAACATCATTGACGACCACCATCTCATGCTGACCACTAAATGGACATCGGAGGACATGTGCGACCCCGGTCATAGCAACGTTTTCTTGGCGTCGTTTACCACTTGCTGGGCCCGTCTTAAGTTGTACGAACTTTTAGATATGTTGAAGACTCGCGTTCTGTACTGGGACACAGATTCGGTGATCTATACTCAAAAAGAGGGGGAAATAGAACCCCCAGTCGGAGATTATCGAGGCGAACTCACCAATGAATTAAGAGAAGGCGACTGGATCACCGAGTTTGTATGCAACGGCCCTAAAAATTATGCATACAAATCCCATAAAGGGAATGAGGTATGCAAAGTCAAGGGTTTTTCCCTCAAATACACCAACTCGACGATCCTTAATTTAACCAGCATGAAAGACGCCATGTTCAATCGAGAGGACTCCGCGGCGGGAAACTATCACACCGTCAATCCGGCCAAAATCAGTCGAGAAAAAATTCATAGCGAACTTTATAGTCAAGAGGAAGTTAAGAAATATGCGTCTGTGTATACCAAAAGAGTCGTGCAGCCAAATTTAACGACACTTCCTTATGGTTATTAATAAAAAAAAAATCGAGTGTTTAGACTGTGTTTTATTAGCCATTGTACATTGTTCAAACACTACATTTTAAAAAAATAAATAAAAGCTATATATGTTAACAATGTTTTTTTTTTGTTTAATGAGGTCTACAGTTTATAATGAATATCTCCTCTTTTACAATTAAAATGTCAGCCACGTTGTCCTTCTCTTTTAGGGTACACGTATGCTAGGCGGTGAGGTCGCTTTTCTCTTTCTACAGTTTATAATGAATATCTCCTCTTTTACAATTAAAATGTCAGCCACGTTGTCCTTCTCTTTTAGGGTACAAGTATGCCAGGCGGTGAGGTCGCTTTTCTCTTTCTACTTCCCGCGTAAATAAGACCGGCTCCGTGTTGTGGGGGTCCCGTTCTCTATGACGGCAAACGAGGTGGGAGTTAATTTTCATTGCCGAATCTTTCCGTGTTTCGAGAACAAATGAGAAATGGCGAATCTGTGACTGACTTTTAAGAAAATTTAATTCCGTAAGATAGATGCGCATGCGCACAAGAATCCTTCAAAGATGATATTGTACTTTTTTAAATCATTTTTTTTACTTTCACAATGAAAAAAAAAAACTACCTGTATAGCGTGTTGATTTGATTTTAGTGTAAAAACATGACTCACACATAGATCTTTTTTTTTTACAAGATTTTCATTTTTAATTTTACTATCATTTCTACAAGCAACACACACTCACACGCATATACAAAATCACATCTTATTTTTGTTACTTTAATTTGGTCCATTCATTTCAACTACATAAACATTTTTAGTAAAAGTCATTCAAAACAAAATTTACGCCAAAAAAATTCAAAACAAAAACTAAAACATAAAACAAATATATAAATACATTCACTCACACAATGATAATTTTTTCATTTAAAAATAAAAATGTTTTCAAGTGATACAGTTCAATACAAGTCATTTGACAAAGTGCATTTCTTAAAAAGTTACAATCCGTAATAAGCCACGGCAAACCCTTCGTCGCCCGGGGGGCTGTGCGCGCGCGCGGGAACTTCGGTCTCCGGGATCTAAGTCTCCGGGGTCCATGTCTCCGGGGTCCAAGTCATAAGGGTTTTTTTTTTTTATCAGATTATAATTTAAAGGACAATGAATAGTTGATTTTTTTTTTGGTTTTCTTTTGTTGTTGTTTTATTTTTGGTAATGATTTAAATTTTCGACAAAACAAATTTGCGTACAAAGTCGTCTGATTCAATACGATTTAAGTGTTCAAGAGTGTTTTGCATTGAAAACCCTTGTGCTCGGCGATACAAGTAGTATAAAACATGAAAACCACAAGTAGAAGTCGAATCTGGTTGTACTTGTACATTATTATACATACACACAAAGCTATTTCTATCAATAAAGTCTCTTAGACGAATGTCATAGTATTCCGGCAATCTACCGAGGCTGTCGTAAAGTTCACATTCCGTTCCGTTTCTGAACCAAAAAGCAATCCAGTGAGAACTTTTTTCTTCCAAGGGGTCTGTGTTGCACACGACAGCAGAGGGAAATCGAGTGACGCGAAATGGTAGAGAGTTGAAGGCAAAGATTCCTCGGAAAAAAAAGGTCCGTTAGCAAATCGACGATGTGTAGCATTTTGTTAGTGTTCATTTTTTTTCCCATCTCTTTACAATTGCCTCACTTCTCTTGTGTTGTCGACGAGAAGAAGAGCGGGAGATTCACAGTATGCAATTGCGCTGATGGTCGCTGTTGTGGGTTTAGAAAAACGAGCGTAAACACCGACGTTTCCTTGATGTACCAGGTTTATATACCCGTCTCCGAGATCAGTGGGGACGAGATCAAAGGCATAGATGGCATATCCGACTGAAGACTTCTCTCGATCGATGACGAGGCTCTCGTCTTTAAGCCACTTTTCAGAAGACTGATACAGATTGCAGAGAGGCGTGACAAAATTCTTATTGTCTCCATAGTCTAACTTAATGGGGCGAACGGGCGTCGGTTCTCCGTTGACGTACAAGACAATCTCGGAGAGGTCAAAATGTTCAAAGTTGAAAGGGTTGTCTAGGTACTTCCGTTCACGGCTGACTGTTTGACGAAAGTCACGTATACTTTCGAGGGTCTTTTCCCGTTCCAGACGTCGTCCCAGTAAAACTCGCTAGTTTTGTCGGAAATGGCGGTCATCTTGACGTCTGATTTGAGGTAATTATACCTCGCCGGTGACTTGAGAATGGCATTGGTGTGATTCACCAGAATGGCGCTGTCGACTTTGACTTTACAGGCCTTAAACACGGCGTCTAGAATAGTGACTTTGTAGCTGGGTGATGCTTCCTTACTCATGATCACCAATTCGTTCTTGGAACGAAACAGTCTGAGTTGAATGTCTACTCCGTCAATGAGATACTTGTCGAGATAAAAACAATCCACGTAGAGAGGTCCCTCTAGATCGAATGTTCTCGATTTCTGTGTAAACACATATCTCTTTCTCAGGGACATGTTAGCTCCGGCTGCGGCGTCCGGGTCTCCAATGCCTTCTCCGTCAGGCCAGTACAGCTGGGTCTGCATTTGAGAGGAAAATGCCTTTATTCCTGAGGACAGAAGTACTTTGAAATATGCTTTCCACGGATAATTGTTGGCATTTTGCGAGACGCATTTTCCGTTCACGTAGACATCAATCTGAGAAAACAGCGCTTGAAGAGGTAAATTAACGATCCCCGTTTTTTCTGCATCTCCCAGGACCGTCCCGTCAGACTGGGTGATTTTGGCCTTAATGTACAGTCGACTTTTTCTGAGATCTAAATATTCACCGCCGTTTCCCGGAATGGAAAATTCCAGAGACGCAGTATCCGAGTCGAATGACAAAATGGGTCTAGTTTCCTGAAAATAGATTTTATGCACTGCTACTTGATTAGGTGGGTCGGTAAAGAGAGCCAGTTCGGAGGGTTCTGCCATCGTCGTGTTTCGTTCACTCAAGTAAGACATGTTTTGTTTTTGTTGTTTTTTTTTCTCTTTAAAAAATAGGTTTTCCTTTGAGAGTGGTCTTTTTGTTGCCAGCAGTTCTCTTCTTTGATTTCAGACTCTTCTTTTTCTTTATCTTCTTTCTTAATGAATCAACCTTCTGTCGCTTTGGCTTCCTTTTTTTCTTTGAGCGTCCCTTTCCCTTAGTGTTTGACGAACGTCTGGCAGGGGCTCGTTTTTTTCTGCTTTTAATACTCTTTTTCAACGGCATGTGCGGCTCGTCGTTACGCATGGATTCTTTCAATTCGGATACCGCTCTCTCTTGCTCGGCCGCCACTTGTGACACTTGTTGAATGTCCGGTTTTGGGATCGAGGTAGGACGAACTGGAATCATGTATACTCTTCTTCTGTTAAGTATTCCACCTCCTCTCTGTACCTTGCGTCGAATCATTGGAATAAAGTTTTCTCCATCGTCGGTGTGTTGAAACTGACCCCATAGAGTCGGGTTCGAGATATAAGTTGGCCCAGACATGATTCTCACATCTGTCGGAACACGAGTGTAACAGTCGTTTCTCCAGCTAAAAATGACGCATCTCCGGCGTTTTGGTCCTTTATATAGATGTGTAGGTCGGTGAGGTCGTTGGTGCGCAAAGGAATGCGGTAGGGACGAAGAAAAATCTGATTTTTAGAGAATGTCATTAAATAAATTCTTCTCAGAAGAGGGCCTTGCCGTTCACCTATGATAGTGTCGTCACAAATCGAACAATAGACAAATATTTCCTTGGTCGCTCTTCCAATTTTGTCGTTACAAAATTCTGTCAACTCTACAGACCATTCCCCCGTGAGAGGTAAGGATCTTGGTAGATGCACTCTAAAATCCCAAGGTTTGGTATCGGAGTGCGTAGACGCACTGTCCGAAGATTTCAGAACCATTCGCAGTGACATCTATCTGGTAAATGAAATATCACTCGTTTATTCATATGTTTTTTACGTCATTCTCCGGAATCCAACTGTCGAATTTTTTAGGCCAGCCTCACTATCGAACCAGGACTTCCGAATTTCCGCGTACTTTCCGTTTTCGGACGATTTTCTCGATCCGCCATTGAGTCTGTTCGTCTTTAGATACCTTTTGAAGTTCGCTGGCATAAAAACTCCCCTGAATGGGTTAGTCCGTCATGTCCTTCAGTTTGTAGATTGGAATACCTTGTGAGACGAAACGACGACTGACTACAAAAATTTCCTCTGTAAACGTCTGATCATAGTCGCGTTGAAACTGTCGTCTCAGGTGTGATATGCGCACCTGATCACCTATCTTGAAGGTATACTCCACACGTTTTCTTTTTGAGGACATTTTCTTTTTATTCATTGGCGCCTTTTTCTGAGATTTTTGTCTTACTAGATAGGCGTCCAGTCTCACCTCGGATTCGTTCTCTGCATTGACCGACGCTGGGGCTCTTCCGTTCAGCGAGCGCTTGGGTGTTTCGTTGATAGACATCACCACGTCTTGTAAAATGTCCGTATACTTGTGTTTTTTAGTATGTGTAAAATAACGATACAATCTCTTCTTTAGAGTTTGAATGTATCTTTCTGCAAAATTGGCCTTGGTCTCGTTCAGCGCATAAAAAATGTTGATGCCCTTTTCTTTAAAATGTCCTTTTTAAAAACTGATTATAAAATCCGAACCTTTATCAGTTCGAATGGCTTTGGGTTGACGAGGACCATTTAGTACGTCTTTAAACGCATCTATGATTGACTGAGCTTTCTTGTCTCTCAGGGGTCTCACCCACAAAAATCGAGAAAATACGTCGACAATGACCAAAAGATACTTTATTCCGTTATTGCTCTCTGAGAGGTTTTGTACATCGGCCAAAACCGCTTCCCACTGATAATCTATTCCCTGTACTATCACTCGTCTTCTTTAAAATCCTCTCCGTCTCACTTTTTTCTGCAGCGAAAAGCCATCTTGATTTTGTAAGAATCTTTGATTCGATTTAAGCCAATGTTATATTTTCCCTCTTTCTTCACTATTTCGTAGAGCTTCTGAGCTCCGGCAAATGACCCAGGGTGTCGTGGATCGTACCATATCTTTTTTAAATATTGCTCCATTTCTTCTTCGTTTCTGGTCTTAAAATGAAGAACCCATTGACATTCTAATCTTTTTATACCCCCCTCAAACAAACCTCAGGTGGGGTCATCATAATATATTTTAAATAGAAAAGCATTCATTTGATTCAATGCATATACCATAAAAAAATAAAGTGTACAAGAATTAATCATGTATTCATTTCTTAAAATTGTTAAATTACAGATCACAACAAATACATAAATATCTTATTTAAATAGTCCATTGTTTAATTTTTCTTTTGTCTATCGTCTTAAAGACTCTCCGTCTGTTACCATTTTGGCATAGATGCAGTTTTTCGACTATCGTAAGTGCTCGTTGTAGGCACTGTCTAAAAGCTCCCAGTTTTTCAGGGTCATGCCACAGGAAAGACAGGTGACTTTATCTCCAATTCGGGTGTAGATAAAACCCGCTCGAGCCAACTCTTGTGTCGACGGTCCTTTCAAAATCTGGGCCACTCGCTAAAAGTTGCATATCTTTCCTTAAAGTTTACGTATTCCGGATATTTCCAAGAACAGGGATTGCTCAGCGTTGGAGGGGGGGATGTTTTTTACAGGTAGGGTGACATGTCTCGTCTTCAATTTTTCTTCTTTTCGCCCTTGGTACCAGTCCGAACAATTCCACGAGAAATTCGCATTATAATCCATTTCCCATGATGCTGAAGGTAAGCAGTCTAAGGAACTTGCATCGACAGTACTCCGGGAAAAATTAGGACAACCATCCGTTTCCACCAGGTTCACTCCAGAGTCTATGGTCGACATCGTGATTCTTTAGAGATCAAAGAATGCAATGAGCTTATTCTCAAAGTTCATCTAACTAATGGTTACCAATTAATTCATTTGAAAACATGACACAAATTGTTTGTTTTGCTTCAATGATTACCAATCAAATGATAAAACTTTAACTGACCAATCTCGTTTCACTATTTCATAAGAAGGCGTAACCTCATTATTAACGTAACATATGATAGAACATATTCATTTTGTTTGACTTAAGGATCACTCTGCAATAAACATTTGCAAAATCATCATGTCGTCCTTTCCAGACCCATCCGATGAACACCAAATGTGGTTATTAAGATTTCTGCAACGGGGAACTTGTGTCAAGAAATATTTTGACAACAACATCCTTTGTCATCCCAGCCAAAATTCGTGTCTGTTTTGTAAAAAACAGTATGCTTTACGCAATACTTGCGTTCACGAAACCGATTGCCTCGTTCGACTAGCCTTGGAATCTAAACAAGATGATAGAAAATTACGTCGTTTCGTGTTAAAGGCCCAAGATTTTTTCTTTGACCAAGACATGAGAAAAGGTGAGGCACCATCTGTAGACGAAGTCTTGCAAATCACGAGATTCGGGCTCATTTCGGAAGATGATTGGACAAGTACTTATCATGACCATTTGTGGTACGAGTGGAATAGAGCCATGCATTTTGATCTCGACGAGAAGCCATACACTGAATATCCAGACACGACTGAGGGATTCATTAATCCTCTTGCCTAAGAGCTGTCTTAAGAAGAACTAAAACGGCTGACATTATTTCTTATTTTTCGCGGGAAAAATATAGTTTAATAGGTTACTTGACATGGAAATATTCTACCAGAACTTGTTTTTTAAGCTTCATTGGTTTTCAATAACTTTATTAAATTGTTCAGTAACCAATCAGCTTATTTTTTAAAAACATTTTTCTGTGACGTTGATTACGGTTCTATGCGTGAACCACATTAACAATCTCGTCACTGTAACCCTTACATTCGACGAAAGAAGAACGATGGCTGAACGACTTTTCAAACCTCTGTCAAACGGACGATATGTTAAGGTCTCGGAATGGCAAAAGGAACCTCGAGTCGATCTTAGACAACATGAAGTCTGCAACGATAAGGAAATACCAACAAAAAAAGGCATTAGTCTAAAGCTGGTACAATTCAAGACTTTGCTTGCTGCAATGGACTCCGTTCAAGACGTCATCCGACAGAATAAAGAGCAAAGTTGCCACCTGGGATACAACGTCTACATCCACGTAAAAGAAAACAACCCTTGCGTGGATATTCGTCAGTACTGGAAACCAGACAAAGAATCGGACATTGTGCCTACCAGAAAAGGACTCTGTTTAAGACCGTTTGAATTTTCCGCTTTCGAAGCCTTACTAGTTGACGAAAATTGCATTCCGGAACTGAAGGACGTGCAGTGCTGCTCTGAGCGTGATGACCACCAGAATCAAATGGGGATTTTGCAGTGTAACATTTGCAATCCTAACGAAAGTAATAACTGGTGAAAAAACAGTTCTGAACTTTAATGCTTAAATTTTTTCTCTGACTTTAAAACATTAATGTTTTGCATTTGACATTTATTTTATGTTCACTCGAGTACCATTTGTTTTCAAATATATATATATATATATATATATATATATATATATATATATATATATATATATAATTGTGTGAACTGCTGTGTTAATAAATTGTTGAAACTTCAAAAAATATCTTTTTTTCCCTAGATATTTAGTTTTATCGAAAAAGGTAAAATATGTCAGCATAACAAGGAGCGAACTTTATACAGCAATCTTAGAGCAACTGTTTGTCAACATTTAAAAAGGTATACTTTAAACGCCAAACTTTAAACGCAAATCTTATATGACCTTTTAAAAATCCGTCGTTAAAACTAAAACTAAAAAAATGTCTTCAAAACACAGTCAAAGCGATTTATCTAAACACAAAAGGATTAAATAAAACCACATTTTAAAATAAAAAGAATTCTAAACTAAATCGAAAAAATTTAACGTCGCTATAGACTAGATTTCGTCTATGAGATTGTACCCTTCATTTTGTGTTTACATTTTACGTATGAGTAACTCTACACTTTATTTCGTCTACGAAATTGTACCCTTCATTTTGTATTTACATTTTACGTATGAGTAACCTCCTTGGGACACCCAGGTTACCTTTAAACTTTTCAAAACACATCTCCCCTTCCGTATTGTTACTACGCTTAGGTATAATTTTTAAACGTCAGTGATTGCTGACGTATGTCTCCATTGTATTATTTAGACGAAAGGGGGGGGGGGAGTCTTTTCTCGGTCGGGGCCCCGTCATGTTACCACACTCGTGTACTATTTTTATACAGGGTAACCCCTTATCAAAGGTCATCAACCCCATTGTCCCCCCCATTTCAATACCCTATTGTTTGTCTTTTGTCTTCCCCAAACAATAGGCTCCCCATTGTTTTTACCCCCCATACGTACGTATATACTACTTATAGTCAATAAACAAAGTGATTTACAGATCACTGGAATTTACTATGTTTCCACATTTCATTCATATTCATGGTGTTTTACCATCATTGGTTGAGTTTGGGGTGTGAAAGGTCACAGTTGTTTTGGTCATATGACAGTTGTATGATTGGTTGATATTTAAGAAATAGTGAATAAGTGGTTTTACAAGCTTTACATTTAAGTGCGCATGCTTGGCGCCAAATCCTAAATCTAACACACTTCACCCCAAGACAGCAGAGAGAATGGAAGAGTTTATCTCCTTCCCCGTATTATATTACGTATTTCATAATAGGATGCCTCCCCTAATGGCAGCCGTGAACATTGTATTTTTCCGACATTTACAGTTACCTGAGCATTTTTTTCCCTAGCATAGTTCACGCGGTGGATGAAATGTGCAAGGTTAGTGAAATTGACATGGTAGAACTGCCAAGGCTTGACCGCGGAAGTTTCGGTAGAGAATGAAACGCGGAATGTGAAATTTACGCTACCGTGTGATGAATTCTGCAATATTTTGGTTACAATGCCTGAGCAGTATTTAAAGTGAAAGGATATTTATTCCCTTTGGCTCTTTTAACATAATTTCTTCGGCGACATTGAAGTGGAAAAAAAAGGGGGGGGGGGGGTTAGTCATGCCAGGCATGCGCTAACTTAAACTGCAGAAATAAAGAGTAATTGAAAAAAATGAATAAAAAAAGAACACCAGCACATTCAATACCATGAAATAGAATAAATTGAACACTTACACAAAATGAAATAAGAAAAAATTAACTAATACAAGTTTCAACTGACTTTAATGAGTAAAATAATCAGGGATGCTGAAATCATTCCTTTAGTTTCAACTATAGTCTGTATAACCCAATATTCATAAGGGAAATTCAAGTTAGTTGTCTAAGTTAGTCTAACTAAGGGCAATCTTCTTGAAAGCCCCAATTCCAAGAATTAAAATAATTCCAAATTCAAAAAATACTCTGTTTTAATAACTTTATTTGTTTTATTTAATTTTTTATTACTAAAATAAACGCTCAAAGTTTTAAATTTGCAATCTTTCAATAACTATATTTAGTGTTAATTAAAGATTCAATGCTGAAATATTGTTTATCAGACAGTAGTGTTTAAAAGGACGAGTCAATAATCGGGAAGTTATTATATACATTTAAAGTTGATTGTAATTATATACATTTAAAGTTGATTGTGTAAAAATATCTACCATATCAACTTTTCAGCAGTTGTATATATAAAGTTCGAAGTCTGACAATAGCATAAGATTTTTAACAACCTATGAACTCTACCTTGCTTAGTCCAAGCAAAATAAGAAAATGGTTCACGTTTACATAATATTTAATCAAAGAAAAAGAGGCAAAGGTTACAAACAACAGGGTAATTGGCAATACACATCCTTACATATGTTGAGTATACAAAATCAAAAGTCATCAAATTTGCATCTTGTTCAATTTGGCATATTATTGTGTTTATTTTTAAAAATTCTGCATACCTTTGTAAATGATGTCTAATAAAATATTGCTTTACAGAGACTACAGTAAAGCTATTGTCAACAGCAGAACATTCAAAATGCCCACCAAAACAGCCATTCAAATATTTGGAGGAAAGAAGTTTACGGACAGCATAACAATTAAGGGAATGTCGAAAGGGATTACAATCACTTGTGTAAGTACTGAAAATGGCATTGTGGAATCATTGTTGTTCGCAGAGAACTAATCTTCGTTGCTTTTTTATTTATTAAAATTATACTTATTACACTACCAACACAATTGCACTCCAACAAACCAGTGAAGTTTTTCCTACATTTGAACATTGACCCCACAAATATAATGATTTAACAGTTTACAGGTAACTTTTAAAACGATGAAGTCGATGGAGCTTATACGATACTGAGAACTTTAAGAAGCTTTTGACTTGGTGTCACACTCAATAGTTGCAAGTTCTTGCATCCCTTAAAATAAAATACACTGGCAATGTATTTCTCTGAATTACAAATTAAGCAAATATATTCAGGGATAGACATCAACGGTTGCCCGATTTCCCGAGTCAAGTGAAACTTTAAACTTACTTGTCGGATCGGGCAAGCGAAAATTTTAATTTAAAAACAAGTAGTCAGCTGTCCGTAACGCAGCCTTAATGGATTCAAACAAACGCGCAAGAACTATGATAAAGCACCATTACAAAAACATCATATTAGGTACCGCGTTTTGATATCACATCTGCATAACAGCCATAACAAACGCTTTTAACATCGCAATAGGCAACATGTCGAACTTACAGGCTATGGTTTCCAGGTAACCATCAAAGCATGTTGGCATCTTTTTCAAATTGAGCTTTTTTCAAATATTTTTATTTTTTAGTTTTGAAGGTAATATATGTTTACCAGCAGGCTTGGAACCAACTCTCCCTAAAGCAGATTACCTCTGGGTTTTCAAGGCCTTGATTTGTTTCAGTCCAGAAAGGGTAGAGTTTGACATAAACAAAATAGATAGAGTATGGTTTTATCAACCACAGCCATCATTGTCCTGCACCATAAAACCCATGTACATAGATACTTTTCTCGCCCCTATTCCTCTTGATGCCACGAAGATTATGGCTAGTCAAACTATATTGCCCTTGAGTTAACTTCTGTTGAGATAAACAATACAGTCAGACAGGTCCTTGATGTAAACCGTTACTATACCATTGCCGGAAGGACTCTGATACATGTATTTCCTGTTTGCAAAAATAGGATGATTAACTGGAACCAGATGATTATCCGCCATTGGAATTGGGACATGACCTGCAGTTTCCCTGCATTTTTACTTTCCGTTATGCTTGTGACCTTAAAATTATTCGCCTTCTTAGACAGCGTGGGATCGGCAATAGTGCCAGCAAGATAAGAGCCAAAATTCAGGAGCAGCACAGTGAAGTCTGGTAAAAGAAATGCATCCAGTACATGACAGACAGCCAATGATTTTCACCAAGGCATTAAGAACCACACACTTTTGCTTCTGTACCACAGTATCACTGGCTGATGCATGTACATGCCCAGGCTGTAATGCAGCGGATTGAAAAAGTAAAATCAAACATCACCTCTCTGATTGGATGCATTCTGAAAATTGATTCCACCAAAAAGGTCGCTAAGAAACTGGCAGGCGAAAGTTTAAAACAGCTATGTGGGCCACTAATGTTGGGAATGATTATGGACAAGAAAAAATGTCTGTACTTACAACTGGAGAAGGCTATTGACTAAGTCCAACGATTCATGGGTTGATCAGACGTTATAAAGAAGCAGAAGTTCCACCCCTCATCTCCTCTATAATGACGGACTGCTGTGGGATTATCAACTTAGAAGAATGTTTTAGAACTGTCAATACGGTTGGACATCTGGCACTCATGAGACGTCTGTCTGTTGGCTGCATAACAGATGCCCATGCATTGTATGCCACTTTTATGTCTCGGCTCAGCCAGTATATATACTTTTGGGATCCCGAAGATATAGAAGCTTTGATAGCGGTTGGAAGCAATGCATGTCGAAAACCAGACGGATGATTATGCCTTTCGCACATCAAGAGCAAGTTAATTGGCTATGCACTGTAGGAGAACGACTCCTTAATGCGAAAACGGCCATGGAAGATTATGAAAATAACAAAGTAAAAGTAAAATATAAGACTTGCAGAAGAGTAACACGAATAGAAGGAGTAATGCGAGAAAGAAATAAAAATCCTTAAAGGACAAACAGTCAGATACCACCAATTGAATATAACACACCAACAAATCAGAAGAATACTCAAAGATATAGAAACATACTTAGGGAGGAATGTCATTCTATCATACGAAGGAAGTGCCTACCCAGGTTACGTTAAGATGTACCGTATCATGACATCTTCGTTACATGCATAAATAATGTTGGTCGCAACGAGGATAATCGCTTTTTCTGACCAATAATGATAGATTATTGTGGTTACATATTAGAAAATGACATTCAAATGTTGATACTTGGTGTATCAGTCCAAAAGTAGATATTACATAAACAATAACTCTTTGGCATGCCTTCCTGTTGTAGATCTTTAACATCCTACCGTAAAATCCTTTTTAAATTTCAGAATGGAATTTTAAAAGTGTAAATTGATAGAAAATAATTGAATTCTATTTTTAGGAATAACATATTTTGACAGTACTGTTTTTCTAAATAATATGGATACTATATGGAACTAAGAATAACCTTTCTGTAACATTTAAATTGAATTAAACTTATACATTATATAAATACAATTTAAATTTCATACTTATATTCAACATAATAATTTTGCTTAAAAATACAGCAGTTATAACACTGTTTAACACACAGGGTATTCCACGGTATAAATCGCGAGTTTTATTATAGTTTTGTTTTTGGTATTGCCATACACCACCAATAATATTGTTTATGCCAAAATTCTATGTTATAGTTTGTAGACAGTTTACAAATGTGTATAATGTATGGTGTCCGGATAGGGCCATTTGCGTTAGCGCGACATCGCGTTCAGATAAACGAGACATCGCGCTAACACACAACACGCCGTCGCGCTAACGCAACTTTGCACAACACGCCGTCGCGCTAACACACAACACGCCGTCGCGCTAACGCAACTTTGCACAACACGCCGTCGCGCTAACACACAACACGCCGTCGCGCTAACACAACTTTGCATAACACGCCGTCGCGCTAACACACAACACGCCGTCGCGCTAACACAACTTTGCACAACACGCCGTCGCGCTAACACAACTTTGCACAACACGCCGTCGCGCTAACGCAACTTTGCAAGTTTCACAGTCTATTAGGAAGTCGTGTCCGGAAATATAAGACTGCGCATGCTGATTGCAATTAACGTGTTCATCACTTTTAAAATGCAGAATGAACCCAATGGGATATTCGTCTTTGACAGAAGGCAATCACAGGGAAGACGTTACTCGTAAATATAAACTTTTGATATTTATCTTTTTAAAAAGGTTTCATTAATCAAATGAAAAAATTTTAGAGACCGAATTTTCTCTCAATATGCCCTATATAATAAATTTTCTTCTGTCATATTTGTAATTTTTACAAACTATTAATTTTTTTGTTGATAAAGGAGAAGACCTCATTCGAGACTATTTCTACGGTGGGTACACAAATCTAGAGATTTGTGGTATCCTGCTTTTACGACATGAAATAGTTATCAGGGTGCCGTTTCACAAAAGCATCGTAAATTAGGTACTACTTAACGAGTTACGACACACTTAAGTACTACGTACGCACTTAGTTAAGACCGTTTCACGAAAGGTACGTAGTTCCGACGTAACTTTTTCGTATTTACGTCCGTCTTAAATTACCGGAAGTTGATTTCAATATGGCAGACGAACTCGTAAATAAAATTAAAAAGGAGAGGAAAAAGAATTTTTCTGCCAAGGAGATTGAAATTTTGGTGGAAGAAGTTGAGAAGAATCGAGCGATCTTGTTTGCCTCTCACAAAGATGTCAACACAAATCAAAAGAAAAACAAATGTTGGAAAGACATTTGTTCCTTGTATGTACTATCTCACAGTAAATGTTTCACGATTTATATTATATTGTAATTGTTTATCAATATGGATAATGTTTAATTGATTTCAGAGATTTCATCTCATATACAAATAGCCTATTTGCGTTTTTATGTTATAAAAGAGGGTATATCGTCAAAGGAATCTCGGATTTATTGTTAGATCAACATGAACATGTGAAAGTTCGTAACATGGGCTGACAAATGTGCTAAATCAGTGGTACAAAATCAATATATGTCAATATGTAATCTATATGAAACTTTGTTTGCACCTAACCTTTAGTTTCAGTGATTAAAACACTTACATTTTTTTATTGCTAGACATTCATGATCAAAAGCCGTTTCAGCGTCTGCATGTTTACAAAAACTGTATGAAATATCCTTGACCTTTAATGTTTACCCATTGCGTCATTAAAATAATCTCTAAGAAAGGACTGAATCTAAATTCTGATGCATTAAATACTATGTGTATCGGTCTTTTCCATTTAAAAAAATGTTTTAGAACAACAAAAAGGGATCTTTTATTTGTAAAGTTTACTTTTGGAACCGACATAGATTTTTTTGGGGGGAGGGGGGGGGGGGGGTTAGATATATCAATATTTTCGGACAAAATTTACTTGTAAATTATTTTCGGTTCAATATTAATGTTTTAACAACATTGGAAAGAATCAACAGTGTCTCTGTCCAGGAGAGGTCGCCTGCTGAAATATGCAAGAAGTGGAGGGATTTGTCTTCACAAACCAAGAAAAAGGAGGCGGAGTTTCGGCGAGATATGTCCAAGACGGGAGGTGGACCAGCCCCCACCCCAGTCAACACAAGTGATCTCAGTCAGAAGGTTCGCGAATGATGTCTAGTTGATTTTTGTTAAAGACTTGCAAAAAAGTTATTACCATCAATTAAACAAAATTAAAATTTGAAACAAATCGATAATATTGGATTAATAAAACAATCTTCATAAAAAGTTTGTCAATGTATATAGCATGCAGCTATGCACAGACACATGTGACTGTATGATATTTAAAGTATGTGTCGAAAACAATCTAGTATACACTTTGATACAGGCAGAGTATATTTATAAGAAATGGAAGAGAAAATAAGGAAATTAAGACTGAAATTGAAGGGAAAGGAATATTAAGTACCCCCTCCCCCCGGATTAGGATTTTCAAGATTTTGGGATTCGAAAATTTTCCCTTTTTTTTTTTACCTGTCAAGATTTTTGGGATTAGGTTGCCCCCCCCCCCCCCCCCCCCCGTTTTAAAAAACGATGCTGCGTGCCTGTGATAAACATGTCTTAATTAAAAATCTTATCATTCCAATTTGTCCATGAGCAGACCAAGAAATTATTCCCTGACGGGTTCTTATTTAAAATGGTCTTAAGTTGAAAAAATTTTTCAGTATAATTCTAAAATCGATGAGAGCATTATGTATAACGTTACGTTTAAAGAAAATCGAATTCTGTTACTTGAATTTTTTAATTGGCTCAGCTTAAGGGAAAATAACATACTCGATACTGCAACCCTTCTTCCTTAAACAAAAGATTAAATAAATTTTATTTCAGAAAGCAGAAAATATCCTGCGTTTCTCACTGGCTCGTATATACATATAATCATTATTGCTAAATTAAATTGTAAGGTTACGCCATTTTAGGAATTTATTATTGAAGTGTCGATAATTATTTCAGGTTGTCGCAATAATAGGAAAAACTTCCATTGAAGGGATTGACGGTGGTTTTGACACTGACCTGGAAAATTTGGGTACATTAACTCTCTCTCTCTCTCCTCTCTCTCTCTCTCTCTCCTCATAAGCTGACAATCAATAATATTGCCTTAACACGTTTGTAAGCACCAATGAATGTGATTCCAGCGAATATATCCAATTTACAATGGATTAATTTCAGACGTAGATTTATTCAAAGTTGAAGACGTATGGCTGTCAACACCGAGCACAACCACTTCAGAGAAAGCCGCTGTCCCCTCCCCAATGCTGTCTCAGTCTCCTGGGCCATCCCAGGCTAGCTGCGAGAAGGAAGAAACATCGCGTGGGGGAGAAGCAGAAATGAAAATAAAGGCATCGGGGTAACTCTAAACATAGGAACTTTTACATCGATAAAATTTATTAACCAAACAGTATTTTTTCGTTTTGAATTTAATTAAGACTTGTTTTTTTTTAATCAAGTCAGTAAACCGAATTTCATGTATCGTTCTATAGGAAGAATAAACTGAAAAGGAAGCGAAATGTGGATGATGTTCACGAGTTACAGTGCCAAGTGCTCGAGCAGGAACTTCAGAAGAACAAGTTACAAATTGAACTTCTGAAAAAGCTGAATGAAAAATTAGGAAAAGGCAGCGATTCTGTGACTGAATTATTTGCATCATTTACATAAAATAGATATTAAATCGTTATGCATCAAATACAAAAAAATCAATTTAATTATCTTTCTTTCGTTCTCTCTCAAGAAAATGAAAATAGTCTGTGCACGTTGTAAACATCTTCCTGAATCGTGAACGGATTAACCATGGAACCCGCTTTCAATATACTTTCAGCTACCGGTACTTTCACTTTCAATCAAAGTGGCGGATCATGTTGCTCATAAAAATTGAGAGAGAGAGAGAGAGAGAGGGGGGGGGGGGGTTGTAGGTTTGTAATTTTAAGGTGTCGTTGTAATCGCAGAATAAACAGCATCGGAATTCAAGAGCGGACTTCCGCGGAGATAATAAAAAAATGGAGAGACATATCCTCCCAAATTAAAAAAGAAGGAGGCTCAGTATAGAAGGGAGCTAGGGAAAACCGGTGGCGGAACTGCTCCTTCCTCTGTGAACACTTCTGATATCGGTCAAAAGGTGCGTCTTCACTTTTACATTAATAATGCAAGTTGTTATTTATATTGAACATGAATCAATAACATTAGTTAATATGTTAACCGAAAGGGGCACTGATTGTTTGAGACAAAATATGTATCATAATTAATATCATAATTAATGATAAATAAATATATTGACATTTATGAATTTCAGGTTGTTGCTATAATAGGTAAAACCTCAGTCGAAGGAATCGATGGTGTTTTAGACACAGGCGATGTGAATGGTATGGTCACCTTTCTTCTATCATCATTCACCAGATAAATTAAAGCGAAGATATAAGTAAAGTTAAAAATATCAAATTTTATTGCAGGGGTGGATCTGTTCAAGGTAGCTCTCTCCTCCAATGACTTCCGAGTCCGAGCGAGCTGTTGTTCCCAGCCATGTGCCTTCACAATCTCCTGGCCCATCCCATGCTTTGCCTGATAGTCCTGCTGTCACCCCTACTCCGCCCAAGTCTCCAAGTCACGGAGAGCATCTACAAATGAAAAAGTATGTGTCTTATTAAACATACATGTAAATTATGCAACTGGAGTCGATTTATTTTTTTGAATACATAGAACGTACATGTATATTAAGTGGAGTTTATACAATTTGAATAATAGCTAGTGATACCAATTTCCAGAACTTTAGGCCACAAACAAGTTAAAAATTATACGTTAGAAGAAATTCAAATTAAAAAAAAGTTTTAAATATTTTTTTTTTTACAGGAAAAAATGTCCTGTGAAGCGGAAGAGGTCAATGGAGGGTGTTTATGACATGCAATGCCAAGTTTTAGAACAGGAGATGGAGAAGAACAAACTGGAGATGGAGAAAACTCAGCTCCAGATTGATCTACTTGTCCAATGGTGCGGTGTTTTTTCTTTGATGTTTCTCGACTGATATATCGCATACAATTTTGTTATTTGAATATCACATATGTGATATTTTTGCATACTAATTAGATACGCCCCCTCATGGCGATTGGCTAAAGAAAACACACAATACTGGCAACAAACTTTATTCAACAAATTGTAAACATGAAAAAAAAAATGAAAATTTAAAATTGAAATGTTCTGTTTCTTTAACAGTTTGAAACAAAAACTGAACAGTTCTTTAAAATGTTACGTGATCAATATACACATTAGGCCTACTTGTTTCCTGCATCAAAAATATGGACATTACAATTTGTAATGTTGATCATTGGGGTGCGCATTGGATCAACCATTAACTTTGGAAGTTTGCTATTATTGGCTTCGAATGCCGCGCATTCGTTTTCTTCCGAGCCAAATTTCGGTGGATTTAGCGCCATGCTTACTGCACTAAGTTGTTCCTGGCTTGGTCGTTTGTAGTTCCGAACTGCAGTGCTTCTGTGTCCTGTTCTGGACATTACAAGCTGTTCCTCTATTCCTGACAAATAAAAATTTATGAATACAAAAGAAAATTAAAAAACTACACCAGAGAGAGAGAGAGAGAGAGAGAGAGAGAGAGAGAGAGAGAGAGAGAGATAAATATTACCTGATTGAAATAGATTTGTAGCACATGTTCGTTTGCCCGAATGGTTGGAGAAATTCCCATGGAAGCCAGCCCCACTACACATATCCTTGATGATTTTCCCGAGTTTGTTTACTCCCATGACCTGCTTGGAATACTTCAGTCCCTCACCTGCTAATGAACGACGGTACATGCTTCCCGGTCCAACCATGTCAATGTAAGTTTGGTACACATGAAATAAATTCCGAGGTCCGTCGGGTCCACAGTCGTGTTTTACTTCCTTGGCAGTTAGGTTTCGCTGATTTAATCCCCCCGCAAAGTTCTTGGAAGTACGACCGTAAAATGTAATAAACATTTTGTCACTAATCTTGTCGAGCTTTAACTGCTCCGTCACTAATGAACGATGTTCATCAAGACCTCTGAGCCCAAATAATTTACAGTTGTAGAAGAATATTGTGTTGGTAAGTGCAACTGAAGTTTTCATACCCAGATGTCCGCCTTCCCATAACGCGTTCTCCATTTCGGGGGAAATTGGATCCGCCTGTCGAATTGTCACACCTATTCCCTCCGTGGCGAGTTGTTTCATTCGGGCATCTAATGTTTTGCGGAAATTCCGAAAACGCATATCTTTACCGTCAAGAAAATTTAAGTCGATTTCATTATCTCGCATAAATCTTAAAATAGCAGCACACAACTGGTACAAGGTTTTAGGTGGATATGGACTACCATCAGCCCTGCGGCACTCGATCACAAAGCAGGACAAAATATGGTCTAAATCCTGTGAGCTGCACGATAGTAAATCAGGAAGTTGCATTTCTAAACCTGAATTAGCGTTTCTCGATTTTCGCCAGTCGTCAAAAACTTTAACTCCCCAAGATGTATTGCGTCGTGTATTGGTACTTTCCTGACTTTTGTGAAGCTCCTTTATTTCTGTAGAATTCACTGGTTTGCCGAAACGTTCCGGAGGGTCGGTTCTGACGTCATATTGTTCAGTTTTAATGTTATCCTGTTTTTCTAACTCCTTTAAAAATTCATCAACGTCGAAAGTAAAGTTTGCAAATTCAACATCTTTTTCGTCCAATTCATCAAAGTTTTCAAAAGATTCAAGCGCTTGGCTTAAAATCAAGTCATCGGAGTCGCCGAGTACGTCCATCTTCCTCCACCGAATTTCTGAAACTGCGCATTTAATTTGTACCAGAGAGCGGGAAAAAGTGAAAATATCACCGGATGGCGGGAAAATGTGCCAAAACCATTGGACAAATCAGTTACATGATTGACAGCTCGAGCATGTACGGAATATATCGCCTCACCTTTTGACACTCGGGGGCTCCGCCCCCTCTTGCCAAAAAGTGAGGCGATATATTCCGTACATGCTCTCGTGTCATCATGTAACTATAACTTAGATCACTGAATGCGGGGGTTGCACCTGGCGGACGGAGTGTCCTAATCTAATTAATGGTTTACCTAAGAGAACCGTTGCCTGATTAGTTGGTCTCTGGTTGATTTACCGTCATTGGCCGGACCCTGGTACACAACATCATTTTCGTCTTCGGGCAGTTCTTCTGGAATATCACTAACTGGAAGATGCTTGTCGATACAGATATTGTGTAGCTGGCAACAGACAAAGATAATCTTGCAACACTTTGTAGGTTGATGATCCAAAACCCCTCCTGTTTTATGCAGACATCTGAAAAGGATGTTATATATGTGTCTTAGTGTTTAGAACGTATGGTTCTTTATAACTTTTATCGCTGTTGACATTTTGTCGTTGTTTACTCCTCAAAAAAGTTCATTTACGAATTGATTATTTGTTTTTTTAATTATATCATGAGGAAGACAAAACAACTTTAAAGAGGTATAGCGCACTTAGTATACGATTTCCTCCACGAAATTGCGCTTTTGCAAACGGCAGACATTTTCAATATAATACGATATTTATGTAGTTTAAATATATTCAAAGAAACGCAAGCTACTCAACAAGATAAAAGAGTCTTAGTTGTCTTACACAACATCGTTGACCACTTTATATGCAAGACACACACATGAGTGATGAATAGAGTATACTCTTGACATAATAGATATTTAATTAAAAGGATTACTCAGGATTACTAATTATTTTCATAACAGGTGGCACCTTAATGTCCGATGGCAAAAAATTGCTTTTAAAATATTTGGACGGTAAAAATTTTAAAAGCCCGATCGAGCGGGATTCGAACTCATGACTTACAGATTCGTAGTACACCCTCTAAATCAGTGCACTACGCTGTTAGGTGACAATATTGGGAAAGAAACTACTTATATAATAACACTTCATTTTATTGTCTATTTCGATATATAAAACGTCACAACATGGAAGTGTCCCATACCACCTTAAACCAAAGAAATCCGATTAAAATGATATTTTTTCATGAACATGTATTATATGTTTACATTGAATTAATTTAGGTTTGTACTGTAAATTGTACTTGTTTCAATCAGTGACTTTTCTTAAACATTCATGAATAGAGCCACATATATTGAAAGGACATTCTATAATTGTGTTGTAAGCGCGGCCAAATGGTAACGCATTGTTCTTTTTTTTTAATTTTATCGTCGCTGAATCGATTCCCCCAAGTTATATATTTTTTTCTTTTCATTAAATTAAAGCATGATAAAAATAGAAAGTATAAATTATATGTGTCTGATATGCATGATGTTTCTTTTCAACACATCTTTTATAATTCGCCGAGTCTGAACTCATCCTAAATGATCATTATATCTCTTCAAACTTTTTACACTTACATTCATTTCATTTTGCTGGAAGTAATGTTAACTAACTTTACACACAGAGTTCCATATATTCATTTTTGATGCAGGTTTATACCACGTAGTTAAAAACCTTTAAAAAATAGCGAGAGGTACCTGAATCTATTTTTAGTAAAAGGTACTTTCCGTTCAAACACGGGTGTAGGTGAATTTAGCGAGAATTGGGCGGACTATTAAGTGGGATACCTGAAGCGGGATTTTAAAACGCCAAAGGCTTGCTCCACGACAACCCTTGATCTTCTGTGTGACCGGTTATATCGATCTTCTCCCCGGCAACTTGGACGATTGACTGGTGTTAAAAGCCACGGTCGAAGAGGATAACCGGAATCGCCCAGAAGCCACCCATCAACCTGACCACTCTCGAAACGTCGGGCTATGGAGGAATTGGCCCAGACAAAAGCATCATGTGTGGAGCCTGGCCATTTACTGACAATGCTCAGAAATCTGAATAAAGATTAATGTTATAAATTACAACTGGTGTCTCACGAAGACAAACCCCTTTACAAAGCCGCTGGGGGTTAAGCGATGTAATCTGTACATTTTTAAAATCAGATAAGTCGAAGAATAACCTTCCATTTTCTTTATATTATTCTTTTATGGAAGTTATTGCTATATAAATACTGAAATTTAAACAATTTTTAGTATTATTCTGCCCCTCGTATCAATTAGTTCTAAATTATTGTAATGTATAAGGAAATTATTGATTTTTTCTTATGCTAAAAAAAATTCATAGTAATATAAATATGATTTATATGTATTCAATACAGCTTCTCCATACTTTTTCATAATTAAATGATTACATGCAGCTACATTTTTCAGTTTATACTTTGACCTTGGATTCGTAGCTCATCAAATATGTCATGAATAGGAAATATTTTTATTTAACACGGCGACATTTAAGTCCGGAATTCAAGTTACATACCCTTTCTGTAATATATAAACTAAGTTTTGAAATACTTAATGAAAATAATCACATTTATATACTATAGTAATTAACATTTACTTCATGTCAGCATCAACTATTGCCTGGACATTGATTGAATGATAGCCCTTCCGACATATGTAAAGGTGCTCGTCGGTAGAAGGTGCAGTTATTGCGATGTGGGTCCCGTCGATGGCTCCTAGCACATTGGGAAATCCGGCGATGGAGTGGAAACCCACCTTCGTCCTGGTAACGTCAATGTCACTGGTTGGAAACTTGATGTTTTGCAGTGATGCACTCAAGGCATTTGATACATCTTCGATGGACCTGAACAAAATTTTACATCGCACTGAAGAACTATTACAGAATTTTATAGTGAATATATGTGCACCCTTCTGCAATTAAAATGTCGATTTTTGCGAATATAGAATATATCAAACTATGTGCTATTTTTTTAAATCACAAAATTACTTTCTCATATTTCATGCTACATGTATATATCGATTATTTTTATTAAAATTATGTAATAATTAAATAAGTGTAGTTGTTAAATTAGACAGACCCGTGAACTTTCACTCGCAGCGTAAAAACACTGTATTCATAGTAAATTTCTGAATGGAAATTTCATAACCTGCAAACGGAGGACTTAGAAATTCCTAGCGTGTCCCCAATCAGTCTCTGCTGGGTGCCAGAACCAAGGAAGCGCAAAGTTGCGAAGACTTGTAGAGATACAGGAAGGCTGACCGATCGCTGGGTGGGCCTTTCTAAGCGGTCTTTAATCAAATCGATGATCGAGATGATGGATTGCCTGTCTAACCGATATCGCTGAATGATTTCAAGGTCGTCGTAGGCGTCAAGGGGATTCTGTCTGTCCCTAAAAATGCGCTGCCGCCTCAAATCCCGTCGCACTTGCTCATCAACAACCCTCATGAACGCCGCCATTACGATAAACTAACGCTGAGAAGTAATTTTACGTCACCTCCGAGATGACGTAGAGTAACGACGTAACTTACGACGCAACGTGAATTAAGACGCTTTCGTGAAACGCCGAAATTTTGCTACGAACTACTTACGTCGCAGTTACGTACTACGTAAGATTTACGATGCTTTTGTGAAACGGTTCCCAGGTAAATATATAGATTGATCAGTATAATTATGTTGAACATTGTTTCATGGCATTTCCCGTATTTACTATAAATTGATTATGAAAGTCCCAACCAAAATATCATTGTTAGAGCCAAGTAACAAATATTGCTGCAGGTGATATGCACATGTATTCTCTTTTGAAAAGTGCACAGGCATCAATAAGCCTACATCCACTGGATGTAAGATATAATTTATTGCTGCACAGCAAATAACAGCCATAGGTACTGATAGCTATAGTGTTTTCAATAGCTTGCTTAATGATTTTTATAATGTGTATAAGCACAATTAATTAATATCATAGTAGAAACAAAATATATCCCAGATTTTTTTGGCACCCAGTATAAGACATCTGAAAAGAATATTGGCGATGATGGGACTAAGAAGACGAATGCTGCAAAACACTGTTGAGGCATCTTATGCTATCATGGTAAAACGTTATTTCAAATAATCCAAAATAAAATATATAAATCTTAAAGGTCCTTTTTATATATTTTCCTTTCTTTCATTACCATAATTTGAACTACTACATGGAGCTCATGTAAATTATATCTTTAATAACTGTTCTGTTATTAGTTATAATAACAAAAGTGCTAATTATTTTGTTGTGAATAAAATTAAAACAAGATCAAATTTAAGGTCAAATTATTCATTCACAAAAATATACACTACTTATTAAAACATGTTACAAATTCATGTCAGGTGCTTTGTATATTACCAAAACAAAGAAATTTTAAAATGTACAATTGCATTTATTAAATTACATGAATAAATAATTGTTGAATTTATGAATTATTTAAATATTTAAGGTAAAGTAATCAATTGGTATATTTATTAATGTGTTACATGCATGTTAGCATATATCCTTATACAATGACATAACTATATTTTATTCATATGTATTGATAATAAAATATATATTTCAAACTACATTTATTTTTAAATTAGGAGGAATTAAATGGAAGTGGTTCTTCTCTTGGATGTCGTGGACTACAGCGTCGTCTTTTGTCACATGGACTCGTGGTTTCAAGGTTGGGTATTTGTACATCATGCCAGAAAAGGGTAGTAGGCAATAAGGAACAAAATATACTGTATGAAAACAATAATACATATAACTGAGTAATGCAATTTATTGAAAAACTTTAATAGATATTAACATACTTGTGAATTGTGAAATACTAGTATGTTTTGATCAATGGCATTATATATTGAATCATTAAGAGAACAGGTTTTGGCCATTCAAAAGGAACTGGACCCTATTGGTGTTTTGGAAAGAAAACAGAGGCGTCTAAAGAGAAGAGTATATCATAACAAAGGCCCTAATTATCTATTGCATGTCGATGGATATGATAAGCTTAAAAGATTCGGTTTCGCAATTCATGGATGTGTTTGCGGGTATATACATGTATGTGTTGCTGTGTCAGTTATGTAATATATATACGTAGTCAAATGATAATTTAATATATGTAAATGAAACAGTTTTATGCCCAGAAATTATGTCTTTAAACTTCTTCACAACTGAAACATGTCTTGCAGTCTATGTATAATTTTTTTTAAAAGTTAGATTAGGGTCACATGTATTATGGGTTCATTGTCAAGGTCAAAGATCGCTTTTGCCCAAATATGATTTGGCTACATATTAAACCAGTTAATTGGAGAGTATTTCTCAAACACACATTGTTTATACTTTAAGGAAAAACCCTCTCTCTGACAAAATCTGATATATTCATAATGGTTTGATTATTTGAAATAATTCAGTTTCATAAAAAGATTAATTTAAACATGAACTAATTATAATGTCATATTTAATTTTAGTCTAAAATCTTTCCTGGCATGAATACATGATTGTGCTTTTTTTTTTGAAAAGATTTTCTCGACGTGTGTTGTGGCTAAGAGTAGGCAGATCAAACAATGATCCCAAGGTGATCGCCTCATATTTTTTGGATTTCTTAAGAGAATTGAGAGGTAAAGTCTTCCATAATCTTAGAACTGATTTGATCAGTTCTTGAAACATTTTTAATTAAGTTTATATAAAATTAGAGCTCTACAACAAATCAAATTGTTGGTTATAAATTTTATTTATCATTTGAGTTAAAAAAAACTGGATTAGCTTTTTAAATTGCTTTTGGATAACTAGTAACTGTAGCTGAACTTAAATTTGAATATGTGATCTCAGTTGAGAACTAAGGTTTAAGGGCAAAATAATCATGATGATGAATTCTTAATGAATTCTTCTTCTCAGTGAAGTTTTTCAAAGCTATACGAAATCCAATACATTATCATATGTGCATAGTATTAAATATTTCAAGTCTATTATTTTTAATGCCATGACTTCCTCCTAGTAGAAAGACATCTGTAAATGCAATGGTCCGGCTTCATCTGAATTAAATTGTAAAATTATATGTAACTTATAGGTGATTATTTTGTCTAATCCTTTGGATGAATTACAGGAGTTCCAAGGTGTATAAGATCTGATGAAGGAACAGAAAACTGCATCATCGCTGATATTCAAAGGGCTTTTTGGTGGTATCATGATGATGATATGGCTGGAGAGAAAAGTTTTCTTACAGGATCATCACCTTCAAATCAAGTATAACAAATAATGTCCAAATAAATTTTACATACATTACAATTGCAGTATTATGAATTAAAACTAGAAATAAAAATTAATGTTTTGCTACAGTTTATTATTCCTGACTGTTTCCCTTCAGAGAATCGAACGATGGTGGTTGTCCAACAAACAAGGTGGTGGACAATTCTGGATTGAATTTTTCAGCAATTTGGAGCACATGGGAAAGTTTTCTACCTCGGACCATGTTCAGCTGTAAGTTATTGCACAAAGTAATAGATGTAGATCTAGCTGATACACTGGTACATACATTTTTACACTAGGAGCTGTGTCATTTAATACTACCAACACATTTTGATGGATGAAATGTAGACTGCCTGTGGCAGTATCATTAAACATTTTGTGATAAAGAGAATGAGGCTACTAGCTCAAATTCAATGTCTCTGGATTAATTACTGAATTATTGTATTGTTTTTGTCCAATAAATGTAAATTGGTTAGGATCTACATACTTCTTTTAAGATTAGGTTAATGTCACATGCAGTTTTGCCCAATTTATACTTCTTTTCATTCTTCTTTTAACAAGACATATTATGGTACATGTATAAGCTTTCCTGTCTCTTTTCTAGCTTTTTTATGTCTCAGTCACACATGAGCATTGCAAGGTTTAGAAACTCATCAGTTTAAGAATTAACTTTTTTTTAAAATGTAGCTTCAATAATGTAGCCTTTCCTCTCCCAATTATTTTTTTGGTGGAAAGAAATTTAAGATATAAAAAATTGGAGAGGGTTACATTATTGCAGCTAATAAAATTGGGAATTAACTTTTAAACAAACATGAAATAATTCTTATTCATTTTGGGTGTGTTGCCTAAATGGCCCTATCCATAAATTGAAGGGATAGAAGGATGCCTCAAATCAATGTTGAGCATCTTCGGTAGGGAAACAATTTTTTAAAACTGCTGAATAAAAAAAACCCACTGCTTTTTCTCTTTCGCAACAAATACAGGGAATGTCTACGATTTTGCTTCACAAAACTTGTGCAGGATGATCTTAATAGGTGTGCTCAGGAGTGGAATCAACACAGAATTCGACACACAAAGTCTGCTGAATTGCCTGGTGGAAAACCAGACTTGATGTATTATCTTCCAGAGTTATACGGCAAGTAAAGAAACTATTATTATTAGTTATATTTTGGTTGGGGAGAAGTATCAATTTTGAACCAAGGATAAGTCTTTTAAAAACACTATTCTTGCCCGTTATAACACTGATTTCACTTTTTTAAAAATTTGAACTAAAAAATCAAAGCAGGCATTTAAAAATGTTTTTGTAAGGTAGATTCTATATCTAAACATCATTATCAAGCATATAAAAGTGTTTATTTCCAAGCTTAATCCCCAGAGCTTTTTATATACAACTTATCCTAAGTTTAATTGCACATTAAATAAATGTGCCTCAGAGCTTTATAAGTACCAAAAACTGGCAAAATCTACAGACCAATGATAAAACTCATTTGGGAAGAGGGGATCTACAATCACAATGAAGTTTTTAATTTTTCAGGTACACATGATTTCAAAATGGAGATAGATATGGCTGATGTGGATGCAGCTGAAGAATTTTGCATTTATCAAAGTGCTTTTGGGTGTTTGCCAGAATTTGAAGAGGAATGTAAAAACATTATGTTTGAAAATTCGCTGTTGTTGCCAACAAATCATAGTGAAGCACTTGCATTGTATGAATGGCTCGTATCTTACTTTAATGCATGAACAAGATTGCTGATGAACACCATGTACAAATACATGTAATGATATGAAAAAGAGTTATACAATATCATTCTTTGTAAATTGAGCATACAAGTATGTTTTCAGAAAGTTGCATTCATTTAAATAAAATTATCAAAATAAACTTATTGGAATAAAGTTAACAAATTAAGGAAACTTATTTTTAATGTAGATGATGGAAGGTCAGTACAGGATGATTTAAATTTCCAAAATCAACTTAAAATTATTTACAATTGCTCTTGGCCTTTAAGTTTCCAGTTATGTACCAACTTATCTCCCCTGCATCTTTAGTCTAGTGTTCAACCACGTACATGTACTAATTAATTTGACAGCGAAGCCTACATGTACTTGACTGTCGTATCTTTCTCATTGCAAGTCTATATACAACCCCAAAGAAATCTTAACCCAGTCTGGGTCATGTACATATTAACCCTGAAGAGTATTAACTGTTTTATGTACATATCATGATCTAGTAAACAGTATAAATAAAGAAGAAGGTACAGTTTCCTTCAATATTTGCCCTAAAATTGAAAAGTTGTTTAAATCTTATAAAAATACACATATGCCATCTTGAACATGTGTGTATGTAAAATATCAAATTATACACTTTTATCTTGTTTCAAACAATAATTATGACTTCAACACTTTGGCATATTTCTAAGATTTGGTCAAAAATGATTAAAAACTGCACATTTTCTCAGAGTTATTTGAAGACGAAAATGTGTCCGCAGCCATCGCTCACAGCGAAATTAGTATATATTATGATATCACATGATAAATTTATTATGCGAGTTTCATCGTGGGCAACAGCTGCGGACTTTTAAAAACAGGGCCAAATACTGTGGTTTTATTAATATTCGTTGAATACCAATTTTCGTGGATTTCATTGTTAAATTGATCCACGAAGTTAAATGTTCATTGAAGTGCAATTTCTATTAACATTTTGTATTGATAGGGTCATTGGCCATGAATATCTATAGGTATACTTGAAACTGTGATTCTCGCTTTATCCACGAAAATTGATACCCTTGAATATCAATGAAACCACAGTATGACTGAAACTGTACCTAGTTCTTTGAAAGGAAGGGGAATATTGTGGAATTAAACCCTGGCATGAACCATGCATTTCAAGTCATTCTACAGGCCATCTTAGTTTAAGACCACACACACCGACTTTGTCAGATGACAATTTCCAATTAAGTTATTAAGATTTGAAAACAATTCAAAGACAGGTTGTCATAACAATGTCTCCTACTCTGAGATGTTCAGCAATTTATTTGGAATATTTGTTTACATTAGAAATAAGGCTTTCATCTTGGAAAACATGTTGTAATGTAAATAACTAAAGCCTAATTTTAAATTTCCTCTAAGTAGCCACTCACCTAGCCCCTAGGTAGTAGATATCTATGTCAATTGAACAATAAGCTAGCCTAGGTCCCTGCTTTGAAGTTGAAATATTTACATTTTACAGTGTCTTTGCCTGTGATAACACTACGTATCAGTTTTGTACCATACAGTCCTATAAAATCAAATGATCTAAACTTGTGGCGCAATGGGGTTTGCTTATTTATATTCAAATATTTAATCTACATTTGCTGAAAACTATTTAAGTATAAGTAATAAGGAATCATTCTTTCAATATTATGAGGTGATAATTTCGATCATGGCACGATCAAATCTATTGATTTGAGAACTGCAACTCATTCTTATGAAATGGTAAAGGTTGAAAATGGAATATTTCTAAAATTGCATTATATGTTCATCAATACAATTTTTTCAAAGAAGAAATATTTGGGCTAAAAAGTTTTAAAATTTTATTGTTCAATGCAATATTATTGGCACCCATTAATGTAAAAATGCTCCTGTTTCTCAGTACATATGAATCTTAAAAATTGTAACAAAATAAATCATATTGAAAATTATACATGCAATTTAAAATGTTTGCTACATCATTCAACTGAGTAAGAATTTTGCTCCCCTCTCTAAGTGCAAATTAACATTTGCAAAAATACAAACAAACAAAAAAAATGATCACAAACTAAAAATAAAATTACAGCCCATTGACATTCCCTAGCTTTTATCAAAACAAATTAACTTTATCATTTTAGTGACTGTCAATTAAAGGCCCAGCAAATACCATAAAATCACAAGTACAAAGGTGCCATTAAAATTTCCATGTAACAATTCATGCAAATAGTAAGCTTCCTTATGTAAATAAGTAAATTTTTTTACTTATATTTATACACTGCTTTCTCTTTATAAATCTACCGGTAAATACAAATTCAATTATACTTGCATGCATGCATGCACTAGCGTGCTCTTATATTGTTAGTATCTTAACTCTAATCTGTGAATTATACATGGGAATATATATCACCCAACATCTCTTAATGATCTGTAAATAAACATCCCAAATCTAGTGCATTGTCCATGACTTCTTTGAATGCATTGTATGTTTCGGTGACAGGAATGCTCAAAGTGTTGAAGCATGTGTTTGCGTAAGGGGTAGCAAAAACACTGAAGTTTTCATCTGCTTCTGGATGACGAAACTTCAATTTCAGTGGTGGAGAAAACCCTAAAGGGGGGACCGAATCCAAACCAGTTACAAATACCAAGATGGATTTGAATTTGTCAGGTGTATCTACAAAATAAAAAAAATACATGCAGCTACACAGACAGAAATCATAACTTTTTTTTTTTTTTTTAAATTTTCATACCTATAATGGTACATATAAGCAATGGGAGATTTATATTTACTGATATAATTTACGTCATGTCTAATTTCAAAGCTCTGTTGATTTGGCATTGAGACTACTGACTCACAGATTTAGAGTTTGTTTATACATGTATGAACTGATAAATGCTTTTGAAAGTCATGTTTGTAATTTAATACATGTTTATATGTTGCATTATTTTCAGTAATTTTTCAATTTCATACATACATGTATATGCATATCTTAAAAGATAAAATAAGTTCATGACAATTTGAAAATATTTTCACAAAGGTGTTGATCGAGGACCCTTAATTATTAATTAATAATTCACATTTATGCATACAATCTCGCACAAAAAGTCTGAATTGTAAGATAATAGATACAGTCATTTCATGCATATCTTTTACAATTGTATGCTATGCAATGGTATGCGATTTTAATGATATGCTATGAGATTTGTATGGTATGATATGAGATTTGTATGCTATGCTATGAGAAATTGAAATGAAGGGCTTAATGATATGGTATGCTATGCTATGCTATGGTATGCTATGAGATTTGAACAAAAATGCCTCCATACACAGAAGAGTTCCACACATTTCGAAGTGAAATAATAAGAAGCCAAAATTTACCACAAATCTATCATGTAAACATTTATTTTTTCAAATAAAAACATTTAAAACCGAGTTAAAATAATGTTGTATGCTATGCTATGGTATGCTATGGTATGATATGACGAATGCGATTCTATGAGATTGTATGCTATGGTATGAGATCCCAATGCTATGCTATGAGATTCCAATGCTATGCTATGAGATATGAATGCTATGCTATGCTATGATGTATGTTGTAAAAGATATGCTTGAACTGACTGTACCAGATACCTTCTATTTCAAGTAAATAATCTCTCCAGTAAGTCTGTATTCTTAATTCATTAATATATTTGTTACTGCCTTCCTCAGAAAATTCAACAACAAACATGTTGTCCATTTCCACCGCATCAACAACAAGATCACTTTTATGGACAAAGAGCCCTCTCATGGCATCAGGATAATTTCTGATCCTGTCAAGTACACCAAGGCATTTTAGACCTTTAGTGAACCTGTAAAACAAGTTTTTGTGGACATTATAAGTTTATGTTTCATTTCTGAAAAATTTTCTGTAATTGACGAAAGATACGATACAACTTATCCTTGGTTTATCAAGACCATTAATTTTACATTGATTATTGGTGAGAAAAAATTATGCAAAAACTACTAGTATACAGTCATATATTTTAAATATCTTTTTAATCTATAGTATGCAGTGGGACTTTTTTGGAGACCTACAATTACACTTTGCACACATAATAAAGTTAAATTTTTAATTGGTTAAAATAAGAATGGAGTGTAGTAGCACTAACATATGCTCTTAATTAAGAGTTGTCTACAAGTAATCATTTACTTGAGTTATCACATCGGCAGTACCAGAAAGGTAAATTGGTATGTTTTTTCCAATCTATTTAACACAATCTCATTATTTATCCTAATAATGTAAACAACTAAAACCTAATTTTCCTATATAAAATTTACTTCACAAATCTAATAAAATTCACATTCCCACTCCATTCAAAACTATTCAATTTGTCATTTACAACTACATGTATCAATGATTCTTGTTAAGGTCAGACACGTTCCTCGAGCATCTTTTTGTATATTCTCCTCTTAATAAAGAATTCCAACAAAATTATTATTATTATTTATAATCATTTTTATAATGATTAAAATTTTATTTTTTGATATGTACATGCCTAAGATGGCCGAGTGGTTAGAGCGGTGGCCACTCACTGCTAGGAGAGTAGATTCCATAGGTCTTTAGTTCAAGCCCCGGCCGAGGTGGAGCTCCAACATAGTGAATTTTCCCTATATGCCAAATATTTTTGTATCAGCAATTCAAGTGTATTTTCAAGAAGATTGTATAGGAAATTGCATACTCTAGCATCTTGCAGAAATGCCTTATTCAGGTAAGGTATACTTTTTGTAAGAAAAGTTGTCAAAGTAGTAGTAAATCAATTACATATTCCTGGAAAAAATATAAAATTGAGGAACGTGTCGTCTGACCTTAAAGCACTGCTTTTATGAGATTCAATAACTTGAGTATTCTATTTTTGATATTTCCTGATTTTCACCTTGCACAGGTGAGTTACAAAGCTATTCAACATTATGTCAACTCACTGTTTAAGTGACTTCTCAATCCTTGTGACAGCAATGTGTCTACATAAAGCATGCACAAGCTCATTTTTCTTTTTTGGTACTGCCAATGGAAGAGCACCAATATAATCCAAAAGGGGTCTCATTGGATCCACAGCATCAAAAAAAGACGAAATATCTGTAGATATTTCAATCTGAAACAAAGAAAAAATCTGTAAGAAACATATATACTCCCCCTACTCCTAATTAGTAATATTGAAGTTAAAAGGGTCAATATTTTCACAAGCTATTGAACAGACATGCTATAAAGGGTTTTTTTCTACAGAAAATTAGCAGACAATATCTTAAAATTCCTTATAATGTCCAGAATATAGTATGAACATTGACATTGTGACCTCAAATTAAGTAGGAATCTCCTACTCCTCTGGGGATACATGTACCTTAGTACCAAGATTGATGGCTGTCCAGCAAATGGTTTTTAAGACAGGATATTAATTGATAAATTAACCAATCAACCTGCATATATATACTGACCAAAAGACCAACAGGTGCAAAATATTATACACCTTTTTATCAAATGGGGCATAAAATATAATAATATTATACATGTAATCATTTGGCTTTCATCTATTAAAAATACCTTCTGAACTTGTTGTTTATATTCATCATCAACAATGTCGTCAATGGTAGGGTCTGCTGAATCAGGACCATAGGCTAAAAGCCCAAACAAAAACTCTGACATAAAGGTGGGTGCTGGTCCACCATGAACCAAGCAATAGGCTATTATTTTCCCATATGTTTCATAATCACCATTCTCTTCAGCTTAAATAAGAAAAATGGTTACAATTGAAACAAAACACTCAGTTGCCTCAGCAAGTCATTTTTAACAAGAGGCCAAGAGGCCATGCTCACCTGAGCAACAATTTCCAACTACCTGTACTCTTGAAATCTTTGGGAAAATCTTTAAAAATCTTCTAATTAAAAACCAATGATACCTGGTATTTGGCCAAGAAAGTTAGAACTTATGTGGAAGCATTCTTATGTAGTGTAGATTCTAAACTGTTGAAATCAAACTTGAATCTACACTCCCTGAAGATGATTACACATAAGTAATGATAAGTTTCAACATTCCTGGCCAAATGGTCTTCAGAAGATTTTATAAAATTTCAAAGAAAATATCATTTACTAATTATCTCCCCATATAAGAGGACATGGTCCTTATTTTAAAAAATTGAACCCCCTTCACAAGGATGCTTTGTGTTAGGTTTGGTTAAAATTGGTCATGGTTTTTGAAAGGAAGTAAAAAAAATTTAAAAATTTATACAGACAAACAACAGATAAAATATGACTATAATCAAAAGCTCACTTGAGCTTTCAGCGCAGGTGAGCTAAAAATGAAATATCAAAATTAAATTACCTAGCAGGTTTTGCAAAAGCATCTTTCTTCTGGACTCGCCTTCGAAAATAGAAGACTCTGACACTGCTTGTATTATAATTCTCATAAATTCCCTTGATGGACCCCCATCATCAATTCCCTTTTCCCCTGCGAATCGTACAAATAATGGATGTTCAGCCATGAATTTTTCTCTTTTAAATGATTCTTTTGTGCCCAATACATTGTTTCTATCTACGTTAATCACATTTTTTTCCCATCAGTTTTTATATTCTCTCTGAGTTGTCTAAGAATTTCTTCAGCTGTTACATTCCTGAAATAGAATACAGAAAAATAGACCAGTTTTTCAATGTCACAAATACCTGTCATGTGTGAATATTAATTAACATGTATCCAAATAAAGTACATGTGCACTGCTAAAGATCATAAAATAAATTTTTATGATATTTATTAGTTAAAGCTGCTTGGTCCGATTTTATATCAAATTTAATGCACGCTTTTAAACGATGGCTATGCTTAGTATATGTATAATAATAGACATTGCAGTAGTTTTCCCAGTCAATTAAGCCAAATTTCAATGAAGAAAAATACGTACAAAATCTGCTAACAAAACAAACGACATTAAAAGGTACCGCGTTATTTCGCCTCATGTTAAATTTCACCCCTGACGACGAGACGGGTATGGTTGTATTACGAATTGACATCGCTTTAAATAAAGGTCGAAATGATCAGACAAATGATCAGACAAATTACAAATAAACATGTGAACGTTTGTTTGCCAATATTTCTAAAGTCTGCTTTCTTTACAATCGACGCATAGCATGCGGGTTGAATAACCCCAATCATTCAAGGGACGAAACCATGCGGTTTCCTTCTCTAAACATTCCCGTGATGCATTTTGGTTTGTTTTTTCGTTTGCCCAAAGAGAAATTATTTTTATTTACTTTGAATATTTCTAACTTTGAAAGGAGATTGATTCTGCTGGTGTAAATAGGAGAAAGTCCATAACTTTTTAAGATAAATGATTTGTATGAACAAATTTGATACTGTAATTACGAAAAAATCGGACCAAACAGCTTTAAAGGGTTATCTTATGTTGAAATGGTATGGAATATGTTAAAGCCCCTAATGATAAACAAGTATTCTAAGAGTATTGCTACATGTACATAGGTAGAACCATTACTTAGGCAGCCAATTATTAATATTCAGTGGTGTTGGAAGTAAATTGAAAGTGGGGGGGGGGGGGGGCGCTAAACTTATCAGCAATCTTGACAAGCAACAAAAAAAAAACCCACAGGATTATGGTTATGTATATATATAAAAAGAATTAAAAAAAACCCCTGATATTTTGAAAATGCTACATTTTTCAGGTCTATGCTGAGATGGAACCTGAAAATGACAATATTAAGTTAGTATTTACCGGTATGACAGGTTTACTTACGTATTACTCTGGGGTAAAACATTATCAGTGGCATCTCTTTTGAAAATGACCTAAAAAAAACCAAAAACCAATGTAATACTCATTATTAAAAAAATTATTAATTAATGATTGGTTTAGTGCATATATATAAATGTAGCAATTCAGCTATAGTATCTTGAAATTATTATTTCATTTATAAATTAATTACTGTTGGGGTTCCTGAATCAGATGGTACATGTATTTCTGGTAAACTTTTGCAATCCAGTTCTTCTGTCTGTAAAAATTGAACACATATCAAATAATGTAATAAACTCATAATTTGATAATAATAATGAGCAAACGGTGACATATCAAACTGGAAAGATCAATATATTAATATGGATATAGTAGATGCAAAATTAAAATCAACAATGAAAAATTAATAAGCTACAATATACTAAGAACTGGGTACGATAAACAGCAAAATCGGCCCTGTTTTCAAAGTTAATGAAATTTTAAGTGAAATATTTGGGGAATTAACCAGTTTCAAAACAGTTTGATTTTTGAAAATATCTTCTACGGTTTTCATATAAAAGTTATCTAAACATATCATTGTTTATAGCTATTCAGTTAACCAATAATGTCATGACATCATGAAATGTATTGAAAACGTTCTTCAAATAATAATTACTGAAAGGATGTGCTGGTATAATGTAAAAAAGACATAATTTATCCATTACTTCTTTGCCTTTTGCAGTAAGAAATTAATTTTGTTTCATGTTATATAATTTTATACATTATCATTATAATAGTTTGCATTCTCTCACCAGGTCGTGTTACGCAAGTTTCGGTTGCACCCCTGTCAACGCTCAATGTACAAGATTAACGTACAGAGACGATGGGCAAACTGTATTTAAAATCAATGTACCGGGTAGTTGATTTTTTTTTTATCTAAAAGCATGATAATAAACAAATCAATTTAAATGTTTGATGCATATGAACATCTTGCTTTCAAAGTTACTGTAAGAGCTTTTTAGTTGAGGTAAAAATTAAAAACTGCACGATTACATTATCTATAGTTTGACGGATTTTTGAAATATTGAAAGGGTATTTTTTCCCGCTCCAGATTTATCGGTGATTATATAGAAATCAGCAACAGTGTCAACTCCTATAATCTTATATAAACTTGCCCACAATGCACATAGCAATATGATCACTATTATTTTTTCTTGTGAAAATAGTTTTTTTAGTTGATTTAATTACTTCAACAGGATTGCAAACATTCAATGTCTGATTTACTACTATAAATATCTGATAACGTTGTACCAAATATAAAGATGACTACACAAATATCGTGTCTTAAATCTGACTTCTGATTTGATAATAAAGCGGTTTTGAAATTTTAAATGTGTCTGTACAAACTCTCTCTCTCAGCTACTTTATGACGTCATTTGTTTACACTTGTTACGTCATTTATGTAGAGTACATGTTCATTAAATAGCAATTAAATTATAAGAAATGTTGAGGTTTTTTAAATAATATTTCTTCTTGTATCCATCATGACATCAATATAATTGTATATTTGTTTTTACTACAAAACAATGTTGACCATTTTATCTGCAATACACGGTATGTAATTGTCAGTAATTTAAATACATTGTTTCTAAGGACTAATAAACTAATAAAAATACTCCAATTTCTTCATGGAACAGTTTTATTTTTCTTAAATTTAAATCATTTGTCAACTTAAGTCGATTTTTACTTTTAAGTATTTATTTATGCGTTGTCATATTAAAGAAACTCATCTTACGTTTTAGCTGATCAATGAAAACATCTATTTTTGTTCATCTTGAAAATAGAAAATAACAAAAAACGAAAGTGGCCGCAATCTTGTACATAATTTTTTCCGTTTTTATGTTAATAAGCAGTCTAAAATTGTCCTATTCTGAAATTTTGGTACATGTACTCAGATGCAGCCTTATAGAAATATCAAATCAAACATTACAAAAACCCATATATGTTACAAAATCCGTAAACAAGGTCCGGTTTCGGATTTTACAATTACCAAACGCACGTGAATTTTAGCAAACAAAAGTTATTTTCATACATTAGATGTCCTAAATGAATTATTCCGGCGAACATATTAAAGATATCAATGGCATGTGTTTGATTTTTCACATTTCAACAGGGCCGATATGTTATACTTAGCGTACCCAGTTCTTTCAGAAAATGTTCTTTATCAATTAGCTAGTAGCTGAAAATATTTACCGTATGTTAATTGTGTCTGTAAAATATTCTTTTAATAAATATTTCTTACCGTTGGGGTTCTTAAATCTGCCTCATGAGAACATTGGGGCTGATCCAATTCTTCAACCTGTAAGTTAATACACAAATTAAAATTTTAGTGACGACCTAATAAAATATAATACATGTGAGATGATTCAAATGTAACAAATGCTCAGATATTAATTGTGGGAGGTGCATTCATGTATAAAAGCATGTAATTATATATGTGATGAGGAATGATTGACTAAATGACTCTGATTAGTGATGCTTCTTTTTAACACATTTATTTTGCATTATTTGCATGACATTTCAAAATATTTGTAATAAAATAACTAATTTTCACCACATACATACAAGTTGCATAGGTATATAAATCTTAAAGCTGCTTGCTTTGATTTATGTCAAATTTTGTGCACGCTTTTAAACGATGTTTATGCTAAGTATGTGTACAATAATAGGCATTACAGTAGTTTTCCTGGCCAAATTTCAATAAAAAAGAAAATATGTACAAAATGTGTTAACATAAAAGGGTATCACATTATTTCGCCTCATGTTTCAATTCGCCCCTGACGTCGAGACGTACGGGTATGGTTGTATTACGACTTTGACATCGCTATAAGTAAAGGTTGTAATGTTCCGGCAAATTAAAATTATTTTTAACCTGTTTATTTTGTTTGCTAATATTTCTGAAGTTTGCTTTGTTTACAAGTTTCTGAAGTTTGCTTTGTTTACAAGTTTGCATACCATGCAGGTTGAATAATTACCCAATCATTCGGATGACGTAACCAAACAGTTCCCTTTTCTAAACATTCCCATGATGCATTTTGGTTTGTTTATTCGTTTGCCCAAACAGAATTTATTTCATTTACACTGTACTTTGAATATTTTTAACTTTTAAAGGAGACCGATTCTGCTGGTTTAAATAGGAGAAAGTCTATAACTTTCTAAGATAATTGCTTTGTATGGAAAATTATTTGATACTGTGATAACCAAAACATCGGACCAATCAGCTTTAAGTGCCATGTAAGCATATGTTCAGGACATATCTTTATAAAATTTAAGTTTTACCCCAAGTGCTTTAGGTTTGTACTCTAGCTTGCTCCATAAGTTTAATCTATTCCAAAATGGTTAACCTGATTATTTATTAAGAAAATATTGGATAAAAATGGCTCATTATCTAAATCATGATTGACTTATTCTATGAAACTTAAGATGCATCAGCGTCTATAATCTAGCTCTGATCTATGTATGGCGTACTAAGGTATGGAAATAGTCTAGCTCCAAAAAATTAAACTGTGCTGATACCAAATGCCCAGTGTACTTCGCATCATCACGTTATCCGCCCCTCAGCTATGTTCGATAACTCTAAAATATCTGGAAATTGTTTGTTCATACAATAAATTTTGTTTTTATATGGAAAAACTTGCATGTTTTATATACCTACACAGTTAACAAAGCCATGGCTCAGTGGTATCGCAGAGGACATGACTCACTAAATATCCACAATATAAAGATTGTGCATGGGTAAATCAAGCCTTCTATGCATCATGTAAACTTTTAACCTTTATTCTCTGCCAATGAACCTTTTGTATTTTTAATGGTATATCCAACCTAGAAAATTTGTTATATTAAGTTTGTAAAATGTCTGGATACAACAAATACATTTCTTTCTATTTTATCATACATAACATATGAAGGATAAATAACAGTTTTATTAAAGATGATCAACATACTTTAATTAGGGCTGAGGAGCGGACAACCTTAAGCTCCCCAAAATTAATTAAGTTGAGCTACAAGAGTTATTTAAACAAAATTACCGGCATTTACATCTAAGGAGGTTGGATGGTCAAATAATTCAAACAATTTGATCAATTGAAACATTTTGATTGTGATTTTTCTATTAAATTAACTTGCTATTAAAATTTAGTAAAGAATTATTATAAGCTTTAAATTTGAATATTTTCCTGTATTTTTGTATTATACATAAAAAGTGTTTCTTTTCCTGGAGGTTAGAATTCTGAATATATGGTTTTAAAATGGCGATGTCCATCCAACTCTTTAGAAGTATATACCGGTTTTGTCAATGATAATGTTCTTCAGTAAAACACACCTTTTTGTCTCGAACGTCACCAGATGGTTTCCTTTTCTTGGACTTTTTCAGAACAAGTTTTGGCAGTGGTTCAAAGTCATCATCACTTGCATCCTATATTAATATTAGTTAATTTATAACTTTTCATTCAATATTTAAATTAAATAATTAAGATCAATTAAGTCTTGTGGTGAATTTTTGTTCAGACCTAGGAATTTATGCATATGCATAAAATTAAACACTTTTCTAGATGTAAAAGTACTTATATTTATAGGAGTGACTTTCAAATGACATTGGTAGAAAATCAAGGCTGATTACACCAAACTTTTTTATGCCAAAATATTATACATTGTCTTAAGGTTCCTCCACACCCTGTGACCAGTACTTTTTTGCAAGTACATCACAACATAGCAAATTCAAAGTATTGTTCTGGCTAAAATATTGATCAATTTGAGTGTCTTACTTTGTAGCTCAGTATGTAAGTCATCTGACTGCCAATCTGCAGGTACTAGGTTCAAGTCCAGCAGGAGTTTTTTAATAAATATTTTAGCTTTTTTTTAGTTGACTTGCACTAAGTTTTTCAATTTCACATTTTTCACAACAAAAAAAAAAATAAATGATTTTTTTCTTTTATTTTCAAGTTGTATGCATAAAGGAATATTATATCTTTCCATTTTACAAACCGGTATATTTGTTTTGATAACATTTATCAAGTTGTGTGAAGGAACCTTAATTTATGACCTGCATTTAAAAAATCAAAAATCTGGCAACAAAAAATGGTGAACGCAAGAAATATATGACAAGAATCCATTCTTAAGGAATAAAGGTAAAAACAAGAGGCCCAGGGGCCACATCGCTCACCTGAGCAACAATATAGCCTTAACTCTGATCAAATTAGCATTACAGTATCAAAATCAAAATATCTTAACAACTAAGTAGAGTAGATCTTGCTCAATTTTTTTTTAAAATCTGCCAATTTTTATCCACATATTTATGTGGTAAATACCAAGCCCCTTTTGTAGTTGTACATGTAAGAAGATTTTTCTCTATTCCTATATAATCCCCCCTCCACTTGTGGTCCAACTTTTCTCTAGGGAATCATGGTTTGGTCAAACTTTAATCTGCACAACCTGTGCTTACAAACAAGTTACTGCTTTTTGGACTGAAAACTTTCCCAGAATATTTTTTTTAAAGATTTTCTCCATAAATTCCTATGTAAAAATTTATCCCACCGTACCATTATGGCCTCGTCCTACCCCTGCGGACCATGATTTAAACAAACTTGAATCTACACTATTTGAGGATGCCTCCACACAAATTTGAGCTTTTCTGGCCTTATAGGTTTTTTTTAATGAAGATTTTTAAAGATTTTCTCTATATATTCCTATTTAAAAATTAAGCCCTCCCCCCTTGTGACCCCACCATACCTTTGGTGACCATGATTTGAACAAACTTGAATCTACACTACCTGAGGATGCTTCCATACAAGTTACAGCTTTTCTGGCCTAATAGTTTTTGAGAAGAAGATTTTTGAAAAATGCCAACAAATTTTCAATCATTTTAAATTATCTCCCCTTTAAAGAGGATGTGGCCCTTCATTTCAATGAATCCCCTTCACCCAGTAATGTTTTGTGCCTAGTTTGGTTGAAATTTGCCTGGTGGTTCTGGAGAAGAAGATGAAAATGTGAAAAGCTTAGAACAACAATGCCAACACCAACGACAGACAATTGACAAATTTTGATCAGAAAAGCTCACTTGAGCTTTCAGCGCAGGTCAAACAAACTGCACAACACATTTGCATGGCTAGAGAATCAATTTGCACATGTTGCATTAAAATTAAATAGCTGAACAAATTATATGCTACCTGAACTTTTTCATCATTTTCTTTACTGAATTTGATTTTCTTCTGAGGTTCTCCCTGAATAAGAAATAACTTAAATGGTAGAAAAAATTGAAAAACTTGTCATTGGGATTTGACCTTAGCTGCAGGTATGTGGCTCCTGGTCTAAAAAAGATTTGGATTGACGACCTAGGAGCTACGGTGCCTCCCATAGTAAAAAACTGCAATTTACGGCGCACGAAAAAACAGACCTGCAGCTAGATTTGACCTATCAAAAAGTTAATTTCATAAGGACATGTTCGCCCACTTTCATCATTTTATATTTAAAAATCATAAATAACTAAATGCGTCTCTAAATTCACTTACTGTTGATTTTTCACTGATGATAGGATCTTCATCCCCTATTGATTTACATGAAGTATATAGGTACAATCTTATTGGGTATGTTCGGATTTCACTGTAATAGCCTTCTAAGGTGAAGGGGTCTCCATTACTCAAAACGTCTTTTATCTTTGCACCAGCATAATTTCCAATGTAATACATGTAATCTGTTAAAGGCCCTTGATTCTTATTTTCCCCATCAGGAAAATACAGCTCCAAAAATTTTTCGAGCATTTCTGGTAACGTTGTGTTTTTCTCTATGTCAATTACTTCCTTTCCTCCAGTAACCCTTGAATATACTGAATTTTTTCGTTTTTTATTCATCCAGCCTACATGTACCCGTCTGCTGGTTGAAACCCTTGACCTTGCCGATTGTCTCTTTTGGAAAGTTCTACGAGAACTCAATTCTCGTAATTTAATTAGTGTAGGAGAGTCTGGCACTACAATAACAATTCAAAATAGTTACAATAACTTAATACAGCATTGATCTAAGCAAATAACAAGAATAAAGTACAAGGTTCATTTCTAATTATATTAATTCCCACACACTCACACGTAGTCACACATACACACACACATATATATTTATATATCACATCTTCTCATTATACAAGAGTGAGTTATAGTTCTGCAAAAATAAAGATTTAAGTTTTAAATGCTTGAGTATAATATCTAACATCTATATATATACGTACATTTCATAACTGTTCGGCAACGGTTTCTAAGGCGCGCCCTATCCCCAAAATTTACAACTCCAAGCTTTTCAAACTCGGCATCAGTCAGGTTTACTACTTCCTTAGGCCCAACCTGAAAATCCAAAACAATTTCATGAAATTTCCACATTAATTTTTGTCTGAACAGACACATAAAAATAAGAGCATCTTCCACGTTACTTTACTTCATCTTTGAAAAAAGAGTTATTTACACTGACATACATTAATTAATATCAAATTGTCTGCATTTTATAAAATTTGTCAAAAAGTTTAATAACATCCACAAGTATCCAGAATATTTAAATGTACAATATTTTATTCACTTTCTAGTCTTCTTGTGTCATTTACTTCAAAAAAGATATATTTATGTTAAATTATGACTTATCAACTCAATATAATACTAACAGTGTATGAACATTTACTTGCAATTGACAATTTCAAGAGAAATGTAAAATGTTTATCATTATTAATATAGGAACAGATCTGAATCACATGATCACCTTTTTAAATAATTACTTTTGATAACTGTGTCACCTTAAAATTTGATCACTTTGTTGTATATTACTGCAATTCCTATAAAAAGCATTCTGAGAGCATTACATTAATTAAAGCAAATGTCTCCTAGTGCACTCCGAACCCGAATCATAAAAAATTCTGTACACATGTTTTAAATTACCATAATTATTAATGATCAAATGAAACTAAAGCATAAACTTATATGCATTACAAAGATTTTTCTATAAATTCTTTTGATTATACCTTTTAACTTGAAGATCAATTACAAGGTCATGAATGATTGAAGAAGAAAGATTGGAAATATACAGCCTAGGTCATTTCTATATCTTTTACAGTAAAAACAGTTAATATGCCTTAAGGGACATTTAATTGGATTGAAATTACAGATAGGATTCTAAGGAAGTTAACTTTCAACCCACTTCGATCAGCTTTTTGAATTGATTATTATTTAGTAAAATTTTAATTAATGTGATTGAGAAATATATCAATGACATATATATCAGTTAAGTTAAATAGAATATATGCAAAAATTACAGTTATTGCAATATAGGCCTATAAAGTTCAAAATCATCCGATTTTAGGTTGCAATGTTGAGTTAAATCTTTTTCCTTGCCATGAAGGCACATAGGGCCATGCAGTGATTATCCCGTGGTGCTAAGCAGATGAGAGTAATTGACTCCCCCCTGCATGGGACACCAGTCCATCGCAGGTACATGTAAATTACCCCCAGAGTAATTCAATACCTAATTTCAGCTGGGTGGACGAGACAGTGTAGATAAAGTGCCTTGTCTAAGTGCACAACATCAAGTGACCACAGTGGGGTTTGAACCAGCAACCTTTCGATTACTGGACTAATGCCCATGACCTGGTGACTGAGCCATATGCTCTTGAGATTGCCATACAATCTACCAATTTCAATAAATTTTATCAAAACTTTGGTCATTTATCTAATGATATCAAATTAATTTTCTTGTAAGTTGCTCTGTAAAGATTTGATTGTACATATTATCTATATACAGAACTATAATATTTATATTGATATGCTGTCGAAAAAAGCTATAAAGTTGAGTGAAATTAAATCCATAACTATATATAATTTCATTTACACAAATGGGTATATTTATTCTTATTTATTATATTACGTTGCAAAGTAAAGTATTAAATCTGAAATCTAATTATTTATCTTCCCGATAAAACAATTCTGTCTGCATTAGCTATACTGATTTGCAGCTATGTCTATGAGAATAACAATCAACTTATAACAACCGGAACCAAAATGAATTTCAATTAGTTAATCCAATATATGTAAAAAAAAAATTCTCACACATCCGTTTCATATTGTACTGTTCAGCTGCCCATTTCATTGCCACGCAATCTCAATGTGTTTTGACTGTAACATATGGAAATGATGTGAGCTATATACCAATCTTGCCAGTTAATGTTTAACTAAAGTCTACCCTGTTTAATGATTGATGACATGTATTCGCATATGACAGGGGAAATTCGGATTGAAAGTTGGCTTATTTACTATTTACAGTTGTTTTTAGAGTGATTTTAAACAAATAAAGTATGGATAATATACTATTTCATATTTTTTTTATTTTTCCAAGAAAATTATACCGTGAAATGGAGGGGGGGATGCCTAACGTACGGTTAGGCCTAGTCGTTATTGTTACTAAACTGAGGCTGTCTGAGCACTAAAGTCTGTCCAATGTTATTGCTTCCATCACTTTTTGATGATTTTTGATAAAAATACACACACCTGTTAAAGAAATACAGTTGAAATCGATAAAAGGGAAAATATCTAAGATATCTTCATTGACACATAATCATTTTTCACTCATAAAAGTTAACAGGAACTGTACTGTCAGTGAGGCTGTCTGAGCAGTATAATTTAAGCAAATGGGAATGGGGCAAACTTTTGGCCCCAGCGAAGGCTTATAAATTATGTTTCATTATGTTAGAGATTTGATCGGAAAGCGATATAAAATTTCAATTAACGTTAGGCCTATATAAAGTTTTAGCTTTCTTACACATGTAAGCATCCCCCTTATGAGCGGACCACGCTCCCTCATCAAATACAAATAGTTCAATGACTGGACAGACTTAAAAATTGTCAGTAAAATTTGCACACATTTTGCCTATAACAATTATACATTTAACCGGCTTTATTACCTTGTGGTCCTCGAATAGCCCTTTAAGATTCCCAAGACCAATCTCATCCAGAATTTCATCCATTATATGGTTAAGCATGCGCAGTCTTATATTTCCGGACACGACTTCCTACTAGACTGTGAAACTTGCAAAGTTGCGTTAGCGCGACGGCGTGTTGTGCAAAGTTGTGTTAGCGCGACGGCGTGTTGTGCAAAGTTGTGTTAGCGCGACGGCGTGTTGTGTGTTAGCGCAACGGCGTGTTATGCAAAGTTGTGTTAGCGCGACGGCGTGTTGTGTGTTAGCGCGACGGCGTGTTGTGCAAAGTTGCGTTAGCGCGACGGCGTGTTGTGTGTTAGCGCGACGGCGTGTTGTGCAAAGTTGCGTTAGCGCGACGGCGTGTTGTGTGTTAGCGCGATGTCTCGTTTATCTGAACGCGATGTCGCGCTAACGCAAATGGCCCTATCCGGATACCATAATAATGAACGTTACATAACTTTAAATATACACTATTTTGTTCATTTATATATCATGTTTATGTAGGACTGAGGATCAAATGTAACTGTCCTCATATCATCCAAAGCTAGAAGTTGTCTCCATGTTGTAGATCAGCTGAAGTAGAGAACCAGTCAGTTCACAACTCTCTGACTCTTACACACGATACTGTGTTTCTATAAATCGATTTTTTGAATTGTATAAATCCCCGTCGATTCAATTATGTTAGAGGAAGCAACATTGCGGGTCATATCGCATAAAAATCGCAAAAGCATTTGCATTTCTTACCCAAACTTTTACGTTCATGTTTATTAAACCATTACTGTTATACGTTTTCAGCACAGGCAGATGAATCAGCACTGAACAACAAAAGCCCCTGCGAGATTCGAACTCAGGATGTACGGATCACTAGCCCGACACTTTTATTCACTCGGCTAGAAATTGTGTTTAATCAAACGATTATATTTAATTATGATGTGGTATTCAACCTTAAAACGCCACTTTGTTATAAGTAAATAAGGGTAGAAATAATAGAAAGAACGAGTTAACAAAAAGACGCGTGGCTAAAAGTTGATATGTTGTACGTCATGTATACGTGGTGACAGGGATAAGAAGTTTCCGGTTGGGTTGAACTGTTTGCTAACCTGCTTAAATTTAAATATTCTACAATCTTTGATATATACGACTCCTTATAGACATTCAATCGATGTTCAAATTCGAGAATTATCTCAATGTGGATTGCAGTCAAACCTTCGTTGAATTTAACCTTTGGCGTTGATTAATGGCATATATCGTTAACCCGTACCATTCTTGCGTGATGCAGACTCGACAGCCAGGTTTATCTACCTCATCTCTATTAGGTTGATAGCCTTTGTTACTTTAATATATATGTATTTACTTCAATAAAGATAGAAAAATCACGTTGCTAATGGTATTCAATATTTGTATAACTCTCGACCCCAAGTTTTGTGTTTCTGACGTTCCTCTGTAGATTCTTTACCTTATGAATAAAGCACTTGTTCTTTTTTCAGTGCCAATCACTGCTGAATTGTCTCTGAGCGTCTTATCTAGTTGCGCAGAGGAGTAGTTGGTCAGACATTGAGAATGCTATTGCGCACGCAATTTTAGTTTCTCCTCGCCAGGGTTGCCTCACTTGGTGCAATGGTTTCATCATTTATATACTTTTCTCTTGCAGTTTTGGCGGTCACAGGATCTTTTACTACAGAGTTTGTTGGCATTCTGTAGCACCACCAGCACTAGCTTCTTGGGGAGTACTGTTCTCTACAAGAGGTAAAAGCTCCCAGCTTCCAAGCCGGCCTCTGGTCTGTTGTTATCCGACGTGTTGGTCTCCAAGTACAGACTGCACATCCGTCTCCGCCTTTCGACCAAGCGGCTCACTCTTCTCACGTAACGTCGTTGTCTCGCATGCTCTCTGAATTATTTCTTCCACTCGGCCGCAGAGGGAGTTTAGTTATTGCTACATTCCCCTTGTGAGAGGCGCCTTTAACTTATGGCAGCTGAGAGTGAAGCTCGTGTCACCAACCGTTGTTTCAGGCAGACGAGTAGCAGGGCCTTGTTGAGGGTTCAAGTCTCCGGTACTCTAGATTTCCTGTGTGTTTGACAGCTGAACACTTCATGAGCTGGAACCTACACGTAAGACACTTGAAATGGCCTTTTAGGCAAATTTTTTTCTCTCCTAGAACTGGAAGAGTTATTTTTAGGGCTATTGCAGTAATGGACTGCTGTTTCTTGCAGTTGAGTAGTCAGCGATTGTACATTGACTATACGGTTTTTTCCGTCTGACTATACGGTTTTCTCCGTCAGACCGATTCTCATGTGCATTCTGGACTGTTGTAGGCTTAACAGGACTGAGTCTGTATGACAGAACTACAACGAACAGATCGCATGAAAAGGTCATAGATGAAATGGCACGTCGATAGGATACTGTAGTGGACACATCCACTGGTCACTGTCACAAGCATCTCCTACATGTATATCATCATCATAGCAACCGTCAACAGGTACAACTCTAGAACTGAAATAGGGATGGAGTTACATTTCCGTGTTCCATGGTTATTCTGTATTAGGTTATCGTGGAGCGGGACATGTTTGAATGTGGTCTGACTTTGGATACCTGCGACATATAGAAGCAGCACTTGGTGTAATCCCATCCTTTTATCACTAATGTGTTTATTGTCTGACGTCAGGCATATCTAAGGTTTGAAAGTTGATATCTCTAAAACAGTGCAGTCAATGGGGGCAAATAATACTAGTATTTAGAAAAATTAAACAATGCATATTAAATGTGTCAGCATTTACATTCACAATTACTGAACATGTGAAATGGAATGTATTAAGCGATAGTTGGAGTTGGATTAACATCGTTGACCACGAATCATCAGTTTCGATTGTTACGAAAAGAAATTGACAACAACTTTAAATATTGATGAAATCGGATCCTAATCATTTGTGACATATATAATCTAGAACACAGGGCGAAAACCCATCTTTAAGCAAGTCCTTAAAGGTGGCTTAAAGGTGACTTAACGGAGCTTAAAGGCTATTCAACCTTTAAGCTGCCTTTAAGTCACCTTTAAGCAAGTGCTTATAGGTCCTTAATGTCCAAACTTCTTTAAGCCACCTTTAAGCCATCTTTAAGCATCTTTAAGTGGCATTTACGCTCTCTTTACACTGCCTTTACACTGTCTTTAAGTGGCCTTTAAGTCAATATTGATCAAGCTGAACAATAAAAACATATGTTATATGCAAAAGCTCTTTTATAGAGAAGGGAGGGGGTCATCCGAGTGATAATATAATTTCCAAGGAAGGGGGGGGGGGGGTGTTCCAGGCGGTTTTAATCGTCGCTCCATTAAACACAGATCGCTATCATCAGCACCGCTCCGATGGACACAGATTGCCGTTATAAAATTCTTTATAATTTTTTGGGGGTTTCAAAATTATTGTAGGGATGAGCGCAGTCTCTGTATCTTAATATGTGCATAAAACTAATTAACGTATGTTTGTTTCCTATTATAAATTAATCGGTGAAAATCTCTCTCTCTCTCTCTCTCTCTCTCTGTTCCTCCGGTTATTAAACAAAATAAAGATAATGAACCAAAAATGCATGATTTAATTTGATAATCGGTTTAAGGTTTGTATTTTTTTTTCAATTTTCATTATTTCTAATTCTAGATCTGCTAGATACATGTTAAAGATGAAAAGACTCTCAACTGCCTTTGTTATATCGGGCAGGATATTACTGCTTTGCTTGTCTAGACATAGTTTTGTTCGTTTGTGTATATCTAATTAGAGTCATACTTAAGAAAACCCCTGGAACTAACACAGAATATATAAGATATACACAACAGTTGTGTCGTGTGCCCAGGTGCATGTTTGTGTATATCTAATTAAAGTCTATTGTTTGTCCAACTTAAGAAAACCCCTGGAACTAACACAGAATATACAAGATATACACAACAGGTGTGTCGTGTGCCCAGGTGCACGTCAGGGTTTCTAAAGGCGTTGAATCTTAGTATGTACGAGTATACGATAAGTCTAGTGAATAAAAGTTAATTTACATTTGTAATTCATTTTCAAAGTATTATATCTTAGCTCTGGGTTTCAAAGATGTTACGTCTACAAATTAACGATACATGTATGTAAGAGTAAAATCTTGAGGCTAATTAATTAATGTACCGGTGGTCATAAATAGGGGTTGATTATTTAAATATATGTATAAGGGTAAATATGTCAAATATACCCGGCCTGGCACATCATACAATTGTATATACAAGTCATTTGCAATTGCCACATGCAGTAAATACGTCACCGGTAATTCGTAATTTTGTTTGTAATAGAATTGATAGTTTAAAAATCATGTACATACAATTACATGTAAATATTTAAACATATTGGAACGGCGCCGCGATCATGAAAACCGGGAAATTGCGGGAAATTGAACAAATACCCTAATAGTATCAATGCATTTCATAAAAGAAATGATTTCATTTTCTTTCTTACATTTTTATAGCTATAAATTAGATGAACGTATATCTACTCAGTTTAAATTTATTAACTAAGAAAGCCTACTATAGTGAACCTAACGGTTTCCATTTAGGTATAATATATTTCTGTTCACTGAAGACCAAGCTCCGTATTTCATTCTAAATACACGCATGCATGTAATTTATAAATTAGATATAATTGATTGTTACAAACTGAATGGTTTGTCCAAATCTTTTCAAGTAAACACATTCAATACAGTGATTCAATATCCACTGATATATACGATATAAAAACGCTCATATATATATGTAAGTTGCCGTGGCGCAGAGGAAGTGTGGTGATGCTAGTAAACTAAGGGTCCCGGGTTCAATTCTCGCAGTGGCCGGGTTTTTTTGGTGTTTTTTTTTCATTTTTCTTTCTAGAACAAAAACCGTTTTAATACCTGTTCTTTCATAAAGTTAATACATTTTGTTGGAAATTAAGCACAATATTCAAAAAAAATTTTTTTAATGGCTTAAAGGTGGCTTAAAGGTAGCTTAAAGGTGGCTTAAAGAAGTTTGGACATTAAGGACCTATAAGTTGTCCTTAAAGGTGGCTTAAAGGTGGCTTAAAGATAGTCTTTAAGCTGCCTTTAAACCATCTTTACGCTTTCTTTAAGCCATCTTTAAGCAACACATATAGCTTAAAGGTAGCTTAAAGGTGGCTTAAAGATCGTCTTTAAGCTACCTTTAAGCATCTTTAAGCTATCTTTAAGGAGAACTTAAAGATGGTCATTCATCCTGTGGAATTTTAAGTATTATCTGAAATAACAGTTATTATTAAATAGCTGTCTGCTTAGCTATAGTAAAGCATCATATACATTCCAGACATCACTGGTATCCTCTTGATAACTATATCATCTGCCAGTTCCTATTGTGTCGTGAGTATTTATGGTTTTTATATAAACATTTCATTCATGAATTAACCATAGTTATGTACATCGCAGTGTTTTTCGTTAAATGCAAGTTCAATGTCTACTCAAAACGCGTGAAAGTTTTCTTCATTCCGGGTACTGTCACAGTTCTGGGAAATGTCATTAAGTGTTACAAAAATCGTCCGTTTTCTTTTACGTGTTTGTTAATTAGTTTCCTTTTCTTGTCAAAAATATCTCTCGTCAGCCCTGGTGTTTTTTAATTTGTCATTTCGTCATAATTTCGCTCTAAGCGCCATTGTCAGTCAGGATGATCACTACTTTGACGATATCCTCGAAAGTCTGTTCTAGACTGGAGTTAACACTGATGTCGTTTCCATCAAGACGCACAAACACTGCTTCTTGATGAAATTCAATCAATTCACTTAAACCCTCTGATTCACACTACCTGCTCTCATTCTTCCAACACCATAGAACGATTTTCACCCCCCCCCAATAAAAAAAGTCACAAAATACACCGAGTCCTTTAACTTGGCTATCTCCGATAACGTTGTATTTGACAAACTTATGGTTTTGATGTAGATTGCAAAATAACATCCTTTAAATAAGAAGATCGCAGCACTGCTAAGGCTTGCTATGAAAATAAGCGAATTTAAACGTTCATAAAACGATGCATCTATTATAACAAACTATATATGTAGAGTTATTTTATGATGTGGTAGCTGTCCCTTTCTTGGAAAGATGGTACATCAGATAGGTAGTCGGGGGATGGATTCCCATCTTAATCATATTACTGTCATCGCAGTACGATACTTTTGTAATTCTCTGTTTAGTGCATTAGTGATTTGTCAATTGGTATGGTACACTAAGTTATCCAATCTAGGGGTGGCCAGAGATATTATCGTAGTGGTGTTTACCCATTTGTCTTTAACTGTTTTGATTGGTTCTTCTAATGCATCAACACAAGATTGTGGTTCTTTCTTTGTCAGGTCCTTTGTAAGCTTGTGAAAAATTACGAAATCTGGACACAGTTCGCAAGTTTGGATGTATTCGGTTGTTTCATCTATTGTGTATTTGATGATTTTGGTTGTTGTTGCAGCTGGTGTAAGTTTGTATTCCTTGATACCTTTAATGTTTGAGGTTCCAATCAGTAAGACACTGGGTCCTGTAGTGGCTGCACGAGGAATCGGCAGATGTTCTTCTCTACATGTGATTGATGGTTTTTTTTATTAATAATAAAATTATATAGCGCTTATCATTGTTTTTATTCAGTTGAATCATTTATGAATTTATATACTGGTTTCATTAATGTTCGTGGGTATCAATTTTCGTGGATTTTCTAAAAATTAGTTTCAAGGATACGTAAATTCGTAGGCAATGACCTATCAATAAAAAAATTTGGTTGAAATTGAACTTCAATAAACATTTAATTTTGTGGATCAACTTTACAACAAAATCCACGAAAATTGGTATACAACGAATATTGATAAAACCACAGTAAGGTTCTTAAATAAACACAGTAAACAAGAGCCAAAGTAATGACATTTCATTTATGTTTTATAAAAGGGAGCTAAAAAGTCAGGGAGCAGAATCATTTGATACCGCCTAGTGGCGTATTTTAAAAGATTTAAAAATATGTACATGGATTCGAAGAAAAGTCACACTTAGTAGAGGCAGCGTGTACGCCGGTTGGGAACACGACGAATCAACGAGCAAGATTCGCAATGTGCCTCGCAATGGTCCGGATACATATCCCTGCTGAAATTCGAGAAATGTCTAGTGAATCTCCAACTAGAAGATGCATTGCACCGGTGGCGAAGTAACGTAAACCAAAAAGGAATTGGAGGAGGGGTGGCAATGGCTGATTTCGATTTGTGGCACGGGACAAGTCTGGGAGGAGTCCAACGATGTAAACGATCGTAAGTGGCCGAAACCCATACCGCTCGAAGACCTCGTCTTCGTCTTAATCTTCTAGATGATTTGAACGGTCCTTAAACAATCTAGGACGCCTGTGTTGCTGTTGAAGCAACCTTTGATGATATTGTCGTCTGTGAGCAGCCATGTTTGTTTATGTTTGAGTATGACTCAGAGGATGCTACGAAGCATACTTAAATAATCTGCATTATGTACTCTGTTGGAGTCTGAGTATGAGTTTAATAAAGTTTTATAACCTCAACATTGGAGTACGAGTATGATTTTGGAGTACAGAGTACGAATTGAAGTTTGTACTCAAAAACGTTTTATATCCTCGGGGCCAGGTAACAAATCAAAATAATCGCGAAAGAGAATCTCTTACAGATAAGAACCTAACCCGCTTTTTCAACCAAACACCAGTAGTAAATATTCTATGGAGTTAATTATTCATAGTCCCCTTTTACGACCACATGATATTAAGATTGAAAGACAAATATGACGTAAAAAGTATCGAGAAATTTTTTTTTAGGAAATGTACAGATTTTAATAAACAATATTTTATAGAGTTTAATTTTTGACCTATTGGTATCCGTTGTCGTCGTCCATCGTGCGTTAACAATTTTACATTTTTAACTTCTTCTTAAAAACTTCAAGTCCAATGTTTACCATTTTTGATTTGAGACATCTCTATGGTAAGAGGATTCTTAATAGTGAAATTCATGGCTGTACCACCCACGGGGCACCACATATGGGGCCAAATATGCAAAAAAGGCCAAATTTTAAAAAAAATCTTATCTACTCCCACACGTGAGGAAAAAAACTGGTTGCATGGTTATGATATCCATGAAGCCCTCTACCAAAATTGTGAAATTCTTGGTCTGGGGTGGGGCCTATATGGCCATATAGTTAAAATGTATCGAGTCTTAGAAAATCTTCTCTACTCCCATATGTATATTTGTTAAAAGCCAAATTGCATGATTATGATGAAGCCCTCAACCAAAATTGTGAAATTCATGGTCCCTGGGCCAGGGGTTCAGGCTCTAGGGTGGTGCCAATAAGGCCATTTAGGTAAATGTATTGAATCTTAGAAAATCTTCTTCTCTACTCCCATATATATATTTGTTAAAAACTAAATGCATGAATATAATGTCCATGAAATCCCCAATCAAAATTGTGAAAATCATGGTCCCTGTGGAAGGCTCTAGGGTATGGCCATATAGTTAAATGTATTGAATCTCAGAAAAGCTTCTCTACTTCCATTTATAATTGTAAAAAAACTAAATGCATTATTATGATGTCCATAAAGCCCTCAACCAAAATTGAGAAGTAGTCATGACCCCTGTGTCCGGCTCTAGGGTAAGGCCAATATGGCCATATAGTAAAAATGTTTTAAATCTTAGAAATTCTCTACTCCCACACATGTGGGCAAAAAACTTATTACATGGTTATGATGTCCACTATCTCCTCTACCAAAATTGTGAAAATTATGGCCATTGGTCAGGGATTCAGGACAAGGAGGGGGGGGGGGGGGTTATAGTGTAAATGCATATACTGTTTAAAATCTTCTCTATTCTCACACATCTATATGAAAAACTGACTTCATAATTATGTTATCCAGGAAGTCTTAATTTATTATTATTTTTTTTATTTCATGTCCTCTTCAGTATGGGTTTTGACTCTAGGGCAGGAACAAAATGGATGTATAGGTGTTAATGCATATAATGTATTCTCTTGATAAGTTTATCATCTGCCAGTTCCTATTGTGGCGTGAGTGTTTGGGGTTTTATAGTATTTTAAAAGAAATTCTCAGTTAAAAAATATCACAATTAACTGTAATTTGTGAGTTGTTTGCATAATGATAATATAAACATAAATGTATCATATTTATGTACATCGCAGTGATTGTCATCAAAATAATGCTAGTTCAATGACTACTTAAAACGCGTGAGAGTCTACACGAAAATTTCTTCATCCTGGGTACTTTCAAAGTTCATGGAAATAAATGTTATTAAATGTTACAAAATTCGTCCGTATTCCTTTTTCACGAGTTTGTTGATAACCTGGGTTGGAGCAATTAACGCCTTTTTTTATAATTCGCAGATTATACAGCGTAAATTGCCCAAACCCAGCTTATACTCGTTTAATTTGGGTAGACATTGAGTTCATTTCTTAAATAATTACAAGGCGAATAATTATAAATAATTGTACGACGTTATAACATCAAAGTAAGATGGACGAAGCTTTATTAGTGTATCTTGTACAATCTTTTTCAATAAATTGATCGTTAGATAATATATTATTCTCTTAATAACTGATAATTTCCATACGTTTTATCCTGTAAAACACATTTATAAATTAGGTGTGAATGTATTTCCATATCACTTATATTCCATTTTGTGCCCAGTGACTCTCTGCACTTACATTAGAAAATGCAGGGAACGAAAATAGCTTTCTAATCCACTGTTCTTCAGCCTTTTTTAGACATGGTTACAAAGCACTTGATTGACTCTTCCTCTCCACATGCCCTCCCTCACCATGTTGATAATATGGGGTCCCACCTTGCTAGCAGTGTAATGCAAGCCTGTGTATGACGGGCGGGACAGTTTAGGACCATGCAGATTTCTTGTAGTGCGGTTCCCATTATTCACCCCTGCGAATGTGTTCGGAATGTTTTCTTTATCGTTGCTAAGTATATAATAAATCCAGAGGTGCTCGAATGAAAGTTCACGAGACTTCACCGAGAATTGTTCAGTTCCTGTGAAATTTCGAGCGGAAGTAAATATGTTCGGATAATATTCTCAAAATACGTAAGGACTGGTCTTTTTCATATCATATCCTGCTTTGATTTATGTTAAAACATGAAAATCGTCTAAGATGTATGTTTCATTTCACTACCTAGCGTTTATTTAAATTAAACGATGATATTCAGAACAGAGTTATCGTTCGTGTTCAACCACGTAAAGAGTGGTTACAATATAAACATTGGGTGGCCTAATAAAATCAACGCCATGCTTGATGCTTGTTGTGTGCAATACCATGTTTTTAAAAAAAATAATGAGTGTCTGTTTTGCATAAAAACTTAGTATATCGAGCCATTTTCATGAAACATTCTGCATAAAATAAAATAGTCTGTTTCACTATTGATGCTATTACTAGGTCAGGCGCGGATCGAAAATAAACCCTTAGGGGTGTCTCTTCTAATCATGTTAGTTGTTGCAACAGCAGAAAAAAATCTATTTTCTTCTATTGTCACATTTATTTCTAGAACACATTTTATCCACCAATTAATGAAGATAAAGTTTAAAATCAATAAACCTCTAGGTTTGATATTTGACTACAAGTACCTAGATTCTATGAAAAAGACTACAAACACGAGGCACGATTTTAACTGCGAAACTGAAAGGGTCAAATAATACCACGTGGTCCAAAATTTAAATGACAATAACATTCGCAGGGGTGTTATTGAGTTGTCCACAAGTGCAACCCACAGTCCGATGTTTAGTTTTGCTGTCTTAGCCCCACGGGTCTCTGACTCTGTCTCCTCGTATAGTTCGGTGCTCTCCGAGTGGAGGTTGCAGTATATGCATTTTAGGGTCTCTTTCCAGAGTCAAATTGTAGGTTTGTTTGGCAGTTTGGGCTCTGCAGCTTGTGCATATGGTATGCTGTATAAAACATGTCGCATGTTTTTCCAGCATGAAGCAGTGTATATGTTTCTCTTTCCGCCTCGGTGGTAGGGCTAGTCTGAGGCATGTTGCACTGTGTCTTGGTGCGGAGTGGCATTATGTTCTCTTTCGGCTCTGTATGCTGAATGTTGTCTCTTAAAATACATTCCCCTGTCTTTCTCCATATATTTATACTAAATGCTTATCGGAGATTCGCCCTCTCAGAAGGCTGCACCCAATCATAAGGATATTCTATTTATTATACAAAATTTTTGTAATAGTCACACCCATCTGTCAATTTAACATTTAAAATCATGGAACCATGACTGTGACGACATGCATAAATTAGCTCCTGGGACCATTCTATATAAATGGCAAGTGAACCTACTCCTCCGTAAAAACAAGATGATAAATGCTCTGTGTTGTTGAAATCTGAATGGTTTAACAAGAAATCTTACAAGTAGTAGTACATTCAATACTATATAGAGTATAAATAAATCATGTTACACAATGGATTTTTTTCTATATAGAGTATTAAAACTTAAGAAACACAATATATGTAATGTCATACGATTTTAATAATAATGATGATGTCAGACTCAAAGTCTTGCAGGAGACAATTTGGCTGTTTCTTTAAGCTAAAGTACTTATGACATCAACAGTGATTTAGAGAATTAACTACCTTTTCATAATCAATTTATTAATAAGTTGAAAGATGGTAATATAAACAATAAAATTCTTTTTTGATGATTCATGTGGGTTATGAAGGTAGCAATCATTGCAGGAAAAAATTACATAACCCGCTAACGTTGGTTATGTATTTCTTGTGCAATGTTGCCACCTTCATATCCCGTATGAATCACCAAACAAAGCATTTTATTGTTAAAATATTAAAACTTCACATCGGGTTATCACTAGTAAGCATTGGCTTACAGATTTATTGTTCTTGTAAAGCCGATGTTGTTTTCCATGTGGAGTCTTGTTTCAAAACATTGAATAAGAAATTGGAAAATAATATAAATTATTTATCAATGTATCTTAAAGAAATAGGATGTCATAGCTATACTCTAATACATATACTTACAATTGAATCTGTTTTTAGCTCGTATCCGTACTGATTATATATTGTTGACAGCAGTTTATAGCTGGATCCGGGCAGCAGTCTTTTCTTCAAGTCCTCCTTAAAGGTGCTTGTGATGTGGGGTTCGGTATCCTCGTCGACCAGGCCTGAGAACTAAAACTTTGTCGTCTTTCCTGTTGCGGAGTACCTTGAAGTTATTGCCCTCGTCTCTGGTCCTTCTCGGATGAAGCAGTTCACATTCTGGTATAAGAAATATTTGAAGAAATTATGAAATTGTTGTCTTTGTATCAATTATTTTCAAAAAAAAAATTTAAAAAAATTAAATCTCAGTCTCATTATTTTATTTTCCAATTTTTTTAAAATAAAAATTTAATGTATGGTCATGATGTTAATGAAACCCTCTACCAAAATTTTGAAATTTTGGGACACTGGATAGATTATCTGACATTTCTCCAACTGTAGGTCCCCCCCTTGCCAACATCAAAACATTGATATGGGAGTTAACAATTAGAGTAGTCCTAGATTAGGGTTTAGACCAAAAAAATGAAGCTTAAATAAATTGCAAACTCCGAGCTCCCTGACAAGTGTATTTAAGGGCTATGGTACTCGGGTGTTTGTCAAGGCTTGTTGGCCTATTATTTTGCTTTCTTTATTAATTGTAAAGTAACTGGCTTAAAGGGAAAGGTCAGGTAAAAAAAAATTCTAGTGAAATAGATATACTAAAGTTTGTATTTAACACCCACCATATACCTTATCCCAATATCTCATCTTAAGCCGTAAATCTTGGTTTAATTATCTGGTGAGTGTTAAATCTCCCGCAAGGGCATGGAGGCTGCCATGATAGCATCTCTGTGACGTCAGCATACCACTTCGATAACTTGACCCACACATTGTATAACAAAATTCTGGAAGAATGGCGCAAGAAAATGTATTTGGGATAGAACCATATGCATTTGAACCTGAATATACGGAAGAACTTGAAAATCTTGCTAATGATAATAACCCATCAAGTCCAATTATTCCAATATTAGAGGAATGGTGTTCCTGTGGACAATGCGAGGTGATGTCCACTGTGGAGGAATGCATGTGTTAAAAACAGTGCGATTATACAGTTGGGAATATGGGAGATATAGGTTGCATAACTGACCAATTTTTTTACATCGTGGAAAAAAATTAAGAGATTCTGCCACATGATTTCTCTCAAAACAATCTGGGGTGAAATGATCTTCACAGACAAGCTTTTTAGTATTGAAAACATAAGTTTCAAAACACAACTTTCCATTCTTTAAATTTATTTAGTAATCCATTGTTTGCATCTTTGTTTTGATGCAGCATCTTTGGCAAGGTTTGGTATCACAAAAAAACTTTTTTTGCATTCTCCTTGCTTATTTGTGCAATTAAAGGCTTGACAAGCAGGCATATTTACACACACATAACTGTTAAACTTTCCTAGGCACTGACCACATGGGTGAACTGATAAGAACTCTGAATGGGGTATGCTGACATCACTGGGCATTTGGAAGTTATCGGGATGCTGCGATAAAACCCGAAGATAAGCCACACAATATTTAACTCTAAACAGTGAAGAGCATCAAAATGGCAGCTCCCATGATTTTGTCAAACTTTGATATTTAATCAGTGATTATTGCTTAATTGGGATTATGTTAAGTGAAATATAATTGTTGACATCATTTTTATGGTAAATATAATTATTTCAACTCTTCTTTATTTTTGCCTGACCTTTCCCTTTAATGTTTCACATGTTTGCCATTTAGAAGAGAAATATTGCGGCGTCTAAAGAAGCTATAACATAAAATAGGAGCTCAAATGCCAGAAGGATATGCAAATTGATACCTTTTTACCGTAAATCAAAGTATAGGCTCTTTAAGTGTTAAACTTTTTTAAAAACAAAATGTCATTTTTAATGAAAGATTGCAAAGGCAAAGGAGAATAACTCAAGTTTTAAATTTCTGATAATCAAAAAATCAATAAAATTAAAAGCCATAAACTATATGTAAAGAGAATTCGAAGATTTAAGCTTTTATTTGTTTTTAAATCTCATATATCTTTGTAGAGTTGTGGATCTAAAGGAGATACATATAGTCTTAAAATATTACGACTATAGAGCCCTCTTAATGTTAACCAAAAGTAGTATAGGTGTCTGTGTGGGGGGTAAAAACAATAGAGATACTGTTCTCGAGAACAATGGAAGTCAACCTTGACCTACTTAATGGGGGTATTTCTATTGTTATGTTAATTAAGGGATCGAAGATCAAAGGTAATAATATTCAATGGATCGAAGATCAAAGCAGACAAGGTCATTCATCGAATCATTTCAGAGTCAATCAAGCAATGACAATTGAAAAGGTGTATAAAAATAACCTATGTTCAAACCCCCTCAAAACTTTTGACATCGAAATGTGTATCGAATATCATATTCAATAGATCGAAGATCAAAGCAGACAAGGTCATTCATCGAAGCATTTCAGAGTCAATTAAGCAATGACTATTGAAAAGGTGTATAAAAATAACTATGTTGTTATCATCACCGTTGAATCAAAATTATTATGGGCGTTAGATCCACTCAGATACAATGTTACCTATTCATTGATAGTAGATTCGAATTCAAAACGGTCAGTTAAACAATTTAGAATAAAAGGTATACAATATCACACAAAATTGTTTACGCCGTCTGCACCGGATTCCATATAGTCCCGTGAATCCATTAATGGCTTTTTAAAGAAGGTCCAATATGACCCCCCCCAAAAAAAAAAATAAATTGAAAAAAATACCCAAACAAAACTAACTTAGACACTAAATTATAAGTTGTAATATTAATGGTTTAAAGTACTTGCTTTATGATGACTTGGAGCGCGTGTTTGTGCTAGGGGGAGTTGTCCTTTTCCTCTGCGTCGCTTGTTTGGCCACTAGTTTCATGAGTAGTCATTTCCACCTCTTCGATCTAAAACAATATTCTATCATGTATTCTGTGTTTTATAACCATAAATATTACATGTACCATTTCTACTGATATTGACATAATGTATGATCAAATAAGATATATAACTATCTAACGAATTTTATTAAAAATAACATTTACCTTTAGAGCTCTTCCGCTGATGGTGGGTTGTGGAGAAATCCAGGACCGGGACCCCTCCTCCAGTCTACACTCTTCCTTGGGGCGCGGACGCCTCCGCACTGGGGCCCGGCACTGTACGTTGTAGCGCTTGAGGAGTGCGCACCCCAAAACCATCACCACTACAAGGGTGAGCGCCGCCACTCCCATGTTATAAGCTTCAGTTACTAAAATAATATCAAATAAAACAATGTTTAGAGAGGGAAAATGTTGGGGTTTTTCTGCGATTTAATAAAATGATATTGTAAATGTCTTCTTTTTATTTTTTAATTTAAGAGTTAATTTATTATTTAAATGCTATTTTTGTTTGACATGGCTATTTCTTTAAAAATAAATCGCTATATATTCTGTGTTTTCTAATATTGCCATTTCTCTGAATAATCAACCCCCCCCCCTTTTTTTTTTTACAAGAATATCTCACACATTTACTTACATGGATATGAACTACCGGATCATGCAACTTCACCTCATGCAATGCATATGTAGTAATGATATTGAAAAAAAATAAACAGTTTATAAATCATGCACTGTACGAAAAGAAAACATGCAATCAAACAATATAACGTTTCCTTGTTGTAAAAAGTGTAATCTAAGAAATCGTTGCGAAAATTTTGAAACCAATTTATTTCATGGTATTAATACAGAATAACTTTTTCGTCAGAGATAAATTTCTTTATGAGAATTCCTCCAAGCTGACGTCATCAGACATATGCATTAGGTTTTCTCTAGCTTTCTTTTGATTTCGCTTGATTTTATAAAACCACACGCATGCTGATACAAAAGGAAATAATGTCAACAACCACAAGAAGTAAAGTTTGTCAAATTGTGTACTTTTTTACGGATTGTGTCGCTGCCTCTTTTCCGATGGGTCGTTGTACCTGGCTGGGTGGTATATGTTACGTCCTCTGTCGACTGAGCATGTTCTATGTTTCTATCAGTATTGATGTTGACGGAATGTGATGTATTAAAAATGTTAGTAATTAAAGTAGAAATGATGATAGTCTGCGTGTAATGTGCACTGTATAGCCGGAGAATGGTGGGTCGAGTAGACAGTGTACTGCTGTCTGCGGTGCGTGAATGATGTGATGTAGTGATGTCTGATGTCAAAGTATGCGGGGTACTGATATGGATTGTAAGTGTGGAATCAATGCTGGTAAATGGGGTTAGTTTATGGAACACAATTCAACTCAAGCAGGCTTTTAACCTTTCCAAAATACACATAACATTCAAACCAATCTTCCCACATTTCACATTCTTTCCTTTAAATAAACCTCTATCAGATGACAATCACAAAACTTCTCCACAAAACAAAAAAAACAAAATAAAAATGTTCATGTTTCTTTTAAGTAAGGAGAAGAATTTGCAAATTAAGACAGACCAAAAAATCAAACAATACGACATTTACCTCTCTTAACGATTTCATCATCAAAAACACAAAGTAATATAGAACCCCTACTTACATGTAACACAAACTTTCTCAAACAAGGGACCAGTCAAATAAGATGAATATGAGTTCAATCTTGAACACTGCACAAACAGATCATTGTTTTTAAAAAAATTTAAATTTTAACAAACAAAAATGAAAAAAACATCTCATTAAGCCTTACATACACAAACTAAAACTTCAGTTTATTGATTTACAAAATTTAATCCAACATGAGATCGCAGAAAAAGTAAATCTTTAAATACTAACAAACAAAAAAATATCATCTCATGAAGCCTTACGTACCAAAATAAAAACTTTAGATGTACAAAAAACGATCCAACATGCAATTGCAGTAAAAAAATAAGTTCCGGTGTCAACACCATGGAAGAGCTTGTATATTAAAGATTACAACTTCATATTTTAAATCAACATTCAAAGGAGACCAACATCTCAAAAATTAACCCTGAATAAACACATTAAAATAAAGCTCAAATCAAAACAGAAGAGACTCCTAAATCCATTTAAAGGATAACAGATTTGACATGTTCTCAAAAGCATTTAATTCAAACAAGTGTGAGTAGTCAATAGCAGACCCATAGAAGCAATGTTTACTTGAGAAGTAAATTATCAATGTCCTCTGTAACCACCTCTGTTCATTATCAACTTCCTTACCTGCCTTGTTCCCAGCAAGTAACTCATCATCAGCTTTGTCCTCACCAACTACAGCTACAATCTTATCCACTTCTTCAACGACCATGGCTGCGACATCTTCCTCCCTAAAATTATAAACAAAATAAATACAACTTTAATGCAAAAGTTTTCACGCGTCATATTCTCCCATGGTAAAACCAATGAAAAATCATTAAAACAATTATAATATATATTTTTATCTTAATTTTTCATAAATGATGCTGCTTCTGCTTCAAAACTTTAAAGATGAAAAACTAGGTAATACATGTGAACCACAATCATCAACTAAATATTCCTTTAACAAAAAACAAAAGATTAACCATGCATGTATGAACTCCTGTTAAAAAAAATCCTTAAAGCTGCTTGGACTTGGATTCACTGCAGCAAATCGATGAAATCCACAGATTGTCAGTTCAGATAAGATTTTCAGACTGCATCTTTTTATGAAACTGGTCATAATATTCATCCGATTGAACTCAATGCACGGGCTGGTGAGCTAACACTCACAGTAGCCATCATAAAAACAAAAATTCAGATTTCAAACCCATTACATTAAATATCCCAAACAATTAATAATTTTCATGAGTGCAAAAAATTTAAGTTGTGATGATTTTGTCATAACAGAATGATAAATCTGTTTGTGCTTTACAACAAAACAGATAAATCTGAACAACTGTGTTTATATCATTCCTGTATAAACTGTAATTTCAATTTTGACGTGAGAAAAAGATGATGCACAAGAAACAATGGCTCTGTTTTATAGCTATTGTCGGTTTTTTTTCAACCAAGCTAGAACAACATATATGAAGCTGTTTTCCAAACTTGACAGAAAGGGCCAGGAAGGTTGTTCATAATAAAAATAGCGATTTTAATTTTAGAAATTACTGACATCACTCAAAGATATACGCTATACTGTTAAATTTTTGCATTCAAGTACAGGTTGAACTAAAAATGACCACAAAACTTCAGCTCATGTGTAGATGATAAAATGAAGTTGACACAATACACTCTATCTACAGAAGTAAACCAAGAACGCCCTACTGTGAAGTAAAGCATATATAGCCCAGTAAAAAGACTAATGCACTTGCTAGCAATCCAGAAAATTGGCAAAAAAGGAAAAATCATGAGGCTCACCACTGAATAAACACATTTGTAATATAACATTCTTTCAAAACTACTGTAGAAAACTATATTACGACAATGATTCTCTTATTCCCCATCTATTAAATGAAGTTTTTGCATCATTGACAACAACAACAACAGCAGGCTGCTTCTTCCCATCATGCTCAGCAATTAACAAATGTTATCACTTACACACATAAATGCTCAAGAAATCAGAACCACGATATATTCATAAAACATAAAACAAAATAGAACTTATTCTTACAGAACTGTAACAACACTCCTCCTCTTTCTTCCCTTCACAGGTTTGCTTCTGAAAAAAACTCCACCTGGGAAATGTCCCTCAGCTGCTCTGTTGAGCAGGAAAGCATCTTATCATTAATCAAAATTGATGTGTTTGACCTAAATTAAAAAAACAAAGATATGAGTATAATTCACATATAATTTCAAAACATTTGACAAGAGGCCCAGTGACCACATCGCTCACCTCATTTACAACAGCTATAACTTTGATCAAATCAGCATAACAGAAACAGAATCAATATATCTTGACAATAAGGAACAGATGTCATGATAAATCTTGCATAAAACTTTAAAAATTAGCTCATATCTATCCACACTTTGTTATGGAAAATACCAAGACCATTTTGTACTTTAAGTATTTATGAGGGAAATTCTTTATACCTACGCTGGCACTGTACAGCTTATTGCCAAAAATTTCAGGTTTTTCTTTTGTTTTTCAATATTTATTGATACTTTTGGATAAAACTTAACACTTTAAACTGAACAACTTATATATCCATATGTTACATAATATCATAATTTATAACCCGAAACATTCTGGTTTTTTTTATTTCAGCTTGCCCGGAAATTACCAAATTTGTACCTAGCTCAATTTTACTGTTAATAAATATTTGTGAAAAAGTTCTGAATCGAAAAGACAACTATGATCGTCACGTTAGGGTGTGCAAAGCGGAATTCAAATGTTTGTACTGCGACTACACGTTCAAGTTTTCATCCCATCGCAACGCACATGTCTACATTGAGCACAGAGGTAAATTATTTAAATGTGAAAACTGCAGCGTGGAATATTTTGATGAGAAATAATGTCAACGACACCAGCATACATGCAAGGTCTGCTACTATATAGTTTTGATTTGAATTTTGAAATATATTTACCGCGTCTGCAGGCGCCTGCATCCGTGCCGGTGAATCAAACGGAGTGCTCACCTCCCCACCTTCCTCCGTCTCTGTAAATTATATTCTCCTTCTTACCTATAGAAAATGTATACGTATAAATTCTTTAACATAGTTTATCTCAGTTATTTCTTTGAATGAACATTTGTAACTTAAACAATGTTACTTAGTCAATATTTTACATGTTGTTTTGTTATTTCATTTTAGAGATAAAATGTAATGAATCATACATACCCGTCTTAACAAAGGGGCTCTCGGGTTTGAGTGAATTATAATCGGCCTGGCATCTAACCAAACATTTTTAGTCTAAAATAACATAAAATAAGATTTCTTTAAAAAAAAAATTTGTTAATTGCTGAGCAGGATGGGAAGAAAAGATATTGTAGATATCGCATTTTCATCGTTTTACATTTGTCGAATGGTAATACCCAACATTTTTATGCAAAGTATCTCTAGCTTTGAAAACTCGCGGATTCTTAGTCTTGTAAAATTAGATCATATTTTTTTTTCAAATAATTAGTTTATATATTAAGAAAACCAATAACCTTCTCAAATATGTATTATACACATCAAATAGGTTTGAAACAAAGTTCACAGATCAAATTCAGAGTACCAAAACAGTTTTAGTTTTCTCTCTATCAGTCATTTATCATCTTTATTCTCATATACTCTATGCTTCCACTAGTTTCCTATTAAAAAAGAAAGCAAGTGCCTCATTTAAATCAAACTTATTGACACCAGGATTATATTTTGTCCAAAACAAATAAATGTGAATTAAATAAGAATTTCAGTTTTATTTCATATTGTTTGTAATTGTAATTCAGGTTTAGGTAAAACTCTGAATTGTATCACATTTAGGGGGTTGGGGGTTTGTAGATGAAAAACAAAAGAATAATACCTTGATATAGCACTTCATGTTTCAAGAGAGTATACAAACCCCTAAACAGCGGATTCTCTCATGGTAATGAGGTTTGTCTGACTGCCTCTTCACAATTGTAATTAATATTTAAAATAAAATGTTTAAGCATAAAGACGATTTGTAAAGACACAAACTTGTTAAGTTATTCAATATTTGTAAATATATATATATCTCGGTACTAACCTATCAGAACCAGACACTTTTTCCGAGGATGGGGATGACGCGTCCTGACAAACCCTTTATACGGGAGGTTCCCTTTTTTCAAGTACAATTGAAATACTAAGATTGGTTTGGGCTGGTTAACTAATAGCGGTCTAAGATTAAAAACATTAAATTCACTTTGATTTCTTAAAGTAAAAACATTACGAGGGCAGTCGCCACATATCCTATTAAGGTTAGGCCACTATGTCCCCTCACATCCTATTTTTTCCCTATACCCCAAACATACTTAGATTAGTTAGTGAAGATTACCAAACAGCGCTCTAAGATTACAAAATTCAATTCAATTTACTTTTTCTAAGAACTAGAGCAACGAGGATAATCTTCACATATCCAATATAGATTAAGCACCCCCCCCCCCCGCCCCTCGTCCCCTCACACAACAGTTTTGTACCTAGACCCCTAAATACTTAGATTGGTTGAGGGCAGGTAACCGAAAAGCGCCCTTGGATTAAAAAAAAATTGTTTGATTTCCTTAAGTACAAGAGCTACAAGTATGGTCTTCAGATATCTAATTTAGATTAAGCCCTTAACTCCCCTCACACCACAGTTTTGTCCTTAGACCCCGTGAATACTTACAGTTGTGTTGTAGTGGTTGGTTACTATAAAGCTCTTTAGGATTAATAAAAAATCAATTTACAATTTTCCAAAATAACAAGACATTTTCTCTATCTAATGGATTAAGGTTTGATTTCTGTCCCCATAGTTATTTTTGTATTAGTTCGTCCTCCAATTAAATCAGTCTTCTTTTGCTTTTTTTCGGTTTCCAAAATAGAAGTCACCTGTACACAAGTGAATATTCTATCAAACAGTCAGAAATCATGTGTCCAAAAATATATGTACTAAAATCTGCTTCATAACTCAAGTTTTAATAAATGAAACTAAAAAAAAAAAATTGGGGAATGAGAACTTATAGTTTATACAGCACAGCTTATAATCTTAGGGTTGGCATTAAACAGGGAGATGAGCAGCAATAGCTAATTTTTTGCCTAATGATCAACATTATGGACTATGCTGTTGTCATCTTGTATCAATTATCAATGTATCAATACAAATTGTAAGAAATTGTTTATTGGTTTCGAGAGATTGTAGTTTGAGCCATCAAGTGTCACCAGTATATTTGTTTGTTTGCGGGAGAAAATATAGAAACTATGCATTGTATTTTTTGTTAGCATAGACAATCACAATAGAACCTTTCAATTTCAATATTGATTACAATTTTTTACCTTGATAATGGTTCCTTTTACAGAAACCCGATCTCCTTTCTTCTTAGTATCAACTTCGGAAACTGTTATTGGAAGAGGATCCCTCCACTTTCTGATGACTTCTTGGTTTATCATGGGTCTTCCTGTTTTCAAGAGCTATAGAAATAATAAGTACTTTAAATATGCTTAAAATGTTGGGAACAAGATGTACAGGGGTTACAGCCCTCTGATGATGATACCAATCAGAGGGACCAAGCCCGTCTTGATATAACATGTAATTTGATTGTACCCATAAATGATGGGGTTGAACTCTGAACTAGATAAACTAAAAGCTTGTTTGATAGGACTAAGAAATTAATTAATTGTTTTAACATTTGTAATAAGCATGTACTTTAAAATTGATGTTTGAAATTAAAAATACATGCATGATGAACTTCAAGTTGCTGGGTCTTAAAATTGCGGAGATTTACACTACATTTTCACACAAGTACGTGTTCCTGAAAACCGCGGGAGAAAGACAGTCGACATCACATGAAAACATGTACATATATGATAAACTTAACTTATTCCGTCAAAAAACTTGATTATTTAATTCCTAAGTACAGCTGTAATTGAATATTAAGCCATCGTCCCTTGCATAAAATAATGTTGCAAATGCATACGTCTTTTCTTTATCAGCCACCTGTTGATCAGTGTTGATTCGTCGCGTGGTCAATGTATTTCCGGTGAACCGTTACATGCAGTTACACTCCTTTCTTAAAAGATCGATTGTGTCCGTTTCGATGAAGACGGCTTTTGGTATACACAGCTTAGAATACATTATCAGCATGTGCTCTATATAGAAGTCTAATCTTATAATTGCGATGGCTTCGTTGATAATTTGTCCAATAAAATAAAAAATCACCCTAAATGTGTGTACATCGGTGACTTACTTTTGCCTATAAAATTCTCGATTGAAATCATTTTTGATTATTTTATGCGTATTAAATCTTATTAAAGTTTTTCTTGTATGGAATATAGAAAAAAATCAGATTGCCGGGCCCTTTCTTTAAACAAAACGATGAGTACAGAGAGATTTAAAACAGTATTTGTTTCCATTCAACCCCCCCCCCCCTTCCCTACCCTCTGAAAAAATCGATTTACGGCCGAGTTCACTACAAATCTATAGATATGATAACACAAATTCTACATGCTTGCTATGAATTCGACTTTTCAAGACAATTTTACATCATTTATGTGCTTCTGCTTGATGTTTTAAATAAAAATGTTCATTTTAACCTATCTTCGCTCCGAAATAGTAAACCCACATTCTCTCTCTCTCTCTCTCTCTCTCTCTCTCTCTCTCTCTGAAATATGATTTCAAGACATTTACGGATAGCTTATCACTTGTAACAATTCTCAAAGGACATGAATATCACTAGAAAAAATGAAAATTAATGTAAATGAATAGACATTATGGCATTTATAAGGAATAATTAACTCATAAGAATATTTTTAAAGAAATTGATAATCTTTTTTCATTTAATCAATAAAAATTTAAACACTGCTGTAATGTCATTCCTTTGTTCCAGCAGTCAAAAATTTTACTTGTGACAGTCCGATATATTAGAGAGCTTCTTGATATCAGACCATTATCAATGGTTACAACACTGTTATTCTTTAAAATCAGGCTGTCTCAGGAATCAGCAATGATATTGAATGGCTATATATGCCTCAAACACTTCTGTATGAAAAAATATCACTGTTCTCGGCCCTATAACGGGCCTCGAAACTGTTTTATATTATTTCATACAGAACTGCCTTTCGGCATACTAGTACATCCATTACATAAACACAGTCGCTAAAAGGTTTTATTTTTCACTTGAACAGTTCGTGAACGGTGAGCGCACAGTGATTGCGCTCTAAACGAACGGCGAGTGCACGCTGAGCCGAATTTGGATAGCGCTTATGAACGGTGAACTAAGAGCGAACGCAAAGCGCAAAATGAACGTTGAACGATATATGTACTCTATGTGAACGCAAGATGAACGATTTATTCGGAGTGCCCCGGGCGGTATTGTTACATTGTGTTTCGTTGGTAATCAGGAAATAATAACAATAAAAAATTCATGTTTGTATTGTTATAAGCCTAAATATAATATTATCTGACTAAATAATAAGTGAACACTGAACGAACGCAGTGAGCGCAAGGCGAAATCTTTGTGAACGCACGGTGGGCGATTTGTGCACGATGAGCGGGAACGGAGTGGAGCGGTGAGCCCACGGGAAACTGGAAAAATAAAACATTTCAAAGAACTGAACCCTGGCATCTAACTGCTGTAAAGCGCCAGGATTGGGTGAAAATATCGAAGCCTTGAAACAAGTAAAATAATCATGTAGAATAATGTACACAGACTGTTACAGTAACGCATCAAAATTCGAGATTACATATATCTCTATTAAATTCAATTACCGTATCTCTGACATATTTATATATTTATTTTTAATAATTTGTGATAACATTGGTAGAATTCAATGATTAATCCTCAGTTATACATTGTGCATCATCAGCATTACTTCATGCAGTTTCAAATTGCAGAAAAAAGAACTTTTAAGACACTGACATATATAAATGTACCGCCGTTATATTGACCTTCAGCACTGGTCCCTGTAATATGTTTTAAACTATATTGTAAATAAGCTTTTCATGCTATTTTCATCAATAAATTTATTTTCATAAATTAATTATAATGTCTACATGATAATTTTTTAAATGTTTTTTTGTTTATTTTATTAGATTCAAGTCATACGTAGTTTTATCATTTCATGACGTTACTTAACAAAAATGACGTCTGTTCTACATTTTTCATCAAAACAATGCCATATTGTAAACTCCGTTTATAAAAAAGTATGATAGATATCGAAAAAAGAAAAAGAGTTATGAAAAGCTAAGATCCTACCCCATATTTTACCAAAATATGGTAATTTTTATTGATAGGGCATTTTTTGATGCTTCGTGGCTCTAGCTCTTTACAAATTTCAACACACCCTATGATTAGGCATGCCATATCGTGGGATATATTGTTGTACCAATTGAACTTCTTGGTAAATGACGACTATGTTTATTATTAGCCTCAATTTTTGTCAAGGAATTCTTCACAACTAGTCATTGCAGATGTTATTTGAACACATTTGTTAAGTCAAGCCACGACATATGGTGGGATCTATGTTTGTTCTAATTGATCCCCTACTTCCCGTCAAATGACGACTTTTTTTGTTCATTTTTAGCCTTAAAAGGCATAAGATCCTGTTCGTGACTTATAATTTTACTGTCAAACTGGTGACTTTTCTTTTACTCGGAACGATTACTTCTTGTTGGGTTTTGTTCAATTCATCATCACTCTTACACGTGGATGTAACTGTTGGATTCGCTGTTCTTTTGTATGTTTTCCTCTACCTTTTTACGCTGCCTTCTTCTTTTCCTGTAAGCTTTTTGGTATCTGACTGGTGTCATCCCATGACAGAAAGAGAGAGAGAGAGAGACGGAGATAGAGATTTATTTTAAAGAATTTTACTTTGTAATACTGAGCCGTATTTGCCAATAATTCAAAACTAATCATTTTTGTTATTATCTGTTAAATATAATTTCATAGTAAATTTCAATCAAACTAATTTTTATTTTAAAATCTGTTATATGCCTATGTTGCTGGAAAAAGTTTGACTTCTACGCGCATGTGATACAAATTTAGCCAATCAAAAATCGAGAGAATTCTGAGCCCGCCAAACAGTGCTGGAAAACAAGCGAAGTCGACCTATCGGAATTTAGTGAAGACAATGAATCCTCATTATTCTCTTGGTCTAATGAATCATCCGACTCAAATATAGACGAGATTGTCAGGAAAAAATCCATCGGCAAGACCATTCAGAGAGCGTCAAAAAGAAAGAAAATGACACCTCAACGCCAGGCAGTGAAAGCGCTCTCGAGTAGCACTAACAAGATGGCGAAAAAATTGTTATTTGCGTGTACATCAACATCAGAGAGTGTTCAACGTGACCTACCACAGCTAGATGACTCCACTGAGGCTAGTATGTCCCCCACCTCTGTCACGGGCTCATCAACCTCGGGACTACCAACAATCACGGCAACGCTGATTTGGAGAATTTTATCCACTGCCCCCGCAACGTCAGTCCATAGCCCCACAACGTCAGTCCTTAGCCTGTCAACTTCAGTAGCTCTTGGCTACTCAACTTCAGTTTTTTGCAGCACTTCGGGGATATGTTCGCCAGTCAGTAGCAACAGTGGTTTGGTGAGTATCGATAAACACGTGCTCTTGGCAATTTGATAGATAATTACTTCCCCTTATTAAAATGATTATTTCCCTTGCAAGTTTTACAGTCAACTCGTACCCGAAATTACTCGTATCCAAACCCATCTGTAATCAAATAGTCGAGTGAAAAATGAGTTCAAACTTCAATTATATTATTATCAGGTCCAGAAACTGTCCAGTACAATCAATAGATTTAGCTATGTAGCTTGAATAACCTTTATAGCTTTATTAACTTACCAAAAGTAGGTTTATTTAGCTACATGTAATTTAAAATTAGGCCTATGCTTTTCTCTTATATTCATGAGCAATTGTTCAAAAAGTTGCATTTGGATGCAGCAGTAATTTTCAACTGTCAACTGATCTGAAAACAATTCATGAAAAGATCACTATTAAAAATAATAGTCTTTCAGTGCAATTACATTTGTCAGAGTTCTTAAGTTTTAAGGGTATGTATAACTGTTTATGTGAACACATAAACAGCTATACACAGCTTTAAAACTTAAGGACTTACTACCAAACACCAACATCTTTTAAAAATGAAAAAACAAAGAAGTTCGAACAGTTCTAGTTAATATGATTGGTAATAATTCAGCATATCGTGAAGTAATCATACTTATACATGTTATACACTTAATCATACAATATAAATGCATGTTTTGCTTAAAACCTCTCAAAAGCAGCCATATTATAACTGTTTTTGCTCTGGGTTGCTTTTCTTAAACTACACAGTACAAATATAGGTTGACATGCAATTTCTTGCAATTATCTGTCTGTTTGACATAAAAAGCAAAATTCCATAGATAGCTAAATAAACCTACTTCAGGTAGGTAAATCGAGCTATGTAGCTAAATCTATAGTGATTGTACTGTATGAACCTGATAGAACTATTATTATATATAATTAATTATTGATCAATAATTTATTCAGTTCAGTTCTTTATTAACTTTAAGCTATACTGGCGTGCGACCAGTTCTCGCCGAGTACCATTTCTCGCCAGTACATTGTGACGTCGTTTTATCAACACATAAAATTATAGACGAAAAATGACTTCAATGTACTGGCGAGAAAAGGTACCCGGCGAGAACTGGTCACACGCCAGTACAGCTTATCAGTACAATAAATATAAACAATTGACTTACAAAAAGACCTGCAGCTGTTATTTTTTCCACAATTCAAACATACCCAGATAGCATAAAAAAAATTTAACATGATGCAACCACTTTTTTTGCATTATGTATTTCGACACAGTCATATAGTGCATGTATTATAGCAATGTTGAATAATACAATTATTATGGTACAGTATTTTCTTCCAGAACTTAACTGTGTTGAACATTATTTGGTACAGCAGAGGACAGCGACCTAATTCAGAATATTATTTAAACTGCTACTGCTACATTACAAGTTAACCTTTTAACTCCCAAGATATGTTTACAAAAATCAAGATGAATTATTTTTTCAATATTAGGTGCTTTTAGTGAACCCCAAACCTAAGAAGCATAGTTAATGAAACTGCCAACAAAGCAATCAAACAATGATAGAAAAGTATTATGATTTAAAAAAAACATGTTTCTAATTTTTTCAATACAAATAATGCCTTCCTACCTTGCTCAGCAAGTTGTTTCTCGGCTTTAAAAAAATTATTATTGTAGTAAAAAAAATGCCAAGATAAGCAAACTGATCTACAATTTCAAGTGGTTTACCATAGATATACAATTATTTTCACTTTCTTTTTTACCCTTCCACCTTTTCTAAAAAACAACAACCTTTGGCTTATCAACATTAATGTGTAATTTCCAAGTGCTACAATAATATGTTAATTCATCTAAAAGAGATTGAAGACCAGCAATTGTCTCCGAAAAAAATCACCGTTATAGCATACATAAGAAGGAAAAGATTCAGTGATGAAATTTCAAATGGTACACATTCAGAATTTAAAAGATTGAATTCAAAACCATTAACATACAAATTAAATAAAATGGGTGAAAGTACTTCACCTTGCATTAAACCAAGATTGTTGTTGAGGTATTCAATGTATAATTTAGGGATGTTGAAAAATTTTGAATCATTTTAAACTAGTTAAATATGTATTGCTAGATAACAATAAAAGTGAAATGAACCATATTCACATTACTGACAACATGTAAGATTCCGGTCATTTTGCACCTTAATTTTTATAAAGAGTTATCTCCCCTTGTTAAAAAGAAGAACATTTTAATTTCGTCAAAATATCTGCGGTAAATGTTTCATTTTATTTCATATTTTAAAAAAGAGAAAGTTTATGCATGTATTAACCAAGAGAGTTTTACAAATTTCAAATTACTTATTACAATATCGTATTAAAACATACGTTGCCCATAGACTCAAATGCAAAATTCAAGGTGTAATTAGTTGGACCGTAATCAATATTTTGAAAATTCATTTGGTGGAGTATTTTTATTTGATAACATCTTCAAAATGATATCATTTTTAAGAATATCGGACCATTCATATATTAGGTACAAAATGTGGTCGTTATATATCGAATACCTTAAATATTTGTGTGTAGATCTATTAAAGATCTAATGTAAATTATATTGTGTGGTATGTTAATATGTTTCAGATGTGAACAGTCTGTCAAATATTTCAGGGATAAAAAGGAATACACGACAGTGTTACCGAGGCTTGGAATGACATCAATTAATGGTTCATTGTGGATGACTCCATATAACAGTTGTAATGGCCGAGCTATCACCACCCCCACACCGATGTAAAACAGCACGATCTAGAAGGCATAGTTCATTTCATTTAACGACTACATGTGGCATTTCCGTTGGCACAGGATTTTAAAATGGCGACGTTCCAAAAGTAGATTCCTTTCAAAGATTTGAAACAAGAAACGAAAATTAATCAAAGTACTGAAAGTACTGTTAGACGGTGGCGCCGTTTGAAAGTGGCATATTACATGTATGTAAATTATTGTTGTCGAAAATCCACAGCCAGCGTTTCATACATGTACTAGCACAACTGGTCGTGAGTTACTTACATGGATAATTCTATGGAAATCGTATTGTGTTCACAATCCACACTTTACAAATGTTGTGTCTCTTTATCGTCATCTTTTGGGGGAAATCCATGGATTTATCACAGTAGCCTTTGTAGTATAGAAGTGTGTATATATATGTTTGTATCTATATGTTTGTATCTATATCAGTTGATATTAAAACTCCGTTTTCGGTAATACATGTACTACACAAATGTATTTTGATTGCCCCAGAATGACTCATTAAATATGTGGGTTGCCACCACATATTGAATGAATAAATCAAACCCAAAGCGATTTCATCACAGTACGCCAACTATTTGATTGTATAAAGAAGGGGAATTTTGTTTTTTTTCCCTTTTGACTTTGGGTTGACCCTGCAAAGGGGAACACCTTTTGAAAAGTGTGGATTTGACTTTTCTGCTTAAAAGATATTGTATATTTCTCAAAGTAACCAGAACAAATAAAGCTTTAGTATGATAAAATACTTATCAGGTTTTTACTAACTATTTGGGCATACATGTAGTATGTTTATTGTTCCTCTCGACAGCATTTTCCCTCAGTTTCTTCACGGGGAAAAAGTTGCATCATCACACTTGCTTGTGGACCATCACATTTGCTTTTGTCCTCATAGTCAGTTATACATTTAGGTGTACAGAAAACGGAATGGTTTGCAAAAACCTGTTTGATAAAACTGGTATTACTTTTGGAATGCACGTCATCATGAAACAGAAGAGTCAATCAATATTTTATCTTCGACTGCAGTGGATTATTTCCATTTGCTCACAACGAAAGTGAATAGAAATTTGAGAGAAAAAATATCATACAATATTCAGTCGCGGCAGTTTCATTAATCAACGTATTAATGTACATTTTTCTAATTGTATTTAGCTATAGATTTATTCGAATCATTTGAATGAATTTGGGAAAGTCACATGTATATTTTATCGCTTCTCAGTACACTTTAACACGCATAATTTACTTGCAACATTAAACTTTTCTAGCAAACTTACAAAAAATATAGATTGATTATTCAAAATTAGTTTTTAAAAACACCAAACAAACAAAATACAAGTTAAACGCATGTTTTTTCTGACCGTACAGCTGTGTATATAAATTTCAATTTATTCTTTGCATGTACTATAGTCTATACAATTGATCTACGGTCCGCAAATCCCGGCAATATTTCCGGAAAGCTATAGTTCTGTAGCTCAGCAGAGTACTACAGTCATCTATGAAGCACCTTTTTTACCTTCATGTTTCATTATTTATCGCAAATATAGCATGGATGTATACGCTACGGTCGATGTAACATTTCGTTATTTCAATTGCGAGTGGCAACAAACTGGCGCATTTGTATAGGCCCGCCTATTTGTAAATGGAAACAAATGTCGAAGAAGGCTCATAATAGAGTTGTACTCGCGAGTTAAAAATTATTTGAGAACAAAAGGGGTGATATTTGCGTACATGTGTAAATAATGTTATCTGTTTGCGAAAATAATCCCCAAAACCAAAGAAAAGGATTTAGCAGAGACGGGTGCATATGGATTAAAGTCACAGACTGTACTTCGCTCATCAAATTGCGTTATTTCAGTTAAGTGTGAAAAATTCGTCAGAAACTGTTAAGTGAACAAAATTATTATATCTTACATTACCGTTCACAATGTACTATAAATGTATATGATCTATAGCATGAGTTGACCCGATTGTTTTTTCTCACAAAAAAAGCTAGCGTTTGCTGCAAATAAGAGATACACGAGCTGATACGCCGTGAAATCCATAAGACGTTTTACAGCATGTCTTTAATCCCTTATTTGCTTACAAAAAATCTGAACTGAAAATCTTTGAAACATCGTATAATGTTTGTTTATACATGTACATGTAAAATGGCGACTTGATTTGCACGTGAATTTTACAATCCGAGGTCGATCGATTAGCGTGTTTGAGAGAAAGTCAGCAGCAAGTAAAGCGTCAACATCAGTAAATATTGTCTGATGAATATTGAGGTGCCTGTAATAATATTAATGTTCCTACAGACTGAGTGGGTTACAAAATTAGGTAAATCACAGGATAGTCCAAAATTAAACACATTTGTATCGTAAATTTCAAGTTTTTTGTTTGTTAAATGAACACTTGTAAAAGAAAGTGTGCAATTGATCGGTTGAAGTTCAATAAAATGTAATTAATCTAATATTCATTATCAGTATCTGTTGTGAATTCTTAAGAATAAGCTACAAAAAAAATAAGTATTCTTCCTCAACTAAAATTAATGCGTTGAAAATGAATGAATTTATCGATGAAGCATACTTGCTGAAATATGAAATGGCAAACTTTTTTAAATTGTGTGTGTTTCTGACAATTGTTTACATCATAAAAAAAAACAAGAAGCGATTATTGTGAGATGTCTTAGCCAATTATCGCAGTGATATAGTTTATGCAAAAATTGGAATATAAAAAATTCATTTTCTCGACAATATGTCAACCAGACGCTACAAAAATGTAAACTTGATCTGTTGTTTGACATTTTGAAGCTGTTCAGCAAATTTCATATTATTCCTCAAACGCATAAAGAAAAAAGTGTGGAAAACTGAAGTGGGACAGACAGACGGACGGACAGACAGACGGACAGACGGACTGACGGACGCAGAGGAAAGCTATAGCCCCCTCCGGTGAAAACTAATAAATCTTTCGATCGAAATTCTTACGCGTGAGACAAAATGTTCTTGAATTAACAAGTCGAACTGTATTTAATGTATGTTTGCATCTCTTAAAGTAAATGAATTGAAATAAAACTGAGTAAAATGTTATATAAATAGTAAACCAAAGCTTCAAGTTTTTATAAGAACTACTTATGCTAGCGGAATGCGTGCGCACGTGGAAGCATTGGCCGGATGCCTCATATGAACACAATAGTGATCGGCCGAAGCCGATCACAATAATAGATAGTCGAACAAAAAATCCGGACAAAAACTGTTGAAAGTATTTTTACTAAACTTTGCAAATGAACAAACTTAATTTTGCTAGTTAAGATTAAAAATACAAGTACTCGCATATTGTAATGCAACAAATTGAATGCGCCATTACTAATTTCAGAAAAAAATAAAGAGGCAGGCTGATCTAAAAAAAAAATACATGCTTAGCAAATGATTTATATTATTCATAAAACTTTAAAAAATTATCCTTTACATGTATTCAAATGAATAACAACTATACATAAAACATTTTTCTTATTTCATTATTGCTTACTCTTATTTAAATAGGATAATGTTCAAAATGATAGTACAAAACAATTTTTTTTAATAAATGCAATAAAAGCATTCTTTTTAATCATAGAATTAATTGAAGAACCAGACGAACCAAATGACACTGTTGATGAGAATGATGACAAATTCTTGGACAGAGATGAGAGTGAAAGGCAGGAAGAAGAAGTGTTCATCCCAAACCTGTTGGAAGATGAAGAGGAAGAAATTCCAGTCAGTAAGTAATATGAATCCATGGTGAGAAATATTTGGCCAAAAAAGTTTTTTTTATTAATACAGTAGTTGTTTTTCAAGACTGGTACAAATTTGGAAGAATTTGAAAAAAGAAAATATTTCTGTCTGTCCGTCTGTCACTCTTCCGTCCAGAAATTTTCTGTTTTTTTCTAATAATTTTTTTTTACGGTTGCCCAATCAAGTTCAAATTTGGTATGGTAGTTCAGTAGGCAGAAATACATATTTTGATGCTAAGTTTGGTTCTCTATGTCTTCTGGTTTGGAGCTGGGGTGGTGGGGTAGATTCCTTAACTATGCATAAGAATGAATTTGCAAAGAGAGATAACTGCTGAGAATGTTACCATTGTATATTTGAAAGGCTGTGCAATATTTGTCCTTTGGTATTAATTAACCTTCAACAGGAAGAAAATCCTAAGCTTTTTCTTTATCTGTCACATTAAGATTAATTACTGCACTGCCTGTGTCTGCAAATGAACTTTGATTTGAAGTTAGGTCAATTTTGAATGATGTGTAGTATTGTGTATATTCTTTGAAATATGGATTTAAAATATAATATTCATACTTTATTTTGGTTAAAATACCGTACACGATGATTAATGATAATTTCATCGAATTCTAAAATCAAGAAATATACCGGTATTAAGATATCCTCTTTCACTATTTTATTTTTTAATTATTTATTTAATTTTTTTCTGCTATAATGCTGTTAATTTTAACAGGTAATCAGGTAATAATCCCATTTTGTCATTTCTGGAAAAAAAAATCTTATTGTAAATTTAGAAGAAAAGAATGAGAGAGCAGAACAATTAATCCCCTGGGATTAATTATCTTGCCTGCTACAGAAAATATAGAGGCTTATCTCTATCGGTCATATGAAGATTAATGAACACCTTTGTCTGCAACTGATGTTTGTTTTGAAGTTGAGGTGAACCCTGGGTGATACAATGTATTTGCATTCACTGAAGGATTGCATTTTATAAAACACCTGTTTAATTTTTTTTTTAATAAACATTTAATTTAGTTTTTTTAATAAGACATGAGGTTATCCCTGTTTTATGCAGATACAATATTACTATTTAGGGTTTTTGGACATTTAGGAATTATCTTGAAATTTTAAAAATACAGTTGTTTCTTATAATTTTCATTTTTTTACCACCTTTTATATATTGCAGTTCTTTACATCTTATGCCGGGCATTTATTTTTCATCATTGTTAATATAAAGAGGATGGAATTCAAAGTTTTTTTCACTTCTCTATATTATTGTCACAGCGGGGCCCTTCCTGACTGGTCAGTTTTCTAGTTTGTTTTATTTGTTTCCAAAAATTAAGGTCATTGTATATTCATTTTTCAAGGGTTGTATTAGACTTTTTGTAAAAACGAAAGAAGTCTATCTAGACTTTAATTGACAAAAATAACTAAAAGTAATAAATCAATATTAGCATTGAAATTTACCTGTGTAATTCAATATACATGTACAGTGGACTTTATTTTATCAATATGTTTATAATGTAATTAAGTATGTATATACCTTGATTTTACTGGGGGAAAACAACTGAATTTTGGCTCTTTTTTCCTTCTTTTCCTCTTGTTCGTGGGTTTTCTTCGAGCACGACGCTTGGCTATCTGAGATTGTTGTTGACCCTGTTAAATCTGACTGACTAGATGGAACGAACAGTTGTTTCACTTTTCTCGGCGTTGGCGAATGGATAATGTTGTGTTTTTTGGACTTTGGTGTCCACATTCTAGGCTGATGCAAAGAAAAGTCCCCTTGGTATTTCTGCCTTAAAGTCCGAAATAAATTCCAACCTAACTGCTTTTAAAGATTCAAGTTTCGTTTTGATGTCGTGCTTAAGTTTCGACAGTTTGTTCAGTTTATTCCAACACTCACCGCAAACATAGTTGCTCCCATCGTCGTCTGTGTGTGGAACACAATCGATTATCTCTAGCAGCTGATCTTAAACCCCGAACGTCTCACCAAAAATTGTTCTTCTTTGTTTTTTAGGCAAAACACCGTGACAAAGTCGACAACACGGATTGTCACTTGGCGCCGCCATTGCTCTTACCGAACATATTTGTATGGCGCAATTTGATTGAATGCCTTGGAAAGTCAAAGCGCGATGATTTGAAAGCTTAACAATTCGGCTAAATCTGACAAGGGGGAGATGAGAAAAACGAATCGGGCACTTGGTAAGCGAAGATTTCAATACCATGTGTGTGACTGTTCTCGAATCGAATGTCTAGAACACCTTCACGGCAAACTGGTCAAAGGTGAAGACGGGGTGTCCTTGACACAGCCCCTATACCAACCTCTGCCACGCCAAATGCATCTACATTGCAATCACAAGCAACATCTATGCGTATGGCCAGTGCATGAGTCATTAATAACGCTATGCCAATTAAACAGTGAAAACAATTGAATATCATTTTCCGCGCTTGATTGCAATTCTTACACAATGCGTGGTTTAAAAATTCCGAATTTCGAGCCCGATTTTATTGTGTTAAATTTAAAACATTTATGTTTCTTATTTTTGCTTCCAATTGACTTTTACAAATTAGACCACAAATTATTCGATAGACTTTCATTATTAATATGCACAGACATACATGTAGTTTTAAATTAACAATATTTTAGCTTTAATAATTATTAAAGATTCACAGGTACTACTAGTTTAAATTGGAAATAGGTGCACTAAAAATTCTCTTCGATGAAAGAAATAGTGATAATTTATCATAATTACAAACTTTTTAAAAACGGAAAATCATCGAGATCAAGTTGTAGGAATTTTGCGGCGTAAATCTCTCTTTGACTGGCAAAAATTTTAAATCATAGTTTAACATACCTGTTATTGCTTAGTGTGTGAGCGGTAGATCGAGTTTACTTGAAAAAAAAACTCTTGATTTTTTTAATTTGATTCTTTGTTCACAACGATAGCGTCTTCGATGGTCAAACTGACAAGGCTGCGCGGGCTGTAAATTGCATAACACCCAAGTACAGCAGTGCTAACAGAAGCGATGTAGGTCAGCACTTAGTATTTCTGACCAGTTAATGTAAACAGCTTTAAAGAACTGCTGGGTGAATAATTAAAAACATTAGCAAGTATTTTGTTTGTTTGCTTTAAAAACATTAACTCTTCTTGGTGTTTTGGTTTTAGAAACAGATTAAACATACCCTTTCGTCTTATTCATTTACATGTTCCAAAACAAAGAAAATATGACAATTGCTTCTAATTTTAAAAAATCCAATCATTAATTTAAAAATTGCATTGATGTGTTTTAATAATTTAAAAAATCGACAATAATAGTAATGCAATCTACATCGTCTTCTTATAGTGGTCCAGATGAAGATACGGTTATTGTGGAAAAAAGTGTAAGAAAATTATATTTCGGCTAGCATATCTTAATACTTGTATATGTGGTTTTGAGCTAATAAACTAAACTAAACTTAACATGGACAGAAGTGGGTACCATGAAAGAAAAGGTTGTCTTTGTTTTTTATCAACTGTTTTCAGCATGAACATGAGGAAGCAATACGAAGTTATACTATCAACATTTTGTCTACTCCTGCAGATTTCATACATGTCACATCAGGATCTGTTGTCTCCAAATCTACAACACTTCAAAACGTTTGTTTTTTGTTGTGGTTTTTATTAGGGGGGGGGGGGGCACCTCTAAAAAAATAAGAAAATGGTTCCTTTTACTATAAATGCATGAAAAAAAAAATTACCAGCAATGTTATTGTTTTAAAGTGGACTTGAGGAAACTGGCTGAGCTGAACCATAATGAACCCAGCACCATCCACCTATGTCATCAACTTGAATCCAAAAAAAAATTTATTAGGAGATCCCCTAGATTGATGGAGAAACATGTAAGTCTTAATTCAATAAATAAATCTATTAATTTCTATAAGTTTAAAAAGACGCCTTACATTGAAAACTTGTACACACAATATGTACTCAAATTTAAGGCTTCAAGACTGGACACTTTGAATCGAAGAAATGCCATTCAAACATTGGTACCAATTCATTCAACTCCAGAAAAAGCAAGACACCACCTCGATTTTGTAATTGTGAGCAATCCACAATCTTCAGCTACATTCCAACACCAGCTAAGCAACCCTTATGAAAGCTTTACAGAAATGAATACTGGTATACCGATACAGTCAATGTCCAATATAAAAACAGCCGATATCAGAAATGCTCAGAAGAAATTCAAATTTCTAAGCGAAAGATCAGAAGCAGTTATACGATCGAAATTAAACATTGTGATTCTGGGGAAATCAAAATTCAGTTTGCAATGAAAATATTATGATCTGCAACATTTTTATACCTTACATTGTCATATGCTTTGACCAAATAGTTCAATATAAATGTATTGAGAAGATTGGGGTTTTTTTGGGTTGAAAGTTAGCAAGATATGATAAATCTTGATTGTCATAGTTTCCTTTTATTTTCAATACTTAAGGATGTTGTGATTGAGGATCAGTTAGGGTTGAATGACTTATTTTTACATCATTTTGTATTTACGTATCATTAATATATGATAAAACACAGAATATTAGGCATTCTATTTTGGTTTAAGGGAGGGTTTGTATTGTAAAATGTTTATTTGTTAAGAACATTTAATGTAGAAGATGTTTAAATACAAATAACATGTAATTGATTTTTTTCTGTTTTTGTGTGGTGGACATATATTTATATAGATATGTGACTATGTTGATCTTTTCCTGTCATCAGCCAAGAGAGCAATAATTTGTATTCAAATACATGTACTTCAAGCTTTTTTATCAAAAGGGTTGCATGTTCATTTCAAAGTCAACTAGTAAACTAATTGTTCATGGAACAATTGGGAGGTCTTTACACCATTCATTTACCCTCTTGTTTTGCTGGAAATCTGTAAATTTAAAAAAAAACCAAATGGTTCCGCATAGCGGTATCTATCCGGGAACCCTTAGATTCGTAGCCAAGATTGTTGCCACTACGCTATGTCGCATATACTGGATAGAAGGTAAAACTTGTTGAGTTGTGTAGTCAATTTGGATGATGATAGAAAAAACAAATCTTCTGTCCATCTGCAGTTTATACGCAATGTTGGGAAACCTTTAGAAAAGATAGGCGCATAGCGAATGGTGGAGAACACAGTATTTGTTCATCAGTTTATTAATAAAAACCAGTGCCGCTTGTAAACAATGTGGCCGGATAGCGTTAGCTAAGAAATGAACAGGCCAGGTCAAACTCTGGTCGCGAGCGGCTCTTTGAAGGTTTTGAAATGTCACTTTTGGTTAACTGAGGCGCATTCTCCTTAATTCAAATTGAAATCGTGGTCTGGGAAGGAAGAGTTATCCTTCGTGGATCTTGAACAGGTTGCTGATACATGTACATATGCCAACGCCGATTTTCAGTGGAATTTGCGGGAATAGGGTAGACAGAAAAGAAAATGGAAATTTAATTCGTATAAAATCGGGAAATGAATACTTGTGGGTTTTAATGCTCGTGTGTTCATCAAAAGCTATCCCAGTTGTAGATTAAAGCGAAAACAAGACACACACATGCAGCACAAGCTTTTTTTTACATTCGACAGACAGGACATGGTAAAAAATTTTCATGCAAGAATTAGAGTTGTCGGCCTTTAGCCGTAAAAATTTCTTGTTTGACATTTTTAAATCTGTTTTCAAGTTGAACTGACAGGAAATATAGGTTTCGAAGTACGTTTCTTTCATCTTTCGATTTGGTTGGTCTTAGGAATCGGGAGTAGGATTTTTTTCTGCACTGAAGGCCTCAGAACGACATTGTGGACTCAAAAGCCGTAAACTTGATATCTTCGTTAAAAATTCGTCTTTGGGTCTGATCTTTGGAACAAAGCTTCAGAAAAGTGTAAGAATGAAGTAAGGCATCTTTAATTCGCTAAAAAAAGAAAGAAAAAGAATGTTCAACTAGAGCAAAGCTCGTTGCAAAGCAACGAATGGGCCTTCCGTTAATGCCGGAAGTAAAGCTGGGGGTCCTGTAAGAAGCAGAGCTCTTAAACCAATAACACAGTAACTAAAATAAAAAGATGAAAAAATCGAATTATTCATGGTTCGACTTAACAAAATCCGAATGATTTTAAGTACGAATTAACAAAAACCTTTCTGATTTCAAGAACGACTTAATAAAAAAATTCGGAATGTGTTCAAGTACGACTTAACAATTATTTTTGGTACGAGATAATTTTACTTTGAACATTACGCTATTTTTTAAACCAAAGACGCGGAAACAAAATTTCCGGAAAAATCAATTTTTAAACCCCGATATCTCTATGATGCATCGTCCGATCTAAAAACGGATTTCAGTTTTAAATTAAGCTTAATAAAAGCCCCTTTGTTGCTTTATGATTATTATCAAATTATTGGTCAAAAAAGAGTTATTATAAAAACACTTAGTAGCCCTTCTGGTCCCTAATTTGAGGGGTCAGCCCCTTTTTCTTGTTATCAAATAAAAGGTACCGCTAATATAAACAAATTTTGTTCTACAAGTGTTCACGAATTGTAAACCTTTCTCGAAATATCTTAACAACTGTGTTTTAGGGGCTGACCCTTTAACCCTAACCGGGGCCACTAACAACAAAATGTTTGGTATCATATTGTTAAGAACATTATTTTTAACAACTTCTGTTATACATTGCTTTGGAAGCATGGGGGTACATCTACATACATTCATCTACAATCCCTGAAAATTTCAAGCTTCTCTCTTGATTAGTTTTGGAGGAGATGCGTGGACAAAATGACCCTTAAAAATTTACAAAATCGTCAATATCTGAAACCGGAAGTGACGTCATCATTTGAAAATTTAATAATATGTAGCACCGATCATGCTTTATCAGTCCTGAAAATTTTGTGCATATCGGTTGTATAGTTTTTGAGAAATTGCGCTTAAAAAAGTCAGAAAAAGACAAAAAAGAATAACTAGAGCAAAGCTCGTTGCAAAGCAACGAGTGGGTCTTCCGGTAATGTCGAAAGTAAAGCTAGAAGTTCCTGTAAGAAGCAGGGTTCTTAAATAAAAAAACATAAAAAAACTAAGACCAAAAAAATCGAATTATTCTTGGTACGAGTTAAAAAAATCCGAATGATGCCAAGTACGAATTAACAAACCTTATCGATTTCAAGAACGACTTAGCAAATACAAATCCGAATCTGTAAAAGTACGATTTAACAATTATCGAATAATTTTAGGTACGAGTTAATTTAACTCTGAACATTAAACTATTTTCTTAACCAAGAATGTTGAATCAAAATTTCTGGAAAAATCAAATTTTAAACCCCTATATCTCTGTATTGCATCGTCCGATTTTAGAACGGATTTCAGTTTTGAATTATGAATAATAAGCTCGTATTTTCTGCTTTATGATTAATAACTAATTATCGCTTAAAAATAAGTTATTATGAAAAGACTTTGTAGCCCTTTTGGCTCTTTATTTGAGGGGCTGTCCCCTTTTTCTTGATATCAAATGAAAGGTCTCGAAAAACAAACATATTTTTTTCAACAAGTATTTACGAATTGCTAACCGTTCTAGAGATATCCGAACAACTCTGTTTTAGGGGCCCACCCTTTAACTCTTTACTGGGGCCACCAACAAAATTTTTTTAGATTTCATATCATTAATAACATTATTTTGAGCAACTTTTGTTCTACAATACTTTTCAAAATATTTCTCTTTTTCTAGATATTAATGATCAAAGTTTTTTACTTTTGGCCCCTTGAAACCCCTAATTACGTAACATATGACTTAGGTATGGTACTGTATAGATAAACAGCTGTACAATAAACATTTTTGCTTCTATAATTGATAATAATAATATATTTTTCAGTAAAGAGTTATTTTAAAAAGACTTTAGAGCCCTCTTGGCCCCTAATTTGAGGGGCCAACCCTTATTTCTTGATATCAAATAAAAGGTCTTGTAAATATAAACACATTTTGTTCAACAAGTGTTCGGAAATTGTTGACCGTTCTAAAGATATCTGAACAAATGTGTTTTAGGGGCCGACCCTTAAAATCCTTACTGGGGCCACCAACAAAAATTATTTAGGTAGCATATTGTTAAAAACATTATTCTAAGCATTTTTAGTTCTACAATGCTTATCAAAATATTTCTCTTTTTCTAGATATTAAAGATCAAAATTTTGGACTTCTGGCCCCTTGAAACCCATAATTACGTAACATATGACTTAGGTATGGTACTTTGTAGATAAACAGATGTACAATGAACACTTGTGGTTCTATGATCGATTACAAATTATTTTTCAGTAAAGAGTTATTGCAAAAATACTTTTGAGCCCTTTTGGCCCCTAATTTGAGGGCCCAGCCCCTTTTTCTTGAAATCAAACAAAAGTCCTAGTTAATCTTAACAACTTTTGCATTACATGTCTTAACAAAATATTTACACATTAAAAGCTAGGGCCGAAAATGTGCGAAAATTCCGTTAAAAAAAATTGGTGCCAATTTTTGACCTCGGGCGAGCTTCGCCGCCTTGCACATTTTTCAAAATATCAAATAAATAGGATCATCTACAGACATTCATCTACTATCCCTGAAATTTTCACGTTTCTATCGCAATTAGTTTTTTAGAAGTTATGTGGACAAAATGGTCCTTAAAAATTCACTTAATCCTCAAAATCTCGAACCGGAAGTGACGTCATTAGCCAGAAATTTTATAATAATAAGAACTTTTGATGCTCCACATGTCCTGTAAATTTCATGCAAATCAGTCAAGTGGTTCACGAGAAATAGCGTTCAAAAAAAGTCAGAAAAAAAATAAAAAATAAAATAATAATAAGGAAAAGAAACAATAGAATAACAAGAGGGTCTTCCGTCGGAAACGGAAGACCCTAATAAAGAAAAAGAAACCGTAGAATAACAAGAGGGTCTTCCGTTGGAAACGGAAGACCCTAATTACGCGTAAACTGGAAGTGGGCAAAAGGATAGAGGAAATATGCCTCTTGGATAAGATTATTCAAAGGTTTGGGCGCTTACCGTAGTTCAGGGTCAAAAGGTCAAGGTCACGAGGTCAAGGTCACTCATTCAGCGGATACGACTGCTTCGTAAGTAATCCCAGGAGTCTCTCAGACAAGACAGCGTTCCCCATTTCTGAATGACCTTGACCTGTTCGGCATGCGGAAAGGTAGACAAGGTCATCGCAGGTGGTTCCGTGTCCTTTCGATCAGTATGACACTTTTTTTAACAAGTTTAACACTACCACGAATTTTAAGTTTAATTTCTTGTTATACATCTTTTCATTGTTTTTTTTTTATATAAAATATTCATCAAAGAACTAAGATGTAATCAAACTGTAAATTGCAAATTGCCCCATTTGAAATTAGTGATGAAAATATTTATAATGACTTTTGTTTTAAGATTTGAAAAAAAATCAGGAAATGGGCTTTTTCGTTCAGTCATTAAATGGGCAAAAAATAAGTACGCACACTAAATTTATAGAATCTGTAAGTTTATGTTAGTACATGTGTACTTAACTTGAATGTTAATTCAATTTTTTTTATATTTACAGCTGCTATAGCTCGATATTTTGAGTCTTTGGCTCAAAAGGAGCACACAGGAAAAACGGGAAAAATTTAGCAGCACAAGGCAAAAATGCTCCACTACAGCAGGAGAATGAGTGTACATATTATGATGTATAAGCATGAATTGATATTCCATAGGATTTTGTTTATTCAACAATGTTCACATTCAAAGATATTGCTCAGTTTATGCACTTATATATGATGATTTTTTCATTTTTTAATGCTTATAGAAATTGCAATGGAGAATGGCAATGGTCGAGAAAACGACGGGATGGGACGAAGCAAAAAAACGACGCATCTCAAATGCTTTAGAGCTAAGTTATATGTCCTCGGAGGAGGAAAATAATTCTGATGATGAAACATTTCTTAAGACCAAACCATTGATTTGGAGGTCTGAAGAATATACCAAAATATTAGAGGAACTGGACACAAAATATTAAAGGACAATGTCCAACAGATCAAAACGACAGATGGAGGTCCGAAGAATATACCAAAATATTAGAGGAACTGGACTCAAAATATGAAAGGTCAATGCCCAACAAATCAAAACGACAGATGTTGAAGAGAGTTAAGGGGGATACGCCATCAACGAGACCAAAACCACTCCTGAAAAAGGAGCATAAATGGGTTTTTGCTCAATAAAGCTGACCACCACTCATAAAAGGCATTATCTGCCATATTATTCTTTCATTACCAATATTCCTTCAATCCCTACTTAAGCCTCAGACCTCTTAACAGTTCAAATTATTTCACTACAAAACTTTCACCTGTGTGGAAGTACATCTTACATTGCCGCCATATTGGGTTGCAATGAAATTATCAATTTTTTACACTTTTTTGAATTTCCAAGCAAGAAAACGTAGAACACATGAATTGAGTCTACGCGCAAGAAAATAGTGCAGAATGTTTTCATGCATATCAGTAAATATATATTATAAAAACACGCATTAAATCTTATTTAAGTCCTCTGTGTATAAACTAAATTCTCTTTAGAAAATAAACAAATAGTTTATTGATCAAAATATTCCTGCTCGGGTTCAAATGTGGAATGAGTCACGTAACTGAATGCACAACGCCGTTGAAGTTTCAGTTGGTGTTCGAGCTCATTAATCAATAGAAGAGGTTGAAGGCTGAATCAAATGTAATGTTCCCAAACGCAATGTACCATTTTAAAAAAGTTGTTAATTTTATTTTGACAATCTTTCACCTGATTACTTCAGAACTTCATGCGCAAGCCGAAGTTAAAATTAGGACGGATTATACACAGATGTCTTACATAAAATAGGTGTTTCATTGGCTTCCAGTCTACTTGCGGTATGAATGATGTTCGTCTCTAAAGGAATTTTTTTTGCATAGAAAATAAAAACAAGTCTGAATTTTCCTTCTCGTTCATTGACTCTTTAATTAATTAAACTGAATTAAAAGGACTATGTGCGGTTTTATGCATTTTTTGCCCCCAAAATCAAAGTTTTAGAAAGAGCTTTAAAAATTAGGTGAAAGATATTTTAAACCATATTGGAAATAAAGGTGTAAAAGGTTATCACCACAGTGACGTCATAATGTAAAAATGACCTCATGAAGATTGCATTATTTTGATAAATTGATGTTTTGTAGCAAAATATGGGTGTTTTCCGATGGTTTTTCGACTCGGAAACATCGAGCGCAGGCTTGCTCAAGTACAATTTTTTAGTATAATGTGTATATCTATCTGACGAAAAATATATGTCAAAATCGCACTTGAGCAGACCTGCGCTCTATACTTCCGAATGCAAAATATAGAGCAAAAATGAGAATATTTTCATTTGTTTGCAAATTTGCGAGAAATAGGTCATTTAGGTGACGTCATAGATAAACAGGAAATGAGCAATGATGACTATAATCAAGATTAAAGTTATAGGCATCCTCTATACAATGATTTGTGAAGATTTTATTTTTATACGATACTATTAAAAAAATTGGTTAAAATCGGGGGCAGATATTTGACCAAACCGTACATAGTCATTTGAACAATGCATTGTAAGCAAACTCTATATAGATTATACATTTTGGGTGACCAATAGATCAAATCTTATCGATTAAAGAACCAAGTTAAATGTTAATGTTCATGTTGTCCTGCTTAGTTGGAATCAGGCTTGGGGTGAATTACATTGTAAAGTAATGCATTACATTATCATTTCTTCATGAATTAGGGCATTAAATTACCATTACTTAATTTTCTTGAAGTAATGCATTACATTACCATTACATGAGTAAAGTAATGAATTACCATTACCATTACTCTGTGAAAAGTAAATAAGTTTTAAAAAAGTAATTCAAAAGCTAAATAAAGAGTAAAACTTTTTGTAGATGTTTTATAAATAAAACATGCTTAAACATATTTAAAGGTTCATGTTCACTATCAGGTTCAAATTTAATGACTAATACATGATTGCTGTTGCACTTGTAGTTCTCAAAGTAAGGTTGGTCCCGTAACATTTACACGCTAATGGCGGAGATGCCAATCTCTGTTTTTTATGTCTCTGATTTTCGGAGTATGATTTTTAATGAACGGAACGGTTTTATCGTAATTCGTGGAGGTGATGCGCGAGTTTACACAAAAAAGTAGTAACAGGCGAACGGATTTATTTTTATCTATAAATTTTGCATGAATCGCTGCAGGAAAATCGTGTCAGATTAGTCGGTCTAAAAAATCAAAATGACGGCCGTGACAAACCTTTTTCTTGTTAGAGTACTTGGAATATTATTGTAAAAAGAAATATTTCTATCGTAAGGTGCCTGTGTTTGTTATCGGTATACAAATATTAACTTTGTTTATTAATTCAGCAGTTTGAGAGTTTTCGGGGTTTTCATAAACCTTGTAAAACGGATACCGTCCGACTTGTGAATTTTCTCTTGGATCACAAAATTGAATAAATCTAATGATTTAAATTATCTACCTTGATATGGTTGTTTTTATTTTCCCGGTTAGTAGTTATTTTTTAAAAATTTTCCTTGGGGCCTTATTTTACATAAAATACCGTTGTGTCAATTTTATACAATTATGAAGGCCTGGATTGGGTAAAATTTAGACAAAGTATCGGACAATTGCAAAAAAGCCAATTTAACATACTAGATTGAAACAACTAGTTCAAACTCATAATTTTTGGAAGCATATTCGAGAAAATCCAGGACACTTTCAAGACCCCGTCTTTCAGTACTCTCAGTACTTTGATTTTAACCTGTGTTAACTGCTGATGTTTTTTTTAGCATTATGTAAAGACTTAAATATTTATAGGGCTATCTTTACACTTTCAATAATAAATCATTGAGCATGTGATAGAAATCTTGAGTAGGTAAAATTTAAGAAACAGGAAAAACATGCTCTAAAACAATAAATTATTAAATAATCAAAATCACCTTTACTTACTTAGAATGGAAAAATAAATGCAGACAAGTTCATTAATTTAAACTTTGGTAGTTTAATGAAACAACATCTAGTATAGCCAGAATTATTTTGGATGTATGCCTTCCTGCACAAAATTAACATTGCATTTAAACTCAAATGCATATAAAAATAACTTGCATAATTATAATGGCATTCGAAAACATCCGTTCTTTGCTTTGCTGCATCCAGGTAACAGTTATCACATACATGTACATGTATACAGTATATACAGGAAAGCACTTCATGTATCTTAATTTGCTGTATACATATTTTATTTGCTTTATTGTATTTTGTTATGAATTGTTAATGTTACATTATAAACCAGCATTAAGATGACACTAATCAAAGTAAAAGAGTCTGATTTTCTGTAATTTTTTGGTTGTTCATATTTAATAAACAATGCTGATCTCTGATGAACACTGTTGCCTTAATGACCAACCACTTGGCCAAGAGGAATGAACAAGAGAAGAATATACAATGTTACCTCTGTGGAATGGAGATATAATATGTTTATTATTAATTGGTATGGATCAAATCTTCAAATGAAATTACGTATATATATATATATATATATATATATATATATATATATATATATATATATATATATATATATAATTCCAGAAAAGTTTAAACTCCTAATTGAAATCACAAACATGATAAAAAACAATACGAAAAGGTGAACAAGTGGAAATTACACGGTACCATAAATTCCACGTAAACTTGGTGTTTAAAGATATAAATTGTCAGGTATAAGTGAAATAAAATAATGAATTTTACGTGAAATTTCATAACAAATATTAAAACGTGCTGTATAAAGAAATTATGTGTCATGAAAAGTTGAAATATAATAAGTGGATTATACGTGCAATTCCACATAAAATCAGAAATTTTATGTATAAAATGATTAATCGTCATTTAAAATTGATGTAAAATTATGGTTTATAATGAAACTCCGCATAAATAATAAACTTGGTAAGTTTTATGTGATATATAATTGAGATTTAATTAAGTATAAATCTCATTAAATTTTGGAGTTTACAACAAATTTTACACCTAGGTAAACTCCAATTAAATTTCACGTATAAGTTTGTATTAAATTCGTATTATATGTTTAAATCTGACGTTTAATTGGGTTATAACTGGGACTTAATTCTGAATTAAACACAAGTGGACAATTATTTTTTTAAAGGAATTGGCATTTTAAGCATTACAATTTATAAGTATGTCATGCACAGAAAATTCAATTTTCATTTATACCACAATTTCTTTTTTAAGGGGAATGTCATTTCGCAAATCATTCAAGATATTGTCTGAGTTGTTATGTATTTTTCCAACACCAGATACTGTGCATCTTGCTATGACAGCAACAGCGACACCAACAGCTATCAAAGAACTTGTAGATGACCTACATTTCACAGACATTTCTACCATCACTGTAAATCCAGACCGTCCTAATATTAAACTTGAGGTACCCAATGTGATTATCCTTTGTAAGGAAAATTGAAAATATAGACTGTTGTTATTTGAACATTCTGTTTTTAAATTTGTCATCAGTACCAATATTCTAAATGCAATGGTATACTGTATGCAGGGTTGTTTTCTCCCAATGTAATTTTTGTTTTAATTCAAACAGATACAGACACGCCTTCCAAATATCAGAAAACATGAAAAACTGGATGAATTTCTGCACCCCCTAGCCCAGGAGTTCCGCGACTTGCTTTCTTGTTTTCCTTAACTATAGTTTATATTAATCAATTAAAAGCTTGTGCAAAAAAACAGACGGCATCCTAACATCCAGACATGTCTTAAACTTACTAGAACCCGACATTCTTAATGAAACGTTTGGTCAACTGCTTATATGTCATAGCTAGTTAAGAGTGTTTCGGCGGTATAAATAGCACATGCCATTTCAGAATTGTAGTAAGCCCGCCTCGTCAGGAGTTCACCGCGTTATTTGCGATTGTGACAAGTCAGGTATAAAAATGCCGTATGAAAGCCCTGGTGTCCTTTCTTGTTTTTAAGCATTTTTTAATATTTTTATTATTCGTGCCATAAGATTATTTTAATGAATAAGTAAGGTAAAACCAACGGAAAATATGCAAAATTACATAGACTTAAATATAAAATCCTAACTTTGAACCATGATTTGTAGTGAAATTTTGGAATTGTATTGGTTTGAGACCTTCATTCAAAAGGGAGAAAAAATGATATTATGTACGGGTTAACAAATTTGCAGACCTTCGCAAAATGTTAATTTATACCTTAGAACATTGTTCAGGTTTATCAAAATGAATCAAACACATACGACCTAGAATCATGTAAGTAATTTGACATTTTAAACACTATGAGCTAAAAATTGATAATTTTTCATCATAGTGGAAAAAAAACCAAGCGACCTAATTAGGATAGAATTAACAATTTGTGGATGTTTAACTACTTTTCGAACTTTTCTGGCAACGTTTTTATTTCCGAATTATTTTTAGGTATTATGAATTTATTGTGTATGTGTTGTTTTCTCTATTGTTTATGATGTATATTGATCAGTAAGTTTTAAAAAAGTATCCCTGAATGCTTATATAATGTTAGAAGGTTTCATTTAAGGTGGAGTAATCCTTCTAGCGCCTCTCACAGGTGAATGAAACGTGACACCTGTATTCTGATTATTATCTATAAACGTATTTGAATTCGTTATTTATTCATAAAATCATTTTTTAAAGTCTCGAAATCACTTGGTGGGCATGTTTGTTTAACAATGAATCCCAAGGTGTTATTTATAAGGGCGTTCACAATTCGTAGCAACATAATTCATCTTTCTTTATAAATAGAAAAAACGCATTTTGTACAAAAAATATCTAAGGGTTGAACTTCCGATATACTTACGTTGGGATAACTGTCTTACGGGAAAGTTTGTTTTGTACATCAAAAAGCGAGTATGCTAAAATCATATTGACAAACGATTAATAGTACGATTTCCTAGTAGAGAAGTTTTGATGATGTATAACATAAATGCAATTTATTAAAAACCACTAATTTTTCATCGTCATTAGTTCTGAATTAAATTTTTCAACACATAAGCACAATTAAGGTGAAAACCCCCCAGAAAATACTATGGTTTTTTTTTATATTTTAAAAACACCGTTTGGAGACAATAATGACAAAGAAGTAGTTGATTTCCTTTTTGTCCCTCATTCATTTATCTGGAGTGTTGTATCCAGCAGTACAGCGATTTGTTCCCCTTGTCTGCTTTCTACATTCATCCCGTCGCGTTTCTGCGTGTCGGGTTTGCTAGACTGGTGGAAATCCATTCTTCTGGTGGTCTACATTGAAATATCTGAAGTTTTTCTGGCTTTTTTTTTAACAATTTTGATATTTTTTGTGCAAGAAAAACGGAAGAACCAGCGCTGCTACGATAACTGTAAATTCGCCGCCTCGAACTGGAAGCGGCATTCTAGATTCATATATATATATATATATATATATATATATGTATATAATGTGATAAACACACACATAAAACAACAGTGTTGTTTACCTATTTCTCGCGAGATGTCTAAAATGCACCAACTTATATCATATGTCATCAGTTCCGTAAAATGTATTCAACATTCTGTTTGAATAAATGTTTCTGTTTGAATGGGATGAAGGAAACCATAAAAGCGATATTAGTGAGCAGTAAAGTCCTCGTTCTATTAATTAGTTGTGAATGAAACATTTTATTCAACTTGTAAATATTTAAAATCGATCGGAGAATGTTGCCTCCAGTTTGAGGCGACGAATTTCCAGTTCTATAATGGCGCCTGTTCTGGCGTTTTCCTGGCATCATTAATGTAAATTTATTTGCAAACCCATCAATTATGACAAGAAAAGTTTTAAGAATTTTTTAAAAATATTGTTTAAAAACATACAATTTGAAACAATTTTTTACTAAACATAATTACATATTAATGTCAGTGAACACAAATAATCTTTGAGCACACTCAAGGTATATTTTTTCACAATTTAATATTTAAGTCGTTTGACTTGGAAATTGAACTTGGCAAAAATCCATTTGATTCTGGTTTCTTAGGAATTCTTGCAAAACTCAATCTCTTTTATTCGTCACAAACCTTTTTTCGACTTCAGGCACCAGTTTCCTGAGAGATTCCGAGGGTCGAACTGACATTTACAACGGTTAGTAGTTTTTTTTAGCGCTATACCTTTATTAGTTACGTAGTCGGTTCAATCGTTCTTTTTCTTTGTTTCATCCCGAGTTTGCAATACCCTCCTAATTTTTTGATAAAAAAATATCAATAACGATTTTTCCATATGTAAAAATATGTATTATTTAAAATACCTATTTTTTCAAAGTTACAAAAAGATATTAATCAAAGGAACGACCACAAAGGCGTCGAGCTGACATTTTCTTTTATATATTTTCTTTTAAATATAGAATGATATCAATAATTTTAATTTCTTTACTAATAGTCGTATATCAAATAATATTAGAATAAAAAAGTAAATGAATTATGTTTTGTATTGCTTTAAAAACAAAAATGAATATAGTTTCTTATAAAATAAGTAGTGATGGGTTTTTAATACAATAAATCTTCATGGTTACAAAAATCGAAGAAATTTCAAAGATCTAAAATAAATTGTCTTTCTGCTTAAACAGTCTTTAAACAATTTTCACAGGTTCATAATTAAAATACATTAACAGTGTGTTATAATAATAAATCATACTTTTATTTATTTCAATTCACTCAAGACATTATTGAAGAAATTACATAGAATATCGTTTATGAAAAAAATATGGGATCTAGAATATCCGAAGACGCTAATGGAAAAAATCCCCCCGTCTTTTACTAATAATTTAAAAAATTCAATTGCTGTTTGTTTAAGTAAAAAAAAAGTTTGGTTTTTTTTTTTTATAAAATGAAGTTGTAAATATTTGATACAATTATTTTTTGCGGAAACAAATAAATCAATCATCATATTTGATGGGAAAAAAAATCAGAAGTACCCAAGGGCGTCATCGGAAATATCGGACACAGTGATAAACGGTGTTTGTACACATTGTCTTTTGTACATTTTCGTCCAAGAGATAGTTATATCGAAAAAATGATTTTTTTCCTAAACGCAAACTTAAATGTTACTTTCTTGAATATATTGAAAACTTTTTTTTTCCAATGTGCTTGGAAATATGAGTCATCACCCCAAAGCAGAATTTTTTTTTAATTAATCAATCTATTGCTCAGTCTCCAGATTTCTGGAACTATAGATACCAGTTTTTTTTCTTTCAAGCAATTCAATTGCAATATACACAACTAACAATGCAAACACTTTTAAAAATATTTATTAATTTTAAAACATGTCCATTTTCTCCTCCTGTCTGGGGGGAAGGGGACCTCTGTTAATCTGAAATTAAATCAAACAAAATATTGCTAAATTCATAGGGAAAAAATACGTTTTATTTCTTTGCTTTTTTTTTCATTTATGTCTTTGAAATATTTGTTTGTTTATTTAAGTTTAGAAATTTATTCAAACAAAACACTGTTAAAGTCATGACAAAAAAAAATACATTTTTTTTTGAAGTTATATTTAATTTTTTGGTTTGTTAATTTTATCTAAGAAATTTAATCAAAGACAATACTGTTAAATTCATGACAAAAAAAATATTTTCATTTAATTGTTTTTTAATTACATTCAAAATATTCATTTGTTAATTTTATTTCAGTGCATTCATTTTATTTTCAATCATCAACATAGACTTACTTTTCCAATTATTTCTCGGGCTACTCGGGCTCCTCTTCCTCCATCGCCGCGGTGGAGGAGCTGGCCGAAGCCATGCTTGCGTTTCCCTCAAGCGATCTGAAATTTATTGTACAGTGTCATCCCTATGTAAAAAAAATTAATATAAACCAAATAAAAAAATAAAAATAAATAAATATAGAATTAATAAATAAATGAAAGAAAAAAAGAATAAAAATAGACTATCTAATGAAATAATGAATAGTTATTTGTTAACAAATAACTGTATTTAATAGTTCTTAATTTACATACACGTAAAAATTTATCATTAATTTTCTCTTTCTTTTTTTTTTTTTAAATGAAATCGTTATTATATAAAATAATAACTCACAGTAGTTGTCTCTCGAGACTAAAATAAAATGATTAAAAGAATGTGTAAAGAAAATGTGCAAAATTGGTTAGATAATGTTATACATAAAAGCATAAATAAATAACGTAAACATCCAAAACCATGACAATTTAAAAATGACATAAATATCATACAGTTAGTATTTGATATAACAGATATTCTATGGTGATTAAAACAGACATACATACCTATTTTCCAGAAGACAGTAACTCTCCGTGGTTGAACTACGGGAAAAAGTTTTTTTTACATATATAACCATTCAAACATTTATAAAAAAACATAACTCGGTGACAAAAATGTTTTAATTTAATAAAAAAGAATCATACTAACGTTGGACGAATCGGCGCATTGGGGGGTAATCTAAATGAACATGAGAATTTAGGGTCACATTATATTTACTGCATACCACAATGTATAAATAACGAATTTATTATTTAAAAGGATAAAATCAAAATTAATTTACTGACCCAATCGGCACCGACGGAGTGGAGGGACTAAAGTTAAGAATATATGAAAAAATTAATATATACGTATATTTCTAAGATAATTTACAAGAAATTGTGTTTCATTAAATATAAAATGTACTAACAGGTTTCCCCTCCTCTTTTTTGACATCGGCGTGCTATATATGTACGGACAGAATATGAAAAGCTATTAATTTTGAGTTAATTTTGGGAAAAAAATACTAACCCTGACAAACATCCCGGTGAGGAGCTGTACGTCCTCTTTCTGGATGCTACTGGAGTACTTTACATATGGGGGAAAAATGATGATCAATTTTATTTTTTTAAGTGTAAATCATAAAGAATAAAAATTTGGTTAAAGTAAACAGAACGGAGATTAAAATCATATACACTGGAGAGTACGTTTTATTTCTAAAAACAACACAAACGACACTTACGAAGAAAGAAGTGGAGTGGCACATGCTCCATACTAAAACCAAAAAAAAAAACAAAATGAAAAGACTAATTTACAACTTCGTTCTACATTCTATTACAAAAGATATTTTCACACAAAGTTGCTTCATATTTCAAGTTATCCTTAAATTTACTTTTTTTACTTTACAGTTGTGAAGTTCTCATTGTAATGTGTGTTTAAAAAAAATTGACTCACTTGTAGCTAACTTTTTAAGTAAAATCGTGTTATTTTTTTTTCTATTATCAATTACTCACGGACATGGCAGGTCGTTTAAGTCGCTAATCGCTTGCGCGAGATTTCTCATTACTTGACGCACTTCCCCGCAAGTACAGCGACTTAAAATTATATTTAAGAGAAATAAATAATTTTATCGCTATTTTTCTTGTGCAGAATTTACTAGTTGTATTTCTGAAATAAAAAAAAAAAAATGAAACAAAAATCATAGGTAAAAAAAAAAACTTACATTGCCATGTTTGAATCCTTGTGAATATATTCCAAAGACAATTTTATTGCGCGTTTTCTTCGGTTTTAATACAGCTTTGAAATTTCTCGTGCTCATTATAATTTTAAAGAAATTTAGAAAAATATTATAAATCAAATTTCGAGGCAATTTGGGTTTAGGAAAAAAAGATGGAGGGGTCCATTATGCTTTCTTATCTTTTCTGAAACTCATCCGTTCATTTTTTTATGTTACTTTGATTTTTTATTCTTTTGTTCATTTTTTTTTTGGTAATTATATTTGGTACTCCTGCTGTCAAATTTCGTCGGAATTTGATAAATATTATCACTATCTTAAAACTTCATCGTGAGAAAGGGATGAAGGAGATCGGTAGGTACTTTTCTCCTTAGAAATTGTCTAAATGACTTTTTGAAAAATAACATGTTTGCAAACTTAAAACCGTCAAACACGGCCACTAGGTTAATCACGAGTTCGAACGCGTGACATTAATTCCCTTACGCACCCTCCTAACTGGTTTGGCCTACAATTATTAAAAGGGAATTTCAAATCAAATCAATTGTCGTTAAAATTAAAACAATTCATAAAACTTAAAATTATCGAAAAAGCGACTTTTTGTGTAATCAGTATCCTCGTCAGGTACAGAATGACCAAATAAGCAAATTTTGATAGACACAAATGTATACACAATACAGTGATTGTCTGTATACAGAATCCAAAAAAAATGGTTATCATCACTTTTTATTTGTTCGGGATCACCCTAACCCGCACTGTTAACGGGTGTTAATGACTGATCAAAATATCACGTGAAAGGGTAAACTTTAATTTCATGATTAAAAGTTCAGAATTAGTGCATTTCAGTTATTCAATAACACTGCTACATAAAAGATAAGATTTTATTACCTCCTTAAAATGCATTTTGTGATTCTTTTCTCTGTCTGTATACTATTTGGAGGGGCATCGGGATGTGATATGTGTAAAATTGATTTTGGCAATTTTGCAACGTGCACTGGTGAGGAGGTTTGTCCCTTTTATGCATCATACGTAGAGGTAGAATGTTTCATTCGAAATATAACCACCTTAGTTCCGATCGTACAATTAAGACTTAGGGGTAAATTGTGGATCTATTGTACAGTATGTACATTTATGCAAAGAGACCCAGATCAAAGACACAGTCATGCTGGACTCGACAGAGAAAAACCACAGGTGCAGAGGTAATTATTTTTTTATTTCCTTAAACGGGTCTCTGCGCTCACACTTCTAAGGTTAGACCGATCATAAGAAAACACCGATCGTGAGAAAACTCCGCCCCTGTTACTTTTATCAAATGAATAAGCACAATTAATTGCCGATTGCATCACATTTCGCAATGGCTTGCCGTTTCGTTAATGGAAGGCCTTTGTGCCCTGGTAATTATTTTTTTTTACTCCAAAAAAAGGATAGCGGAAAAATCTATTTTTAATGTTATTAGCTAATGTAAAAAGTTTTTTTTTCCTCCCGATAGACGACGCAACAACCGCAACAATGCCGCCAATGTGTAAGTATGTGCATGATTGAAGATGTTGATTTTGTTTTATTTTTTATTTGTTGAATAATTTCTCGGGTGCAGATACACTTTGGTATTGCTTTTTGCTTTTTGATATTCAAATTTTAGCAGACACTTCCTCTGTTCAACCCTCCTTAAATCAAATATGTCCCAGACCAGTCGACCGTACAACACACAATTTCAACACGTACATACTCTCAAACTGTCACAGCGACCCCATTTACCAACATTGATTCCACACTTACAATCCATATCAGTACCCCGCATACTTTGACATCAGACATCACTACATCACATCATACGGGCACCGCAGACAGCAGTACACTGTCTACTCGACCCACCATTCTCTGGCCGCACAGTGTATAGTACACGCAATCATTTCTACTTTAATTACTATCATTTTTAATACATCACTTTTAATACATCACATTCTATCAACATCAATACTGATAGAAACATAGAATAAACTCCGACGACAGAGGAGGTCACGGCACAGGGACATCGGCAACGACTTACCGGGACAGTGACAGCGACACAATCCGTGAAAAAGTACACAATCTGACTTACGTTCCTTCTTGTGATTGGCATTATTATCCCCTCGCGCAACTTGCTATAGCGTCGCTGCTGTGCATGTGTGCGCTTCATTTCTGTGAAACCAACATATTCTTATATTAAAAAATATTGAATATAATTTTACTTTCCTTTTTTCCCCCTTTTTTTTTTTTATTTTCTTGCTTCCTACAGTTAATTATCACAAACTTGACTAGTTAAGCATATGAAAAAACTAACCGTAGGCTGTCCAGAAAAGTCTTTCATCATCAAGTACATTAGGTGGGAAAAAACCTGTTCACCTACTGTATTTGATTAATGCTTTTCCCCCAGTGCACACGTTTCATTGTATTAGAGACATCTTTTCGAAAAATTTGGTGGGCGTTAAAACGACCGTTGAAATATTTCAGCTTCAAAGAAGCTACTGTTCTTTTTTCTTGTCTTCTTCTTCCTTCTTCTCCTTTACTTCTTCTTTCTCTTCTTCTTTTTGGTCTTGTATATTTTGTAAGTACTGTTCGTACTTATAATCAAACATATATACCAGTCTGCCATCAATGTCCCTTAACTCCCAGAAGGATAGGGGTCCATTGCTATTTCCCAAACCCAGTCTTCATGCTCAGGGATTGGTAAAGCAGTATCCAGCCCGTTTACCGCAGCCGAAGGAGTTGAATCGTTTGGTGTTAAGGCATTTTGAAAAATGATAAGAAATTGTAACTACTTTCTAAAATATACCCTAAACTTTTTTAATATACACCCTTTTTAATGTTCAAGTGCGCATGCTACATCACCGCATTTTTTCATGTAATTTTATTTATTAAAATATATCTCTCTGTGCACAGGTAAGTATACCTTATTTTCACTGTTTGCTCAAAATAGGTCATCTATATCGACCTATTATTTCTAAATAAAATTCACGTCTTGCTAAATATCATCTATTTTACGTTATCGATACTACAGCGCATGCTCTCAAACCATAGAATCATCTTATGGTTTCGTCATAACCTAAAACCTCCTACTTTTTTTAACGCATGCTCACTAAATCTGTATATTCAACCTCCCTTTCTAAAAGCAACCAATGAGAACACGACCTCTATAAATTTACTGTTCTAAAAAGTCCCCCTCTATAGGGCCTCAATAGTAACCACGTCACCACCTCTATATTCAATCCTCCAATGAAAACACGACCTCTATATTGCTACCTTTTCTAAAAATAGTGATGAAAAATCAACTCTATAATACAACCTCTCTAAAACAGCCAATCAGAAACGACCTCTATAAATGCAATTACGTCATCACCTATACCTCCACCTCTATATCAGTAGTAATAGTATGCTGATACTAGCACACTTTAGATCCACCCATTCCACTCTCTAAGTCTACCAAATATGTAAATATAGCAGAAGGCTTGGAGACTATCCCTACCCACTGTCACTCTTAAGATCCACCCATTCCACTCTATAAGTCTACCAAATATGTAAATATAGCAGAAGGCTTGGAGACTATCCCTGCCCACTGTCACTTTAGATCCACCCATTCCACTCTATAATTCTACCAAATGTAGCTATTGTAATTTGTGTTATCATATATATATATAGATTTGTAATGAACTCGGCCGTAAATCTATTTTTTCAGAGGGTAGGGATGGGGGAGGGGGGTTGAATGGAAACAAATACTGTTTTAAATCTCTCTGTACTCATCGTTGTTTTTTTTTTTTAAAGAAAGGGCCCGGCAATCTGAATTTTTTCTATATGCCATACAAGAAAAACTTTAATTAGATTTAATACGCATAAAAAAGATAATTTCAATCGAGAATTTTATAGGCAAAAGTAAGTCACCGATGTACACATATCTAGGGTGATTTTTATTTTATTGGACAAATTATCAACAAAGACATCGCAATTAGGATTAGACTTCTATATAATGTACTTGCTGATATTGTATTCTAAGCTGTGTATACCAAAAGCCGTCTTCATCGAAACGGACACAGTCGATCTTTGAAAAAAGGAGTGTAACTGCATGTAACGGTTCACCGGAAATATATTGACTACGCGACGAATCAACACTGATCAACAGGTGGCTGATAAAGAAAAGACGTATGCATTGGCAAAAATGTTTTTATGCAAGGGACGATGGCTTAATATTCAATTACAGCTGTTCTTAGGAATTAAATAATCAAGTTTTTTGACGGAATAAGTTAAGTTTATCATATATGTACATGTTTACACGTGATGTCGACTGTCTTTCTCCCGCGGTATTCAGGAACACTTACTTGTGTAAAAAAAAATCGCTTGCATCTTTCCTTTCGTTAAATGCATTTCACCGTTTGACAAAAAACCCACAACTAGCTACGTATACATGCTATCGCTTATTCTACATACAGGTATAGGAATATATAATTACTTACGTACGTACAATGTTATCTTTGCCATAATTTAATTTTTTTTCTGTTTGTTAGCAATGTTCATGTATCTCATATTATACTGCAATTGAATAAAACCGTAGTACTTAGAAATAATGCTTTTTAAAAATGCAGACTTTACTGGTAAATATTGGTAAAATACTGAAATAACTCAGATTCCATGTACAGATTCAAGTGACGTCGCAAACATCAAACTATGACGTCATTGATGATGCACGATGTAAGCATGAATACACAGTATAAAATTACTAGATGAAACATATGAAAGTACAGTTTATATGCATTTTTTCCTCAAATATTTAATAAAATGATGATTTTGTAAATAATCACAAATAATTCTTTATCATTATTAATTCTGCTATTTCAATAAAAAGGAAGCAAATATTTACCCTAAAATAGAGTGGTCTGTTTTATTTTCTGTTACTAAAATTTTCAAAATTTGTAAAATACATATTGGCCACACTTGAGTACCTCTACGAAATATTGCAGGAAGAAGCATTTATGCAATATCTCTCAGTTTTAAAAGTTTCAAAGAGGTACTTAAGTGTGGCCACATTCAAATTTGGGAAATACTGCAGTAAAATCTACAATTTTCAGCTATTTTTAACGATCATAGTATGTTTGATGATGCGCATGGGCTAAACGGTGGGGCCGAAGTGAAAAAATTTCATATGCATAGAAGCAGAATATTGTGCCCTACATTTTAAGTAATTACAATTTGTATTGTTTCAAACTTGAGTTTTGTGAAAATTTTAAGGCACATTTTTGATCCTTCGTGGCTCTAGCTCTTTGATCAAATTTAAAGCCAATAGTAACATAATTGTGACTGGACAGTCACACGCTGGAAAATCAACATTTGTATTTTCTCTGTTAAAACAATTGAAATATTTAAGTCGAACATTCAGCATATACTCTACGTTTACGGAATATGGCAGCCATTAATTGATCGAATGGAGAGAGAAATAAGTTCCATAACCTTTTACCAAGGAATTCCGGTTAAAGAAATTCTGGAAAGATATTCTAGCAAATATGGTAACATTTTATTGGTACTGGATGATGTTATGGGAATAGGAGCAAGTAATGTCGAATTAATGAATTTATTTACAACGTATTCGCATCACATGGGTATAACTGTTATCTTTCTACTGCAAAACATTTTTCCTCCTGGAAAGTATATGCGAACAATATCTTTAAATGCACATTATATAATACTGTTTAAGAATCCGAGGGATGAGCGACAAGTAAGGACATTAGGGAGTCAGATTTTTCCCAACCAATCAAAGTATTTCATGGATGCTTATAAGAGGGCGACTGAAATTCCTTATTCATACTTGTGTGTGACATTGTATCCGGGTACAGCTGAGAGATATCGCCTATCGTCCCACATTTTTCCAGAGGAGGAAACAATTTTATACTTACCAATGTAGAGTTATGTCTTCTTCTATAAAAGATCATTTGGATTTTCTAAGATTGCTAGCGATCACTCACAAGAAACAAAGACTGTAATTACTTCGAACCATTAACAACAGTCAATTTGACATTTTGATAGAAGTGGTCTACAACATTCTTAAAGGTGTTTGTTCTCTGACTAAGGAAGAGGAAGTAAAAAAAAAACAACAAAGAACTCGTTTACGACAGTTAATTGACAAAAAAGTAAATAAACGTGTTAAAAAAGATGTATTAATTCGAATTCAAAGTCTTATACCAACATTACTATCGTCTGTGAAAAGATATCTTATCAACAATGGCAAAAGAGGTCGTACTAGTTCCGAGAGAAAAATATCAGAAATTGCTGGAAGGTCGCGAGATGACTCTAAAAAATCAGAGCAAGACATACAACTTAAAAACAGATGAGGATTTTGAAGAAAAGAAAGGGATCAGCGAGCACAAAAACATTAACAAAGAAAGTGATATGTTGAACAATAAGAACTCAAACCCCGACACGGAACATGAAGATATGAAATTTAACCATCATCTATATAAAAGAAAGTTGAATGATCTGAAAGACACTGGCACGGAAAGCGCTGTTGAAAAGAAAAAGGTAGTATGGTCTGATAGTGGTCATGGGGAATTATATGGTAATCAGAGTGTGAAGTTAAAGAATACTGACATACTAACCGATAAGTTGGATAACAACTCCATACAATTGGCTGTACGCAGTACGGCTGCTAGCATCACAAATCGTCAGAAGGCATCCACAAACGAAAGAAAGGCGTTTAGAAAAAAATGGTTAAAATATAAATGAATGACAATGGATCGGATTGATAAATTATTCCATTGCACGGATTGCAAGAAGAGTTACAAACGTAAATCGGACTTGAACAGACACTATAGGGAAGCGGGAAAAGATCGTTTGTCCTATTTGTGATCACCATTTTAACAGAAAGGATAATTTCAAAAATCACTATCGACGATTTCATAAGGCTGCATCCAGTATCCAGGTTGGGGGTAATAATCAACCCCCATTATCAGAACAACAGTCGTCATTCCAATCAGAGAAAAGGGGTGAAGATGAAGCTGAAACTGGCGAGGAATTGCAAGAAAAAGAACCTGAAGACAATGAACATGAAGTTACTCAAGCAATTAATGATCAAGTAACCTCAATCAAAATTAAACCTAGAGATGTGGAAAAATTCGATGTTCTTGTGTTCTATTCTAACATTAAAGATAAAATCAAGGAGTTTATTATTTCACACTCACCTGTGAGAAAGGGATTAAAATGGTATCTTGTAACAAGGGTGGAATTTACAAGGGAAAAGAAGGTAAAGTAGAAAAGGCCCTACCTCATTTCCGGAGCATCACTTATAGACATTTAACCTCGGAAGAATTTAACATTCATTTTCTTAACGAGTCATTTCAAAAAATGTTTACAGCAAAGGAAGAATTTATCATGAAAGGTTCCGATTGGATTTTTTCCAAAGTAATTTACGTTGAATTATGCTACGTTGTATACTCACCATTGAAGGGTGGAACTTGTATACGCGAACCAACCGAACTACGAAATAGCAAATCGTTAGTCAATGGGAGAAATAGAGACCAAAAATGTTTCTTGTACTCAGTTTTAGCTAAACTTTATCCTGCTAAGCGCAATCCCTCTAGAGTAAGCCATTACTTTGCATTTTTGAACAAGGTAAACATGCAAGGAATTCACTATCCTGTTCATATTACACAAATTTCAAAATTTGAAAATCAAAATAATATTTCTGTGAACGTCTTTGGATATGAAGATCAAGAAATATTTCCAATACGCATTACAAAATTAAAGAAAAAATCACACGTCAATTTACTTTACTTAAAGGACAAAGATTCCTTCCACTATTGCTTAATCAAGAATCTAAATCGATTTCTTTACCGTACAGAAGGTGGAACATCTCGTCACCCACATCATTATTGCCCTTATTGTTTGCATGGATTTCTGAAGAAAGATACTTTGAAAAAACATGTCTACTTTTGCATGTCTCTAGGTGAACAAAAAATAGAGATGCCAATACCAGGAGAAAATGATATCTTAAAATTTACTGAAATTGCGAAACAACTCCACGTACCATTTATCATTTACGCCGATTTTGAAACATATGTCAAACCTATTCAAACGTGTGACCTTGATCCAAACTCATCCCATACCATCAATCTCTCTGAATTTGAACCTTGTGGATTTGCTTACCACATTGTGTGTACGGACAAAAGATATTCTAAACCACCCACTGTATATCGAGGTGATGACATTGTTCAATCGTTTATGACTCGATTACTCGAAGAAGAGGATAGAATAATAAATTTGTTGCACAGGATAGAACCTATGCAAATTTGTCCTATTATAGAAAATTTATTTCTTAAAGCAAGACATTGTCATTTGTGTGGATTAAAATTTGAAAATAAACGTGACAAAGTAAGAAACCATGATCATATAACTGGCGAATTTTTTGGTGCCGCACATAGACATTGCAACTTGCAATGTAAGCAAGTTGAGTTTATACCTGTTGTACTACACAATCTGAGAGGGTTTGATGCCCACTTAATCATGCAGCGACTTGGGAAATTCAAGAAAAAACGCATAAATGTAATCGCCTATACCAATGAACGATACGTCTCTTTCACAATTCCAAAGTTAAGGTTTATTGACTCTTTTCAATTTCTTTCAACGTCTTTAGACACTCTGGTGAAAAATTTGAAATCTACCGGTGAACATCATTTCCATCAACTCAATGACTTCTTTACCTCTAAACGCCATAGAAAACTTTTATTGCAAAAAGGAGTTTATCCATACGCATTTGTTACAGATCCTTCGAAATTTTCAGTGATTGAAATACCCCCCCCCCCCCCCCCCCCCAACATGAATTCTACAATACTATTAGCAAAAGTCACATCTCAGATGAAAAGTATGAACACGCAAAAGAAGTTTGGAGAGAGATGAAAATCCAGACAATGGGGGAATACCATGATTTGTATGTACTTTGTGACGTTTTGCTTTTATCAGATGTTTTTGAACGATTCAGGAGTGTTTCTATAGAGAGTTTTGATTTAGATCCTGCACAATATTACACTCTTGCCGGTGTGTGTTGGAGTGCATGTTTGAAGATGACTGGTGTCGAGTTAGAATTACTGACTGACATAGAGCAATATCAAATGATTGAAAAGGGTATTCGAGGTGGTGTGGCAATGATGACATTACGCTATGCTGAAGCTAACAATGTCCTTATGACTCAAGTAAGCCAAATGTTTACTTAGGTTATTTTGACATGAATAACTTGTATGGAGGAGCTATGATCGAAGCACTACCCGTTCGAGATTTCCGTTGGCTTAGTGCAGAGGAAATATCACAATTTGATATCAGGAATATAGACAAAAATGCTAAAACAGGATATATCTTAGAGGTAACAATTGAGTATCCAAGTCATTTGCATGATTTGCATAATGATCTCCCATTAGCACCAGAGTCGTTATCTATCAAAATGGAAGATCTCTCTCCTTACTGCCATGTACTGTATAAAAGTCTTCATTAAGGGAAAACTGAGGGGGAAATTGCGAAAAAACTCGTTCCTACACTTCGAACAAAGGAAAAATACGTTGTTCACTATAGAAACTTACAATTCTACCTTCAGCATTCATTCTGACAAAAATACATCGTGTTATAAGCTTTGAGCAGGAGGCTTGGCTTAAGCCATACATCGAATATAATACTAAAATGAGACAGCAGGCACAGAATGACTTTGACATCTCCCTTTATAAATCATACAACAATATCGTTTTCGGGTAAGTGTTTGATAAAATTATCATGAAAATTTAGATGGTTGATAAAATAAAACTAGAGTACCATTGTAATATATGGTGTTTTTTTTTAATGTCATTTCAGAAAAACCATGGAAAATATAAGAAACAGATTAAATTTTAACCTAGTTCATACAAAAAAACGCCTTCAAAAGCTGGTTAGTAAGTCGAGTTTTGAGAGCTTTACTATCTTCAATAAAGATCTCGTTGGAGTAAAAAACAAAAAGGTCAAACTTTTGCTTAACAAACCCATCTGCACAGGGATGAGCATATTAGACCTATCCAAGCTTTTCGTGTATGAATTTCATTACGGCTTCATCAAAACACAATATGGTGGGAATGCAAAGTTGCTGATGACAGATACAGATTCCCTGTTTTACAGGTATGTCCTACTCGGACTTATTGTTGCATTTTGTTATTTATTTAGAGTCAATATTCTTTTATACATCTTATTTTATTTCTTGTTTTGTAGGTTTGAAGTTGAAGATATGTATTAAGAGATGAGTAAACATATTGATTTGTTCGATACATCAAACTATCCTAGAGATCATTATCTGTTTAGTGAAATAAACAAAAAGGTTGTTGGTAAGATGAAAGATGAAACTGCATCTCAGCCAGTAATGGGATTTGTTGGATTACGACCAAAAATGTATTCATTCATTGTTTACAATGAGGAAAAAACCCAAGTAAAAAAAGCAAAGGGAATCGCCAAATCTGTTGTTAACAAAGAATTAGCATATCAAAATTACGTGGACTGTTTATTAAACTGTAAATTAGAGAGACATACAATGAACTCTATACGGAGTGAAAATCATAATCTGTTTCTTAAAGCTATCAACAAAATTTCCCTGTCTTCCTTTGACGATAAACGATGGTGGTTGAAGCCTAATGGTATTGAAGGTTATTCATATGGACACTTTAAAATCACTGATAATTGAATTAAAGACTAAACCAAGAAATAAAAATGAAACCTTCAATATTAGGCTCCAACCACCATCGTTTGTCGTAAACTTATACAGTGGAATGGGTGGATTATTCATATGGACACGTTAAATCATTGACAATTAAATTAAAGACTTAACCAAGAAATAAAAATGAAAACTATTTGTATTGTATGTATTTATTAGCATATTAATTGATAAAAATAATTAAACATATATATTTGTTTAATTTGTTGCTTTGTTTTGTAATTGAAATAAGCATAAAACCCGCAATTATGATATAATATCCGATTAATTTTACAGCAGTTTCGATTGAAATTACACCTATTTCATTAATTAAGAGGAAAAAAAACATATTCATTTTGATAAATGTAAATCAGGTTTGTTGTACATGTTGTGAAGTGATGTTAGTAATTGGATTTATTTATTGGTTAGTATTAAACGTGACAAGTGGTGAGGGGTAACTTAAAGTTACTACCCACCTGAGTTGTGTCTTGAATAGCCTAGCCGACCGGGGGACGTCTTTACTATTTCAGGTTCTGTTCACAACTGAGGAGTAATCAATCAGCTGATCGGAATGCCGAACCCGATCTTAATTACATATACTACATTCCTCCCCATTTTAATAAAATCACACCGTATGGCACAAATCAGAATTTCCGACTTAATGCCAAAATCTTAAAATCAAATGTTGTATATTACACATTTATTTACAACTAAAAATCACTATACACAATTATAAAATCAACACAATCTTCCTAGACATTCCTTAAAGTCCTCTAATAAAATGTCATTTCCCTTGTCGGACAAATGAATTCCATCTCCCCTAAACAGTGATTTATTTTTCCAATGAATTTTATTGTGTACTACTACTTTCCCTCCCTTTTCTTCAACGAATGATCCTACTTCTTTATTAATATAAATTTTCTTCTTTTCTCCCTCCCAGCCATCAATTCTACCCCAAAATCTCCTGGATAAAACTTCCGAAAAAATCAAAATTGTATTTCCAAATTTTTCAGTAAACAAACTTATATCAGTTTTCATTTTCTTGATAAGAGGTAGTGAGCTACAAAAAGAAATATCATTGGATCCCAAGTGAATAACCATGATATCAGGACTATTGTTATCTGTTAGAGAATTAACAGTTTCGACAAGGGAACACCATTTCATTCCTCTAATTCCATGCCAAGTAATTTGAACATTTTTTAGACCAAGATCTGAGGAATTTAGCATTGTTGATCTTTGATGTGCCCAATAAATAAATGAAGAACCCACAATAAGTATTTTCTTGTTTTTCTGAAGATTGTTATTTTTCAAATAAACTGTATGAATTTTATTCATGTCTAAAAGAATGCTCAATATTTTCCAATGGAATATACTTGTGATATTTTGAGCTGGGTAAGGCATTTTTGTTAAAGGGAAATGTTGTTTTGTCTCGTTCAAATAATATAAGATTTGTTCAAGGTCATCCTCTTGCCAGATTGCTCCTTGACAGGACATGAATCGTTCATTAGTGTTGATGAAAGATAGTGTTTTGACCATGTCAAACTTGGCCAAAAAAATAGATATCTCTTCAATCCATCTTTGACCATGAAGGTTAATATCATATCTGCAATCTGTGGAATCATCAAAATGTTCTTTTTCCAAATGTAATCTTAGAAACCTTTCTTGGCCAAACCCTAGTTCACATTTCCAGCAAGATGTTCTAGGATACATAAACCAAGGAATATGTTCTTGAATGACATGTCTTCTTACATGAGTAAACCTTGAACTACATACAGGACACTTTTTTCCCTTTTTACCTAATGTAGAACCTTTCATATGGTCTGGGAGACAATCTTCTTCATAATCTGGTTCAAAGTGACTCTCCTCTAAATCAGACATTTCTAAAAGAATTGTAATTTTTATTTACAATATTATATACTGTAACTTAACACTAGTTAATATAAAATTTAAGCATGTTTTTTTTTTTTTTTTTTTAAAATTATGATAAAATCAAATAATTCATGGAATATGTTATTCACATGCATGCAGAGATATTAATTTAATCCTGTACGAAATCCGCCAAGTATTTGGGTCTCTGTCTTGTTCTTTTTCCTCTTGTTATATCCTGATTTGTTCTATCTGCAGAATTGGAGTCTGAACTAGCACTCTGATGATGCATCAGAATATCCGACGCATCATCCCTAGCATTGAAAAGGTTAATAATATCAGAAACTTTATCTTCAGACTCCAAAGCTGCATTTAGAGATTCCTCACTAGTCTTTGATTCTTTGTCATTCTCATCAAAAATTTTATTTCTGATTCTTTTAACCCAGCCGGGATAATCCAGATCTTGACAAAGTTTGATGCGGTCATGATGTACAACAGTTTCTCTATTTTTCTTATCAATGATCTTAAATAAGACAGGTGATTTGACTTCAGTTACAATGTATGGACCCTTCCAAGGTGATCTTAGTTTTGAACTTTGACCCACTTTTGTAGCTGAATCTATTCTAAGAACAACATCTCCAATATTATATGTATTTTGATACAATTTTGTGTCATAATAGCGTTTTTGTCTATTTTGAGCTTTGTCAATATTATCACGTGCAATTTGATGACATTCTGTTAAGTTTGTTCTTAGGTCCTGTATATACTCAGGAGCTTCTTTCTCTGGATTGTTTAAGTCACATGTACCTAAAATTAAATCTATAGGTTGGGTTGTCTCCCTTCCAAGGAACATAAAATTTGGTGTGAATTCAGTCTGTCTGTTTTCTGTTGCTCTAATGGCACCTGCAATCTGTTGCAAATGAAGATCCCATTCATGTTGTTTGTTCTTAAGATAGCATCGTATTGCTTGTAATACTGAACAATTATATCTTTCCACTTGACCATTAGATTGCGGGTGGTAGGGTGTTGTTCGCGTTTTAGCTATTTGTAACAGATGACACAGTTTTTGCATAAGTACACCATCTACATTCTTTCCTTGATCTGAGTGAATTTCTGTGGGACAACCATACTTAGATATAAAATTATCAACCACAGCTTTTGCTATTGTTTCAGAATTTTGATTTGGTATTGGGACAATTTCTAACCATTTGGTAAATTGATCAATGATCATCAAGATATATTTGTTATCATTTTTCGTTACAGGTAAAGGCCCTAGTATATCAATGTGTACACGCTGCAGTGGATACCCTGCATGATACTGACCTAAAGCTGCCTTAGCTTTGATGTTTGGCTTTTTGTTTTTGTTACAAACACTACAATTCTGAACATAAAGTTTTGAATCTTGAGACATGCCATACCAAATTGCGCATTGTTTTAATTTTTCATAAGTTTTGGTTTGACCTAAATGTCCTGCTGTTCTGTTGTCATGACATTGTTTTAAAATTTCAGGTTGCATCTTTTTTGGAACAACAAATAAATATCTTGTATGTATATGGTCTTCCCATAAATAGTACAGTACACCATTTTTTACCTGTAATTGTGATTCACATGCCCACAAATATCTAACACTGGGACTACTAAGAGATAACTCTTTCTGAGATGGTTTTATCCCAGACTCTAACCATGTCTTAATCTTGTAAAGATCATAATCTTTATCTTGTTCTTCAGCTAACTCCTCTGGAATAAACATATCTGACAAACCTAGAGGAATTGCATTCAAATTGTCAACTGATCTTATTGTCAAGGGAACAACATAATCTATGTCATTTTCAAAAGTAGACCATTGTTGTTTTGCTCGCTTACAAAAATGACAACCTCCACAAGGTAATTGATTTAACTCTACCCCAGGCTTATAGTCATTACAAAGGTTCAAATCATCTGGAATTCTCGACAGGGCATCAGCATTGCCATGATTTTTACCAGGCCGATGTTGTAAAATAATGTTATATTGAGACAATTCCTCAATCCAGCGTGCAAGTTGACCCTCAATGTTTTTGAAGTTCAAAAGCCAGATTAAACTATTGTGGTCAGTTCTTAAAATGAATGTATTTCCTAACAAAAAATGTCTGAATTGTCTTGTAAAGGTAATTATTGCTAGGAGTTCTTTTCTGGTGGTACAATATTTTCTCTGGGCTGGTGTCAACACTTTACTTGCAAAACATACAATTTGTTCTTTACCATTCTGAATTTGACATAATTCAGCACCAACTGAATTATCTGAGGCATCTGTATCTAAAACAAAAGTATCTTTTGAATTTGGATATGCTAATGTCAATGCCTCAATGATGCATTGTTTAATGATATCAAATGCAATCTGATTCTCATCTGACCATGTAAATTTTGACTTTTTAGATGTTTTCACTAGTTGATACAGGGTATGTGTAATTTCAGCATAACCTTTTACATGATTTCTATGGTAGTTTGCAAATCCAAGAAAAGACTCTAATTGTTTTGTATCTTTTGGTATTGGCCACTTCTTAATTATTTCAATACTTTCAGGATTGACTGATATACCATTTTGACTGACTAACTTCCCTAGAAATTTTATCTCTGTCTGATAAAGTTCACATTTCTGAGCTTTTAATTTTAAATTGAACTTTTCAAATCTAGAAATGACAGAAGACAGATTCCTAGTATGAGAAAGCATGTCCCTACCTAGAATAATGACATCATCTAAGTAAGCTAAGCACTCTTTCCATGTTAGACCTCTTAAAACCTCTTGAATAACTCTACTGAAAGTAGCTGGACTATTGCATAGTCCAAATGGTAATCTAACATGTTCATATAAGCCATATTTGGTGGTAAATGCAGTTTTGTGTCTATCTCTTTCATCGACTAAAACTTGCCAATAACCAGAAGCCATATCCAGTGAACTGAAAAAGGTATTTCCCCCTAGTGTATCTATACAATCTTGTATATTTGGAATGGGGAATGCATCTTTTGTTGTTACTTTATTGAGGGCCCTGTAATCAATACAAAATCTCATTTTCCCATCTTTTTTTCTCACTAATACAGGGGGAGATGCCCATTCTGAAATTGAGGGTTGAATAATGTCTTTTTCAAGCATTTGATCGATGTAACTCTTTTCTTCATTTTCAAAACCCATTGGTGTTCTACGAAGCTTTTGTTTGATAGGTCTTCCTTCGTCAGTGTTAATTTTATGTGTTATCTCCCCATTAAATAGCCCTAAATCAAAATCGTCTTTCGCAAAAACATGTTGGAATCTATTTAACAAAGAGAAAACTTCATGATGATCTTTCTTATCTAGATTTGTAATTGATCTCTCATATAAATCTTGCATGTGCATAGGTAACTGAGATGTTAAATTGTCTGAGGATGGGTTTTTAGCAGATGTATCTACCTCAATTTTATTGAGAGAAAATTCTTCTTCATCTTCCATAGAGATTAACTCATCTATTTCCATACCAAAACCTACATTCTTACCCTTTTTTAATGTTATGAATCTATCTGTAGGGTTTCGAAAAGAAATTTTTGTTTGTCCCGCACTAATTACAGAATTTGGTGGTAATAACCCATCTGAAATATTTTTGTCTGTCTCAACACAAAGCAAATCTTTGAAGGGTTTGTCAATCTGAACGGGTATAAATTTAACTGATTGTGGTGGTATAACAAACGCGTTCCAAAATCAAAACAGAAAATCTTTTTGTCTGTTTTGCACGTTTTACCTCATAAAAGCACAAATATAAGCCAATCAAGACAATTTAAGCTTAATTTTCCGCATAACACTTAGAGGACACACGTAACAAGAAACTCTTCAGAGAAATTTACCCCCAAAAACTAACCAAGCATCTCTCTACTTTGGATTCAAAATTTAAACAGGGTGTTAGTAGAATATACAAGTAAAAGACAATTTCTGTAGCAATTATTGGTGAAAATAAAGCTGTGTGGCATATCCTAAAAATATACAGTATATTTTTTAAATGCTAGATACAATAAAATTGTTATTTTTCTACAGAGTAAATTTACCCCCAAATACAATGCAGTTTTTGTACATGTAAGTCTTAGTAAAATTCGACAATGGAATATCTGCTACTCTGTTCGGGTAAATTTATCCCCAAGATAAAACATCGTCTTTACAAACTTGCAGTCTTAAAATCTATACAGGTATAACTGTTGCAAGTATTTGGGGGTATATTACCCAAAATACTAAATGACATTTTTAGAAAGTCGAACCCTAACAAATAAACAGAAAATGACTGTGTTACAATTCTTTGGGGGTTAATTTCCTCCAACACAAGATGACATCTATACAAAGTCGAAGCCATAAAAATATACAAAACTAGACACGATCTCGTTGCGAGCAACGAGGAGGTCTTCCGTGTGTTTTAGAACAAGAAATACATGTACGACCTTGGTTTTGCTATTTAACGGCTAAACGTGATTTAAAATATAAGACAACGGTCTACATTCTAAGGGCCAGATACTATTTTGTTTTAGATGTATGAGCTTTGGTTGAAAACATTTAGATCTCTAATTCGAGGGGCAGCCTCTTTTTCCTTGTATCAAATGAAAAGTCATTTACTTTTAAAGATATTTTGTTCAACAAGTGTATAGAAATTTGTTACCATTCTTGAGATATCTCAGAAAGAGCGTTTAAGGGGCCGATCCCTTATCTCCTTATAGGGGTCGTTTAACGAAATTTTGAAGAATCCATATTGTTTAGTAGATCATTTTGAGTATCTTTTCTTCTATACTGCATTTCAAAATATTTTCCTTTCTGAGATATCGGTGATCAATTTTTTGAATTTTGAACCCTTAAAAACCTTAATTACGTATCACATTATAAAATCATGACACTGCTTGGATACATAACGGTAAGATAAACATATTTGCTTCTATAATCTTTCACAAAATATATCTCAGTAAAGGGGCTATAGATGAAAGACTTGAGAGCCCTTTGGTCCCCTAATTTGAGGGGCCAGCCCCTTTGTCTTGATATCAAAAAAAGGTCTTATAAATATAAAAAAAAAAAATAACATTATATGTTTTAACAAAATATTATTCAGAAAAGAGATAAACAAAGAAAACCAGAAAAAATTATGATATTTGTTTAATCTCAATTTTTGGGTCCAGGCGAGCTTCGGCGCTTTTTGCGATCGAAATGATTTTAAACCTTCATGCACAATTTCAGTCTTCCGTCTACCATCACTGAAAATTTCAAGTGTATATCTGCTATAGTTTAAAAGGAGTACTGCCGACAAAATACCTCTCTGAAAATCGACAAAACGACTATATCTCAAAACCTGAAGTGACGTCTTCAATAAAAAAAAATTGCAATACGGTTCACATCGTCATCTATAACATCGACAAGTTTCGTAAAAATCAATTGAGTAGTTTTCGAGATCTTGCGTGCACAAAATTTGTAAGAAAAAAAAATAATAATGTAGATGAAAAGGGAAAAAAACAAAGCAATACCCATAAGGTTTTCCGTTGGAAACGGAAGACCTTAATAATAAGAAAAGTTAAAAAGAAACAATAGAATAATAGAAGGGTCTTCCGCTAAAGACGGAAGACCCTAATAATTAAAGAATGTTTTTGTCTAAATCTTAATGTACGAGTGTTTTCAACTTATACTTCAGTCCAACAACCCCTTTATTTTGAATATCTTAGTAAGAAAGTCAAAAAAAAGAAAAAAAATGGAGAGAAGGAAATAGAGAGAAAGAACAAATCTTGGCTCCGGCGAGATTCGAACACACAGCCTTTGCAGGTGTCATAACAGTATTTCATCGTAGACTGGTCCTCTGTCTCTATCATACGAAATATATATCGCGCATATCAGACAGGCATTGCCAGTCTATATTTCATCATCGAAGGTTCACGTCAAAACATGGCTGACGCGAAATAATTCTCGATTTTCTCTTTGAATTTGGGGCGTTTCCGCCCGGGACAGGAGCTGAATTTTTGTATGAGATGAAAAACAACGTTTAAGATGTCTCACTACTCAGGTTTGGTAACAGTGCGAGGTCATTTGAAATATTAATGCGTGTTTGTGTCTGGAGGGGGATAAAAAGGACCGAGCTTGATTTTCGTCGTAAATAAATCGAAAGTAGAATTTTGAGGTGTGGATCTCGGATTCGGTTAACGACAATTAGGGGAAGTCCTAAAACAATGACTGATGCATTTTAGACATGTATTTCAGAGTAGAGATTGTTTTGTGTCGTTTATTATTATGTTTGACTGTTTTATATCAACAGGATTGATAAAATTCTAATAAATGTAGAAATAACGAAATCAGTAACACGTAAATTTATTCATAAAAAAATGTATGACAGTAATTTCCACAGTTCTAACATTCATAAGTAGTTCACACGCTATCGTAGATACAGACTAAACGGAAAACAAGAAATATACATGCAACAGAAATATTACGCGGCTGCTTACAGTAATTTCCACAGTACATTTACACAAAATTTCATGAGGATTGAGTGAAGAGCTTGGGAGTTAGAATTTGTTTCTACAGAACATGTCAAACACGAAAATTAAAACTCAAATGCCAAAAAGTTCATCACTCTGTTAATAATGAACGAATTGGTCTGGTAATTAGTACGGTAATCTAGAATGGTACTAAGTTGAAATTAAAGGTCCGAGATAAAAGATCAAGTAAAATCGGGCCAGAAAAACAAAATGATTTTTTGAAGGGGGGGGGGGGGTTGGTCGGTGACTTCTATATTAAACGGAAAATACTAAATTCCCACTGTGTAAATTTTAAGTCCCCATACAGGCTATTCTCGCGGCTTGATATCGGAAATTTCTTCTTAATTGTTCAATCCGCTGCAAATTTGGCAAAAAAACCGGAATGAGGTCCGAGGTACATTTACACAAAATTTCATGAGGATTGAGTGAAGAGCTCGGGAGTTAGAATTTGTTTCTACAGTACATGTCAAACACGAAAATTAAAACTCAAATGCCAAAAAGTTCATCACTCTGTTAATAATGAACGAATTGGTCTGGTAATTAGTACGGTAATCTAGAATGGTACTAAGTTGAAATTAAAGGTCCGAGATAAAAGATCAAGTAAAATCGGGCCAGAAAAACTAAATGATTTTTTGAAGGGGGGGGGGGGGGGGGGGTTGGTCGGTGACTTCTATATTAAACGGAAAATACTAAATTCCCAATATCACTAGAGTTTGAGATACATGCTTGACCTTTATTTTGCTATTTACCAGCTAAACATGATTTGGAAATAGAATGAAAAATCCTTTGATTTTAAACAGACTCTTTTCTTCAATTTCTATATCCTCTTTTTCTTTTACAAATAAATCATAAATGTATTGGACTTCTCGCCCTTGTTTTGTTTCTGATATATGTATAAGAGCTTTGATTGAAACATTTAGATCCCTCTTATCATGTAATTTGAGGGGCTAGCCCCTTTTTCTTGATATCAATGAGAGGTCCCTTAATATTAAACACATTTTGTTCAACAAGTGTTTAGAAATTTGTTACTGTTTTTGAGATATTAGGGAAAGATTGTTTTAGGGGCCGACCCTTTATCTGCTTATAAGGACCATTAAACGAAACTTTGGTGGTTAAATACTATTACGAATATTATTCTGAGTATCTTCTCTTCTATAATGCATTTCAAAATATTTCTGCTTTTTAAGAAATAAATGATCAAAATATTGGACTTCTAGCCCCTTGAAAATCCAAATTATGTAACATATCAGAAAACTTTTAACAAATATAGGTAGATAACTGGAAGATAAACATTTTTGCTTCTATAATACATTACAAAATATTTTTCATTAAAGAGATATAGATAAAAGACTTTAGACCCCTCGTGGCCCCTAATATGAGGGGTCAGCCCCTTTTGCTTGGTGTCAGTTAAAAGATCTTTTATAGATTAATTTTTGATGCTCTACATGTGTTAGCAAAATATTGATTAGAAGAAAGATATTCGTGATCAAATCTCAAATTTCGTAAAAATTGTCAAAAAAATTTAACATCAACATTTTCAGTTCCGGGCGAGCTTCAAGGATGATGACTTCTGGTCAAATCTAAAACAAGCAAGCAAATTTACCATAACCACTCTATCTTGCATATAAATTTCAATTCCCTAACTATAACAGTTTTTGAGGAGATGCGTGGACAATATCATGTTCCAAAATACATGAAAAAGGGAGATAATTCAGAAACGGAAGTGAATTTTCAGACAGGAAGTAAGATGCAAAGAGATATTTACCTAAGACATCATCCCTGTAAAAATCATTAAAATCGATTGAGAAATGGCTGAGAAATTAAGGGTGACTACCAAGAAAAAAAATAATAATATAGAAGAATGAGAACGCGTAGAAAAACGGTAAGGTCTTCCGCTGATGACGGAAGACCTTAATAATAAAGGACTGTTTTTGTCTAAATCTTAAAGGAAGAGTGTTTTTCAACTTGTACTTCAGTCCAACAACCCCTTTATTTTGAATATCTTAGTTAGAAAGTCAAAAAAAAAAATGGAGAGAAGGAAATAGAGAGAAAGAACAAATCTTGGCTACACACAGCCTTTGCAGGTGTCATAACAGTATTTCATCAAAGGTTCGCGTCAAAACATGGCTGACGCGAAATAATTCCCTATTTTCTCTTTGAATTTGGGGCGTTTCCGCCCGGGACAGGAGCTGAATTTTTGTATGAGATGAAAAACAACGTGTAAGATGTCTCACTACTCAGGTTTGGTAACAGTGCGAGGTCATTTGAAATATTAATGCGTGTTTGTGTCTGGAGGGGGATGAAAAGGACCGAGCTTGATTTTCGTCGTAAATAAATCGAAAGTAGAATTTTGAGGTGTGGATCTCGGATTCGGTTAACGACAATTAGGGGAAGTCCTAAAACAATGACTGATGCATTTTAGACATGTATTTCAGAGTAGAGATTGTTTTGTGTCGTTTACTATTATGTTTGACTGTTTTATATCAACAGGATTGATAAAATTCTTATAAATGTAGAAATAACGAAATCAGTAACACGAAAATTTATTCATAAAAAAATGGATGACAGTAATTTCCACAGTTCCAACATTCATAAGTAGTTCACACGCTATCGTAGATACAGACTAAACGGAAAACAAGAAATATACATGCAACAGAAATATTACGCGGCTGCTTACATCCCTTGCACTGTGTAAATTTTAAGTCCCCATACAGGCTATTCTCGCGGCTTGATATCGGCAATTTCTTCTTAATTGTTCAATCCGCTGCAAATTTGGCAAAAAAACGGAATGAGGTCCGAGGTACATTTACACAAAATTTCATGAGGATTGAGTGAAGAGCTCGGGAGTTAGAATTTGTTTCTACAGTACATGTCAAACACGAACATTAAAACTCAAATGCCAAAAAGTTCATCACTCTGTTAATAATGAACGAATTGGTCTGGTAATTAGTACGGTAATCTAGAATGGTACTAAGTTGAAATTAAAGGTCCGAGATAAAAGATCAAGTAAAATCGGGCCAGAAAAACTAAATGATTTTTTGAAGGGGGGGGGGGGGGGGTTGTTGGTCGGTGACTTTTGAGATACATGCTTGACCTTTATTTTGCTATTTACCAGCTAAACATGATTTGGAAATAGAATGAAAAATCCTTTGATTTTAAACAGACTCTTTTCTTCAATTTCTATATCCTCTTTTTCTTTTACAAATAAATCATAAATGTATTGGACTTCTCACCCTTGTTTTGTTTCTGATATATGTATAAGAGCTTTGATTGAAACATTTAGATCCCTCTTATCATGTAATTTGAGGGGCTAGCCCCTTTTTCTTGATATCAATGAGAGGTCCCTTAATATTAAACACATTTTGTTCAACAAGTGTTTAGAAATTTGTTACTGTTTTTGAGATATTAGGAAAAGATTGTTTTAGGGGCCGACCCTTTATCTGCTTATAAGGACCATTAAACGAAACTTTGGTGGTTAAATATTATTACGAATATTATTCTGAGTATCTTCTCTTCTATAATGCATTTCAAAATATTTCTGCTTTTTAAGAGATAAAAGATCAAGTAAAATCGGGCCAGAAAAACTAAATGATTTTTTGAAGGGGGGGGGGGGGGGGGGTTGGTCGGTTACTTCTATATTAAACGGAAAATACTAAATCCCCAATATCACTAGAGTTTGAGATACATGCTTGACCTTTATTTTGCTATTTACCAGCTAAACATGATTTGGAAATAGAATGAAAAATCCTTTGATTTTAAACAGACTCTTTTCTTCAATTTCTATATCCTCTTTTTCTTTTACAAATAAATCATAAATGTATTGGACTTCTCGCCCTTGTTTTGTTTCTGATATATGTATAAGAGCTTTGATTGAAACATTTAGATCCCTCTTATCATGTAATTTGAGGGGCTAGCCCCTTTTTCTTGATATCAATGAGAGGTCCCTTAATATTAAACACATTTTGTTCAACAAGTGTTTAGAAATTTGTTACTGTTTTTGAGATATTAGGGAAAGATTGTTTTAGGGGCCGACCCTTTATCTGCTTATAAGGACCATTAAACGAAACTTTGGTGGTTAAATATTATGAAGGTCTTCCGTTTCCAACGGAAGACCTTATTGTTTTTGCTTTGTTTTTTTTTTCCCTATTATTAAGGTCTTCCGTTTCCAACGGAAGACCTTATTGTTTTTGCTTTGTTTCTTTTTCCCTATAATTAAGGTCTTCCGTTTCCAACGGAAGACCTTATTGTTTTTGCTTTGTTTCTTTTTCCCTATTATTATTTTTCTTTTTTTTTCTTACAAATTTTGTCCGCGCGAGTTCTCGTAAATGGCTCGGCCGATTTTCTTGAAACTTTCAGATCTGATAGATATTGATCTGAACCTTATTGGAAGTTTTTTATTTTGATGACGTCATTTCCGTTTTAGAGATATTGACGTTTTAGCGATTAGAGGGTCAACTTGTCCGTCGAACTCCTCCTAAACGATAAAAGATATCAAATTCAAATTTTCAGGAATTGTAGACGAATTATTGTAGTTTTGTCTAAAGTGAGCCATTTATGTTTGGCACAAAAGGCGCCGAAGCTCGTCTGGACCCGAAAATTGAGACATAAAAAATGTGGTGATTTTTCTTGGTTTTCTTTAACTATCTTTTTTCTTGAAAATATTTTGTTAAGACATGTAGAACAATTAAAATTTATTTTTTCAAGAGCTTTCATTTGAGATCAAGAAAAAGGGGCTGGCCCTTCAAATTAGGGGCCGATAAGGCTCTAAAGTCTTTTGATGATAACTTTTTAATGTGAAATATTTTGTGATACATTATATAAGCAATTATGATTATTCTAACGTTATCTACCTATACATGACAATCATTTACTCCTGTATTACGTAATTAGGGATTTTAAGGGGCCAGAAGTCCAAAACTTTGATGCTCAGTATCTCTAAATTGAAGAAAATTTTGATAAGCAATATTGAACAAAAGATGCTCAAAATATTGAGCTTATCAATATGCAACAAAAATTTCTTTGTTATGCGGTCCCTGAAAGGAGTTACAGGGTCGGCCCCTAAACGACTCTCTCCAGATATCTCCTGAACAGTACAGAATTTCTAAACTCTTGTTGAACAAAATGTGTTTGCATTGACAAGAGCTTTCATTTGAGATCAAGAAAAAGGGGCTGGCCCTTCAAATTAGGGGCTGAGGGGGCTCTAAAGTCTTTTGATGATAACTTTTTACTGTAAAATATTTTGTGATACGTCATAGAAGCAATTTTGTTTATTCTAACTTTATTCACCTATACATGGCAATCATTTACTCCTATATTACGTAATTAGGGATTTTAAGGGGCCAGAGGTCCAAAACTTTGATGCTCAATATATCTAAATGGAGGAAAATTTTGATAAGCAATATTGAACAAAAGATGCTCAAAATATTGAGCTAATCAATATGCAACAAAAATTTCTTTGTTATGCGGTCCCTGAAAGGAGTTACAGGGTCGGCCCCTAAAACGACCCTCTCCAGATATCTCCTGAACGGTACAGAATTTCTAAACTCTTGTTGAACAAAATGTGTTTGAATTGACAAACACATTCTTATGACATCATGAAAAAGGGGCTGGCCCTTCAAACAAGGGGCTAAGGGGGCTCTAAAGACTTTTAATGATAAATATTTACTGTGAAATATTTTTTGATCCGTTATAGAGGCAATTATGTTTATTCTAACGTTATTTACCTATACATGGCAATCATTTACTTCTACGTTACGTAATAAGGGATTTTAAGGGGCCAGAAGTCCAAAACTCTGATCCTCTATATCTCAAAATGGAGGACAATTCCGAAAAGCAGTATTTAACAAAAGATACTCAAACTAATGTGCTTAAGGTATACGTTTACTCAGAATGAAAAATATTCCACTGATGATAATGAAAAACCAACTATTGTGTGTTATAGACCTTACATAGTAGTGTTATTCTTCACTTTCAAAAAAGTAGGTCAATGACCTACTTTTTGAGTTAATGACCATTGAATATTTTTGGGAAATTCAAGAAAAATCCATAAAAATTTTACACTATGATTCAGATTGTTTTAATTGTGAAAATAATACAAATTGCTTAACTCTTTAACAAATGAAATACAGTTTATGAATGGTAGTGACATTTAATAGATACAAAGCATTAGGTTTTCATTCACAATTTTTATGGATTTTCTAGTCCGAATTTCCTCTATCAGTTTTCAAATTACTATCCATTTTTGATTCAATATAACAAAAAAACCGAATGATGATAATGCTAAAACATTTATAGTATTAAACTAAGTATATTGACCTTTCTCTGCTGGTATAAAATTTATATGAGGTCAATGATCAAAATTTTGAGATATGGTGTCTTTTATCATTTTTAAGCATTTTTCAATACTTTTTTAGTGTGTGCCATACGATTATCTAAACAAAAAAGCAAGATAAAACCAACAGAAATTATGAAAAATTATGTTGACTAACAAAAAAAATCTTAACCTTAGATATCATAGTATTACCAAAAATATTTCAGTGGAAAACAAAATGTGAAAAATTTAGTCCAAATTTCCTCTGTTTTGCTAAAAGTCAAACTTTGTCAGAGCCTTATTCCATAATTTAGTAAAAATGTCGATTGCTTTATTAATAATAATTCATTTCATAAATACTTTTTATATTTAAAACAAATTTTACTCATGAAATTGAACTTTTTAACAATTCGGATTTGAGAACTCAAACCCTGAGTAAACAACGTCCTTAACAATGTACATCCATATATTGTTTGTTATTTGGACCCTAAAAGGAGTTTAGGACCAGATATAAAACCAATTTTCACATATATCTCAAAACGATAACCAATTTCTAAACATTTATTTGCAGTACACAAAAATACCTTTTAACTAAAATGAATGAAAAGGAGCTGATCCCTCAAAAAAGGGACACAAAAAGGGTAGATAGTCTTTCACCCATTACTCTTGGACCCCGCTTCCATTTCCAGATACGTTTCGTTGACGAAGAGCAAGAGCAAGGTCATTCCGTATTCTAAAAATCGGACGGAAGACCTCCTCGTTGCTCGCAACGAGATCGTGTCTAGTTATTTTTCTTTTTTTTCTTACAAATTTTGTCCGCGCGTCTTATCGAAAATGGCTCGGCCGATTTTCTTGAAACTTTCAGATCTGATAGATATTGATTTGAACCTTATTGGAAATTTTTTATTTTGATGACGTCATTTCTGTTTTAGAGATATTGACGTTTTAGCGATTTTTAGAGGGTCAGCTTGTCCGTCGAACTCCTCCTAAACGATAAAAGATATCAAATTCAAATTTTCAGGAATTGTAGACGAATGATTGTAGTTTTGTCTAAAGTGAGCCATTTATGTTTGGCACAAAAGGCGCCGAAGCTCGCCTGGACCCGAAAATTGAGACATAAAAAATGCAGTGATTTTTCTTGGTTTTCTTTAATTATCTCTTTTCTTGAAAATATTTTGTTAAGACATGTAGAACAATTAAAATTTATTTTTTCAAGAGCTTTCATTTGAGATCAAAAAAGGGGCTGGCTCTTCAAATTAGGGGCCGATAAGGCTCTAAAGTCTTTTGCTGATAACTTTTTAATTTGAAATATTTTGTGATACATTATAGAAGCAATTATGATTATTCTAACGTTATTTACCTATACATGGCAATCATTTACTCCTGTATTACGTAATTAGGGATTTTAAGGGGCCAGAAGTCCAAAACTTTGATGCTCAGTATCTCTAAATGGAGGAAAATTTTGATAAGCAATATTTAACAAAAGATGCTCAAAATATTGAGCGTATCAATATGCAACAAAAATTTCTTTGTTATGCAGTCCCTGAAAGGAGTTACAGGGTCGGCCCCTAAAACGACCCTCTCCAGATATCTCCTGAACGGTACAGAATTTCTAAACACTTGATGAACAAAATGTGTTTGAATTGACAAGAGCTTTCATTTGAGATCAAGAAAAAGGGGCTGGCCCTTCAAATTAGGGGCTGAGGGGGCTCTAAAGTCTTTTGATGATAACTTTTTACTGTAAAATATTTTGTGATACGTCATAGAAGCAATTTTGTTTATTCTAACGTTATTCACCTATACATGGCAATCATTTACTCCTGTATTACGTAATTAGGGATTTTAAGGGGCCAGAGGTCCAAAACTTTGATGCTCAATATATCTTAATGGAGGAAAATTTTGATAAGCAATATTGAACAAAAGATGCTCAAAATATTGAGCTAATCATTATGCAACAAAAATTTCTTTGTTATGCAGTCCCTGAAAGGAGTTACAGGGTCGGCCCCTAAAACGACCCTCTCCAGATATCTCCTGAACGGTACAGAATTTCTAAACACTTGTTGAACAAAATGTGTTTGAATTGACAAGAGCTTTCATTTGAGATCAAGAAAAAGGGGCTGGCCCTTCAAATTAGGGGCTGAGGGGCTCTAAAGTCTTTTGATGATAACTTTTTACTGTAAAATATTTTGTGATACGTCATCAAAGCAATTTTGTTTATTCTAACGTTATTCACCTATACATGGCAATCATTTACTCCTATATTACGTAATTAGGGATTTTAAGGGGCCAGAGGTCCCAAACTTTGATGCTCAATATACATGTATCTAAATGGAGGAAAATTTTGATAAGCAATATTGAACAAAAGATGCTCAAAATATTGAGCTAATCAATATGCAACAAAAATTTCTTTGTTATGCGGTCCCTGAAAGGAGTCACAGGGTCGGCCCCTAAAACGACCATTTCCAGATATCTCCTGAACGGTACAGAATTTCTAAACTCTTGTTTAACAAAATGTGTTTGAATTGACAAACACATTCTTATGACATCATGAAAAAGGGCCTGGCCCTTCAAACAAGGGGCTGAGGGGGCTCTAAAGACTTTTAATGATAAATATTTACTGTGAAATATTTTTTGATCCGTTATAGAGGCAATTATGTTTATTCTAACGTTATTTACCTATACATGGCAATCATTTACTCCTACGTTACGTAATTAGGGATTTTAAGGGGCCAGAAGTCCAAAACTCTGATCCTCTTTATCTCAAAATGGAGGACAATTCCGAAAAGCAGTATTTAACAAAAGATACTCAAAATAATGTGCTTAACAATGTACATCCATATATTGTTTGTTATTTGGACCCTGAAAGGAGTTTAGGACCAGATATAAAAACCATTTTTCACATATATCTCAAAACGATAACCAATTTCTAAACATTTATTAGCAGTACACAAAAATACCTTTTAACTAAAATGAATGAAAAGGAGCTGATCCCTCAAAAAAGGGACACAAAAGGGGTAGATAGTCTTTCACCCATTACTCTTAGACCCCGCTTCCATTTCCAGATACGTTTCGTTGACGAAGATCAAGAGCAAGGTCATTCCGTATTCTAAAAATCGGACGGAAGACCTCCTCGTTGCTCGCAACGAGATCGTGTCTAGTTACGAATATTATTCTGAGTATCTTCTCTTTTATAATGCATTTCAAAATATTTCTGCTTTTTAAGAAATAAATGATCAAAATATTGGACTTCTAGCCCCTTGAAAATCCAAATTATGTAACATATCAGAAAACTTTTAACAAATATAGGTAGATAACTGGAAGATAAACATTTTTGCTTCTATAATACATTACAAAATATTTTTCATTAAAGAGATATAGATAAAAGACTTTAGACCCCTCGTGGCCCCTAATATGAGGGGTCAGCCCCTTTTGCTTGGTGTCAGTTGAAAGATCTTTTATAGATTAATTTTTGATGCTCTACATGTGTTAGCAAAATATTGATTAGAAGAAAGATATTCGTGATCAAATCTCAAATTTCGTAAAAATTGTCAAAAAAATTTAACATCAACATTTTCAGTTCCGGGCGAGCTTCAAGGATGATGACTTCTGGTCAAATCTAAAACAAGCAAGCAAATCTACCATAACCACTATATCTTGCATATAAATTTCAAGTCCCTAACTATAACAGTTTTTGAGGAGATGCGTGGACAATATCATGTTCCAAAATACATGAAAAAGGGAGATAATTCAGAAACGGAAGTGAATTTTCAGACAGGAAGTAAGATGCAAAGAGATATTTACCTAAGACATCATCCCTGTAAAAATCATTAAAATCGATTGAGAAATGGCTGAGAAATTAAGGGTGACTACCAAGAAAAAAAATAATAATATAGAAGAATGAGAACGCGTAGAAAAACAGTAAGGTCTTCCGCTGAAGACGGAAGACCTTAACTAAACAGAAAAAGCTGTGTTGCTATTCTTTGGGGTAAATTTCCTCCTACGCAAGATGACATCTTTACAGATTCAAAGCCATATAATTAAACATAGTATGACTGCGTGTGTTGCAATATTTGGGGGTAAATTTCCTCCAAAACAAAATGACATCTTTACAAAGTCAAAGACCTAATAAGAAACAAAAAAAGTCGAACCCTAACAAATAAACAGAAAATGACTGTGTTACAATTCTTTGAGGGTAAATTTCCCCCAACACAAGACAACATTTTGACAATCTCGAAGCCTTACCCCCAAAAAATGACTCTGTTACAATTCTTTGGGTGTAAATTTCCCCCCAACAGAAGAAAATATCTGAACAATCTCAAAGCCATACAAATAAACAAAAAATGACGTTGTTGCAATTTTCGGGGGTACATTTCCTCCAACTCAAGATGACATCTATACAAAGTCGAAACCATAAAAATATACAAAACTATTCAGAAAAAGCTGTGTTGCTATTCTTTGGGATAAATTTCCTCCAACACAAGATGACATCTTTACAGAGTCGAAGCCATAAAAATATACAGAGATAAGCTGTGCTGCTATTCTTTAGGGTAAATTTCCTCCAACGCAAGATGACATCTTTACAGAGTCAAAGCCATATAATTAAACATAATATGACTGCGTGTGTTGCAATATTTGGGGGTAAATTTCCTCCAAAACAAAATTACATCTTTACAAAGTCAAAGACCTAATAAGAAACAAAAAATGTCTGTGTTTCAATTCTTTGGGGGTAAATTTCCTCCAAACACAAAATGACATCTTTACAAAGTCAAAGCCATAGAAATAAACAAAAAAATTACTCTGCTGCAATTCATTGGGGGGTAAATTTTCCCCCAACACAAGATGCCATCTTTACAGAGTCGAACCCCCCCCCAATAAAAATTCAGAAAATGACTGTGTTGCAATTCTTTTTTCTTATTTTGTGGGGGGGGGGGAAATCCCTCCAACACAAGACGACGTTTTTACAAATCGAAGTCTTAGAAATAAACAAAAAATAACTGTGTTGCATTGTTGGGGGATTAATTTACCCCCCAACACAAGACGTCATTTTTACAAAGTTAAAACCTTATAAACTATATACAGATCATGATTGTTTTGCAGTTTTATGGGGTAAATTTACCCCAACACAAGACATCGTAATTTTTAACTTTAATGTATACAATACGCATCCATGTACATCTTTTAGAATTTTTGGGTATATTCACTCTCAACTCTCGACACATAGTTTAAACAATACAAGAAATGTATTATTGACTAAATAAAATGATATTCATAACATCAGTTAAACTACATGTACGTTGACGATGTTATGTAACAATTCACAATCAAGATCAAAATATTATTTAGTAAATGAAGATAAAGTTGCAAACAAATGAGACCTGATTAAAAAATATCCACTGGAAAACTAAAACAATTCAATGAAACTATTTTAATAAAGAAATCATTCTAGAATGATAGACATATATGTTTTATTATTAATTGAAGTAGTTATGCTTATCATGAACTTGAGTATCATTTTCTGTCCGCTTTCTCAGTGTATTAGGTTTTGGACTTTAGTCTTCAGTTTCTAGAAAAGGAAAGACAAACATGAAATTAATCACCTTAAGTTGCTTTTGACAACTAAGTGGGGTAATGTCATATAATCGTTTCAAATTGTGTAACGTTCATTAGTAGGGAGGCGTATCGAGGCCTACACTTGTTGTTTTTCAACTTATAAATTGTCTTTCTTTTTATTGTATTGTCAACACATAAAGTATTGTGACCTCCTATTTATAAATGCAAATGAATTGAATTGTATCATGTAATTTCTATATAATTTAAATCACCTTATTGAATTTTACCAGTTTTATTGCTACCTGCTTTTTCAACTTTAAAAGACATTAAGATAGAAAATTAGACAAAGAACAATAAAATAAATGCTTTATAGCCATGTTGATATCAATATGCTTTCATTTTTAGGGAACGCATTGCGAAAATATTATCGAAAGAACTTTGCAGGCGCAGGAGTTCTGAAAGTGACGTCACTGAATTCTGAATATAGCTGTAACGACACATGTAGAATGACATTGACACTTTGATATAAATCAGAAACAAAGTGCAGAAATTACTTTATAATGATTGAAATTAGCATAAGTATTTTTAATCGTAGTTAGAGGACTGCTGCATAAACTTTATTTAAGCAGTTCTTTATGATCTTCTATGCATGTTTGGGTTATTCTGCAATAAACACGTGATATGAGTTTTGAGACAGATACCTGTGATTGAACATTAAAACTACATGGGCCTCTTTACTTACACGTATTATATTAACCACCTCATCGATGGGAAACGGTTGTAACAACTTGATTATTCAATCATGGTCATAATTTGGGGGTAGGACTGTTCATGTCTACCACCCCTAACTACGATTACAAATGCAGATATTTGGATGTTTGACATTAAAAGAAATGTCTGAATTTTAGAGTTTAAAGGGGCATAGTCACGATTTTGGTCAACATTTTTTTTTTCGATTTTAACGTTTACAATGCTTCAGCGAGGCATTTGTAATAGGCAACCAAAATTTGAGCGTCATTTGTTGAGTTATAAGCGAGTTACAGAGTTTATAATTCTTCGCTATGTAAACAAAGCGTTTGTTTACATTTTGAATGTTGAAGTGAAAATTCCAGTTTTAGACTCAACTGAAAGTGTTAATCGCTAGGAACTGTTTATATATGCTTAAGATGAATAAGCTTAAAAAATGCCCCTCAGCTTAAAAAAGATTTGTTACTGGTATATTTAACCTATGTAAACAAAAAAAGGACACGAGCCTTGTTTACATGACGAAGAATTGTATGCTCTGTATCTTGCTTAAAACTCATCGACTGGCACCCAAATTTAATTTGATAAAGAAGAAATACGTCTTTAAAGCATTGTAAATAATAAAAAGACAGAAAAAATAAAATTTGACCAAAATCGTGACCATGCCCCTTTAAATTCCTTCATTGTGGATTGAATTTCATGGAGCCAATATTTGTTATTTGCTATTTTTTAAAAAAAGGGTTAATGGTAACATTTCGTGGAATTAATTATATTATAAATAATGAATATAATAATACTATTATTCATAAATGGTTGTGGATTTAAATTCATGGTTGACGAAAATTAGCATTAACGAAATCCATGAAAATTGAGCATACACGAATTCCAATGATTCCACAAATGTCAGTCTACAGCTAGATTCAGAGGTGACGCACCATCAGCACTCCCGCCCCCGCGAAATTTTATTCGATAACATCATTTTTTACCATATGTTTCCAAGAAATGAAAACACATTTATGTTAATATGCTTAATATTATACACATACATTTACATTGTTCTATGTCAACATTTCTTTCTCGATATATCTAAAACTCATTATTTTTAACTCCTTATTTTGTTAAATCGATATAGCAAGAATACAGATCAATTACAATAAGATGATTTAAATTATGTTAGCTCATCTCAATACAATGGAAAATATTTGCATAATTAAAATGACATAATAGTTTATATGTTGATAAGACGATAAAAAGTATGACAATGTACATAAGTTATAACACAACAAGTGTAGGCCCCGATACGCTTCCGTACATAAGCTGCAATGACATACATGTACATGTAAAATATTCCCGTCAAATGACAAATGACCTCTTTTTTTGCGGGGTGGGGGGGGGTCACTGTAAATATAAATCGTGTACTGCCTATAAGAATATCGTTATTTCAAAATATATGTATAAAGGCACGGATTTGTGGATTTGAATTTCCAATACTCCTGTCAATAGAAACTGCAATTCTAATAAATCATGCGCGACCCCCCATGACTTCTTTAAACTTGCTCGTGTATTTTTATATTGATTTATGAAGGGTTAATTTGAGTATGAACATCATCCCGATAGGTGCATCATATCTAAAGAATTTTAACTTAGCTTTCAAATCCCTCAATAAAAAAAATGCACCAGTATGAATCCAAATACATCCTATTCTTTAGTTTTCCTAAAAACGTACACATTCTCATATATATCATCTGGTGATGCACGAACCGCGAGGGTTTAATATTAGTTATCGGACAGCGTACATCTGTAATAATTTTGTTACCGATGACAGATATTACAACAATTAATAAACTCATATGTGTTTCTGAGTGTGTGTACTACATGTATAAGATTCCCCGATTTTTCAATACTAAAAAAAAAGTATGTTGTATACGTTGAAAAAGTATACAATCTAGGGATTTACTTACAGAGGCCTTCTATTAAAGTTATGTGTTTGACAATTTTTTTTTCTATTGTTTTGTTTTATCTATTTCATCTACGGTTTTTAGAAAAATCAACATGTAGGTTGGATTTCAATAAAGTTCAAATGACTTATCTTTGTTATCGCCTTATTTGCCCGTACGGCATGATTGACACAATATACCAAAACGTCCTCGTTATCCACTACATAGGCCTATATGATCAACGAGGTGTTCCGAAAACATGCATAGATATAGGATAAGTCTTGAGAAACAATAAAATCCGCGAAAACATTTCTCAAGTTCGAATTTCTTCTATAATCAAAATGAGCTTGTGCCATTAGCACGTTCACAGGACGCACAGTTCTTAACCGTGGTATGTTCATGAGTTTGAGAAGACGGGGCTATAATTTTGTCATTTTCGCAAGCACCTATTTAATTTTTGTAGAATCCTGTCTGAAGAATGAGTAGAAAAATTAGTCTTTTTCATATTTTGATTAAATTTTAGGTACAGTGCATCTCTTGCGCGGATCTGGAAGCCCCACCCCCTCCACCCGTTCCGGGACCAGCACTGAAAAAAGAATTTAACTTTTTAACATGACCCCCCCCCCCCCACCCGTCATTTACCTTCACAAAGAATTGGTTATTTATAAGTGCGTTATTTATGGTAGAGTAATACAAATATTTAAGATTATACTCCTTAATTAAGCGTTTTCGATATCCTCCTCTATATTCACCATTTTAGAGTACGTGAAGAGTATACAATGTCTTTTCGATTATGAGTTCATTGAAGAACAATGCACAAAATGAACTATTTATCATATACTTACCATTTATGTGTACAAACATGCCATGATCTTGTTATAAAGATTATCCCATGCGAATCGGCTGACCGCATTTTGAGGCATTAAGATATACTAGTACCACATTTGTGCAGCTAGGGTTTCCTAAAGTTGAACCAAAGAAAGTCCGAGCGTATACCCCGAATATTCCAGCAAAGTTCGTCATTCTTAAATAAGAATAAATATTTTATCAAATACGTAATGGTATTATGTAAAATGGCATACAGTATGACTGTTGTTGATTAGTATCATGGTAGACTTACTTGTACTATTCTGGATATGGCGCAATTGTATATTGATAAAAAGATGAATCGACATTACAGTTGATGCTCTTGATCATGGGGGACCGATATCAATTCCGCCAGAAATAAAGCTGACAAAACAATGCAAAAGGAGTCTTCATAAATTTGCCGTCGCGTTTTATCTCTTTGTCTCATTGTCGGGGATTTCAAAGTGACGAGTAGGAATTAAACACAATTTATGGCCAGCAATGTCGGTGCTGGCACTGACCGCTATGTTCAGAGATCCCTTGGGTGTCATAGCAATTTATCGGTCAGATGAATGCCTGTCTGTGGTTTTTCCGTTAATCGTGTTTTCAAACGTGCTGTTCAATTTGAAAAGAAGAATTCCACAGATGAAAGCCGCGCTCGATCAGCAAGTAACACCTGAAGTATCGGACTTTGCACATAGAATCGAAGTTCAAACACGCTTATAGTCTGATGATATGACTAATTTGTTATAAACATATATCTCTATCTCAATAAGCCAGAACATGATGGCTACGTGAAACATAGCAGTTATTATACAATCTCGATTATTAATTAAATAAATGTTTATAATACATGTACGAAAAAACATGTTTATTAATGTCTGACACAATTGTCAATAGCATTCCCTAAACTTGTACTTGAGGAGTAAATGAATTAAACAGAAATATGTGAAACAGGAAGACGGTTGCAAATATACGGTTTTTTTCATTCATCCAACACAGTTGTTCTTAGATATCGTTTGATATGTCCTAGGTGTATTTTAAAATTTGACATAGCAATCACAGTGATAGCTGCATGTTTTAATAAACTTCTAAAATATGAAGTTCATTTTGATATTATTGCAAAATAGAAAAAAGTAGGTTGCAACGTTGACAATTATAATTATTAGTTATTATTTAAATCAGTTGTAACCGGTAGATAATATCGATTTACAGATATGATTTAATCGTAACTTGTCTGTTCTAGCCTAAATAAAAACAGTCTCCAGCAGTAACAACATAGAACGTGCGTCTATGCTTAATAGAAAAGGTCACATAAGAAACAAGAAATAACTCAGACTAAATGCTAGAAGCTATATTATAATAATGGAATGTTTTGCTATTTTTTGTCTCGTTGAAGCTTTATTTCGATTCGAAGTAGTTTAAAATTTTGATATTCTATCGATTGTTTGTTAAATAAAGGTCTCAATAGTTAGGTATGACAAAAAGTGGTAAAAGTGTATCTGCTTAAAAGATGGAACAAGCAATCGTCGTCCCATTGAACTTGATGTGACTTGTTGAATGTGTGCGCTACATCATCCGCCACTAGAACAGATGCATCCTCTTCGGATAAATTTTGAAAAAGGTTTACCTTTTTACTATGGTTTACATGTAAACCCTGTTAACGGTATTATGTCACATAGCTTTCGATTCTCAGAAACATTAACCCCCCCAACCCCCCAACCCCCCCCCCCCCCAAAAAAAAAAAGGTGGCTCAACATATTCGATAAGACGTGGTCAAAACACGGATACTGTCACAGGCATGAAGTGTTATGTAAATATTTAGACGCATATACACAGGGGATAACTGATTTTTAATATACCTCTCTGAATTTTGTGTGTGTGAGAGAGAGAGAGAGAGAGAGAGAGAGAGAGAGAGAGAGAGGTTTACAGATCTGTATCATGTTGGAGATTTTCCTTGGGAACTTTAAAATTTTCTGGCACACTTGCATTTCAAAAGTAAATAATGTTTTAAAGTATAGCATTCATAGTACTACTCTTTTACCTCAATAGTTAATATAGTCTCGGGATATTCAAGAAAATTGACAGTATTGCCAGAATTTCATTCATACCGAGGAAAAAAAAATTGCTGTCACATTCCAGTAGAATATGGGATGCATATATCTCTAGAAAAACTTTTTGGTGATGTCCAAAATCATATTCATATTCATAGTTCTATTCACAAAGTTTATGTTTCTTTCGGACTAATTACCGAGTTTATTTCCAATGTATGATATGGCACCGGAACGTTCAGTATTCTCTTATTCTCAAATTTCAAATTTCTTACAACCATATATTTATCTTAGATTTATTAGTTTTATGAAAACGCTATCATGAGATCTTATGACATATTTTGTTTCAGGCTGATAAATGTATATTCATTGTCGTAATTCTCTGTACACACTGCACATGCAGGCCAAAATTACACAAAATCAACAACACTTTCTATCAGGGTATATGTTTCTCATATTGTTCCCCTGACATATCTTGATTTATGCATAGTAACTACATTTTGTCATATTGCAAGCGTTTATTCATAATTCTACTACAGTTATTGCCGAGATCAAAGAGATGCCGCGGACATTATTCTCCAATATACCATGAACATCATCAGTAAATTATCAGATCAGAAATACCTATTTGTCTCGCACTGATCATGAAAGTACAAATTCAAACCGTAATTTTTTTTTAAAACCATGTCAATTTCACGTGTTAGTTCCAGTCAAAAGGATGTGTATTGCCTCAAATGTTTATTTTTAAGAGATCAATGCGGCTGTTCCTAGGACCTCCGTAACACATTTTCACTGCATGTTTTTACATAAAATATATCACGTGTAGTAGTAATAATCGTATTAAATTGCCCTTAAAATATTAGGAACATGATTCAAAGATATTTTAAAAATAAGTGAAGAGTATTAAAAATCCAAAGAAAACGTCTGTCGTCTGCATGTGATTCATTTGATCAATACACATGTAAACATTACTAACAAAACCGTTGGGGTTATACGGAACAGCCGTCAAAATGACCTAGATCGTCTCTCTATAGAAGAAACGATCTGTAGAAATACTGGGCTGTTAGTAGAATAGAAATAAAGTTCTTGTTATCGTGAATGTTGCAGGATAACCTCCTCGGTCTCGAAATGTTGTTTGAAATAGAAAAGCCTCGGCTAACGCCTCGGCTTTTATATTTCAAAACAACATTTCTCGACCTCGGAGGTTATTCTGCAACATTCACGAAAACTCGTACTTTATTTCTTAAACATGTTAAAAGGATAATCTGCACATAAATGTTATTGCACCATCAAAAATAACAGCCAGTCTCGCATTAGCTTTAATACTGACAGTGTGTCACCTATCTAGATTTGATTCGTTAACATAGCTCGAGTATTCGTACTGTGTAACGATTGCTCTTTTACACATTCGTGAAATATAATTTTTTTAGTTTTTGGTGTATATGTGAATAAACGTTGATGCATTAAGTATTAAAAACATTTGAAAACAGATTTGTGTGAAGTCAATGTTATTTGATGTGCCCATCAGACTTTGAAGTCTTCAATTGTCATTTATAAGAAGAGCCAGGATGAAAAACCATTATCTGCATTGCAAATAAATTACGGCGGAGATGCAATATATTATTAGTCTCCTACCGGTTTCACCGGTTAACATCTTTTTCAAAACTATTATAATAGTTTTGAAAAAGATGTATGCTTCGAAGTTCGAAGCTTTCATAGAATAATTACAAACCGGTAGGGGACGTGTATTGCCTCTGCAATGCTCTCAGAATGCTGGTTTATTATATTACATTATTTAGGGGGGGGGGGGGGCATCTGTAGTGGAACAGATGATGGACAAAATGGAGAGAGACAGACAGGCCGAAGCCAGACGGACCGACATTTAATTGCAGCTGCTATGAAATCATATCTCAGTTGACGCTAAGCAAATGTACATGTATCGTAAATTGCACCTGTAACGCTGGCTATTAAAATTGGTAGAAATACTCGTACAAAATTATGTTGCTTGTGCAAAGTTTACAAACGAGGATTGCCTCTAATGACATTATATTATTTGGAGCATTAAGATTCATAACAAATCTCTGTTACAGTTATTCAAACTGATTATGATATTTCAATCAGTGTACTACATTTATATATATAATACTGTATTCCATCGTTCTAAATCTGATTTCTGCATGAGCTCTCTTCGTCGCAGTAATGTCCAATCATATTGTGACTTACTGATATTCATTTGTTTTCTCTAATTCGCTGTTGATACACATCACGCTGATACAGTTTTGCGCTACAATAACGCACGACTTCAAAAGTAGAACTTATTCTGAGTTCATCGTAGATTGAGTCGTATCTACTACTTTACCTCAATGCAGAAAATCGCCAAAAGATGCGAGTTTCTGAGCAATCGTTGCTACAGTATGGCTTTTACATGTAATCATTCGTAGACAATCGCACTAAACTTGCATTGCACTTCTTCACATATATGTATTCGCAATACATCTTCTACATTCGCATCCGCACAATCTGATTAAAATCCGTTTTAATCAAATTGACATCGCAAGACTTCGTAGTACTAGAGTTTACATATATTACACCGAGTATCCTACAAGTTGCTAAGAGTGTTCATTGGGTATCTGTAATACATAGAGATGAAGCGAGATTTGATTCGATTACGATGGTGTGACCGAGTAATTGATAAAAACAAGGTTTGTTGGTGGAAAAAAAGAATCGGATGGCAAGTGATTTGCTGCGTTTTTTTTCTATTGAATTTAATGTACAACTGGTAGTCATTGCAAATCTTCTAATATCATACACACACATAGTATTTTTACTTCCCTGTGTTCTGAAATGTATTCTTTATTAATTATCTTTTTTCAGTAATTGAATTAAATATTACAGTTACATTTATTTCATGATGGTGATAATTATATTATTCAACAATAAAGATTATAACAATAGGACCCCCCCTCCAAGAAAAAATTGTATTTCCCAAAGGGCATCGATGGAAAGAAATGAGATTTCTCAAGGAGAATTGTTCTTTTTTAAACTTTGGAATGGAATGTCCAGAGGTTTTCAAAGCGGTGAAACATGTTACTAGTATTTATTCCGCGGGATATACGACCTTCTGCTGGTCACCCGTCAGATGACTTTCTAAGTTACCCAGATGACGCATTATATAGAAATATCACACGGGGGTATAATGATAATGCTTGTTTCATGACTGTCAAAACAAAACAACAATAACACACATTATTCTGATCTGCCTGCTCGTTATGAGAACAAAAGAGTACCACGCGGCAGTTAAATTATTAGAGCACTATAAGTCAAAATCCCCTGAGTAACATTTTTTGGGGGAAAATGATTATGATTACGGTTTGAGGAGGGCGAGTTTTTATTCATGGATAACACAGGACACCTTAATCCACAAATCAAATCTGCAAATTATTTGCATCCCTTTAAACGTTTTTAAATTTATATTAATATCTTTTTTTCGATTATTTTATAAATATTATACCGATCACATTTTTAATCTGGTGTCGTTAAATTTGCTATTTCCGGTCAGTAATTATAAGTACAAATTTGCAATTACCACTAAATCAACTGTCATACTACATGTATTAATATAATCGTTGCCCTGTTTGATAATGTGTACTTTTCGTACAAAAATTCAATTAGTTAGAGAGAGAGAGAGAGAGAGAGAGAGAGAGAGAGAGAGATTTAGATTTAAAACACTTGCAATATTACCGCATACTCCTAGTTGTAAACGCGCACGCATCATTAATTATTTGTACATGTAAGAGAGAGAGAGAGAGAGAGAGACATTTAAAACACTTCCAATATTACCGCATACTCCTAGTTGTAAACGCGCATCATTAACTATTTGTACATGTAAGAGAGAGAGAGAGAGAGAGAGAGAGAGAAAGAGAGAGAGAGAGAGAGAGAGAGAGAGAGCCTTTTTTTGAAAAAGAAATATATAGTAATGTTCAACACTGGCCATATTACTGCATGCTCGTAGTTCTCAACGCGCATAAAGTATTTGTACATGGGAGAGTAAGAATCTCTAACATGCTCGGAAAAGGGGGTAGGGGACTCCATATTAGAAACCCCCTTTTAAATATGTAGATTTTGGAAAAAATGTTTTCAGCGAGAATATAGTGCTTGTGTGTAAGGGGGGGGGGGTCCAGCCCCTCCCCCCCCCCTTCCGGCTGATGCTGCTATGTGCCTATGATGTGCATGTTTTAGTCTGTACATGTAAATGAAAGAATAATATAAATGTGTACATGTAGTCTTTGTTAATGATTCAGATTGAAAGAACAAGTCGAAAACTTTAGTTGCTAGTATTAAGCAGTGTTTTTGAATTTTTCTTTCAATAGATTGTCTCTTACATTGCAGTGCACAAAATTTAAACGTCTTTCTTAGACTGAAATTGACACATACACAATGCTGCAGTAGGTAGTTATTTCGTCTGTAAAATTCAGTTTGGTTTCCTGTATTGTGATATACACAAGGCTTGTTCTTTAGTTACTTGTCAAACCAAAGGAGGGTATCTTAAAACCATTGATCTATAATTTTGTTTTTTTTTTTCAATTGGTATACCTCTGTCAATTAAAAGAACTCTCGAATTGACATTCCACATCTTAATTTCAAAACAGAGATACTAATATAAAAAAATATCCAATACAGAGTCACCTAATCGCTAATCTACTTTTTGAAGCTAGATAATCGTAATCTAACAAAACTTTGTAGCGAATTTACTTCGTTAAATTTGTGTTTTTATTGCATGTAACTAAATGCATGAATTTTTTTTATCCACATGTCACGTTGTGAAATTCAATCTTTTGGAGTATTTTCAATTATTTTGTAAATTAATTTTTCGGACTTTGTGTTAATTGCTACTAAAACTTTTCATCTATTTCGACAACTGTTTTAAAGACGTTATAAATTCAGCGCAGCATTAATCCCACCTGAGGCACACTCAGTGATGGACAGCTAATCTTTTAATTGACTTCTGTTTATGTTTATCGAAACTTCTTTCATCTTATTATCCTTTTATGTACATGCTGCTAAAATGTCACGAATCACTCAATAGCTGTTCTTTAATTGATTTTCTTACTTCTGTACATATTATGTTAATCCTTCAAAGTGTTATTACATTGTTCATTTGATTATAATAATTCTGAATTGTAAATTAAAGGCAGTTAGAACCAGACCCTCAGTGCTGATGCATACCAAACTCACATAAAAGTATATTTCATGTAAAGTCTATATAAAAGTCTGAAAACTAAAGCGTGTTGGCTTGTTGGAGGTTTCATGAGGCTGGTTCCAACAACAAGAGAATAAGCTCAAGGTTGGCCCAGAATTAGTCATGTACGGGAAAGAGCGCCCCGTAATAAACATCTTATTTCAAAATTGTAAAATACTTCAAACATTGCTTCGGGTACCTGTCTCACTACATGTAACAACATGTTGTGTTAAAACTTTTGATATTGTTTGTTACTTTCTACAATAAATTTTTACTTATTGATTTATATAACGAACGTTTTCAGTTGAAGCAATTCGTGACAATTTCAGAACTCTAATATATTTTCAATATTGCCTCGGGCACCTGCTCATGGCATGCATTAAACTCATGTGTGTATATCTTGTATATTCTGTGTTAGTTCCAGTGTTTGTCTGATCGTTAGCAAAATTAATATAATTGTCTTTTATCTACCTACTCATATATAGCAAGATATCTGTGCGTAGAACGTAAATCGCCACGACTTCTCCTGTTATAAATATAGATCTTTCTTTCAAGATTTGAAAAAAAAACAGTGTCTCAGATTTATCGCAAGTTGGCCTGGCGAAAATTTCGACTTTAAAATTTTGTAATTGTAATTTGTGAGAAATTGTAGTGTAAATCGGGACAATGTGACAGGGCCTAAGAATGGTTTTCGTAAAGGCAACAATTTATTCAAAGCATCGTAGGAGTCTTTGCAAAAATACACGTTTATAATTCTTTAAATGCGTGATTAGCGACCAATGAAGAAAGACAGATTTAGAATGTTATAATGTATATACATCTTAAAGAAGTTATACATTGTATTTGCCTTTAAGATTTCGAGTTAATGTGATTATACCTGACATGCGGTAAACGGCGCATCTTAATTATGCGCTTACAAGTTTAAAAAATGTCATGATATTTTAATTTCTTTCAAGTCACAAAGTTCTAATAGGTCAAAACCCATGGTCAGTCATGGTGTGTAACAGTAAATTTCAGTTTCATTCAAAACTTTTTACCCTCTGCATGCTTCTTTTTATAGGTATGTCTCTTTTGAATATAATTTAAGATGAAACACCTTTGACGAATACAAATGCATCCATTCCAAATATATAATATCCACATGTACACAATGACATGCAGTTAAACACCCAAAAGTATACAGTTAATTGGGGTTTTCACAACTTGGTTGCAAAACATGTAACATAACAGCCATGTTTGGTATCAGATACCAGATTTAGTTGCAAAATATGTTTATAATATGGTTTATATGATAGGTTGTTGGTACATGTATCATAGAAAGATTATGTAGCTCGAAAAACAAACTGTATCACAAAATATTTCTATCTTTAGAATAGATATTGATAGAGGTTGTCACAACCACTTTCAGTACCTAATTTACATACTAGTATAGCAAAAAACATGTAGGACCCCCCTCCCGAAAAAAAAAATGATATTCTCAACGAATTAGCTCCTATTATTTTTCTACAGGGAGTATATAGGAGGCCGGTTACATTAATCAAATCACAAATTAGCTATTACTGTACATTATATATCGTCTTTAAATTTTGAATAAAGTTGATATATATTGCTGATGATGATTGTAGGGTCATTTCATATCCTGATGTTTTATACATTGCATAGCGATACATCAGAAGTGCGAAGACAATGACCGTGAATGAATCCCAAAATCAGTGTACGTCGTTGCAAGTTTTAGGAAAAGTTAATCTGTATTTTATCAATGCCGTGAAGCATATAATTCAGACCCACCGCTGTGGGAATTATCTCTCATGAGAATAGTGATAAAATGCGATCTGCAAGCTTACAGAAAAGTCGGCCAAATTGTTTTGGAGGAAGTATACAGTGAAGTGGAACAGCGATAAAGGTATCTATTTAAAACTTTATGTTGTACTTTCAGAATACCTCGCATAATAGAAAACATTTAAAACTTGAAATAAGGGAATCCACCCCATTCATACATGTATATCTTTATTTTATATTAAACTGTCATTATGCAATGTACATGAACTCGAGGGCTTGATTTTGTTTCAACAAAAACATGGCCCATTATTCCAAGTTTGAGAATTCAAATCCGTGTTTTTATTAATAAATTATTATAAATTAAATTTATTTAAAATATACTTATAATTTTTGAGATATACCAGTCCTTGTTAATCTAAACAGTGACATTCAAAAACTACTTTTAAATTTATATATGCACCGTGGTAATCCCACCAAAAGCACCCCATCACCTCGGATAAGAATTTTTAGGATAAGCGAAAATGGGTTTTAAATTAATTCTAGACACCCACTTGCACACATTCAACGTGAAAGTTGTAGATGTATTGATAAGCACCGTGGGGAGGGGGAGCGGGGGGGGGGGGGGGGATGCGTAGTATTTCTTTTACTTTCAGTTTCATTTTTTATATGTTAATTTTTTTTTTAAAATGTCTGCTGGGTGCCCACCCCCCTCCCCCACAGTGCCTTATTGAAACAAAAACACCGATGTAGCCTGATATTTGTGTACAAACAGCGTAACTGAATATTATCTAAAATACTTCTCCCCCTTGTTCCCGCTTTAAGGTTATTACTATACATGTACATGTATGTGCGCACTTGTTAAAACAGCGGATGTTAAATTCGGAGGAACTTTTAATTGAAACTCGAACTAGAACAAAACCGTTGTCAGTTTGATTAAAAGCTTGCAGGTAAATTATTTTAAAGCGCTCGTTAGAAAATATAATAAATCTTACATCATAACAAATAAATATTTCTAAGCGTTGTTTACGCTTTCGGAATAACGCTTTATAAGATCTAAACGGCTGCAAAAATGTAACCGCTCCCCCACTTATTTTGTAAATGACGAACGGTATCTATTTATATATGTCTACCCTCTGTACTATTGATTTTATAGTATAGAGGGTAAAGATACATAAATAGATATCACTCTTCATTTACAAAATTAGCTGGGGAGCGCCTATGCAGCCGTTTAGTTTTCAAAGCTGTAAAAATACTTCGATATGGCAGCTATTTTCTTCAGCTTTCAATAAACAAAGAATGAAGGATATTATTCTAGAAAAAAACCTGTTAATATATTTATTATTTGAGATATGAGGAAAAAGCTGGAGATAGTGTGTATACCCTTATATGATAAACGAAAAAAGACAAGTCCACCTTGATATGAATAATTTTGAATAATTTTAAAGTAAGATAATAGCCAACCGGCCGCGGAAATTCAAATCATCATACATTTGAATACAATTTGATACATCGATCCATCATACACAACGCACATTAATTTGTTGCAGTTTCAAATAAATAATTATGCTTAGAATTTCGAATAGTTTTAATCAAATGATTCTTTGTATGTTTGTCAACTTGTATAGAGCCCCATCCAACCCCCCCCCCCCCCCCCATCCCCATATCGATTTGCCACAAATCTTTGAAAATAAGTGTTTTCAACAGAAAAAAGTTAATAAGCAATAAAAAAAAATCAAGTCATGTGAAATTATTAAATCTTATATTCTAATTGTGTTCTAAAAGTAACTAAATCTAAAACAAAATATACAATATTTCTTTTCCTCAGATACAAATACAAACTATCCACTATTATAGTCAATTTTTATCTTAATTATTCATCAGGTACATGTAGCTGAATAAACAATGGATTGGTTTGAAGTGGGGAACACATGTTACTTCGGATAAAATGAGACCCAACCTTTGTGTATCAGGACCAGTTATAAAGACTATATGTTGAACACCTACATGTATATCAGACATGGAATATTCATGAGATACTGACTGGATGTGTTGGAAGGATTTATTGGCAACAACTTTCGTGAAAACATATCAGCGCGTCAGGGTGGATATTTTTCGAGGAATTTGAATAGGAAGACAATATAAGTTTATATAGGCATCTACTCTCGAGAGATCTTATTCTATACGCTATATATTTTCCCGAGTGTCGCAAAAAATTACGATTGTGAAAGCTTGGCGTGTAGGTCTTTAAATCCTCACAGGAACCAATGTACCCGAAATGCCAGAAATTACATAAAGGCTTCCTAGCTAAATTTTGATTAATAATGCGATCATCCCTCCAAATTATCGTTAAACAGAATATGTAGCTTTTTAGCGATTAAAGAAAATAAATAAATACTACACTTATTCAAAGTATAGTTAAAGCATTCCAAAACAGTCTTTGATAAGACGACCAGTGTAAATAAGTTGACTGTCCGCATTGTCATGAGACTGCATGAAAGAATTGCAGCAAAGTCATTTTTTGTTTATTTCTAATGCTTCGACTTTGTAAAGATGTCGTCTTGTGTTGGGAGAAATTTACCCCCAAAGAATTGCAACACACACATTTTTTTGTTTATTATTGTCCTAAAATTTGTAAAGATGTCGTCTTATATTGGGGGAAATTTACCCCCAAAGCAATTACAACACAATCATTCTCTGTTTGTTTTTATCGCTTCGACTTTCTAAAGATGTCGTCTTGTGTTGGAAGAAATTTACTCCAAAGAATTGTACGACAGAAACTTTTTTAAGGCTTTGAGTTTGTACAGAAGCGTCTTGTGTTGGAGGAAATTTACTCCAAAGAATTATAACACGGACATTTTTTTAAGGCTCTGACTTTGTAAAGATGCGGTCTTGTGTTGGAGGAAATTTACTCCAAAGAATTGTAAGGCTTTAACTTTGTAAAGATGCGGTCTTGTGTTGGAGGAAATTTACTCCAAAGAATTTTAACACAGAATTTTTTTTAAGGCTTTGACTTTGTAAAGATGCGTCTTGTGCTGGAGGAAATTTACTCCAAAGAATTGTAACACGGACATTTTTTTAAGGCTCTGACTTTGTAAAGATGCGGTTTTGTGTTGGAGGAAATTTACGCCAAAGAATTGAAACACAGTCATTTTTAGGGTTTTAATTTACGGCTTTGACTTTGTAAAGATGCGTCTTGTGTTGGAGGAAATTTACTCCAAAGAATTGTAACACAGAAACTTTTTTAAGGCTTTGACTTTGTAAAGATGCGGTCTTGTGTTGGAGGAAATTTACTCCAAAGGATGTTAACACAGATGTAAAGATCTTTGTAAAGATGAGGTCTTGTGTTGGAGGAAATTTACTCCAAAGAATTTTAACACAGAAATTTTTTTAAGGCTTTTACTTTGTAAAGATGCGTCTTGTATTGGAGGAAATTTACTCCAAAGAATTGTAACACGGACATTTTTTTAAGGCTCTGACTTTGTAAAGATGCGGTCTTGTGTTGGAGGAAATTTACTCCAAAGAATTGAAACACAGTCTTTTTTAGGATTTTAATTTCAGGCTTTGACTTTGTAAAGATGCGTCTTGTGTTGGAGGAAATTTACTCCAAAGAATTGTAACACAGAACTTTTTTTGTAAGGCATTGTCTTTGTAAAGATGCGTCTTGTGTTGGAGGATATTTACTCCAAGGAATTGTAACACAGTCATTTTTTTGTTTATCATTAAGTCTTCAAATTTGTAAGGTTGATGTCTTGTGTTGGAGGAAATTTACCCCAATGAATTTCAACAGTTATTTTCTGTTTATTTGTAAACTTAAGGCTTTGAGATCGTATAGATGTCGTGTTGTGGGAAATTTACCCCAAAGATATTGCAACACAGTCACTTTCTGTATATCTATATCGCGTCGACTTTGTATTGATGTCGTCTTGTTCTGGGGGAAATTTACCCCCAAAGAATTGCAACAGATATGCATACCTGTATAGATTTTAAGGTTGAAAATTTGTAAAGACGATGTTTTATCTTGGGGGTAAATTTGCCCGAACAGTGTAACATATAATCCATTGTCGAACTTTACTCAGATTAATCGCTTGCATAAACTGCATTGTATTTGGGGGTAAATTTACTTTGTAAAAAACGATTAGATTTTTTTCTTGAAAATAACAATTTATTGTAAATAGAATTTAAATATATTCTGTATAATTTTTAGGATATGTCAAAGCTTCACTTTCACCAGTAACTGTTTTTGCATTTGTCTTTGACTGTTTATTCTCCTAATATCCCCCTTAAAAATTCTTAATTTCATATTATTTATACAGAGAAGCTTGGTTAGTTTTTGGGGGTAAATTTCTATTCTGAAGAGTTTCTTGATTTCTTGTTACGTGTTATGATGTGTTATGCGGAAAATAAAGCTTAAACTGTCTTGATTTGCTTATATTTGTGCTTTTATGAGGTAAAACGTTCAAAACAGACAAAAAGATTTTCTGTTTTTATTTTGGAACGCGTTAACAGTTCTTTTCTGCAATGAAACTCTATATATCTCAACATCATTCTTTGAACCCTCTGTTTTGATTTTGGTAATAGGTATTAATGCTTTATCTACTGTCAGAGTAAAGTTTTCCAAATTAATGATGCAATTGTGAGCTCTCAAAAAATCTAAACCAAGTAATAAAGAATCTGCTATTTCTCCCACTACAACATCCCATCTTTGTTCTGTAGGCCCTATTCTTAACTTGACCTGTTCTGCTATTTTGCCATTAATGATGTTATTTTTTCCTGCTCCTTTTAGTATGATATCTTTCTGAAGTAGGGGCTTTGGTTTTAAACTCTCAAAAAGTTCATAATTCATGACAGTTACTTGGGCAGCAGTATCTATAACAGCATTGATTGTTTTGTTGTTTACAATACAGGGAACATAGAGAGTGTTTTTCAATTTGTTTTTGTTCCTGTAAAGTTCTTTTTCTATGGTTTTAAATTTTACTTTAGGAGGAGGCCTATCTGATGTATCTGAATAGGTTGAAGAATGGCCTACATCTCCAACCGATTGAAGTTTAAAGGCTTTGTCTGAGGTGACGGTGACCTATTCTTAGACTGAAATGGTAAACTACTACTTTTACTGATAGGGCATTCTCTCGCAAAGTGCCCTTCTTGGTCACACTTAAAACAAGCTTGTTTTCTAGGACTGCTAGAAGGAGATCTAAACATTCTTGTATTTTCTCTACTGTTTGATCTAGACCTGTTTGTTCTAAGAATTTGAAGAATATCGTGAATATTGTTTTTCATTTCCCGATTATCTTCTTCAATTCTTTTGACCCTTGATTCTAATTTGGAGAGTCTTGTCTGATCTGTGAATTGATTTGATGCTTGTTTTGTATCGTAAACAGCCCTAACTTTGCTTATGTTTTCATCATCATCCTCACTCTCACTTTCAGAACTCTCAAACTTCACCCTTCTTGTCTCAGACCTTCTCACACCTAGTATTAGTTTTTGGTTTGTGACTGCAGTTTTCATGTATTGTGTTGCCATATCTAGTGTAAGTGGGTTCTTGTCCATGGCAATGAGGGCAGCTTGTTTGTTGTAACAACCTCTCAAGAACGCATCTATGGCCACGGTTTGGCGGCAGTCTTCTGGTGTGTCTGGGTATCCATCAGTGGTCATCTCTAGAACTTTGTCTGCAAACTCTTCAACTGTCTCCTCAGAACCTTGTTTGACATCTTGCAGTTGTCGTCTGATAATGTGGGGAAGGTCTTTTTTCCCAAACCGTTCATCAAGCTTTGCACTCAGCTTTTTGAAACTTTTCTGGTCTGAAATTGGTCTAGAGCTGAAATATTTCAAAGCTTTGTCTCTGAGGCATTCAATCAATTTGTCCAGCTTTTGTTCTTCGGACCATTTATACCGGGATGAAATGTGGTTGAACTGTGTGAAGAAAGGTTTCCAGTCATTTTTTCCGTCAAATGTTGACATCTTTGGTGGACTAGGACCCTTTGACTGAAGCGTATCTGCAAATCCAGTTGGGTTTGTTGATGATTTCCAATACACCCCATGTGGTGCCAGCTTGTCGACTTCCCTGTTGATCTTTTCATCTTCGAGTTGTTTTAGCTTATTTTCTAACTGTTGCATTTTGTTTATCCACTTACTGTCTTGGTCAACTAGTCTTTGTTTCATGAGTGCAAGTTCATCGTCCTTAACAGTCATTGTTTTACTAATTGTCTTTTCATAATGAGATTTTGTGTTTTCTAATTCTGTTTGAAATTTTTGTTGTAATTTATTCAGTCGTTCTTCATGTTCTAATGTCAAAGTCTTTTCTAATGAATCTAATTGTTTTTGTCTAGCAGTAATGTCTTTTTCAGATTGTGCAATTTGAATGTCCCTTCTTTCTATGTCTTTTGCTTGTCTGAGAATTTCTGCTTGTAACTTAGATACTTGACTTGACAGATCTTCAACATTCAAGTGTGTTTTTTCTTGTTGTTTCACTCTCTCTCTGAAAACTATCACACCCTCACTCACAAGGGGATCCCAGATTGTGTTTGGAACTGTTGACATTGTTTTTAGGTCTTCTAATGACAAAGAGCCCCTCTCATCTCTCAACTTAACAATAGCCCCAGCCCTTTTTTCTCCAATGTTTGGAATTGATTTTAATTCTGCCAAATTGGCATTGTTTATGTCTACAGGGTTTGAACTACTCGCCATCTTAATTGATTAATGAACACCAATAAAGACAGAAGAAATAGACGTATTGTTGACTTCTCTATCAGAAAATCCGACAACAAAATCTCGAGTGAATTTTGTTTTTAAATTTGTTATCAGAAAATCCGACAACAAAATATGTAATTTGTAAGAAGAAGATACGAAATGAAAGAAAACCCCAAATGACATAAATCAAAACAAATATTTTAATTGATAACACCTTACGAATTCACAAAGAAAAAATATTTGGCGCGAAATCCAAATACACAAATTACACTTCACCGATCGAATAATCCTGCCGACAACGCCAATGTTGTGAAGTGATGTTAGTAATTGGATTTATTTATTGGTTAGTATTAAACGTGACAAGTGGTGAGGGGTAACTTAAAGTTACTACCCACCTGAGTTGTGTCTTGAATAGCCTAGCCGACCGGGGGACGTCTTTACTATTTCAGGTTCTGTTCACAACTGAGGAGTAATCAATCAGCTGATCGGAATGCCGAACCCGATCTTAATTACATATACTACATACATAATATCCCATTAATTGAAAAAAAGGTAGATGCAACTTGATAAATATAGAAAATATATATGTGTGTAAAATACGGTATTATATGAAAAGAAAACACAAAAATCTTCAGTTAAGATTAAGCGCCATCATTTTCAATCTTCAAAAGCTTGCAACAGTAATATTGATGATTTTGTGTTTTCTTTTCATATATTTTCAATATTGTTTTCCGATTACTGAGACATTATTTAACTATTGGATAGATAAATATACAGAGGTGAAACGTAGAGTCGTGAAGTCATTCTTCAACTTTTAGAATGTCAGCAGTTCAAATATATACATAATTCTTTAATAAATAAAAAAAAATTAAATTTTTCTAATGTGTGTGAAATGGTATTTTTGTAAATTGATGGTTACACCTCCGATAAAAGAATTATAAGGAAACAAGAACTTAATAACTCTTGAGATCCATCAATACCTTGAACAATTGATAATTAAAAATACTACACACAGTAAGTTATGCAGAAAAAGTTTGTGTTCTTACCAAAATTTAAATCACATTTATGTTTAAACAGTATTAATAGATCTTGACACAATATAACACATGACATTAGATGATAAAAATTATGTGAAGTCACATTTAAATTCACATCTTTAAAAATTTAAATTCATGGTGTTCATAAAACGCTTGATGTCATACACACGAGCCATAATGATCTCAAGTTGCCGCTTGTCCGTTTTGATTTCTTCCAACCTTTTATCGATTCTCTCCATAAGCGTAGTTGTTAACAATAAAAGTTTAAACATTTCTTTCTTCACTTCGTTTTCACAGCAATGTTGTAAAGATGGAATCTTGTTAAAAATGATAAAGAAAATGGTGATGGTAGGGTTGTTCCACTTCACACGTACAAGTTGCGAACGTTCTTGATTAATATATTTTCTTGATTATACAAATAACTATATCTACATGTATATTTAAAGTTGATGCCTCTTTGTTTCAAAAAAATTCCCCATCGTTGTCATCATCCACGATAGTCACCTTTCGTTTTTTAGGAGGAGTAATTCTGAGCTATAGTTTAAAAAAATGGGGATCAATTGTAGAATTTTTTAAACCAATATAATCATCTAGAATTAAAATATATCGCTAGCTGAACAGAATATGTAAAAAGAACACAAGTATCTACCCTTTGTGACATATTGCAAATAAAAAAACCAAAACTAAACTCACCATCGGGGGACTTGGTGGCTGCAAGTTTTTCAATACATCTCTCGCCGCCTATAGCTCTTCCCCCATGTCTGCTATAGCCATCACAACTTCCTTCGGCAGGGAGGTTGAAGTTCCCCTCACATTGTCTGTCAAAGGAAAATGAACACATTAATACGGTGGAGGAAAAACACTAGACAAGTTTACCGCTCTACAATTTACAAGGGTTTAAAATATTTAAGCAAAAATTATTCGTTGTTAAACAATTCGGCTTAGATACATTTTTTTCACTTGTGTATAGTTAAATGCTTTGACATTTAATAATTAGTTTTAAAAATTCTTAAAGTCGTTTGTAAATAATTTAAAATTTACGGACAAAAATATAAAATTAAATAAAGGCATAACTTACTTTGGATGTGAAAATAAACTTTCCGATTAAAAAACGACATTTTGATGGAATATTGAACCTTCCTTATTTTGTAATCATCATTTCTTTCAACGACGAACATAGGCGTTTCACCGTCGTCCTCAAACGACTGAGTAAAGTGGGGTTGCGCAGATTTGTATGCCATAGTGCTGTTTGAGTTGAGTTGTATCCCCAATCTGTTATATATACCCCTCACAAAGTAATAAAATATAATCAAAACAAGTTGAACAGTTCAAATATAGCAAACAACTATTGTCTTGTAAAGAAGTAAACAACCATGGTCTTGATTTTGGACTCTTGATATTGATTACTCAGCATATGTAAGCAAGTGCCAAACAAATTTCTTGATGTTCGCTACGTTTTCTTCTTTTCTTTCATTAAATATTATGTAAACGTGAACCACTTTCTTTTTTGCAATGTCCTAACCAAGGTATATAGTTCATAGGTTAGTGAATCTTTATGTTAATATCAGACTCCCAACTTTTTATATTTATAAATTACAACTGATATAAATTTGATATCATAGATATTTTTACGAATTCACATTTTAATGTGTACAATAACTTCTTGGGCAATGACTCGTCCTTGTAAACGCAATACTGTTTAAAACTTGTTTTGACTGAATAATATTGATTTTGATGACTTAGCATATCGAGAAATTTCCTCATTGATTGTGACATTTATTTGTATTTTTACATTAAATGATGTAATTCAAGCTAATCATAATAATTAAAGCTTATCGCAGTAATTAAAAGATCATGAATTTAGTTCTGTATGTGTGCAATAATAATAATATTCAAACAAAGCATATAAGATCTAAATAGTGAAAATCAAAATAAATGTTTTTTTTTAATTTTGAAACAATAGAATCGGGCTCGAAATTCAACACCGTTGATGGAAGAGCGCGATCTTAGCAATGGCTGGTCTGGTCTTTGTCACTCTCGGGTTATCATGGTTATTGTGTTGCTGTACACAAGCACAACCTCCACCCTTGGACGCTATCTGCGACTCCAACGGCCGATGTACATGGTATGGAAGTGGGTAGTATAGGGGCTGTGTGAGCGACATTCCTGTGCTCACATTCAATCAGTTCAACGATGGCGGTCTTTTGGGCCTACGATGTAGTAAAGTACAGGTGCTATCAATCGAGAGCAGCACACTCACATGCGCAGATATGAAGGCACATGTAATCACACATACTGCTGTCACCATTTATCTTGGAGAATCGCAAACTGAATGTGTAAGATAAGTTATCAATATCGTTCTGAAATAATGAAAAATTGACATCCTTCAAAATGACCTCTCCAAGTGCTAAAAGCGAAGAAGTAAGTACACTAATAAAGTAACTGATTTTATTAACTCATTATTTAACTTATGATTTTCCCACATATGAGTGAAGATCTTAAGTAAAAGAAAATTCTCCAATAAGCACACTAGCAATTTTATAGGTGCATCCCACAACGTCTGTGTCAAGTAATCCCAGTGAAACAGACAATGTCGAGTTTGATGGAAAAACGCTCACCATTCTCGTTAGTAAGTACATTAATATTATATCATTTGATTTCATTTCAAGGCTTTATTATCATTGTTTGAAATATCATGTTCACATTAATAAGTAAACCATATCAAATCATGCATTCTGTTTTACATATCATCTTTCTACTTTATTTCAGTATTTTCATTTATATTCTCATGCATCACTCTGTCAGTAGTAACTTTCTGCTGCACACGCGCATTTAATGCAAGAAGGAAAAGACTACAGAGTCTCAAGAAATTAAGCAATAAGATTAGCATGAGAGAACAATTTGCCGAAGCACAAAGAATTCTAGATAGAATCCATGCGATTCATGATGAGGTGGATGAATTATAGATTTTTTTTTTTTCACTTTCAGTCATCTCCCTCATTCTATCCTCCGGAAGTATTGGATGCTTAATTTTTTGCAGTGTATATGCCTCCTGCTGGAGAAGGTGTAATCAGAGAAGACTGTCCGCCGAACATGATTGTTAAAATTGTTTTTTTTTTAATCTTTTACAGGTTTGGTCGGGATAATATCTGTTTTGTGTCAACTTCTAGATAAACTTATAAGAACTTTAGAGAATGCTGTTCATTTTTGTAAAGACATTTATCAACACATTAAGCATCTTTGGCTAACAAAAAACAAAATTCAGAAAAGAAAAGTACCTTCAAAACCTCAAATTATTAAAAAACGAGAATTGCCAGCTAGACAAAGGAGGCCCCCCCCCCCCAAATGTATGGCTATGACGAATATGTATAATGTTCTATATTTTAATACAATTTTGAATTCTGAATTTGTTTTGATGTAGGGGTTAAGATTTTTTTAAAAGTGTTTGCTTTTCTTTGAATATTAGACAGTGTTTGCTTTTCTTTGAATATTAGATATTATTTCAACTACATTCTGTAAAATTTAATCTTTGTACTACCTCATCATTTAAATCATAATGTAGTGATTTTTGCATTTTCATTATCGTTCATTTATTCTAAATATTTTCATCTTGATGGCATGTTTACATGGGTGGATTTTTAATTTTTAGCTCTTCTGAGATTGAGGTTCAAGTGAGCATCATAAACGTTCATATTTTTATCTTCTTGGTCATTCTTTCATTCCTAATGATGCTGCTAGCTGATTATACTTGTGATAATGTTAGCCGAGTGAGCAAAGTGATTTCAGGGCCTCTTGTTTACAAATGTATGTGTGTGATGAGTGGTTAAGCTAATATTTTCCTTAGGTATCTATCTTTAATAAATGTCATAAAAAACATGTCAGTAAAGGTTTATTGAAACTGTTTTTTATGATGAAAACTTTACATGTATTTGATTCTATTGAGTACAATACAGTAATATTTTTCCTTGTAGAACTAGTGCAATCTTTTTTGGTTAATTATGAAGGTTAATACATTTACAAAGAACTTCATGGATTATGATTATTTAATGTTTAAGAAAAAGTTACCGAGGCAAGAAGGATATCTCAATTTGAGAAATAATTCAAATATATTTAGATTTTGTGTGATGTAATAGGCAATCATTTGATGTACAATTGTAATTGTTGATGTTTTGTTTTTATATATGCATGAGATATGTGCCAAAAGGAATTGGGATTTTATATGCAATCATTTGATGTAAATTGATAATTATTTATTACTTTTGATTTTTTATTTTTACATGAGATACATACATGTGCCAAAAAAAGTTTGAACGAACATGATAATAATCATTTGATGTAAATTGTAATTGTTATTGATTATTTATTGTTGATGTTTTGTTTTTTATAAATATACATGAAATATGTGCCAAAAAGAATTTGGATTTTATATACTCTATCATTTGATGTAAATTACTTTTTATTTTTTATTTTACATGTGTCAAAAATGTATGGCCAATCATGATAACAATCATTTGATGTAAATTGTAATTGTTATTGATTATTATATTTTTTTCTTAATATACATAAGGTACGTATCAAGAAGATACATACATGTTCTTGATTTTTTGTTTTTATTATTTTTTTATATACATGATATATGTGTCAAAAAATATTTAGACTTTTTTAAAATGATTTTTGTTGACTTTATTAAACAATAAATATAAATGTCTGGGTTTTTTTTTTGGTTTTTTTTTATTTATTTTTTTAAAATTCCAGTCAATAAATAATTGTTAAATTCGAGTCAGTGCCCTGGAATGGGTGGATCTATATGGGTGGGGTTAGATCTTGAGCCTTCTGTAAGAACATAAGTAAATGAATTTGAGCCTTACCTTTATTTGCATATTTGGTACATATATTTAACAGTGCAGTGGGCAGGGATAGTCTCCAAAACTTCTGCTATATGTACATTTGGTGGACTTATAGAGTGGAATGGGTGGAGTGACAGTGGGTAGGGATAGTCTCCAAGCCTTCTGCTATATTTACATATTTGGTAGACTTATAGAGTGGAATGGGTGGATCTATATTTACATATTTGGTAGACTTATAGAGTGGAATGGGTGGAGTGACAGTGGGTAGGGATAGTCTCCAAGCCTTCTGCTATATTTACATATTTGGTAGACCTTCTGCTATATTTACATATTTGGTAGACTTATAGAGTGGAATGGGTGAGAGTGGGTAGGGATAGTCTCCAAGCCTTCTGCTATATTTACATATTTGGTAGGGTGGATCTAAAGTGTCCATATTTGGTAGACTTAGAGAGTGGAATGGGTGACAGTGGGTAGGGATAGTCTCCAAGCCTTCTGCTATATTTACATATTTGGTAGACTTATAGAGTAGAATGGGTGGATCTAGTAGTCTCCAAGCCTTCTGCTATATTTACATATTTGGTAGACTTATAGAGTGGGAATGGGTGGATCTAGGGCGGATCTAAAGTGTGCTAGTATCAGCATACTATTACTACTTGTGTATGGTCGCTATGAGAGGCTTGAAATTGAATTCTAAGCATAGCGTTGTCCACAACACATTTTAGAACAAAAGCACCAGCCAGAAAACATATAAGCGCCTCTCATCGATAGAATAATGTGGACGGTCTATTGGTAGACATCATGGTACAGAACCGTTCCTATATTTCATCTGGAGACACACCCCTTCCGAGGAAAATGACACAGACAGAGGAAAGGTCAAGAAAGAGAGAAGAGGAAAAAGAAAAGAGGAAACGATTGCTAGAGGAGTGTGAGAGAAATCCCCTGTTTGATGAAAAAAGGGCTACCAGAACAAACGCAACTGTGAATCGTGATGAAGTGATGGTGTTCGATGTAAATGGCAATGCACAACGCTTGAGGCTGTCCTTGAAAAAGAAATAAGAACATTTAGTGCTATTACGTTGAATTGCTCATTGATTGACTTTTTATTATGAGTTTTACATTATGTTTTGTTTTGACAAAATAAATATATTTTTTTGGTCTTAAGGGGGGGGGGGGGGGGGGATGTGATAAAACTCATCCTATACCATATGTTTATTTTATTAAAAATCATAAATTGCATACTGTAGATTCCTTATTTTACGCGAGTACTTAATTCCGCGATTCAACGATTTACCGTCTAATCGCGAGAACATAAAATCGCGAATGGCGAAATTTCATCACAGTTTCATGTAGTTTACATGTCTCCCAAAATTAAAAGCGAGATTTTTGAATTTGCGAGACGGGTTTCTCGCGATTTTACGCGGATATTAATTCTTCGCGTTTAATTAGGAATTTACAGTAAACAATTAACTAAGCTAGGGATAATTCAATATAAGATACTTAAATAGTAACTTCAATTCTTGTAATAAGCTATTTTACACTTACATTACGGTTCAAGTTTATATTTTGTTTATACAGGTCAGCCATATTGGTCCTTATTTCAAAACGTATTTCACTAGGGTTTACCTGATAGGTTTATCACCTGTAATTTTATTCAATAAGGGGTAGGGTAACATTTCATGGTTGGCTGATCGTTTCTTTTGTGTACTCGCACTATATAAAGGCGTGTTTCGAGTAGTTCGGCGGACTGCTCGCCTTGCGTCCACTGCTTATAGCAGCCTATTTCTCGGATAAACTCATCTTCCCGTTCGAAGCACTTTATACCGACTTCGGTATCAATTTTGATACGGCACTGTTCAATACAAACTAGGTCTTTTCTCTCAGAAGTTTATCTTATTCAGACTAGCCGCCATAGTTTAATTAATATTTTGAATTTCGAGCCCGATATAAATTCGAATAAAAACGTGAAAGAGTTTTTTTCGTTTCTTATTTAAACTCTAAAGTGAAATTTGTAATATTTTCATGGTAATTTTTGTCATTTTCATACATATTTTTCATTGACTTGTTCAACTGGAGGTACCAGTTTCTCATCTCCATTCATCTGTTACAAATAAATTTGTTATTAATTTAAAACTTTGATTTTTGTTGACTTCATTTATTTTTGCTGACTACTAATCAGCAATTAGGAATAATTGGTAGTCACCCCCGTACCCGACTGTCCCAGGAGCAGGATTTATCCCCCTTTTTGGGTAGCAGTCTTATTACACTTCAGTGGTCAAACCAATTCATGCGCGTTGGGTAAATAGCACCCATGAAGCGATTGAGGAAAAAGAGGTGCTAATTAGGAATGGATTCGAAAAAGCAGGACTTGTTTAACTACTATTAATTAGGGTCTTCCGTTTCCGACGGAAGACCCTCTTGTTATTCTATTGTTTCTTTTCCTTATTATTATTTTATTTTTTATTTTTTTTCTGACTTTTTTCGAACGCTATTTCTCGTGAACTACTCGACCGATTTGCATGAAATTTACAGGACATATTGAGCATCAAACGTACTTGATATTATAAAATTTTTGGCTGATTACGTCACTTCCGGTTTGAGATTCTGAGGATTAAGTGAATTTTTAAGGACGATTTTGTCCACGTAACTCCTCAAAAAGTAATTGTGATAGAAACGTGAAACTTTCAGGGATTGTAGATGAATGTCTGTAGATGATCCTATTTATTTGATATTTTGAAAAATGCGCAAAGCGCCGATGCTCGCCCGAGCTCAAAAATTGGCATCAATTTTTTTTACGTAATTTTCGCACATTTTCTGCCCTAGCTTTTAATGTGTAAATATTTTGTTAAGACATGTAATGCAAAAGTTGTTCAAATGTACTACGACTTTCGTTTGATTTCAAGAAAAAGGGGCTGGCTTCTCAAATTAGGGGCCAAAAGGGCTCTAAAGTTTTTTTGCAATAACTCTTTACTGAACAAATGTTTGTTATCAATTATAGAAGCAAAAATGTTCATTGTACAGCTGTTTATCTATACAGTACCATACCTAAGTCATATGTTACGTAATTAGGGGTTTCAAAGGGCCAGAAGTCCAAAATTTCGATCATTAATATATGAAAAAGGAGAAATATTTTGAAAAGCATTGTAGAACAAAAGTTGCTTAAAATAGTGTTCTGTACAATATGCCACCTTAAATGTTTTTGTTCATGACCCCATTTAGGAGATAAAGGGCCGGCCCCTAAAACACATTTGTAAAGATATCCTAAGAACGGTTAATATTTCGTGAACACTTGTTGAACAAAATATGATTATATTTGCAAGACCTTTCATTTGATATCAAGAAAAAGGGGCTGGCCCCTCCAATTAGGGGTCAAGAGGGGTCTTAGATCTTCTTACAAGAGCTCTTTACTGAACAATAATTTGTAATGAATTATAGAAGCAAAAATGTTCATTGTACAGCTATTTATCTATACAGTATCATACCTAAGTCATATATTACGTAATTAGGGTTTTTCATGGGGCCAGAATTCAAAACCTTGATCATTAATATCTGAAAAAAAGGAGAAATATTTTTAAAAGCAATATAGAACAAAAGTTGTTCAAAATAATGTTCTGAACAATATAACACCATACATTTTGTTGTTAGTGGCCCCGGTAAGGAGTTAATGGGTCGGCCCCTAAAATACAGTTGTTTAGATATCTCGATAACGGTTAACCACTCGTGAACATTTGTAGAACAAAATGTTTCTATTAGCGAGACCTTTTATTTGATATCAAGAAAAAGGGGCCGACCCCTCAAATTAGGGGCCAGAAGGGCTATTAAGTCTTTTTATAATAACTCTCTTCTGACCAATAATTTGATATAAATCATAAAGCGACAAAGGAGCTTTTATGAAGCTTAATTTAAAACTGAAATCCGTTTTAAAATTGGCCGATGCTTTACAAAAATATTGGGATTAAAAATTGAGTTTTCCGGAAATTTTGATTCCACGTTTTTGGTTAAGAAAATAGTGTTACGTTAAAAGTTAAATTAACTCGTACCTTAAATAATTCGGAAATTGTTCATTCGTACTTGAATACATTCGGGAATTTTTTTATTAAGTCGTTCTAGAAATTATTAAGGTTTTTATTAATTCGTTCTTGAAATCATTCAGACATTGCTAAGTCGTACTAAGAATTATTCGATTTTTAAAAAATATTTTATTTTATTTTCTTTGTCGTTGATTTTAGAACTCTGCTTCTTACAGGAACTTCTATCTTTACTCTCGACACAACCGGAAGACCCACTCGTTGCTTTGCAACGAGCTTTGCTCTAGTTAAATTTCTATTTGTCTCTTTGTATGATAAACGATTAAACGCTAGCTTACTTTTATCTACTAGTGTGTTTATCACGTCTTCATGGTAATGATTCACTTTACTACCGAGGGACTTATGCATATACTATTTACACCTGTTCAATTTATATGTATATAATATGTCAAATGAAAATAAATATCATTAATTTTCCTTTATACTGTTCCAATTTATTTTATGCTTATATTACTGATACGGTACGATTATCAAAAGTGTTTAATAACAATATACGCTACAGTAATTCGGATTTATTACGTTTACCGGAAATGGGTTTTCATATAGAAAAAAGCACGAAACTTCGATGAACACTTGAATTCGTTGATCAAATAAAAAACGAAATCCTCGAAAATTGGTGTTTAACGAGTAATGATGACACCACAGTATTTGTTTGTTGGGCGAACTCCAACAGCAGATCTGTATCTTGTGAGAACTTCTAATGCTCTTTTCGAATCAGGGGTCAAAAGAATATACGCCTTCATATTTTTCTAATGTCCGAAAACCTTCCACTAAATCCATCCTGCAAGAATAGAAAGATTATTAGTAACCTATGTGCAAAAATAAAAATCTCTGTATACAATTGTTATCTGCTTTGGCCACTCCTTACAAATATCACAAGTACACTGAATAATAAGTCTTATTAGGGCCCCGCAAGGATTTCACTGTCTGTCCGTCCGTCCGTCAAATTCGGTATGGTAATTCAGTAGGCAGAATCAACAGAAATTCACATGTCAAGCGACCATTTTATATACACATTTTGTATTATTCTAAAGGTTCTATCTCCAAACTCCCTATAATTAGGGCCCTATAGTAATCACTCTGTCCGTCCGTCCGTATGCCTGTCCGTCTGTCACTCTTCCGTCCACAAATTTTCTGGTTTTTAGACGGGGTCACGTGACACCGTCTATTGGTTTACTGTCAGCCGAAGTCTCAAACCGGAAGACACGCGTAGATCACATGAATTGAGTCTACGCGTAAGAAAATAGTGCAGAAAGTTTTCATGCATTTCAGTAAATATGTATCATAAAACACGCATTAAATCTAAAAGTCCTATATGTATAAACAAAATTCTATTTACAAAATAAACAAATAGGTTATTGATCAAAATATTCTTGCTCGGGTGCAGATGTGGAATGCGTTACGTAACTGAATGCACAGCGCCGTTGACGATTCAGTTGGTGTACGAGCTCGTTGATAAATAAAAGAGGTTGATGGTGGAATCGAAATTAAAGTTCCCAAACGCAATGTGCCATTTTTGAAAAGTTGTGAATTTTATTTTGACAATCTTTCACCTGAATACTACCAAACTTCATGCGCAAGCCGAAGTTAAAATCGGGACGGGTTATACACAGATGTTTTACAAATTAAATTGGTATTTCATTGGCTTCCAGTCTACTTGCGGTTTTTTGTTTTTGTTTTTGTTGGAGGCCCTATTGCTTGGTGCCTAATGGTGGCTTTATCTTGTTAGGTAGCAGAAAGCCCTATTATTTGTAGCATTATAACCGTTTAAAGCTGAACACCGCTCGCAAATAGGCACCGTCACACAGGTACCTGGTGTATAAACCCATGGATTTCGTTACACCCGATTGCACATCTGAAACTCGTGGCCCACGTGTAGTGTTCTTTTTGTTGTCTTGGATTTATCTGCATGTAATTCTTATTTAATGTGCATATTATGTATGTAAAACATGCATTGACCAGTTTATTAGATGCACGTTCTCTCCTGTTTTTAAAAGAAGGTGCCTAAAACTTCACTTATTAGCGACCGGGAAACAAGGCGAGGCACGATGTACGCCCACACAGGTGAGACCTTTACAGCGAAATACTTTGAACAGTTAAAATATCTGTGGCTTATATAGAAGTTGTAGGGAGAGCGGTGCTGAAAGAGAAATATGGCGGACAGTGCTATTTACGAGCGGTGTTTAGCTTTAATAGAATCCTAACATAGTTAGGCTGTTACTTAGTGTTTTATATAATGTAATTGGTGTACAATGCATTTATACAAAAGGTGTTGTTCTTCATTGATCTATAAAGATCGCAAATCCGACGCATGTGTTATGGATAGAACAGAACTGTAGTGTAAACGCATTGTATTATTGTATGTGTATTGTTATGCATGACCTCTGACCCTGGTCCACCCCAACCTTACCTGGTCCAACCTACTGGAGCTCCAGTTCCGATTCTGCTGTATACATGTACCACACTACACCTGTTACCTTTTTTCCTTGTATATTGCGATTATTGTCTGTTGTCTGCCGCATATTGTCAGGTAAGACAACAGATATGTGTACTATATGTTTCGTAGTTTCTCGGCTACACAACATTGGCGTCGCCGGTAAACTTTTATCGTATTTTTGTGTATTTTTGGATATTTTTGTCCACACGGCAATACACATATCGCCGTTTGGATTTTCTTGGTCAAATTCGTTTTTGAACAATATTTTTTTTTTGCATTGGACGTTTATTATAAGCGTCAGGTGCGTTATTCCTACAATTTGACCGGTAATTTCATGTTTTCATAGTGTGTTTTTGTAACGGCGTACCGACAGTTAGCACGTGCGTTGTCGTGATGTTTTCTTATCGGAACTCAATATTGTCATTATTTTTTCTGTTGTGTATTGTCGTTTACTTGCATTTTCATAAGCGTACTTAGAACGAAATTTAGTATAATTCGTCTTGTATTTTTGTCACTTGTGTTTCTGTAAACACGTGGGTGACCGTTTCTCATGCATGATAAGCGTGAATTGTAAAACGTGTTCAAGAGTATAAAATTTTCGTAGTTTTTCAATTATTTTTCGTATTTATGTAGTATATTGTCACACTCAGGCATTTATCTAACTTTGAAAGTCATATTTGTAGTTATTATTACCTAGAGAATGTTTTTCATATTTTTGACATTTTGTTTACTGTACCGGTCGTCTTGTCTGTCGCCATTTTTAGCGCCAAATCGACTGTGACGTTTTAAAGTGAAAGTAACTTTTACTTTCGATTTCACTTTTCTGAAGACGTGTTTGTTTACATTAGACTAGTTAGTAGTTTATAAACTATATTTTCAAGCTTTAGTTAGTAGTTTTGAGTAAGGTTATTATAATGTTTCCTGAACATTTACTTTATTCATTAGGAGAGTTGATATTTTGAAATATTTTCTTGAACTCTTTTTGCTGCTGTTGCAGTATATCAGTTTTGGGCAGTTCAGGATATCATAAGGTCTTTTCATATCTATTGACAATTATATTGTATTTTTTAAAATTACACTAAAGGGGAAAAATTGTTTATTAAAAAAAGAAGAGAATTTTTGTTTTTTTCTAAATTTTTCAAACTGTTTTTTCACTCAATTAGGTTATTTTTGTTCAGTCTCTGTTTTAAAACAAGTTTTTGAATTTTAGATATTTCTTGTATTTGTCAAAATTAGTTCAGGCTTTGAAATTACTAAAGTAAGAACTGATTACTTGTGATCACCAGCATGCAGTCAACCATGCAGTCAATAATGGACAAATCATTGACTTACCATCAATATGATCAACAAGATGTATTCTAATTCAATCAACGTTGGATATATTAGTGAGGGGGTGAGTGCACAGAGTGCATTTCAGCAACCATTAGTAGGTCCAGTGTCTACAGGCCAACTTTCCCTGCAGACAGGTGCAGTGCTACATGGTCATAATGCCCCTCCAGGATTCACCCAACATTACAATCACAGGATGAATCTCTGCCATTCAGTCAATTGAAAGGTGACTGAAAGGTAACTGAAATGTTACTGAATGGCTTATGTGTGCCATTCAGTCACCTTTCCAGACCATTCAGTTATCATTCAGTTGACTGAATGGCAGAGATTCATCCTGTGAATGGAATCCCTGCACCATGTGGAACACCATATTCAGCTCAATACCCTCCACAAAGTGCTATTCTAAATTCATCAGGGGTAACGCCGAGTGTTTCAATCGGACCAGAAAATAACAACACAAATATGTCAGTTGGATGTTCTTCCATGACACTAGGAGGTTATTTACCGTCGAATGCCAATGGAGTGATGCCAACTGGATATACCGTTTCAAGGGCCACTGGAACAAGTTACACTGATACATTTTCCCAGGCACAGGGTGGTTCGACTGGTTCCATACCGTCAAGTGTTCAGGGGTTTAAATGATGCCATACCAAACAACATCATGTCTAAGTGGATTTCCTTCCCAGGCACCAAGCAGTTTCCAGTCATTGGTTTCACAGACATCAATACTACCGACCACTAGTGTACCCATACTACAAAGCAGCTACATACCATTCACTGGTCAGAGAACAATTGTCAACATAGTACCATCTACTACCAATGTACCCATACCACAGGGTGATTATGTACCGTTTAATGGTCAGGATACAAATGACAATATTGTACCACTTACAAACAATACATCCATACCACAGGGTGGTTACGTACCAATTAGTGGTCAAGATACAAATGTAAATATTGTACCATCTACCAACAGTGTACCTATACCACAGGGCATCTATATACCGATGAATAGTCATAGTACGAATCTCAACATGGTACCAACTGCATATACCAACAGTACTCCTATACCACAGGGCGGTTAATTACCGATTAGTGGTCAGAGTACAAACGTCAATAATGTACCACCTACAAACAACACATCCATACCACAGAGTGGTTACATACCAATTAGTGGTCAAGATACAAATGTCAGCATTGCACCACTTACCAACCTTGCAGCTCTACAATATGGCGGTGTCATACCATTCAGTGGTCAAGGTACAAAATCAAACCTGGTAACAGCCACTACACCACAAGCGGGTTACATTTTATGTACTGGTCAAGGTGTTGATCTCAAGGTTATGTCACAAACATTGTATCCACCAGTTCAATCAACACAGAACTCAAATACTTCCAACCAGTATCCGCCGTGTACACCAAATCATGTTGTGCAATACAGCACTAAACAACAGGTACTGACACACAATCATATTCAACCACCACCAGGTTTCCAGCAACTGCAGCCACAACAAGGTTCACAAACACCCAGTCAGTTTCTTCAATGCACACAACAGCAGACTGTACAATACAATCAACAGCTTAACATGCAACCATTGAGAACACAATTTCAACCTACACAGCAGGTTAACTCTCAACATATAACAACACAAGATCAGCTCACACAACAGGTACATGCTCCGACATTGGCAACGCAAAATCAGTTGACACAACAGGTTTATACTCAGGCATTGCCAACACCCATCAGCATTCAGCAGCAACAACAACACAACTTACAGACACTACTCAATCAGAAGACCACTCCAACACAGCAGTACACCATTCAACAATTGCAAAATGCAAGTCATCTTGGTCAAGTACATCAACAAACTCAAATGCGAGATGTACCATGTCAAATACTGCAAAATGTACCATGCCAAAATACATGTATGGCACCAGCTCTGATGCAGCATCTGACCCCAGGCCTAACAGATCAAGTCAGTCCGACTCTGTTAAATGGCAGTAACATACCTCCCCCTGGAGCAGGTTTGACAGTTACGGATAGCATTCAGTACCAAGTCAATCCGGCAAAGTTGCAAGGTGTGATTATGAACCACTAATGGCTTCAGCCAGTACTGAATCTATTACTGGAAATGTGGAGAAGATTTCCAAGATGCAGATGTTTTTGCTACAATTCTGAGTCGGTCCAGACAGTGGGCGCTTTAAAACCGCTAACTGTTGAGGTATCTGACCAGAGTTCTTCTTCATTGTCTGGCAATATTCTTGAAACAGTCAAAGCAAGCATTTGTTCTGACCATGCACGGATAACACAGCCCTATGGATCTAAGCAAACACTAATGTTATTGCAGCAGTGCCAACAACCACATTTGCAAAGTGTGCATGCACCACTTCTTGCACTTCAATTGCCTTCTCAACAAAATATGGAACAACAACCTCACCAGCAAATCATGTCACTATCACCACAACAACAGTTTGCAGTTGGCTCACAAGAGCAGCACCTTCATATGGTGTCACTGAATACTATGGAGAAACAACATGCATCAGTGTTATCTGCACAACATTTGTCAACCCAGCAGTTAGCATTAGGTAACATTGACGCAAGAAGTAGCGGAAGACAAGAAGTTTGTGGTGAAGATGATAGGCAAGGTGTTTGCAATGAACATGAAATGTCAGATCTTGCTGAGGCACTGACTGATGGAAGAGAGCAGCCAGAGGTGTTTGATACACAAGAACATGACGCTTTGCTGCGGACAGTCAAGAGACACTATGTTGAGGTCTACCAACGGCTGCCACCCTGAAGAATTATGTCGACTCTTTGGTCACAGACATGCAGACCATCACAAAAAGAATGGAAGCAATTGATATTGAGCAGAATCATCTGAAATATGACTGCTAGTGAGAAATAACTGTAAATTTGTTATTAACTTAGTATGATTCATTAAGCAGAATGTTACATGTATCAAGACATTTGCAGCTGCTGATAAATTTATGTTATTGACAAACCAGTATGAACAACAATTAAATCCTCATAAGAATAACTTAAATATGTAGATCTGACAATCATTATTTTTTAGTAAACATTGTTTCCAAGCCAATTTTCCTATTAGAAACTTGTAATTACATGTATTAGTTATGTAATATTTGCTAGTAGTTTTCATAGTTAAGTATAAACAAAATATCGGTACAATGTGCATTTTGTTTCAATATGTAAGATATATGCATTATGTTCTGAACAAGTCAGTAGAATGTTATATGCTTGTCATTTGCACTACTGATGTTCAATATACTTAGATTATCATAGTACCTGTTACTGTATGTTATTCATGTACATGTACCTTGTATTTCAGTCGATGAAGAAGTTGAGTTCCAAGATCAGGGTCACGTCACATTTATAGTTTATCATTAACAGTATACTTTGTCATGCAGCATCTTATAGTTAACATTCCCTGTCCATGTTTTCTTATTTTTGGTTGTTTATATTTTGATACAGTGTGTAGTTGAAAGAAGCATTCCTTTTCATGTAAAACTAGTTAGTTTTGTTATTTATTATACAAGAAATAATTTGTTAGTCAAGAAAGGGTGATTGTCATAATTAGATTTAATCCATTTTGTGCTTTGAATACCGGGTAATTGGTATTTGATAGCTCTCTGTTACTGTTAAGTTAGTAAATCTACCGGTATATATAGGAAACATCAGCTACTGCTTCAACATCCTCAAAGGCTTGTATAGACATACATACAAACAATTCCGGATTCTGATATAATGCAACAGAAGACCATTTCCAAGTTACAGAAAAGTCAGCTAAATCAACAGGACTTTTCCGAAGTTCATGACGGAGCAGAATGTTCTGCGGATCATGAGACGGCGGACTAAGAATGTTGGTATTTTTTTTTTTAAATAATTCCTCCAAAACATGTTTAGAGAAATTTTAGCATATATTTCAGTATCTTGTATTGTCAACCTTTTTTAAAAAAAGATTACCTACTGTAGTATATATACCCACATCTTTTTGTTATAAAACGGGGAGGAGTGTAGTGTAAACCCATTGTATTCTTGTATGTGTATTGTTATGCATGACCTCTGACCCTGGTCCACCCCAACCTTACCTGGTCCAACCTACTGGAGCTCCAGTTCCGATTCTGCTGTATACGACACTACACCTGTTACCCTTTTTCCTTGTATATTGTGATTATTGTCTGTTGTCTGCCGCATATCGTCAGGTAAGACACCAGATATTTGTACTATATGTTTTGTAGTTTCTCGGCTACACAACAGAACCCAAGTATTTTGGTTAAAGTTTGACATAATCGTAAACAGTATTGACCCCTTCCTCGATCTCGTTACATATTCAAGCGAGTTAAGACATCGTGAATGAGTTGTATTATTTATCAACGAGTGTATTCAGTCATTTATATGTATTAAAAAGTGTGTGAAACTTTAGAGTATGTGACGAAAAACTTGTGCGCAAGCTGTTCTACTGTAACTTAAAGCTGAACACCGCTCGTAAATAGGCATTGTCCGCCATATTTCTTTCCAATTCGCCTTTCATTCCAGAACCCCTATATAAGCCTTTTGTTAGTTAACGGTCGAACGCATTTCGATGTTCGGGTTTCACCTGTGTAGGTGCTACCCACGCTTTGCCGTCGTAAATAAAGTCCTCGAACACGCTGACCGAGTACTCGCGTACCATTTCGCAATTAGTGAAGAAAGACTCCAAGTAAAAAATGGCATCAATTGCACAGGTTAGTGCTATGCAACAAATACAGCAAAATGCCATAAATGCAGTAAAAATATAAGCAAACTAGCACAGCCATTCTCCAGAAATGGTTCCAATTATGATATAATGTTGTCGCCAGCATTCATCACAAAATTATTATTTGCCGTTTAATGTATTTGGCTGATACTTTTCTCAGGAGATATCTACAGTAAAAATTACAAATTTTGATACCAAACAATATGCATTTGAAGTGTCAAATGATGTCAAATTATTTCAATAAAAAATCGGTTTGTGTATTTTTCAGCATGTCGCACGTGAATATTTCAATTTTACTACAATACTAAATAGCATTACGGTGATGAAAGAGACAATTTAAACTCATTTTTTATTTCAGCATCACATAGCGTGTTTTGTCACTAAACACCTGTTGATAAAAATCTTTTCTTTCTTTTTTCCCCCCGATTTATATATTGTCGCTGAAACAGTCCTGATTTCCGTAACACGTGTTTGACTTAAAAGTAAGCGATGATATTCAAAACAATATCTATTGATATTATAGTAATTAAATGTCATAGGCATATTAAAAGAAAAATATATACAATTTACAGTCGAAAATCTATGTGATTTTTTCATCATCGATTATAAAATTGAAAATTGAGTTTGACGCATTTCAAGGCCTGACTTCCGTAACGCCATATTCAACTAAATTCATGGCATTTGAAAAACTTATTCATGATGCCTTTGGAGTATACAGTGTTCCAAAGCTATCTATCATCATCTGTAGAAAAATAATGTAATAGCATGGTACAGTGAGAGGAAAATTTACTAAAACCCCTGACCGGCGTAACGTATGACATCCGTAACAGTATTTTTAATCAGTGATATATGGCTCGATTTTCCATCGATAATAATTTGGATTGTTAAGCGAAACAGAACATGAGTTTAGAAAGTAAAGGAACTTTGATATTCTTAACTGAAGCAATTAATATTCTGATTCAAAGTGCATTTTTAAGAAAAATATGATGAGAGTGTACTAAACTATTGAAAAAATATGAATCATTATGTGTGGATTTATCTGTTTTAGTTTATCATTTGACAATATTTTCTAAATATTTGCTGCAGCGTTACGGATATCAGGGGGAAAAACAGATTTGGCATCTGTTCATTCCAGTGCTTCTTATGTATATTTTCCACGACGGATAATCTATTCTTATGTTTTAAAATCAACAAAGTGGTCATTTTTTATGTAATATTAGCATAATATGCAATTTAAAGTTTACTCTATTGAAATATAGTGCATCAAGCTTATTGTTTTCTACAACATGTGATTTGATAAAAAAAAAATATCAGGTGACCAAAATATATTTGGCTTTTCAACGTTACATTAATATGCATGCATGTTTATATCGAAATGGTATGATTCCCGGATCAGAATATTTGATAAATACTCTGTTCATGATTTTTTTTTAAACATGATTAGTTACGGATGTCAGTATTTTAAAGAACTAATACCCGAAACTAAAACTAGTAAGAGTTTATATATACTTGCGAAAAACAGACCTTATTTAGTTGACTTATTAGTAACAATACATATACATATGTATATATTTGCATTAATGCATTATATGCGTATATACATTAATGCAAAGCAGGCAAACATGGAGAAACATAAGTGAAAATCCGAAAAAGGTGAGATGTGGATTCAGTCAACCCATATTTAAAGGGGATAAGACCCCACTTCCTCCACATAAAAAAGGAAGTTTAGGAAGATATAACCATTAAAATTCATGACTATTTAAAACATCATAGGAGTAGGTATTTGTGAAATGATAATCTCTGACATCCGTAACGAACCATCCAAGCTTTTTATCAAATATAAAAAGACAACCGATTTATATGTTTGACTTTTTACCGGTATATTTCATAATTGTGTTTGGGACATCAATCAGAGCATGCAATTTTAATACAATTAGGTATTTCACTATTTTAGACAGATATTTCATGTCAACATTTTTAAATCTATGTAATGTTGATTACATACTAATTAAAGGAAAGAAATTTTATAAAAAGCGTGATTATTAAGTTAAAAATGTATTTTCTACAATGAATAACCTGTATTTGATTTTTATTCTCTAATATTTGGTTGTAAAATGTATTGGAAAAAATAATTCTCCATGAAAAAGGTCATTTGCTAACTTCCGTAACTTTGGGTCATTATCTTTAAAAATCCTTCTGACATCAATTTGTGATGTACAATTTCTCAACATCTCTATATTAATGTTCTGTTGTTTCAATATTTTAATTAAAATCATTGAACATATGAAATTGTTCCTAGTTTACATTTGAATTTGAATGAAAGATGATGCATTATTTTCTTTTTTATTATTGAAAATAAAGATTTTCTTAAAATAAAGATATTTTTGAAAATATGTTCCCCTTAAATTTAAATTCTTCATGATTCTGTCAAATATGTCATTCGTATTCAATATGATATCAAACAAAGTGGCTAGTGATGTTTACTGTTATTGTACAGGCCGAGGATTAGTTGCATTAATTCACTTCTGACTTCCGTAACAGGGTTTTTAATATGGTCTTCAAAATCAAATATTTCGTGAACGAAGAAATTTTGGTGAGTCAAATTTCATAATTATATCGGCGAATAGTTGTACTTCAATATTATTACAATTAAAACACGAATATCAAAAGTTCAATTTTTCACTGAAAGCAATCCCATATTTGGAACCATTTCTGGAGAATGGCTGAGCAATGCAAGATAACCGACACATGTACACATTCGACTACAATGGTCAGGGTCAACAAAGTGCTTGAAAGACAAGCGATATGATTGCATTCACTAGGGAGCATTCATTATTTTATTTGCAAAATGAAAGTACAAAATGTAGGAGCGGATCTACTTTTCTTTATTATACATTATATGAACATATCATCATGCATGGCGTTTTCAAATTTTTGGTGAATAATATGCTTAGTATTTTTTACATGATGAAAGACAATACTGATAAAACCTAACACACATGCATTTTTTGAGGATGCAAGAAATATTTTAATTCTTTCCACATTTATGTACAACTGATAATGTATTGTTTTGAATATAATTTCATTTTCACAGTTATCATTAATTTATAACAAAAGAATTAAAATGCAAGAACATGCAGATTTACAATTTTTGGAAAAGACACATGCATTATTTAACATCAATGATTATGTATGTTTTTATTGTTTATGCATATAGCAATTAGATGCAATGTACATTGAGAAATTGTTATGGTTTGATACACATTTTTATAAGGTATATCATGACATATTAATAAGGTTTATTGTTATCATAACAATGAGTATAACTTCTCACAGTCTAGCTACTAAATTTCACACTGATTTCTCTCTCTCTCTCTCTCTCTCTCTCTCTCTCTCTCTCTCTCTCACACACACACACACACAAACACACACACGCACACACCACGCACTTTCTCATTCAGATGTATGTATAAAGAATAATCAAAATACTGGTACACAATTTATAACAAGAGGCCCATGGGCCTTATCGTTCACCTAAGTAACTGCAGTGTGGCTTTTTATAAATTCTTAAAAAAAAATTATTACAAAATTGTTGCAAAACATATAGTGAAATAAATGAAAAAATCTTAAATACAAAATAAATAATTGGTCGAAGTTACACCACCCTACCCTACATAGTTATTAGAGCCCTGCTTTAACACCAGAACCCCTGACCCAGGGACCATGAAATTCATAATTTTGGAAAAGGGACTCTTCCTCATCATAATAACTATCTTCTTATTCATCGGATTAATACCCTGGAGCAGAGGAGAAGATTTTCAAAGAATTACTGCATTCTTTAAGAGCCCCACCCTTACACCAGAACCCCCGACCCAAGGGCCATGAAATTCACAATTCTGGAAGAGTGACTCCTCCTCATCATAAAAATATACTAATTAGTTCATCTGCAGAAAATTTCGGAGCAAAGAGAAGATTTTTAAATAATTACTGCATTCACTTAGAGCCCCCCACCCACCCCCCAACGCAAGAACCCTGACCCAGGGGCCATGAAAATCACAAATTTGAAAGAGGGACTCTTTCTCATCATAAATAGGTACTTAATTTATGGGCAGAATATCCAGGAGCTGAGCAGAAGATTTTAAAAGCATTTATGTATTTTCCGTAAATAATCATTACAGCCCCACCCTAACACCAGAGCTCCTGACCTTGGGGCCATGAAATTAACAATTTTGAAAGCAGCATTCTTTCTTATCATAACTACAGTACCAATCAGACCCAACCTTACAGAAAATAAACCCCAACTAAAACCTGGATTTACTCTGGGTTAACTAGATTGAACCCAGAGTAAACACGAACTGAAGAAAACCCACAGTGGAAACGGAGAGTAAACCCAAATCAGAAGTATACTCCTGAAAGCAGACACTACATGCGTATTCGGAATATACAAGGGACAGGTATTACAGGCAGTAAGATGGTAAGAAAAAAGATGGGTCTGCTTCAAACTTCAGTGCGTACAGTTGACCCCTAAAGCAATTGCCGAGTAAACCCAAAGTAACTCCTGCGTAAACCCAAAGTCAACCCTGAGTGGACCCAAATTTTCAAAATTAAACTCAAGAGTAAACCCCAAAAGTAATCCCAGGGTTAATTTAGGTTTACTCTGGTGTTAGCTAGGTTGGGTCTGATCGGTACTGTATGTACTAGTTTATGGGCCTGGAGCAGAGGAGAAGATGTTTAAAGAATCAATGCATTTTCACTATATAAATATCAGAGCCCCACTCTAGCGCCAGAACCCCTGACTCTGGGGCCATGAATTTCACCATTTAGGTAGAGAGCTCAATGCTTATTACAATCTTGCAAGCAGTTTGACTGTTTGATGTCAAGGAGTAAAAAAGAAGATTTTTTAAAAGATTGCATTAATTTTGATGGTTTTAGCCCCATCCTTCAGGCCCCGGAGGGGCAGAGGCCCTAAATTTAACAATTTTTACTCCACTTTTACCAAAGATGCTGTAAGCCAAATTTAGTTGAAATTAATTCAGTGGTTCCAGAGAAGAAGCTAAAAATGTTAAAAAGTTAACGACTGACGACCAACAAATGACGTACAACGACGGACAAAAACAAATAGCAATAGGTCACCTGAGTGACTCAGGTGACCTTAAAAAAAGTATCAAAGAAATTGCAGCATGTTATATATGCCCATTTTTCACAATCAAAAGATTCTAATCTGATCCTTACAAGACAAGCAGAGCATTGAGCATCATAAACCATTCACTTGAGATATACATGTACTACATAAACATGTACTACATACAATGTAACTATACATAAATAAGCAAGGACAATTTTTGTCTCTCTGATCATGAAAAACAAACACACTGTATGAAAAAAAAACATTGAACTTGCAACTAATTATATATTATTGACTATTTGTTAAACTTTTGTAGAGGTGTTGTCCCTGTGATAATAGAGGCAAATGTAAAAGCTGTGTCTGCAAAATAAGAGGCTGTAACAACTGCATGAACCCACTGTGTGAATTCAAGACAAATGCTACAGTAAGTATTATACTTGTAAATGTACATGTATTTTCGAGGAGCGTTGTTCATAAGTACAGGTGTTCACGCTTCCATTACAATGAGGTCCTTCTGGATTGGAAGGAATAATGCTCGAGTTCGTTCACTTCTTTTTCTTGTTGTATCGCTAGGTTCGATTTAATCTATACGCAGGGAGGAGTGCAAGGAATGTGAGAGCTGATAATCAGCCCAGTGTAAATGACACGATGGCAGCTCAAGCTAGACCTGAAAATATATCAAATGAGTTGGAATGCATTAATCTAATGGTAATTATTCAAATATATTTCGAGGTACTGGCATAAACATTTTAAAGATAGCAATTTGCATTTTATTGATAACAGTTTTTTTTATAATTTTAGGCTGCAGTTGAGATCAAATGAGAGCTGTCATGAAGGCGTCCATTGCAGCTGGTCCAGAGTATATGCAACGGTTTATGATGTGACAGCAACAGGCTACTGGACAGGTTTCTGGTAGTTCCAATTCAAATGTGCCATGGTGTTCATGTGGAGTTTGTCATATTTTTGATGATCCTCGCATGAACATCTGCTGCAGGCAATCTCCATGCATTACCTCAAAGCCTGAATTTCGCAATTTGTGCTTGAGGCATGATGTGCTGGGGGTTGCAATCATATTGAATTGGAGCTACAGAACTAACCAGGACCCTAGTTTTTCTATGTCCACTTTCAGAAATCAAGCATACAGAAATTTCATTTTGTGGCAACATGGACGTCTTGGTGCAGGAAGAGGCATTCCTGTACCAGCCTGTGTATGTCGTACAGTGCGTCAGAGGTTCCCAGAGCCTAATGGGCAGTACACTGGGTATCACTCGGCACATTCAGACTCTGATTAATTCCATGATAAAATAATGCAAAAGATTGTATATAAAGTATATATTTCTCTATATTTATTTAATATAACTATTTATTTCACACAAGTTTGAATTGTAATTAGCTTTTCACTGTTCATAATGATTGTTATAACTATAAACGCATTTCTTTAACTAAATCCAAAATAAAGATGCTTATTTACCTGTTTTTCCTGCTTTCCATACATGCTAAAAGCAACTTTGATCCTGGATTTTGCGTCCCAGATAAATTAGGCTGAGAAGACCTCAAACTCAGCTCCTTCTCACTTTTCATGTAATTGGACAAAGGCTTCCCATATGTTTCCCTCATGCAGGCTACCATCAAATCTGCAACATGCAAATCAAAATACTCATGAATAATAAATATTTCATGAAAATTAGAAAAGAAATCATATTCTTCAATAATATTGGATTATACTGGTATGCAGATTCTTCTTATGCATTTTTATCTACTGTAGAAGCAGAAATATTTCTTGAGGATTTAATTTTGTTTTTTCGTTGTTAGTATTATTCAACGTCCATGACAATTTTAAATCCAATTATTAATAAATACAGACTTAATACATTTTAGAGATTTCGTTATAATGAAATTAAATCCCAACGAAATATTATTTGGTTTAAAAACAACCAAATTTTAACCCAACGAATATGAGCTTCTACAGTATTTAATTAAGTTACCATAGAAAAAAACAATACACCAAGAGATTATCTTTAGGAAATTTAAATAATGTACACTGTACAACAATTATAACATAGAACTTAAATTATATAACTTTTTAAGAGGACAGTCAAAATCAATTTTGCCTGGAATATACTTGTACTCTTTAGGACATTTTTGCGTGGACCCTGAGGTCCGAGCAGAAAATATATAAGCGAGGTTAAACCGGATGCTATGGGGAAAATTCAGCCTGCGCATGAGCTAGCCTGGTTCCTGTGCGTAATGGGTAGCTCAGGGAACCAGGCTAGCACACGTTTATCTGAATCGGGGTCGGGATTCCGTGCCATATGCACACATAAGTTCAAAGGCGCTATAATTGTAAAGTTGTCGGTAAACAGTACAGAAACAAAGTGTTCTTTTTAAAGAAATGATTGGCATGTGATATGAACTTTCAATATTATGAAATAAGTTATTGTTATGCCGAAACTACAACATGCATCAAATAGCATAATTTGCAATGCATGTTTTGTTGTTTTCCGAATACACATGTAACTTAACTTTACTTTTATAGTAGGCGAGGCTAGAGAACATCCCGATTGAATTGTTTTAAGCGTTTAAGTATAATTGAATAATTATGTCACTGTATAAAAGTTTAAATCTCAAGAAAAATGCATCAAAATATAAAATTTTTAATTTACACAAAGCTGTCACTGCATAGTTAAAAAAGTAGTGCGAATCGTAATGTATGCGCAAATAGTAGAATTCACCGAATGCTTGATACTATACATGCAAGCTTCATTCATAGATAGATCATAATTATTTCAGAAGTATGAATCCTTTAAATGCTGAGATAAAAAGTCAGGGCTATACATACATGTATACGTAATACAAAGTACAAATTTAGTGGTTAAAAGCAGAGGGCTAGAGTCAGTGAAATTTCTAGTAATCTGAAGGCTTTCACGTTTTTGTTGGAAACACATGCAAATGGTCCACGTATTGTAGTCCTTTTTTAAAGGACAACAACTTGTTTTTTTCATAAGCAACCCACTGTTTTGTACGTCTTGAGACCTGTGCTTGGACATATGGTTCTCCATCTTCTCTTACACGCACTGCCCTTCCCAGGTGGTTTTTATGGTCTAAGATAGCCAACATATTTCGTATATGATAAGAATCAGGAAAAAGAATTCTGTTTGGGACAGTAGTGCAGGAGGGTGTGACTGAACAAGTTTTCAATGGCCCAAGTCTGTCTGCAGTTGGTGTAGTACTTTAAAGACCCACACCACTCCCTGTTTGTAACTATCTTCCTGAAAAAAAAACAAGAAAAAGAGTGTTAGAGAAAAACATAAAAACCTGTGCACATTGTGATTTCAGAAGTCTAATATTCATTACACGGTACCATCTAATATAGTAGGTAACACTACTTTAAATGTTTCCTCTATTGCTGAGTTGCATTTGGTATTGACAAATTGAATGTGTTTAAAAAATCATAATTAACCATCATCAAAATTTTGAACTTATAAATTGTAGGTTTTAATTATTATTTTTTAAAATAACATGTTCTTCATTAGTTTCTTTCTGAATGAATGAACTGCAGGAATGCACAGTTACTTAACACTTCCATATCACTCAACCGACTGCATTTTAGCAGCCCTGGATAATGTATAGTTAAGATAATGTATAGTTAACATGAAGCTTAATACATCATCTATACAGTGTGGCTCTTTTAATCCTAAGATTCCTACGCTATGTCGCTTGTTACTTGTGCGAAAGTAAAAATTGTTGAGTTGTGTAGTCAATTTTGATGATAATAGAAAGAAGAGAAAGCGTGCTTCCGTCCATCTGAAGTCGATACCCAATGTTGTGATACATATAAAATAGATAGGCGCCTAGCGATTGGTTGAGAGGACAGTATATGTTCATCAGTTTATTAATAAAAATGAGTGCCGCTTGTAAACAATGTGGCCGGATAGCGTTAGCTAAGATATTATAGTGTTTTTACACCTATATCATATGTGGGTTGCCCCGAACTTACCGATACATAGCTGATTTGGTCTGTATTGGAATACGGCTTGTTCTCGTTCAGGCAGCAGTCCAAAGAGTGATCGGGGTCTTCGCCACGGGCTCCCGCCAGGTGACGTCACAGCCCGTCATCATAGGTAACTCGTCCTTGGAGTAGTCGACAACCACTACACTCCCCTCCGTTTTCTTCGAAGGGACTCGGCCCACACTACCAGTGGGCCGGCTCCGTCCACTCCACTAAGCTGGACTTACAACCAACACATCACCAGGGGGCGCGTAACGCCCATCCCAATCAATACTGGGATCAACAACCCTCACTTTTACGAGTTCAGAATATGGGCAGATGGGGCCATACAAGACATGATGGCCTCCGCCCAATAGAAAACGCCAACTATTAACCGTCCAGGAAACAGGGTCGGGGGGGGGGGGGGGACATAGGAGGGCGGGTACCTACCACTCCTCCAGGATCAAGATGTGGACCCGGCGGGCTCCAGCATATCCGCGAGGGTAGTCTACTGCTATGTACCCTCCTGTCGCAGTCCCAGGTGGCGGGCGGGGGAACTCCGGAGAGAACTCTACTCCCCTCGCTCTTCCTGCAACCCAGGGGGATCAGGGCTCCAAGGCGCCAACCAGCTCATCTTCGGACGAGGTCGGGTCTGGGCCATAGTCCTCCGGCTCCTCCTCGGGCGGGGTCGCTGCTTCATCTACTTCGGTCTCCTCCCGTCTGAAGCTCTCTCGAGGGGTAGTCGCTTCCTCGTCCTCGGACTCCTCCTGTCTGAAGCTCTCTGGAGGGGTAGTGGCGTCCTCGTCCTCGTCCTCCTCCAGGCAGATGCTCCCCAGGACTGGGGGATCAGGGGCATCCCAGTCCTCATGGCAAGGAGCCGGGGGCGGGGGTGGCAAGAGCCTAAACATACCGTACTGTGACAATGGGTGTCCGCTGACTGTCTCGTTGCTCCACAGCTCCCGGTAGGCCCTCCTTAGGTCCGGGCCCAACCGGGAAACTAGATGTGCCTGAACCCTCCAATGTAACAGGAGAGCGGGATGTAGCCGACCGAACAGGGCAAATCGGTGAGGGGGGTCCTCCCCCACGAACCGGCACAGTGCCTCCATGGCCCGATTCAAATCGCTGGGAACACCGGCGGCGGGCTCCTGGAACACTTCGCCTGTTGGGACGTCCCTCGCCAGGTCCTCTGGAGTGGCTCCTTCCCCCAGCAGGTGGTGAGACATCCACATAAGCACGCGGTACCGGAGGCTGGCCCCCGCCTCAGGGGGCACAGACCTCCGGAACACTGGATGTAGGTGGGCCACTGTCACATGAGTTCTCATGGTGCGGGTCCGCACCAGGCACCCCAGGAACGGGCAAGTCGAACTCGGCCCTCTCGAACCTCTCCTCCTTGCGGCCCCCGGTGGTGGGGGGGCCTGCGGGGCCTCTTCTTCATCGTAATCATCGTCATCTCTGTAAAACAAAAAGACCCTATTAATAGATATTCCCCCCATACACGTCGGACACACGAACTGGTCCATAGTGGTGGCGTCCTCCGGCGAGACACCCACACACAAGCCGTGGTACCAGCGGTCGCACTGGTCACACTGGACCATTAGTTTTCCGTCATCAGGACGATGACAGAGGCAATAGAGCTCGGTATCTGTGGATGTTTCTGGGGACTTTTCTGTGGTATCAGAGGATGACTGGCTGGGCCTCGGGGGTCGGTCTCCTCCTCGATAGGGTTCCTCAGGAGTCTTACCCCGCTTCCGAGGACGTCCTCTGCGGCGAGCGGGTTGAGGCCGACAGTTATCACCTTCAACTGGGCCCTCGATGGCTCTTTTTCCCTGAGAAGTCGAACCTTGCGCCTCGGAATCTTCATCAGATCTTACATCACATGGTGAACCACTCACGAACTTCTCCTGATATCGGGCCAGCCACAAGGGAATATCCCTGTCGTTACACTTCTTAAGGCGGTCGTGGTTTGCCACCATCACAGCTGTCTTAGTCTTCACACGGTAAAGGTAAGGTGACAGCCTCTTGAGGATGATTCCTGGGCCCTTCCAGGATGGGCTCAACTTCCGGCACTTGCCCTTAACAGTCGCCGTATCTAGCAGGTATACCAAGTCACCCTCCTCAAAGGGGCGGGTGGCTGCCTTAATGTCAAAATCCCTCTTCATCCGCTCTTCCGAGGTGTTCAAGCGTCTACGGGCGGTCTCATGCGCCGACTGTATCCTCTCCTCTAGATCTGTCACATAAGTACCAACATTCACCGGATCCTCTTGAAGGGGAGGCCTGTACATTAAGCTGGCTGGTGTGTTAACTTCCCTGCCCAACATCAGTTTATTGGCGGTGAAACCAGAGTTACGGTTCACTGCAGAGCGCAGAGCCCCGGCTATCTGTGCAAGATGCTCATCCCAACAATCCTGGGCCTTGTCAATATAGCATCTGACAGCATCCATGAGAGTCCGATTATAACGTTCAACCTGTCCGTTAGCCGACGGGCGATAAGGGGTGGTACGAGCCTTGTGGATCTCCAAGAGTTCACACACCGCCGTGAACAGCTTGCTCTCAAAATTACGCCCTTGGTCTGTATAGATCTGGAATGGGCACCCAAACCTAACGAAGAACTCATTTACCGCGGCTGTAGCTGTAACCTCGGCCGTCTGTGAAGGGAGGGGAATGCATTCCACCCATTTTGTGAACTGGTCTACCATGACCAAGACATACTCATTTCCCCTCGGAGTCCGTGGAAGTGGTCCTAAGAAGTCCAGGTGCACCCTCTCCATGGGTGCCCCAGCATGGTACTTAATCATCTCCGCCCTGGCGTGGCGCTGGGGACGTTTGTTTCTACTACAAGGGCCGCAAGTACTGACAAAGTTCTCAGCCTCTCTCATCATTCTGTACCAAAAGAAGTGCTCCCTCAGCCTGGCTTTAGTTCGTTCGATTCCCTGGTGTCCAGCTGCCGGCACCTCGTGGCAAAGGCGCAGTACCTCTCGTCTCAGGTCACGGGGCACAATCAAAACTCTTTTCTTCTCTCCCCCCTCCTCTATCTCTTTCCAAAGGACTTTGTCACTATCCAGATATAACAGATTCCTGTTGATGTAGTAGTGTTTCACAGCCGGGCTGGTCAGAAACAATTCGCCCTCATCTGGTCCCAGTTCTCCCTCCAACCAATCCAAGATCAAGCCTAACTCTGGGTCATTAGACTGGCTAAGACTCATCTCCTTAGGGGTGAGGCCTACAAGTGACGTCGGGCCTTCGAGGTCCGCTGGAGAGACTCCCATCACGCAAGCGAACTGAGGGTACCTGCTGATCCGGATATGGGTCCTACAAGGTCCATCCGGGCTACTCTCGCCCTCAGAGTCAATCTCAGGATAGGGAAAACCGCCAGTCCGTCCCAGAAGTCCTCCAGATACATATCCGAGGGCTATCTCACTGACCGATGGCTGGGCTTCTCCTGATGCACGGCCGTCTACTGTCCCCTCGAGCTCGTCCTCCGGCAAAGGAGAGTAGATCCAACTTCCTGGCCTAGCAAGCGGGGCTACATCGTCTACCTCATCAGTAAATACATTCCACAATTGATGGGCTCTGGTGCACTTGCGACATCCACCGCAGGGCAAATCACTAAGATTCAAAGTGAAGTCCACCCCCTGACATCTGGAAGACATGGTTGGTCGAGAAAGCGCGTCAGCATTCACGTGACGCTTACCGGGCCGATGTTGGATGACCATATTGTACTGGCTGAGCTCCTCCAACCAACGAGCTAGTTGATCCTGGGGGTACCTTAAGTTCAGCAACCAGATGAGACTATGGTGGTCCGTACGTACAATAAATCTCCGGCCTAGTAGATAATGGCGATACATGCGTGTGAACCGGATGACGGCCAGGAGCTCTTTCCGAGTAGTACAGTATTTTTTCTGCTCCGCGGACAAGGTGAGGCTCCCGTAGGCTATGGTTCGCTCCTGCCCCTCTTCAACTTGGCACAGCTCAGCTCCTATGGCTTCTGCAGACGCATCTGTGTCCAGCACAAACTGATCATTGGCTGTAGGCAGAGCCAGTACCGGGGGTGAAGTGAGGGCTCTCCGGAGGTTCTCAAAGGCTGTCTGCTGCTCAGGTCCCCAGACAAAGGGTTTCTTGCCAGTGATGTTATACAGCGGATGTGCCATCTGAGCAAAGCCAGCAATAAACCCTCTATGGTAATTGGCGAAGCCTAGGAACCGCTCCACCTCCTTAACAGTAGTGGGAGTCTCCCAATGCTTCACGGCCTCTATGTATTCATCCCCCATTTCTACTCCCGTTCCACTGACCTGCCTTCCCAGAAACTCCACTCGGCGCCGGAACAGCTCACACTTCTTGGGCTTGAACTTCAAGTCATAATCTCGGAATCGCTGGAACACCTGTCGCAAGTTAGCCAGGTGGTCATCAAAATCACTCCCCAGCACCAGGGCGTCATCCAAGAAGGCCAGAACGATACTCCAGGTCAGCCCGCGTAACACTAAATTCATCGCCCGGGAGAAGGTAGCAGGGGCATTACAGAGACCAAACCCCATTCTCCGGAACTCAAATAGGCCATACCGGGTAATGAAGGCAGTTTTCTTTCTGTCCTTGGGGCTGATCATAATTTGATGAAATGCGGAGTTAGCGTCTAGCTTCGAGAACCACACATTTCCCGAGAGGGTATCAAGGCACTCATCAATGAGGGGAAGGGGAAAAACATCCTTCCGGGTGACATTGTTCAACCGGCGGTAGTCGAGACACCACCTGACTTGTCCGTCCTTCTTACGGATGAGGACTGGCGCTGAAGCCCACTCGGACATGGAGGGCTGGATCACTCCAGCGTCAAGCATCTTTTTGAGGTGCGCCTCCTCTTCGCCCGCAAAGAACACAGGAGTACGCCGCATCCTCTCCTTGACTGGCGGTGCATCTGCAATGTCAATCTCATGCTCAAGAGCAGTGAAGTTTCCAAAATCAAACTCACTCCGGGCAAACACATCTTGGAACTCAGACAGCAGGCTAGCAAGTTGGGACCGCTCCTCATCACTCAACTCCGCAGAGGATCGTTCTAGCAGGTCCTGCAAATGGGTGGGTACTTCCGGTGGTGTGCCCTCGGGCCCACTCTCAGCCATGCTACGCACCTCCCTCATCAAATAGGGCACCGGCACGTATGGCTCCGCCTCAACTGCCTCTCCGATAACACTGCCCTCCTCCAAGGACACATCCTTTCCAGACGCATTAACTAAGCAAGCCAGGGACGCCTCTCCCGCAGCGTGATACGTATGTGGCATGAGTAAGGCATCCGACAAGTCCTCAATCCTTGGCACAACCAGGTAATCTGACAGTCTTCTCTCTAGCCTAAAAGGGCACATGACTACAGAGCCTGCAGGAACTCGAACCTTCCTCACCAAAGTCACATTGGCTTCCGTCCGAGCATTCCCCCGTCCATAGGTCATTCGAATTGTCTCACCGCCGAGAATTAGTATCGGAATCCCATGCCTCAGGTCAAGCTGAGCACCGTGGTCTCTCATGATGTCCATCCCCAGTAGCATCTGGTCCTTGAGAGGAGCAACATACAGGTCAACCTTAAGTGTGCGCTGGCCCACACGAAAATCAAATGGTCCTGCTACAAAACCCTTAAGTCTCGCTCCGTGTCCTGCCTGCAGCAAGGTAACATGCCTTTTAATAGGGGGCTTTTGTTCTAGCTGGTCATAAAACATCTTCCCTAGGACACTAACCTCTGCCCCGGTGTCCGCCACGGCCTCTATAGATAACCCTTGGATCCTCAATGGAACCGAGTAACTGGTCTGTGGGCGTACCTGCCCCACCACCACACACAGGTCCTCTACCTCCCCGGCCGTCTTACTTGACTGGGGCATCCAGTCCTCTTCAATGTCCTCCATGACCTCAACCTCAGTCTCCCTAAACTCGGCAATCTCTACACTGAAATCCGGCACACGCTCAGGACTCTGGTCGGTTGGAGTTGAGAATCCCCTCCCCGGAACCACAGGTTCATCATCGGAAAACAGATCGGGTGACTTGGACCGCTCAAATCTCACCTTCAGCCCACTACGTGCCTTCCCGCTCTTCATGCAAGAGCGAGCCTCAGCTGCTTGCTGGTCACAACTTGACTTCTCCGTAGGTTGTCCCTGAACTCTATCATCTACGGGGTGCCTCCCTGCCTCCGTACTTCTATCCGGGGTCAGCATGCGCACGGCTCCTGAAGGCCGATTCTCACTGGAGGATCTATTCCTTAACCTAGGTCCTCCGCGGTTCCCCTCTGCTGGATTGGCACCTCGATTGGGTGGGGGGTGTCTCTCTGCCCCACCTACCCCTCCATCTGACCTACGCCTATTATCCAAAGGGCACTCCCGACGGAAGTGTCCTCTTTCACCGCACCCGTAGCACAAACTTTCCCTGGGACCCCCACTCTTACTCATAGGTGATGGGGTGGCCTCAAGCTTCCCTCCGGCCTCCCTCAGGGCCATCTCCAGTTGATACACCCGTCCTCTCAAGTCCTGCACCTCTTTACTCTCTGACAAGGCGGGGGTGTCTCTCTTCTCCCTCAGGGCTTCTTCTAGCTTAGATACACGGCTCGCAATCTCATCATTAGACTTCCTGTCTGCCTCCACTCCCTCTGACCAAGCGGCCTCCTCTGTCAACTCCCTCACTGTCTTATGCCGGTGAGGCTTGCTGCGGCGCGAGTGTTGGTAATACTGCATTCTGTCCAATGCCTCCTCGACCGTCTTAGGGCTGCCATCCAGCGCATGCAGGCCAGCGTCAACATCTTCCGCACCATAGCATAGGCGGGGGATGGCCTGGGTGTGAATGTCTGGCAACTGGGGGAAAGCTCGTGTGGCTAATGTGAGCACACGATCTGCCCATTCTCTCAGGGACTCACCGCTGTTCTGCGTTGCAGACTGGAAATTGAGTTGGTGGGTGAGATCCGGAGCCGAGGTACCAAAGCGCTTGTCAAACTTCTTGAGGATGTCCTTAAACCGTGGACGGGGACAGACTTCCAGTAGGAGAGTATAATACTCGCTGGCTGCGCCCTCCAGGAAAAAGCAGAACTGGTCATGTTGCTCGGCCTTGGTCCATTGCTGGCTGCGCGAGAGCCTCACGAACTTATGAAGGAACGCCTTCCAGCTGGATTTGCCATCATACCGCAGGTCCTTGTACTTCGGCTTGCTACGGGGCGCAGGTGGCCTATCGCCGTGACTGCGTAATGTGCGGCGCGAGGTAGTGGTAACAGGGTGGGGCAAGGGCTGGGTAGGTAATGCAAAGGGTGGACGATGTTGCCGGGTCAGCAAACTGGGCGGCCCAGCGGGGGCCTGGGTTCTCCCGTAATCAGGTGAAAGGTCCCTGGGTGGGGGGCCATTGGGTTGCTGTGGGGCATAAGCATGTATGCTAGGATTAAGAAAGTGTACCCCAGTCTCCCTGGGAGAGGACTCGTACATTTGTGGGTAAACCTGAGCTACTCTACCTCCCCCCTCCTGTCTAAAATAATAAGGCTGGGGCGGCACCACAGGTGCAGGGGCAGGGCAACCAAGGCTGCTAGATGGAGGTACGAACAGGCCCCAGGGGGTGCCATCAGGGCTAACTACAGTTTGATAGCCCGGGAAGGGGTAGGGCGTGGTATGTGCATAGCCTGGGTCGACATGTGACTGGTGTAATTGCCCCGAGGTGGAAGTCCCCCCACTAGATGTCACTACAATCTGTCCCTGGGTCGTAGAAGTCTGCGTTGTAGAGCCCTGCACTTGCAAATCAGTGAGCTGGGCCGAACTAGGAGCTACATAATTGTTCCCCGGAAACGGATTCGTCAGGACTGAGGAGGCCCCCAGGTGACTGGCATGCTGACCCCCCAAGGGCTGGGGTGCGGGGCCTGTGGCCCCAGCAGGAGAGGGGTGGGGCTGCTGACCAGGGGTGGGTGGGGAATCAAAGACCAAGGCCTGAGGTGCCAGTACAGGACTGGCTGAAGATACCGGCTGAGGCAAAATAACAGGATCCCTGGACTCAAGTGTAGCCTTAGCACTATGGCCTGGCGGGGATTTCCCAGGGGTAGGGGCCACATAAGAACCGCATGAAATGGGGTCCCTATATATAGCACTGGGTGGGACAAAGTCATAATCCCCCACCGGCGAACTGCATCTTATCACAGACCCCTGACTAACACCTGAATGTACTGCACTAGGGACCTGAAACTGTGCTGGCCTAATATAACTGGCACCCTGGGTACTACCAACCCCCCTCCCCTGACGGTTGGGCAACGCAGTTTCACCCCGAAGGTACCCCGTACTACTCACCGGGGGGTGACTTTCTTCCTCGCTGTCTGAAGCAGAGTACATGTGCTCTCTCACCGATGGTCTAGGAGTGTAAAGGTGCTCATCCTCTTCATCACTTAGCCTACCATAACTATGCTTGCGAGACGAGCGCCCAATTTGAACAGAAGGTTCCCCCATGGGCGTTATGGTGTCATCGCTATCACTTTCGCTAAGCCCTAACGCTGCAAAGGCATTCTCTAAAGAATCGTTCATTTTCAAAATGGCGCACACCGAAGCACGTGGACAGAAAAAATAGTGCAAAGATAAATGCAAAATATAAAAGTATGATGCAAAAACAACGTTGCCTAAACAAATAAAAGAATCCTACTCTAAGCTAACAATACTATCATAGAATGCTATATGTTCAATAAGTTTAACCACGCGGAGCCCCCAAAATGGCGGCTACACACGTTTATTTTGAAAAATTTGACTCAAGAAGAAAAAATTCTGACAGACTACGGGAAAAAAATTTTCCTTTCGCTAAATCGGAGTTCGGGCCTCGAGTTGGGCGCCAATATAGTGTTTTTACACCTATATCATATGTGGGTTGCCCCGAACTTACCGATACATAGCTGATTTGGTCTGTATTGGAATACGGCTTGTTCTCGTTCAGGCAGCAGTCCAAAGAGTGATCGGGGTCTTCGCCACGGGCTCCCGCCAGGTGACGTCACAGCCCGTCATCATAGGTAACTCGTCCTTGGAGTAGTCGACAACCACTACAATATGAACAGGCCCGGTCAAACTCTGGTCGCGAGCGGCTATTTGAAGGTGTTGGAATGTCACTGGGTTAACATTCTTAACAGGCGCATTCTCCATAATTCAAATGAAATCGGGGATGAGAGAGTTATTCTTCGTGGATATTGAACAGGTTGCTGATACATGTAAATATGCAATCACAGATTTTCAATGAAATTTGAGGATAAAGGATAGACAGCAAATAATTTAATTCGTATAAAATCGGGTAATGAATATTTGTGGGTTTTAATGATCGTGTGTTCAGCTAATGCTATCCCAGTTGAGGATTAAAACAAAAACAAGACACAGACATGCAGCTCAAGCTTTCTTTTTTACATTCGACAGACAGGACATGGTGAAATTTCTAATCTAAGAATTAAGAGTTGTTGGCATTTAGCCGTAAAAAACTTTTTTTAACATTTTTAAATCTGTTTTCAAGTTGAACTGACAGAAGACAAAGGTTTTTTAAGTACGTTTCTTCCATCTTTCGATTTGGTTCGTCTTAGGAATTGAAAGTAGGAATCTCTTTCTGCAATGAGGGTCACAGAATGACATTGGAGACTCAAAAGCCGTTAACTTGATATCTTTGTTAAAAATTCGTCTTTGGGTCTGATCTTTGGAGCATTGCTGCAGAAGAGGGTAAGAATGAAGTAATGCATTTTTAATTCGTTAAAAAAAGGTCCAATTACCCGTAAGCTGGAAGTAGGCGAAAGGATAGAGGTAATATGCCCCTTGAATAAGATTATTGAAAAGTTTGTCGCTTACCGTAGTTAAGGGTCAAAAGGACAATGTCACTCTTTCAGCGGATATGACTGCTTCGTAAGCCCAGGAGTCTCTCCGGCAAGACAGCATTCACTATTTCTGAATGACCTATCTAAAGTTCCATAATATAAAAAAGCTCATATAAGCACCTGAATTTCTATAAATAAGCATTTTTATAACTGATTAATATACCCCCTCTATATAAAATATTCTTTTCATTTATAGAAATTCAGAGGCCTGTAGTTTTAGGTTTCAGATTAAGTGTCAGAGCTTAAAAGAACAGCAACTTTCACAATTTGCCCGGATACGATCTGGTATTTAAAAGCAGCTAAAACTGACATTTTGCAAGGTATGCATTTTGTGCATGTGATAACATTATTTAATTACCAATTAGTAATCCAGAATAGAAATCATTTTGGTCGCCAAGAACTCAATGTTTTCTACCAAACGAATCTCTGAATTCGAAGTGGTATAGAAGAGTTTTTCTTTCATCTCGATTAAGGCCTTCTCAAAGAACTCTCGCCTCTCGGGGGTCCTCCAAGGAAGGTTACCTCCAATGGGAACCTCAAATTCTTTCGTTGGCATAACTCCTCAATCGAAGGGGAGGTGTCCCCCTCTATCGTCTCATCTTCCCGCTGGACGTCTAAAGGTCGTCCAGCAAGAAACAATAGTGTGTATTGATTAAGTACCGCCACAGGCTCCTTTTTATTACCCTTACAAATTATATTATACAAATATATTTACATTCATTACTGTCTTTGCCTATGATAACACAGTGTATCGATTTTGTACTAAACAGTCCAATAAATTCAAACGACGTATAGTTGGGGCACAAGCAGGGTTTGCTTTTTTATATTCAAATATTTGATCGTACAATTGCTGAAAAATGATATATAAATATAAGTTATAAGGAATCATTTGTTAAATATTCTGACGTATTATTTCGGGCGGGATGTGATGAAATCTATCATAGAGTCCTTTGGGCTATATTGAATTTGAACACGCCCCGACCGAAATTATCGCCTCATAATACTCAATGAATGATTCCTTATTTCTTAAATAAATTATAAAATCTCATTATAAGTAGTTATGCGCAAACAGGATGTCTATGAGTTGAGAGAGAGAGACTTACAATTTCCCCAAGGCCATTTTAACCAATTTCTCTGCATTCTCATCTGATTTTTGTGTTTTGACCGTCTCATTATATTTTTAAAAATAATTGGGTCTACCATTTCCAGTTCCTCCACAGCGATTTCAATGATGTTGTTGTTCCTTGATAACAGAGGTTGAAGTCTGTCATCAGGGTTCAGGAATTTGTCGGCGTTTATGAGAGTCAGCATTTTGTTCCCTTCCATAAGTGGTGATTCATGTAGATAATCTATCAAGTTCTATAAAACAAAACATAGAAACGTTCAATTTAAAATAATGCAAGGAGGGTGCATTTATAATCTTTGGTGCTTTCTATTTACATATATCGTTACATTGATTTGCTTACTTCTTTCATCGGTTTACCTTGGAAAATTAAAAAAAAAGTAATCCAGTTTAAAAACTAACCTTGAAACCTTTATTTCTTTTTATTTAAATTCCTAAAACAAATAACTCTCCATATGAACTGGAATAATTGATCACCTTCAGATGATTATTGAGTGTTTCAAATTCTTACAATATACGTAAAGTTGACTAATTACAGGAGGTATCGTCCCTAGACTTGAGCCCACCGTTCGTGTATTTAACAGCAATACGCTGCTATCATCGCTATAATCAATTTAAAGTTATTTTATCTTTAAACTAGTTTTAGAAATATCTGGACACGAGATTCAAACGGAAAGAAGTGTCTGATTATGTGAACGTTCCATCCAAATCTGACTTCAATCCCATTTGATATGTTTGGCTCGTCTTTGGTCGTGAAACTGTTCGAACTAGTAGATCCAAGATTTATATCTGAGAGGCTGTTATCACTTGATGCAGACGTCAGAATTTCTATTTCCGATGTGTTTTGTTGATAATCCTCTTAAGAGTATACAAATTAACAATGTTTTTTAAAAAATAATTTTATTTCTTTTAGAATTAAAGGATTTCAGGTTGATGATAAGGTTGATGTTTTAACGATGATATTACTGCAATAACAGAGTATTATGTTTATAAAACTGATGACAACGGTAGCTTCGTTCAGTTTTTTACTTTGAGTAAATTCGTACCAAATCTCAGAGTCTGAAGAGGGGTGTCCTAAGTTCAATCGTAAATAATCGTTAGGATTACACTGCATGCGTTTTTTCACTTGTTTCAACATGTCACTTAATAAACGTTTCACAAAACCGCTCTCTGATTTCTTAGGAAAAGGACGAAAATTGACCTATATACATTTTGTTTCACTTTAAATTTGCGAGATTGTCGCCCCCTGTCTAAAGTCAGAAACGACTTCTCATACAGTGAGAATCTAGGAACAAATATGTAAAGTACCTTGATCCTAGGATTTTTTTTTTTAAGAAACTAATTTCAATTAATTTTCAAAAGTAATTTCTGACAATATTTTTCTTCATCAATGGTGCAGTTTTATATGTTGATAATAACTTAAAATAGAACAACCCAACAATAATATCATAACTTACTTCAGCTATAGTGGCACAGTGTTTCCTCAGATTCGTCGCATGGACTCTCTCTGGAAATTTGAGGTCACACCGACTTCTTGAGACTTTCTGACCGCTCTGACAACATCCATAGCTGTTAAAATAGGTAATGTATCTATATATATTTTTTTTGTTTGTGAAGGAATGTTTGTGAAGAAAACCTTTGACAAGGAAAAACTAAAATCAGATCACTATATCAGCACATGGTAGAAAACTGGAATAACATCCCTACCCGAGTTGGCAAATAAAAAAAAATGTTTTCCCCTTTAATGCCAAAATTCTTCCTTGTCAATGGGTTGGCCAGATATTCCATGGCTGGAATGACCTCCTTGGGGATGATTACGGAAACAGAGTTCCATTCTGTTGCAGCAAAATGAAATTCGAAAAGTACATGTATGATCACTATATCAGCACATGGTAGACAACTGGAATAACATCCCTACCCGAGTTGGCAAATAAAAAAAAATGTTTTCCCCTTTAATGCCAAAATTCTTCCTTGTCAATGGGTTGGCCAGATATTCCATGGCTGGAATGACCTCCTTGGGGATGATTACGGAAACCGAGTTCCATTCTGTTGCAGCAAAATGAAATTCGAAAAGTACATGTATGATCAGAATGAATTCTAAAATAACAGCACTATCACGTTGATTCAAAATTTGTTGCATTTAAGTGTCAGAAACATTTTAAAATAAATTCCAAGTTATCCCAGGCTTAAAATACATATCGAGGTTCTTTTCAACTATTTGAACAGCTTCAAAATGAAAACTTTCTAAATATTGCCAGGCTTAGGCTAGGTTTGGTAAAGAACATCTAATCATGGGGCAAATGACAGCACTGCCGTGAAATTTCTCAGTACCGGCACCACTTAAATCCAGCACCTTCTCAATATCGGCCAATTAAATAGTCCTCGCCAGCTCCTCCTTGGGTATTCAATGAGCTCATCATCTTCACTCTGTTGTACAATATTTGCCTTCCATCTCTGTCGCCTATCTTCAGGTGGCCGTTAGTAGTCGAAGCTTAACCTCTCTGGCTTCCATCACCACTTGCGTATTCCATGAGCATACGATCTTCACTCTGTTGTACCATGATTTCCTGTTAGGTCAACGTAATTTCCTTCTTCATCACGGTAGGCTAATATCGACAAAGACATAAGACTTGTAGCTTTTATTTTAGCATAAATGACAGTTTTTAATCCAATAAACAGATTAAGTTCAGAAATTTCTACCGACACCGGAGACACGCGTTTCACTCAATTACATTCATGATGTATTTTTAAGTATACCTCCCGAACACTTTCTTTGAACACCGCCATAACTATTACATCCTGCTACTCTGTCATAAAGCTTTTTCCTTACTAAGAGTTATTGTTTAACATTCTATTTAAAAGCAAAGGTTACATAACCTAGTTTACTTTGCTAAATCCGAGCACAGCAAGCATGACAAGGTTATCCATCCGTAAAAAAATAAAAAGTTATGTAAACGTATATCGTAGATTTATTAAGACAAACCTTGGATATATGTTATCGTGGGAGGGACGGGTGTGGTGGTCTTTTCGGTGATGATTGTTTGTGCGATCAAGAGAAGGTGTCTGAGGAGACGGGTGGACATCGAGATCGAGTCCCAGTCACTTACCGAGTTTGATGCAGTTATCATGAGGGACTTTAAAAAAAATTAACTTTTTTAGTGTTAATTCTGACGCTATGTGTGAGGAGAAGAGTCCACGATGTACCTATTCAAGTTCGACCCCCACACCACCACCAGTCATGCCAGCTCCTCAACCAAGACCACTCCGCCGTCGACAAGGCAGAGGCGCCCACCCAACAGACTGACTGATTGATTTCTCCAACCTCCTTTTGATATAAACTTTTTAACATATTGACTTTTCTGAAGTTCTTTATGTATTTAATAAACGAAATATAAATATTAAAAAAAATCTAATTTCACAAGACTAAGACTCCGCGAGTTTTCTAAGCTAGAGATACTTTGCATAAAAATGCTGGGTATTACCATTCGACAAATGTAAAACGATGAAAATGCGATATCGACAATATCATATAAGTAAATTTTTTTATAGACATCTAAAATTTATTTTATTTTATTTATTTTTTAGACTAACGATGTTTGGTTAGATGCCAGGCCGATTATAATTCACTCAACCCCGAGAGCCCCTATGTTTAGACTGGTATGTATGATTCATTAGATTTTTATCTCTTCAATGAAATAACAAAACAACATGTAAAATATTGATTCTGTAACATTGTGTAAGTTTCAAAAGTGCATTCAAAGATAAAACTGAAATAAACTATTTTAAAGAATTTATACGCATACATTTTCTATAGGTAAGAAGGAGAATATAATTTACAGAGACGGAGGAAGGTGGGGAGGTGAGCACTCCATTTGATTCACCGGCACGGATGCAGGCGCCTGCAGGCACGATAAATATATTTTAAAATTCATGAACAAAGATATAGAAATCAAAACTATATAGTAGCATACCTTGCATGTCTGCTGGTGTCGTTGCCATTTTTTCTCTTAAAAATATTCGACGCTGCAGTTTTCAAATTTAAATAATTTATCTCTGTGCTCATTGTAGACATGTGCGGTGCGATGAGATAAACACTTCAACGTGTAGTCACAGTACAAACATTTGAATTTCGCTTTGCACACCCTTACGTGACGATCATAGTTGTCTTTTCGATTTAGAACTTTATCACAAATATCGCATCGAAAACTTTCTGATTTCTCATGTACGTCTCTATTTTGACGCGTGAGAGAAGATTTGTTACAAAATGACTTGTTGCAAATGATACAAAATGACATGCTCGAAAACAACCGCACTTTGCAAATGCTATTGACAACTGAATTAGACTAAAAGTACATATCTTTATCATGTTTGTTGTATATCGTTCGTCATGAAATTACATTATTTGACTTCTTGGTTCTATTTCCGGATTGATAGATCTGACCGGATATTGTCCGGAAATTTACATTTTTCTTGTAAACGCAAGTGTTGAGGATTTGCTATCAACTTTAATCATAATTTTGTGAAATGTCAACCCTTTAAACTTTCCATCAATTAAAACCTTGTAAATTGTTTGGTTGGCTCTCCCGGTCGACTAAATTTCTTTACATTCGAGAACACGAAATATATTTTAGAATATTGACACTGACAAACTAGATTGCGACCGAATCACGAGGCCTTTTATTCCAGTTTAAAGAATGCCAAAATTACCGACGAAGAGTATGTTTTCTGTCAAAGAGTTTGGAACTAAAAGAAGAAAATGACAACCTTTTGCGATTTTCTAGTCTGGTACAACAACCTTGATGTGGAACCTTTCGTACAAGCCGTTAAAAATTTGCAAAAGTATTATTTCGAACGAAACATTGATATATATAAATGTAGTATTTTGGTACCGGGTCTTGCACGGCGAGTGTTGTTTGAAAGTGGTACAAAAGAAGGGGCTAGTTTTGCCTTGATCGATCGCGAGAGTGAATATCTGTATGACACCATCAAGCGAAACATCATGGGGGGGGGGGAGTATAATTTTCAAATGCTACCACGAGACCGGAAGGTCATTCATTCGTGGTAATCCACAAAAGCCCTGCGGAAGAATTATAGGGTTTGACGCCAATGCGCTATACCTACATTGTATAGGAAGAGAAATGCCCGTCGGCGCTTTTGTGCGCAGGCGCTTAAACGATAACTTCAGGCCCCAGAAACGAGATAAATTTACCATTGAATATGAGTGGTTGGATTGGTTGTCCTACTGTAGGAAATACAAAACCATTAAACACAAACTCAATTCGGGTAAGGAAAAGAAAATATGACGCTTTCCAGTCGACGGATACGACGAAGCAACTGACACGTTGATGTTACTGGCACGGGCATCGTTGTTGGTTGACTTGCCATGTTGAAAACGACAAACTCTTTCAAAAGAGGCAAATCAAAACCAAACTTGCAACGATATAACTCAAAAACGAGGTTACAATGACGTTGAAATGCGCGAATGCACTTTTCGCTACAGTATTCGCACCAACCTTCAGTTGAAAAAAAAAATTGCAATCTCGAGAAAAGTGTCAAATGGTGAAAGTCAACTTACACCTGAACAAGTCATTCAAGCTGTGGTGAATGGCAAGTTATTTGGTATTTGACCATATGGATTATCGTTTGGATTCCAGTCATGTTTGTTATCATTTGGATACAAATATCTTCATGTATTAACATTTAAGTAGAAATAAAATGAAAAAAGATTATAACTGGGTTTGTGTACTCAAAGTAGTATGAACAACTTGAACAAATAGAACAGTTGTTATTTATAAATCATGAACAGTGAAAAAGGTAAAATCCGCCCATATGCCCCATATTTTTTGCAAATCAGGATGAGAATCTAAATATTAATTATATATGGCCTTAATTTTACACCCATTTAACTTTTCTTGCAGTATAAAGACACAGTTTGTCAAAGAGATCCATAAATTCCATTAAATAAACATAAATGCATTTCATTCTAGTACACAGACATACCTACATCACCTAATAGCCAGAGGAGAGAAATCACATTGGAGTCCGTGCAGGGTTTAAGAAAGGTTGTCTGTAAGCTCATGGGGAAATGCGCAACTTTTGACATGCCGCCTGTGGACAGTATTATTTCTGCAACAACTATGCAAATTGACCAGTGGCGAGAAGACATTTGTCTTAATTCCAGCGTGTTGACACGTTTGAAGGTAATTTTAAGAAAGTCAAATTATAAATTTGCTCAGCATCACTTTCTTACTTTTATAAGCAGCATCTACCTTTCTATTTACCACCAAACTTATCAACCACTGAGGAACAAAAGTTTATTGCCTTTAACATATAACAATTCAGAAGATATTGATAACATACATCGCAATTTTTGTCCCCCGCCCCAACGCGGAGCGGGGACATAGAAATGACGAGCGTCCGTCCGTCCGTCACACTTTTTATGAAGCGCTCTCATGCCTACATATTTTGACGGATTTTCATTAAATTTATACCAAATGTTTAAACCACAAATACTTTGGTCAAGTTCGAAAATCAACTTGGTCGATACGTTTTGTTGGAGTTATGGGACTTTGACCACAATAATGACTCCGTTTTATCCAAAAATTGACCTTGTAAGCGCCCTCATGCCTACAAATTTTGACGGATTAACATGAAATTTATACCAATTGTTTATACCACTAATAGCTTGGTAAAGTTCCTAAATCAGCCTTGGTCGATACTTTTTGTTGGAGGTATGGGACTTTGACCACAATAATTACTTCATTATTATATCAAAAATTGACCTTGAAAGTGCTTTCATGCCTACAAATTTCAAGATATTCATAAAATTCATACCAAATGTTATATGCTAACACAGAGACGAGCTGGAGGGGGCATATTGTTTTACTCCTTTCCGTCTGTAATTCAGTACAAACGTGCGTCTGTTTGTCCATCTCTATACTGTTATATCGCGCTCCGCCCCCATCATCGAATATATTGCTAGTTTATTAACATCTGAAGACATCAGAGAGATTGTAGTATTTTGGATATATTTGCGATAGGAAAAAAAGAAAAAAAAATGGGTGGTGAAGAAGTTTATTGGCCTCCTCTGTCATGAGTGTAAGAGGCTACAGAAAGAAAATAAGCCGTCTTACAAATAATTACATAAAACAGACAATTCATAAACAGTTTTATTTGCATTTTCCTGTGCTCGTTTATCTAACGTTTAATTCACGTCTGATAAACGTCTTTTATTATTATTATTTTTTTTTTGGCAAACGTACAATTATTAGAAACTCAAAAAAGTGTGTATACACAAAACCTAAATATTTGAATTAATAAATTTTTAATTTAATTATCGGGTTTTTTTTATAACACGATCGGTACGTCTTTCATGCATTTTTCAATCAACGGGATACATATGATACCATTTCTGTCTACTCATTTGTTATTTCCTGATAATTTCAACCTCAAGGATATTTACCGTAGCAACAATCAAGAATGAAAAAGTTATACATGGAGAAGAAAAAATCCAACAAAACAAGCAAGGGTAGATTTTTTTCTAATATCAGAAACTTTACAAGCAATGACCCCATATGTAAAATTTGAAAATAGTTATCGCCCAGACCATTCCCCAGTATTCCTTTACTGCAAAATAAATAACTTAAAAAGAGGCAGATGGTTCTGAAGTTCAACAACTCACTATTAACAGATAAAAATTATGTTAATATAGTTAAGAAAACAATAAATTATGTTAAAATACAATATTCATGTCCAGTTTTTATTGCAGATAACTTATTAAAGGACAGGTGACACAATCACAAAAACATTGACCAACAAGTTAAATTGTGAGTGGGATACAATTTCTTCAAAATTTTCCTTACTACTCCCATCTGTTTCACAGCTATTGCTGAATTACTGAGCTGATAAGACGCGTGACCTCAATATGCATATCTGAAGCCTCTGAGATCGTAAACCTTCGGTGCGACGTAATAGCCGACACACTGCCCATTCGCTGTTTCTTTAAACCATAGGGATTTAACTGAATTGCTCTTATCTAAAATCTGAAGTCATTAACTTTTGCTCATTGCTATTAAAAGTTTGAGAACCCAGTACATGAACAGAGTTATTCTAAGCTTAGAAACCCCATTTATGTTTCCTCAGCAATTATGAAAAGGAGTAAAAATTGTGACCTGTACTGTTAACTTTTCATTGATCTATATACTTCATGCTGGAAAAAATATGTCAGATGTTGGATTTGTAAAAGAGAAAAATCATCAAAACCATGGAATCATTGTTTCTGAAGAAAGGATTTTGTTTTGTCAACACAAAGTAAGTGATAATGTATAGAGACTTTTAGTAACCAGGAATTTCACTGGATCTTAAACCCTAAATAAACCCTAATTAAGTTAATTGGACTTAATAAAGGATTTTTTGATTTAAGAAGTATTACCAGAAATCCTGGTACCTGTAAGCAAATATGTTTGTAAATGTCTTTAGTTCCACAAAATCAGGGGTCTACCTTAATCTCAATACTAATAACATCTTTTATTTTCATTTTTTAGTATGGTATTTGATCATGTTTGTTTATTGAAATTTAATTAAAAGAACTATATATATATATACCAATTTTCATAATCAGTAAAGACTGAAACAGTATTTTTTTAACATAGTATTCAGGTTTTAAAAACGTATTAATCTCAGACTCCTTGAATTTTACCCAAATGTAATTTGATCTTTCTTTTAATAGTTTATGAAGATCATTTTTTGGTAGTACTTCTGAGTTGTGTATAATTTATTCTCTATTGATCAAACATAAAACGAGCTGTTATGCACACTGATTACTTCTTATATACTGACATTAGATTCAGATGGACAATGAATTATTTTTTTTACAGTAACACCAATTGTTACAAATAGTACACAAAAAAGGATTTATATGTGATATGATAAAAATCTAACTCATCGTGCTCCCAGTTGAGTTTTTTTAAAGAAAAAAAATATTTAGATTAATATAAAGTTATTCAAATCAATGCTTTGGATCTGCAAGATTGGATTAATATGCATATTCAAACAATATATTTCAAACTTTACTGAATACTGACAATCTGAACAAGTGGTTGCCTGTCCGGCTGACAGGATGATAAACTGCAATAAATGATTATCAATCACAGAATCTTCAGATTCATTCTAATTTAATTACTTTTTTCCAAATCCTACTACCACAATCTTATGTACACAAAATTTCTCAAAAACTCCATTAACCAATAATACAACATGATTGTAATCTTGTCATTCTATAATCTTACTACTTTGTTTTCAGGAGAGGGTTTATACACTAAACTTTTCAATAAAATATGCTTTTAATGAATTCACTTTAATCTGATAGTGCTGTATTTCAAAATCATCATTTGCAACACAAATACACTATCCTGTACGTGTAAATAAATCCTCGTCCATTGCTCTGTTTACTATGTAGCCGATAGCTGACTATGTCATCTTTGACGAATAACGCACAGGGGTTTCTTATCTCATTAAAGATCGGCAAAACTCGGAGATCTGCTGCAGCTGGGATTTTCAGCACACTTAATTGAGCTGTGTGTTCTTATATGATGCTAGTCAAATGGAAAAATTGTTATAAACTGATTTATATATATCAAAGAAAATGTTTTTAGAAGAAAATGATTTTGTGTCACCTGTCCTTTAAATATAGACAATGATACAATACAATTTACCATCAAAGATGAAACTTTCATGGATATTTTATTAACAGGAATTAGAGGGAAAACGATCTCTTATGCAACCTGTAAAAAACAGAAAATAAGAGAAAAAGAGTCAGCTCTTGAAAAAGATAAACAAATATAGAACAAAACTTAATAAATTAATCCACAGAAGAGCTAACAAATAAACAAACATAGCTTGAAGCTATCAGAAAGAAAAAGATGCAGGGTCAGTGTATTAGGGCAAAGATTTAATGGATAGAAGATGGAGAGAAACCCTCTAAATATTTCACTTCACTAGAATCAATAAATTACATAAGCAAGCAAATATCTGAAGTGGTTAAGGATGATGGACAAGTTGTATCTGAGCAGTTTAAAAGTTTAGATGAAACAAAATCATTTTATGAATACTTATACAAAAAAGGAAAATTATTGAATCAAAGGTTTTTATTACAATATGAAAGAAAATTGAATTCCCAAAGTTGAGCGATACCCCAATGATACTAAGTATGTATCACTTTATGTATTTAAAGTTCATTGAGGTATCACGCAAAAGTGCGTCCTTTTACCCCAATAATACCCCAATGAACCCCAACGCTACCCCTATGAACTTCAAAATACCCCAATGATACTAAGTATGTTCATAATCGATACACTAAATGAATTGTATGTACCAACATGTTACATAAATGAATGAAATTTCAACAACTCGGCTTTTTTTTTTACCGATTGATTTCCCAGTGAACCCATTGTTATCCCAATCAAATTTCGTTGATACCCTCACCACAATAAATTTGTGTCTGGTCAATACTTAAAGTTATGGAGAAACACTGAAAGTTCTCTAATGACCTGAGTGTGTGTCATGAACTTGCCCCAAGTTCATTAGGAAGAGGTAGCGCGATGACACGTCAGCGATGGATAAATACACCTTATTGAATAAACATTTAGTTTTCATTTTGCTGAAATTTTGTTGGTATTATTGAGGAATGAACTAGAATTTTAGGCTCAATGAGCTTTTCTGAACACCTGTCTTTTGGCAGGAACTTGTTTGATGCAAGGACAAGTGGTAAGGGTTGATAAATATTCTAATACATGCATTGCCGAAGAATAAGATTAATTACAAGGTATTTTTTACAAAATAAAATTTGATGTACATTATACATGTGCACTCATATAAATCGCATTTATAACATGCAATATCGACAGTCATATTCTGGCGGTATCAGAATCATGTTCTAAAAAAATGGGATATATTTTTTTATTACGTTTAATACGCACCTCCCACTTTTAATAAAATGTTGGCTGGAACAAAGAATGTATTATGCATATTATACACACGACTTTATGGTATGCGGAATCTTCATTTGAAGGAAATCGAGATACAATCTGTTATAATTTTACTTATGTAAAATACTGTGGTTTCATCACAGGGATTAATCTAGGGCAATACTTTCTACTAATATTCAGTATTTTTCCCCAAGAGAATGTTCCTGAATCTCCTCTTTTTCCCTTTTGATAAGTTAAAATTTCCCCTTTACTATATTAAAAAGCTTAGATAATGTTTTTTTTTTTATTAACATGCCTATAGTTACTCCAAATTGGGTTAAATATTTAAATTATGTAACCAATCAGCATTTGAATTGTGTGCACTATTGATAGTCATAAAATGCTGAAATTCAATTTCAGCCAGGTGGCTTCAGCCCTCTGCCCCCCTCCCCCCCTCCCTCCGAGCTGTTTTTTTTCCAATTTGTACAGAGGGGGTAGTTTTTCCCAAAACCAAGATTAATCCCTGCATTAATATTGTCCGAATACCAATTTTTTGTGGATTTCATTGTTGAGCTTATCCTGAAAAAAAATGTTAAGCGAGGTTTAATTTCTAATACTTTGTACGGTAATCATCATTGTTCGTGGAGGACCAATGTTCGTTTCTTTTGTATGTACCGTGACCCTTGCCAATGAATTGACATCCCCATGAACCTATACACAATCATTAGACATTTGTTTAATACTTATGAAAATTATCCTGATTACACTACCGATGAAAATACGTCGCCACGAACCACCTTTTAATAATGATGTATATATGTTTATTTAAGAATTTGGAGTATTTGCTACTCAAAGTTTCATGAAAGGAGAATTCCTGCTAGAATATGTAGGGGACAGACTTACACCCCAGGAAGCTGAGCCAAGAATAGAAAAAGGAAGACATAATTACATGTTTTATTTTACTTGGAATGGAAACATGTGTAAGTGTGTAATTGAAATAGCAAGATACATTGTGATAAACACTTAAACATCTCTAAAATTCTTTAACCGAATTAAGGAGGCTGGGGAGTGGCTGCCATTTTAGTCAAAATTGATCTCCTTTAAAAGAAGAGCTCCATATAAAGATAACGGGAAATGATGAAATTTTATATTAAAATAAATGATTTTTTTTCTTTATCAACTCAGGGTGCTATCTGTCATCTTCATGTAATGCAATCCCCTATTATGCCATGCATAATGTATACACAAATTGTCCCCAATTGTACATGTACCTTGTAAAATGTGTACAAAAAATGTTGTCAATTGTACCATGCAAAATATGTACACAAAATGCCCGTTGTTGATTGATACAAATAAATACAGGTTCTGTCATTTGATATCATAATTGATACACAATATGTTGATAAGGTGTATTGATTTTAAATTTGATGATTGGATTTCAGTAAAACAACGACGAGGACAGGGAAGATCTGGCAAGAATGTCTCCTTCCTCTTCCTCTCTCTCCTCCTCCTCAAAGGAGATGGCCACTACTGAACGCATTGAAGGCCCATTAGCAAAGTCTGAAATTCTTAGTTTAAAAAAAATGAAAAATGACAAAACTCCTGGTCCTGATGGATTTACATGTGAATTTTTCAAGTTTTTCTGGACAGATATAAGATATTTTTTGCGCAATCAATAAATCTAAAGAATGAATGTAATTTTCAGAACAAAATAAATTAGCGATTATAACTTGCATACCAAAAGATGGAAAACCTAAACAATTTTTGAAAAACTGGCGCCCTATTAGTCTTCTAAATGTCATATATAAAATAGCTTCAGGTTGTATTGCAGAACGCATTAAAAAATATTTCTAGACAAATTAATAAGTAAAGATCAAACAGAGAAAGAGGTACCGCTAGCATCTTTAAAAACCACTACAGAAAGAAATTTATAACATTATAATAATAGAGTAATGCTGCAACTTTGAAAGTAAGAAAAAAACTGTTAATAATATAATCAGACATAACCCTTAATATTATACAATATATAAAACACTTTATTTTTAAGTTTAGTGTACTGTGTTTGAAAATTTATCACTTATAGTCTCTATAAGTGATAAATTTTCAAACACAGTTACCGATTAATAAAATTATAGATAAATAAATTGATAAAACTGATAACAGATTTTGCAAACACCTAGCATCGTGGAGGGGGGGGGGGACTACATTTTTGCACAGCAAAGATTTTTCTTAAATTTACATACAAACTGAACTAACATAGAGTTGTCCCCCCCTTTTTATGGGACCATGTAAAATATTGAAATAATAAGGAAATACACAGCGAAATTGAAGATACAGGTTAACTTGCCCCCCCCCCCCCCCTTCCACGGATATGGGTTTTCAGGATTTTGTAAATTAATCTTTTTTACTGTTTTTATTTTGCTGTTCAAGATGTGTTGTATTAGTCCCCCCCCCCCCCCTTCCCCCCCCCCCCCCCCCCACACACACACACACTTTCAAAAACGATGATACGTGCCTGTCCTGCACGTGTTTTTACTTTAAATGAAGGCTGAAAAAAGAATAATGCATAGTGTATAAAATTTAAAAACAACCTATTTTGCACCCGAATATTGACGTCATTTTCTTAAATGAAGTAGGGGGGCTAACCCAGATGGTTTTATTCAATGGTGCGTAATGTGAGTAAAGTATCAACTTTTGTATGTAAAAGAAACGTAATGTATGTATATAGTATGTATTATAGTTTTTATGTGATTTAAAGAAGGATATGTTGGATTGACAAATCCAACCTTTAAATAACAAGGCATAGATAATGCTATTGCTTGTTATACTCAATATTCGCTTTCTGCACAGAAAAGCGAATATGGACACGATAGCTTTGAATATCATTGTGGTGAAAGAAATATGTTACAGTATAAAAGTATCATCCTTGTACAAGTACTTAATACAAGGTAAGTAATGGTATATGTATTAATCACAAGTTTTAAGCTTGTTTGCATTCGGGGAATCCCCTGTAATTTCAATGTGTACCCATAATTGACGTCATCAATTTGTGAGGTGTTTGTCAGACGACTATGTAAACAAACCATACAATCTCAGTCATCGGTGAAATTTTCCAGTAAAATTGATAATTGTTTTTATTTCAAGAATTTGTATTAATTTATTGATTTATCGGTCAAAAACCCACATTGTGTCATACCTGTCGATGATTTTCTCTTCAGCCGCGGTTGGGGGCTTTGGTGGAGGGCCTCCGCCAGCGAGTTTAGCCTGTTTCTGTGCAGCGCTGAAACTTTTCTTGGCACATTGCTGTAAGTTACCCCACTTGAATTTTACCTGGTCAACCGTGCGCCGCTGAATTTATCATTTCGGTCACCTCTGCCCATTTTGCATTCTTCCGCGGATTGGTAATCAAATTGCTTTGCTTTGCCTTCAAAACATCTTCATTTTTCTCAAAAAATTCAGTCAAAATGCTGATTTCTGACAGTGATCAATTACTGCTTCTTTCTCGCTTAGTCGCCATGGTCACTGTCAGACTGTAAGGTAAACGCTGGTGCAGACGGCTATAACGATGAGTTATCTTAGTTCGCTCTGTTAAATCCTAGTTAGCTAATAGACACTTAACAATATTTCGAGCAACCCAAAATTAACTCTTAGTAATGTAGCTTGCAATTAAAAAACTAACAGCTAGTTACGGTTTTAACTAAGAGTTAATTTAACTGACGTTCGTGCAACGGAATCCTGATGTGTTTATTTATATACCTAATTGATTACTTTTTTAGTTAATTTATTTTAAATTTATATAATAAATAGCATACATTTAATGAGTCAGATCCTCTTGTTCATTTGATGTCATAGATATCTACAGTTTACTTATTCAAAGTGAAACTCGTAAGCGAACTTAGAAATTCAGGTATTTAATGCATATACCGGTATATTGTATATGAAAAAAATTCGTTATACAGATACAAATATTTTATCTATATATTTCTATCAGTTAATTAATTACAGTATAAAAGACCATTATTCATGTATTATTTTTAACTCGGCATTTATATGCAATTCCGAAGATTTGATGAAGAGTTTTGAAGACTTTTGGTTTATGCATTTGTAAAGAGAAGCATATTTTATTGATAAACCTCTCAAAAAGGGTGTGGTAGTTGAACTAAACAAACTTATATTTATCAATATTTGCATAAAAATGATGCAAAATTTGGTTGAAAACGGCCAAATTGATGCACTTCAGAATAAATGAGTTAAATAGAAGATTTTTTGAATTTGGAAAGCTTTGACAGATGCAAAAACAATGGATAAAGGAAAAAGTTTGTTCAAATTAGCTCAAGAGCATGTCTACGAGAAAACCATGCAAAAGGTGGTGGGAGCAAGGTTCTCTGATCAACTTCATATTTTGTGTGTAACAGTGTGCATCTATATGAATTAATTTGCCACAAAATTTATTTTGATGTGGTCAGTCTAAACTTGGTTCTGCAGCACTGTTACTAAAAATAGCATTTTGACCCTTTTAAGAATAAAATTTTGTATAATTCACCAAATTATTGTTAAGAATTCTGAGTTTAGTTTAAATACGAATTAAAAAAGTCATTTAGAGTTAACACTAACAAGATACACTTGTGTAATTCATTTTGTGAGAATCCCCATATATTCTTTCTGTTAAGTGCAGATAGGTCACGAATCTGGCATGTTTCCAACTTTTTGTAAAATTGTAAAAATATACATTTTTTAAATGCTTAAAAGTCAAAAAATGGCACTTTAAATTCACTAAATCTGTTTCTAGTTATAAAAGGACATTTATTTTTACAATATATCAAAAATCTGTCTTTGGACTCTCAATAATATTGCAAATATATTGTCTTAAAGTTGAACATTTTTCTACTTTTAAAACTCTCCAGAATCTGTAGTTTGGCGTTAGCTTTACATTGTCACATGTATATAATGGGGAAAAAACCCGACATATTCGCGAGCCAAACAATATTTTACTGATCTGAAGGGTTGCTTCAACACATTTCAGGTTTTTTTTTTAAAATCAATGCCATTAAAACATGAGAAATCATGGGAAAATGGGAATTTGAATATACCTGTAAGTTGAAGTGGACTTATTTGCCAGTGCTACACATTAAGACAAGAAGAGTGCCCATTAGATACACGAATGAATAATGACAGGGGCAAAACTACAAAATTCAAAGTACTGAAGTACTTAAAGCCGGGCTCTTTTGGTGTGTAATTTTACATATTGTTTACTACAGATGGACAATCTCTCCTCCCCCTCTCTCTCTCTGCTAATTACCGTCTTCCTTGGAAGACGGTATAAAGAGTTGAAACAAGCTTATCTTTTAAAAAGATTGGTGAGCTAGCGCTGTAGCCATCGTAAAACACAGAAGCAGATTTCTAAAACATTGGTTTATATTTCTAAATCGATTAATTAATAGGAAGGCACAGTAGTGTAGCCTACTGGAATTGTGCTGGAGTGGGGTCTCAATTTAGAATTGTGACTCTACAGTTGACGTCACATCGGCAATGACATAGCTTATTGCCTTAATCATTATGTAGTTACTGTAAATTCAATTTCGAGGTGAAAATTTTCAAGAACCATTGGTACTGTTTTGTAGCAATCGTATCAGTCTTCTCGGGCCTTTCCGGCAAGCTCGGAAAACATATCCGAAGTTGTTTTCCGAACTTGAAGGAATTTAAGAATTTAAGATACTAGTAAGACCTTTAGGTATTGTTACTTTTTGACTTTTACAATAAAACACAAAACTTCATGTGAATATGATAACGAAATTCAAATGGTACAGTTTATCTACAGCAGTAAAGTATTCCCAGAATCCCCCACTATGGAGTCAAGCATGCGTATTCAGGCACGTAGCATCGTTTTTAAAAGTGTGTGGGGGGGGGGGGGGGGGGGCTCATCCAAAAAATCTTCACAAGCAAAAAAAGAAAAAAAAATTTTTAAGTTTCCCAAAATCTTCAAAATCCTAATCCGTTAATCCGTGTGTATGTGTGTGGGGGGGGGGGGGGGGGTGCTCTAAAGACGGTAAGCTTTTTTAAAAATCTAAACTTGTTCGATAAACATAGTGATACATGTATTATGTATTCATCTTTTTGTTTTTTTATACTTGAACTGGTGATCTTTTAATTCAGGAAGTAGGACAAAATTTCAAAGCCCCCCCCCCCCCCACCAAAAAAAAACTACAACCCCAAACCAAACAAAAAAACCGCGAAACAAGCAAACAAACAAAAACAAACAACAAAAGGATCACCTCCATGAAAAAAAAAGGATTAAACATATCTTTGTTGAATTTAACAGACGATTTTTTAAAATGTCGAAGTGGTGTGGAACCAATTGCAAATGTATGTCCATCATATTAAATGATCGTAGAATAAGGTAGATTTGGTAATTATTTTTGTTTGACAGTATAAAGGATTGGACTTTTATTGTTTGAGGGGTAGAGGGACCCGATATTAAGCCTGAAAAAATGTTAATAAAAATATGATACATTATAAATTATGCTTAAAATTTGTAAATATCAGCGTAATATAATATAGAGACACATTTTATTAGCATTTCATTTTTTCCTTTTTTTTAATCACAAGACAATAAGAGAGTGTAAAAATTTTGACTTTTTATTAGACTGCTTCATAACTCTGGGACCAGGTTTTCTTATGATGGGTTATAATTAAATAACATCCCAAATAGCAATCCCACAAAAACAAATTATAATGTCTATATTAATATTTGGGATAACTTTTTTTTTATACCGGTAATTTATGTTTATATTTATATGCGGTTTTTGCAGGTTGAGATCCCCGGGGGAAAGGGTAATCTCACACCTCATTTTTTCCTTTACAACTATATTTTGATTTTAAGAAAAGGTACAAACTTTATTATTTTCCAAGAGGAGATAAACTGCTAATAGAGACTGAGAGGTAGGGAGTAAGCTCTTTATTTATTTTAGATGTACTTACTGTGTTACATTCTCAAGAACTTTAAAAACCCTGGCCCCCTTCCCGTCATTTCAAGATTCCATGAAGTCTAACCTTAACATCTGAAGGGTAGTTTTTAGATGGCCAGTGAAATGTACACGTATAAAAATGTGATGTCTATTGCAACAGACTCCGATGATAACGATGAAAAATTGCACGAGGCATTCCTAGTGAATTCCGAATTATTTTAACATAGAAAGAATAATGTTAGCGTGACCAGGCTACGCTCAGGTCAAACCGGGTCCGTAGGACATCTGTCATTTTCAACATACCCCATTATAAATTAAATCTTTGTAAGAAATCAGTTCTCGTTTTTGTGGATTTTTTCGAGTAAAATATGATAACCTGTGAATGAGATTATCTTGGAAAATTTCCCCTTCATCTATTTTAATTGCACTTCTATCACAAGTTTGTATATTTTGATTAAAGTTCGTCCAAATGTGCTGCTTAATTATATCGGGACAGAAAATAGCAGTTTATAGATTAGATAAAAGTCTCCATCAAACTTCAATATGTGATATAGTGAATAACACTAACAAGATTGGGCAATTTTTGTGCAATTAAAATCATTCAATATCATAACATATATTAACAACACTCACAGCATTTCTCAATACTTAACCTGAACTTGAACTTGTATAGCTTTGTCAACAGTCTGACTAGTTTACCTTCTCTACAGAAGAGCGGAACAGGGGAGACAGTTCTAACAGTAGTAATGAAATGCAAATGTAATGAATAAGAATTCTTTGAGAAACAATTATAACAACTAATTTTTTTTTTAATTAAAAGCAAAATAGGGTGTTTTTTTCATTTTTAATTACAAATATTGACTTGAGTGGATTAAAATCGCTTGTAAATTAAATTTCAAAAACCAACAAATTTTTATTTTATTTGAAAATGGGATGTTTTTGTTAATTTATTACTTTTTAGTCCTTGAGAGTCCAAAGATGGATTTTATATATTTGTAACAATACATCAAACAGTTTCTTATTAACACAAAATTTCAAAAATTAATGCGCCATTTTCTGAGAAATTCTTTCTGAAAAATTGACAAAAATGTATAATTATCATTTCTTGGCATCCTGCCAACATTCACACCCTTGGGACTTCATGGTGTAAATAGAAATATGAAAAAAAAATATGCAACGATTAAAGGTTTGAACTTCCTCTTTAAGAATATGGTCTTATTTTTTTCAAACAATGTTTATACATTTTGTAATTAATTACTGAATTTGACAATTTTTCTCTTAACTTTTCTGGATTTTAGAGGCTAATTAACCAGAATGCAATACTGGCCGTTACTATAAATAGAAACATTCAGTGCAAAAACAAACATCATAAATCTGACTCTAGATGGGTATCCTTTAAATCCATGATAAATTTCTGTTCATTCTTGAGACTTGCTGCCGCAGCTTTTTTTCCATATTTGCATGGTTTTCTCGTAGACATGCTCTTAATACACACATATTTGACTAATTATCTCAAATGATCTAAAACAAATATCACACTAAGTACTGCAGAAACCTAAAGCATATTATATATTTTGGATGAAAATCACTCACAATTTCTTCTGTAAATGTTACAACATTAAAAATTGATTGGCATACACATACTGATACTTTGCATGAACTTTAATCTATCCCAACAAATTCATTATTTCTTTGCATTTTTAATACCTGAAAGGTTTTCAGCATTCCTCTCAGAAATCTCAGAAGTATTACTCCGACTCCCATTCACATTCTCATCCCTCTCAAACTCAACAATGTATTCATCAAAACTCTCATTCATTAAAATAAAATTATGTAAAACACAAAAAGACACTTCTACACCAGGAATTGCTCCATCTTTCTCATATCTAGAAATTTTAACTTTCTTAATTTGCTTTTTAACAAATAATATGAACGTTCAATGTCCACTTTGGTTAAACTAGGCTGCATTGAATTTTTTGGTTCGGATGTTAAGTGGCCATAATCACGAAAGGGTGTCAACAACATAATCGATAAGGTGTATGCTGAATCTCCCATTAGATGGTACTTACCTTGGAGATTATGGAGAGCATCATGAACAGAGCTATTTCTGAAGACACTAGAGTCAAGGACAGAACCAGGATATCCACAAAATATATCTAAAAACCGTAAGCTACAGTCGCACACTGCTTGTAGGTGCATTGCAGGAAGATTTTTAAGAATCTGATGATCTGCATGACCTCTGTAAATTTTGAAAGCTTAAGATGCTTTCTCTATACTTGGCAGTCTAACTGTTCTTCTTAAATCAGACTGTCTCTTTTTTTACTGATTCATCACCACTAGCAAATACTGAAGGCAAAATCAGTTGTAAAACAACTGTAAACGAGAGATGAATTTTGCCATTTCCTCTGCTTTTTTGTCCTCTTTTATCATTAGGTAATTTGCTCTCATAACCTTGCAAACATCACTTAGATATAACGCAGAAATGCTGCATCCATGAATAATTTTTGATGTTTCTAATACAGTTCTGTGACAACCAAATTAAAAACCAGCATTGACAAATACACTATGCTGTTGTTTCTGAATTGAAACAGCATCATGATAACAATCATCAAGTTTTGTTAGGAAGGTTTTACAGTCAGAAAGTTGATTGTAAAGACATTCCTTATATATAGAGAAGTTTGTACATATATATTGAGAAGTTGGTACATATGCAGAACTTGTACAACACCAAAGTGATCTACAGCAGGATTACATATAGTTTAATACTTTATTTTAGGTCTTTAAAAGCTGCTTAACCAAATTTCAAACATTCTATTCTATTTTTTACCTTTTTCTCACTGGCTTCTCAACCTAATTAATTATTTAACAAATTAATGATTCAATACATTGGTGAGAAAAGAAAAACGACATTAGATTTCAAAGTTTTTTGCAGTGAAGTTGAATGTAATCTAAAGTTCTTACTTTTTTGGATAGTTGTTCTTAAACTTGAGTTGAGCATTTCTGTCCTCGTCAAACTCGATTATGTTATATCTCGGATTGGAAATACACTCATCCTCCGGTAAAATGTTCCTCCAGTTGTGCCTGTTCTATTCTACTTCTGTTTCTCTGTTCCTCTTTTCTGCTAATTTTCTCCCTTCAATTGATGTATCCTTGTTCTTCTCAGCTTTGTTGTAGTTTTTTCCAAAATATTGGCGGAAGAGTATCCCCTGGAGAATAGAAGAGTTTGTTAGTTTTTTTCTTTGCTTACAGCCAATAATGGATAATGGTCGCTCTGAAGATGTCTGGTGAAAAAAAATAATTTCTCGAAATTCTGGGTACATCGAGGACAAAAGGTCGTGTTGCTGCTTGTGGGTCCTATCCCAATGACGCATGTATTTACGCAGAGTTGGATATAAGTTGGAACCACAGTCCTTCACCTCGCAGGCCATGCCCTGGTAAGGCCAGTGAGTGCGGCAATAATTCTGTGAAATTTGTCCAGCTCATTGTCATTCACATAAACATCGCTTAGTTCCATGATTCTGAAAATTCAATAACTAGAGCCAAGCCAAGCCAAAATTCTACAAAGCAACTCTGGGACAGAATGTACTTCTACATATGAACCCCCTGTGGTTTCAGATGAAATACATGTACATGCAATGCTAAACAGAAATTCTGACATTTACATTTTGTCAGTTTGCTGAGGAACATATTTCACACAATCCTTTTAAATACTGTTAAAAAGATTTATTTTAAAAATACCCAAATGGTGATATTTGGAAAATACATGTAAATTTATCAGATCGAAATAAATATGACTCAGATATTTTTTAAATCCACTTTGAGTTCAGAATATCTATTTTATTCTAATCCAAAAGCTTCCTTGTGTATAAATTTGGGAAGGAGGTTACATTTACGTGGTTGAAAAGTTTTCCTATTCCTAGCAGAAATTCAACACATATGCTTTAACGTTTAAAAATTTAGATTGATTTAGTGCTATTCATTTTTATATAAGCATACATAAACGATCCATATACATTATGAAACGTAGCTTAAGATCTAGCGGTCGGTAGTGTCTGCTCTGATGGACCATTCTATAGTTGCTTGTCGTATGTCAAACCATAGTTGTACAGACCCTGAAACGTACTACTACACCACACGCTCGCTGCCCGCTCGCTACACGCTCGCTAAACGGTTCACACGAAACGCTGAACGGTTTACACGAAACGCTGCACGCTTTGCCCGAAACGCTAAACGATTTACACGAAACGCTGAACGGTTTACACGAAACGATTCTCGCACGAAACGATTTGCTCGCTTTTCACACGCTTTGGACACGCTTTTATTCTGATCGATTCGGGTTCTCTCGGATTTTACCCTGACTCTGTTAGTAAGAATTAATTTTAAGAAAACACGAAATAATAGAAATACTGATATTAGAAAAAATATATGTACATAAGTATTGAATTGATTAATTAAATTAATTTGGTTCTTATATCTAAAACAAAAAATTATTTTTTCACATAATCAGCCAAAAATATTACTTCTATAAATATATCTATTGCTCAAAAGAAATATCTATGTTTCTTATTAGTGCCGTAAATAATAAAAATTCCAAAGAAAAAAGTTACCGTAACACAATATTCAATACCAAAAATAAAATCCGCATGATTACAAACTAAAATCGGTTTTTCAGTTTTCGGCGGGATTTGATTTTTCTTCTCACATTAATATTTTTATTGGTTTCAGAGAATACGATGTAAAAATACTACATGTAACAGTAAATAAACCCGTAATTATTTACATTGATAATTTTGAAAGATATGTAAAATAAAATTAGTCACATAAGTTAGAAAATGCTATAAAACTACCGATTAATTTTTTTCTTATGTCGAATTATTCGCGTAAATAAATGTTCCGTACATAATATCACAGAAAAAAATCAATCGATTAAACAATAAAGAAAGATGTCATTACTATTTCGGATTTCTGAAAGAACAAAAAATAATAAAAAATGGTTTAAATTTTTGTCTCAATATTCGTATACATAACCGGCGCCCCGCATAACGGCGTAAAATATCTCTATCATAATATATTTGAATTGAGTACCATGCAAGCCATATAGATTCCCATAATAATTAATTGCTTGTTTACATTTTAGGAGAATTTCAGTGTGTTAATTACTTGTTGTAAACAGTTTTCCGTAATCAGTGTTTAAAAAATTAAAATAATAACTTGTACAAATATTCTTAATCGGGATTCAGAAGAATTTTCTTCCCCCATTTCATAGAAATGAAAAGTATATTTTCTTTCTATGTTAACATTTAATTTTGTTCAAATTAATGTTAAATCATCTATCATTGAAATTGTGTGCATCATCAAATACTGATTTCGACTACCTTGAAGTCATTAAATTTCTATTGGCTATTGACAAAAAAAGAGACGCGTGACCATCCAATGAAAACGAATACACAGAGTTTGATTGACAGGTTCAGCCAGGTGCAGGTCTTACCCGATGTCCGAGGTTATGTGTACTAGTTGTACACAGCCGAACAGTCTCAGTAACTAGTATTCTTTCAATACGCGTACTTTTCTTTTGTTTGTTAAGAATTAATTCAATTTTGTAAAAAGATAAGTATCATTTCTTATAGATTTTTTTCACGAGAATATCTCAAAGGAGTTTTGCCAATCACGAACAGTTTAAAGTAATGTTTAACACGAGCGCTATTTTGAAACAATTAAATTGTCAGAGAGTTCCGAATGAAATCTGATGAACGTTTCACACGGTTCTCGCACGCTTTGCCCGAAACGATTTACACGCTTTGCCCGAAACGCTGCACGCTTTGCCCGAAACGCTAAACGGTTTACACGAAACGCTTCACGATTCACACGAAACGCTAAACGGTTTACACGAAACGCTAAACGGTTTACACGAAACGTTTCTCGCACGAAAGTCGCACGCTTTTTTGGTGTAGTAGTACGTTTCAGGGTCTGTAGATATGCAGCCATTATCAATATGAAAACAATTTCACGCGATGAATGTGTGATATCTGTCAAAGCCTCTTCTGAATTTTGAGCTCTATTGTAAGTAATGATGAAAATCTTACCGAAAGTCGACTGGTGTTTTTTTTTCGATGACTTTAATCTCTTGGCAAACGTTTGGCATGCAATACTACAAACTGTTGTTTTTAACCTTCACTAGATTTTAATCCCAAAAAATGTCAAGTTGTTGATTTGAACTGCATACGGTCCACGACCAAAGAGATCAGCCACGGCTGCACTACCTAGCGCTAAGTGGTTTTCTAATTTACAATTTACGCACACGCACGCTTACATGTATATGAACGTGTTTGAGTATATATAGCCCTATATACAAGAACTGATTTAAAGTACTATATATGATAGAAGTGCATATTTGCCCCCTTTTTATGGAAGGGAATTACCGCCATAATTCTATGTATCTTGCTTTTATTCTTATTCTGCTAACTTCTTTATTCTTTATGACATCTTCACATGTATATCACTTTATTGTATTCATATCCTTGCTTATTATATTTCACTTTGATTCTGTTTTATTCATTATGTTATGATTAATGATTAATTCTATGTTGCGTAATTCCGCCAGGCGGCAGTGCGTTCGCTACAATTGCTGCTCCCATGTTCGTAAACACGCAGCTAGCTTTGTATGAATGGCGAAGCACATATACTGATGTAGACACAGTCTGCCTAAATAAGCGAATAGTAAGGTAAGCAAAAGAGGAATCTTTCGTTTCTGTAACATATCATATATGATTTACTGATATAAGCTATCATGATACATGTATGATAATTTTGTAATCTAGTTGTTTATTAGATATTCATTCGTACAAATATTCGACTTGCTGTTTACGCAGTACCCGAATTTACTCAACGTAACATTCATTACATACCATGCATACCGTGATACGAGTTGTTGCCTATAATAAATATAGGCACGTAACACAGTATTGAAAGTTGATGGGCTAATTGGCTCAAAAAGCGATAGGGTCTTCTTATGCCAGGAAAACGCCAGAACCGGCGCATTTTCGAAAACTGGAAAAGCACCGCCTCCAACTGGAAGCGACATTCTAGGCTCCATTTGAAATAGATATATATTTATACTAAATAATACGGCTTAAATTATAACTTTACTGAACATGTTGATAATCACACTGATAAACAATAGTGTTGTTGACCTATTTAAAATCGAGCCAATAATGCTGCCTCCAATTGGAATCAATGAATTTCCAGTTTTCGTAATGGCGCCGGTTTTGACATTGTCCTGCCATGTGACAGTGAAATATCAAAATTGTTAAAAAAGCCAGGAAAAAATCAGATATTTCGGACTAGAAAATCATTCTTTAAATATTGTGAGGTGATCAAAAAAGATTTGATCACACCCGACAATATTTGATAACCTCATGATACTCAAGGAATGATTCCTTATTTGTTAAGTAAAATCTCTCAGGAATTTTCTTGAATGAAAATATACATGTAGCTATTAATATATAAATATATATATATATATATATATATATATATATATATATATATATATATATATATATATATTTTTTTTTTACATCTACCGAGCATGATTCCTTTTATTTCTAGTTGCGTGGACCCTGAGGTCCACGCAGAAAATATATAAGCGAGGTTAAACCGGCTGCTATGGGGAAAATTCAGCCTGCGCATGAGCTAGCCTGGTTCCTGTGCGTAATGGGTAGCTCAGGGAACCAGGGTAGCACACATTTATCTGAATCGGGATCGGGATTCTGTGCCATATGCACACATAAGTTCAAAGGTGCTGTAATTGTAAAGTTGTCGGTAAACAGTACAGAAAGAAAGCATTCCTTTTAAAAAATGATTGGCATGTGATATGAACTATCAGTATTATGAAATAAGTTAATGTTATGCCGAAACTACAACATGCATCAAATAGCATAATTTGCAATGTCAAACATTTCTGGGAGAGAATAAGCATGTACTTAAAATTTGATGTCACATGGAAAATTGTTGTAATAGGTTTTCACAATGAAATTAGCGAGAAAACTTCTTTTTTGAATAACTTTTTGTCTTTCATTAGTTTTACAATATATAAATATAAAATGAAATGTAGAATTCAGAAAGAAAGAATGTGTGAGCAAGACCTAAGGCACAAGCTTAAAAATACTCTTTTTCTCCAGAATGTAAGTATCACCAGTATTGGTAAAAATAAAAACGATTTTTATAAAAATGTTGGAAACTTTCTATAATTTCAAAACAGTATATGAAGTACCATATTTTTGATATATGATATGTGATACAGTAATACGATGTATGTTTATGATGAATACTAATTATAATAATTATTGTACAATAGATTTAATATGTATAACAACAGTATTTTTTTTTTCATGCATGTAAAACTATGCTTATTACACAGAAGATATATTTATACGATACGAGTATCAAAATATGTATGTTTTGTGATGAAGAATGATTTTAATAAAAGATAAATAAAAAATAAATAATTTGCAATGTTTTGTTGTGTTCCGAATACACAAGTAACTTAACTTTACTTTTATAGTAGGCGAGGCTAGAGAACTTCCCGATTAAATTTTTTAAGCAATTAAGTATGATTGAATAATTATGTCACTATAAAAGTTTAAATCTCAAGAAAAATGCATCATATGAATATGAAATTTCTAATTTACACAAAGCTGTCACTGCATAGTTAAAAAAGTAGTGCGAATCGTAATGTGTGCGCAAATAGTAGAATTCACCGAATGCCTGATACTGTACATGCAAACTTCATTCATAGATAGATCATAATTATTTTAGAAGTATGAATCCTTTAAATTCTGAGATAAAAAGTCAGGGCTATACATACATGTATACGTAATACAACGTACAAATTTAGTGGTTAAAAGCAGAGAACTAGAGTCGGTGGAATCTCTGATATTCTTAAGGCTTTCACTTTTTCGGTGGAAACACATACAAATGGTCCACGTATTGTAGTCCTTTTTTTAAAGGACAGCAACTTGTGGTTATGGTTAATTCATAGTTCTATAGAAACAGACAGGACTGAAATCTAAATGCCCCGTTTATCGATTGGTTGAAACCTACAGCAACTGAAACTGACACCAAAGAAAACATTTATTTGTTTAAATACACATACACTCCTGTATTTCCTATATTTCATATTACCTGGTACATAAGTTATGTTGCTAAGTTATGTGTCACATGATTTGTAATAAACTGTATAATGTGAAAAGAGTATTTCTTCATTGAAACTTTTCATTACAATGATCTTTTAGCTTTCATGAATAACCAACTTCGGGCAGCTGAATTGCTGCGGCAAGCTGCCGCAGCAATGACAAACACCACAACATCGACAAAAAACCAAACCGATTCAGATTCCTCTCAGCCATCAACATCTGTTCAAAGTGTACAATCTGCAGTTAGAAATGCATTTGCTGCGTACAGACAAGTGAGAGCCAGAGGTAAAATGTACATGTAACATGCGTGGCAGGGCTGGTCAATTTGTAGTCTCAAGCTCATATTGGACCCAACGGTTTTGCGTTTTGGCGAGTACAAGTCAGGTAAATCTGAATTATTCATATCTCATCATGTACTCACTAGTGATTCTATGAAATAAATTGTATAATAAACATGCTTAAATATATATATGTAAAGAAAATGAAAGCTGGCCAATGTAAGCTCTAGTCTTTATAAATCTTACATCTAAGAGGCCTGTTTCTTGAAAAACTTCTAACATCGATCATACATGTAGCTCATATTTTACATTTTGTCATAATTGCATAATTTGTTTGCAAGATATTTATTGTACTCAAAATATTATGTTTATTTTTCAGGAAACTGCTCCAACTAGGGAGGAGAAACAGAAATTGTTTGAAGGGGGATTGGGGGAAAGGAAGGTTTCTGGGCTTCACAAGATTTGTTTACGTGACCAACCAAGTTCATATCACGGTGAACTTTTTAACTTCTTGTGTCTTTCTTAATTGACAAGGCTAAGATATCAAGTCATTGTTGGCATTAATAATTCACGGTATAAAAAAATTGTTGATAAAGAATCTCACTATGTACGTTTTTGAAAGGTACATTACAAGAACTTATGACATTATTATTTATTGACCAACACTTAAATATTATTGCATCCAAGGCGAGTCCATTACTTTGCTTATATATATATATATATATATATATATATATATATATATATATATATATATATATATATATATATATATATATATATATATAACTGTATGAGTTCATTTTTAAATTTCGTTTCTTCGCGGGTAGGTTAAGGCAACTCCGAGTTTAACGACCGTCAAAATTATGATCAATTTAAAAAATGGTTTTTTTTTTATTAAAACAGCGCGGGATATTAATACCAAGTGAAAGAGTTCACCAAGATATTATTTTTCTACTTCGAAATCGACTCAATCTTTGAAGCTGCCGTGCCAGGGTATCACGTGACAGTTAAAAATAGAACACTTTTTTACCTTAACAAAACATGTTTACCACTACCCCGAAGTTCATTTGTATGTTTGCTACAATAATTCGATTGGCAATTAGTTCATGTTTATTAGTATTACTGCTAGAATCCTATTATACATCGCATAAAATAAATATTATAATTATTTATCGGAAATCCTCTCAACTTCTAATATTTCATTGAAAATACTACGTTTTTTTTCGTTTAAAACAACAAAGCACAGGATTCTAGCAGCACTTTTCAGGTAGTTTAGGTCATATACCGTTGATATTTACCAAAATCATCTTTCCTAATATCCGGGGTAGTGTTACACTTTTGCCATTTTTTGTACACACTGACAGACGAAAGGCTGGTCGAGCCATATAATTTATGTCGATCCGCTTACCTTGTAACACTCGCTGATTAAACAAAATATTCATGTCTGTATTATCCTGATTATATTCTAACTGACACTCATCTAAATCTTAGGTATCTGTATTAAATAAGTCTTATTTCGGCATTGTTTACACTGCATCCCGATAATTTGTCCCCGACATGATCTTCTCTTTTAAACATGCTTGTGACGTCATTAATGATAATCATACGTAATAGAGAGAAATCGAAGATATATTCAGTTAGAAGAGTTTCTAGTGATATTTTATGTCTGTTGTTTTAATAATTTAAACCAGAGATAAAGTTAAAATCGACATGTTTCTTAGTAAAATATGACATCATGCTGCTTATTGTGACGTCATATCGATCGGAGGAATTTGTCGCTGTGAGTTGCCTTATCATACCCGCGTTGTTTCAAATTTTTGAAAGGAATCTCCTTTTGGAACATCGCCATTTTGAAATCCTGTGTTCACGGAAATGCCACATGCAGCCGTTGTTACAAAATGAAATATGCCTTCCAGATCGTGCTGTTTTACATCGGTGTGGGGGTGGTGATAGCTCGGCCATTACATCTGTTATATGGAGTCATCCACAATGAACCATTGATTGATGTCATTCCAAGCCTCGGTAACACTGTCGTGTATTCCTTTTTATCCCTGAAATATTTGACAGACTGTTCACATCTGAAACATATTACCATACCACACAATATAATTAAAATAAGATCTTTGATACGCCCTTAATAGATCGCTACACAAAGATTTAACGAAACCCCTTTCACAGGTCAAATCCAGTGAATTCAGTCCTCCAATCAGCGCATTGGCTACGGAATCTTCGGCCAAGATTCTCGCGTTCGGAATACGCGTGAAATAATCGAAATCCCCAAAGGTGTTACGCAGGAATTCAAAATGACTGCAGCCATACCGAAGACACCACAAAAAAATATATAAAGTCTGTCCCAGGTTCTCGGTTCCGGGATATTTTGACAATTTTTAATATATGTCAGAGAATTTTTTAGTAAAATGAATAAAATTAAACGCTAACAAAAATTCCCAAACAAAATAACAGGTAACTGACCGCATAAATGTTCCCTTAGTTATGTATGGGCCGATTTTCAAAGTCTACGGGACTTTACAATGTTAATTTCGGCCATTGCTGCCAAAGGTACGAGGGAGTAGTTATTATTTTTCATGCGCCTTAAAATAAATCGAAAAAAAAATAAAACATAATGTTTTATTTAATCTGTGCAAATATAAATGATAATTTAGCTTTTTAGCGAGACTGTTAGTTATCCTTTTGTAAATTCTAAGTCAGGAAAACATAAATCCGAGTGTGATGCAGTACAACTATAATGATGACCTATATATCGATACGTATAAGTTACGATGCGCTGACATTTTAAGCATGATGAGTGACTGTTGGGACTGTGAACGTTTCAATGACAGCGCAACTGGAAAGCTTTTTACAAAGGTATGTTAATATTTTGTTCTATGTATCGTAAATGGTTTGATAATAAGAGCAATCATAATACTTCAGTTGTAACTTGTTTATAAATGAATCTGCAGTGCGAAAGCGAAAGTAGGGTACCCCTGTGAGTTTTTGTTGAACACATACCGTTAAATCAATCACTTAATATATTAAACAGGAATAGATTGAAATCCTCACAAACTTGACAATAACCTACTGTTAATTTGACATTGGCACACTTGTAAATCTGTGGGCCAATGATTATATCATGTGAATGAAAGTAGGGGTGGAAAAACATTCAAAGAATCAGCATTATAAAAGAGCATTCTTCTTGAAATTTTGTTCATTGCTTTTCTCTAACCCACAGCTTAAAATTTTAATTGTTTATTGATTAATTAGTTCAATTTCTAAACATGTAGTTTACCTTACTTTTGAAATTTAAAAATAGAATTGTATTTATTTATTTTAATTTTATACTGTTATTAATGGTTATAATAACCAGGCCAAGATATGTATGATAATTCGTTTCATGTAAATTACCAACCATAAGCCAAAGAATTATCTGATATCTGCAGTATTTTGTTTCCTGTTCCATTTATGGCTTTAAATGATAATATAATTTCATTAATGAAATAGTTTCTTTTAATATGTTATAGAATTATATATTTTCTTATGCCATTCTTAAAAAAGTTTGTTTAGAATTGCCGCATGGAGGTTTCTAGACCCAGGAGAGAGGGGATGGGGATTTTTTTTTCAAATTTGAAATTTATCTTATCAAATTTTGATGAAAAGAAAAATCTCCATATAAAAACTTCTTTTTCGCAAATAAAATTTCATCATGGGGGAGGGGAATTTCAATGAGGTGTAAGGCAATTCCAAACAAACAATAATTTTACTTTGGCCTTATGCAAGATCCAATTACAAACATCAGAGGTCATCTAATTCGAGCAAGCTGAACAATTTAAATCAATATTAATATGCCAGCTGTTTTAAAATTTTGAACAGCAAGAATATTCATCAATTGAAATTAGTTCAAGAAGTCATCAATAGGACAAAATATTGCTGAACTACAAGTACCTGTATACAAAGCAGAAATTGTTATTAAAATTTTTAGCAACTTGCAATTTACAGCTAATATCCATATTAATCCCATTCAGCATCTACATTATAGTATTAAACATAGTTTTTAAAAAAAAAACAACAAGGAGAAATGTTATTATAATTTTATAATGTTTATTTTGTACAGAGGTCATTCATGATCAAACCTTTTGTTTTCATTATAACATGAAAGATAATCATTAACAATATATTTTATAATGATAGATGTGAAGTTAAAATTAGATGTTTGATATTATATTATCACAGATGTGCAGCATCACAGTCTTTACATGTGATATTAATAATGGAAATTTTCAATTTCAAATTCAACAACAAAGCGGCAGAATGATGTTACTTGTATTTGTAAACTAAGCAACTAATCAAAGATGTGCAATATCACAGTCATTACATGTAATTATTATAATTGAAATTTATAATTGCAAATTCAACAACAATTAAAGCAGCAAAATGAGGTTACTTGTTTTTATAAAATAAGCAACCAATCACAGATATGCGATATCACAGTCATTACATGTGATAAATATAATTGATATTTACAAATTCAACAACAATTAAAGCAGCAAAATGAGGTTACTTGTATTTTTAAAGTAAGCAAACAATCACAGATATGAAATATCACAGCCATTACATGTGATAAATATAATTGAAATTTACAATTTCAAATTCATCAACAATAAAGCAGCAAAATGAGGTTACTTTTGTTTATAAAGTAAGCAACCAAATCACAGATATGAAATATCACAGCCATTACATGTAATAATTATAATTGAAATTTACAATTTCAAATTCAACAACAAAGAAGCAAAAAGAGGTTACTTGTATTTGTAAAGTAAGCAACAAATCACAGATATGCAACATCACAGTCATTACATGTAATTAAATCAATTTAATTTACAAATTCATATTAATCACAAAATTTACAAAACGTGTGGGGAGGAAGCTACTGGTAATACATAATTGTGATTGAACTTGAATAACATATATACAGGTATTATAATGGAAGTCCCTGTTACAAAGAGAGAGCTGATCGCTATAGGAAGATTGATACTATAGATGAAGATCTGCTGACGAAGCCATTCATAACATGCAGAAGAAGAATAGTTGAAGTTTCACTTCTCAAAAGTCAGGTATACTAGTTCAGTATTGGGACTGCTTTTATAACTTACCATCTTCAAATATATATAGTCATTGAAATCAATGAAAAAGATTAACAATGGATGGAAAAGATCATTTGTACAAGTAGAAATCATTTGTAGATTAATTTGGGAGTTGTATTATGTTTGATCACCCTAAACAAGCATGCATTATTAGCACATTGAATTCATCATTCATTTGTAGTCATCATGCTACAAGACAGATCTAGAAGGTAGGGGCCCATACCCCTTTGAAAATTCAAATATATTAATAGGTCTCAGATGCATCAATTATGATTTATCAAATGATATTTTGTCTCGTACCAAAAAGTATACAAAATATTTATTTATGTGAGCAATACTAGTACTCTGGGTGCTGGATGGACAACTTTACTGTTTTAAATATTATGAAAGTCGAGACAAACTTGAAGAATGAATATTTGTTGAAGAGAAGGATTAAAGTTTTTAAAAATTATTTCAAACAGTATTCAGTATATTATTTAATCCTCATTGTTCAAAGAGAGGTAAAATATACTTGTCAATTATCATATTTACCTGTAAAAAAAAAACTAATTAAAGATGCTTAGTTATAAATAGCAGTCCCATAAATAAAGAAATGAAACTAATCACTGATACAAAATTTCCAAAAAAGTTTAAATTACCAGTTCGTTAATAAATAATACATACATTGTATACTGTGGAATCATTAGATTTCGTGGTGGCTCAATTTTCGTTGAATTCGTGGGTACCTCTCATCCACGAATCAACATCTTCCACGAATGAATATATAAGGGTAATAAAGTCATATTTCCTTCGTAGGTTTAAGAGAATACACGAAATTATGTCCCCATGAACCTGTAAAATTTAGGCAATCCACGAAAACTGCGGATATGAGAAATTGTTTTTACAAAATAATTGAAGGTAGGTCGCGTCTGACCTTAAAGACACAACATTTTAAAATATTTGGAATGTTGTGTTTCTGTCAGAATAACAAAAGATAAGCTACATTACCGGTACGTAAAATATTCTTTTAGATGTTTTCAAATATGTTTTCCCCCAAATTATGTGGGACTACATGTAAAGAATACTGGTACGCCACTTTTGAAAATTGAAAATTAATTATGAAATTAGGTGTAAATCAGTGATTAATTTTCTTTCTTTTACCTTTAAAAGGGAGCAGTTCTCCAGAGACCATGGGAAGGCTCATGAAGGAGCTGGATTCAGTCCATACAAAGCGTTCCAACATTGGACACACTTACCTGACTTTAGAGAGGGCTTGGTACATATGCGGTGACTCCACCTCTTACACACCTCACACTCAACCCAAACAATCTTTCGAGACTTTCCAGGAGCATTGTAATCACCACATATGCAACAAGTGACTTCATTGTCAGACTCCTCAACGAAGCCCATGGATTCGTCAGAGTCATTTTCGTCATCACCAGAATCTGTGTCCATGTCACTGTCACTGTCTTCCGAGTCCGTCAAGTCTATGACCACAGGAGCAACCTCCTCATCCTGGACTCCGTCGAGTTTCCACAGTTTTTCTTCGACCTCTCTTATCACGTGACTCTCTACCTTACGCCACTTCTCAACCCCATAAGTTGATCTAGCCTGATTAAAGAGTTCCTTCACTTTATCTTTCTTAAATGTGGAATTGCTCCTGGCGACGAAACTTTTTAATTCAGCCCAGACCAACTCAATAGGATTAAGCTCACAGTGATAGGGAGGTAGACGCAAAACTGTGTGACCTGCCTTTGAAGCCAAATCGTCTATAACATATTTAGGACGAGGCTTATGTTGCTTCACCAATGTGATCAATTCAGCCTTGATCATTCCCGGGGCGTAATGGATACCCTTTCTATCAAGCCAAGACTGGATCTCGGCCTTCGGTGTCGACGAAGTCGGACACTTAGACTCAGGATCCAGATGACTGTGATAGGAAGCATTATCCATCACTATGACTGAATTAGCCGGTAGGTTAGGGAGCAACTGCTCAGTGAACCACTTCGTAAAGTTTTCCGAGTACATCTCATCATGATAATCCTGGTTGCCTGTTTTCGACTCGAAAATGAGAGCAGATCCCGGGATCATGCCCACAGCCGAAGAACCTGCATCCACAATTATCAGACGAGAGCCTTTCCCAGATGGGACAAAACGCCCATGACCTCCACGATGTGACTCAAAGGCAGAGGTAGATGTCCTAGGACAGTCCACCCAATCTCCCCTTGCTACATGATTGGTGTTCAACCAAGTCTCATCCAAATACACAATAGGACGACCCTCCTCTCTAAACTTCCTAATGGACCTCAGGTAAGTATGTCGCATACTTACGATGTCATTCCGATCTCCAATGTAGCGTTGGTTGGAACCTGCTTTGTAGAACCTGAAAAAATGGATATCATGTTGTTATGCACCTATCATTTTTCATCACATAATTTTATTTTGGTTTGAATGTTTTATTGTCATTGGTCTTTGTCCATCATAATTTGTTAAAATTTTACATTTTTAACATCATCTTAAGTACAAGATATATTGTCAATTTGCCATGTTAGGATGTAGACACCAATAATGAAGCTTTAAATGCAACCATGACACTCATTGACAGGTCCATCTATGGGCTATGGTATTCCAGGACCGTCATGACCTGTGAGGCATGTTTAATTGGCCATGATATGCTTTAGTAAAGTCTACCTGTAATTTTTATTTTTTCAGATCTACAGTGCATATGACTCTTCAGTTTTACGTCATGACAAAGTAATTTGTCTTAATGTGCTTACCTGAACCCAAGATCCTTCACGAGTCTCCCCAATGAAGACTTGAAGAGCCTGACTCCCTTTTCTACCAGAACATCCGACAGTTGGCGCAATGAAACGTACTGGCCCTTCAACTGCATGTCATGGATGGTCCTCTTCACCAGGTCTGCATCGAAGTCATCCAGCTTCCTATCGGGTCCAGGTTTCTTCTTTGGAGCAGGGACTTGCAAATCCTCCACCACCATATCAACTGGGTCTTGCATAACTCTTCTCTTTAGAGTATTCTCAGATATTCCTATAGATGTAAAAACAGATTTTATTAAATATGTATTTACTAGTACATGTACCATGTAAACAAAACATTTGTGTTGCATGGATTAATACAAATTCATGCTAACAATTTTATAAATTTAGGTCTCTAAGCTAAGTCACTCAGAGAACCTACTGGCTTGCTATCTGTGAATGTAAGTTGTCATCCATGGTGCTTTGTGCCAATGTTGAATTTAATTTTCATCATTTGTTTTAGGAAAAAAATGCATCCAAAGTATCAAAAAGGATATCGATTTTTGAAAGGAATTTAATGAGTTTTCTATTTACAAAGACTTATTTTTACCAGTTGCGAGTGAGAGTCTTTTCAAAGGGTTTTTGATATTCTTCACCCTCCCCTGCTTGCATTCCATGGTAAAATGCTCAAATATCTTCTTTAAGAGATCTGTAGGCTGTAGAAAAGAACATGCATGTTTTAGATTAAGAACACTAGAACACTAGGGGGCTGGGGGCTTTTGCAAAGTTAGTCCTAACCATTAGGCATATAGCATCAGGGAGGGGCCACTCCCTCCCCCATTCAGGGAGGGGCCAACCCCCCCCCCCCCACCCCCACTTCTTCTCGCAGCAAGCATAATTGTTCATAAATTTAAATATCAAATAAAATATCAAAAGTGATATTGAAAATTGGACCCACGTCTAGCCCCCCCCCCCCCACTTTCAATTTGCTTCCGACGCCACTGTATTCATTTGATTCAATACCTAATCATGTATAAAATTAACCTACAGAAAAGCAAAAAACATCGAATTCTATTGAGCATTTTAATGATGTCAAATTCATTACTGCACACGCTTTAAGATTGCATGATTTTAACATTAAACACACTGTTATCTTCATATATCTGAATCGGATCAATTTGCCTTTTTCAAACATAGATATACCGGTAAGTAATAAACAGCTATGTTTAAAAGTTCACAGTGATACTAGGAACTTGGTTGGCACCCCAGACCTTGAAAGTGAAAATAAAAATCCTTGCCAATTTAACCTTTTTAAAATTTTGTTCTATAGGTTAAGCTTACTTTTTTTTAAACTGTCCCCAAAAATGTGTGGGGGGAGGGGTATCTTTATTTTAAATTTATTTTAAAATATGTCAAATTGCATTGTTCATTTTGAGAAAAATGCTCCATGGTGTATAACTGTTTATAGTATTCCAGTTTATTCTATTCATTACAAATTAAATTTTGCAGGACAAGTATCTTATGTTTGTTGAAAATATATTCAGTCTGACTCTCTATATGATAGTACACCTGAATATACACTCAAAAACCAAAGAATATCAGTTTTTCTTTTTTTCCCTTTACTATTTTAAAGTATTTTTCATGGAAAACAGATGTTGGCACTTGCAATTTTTCTAATATGTGAAAATTTTGATTTATGATGAATATTATTCAATGATTGCTCATTTTTAATATCTTTTTAAATTTCAAACCCTTCATTGAAATAAAATTTTAAAGCTGTTATTTCCCTTGCAGTTTGTTTATGCAAATTAACTGATCTGATTAAAGAATGCTTTTTGCACATTAATGTAATTATCTTATATATATCAAGATCAAGATGTATATATAGCATTTATACACAGGTACCTGATATTTTTTTTTGAATATTTTTTACAAGAAAATAAGTCCGTGTACTGGTACTATATTAAACAAAAAAATTCCATGTACATAATACATGTAATTATATTAATTATAGAACATGGACAAGTACATGGAATTATTTTATTATAAAAATGTAAAAAAAAAAAAAAAAAAAAAACCTCAGGCGCCTGTGCATTTAAATTGTTTGTCCATTCACAACTTAATGTAGCATAATTTTGATCATTATAAGTTGTGAATAGCTCATATTGTTAAAACATTTGAAGTGATTTTCAAGAACAATGCATGTAATATGAATATAACTTTGTCCATTCACAACTTGTATTTTACACCCCAATACACCTTTTTTAAGAAATCCAAAATATTTCCATGTTATTGAAAGTTGTGAATGGCTCATGATATATCAGATTTACAAAAATGACTTCACTGTATTCTTTATGTATACGGATTTAATTAATTGGGGTCTAAAATGACATGGTACCTGTTGGTATTTATACAAAGGTCATGGTCAAATTTTCGTGACATCATACAAAGCAGACAGCAAAAAAAACGTTGAGGATGTAACTTGAAATTCAAATCTTGCAGTGTTATGTCCAGGTGGTGATATATGGTCTTGCTTTTGGATTGCTATGGACGTTTAAAATATGATAATTGTGTTGTTCTTCTGAGGATAAGGAATAGTTTCAACGATGATTTCAAGGTAGGCCTATGTGTTTTCAAAATACTGTATTAATCTCAAAGAAATAATGGAGAAATAAAACATTTGGATGGAAGATTTTACCGTTAAACGGTTTCAAATTACGCTACGTTGATATCATTAACGTGTATACTGTAGAATAAATAGAAACAATGAAGTCCTTTTTGCAATAAAATCGGAAAAACTCGAGTTGCAAGAAAAAATTTTACCTCCATACACTTGACTGTCTTCCCACCCTTAATCATAGGCATCTTTTTTCTTCTTCTTCTTCTTGTTTTTAAGGCTTTTTTTTAAAGTCAAAAGCAGACTATATTAGGCCTATATTTTTGGTTATTCTCGGAGCAGATGTGTTAAATTAAACGGCAAGTACAGAAACTTTCCGAACGTAAGCGTGAACGCGATCAACGTGCGCGACGTTACATACGTCACAAACGTAAAATTACGTATAGACACGAACTTATGTGAATAATGACAGGCCCCTGCCGAAGTGGTAGCCATTTTCTCCAATGTTAAATTCCCGTAAGGATCGAATTTTTGGCTGTGTAGGTTAACTGTTAGACTTTGAAAAACTATGAATATAGCAGATGTCTTGGAAATTTTTCATATTATTGAATGGATATCTTTTTAACTCAGTGATATGTATAAATATCGAGTAATCGTGCAAAATCTGCATCCAAAAAATCTTGGGACAGACTATAAACGAAACAATTGTGTTAAAAGCTGGAAAACATTTAAAAGAAATTTTGACTGTTGTGTTTTTATAAAGCAAATACTTTCACAGGATTTTGGCTATCTTTAAGTTCTCCTTAAAGATAGCTTAAAAACTATCTTAAACCACCTTAAAGCTGTATGTGCTGCTAAAGGGGGCTTAATGAAAGCGTAAAGATAGCTTAATAGTTAATAAAGGTAGCTTAAAGACTATCTTTAAGACACCTTATTGGTCCTTAATGTCCAAACTTCTTTAAGCCACCTTTAACCATTTTTTAAAAAAAAACTTTATTTAATATTGTGCTTAATTTACCAACAAAATGTATTAACTTTATGACAATTTAATTAGCTGTGATCAAAGGACAAATAAATGTATATTCAAAGTATTTATATCAAAAAAGCTGTGCGTCTGGACAAAAATACACTTGTTGTGTATATCTTGTATATCCTGTGTTAGTTCCAGAGTTTTTCTGAAGTTTAACAGAGAATAGATTTTGATTAGATATATGCAAAGAAATACAAGTATGTCTAGACACACAACGCAGCGATTTTAACAAGTGAAATCGATTATACATGAACATGTACAATAGATAAGTAAATAATGTATATTCTGTCGCAAATTTCAATGATTCTAAGACAGGAAAAGGTATTAAAAACGGTTTTTGATCTAAAAAATAAAATGAAAAATATTCAAAACGCCCAAGACGAGAACCCAGGGCCTTCTTGTACAACATCTCCTTACTTCCACTGCGCCTCATATCCTTACGGGGGTTTTTATTTCCTATAGAGCATTGGCTATTGAATTACTTTTTTCCCTGAAAAGCTTTTGACTTCCATTCAGCTTTTAACAATCAATTAAATTGAATTAAAAAATTACATGCATGTATGTATTTAGAGTTATTTTTTTCGGTACTTGGTCTTCAGTAAAAAAAATATATTTTACCTGATTGGAAACTGTAAGGCTTACTAGTACTTTGTTTGTAAATTTTAAGCAGGTAGATATGCGAGAATATAGAGAATATATATAGAATTTCAGGTCGTGTGCTTCCTGATCTAATATTCCGAACCGTTTAACGACAATTGCAATGTATTAACGAACACTTCCTTATATATATATAAAATTTATTGCGCAAAAGCCACGAAGAAAGAAATCAATATCAGTTACCAGTTATACGATAATACGCTGTGGGCATTTACTAAATCGTCAGTAAAGCAAAGAAAACAGTTTTTTAAAACTGTTTTCTTTTTTTAGAACGCGCAAGGAATGGTTGGCTCTCTGGTTAGTAAATCTTTGAATGTCGTGACATTTACAACAGTATTGTTTTGTTTGGTATCATTATACGAAAGAGCGCCAGCTGCCGTTGTTCATGGTGAGAGGTATCGTGGTCCCGTTGTTCGAGTAGTGGGGATGATTGGACAACAGCAGTGTGTCCGGGAATGTAGACACAGACCCAAGCTGTGTCGGGGAGTCAACTATCAGAAACTGGAACTACTGTGTGAACTCGTGTCGGTCATTAAGGAAACGGAATCAAAATCTGAGTATGTTAGAATTGAACACGAACAGCTACATGCAATCAATTCTCTCTCTCTCTCTCTCTCTCTCTCTCTCTCTCTTTGACTCTTCTATTCAAAGTATCTTTTACACATTAAACAAACCTGAGTTTTATACATTATTTGCTCAATTAAGCGGAAAAAGGTTGGCTTTATCCCTTATATTTATGTCTAAGATCTAGTTTAGGAAATGGGAATTACTGTAATTTTACAATTTCTAGTTCGTGCCATTACCATAATGTAGGTTTATATGCTTTGACTAGTCGATTCCGATATTTTTAATATTACAAATTATTAATGTTTCATATGCTGATTAAAGAACACACAATACAATGGCGGACTCAAGAAGGGGAACGCATGCACTTAGCGAACTTCTTTACACAAGACACGTTCAGTGGTGTAATGTACATTTAAAAAACCATTTAAGAATGCCGATTTGGGTTTTTTTTGCGGAAAAACTACGATAGCAAAACTTTATTATTTTTTAACCATATGTCATTTAAACCAATTCTAGTTTATTTACGAAGTTTCAAGAAAATCGACCGCCTGGTTCTTTTTAGGGACCATCTCAAAGTAGAGGTACATTTACTATGGGAATATATATGAAACTGTCATTTTCAGAAGAAGAAGGAGCCAGAAGAGCAAGAGTTCGAGAGCGCTCGCACATCTTTTCGATAGATTTAGCGTACCTGATTATCTGAACAAAGCCCCTCTCTTATCTCAAATCCCCTTATCCCCAAAACTCATCCATCCTTATTTCTTGTAGACTGACCACGTTCCAGATGAATGCCTGTCATGCTCTACTGACGATCTGTGTGTGACGCTCTCCAGTAAGAAAGTCCACTGTATTAGAGGTAGTCTAATTAGTTTTATACCATTACATTATATTTATATCACAATTATGTAGCCGTTTTAAGGTATTCAATGTATAATGAAGGGATATTGACCAATTTTGATTCATTTAGAACTAGTTAAATAGGAATTGCTAAATAACAGGATCGAAAAAACCAAATTCACATGACTGACAACATAAAAGTAGTCGCTCATTTTGCACCTTAAATTTGTAGAATGATCTCCTCTCTATGAAAAAAAATTAAATACGTCAAAATACATGCGGTATTTGATTCATTTTATTCCATATTTTGATAAAGAGATAGTTTATGCATGTATTAACCAAGTTAATTTTACGAATTTAAAGATACTTTTTACAATATTTTAATAAAAGATACGTTTCCCATAGACTTCAATGCAAAATTCAAGGTGCAATTAGTTCGACCTCAATCAAAATTTTGAAAATTCCTTTATTGGGTAATTTTTGTATGATAACATATTCAAAATGATTTCATTATTAAGAATATAGGACCTTTCGTTTATAAGGTACAAAATGGTTGTTTTAAATCGAATACCTTAATACATTTATGTTCAATACAAAACTAAAAGATTTTAGTCGAGTACTTGGTATTTGTACCAATTCATATAGGAGACAGAGTTTTTTTGGATACAATACACTGTAGGCAGAGGAGGTGTGTCTTCGGAACTCTGTAACTAGAATTTCATTTGTTCAATTCATGCAGAAATATACTAGCGGAAAAAAGAAAGTGTGCATTATAAAATCACTGTACATTAACTGTACAGATTGAATCAAATATTCTTAAAATTTCTTCATAGAATATTTCCAAAATGTTTTTCCTTATGCTTATGTAAACAAAAATTTACCATGTTAGGTATGCATACTCATTTGCTTAGAAATCACTCAAGTTATACTCATTAAAAATTTTCTCAACAATCTTTTTAAATTTTTCTTTCACAAACTAATTTTAATTAACTGGCCTTGAGTTTTTCTGATCGGCTTCGGCCGAACACTGTTGTGTCTATATGAGGCATCCAGCAAATGCTTCCACGTGCGCACACATTCCGCTTGCATAAGTAGTTCTTATAAAAACATGAAGATTTGGTTTGATATTTATATAACATTTTACTCAGTTTTATTTCAATTCATTTACCTTAAGTAATGCAAACATACATTAAATACAGTTCGACCTGTTAATTCAAGAATACACATTTTGTCTCACGCGTAAGAATATCGATCGAAAGATTTATTAAGGTCTTCCGTTTTCAACGGAAGACCTTGTACTGATTCTGTTGGTAATTCTTTTTATTCTTTTTTTTCTTCTAGACGTTTTTTAAAACTCAAATATCTTGCTTGTTTGTTGTCCTATATGGTTCAAATTTGCAGAGCTTATTGGTAGTTACTATTTCTCAATATCTGTGGAAAATCGTTGATATCAACACTTCCGGTACCGAGTTATTCCCCTTTTCCCCCAAAATATAGGCATTCTTGTGCACGCAAAGGCTCTGAAACCGCTCACAGCCTGTGTTACAAAGTCACAAATCTTCAAAATAGAGAGTTTGAACGTTGTCCTCCGAGTTTTGTTTTTACAATTTTCCTCCTTTAAAGTTTCAAAAAATAATTTGAATTTGTGTTTCAAAAAATGCTGATTTTTTGTTGTGTTTTTGTTATGTAGCTCTTTAGTTTAAAATTTTCTCTAAACACATATAGAACAAAATATGTGCAAAATGTCAAGGGCTTTCACTTGACACCATTGAAAAAGGGCTGGCCCCTTAAATTAGGGGTCTAGAGCCCTTAAAAGTCTTCGCTTTATAACTCAAAAATGGTTAATATTTCGCTATAGCTGTCGATAGATAAGTTGTTCATTATTGTGTTATCAATGTCGTTACAAAACTATTTTGTACCGGTAATGCGTATTATGAGTGTAAAAAGCTTGTCTTGTTAACATGTACCTGTATTCATTTGGCAAGTAAGCGAATCGTCTTCGTGCGAAAAACGTACATATATTAACAGCTGAAAGTGTTCCAGCATATACGGGATGCTTTGATTCATTTGAAAAGTGTCTAAAAAGTATACGTGTACATGTTTTTCTCACAGCCTTTTTTTTGGAGTAACCTCTGTTTAGGTCCTATAGTGGACAACCGTAAAGAAAAACAAAAACGAGAAAATATAAACGTTCTTTTTAAAAAAAAAAATAACTTCCATGAAATAGATTTGAGACATTTTACTGCAAGCATTTCAAATCGACCTAAATTCTTAGTTGTGTGCGTCATTACATAACCCATCTCGCCCGCGGCCGATAAAAATGGATCGCCAAGGTCGCGGCTGGACTACCTAGCGGTCAGCGGTTATCTAATACACAAGAATCGCGTCTGTCATATGTGATTTTACTTAGCAGCAAACACAAGAATCGTACACAATGACATTAAAGCTTACTCTTCTTAATTTGAATTAAACGATAGAATAAGAAATCGATCTGTTTAATCATAAACTCGAACTGAAGCAGTATCAGACAGATAGATCAACTGTGGGATTAAAGGGGGAAAAAACTTATATTAATTAGAGTTTATTCATCATACTGCAAACATTGTAAATCTTCCTGGGTTCTGAGCTTTTTATGTGTGTTTTAACTTTACGTAAGTTATCGGATCCCTCATCCGCGGCCGAGGAAATCGGTCGCGGCTGCACTACCTAGAGGTCAGCGGTTATCTAATAACAAGATATATATACAAGAACTGTTTCAATTTTATGTTCTTTTTGTTCACCTTCAATTTATTGAATGAAACATTAGAATGTGAATTGAGAAGCCCCTCTAAAAATTGATAAAAGCGATATTGTTCCAAATCAGAAACATCATCAGACATAAATCAATAGTGAATTTGTAATTCTAAAATGTTCTAAAAACTATACATGTACTAATAATGTTATAGATAAACAACGAAAAACCACAAAGATTAAACCTTCAAATGATCACCCCTAGAACATAGCCAAGGAGATCCCTCGCGAGTGGACAAGTGATCCGCGGTAGCTCGTGTTCTTCTGCATGTACTTTATCACACGTGCATGTTTATTGATATTTTGTACGATTCCAACTATTTGTTTATTCGAGATTTTGACCGGTACATGTAAGATTGACTTGTGTTTCAATTTAAGATTTTTTTTATTTACCCACGAATATTTCCGCTAAATACTGCTGAGAGGTTTTATAGATATCGTAGAAAGTAGTTGACGTCTTCATAAGGTTGCACATAAAATGAGAGAGAGGGAGAGAGAGAGAAGCGCGCTCAAAATTGGAAGCATTATTTAGCCGAATTAAGAAAATGAAACAGTCTCCAAGCGTTCAAGGCAGGATAAAAAAATCAAATATCAAATTAACACATGCGGTAGAGGCAATTGCAACTTCTCTGGCCTTTCTGGCAAGTTTGGAAAAACACCTCGAATGTATTAACATCACCGGATGTTAGAATATTATACAAAATGGAGTCGCTTCCCATTAAAATAAGTATCGGCAAGAAGTTGTGTATGTCGTTTCTGTGTTATATTTTAGTGTATATTGATACCTTTAATGAAGTATAGCTCACATCTCAACAGATCATAAAATGTGTTGTAATTATATCAAGTTTTAAAAAAAGGGGGGTCGTCATGGACGCCTAGGTAATACATTCGAAGTGTTTTTCCGAGCTTGCCAGAAAGGCCCGAGAAGTTGTGATTGGCGGTAGAGGCTGACACGATAGAATTGAGGGATTTAGTGATTATTTTTAGAATGTTCACATGTGTTTTTAAACAAGATTTGTTTAGATTTTATCGGTTTCATGATCACAGTGCAAGGGATTTTTTTTTTCAAAATGTAGCGAAGACCCATTTTTGGCGACTACTTAACATGTGTACATTTTTCTCCTCAATGTATGTCACCTTCCCACCCGTGTGTTTATTCGGTCAGTCTATGCTAAGTCAAATGAATCCACTCCACGTGCGACCGAAAATCTCGTGTCGCGTCAGCGCTCATAGCCTAAAATATTGCCCCCGGGCTGCAGATCAGCAATTGATAAATAATTGAGTAACATTTGGAAGGATGCTTTCAATGCAGCGGTCAATTGTTAAACAATAAGTGTTTAAATATTCGATGTCAATCAACCTCACATTAAAGGTGCGATATCGTAATCTGAGAATGTGGCTAAAAAATTAACCTGTTGAACACGCTAAACTTCTATAGTTATGAACAGAATAAAATATATATTATCAGAGACTTAAATAACTTAATAAGTTATTTATGTCTCTGGTTTTATAAGTTAACAGTTTTAAGTCAAATATTAAATAAAATTTGTTCTCAGGATTAGAAGTAATGATATACGACTACATTAAGCAATAAAGTCGGTCGATCGTCATTAAATCATCAGAGTACTGCAAGTGTCGACAGTTTCTTATTTCTTTGAAATAATTGTAGTAGTTCAATTGACTTGCAGACTATAATATAGCGACTTTTCTGCCTCCCAAAAATGTATGCATTTAATTGCGATAGATATTTGTTCTTGGGGATTTTACTTATTGTTATATGCACATTGATAAAAAAAATCATTGAAGCTGTGTAATATGAGGTTGTAATGCAGATTAAAACTCAGCTGAATATTTTATTTTTAATCTAGCTTGTCAAAATGGGAGATTGTTAACTTGTAGCTTGTTAACTCTGAAAAAGTCTAGAACAGAAGAAATAAAGTCTTTATAGCTTTCGCTACATCTTCTTATTTATGTGTACGCGTACATAAAGCTATTTAATATTTTTTTTTTACTGTATAAAAAAGTGTTTTTTTTCCTAACCTTAAATTTAAATCTATAGAAATTCAATATCTACATTTAACATCTCAATAGCTTTGATAGCTTGGAAATCATTTAGTGATGCAAATTGATAAATGCCCATGAAAAAACATTCTTGGACCCCAAGGGTTTCTTATCCTTTCCGACGATGATGAGAAGAACTCAAATGTGCATACAAATCATACATTTACATGTATATTTATATGAGATATGATAGAAATAATTGAAAAATATAATTCTTTTTTGTGCCGCACAAAACGGGCGAAAAAGATTTTTAAACCCCACGAAAATAAATTGAGGTGGGGGGGGGTTTAAATAAAAATCACCTTGTCCGTCCGTACGTCGTGTCCGGTCTATATCTTTCTGATGGAGAAACATTGGAAGTGTTCTTACTTCATACAAATAATACTCATTACCTGACGAAGCGTCATGACCTAAACCCAAGGTGATTTGTCAAAGTAAAGGTCACTGGCAGGAAAAGTGCAAAATTTGTTTCCGGTCCACTTTGGAATTTCTAACTTCACACAAAGATTGCTTATGACCTGAGAGTGTGTAATGATTTGTTTGTTCCTAAGTCATTTAAGGAGAAACATTGGGAGTTTCTATTTCATGTAAAGATTCCTGATGACCGATGATGTGTCATGAACTTGACCCACGGTCAGTTGCGCAAGTTCAAAGTCATATTAAACATGTGTCATATCTTGTATTAATGGAAATGAGTAAAAGCTAGAGTTTGTCATAAAGATTACTTGTGACCTGTAAATATACCCTGCCTTGTCTGACTCACTACTTAAAGAAAACGAACCATCCATTATTCTCTAATAGAGAAATACGTGAGTAATGACTTCTTTCTTAGCGGGGATATCATTTGTGAGCTTGCTAACAGTACCTTTTAGATGGTCCAGTGGGAGCAATGCCCCCTTTCTCTCAACCAAAATTTCCCTTAAGTTAACGCTAAGAAAATTGATTTTTGGGTCATTTCCCCCACCGCCACATCCACACTTATATTATAATTAAATTAATTATATACATGTACATAAATGATGTACTTTTTAAAGTTATCCTAAACTTGAAGTAAGTTAAACGAAGAACTTGCCTGGTATGAAAATAATACTTTGAAATCGAGTCTCGTTTTCGATTTCTTGAACTTACTATTATCATATTGATAATCCAGTATAATTAAAAACCATTTCCCTTCTCCTTACACTCGCCAGGTTCTGATAGACCTGTATCAATAACAGACTATACCCACTTGACCTCCACATTTGCATACAAATTAAATAAACACCTACTTAGCAAAGATATGCCTTTATCTGTTTAATGAGTAGTGCAATACTCAATCTAGAGGTTACATAGAAAACAGGTATGAATAAAAATTTTTGGGTCTCCATTTGAAGAGTTCCAATCAATTTTCTAAAGCTCTAATTCGTAAGAAGAAATTGTCATGTAAAGATGACCTTTTATTAATACAGGGTCTGTCAGGCTCTGACAAGTGTCAGGAGAAGGAGGTATTTTAATCAGACTGATGGACAATCTTTTCGCGACATGAAGTTGCGACGGAAGACCTACTCGTTGCTTTGCGACGAGCTCGGCTCTAGTTCAGTTATGCAGTTGACCTCGATGAACTGACTTCGATCATAAGAAGATGCTCCATTAACTGACCTCGATCTACTGATGTTGCATAATAGTAGCTAGGAAGACGGCTTGATTTATAAACAAGGTTACGTTATAATGCGACCTCAATAGCAAGTTATAATGACATTCAATTTTTTTCAGTCGCATTAAATTATTTTTATTACCACTCTTTCTTTGTTTATGTGTTAATGCTCTTTGAAGAGCCCTTCTCAGTATTCTGAAGAAAAAGAAGAAGATACATTAACTCTCAATAATTACGTTAAAAATATAAAACTAGACAAGGAGTTTACGAACGGCTTTCCCCAAATTTATTTCAAATTTAAATTTGTTGACGGTTTATAATGATGAAATTATGGTGTACAGATTCAAAATATTCTATATTTTGTAAAAATACAGTACTTCTTTAATTATTTTACATCAAACTGATCATGTTGATTACTTCTAGCTATGTATATCAAGTATTTGACCATGGGTGCTGGATAACATCCATCCTAATCTACAAAATTTGTCCAAAATCCTTTATGTTTCCAGAAATGGACATGCTCCCCCAAACTTGTCAAATATTCCAAGTGTTTGTTTATACTGATGGCCTCCTCGTTATATCCAACCGGTGATTTCCGAGGATCGCGGCGCAACAGTTAACAAATGATGATCACGGGTTTTACACCATATCCATGTACCAAATAGTTCGCAAATGAAAAAATGTCTTGTACAATGACCTGTGCTGGTCAAGTTGTCGCATCGTTACCCCCTACAACAACAAGAACAAATAAAGTAGGAACTGTCGAAAACGCGCACAATCTGGACGAGTTAGCAAGTCCGTAAATAGACAAACCGCTTGGCCCCGAAAACACACACTCATTTTTTTCTTCATCGAGACCCAAGTTTTCATACACAGGGTTTTGTAAAATAAATCGTTCCAATTGTTTTGCACACTGACGTTCGATCCGCCATTTTGACTGTTTACAAATTATCAGTACATACCCCGGGCGCTGATGGTAAAAACTTACACTGCACACCTATTTTAACACTTACTTTAACTAAATAACAACGTTCCAAAGCAAATTCTCCCGCGTCCAATACTTCTCAAACTTTCGGAAAGCACATGGCCGGGAATTTAACTTTACAAAGCGATCAATATCTTAGGTTACGAAAACACGTCCTTCTCACACTTCAGTAAAAACAAAAGTGATCGAAATACTCTCATTTCATTGGCTAATGACAAGTTACAAGCACAGGCATTAATTAATAGGTACAGGATGGACAAATTAGCTAAAATAACCATAAAAACGGAACTTAAATTAGAATTTCTAAAAATAGAACTAGAGTTACAATCATGACATAAAACATATTATTTGGCAATAATATTTCATGGTTTTTCTTTGTTCGATTGTTTTCAATTGATGTTTAATGGTTTGGAAAATCTGATATTTCTGTTTGTATTTACATGTACATGTATCATTTACTGTGTTTATTTGTTGAGTAGGTCTTAAATGGGCTTCCGTATATAACGGTATATAAAAAGCAATATCGCGTAATATCAACGTTTTATCTCGTAATAACGACTTTTTATCACGTAATAATGACGTAAATTGTGTTGGTTTTGAACATTTTCTTCTTAACTTTATAGAATGATTTTATGTTTTCTTTCCAAACTTAGTTGACTTTTGGTGAAGCGGGATTTGTTAGTTACCTGTGAATATGTAAGTGTAGTATAACATATTTTAACCGGCTTCATTTGTTATGCTTATAAACAAACATGATGAGAAAAAGATATGCTAGTTATGTTTTATCAGAAAATATAATGATCTTTTGGAACATTAGTGCGAGAAAAAGGCAATCGAAAAATCCTAACTGTTTATCAATATTGCTGACACTACAGGTTCTTATTGGGTCACAAGATCACTTTCCTCTCATAATCTCTGCCTGCTCGCTTATCTTTTAAACGGACACTTGCTAGGATCATTTCTAGAATTCCTGAACTGAATCGTCATTTTTTGAAACCGGTAGAAAGTCCTTAATATCTACCTTGGTCTTGTTCAATGCTCATATCAATGTTTTTTCAGAACACGTGAGATGGTTATCCACATGTTGTTTTTGTCATCTTCCCGAAAGCAAGCTCTGAGTAGTACAAGACGAAATTGGGTTGTCCTTATTTTACAGTATTTGATTTGTCAAAAGATGTGGCATGTTACCTTTGGCATGAAGCGGAGGGAGATTTAACAGCAAATGCATTTGCCTCATGTGTAACTGGTTATGTACATGTAGATAATCTTGATGAGGGAATCGAAGAAGTCACCGTGTACAGTGATGGATGCACTTATCAAAATAGAATGCTGTGCTAGCTAAAGCCTTATTAAAAGTATCACATGACAACATCATTCGTATTGTTCCGAAGATTTTGGAAAAAGGACAGATGGAGATGTACAGTGTTCAAAGTATGATTGAGAGGAAACTCCACACCGAACCGATCTATAATCCACAAAATTATCGATTCGACCTGGAACAAAGCTGGCGAACCAACCGTTACGATCTCTGGGTTATTCCTATAAAAAATGGTTATTTGCTTCCTCCCAAACAAATTTACAGAACATATTTCATACCAAACACTTCTGTAAAAATTTTGTAAACCTGTATTGTATTTTAGCGAACCACAAAAGTGCCTATCAAAACCATGATATGACAGTCTTAATGTGAGATTTGAAATCTTAAACCAATTAACAAAACAATGTAATTGAATAAAACATAATCGAAACCAAACAACGTAAAATTAACAATACACCTTTAATTACCAAAAAGAATAGACCAACATAAAAATATGAAAATTCAAATACGGTTCAAACTAATTGAATCACATTGAATGAAAAATCTACTCACCAGCGTTCTGTCCTATTTTCACAGTTCCATCCTGCAAAGTCGCAAACTTCAACAAAATGAATTCATTTCTTGTCTAATAGTCTGCAAGTGCTTCTCATTCACTGACATAGTCGTCTTGAATGAAGAACCAGGGCAAAACCAGATATCACCATTGGCATATCTTCGCACCAACAATTCTTCAAGAACAAACACCGTCAGTGGTGATGGTCCCCGCCAAAACAATAATCAATTCCAATTAGATCCATGTCCAATATAACAGATAAACAACTCTAAAATCCAAAGGTTTGTACATTGCATTTAAACCAAGACAAAATCAAGTTAAAATGTATATATAAGGAAATAAATCCAAAGTAAAAGGAACTCATCAGTATACAGTAAAACACGCTTATAGGGAAGTGCCAGAGACGGCGACTATACCAGTTAGGGTGTGATTGAAATCCATCATATTGAAAAGTAACTGATTATTGTCATTTCTGCTAACTTCAGACTTACAATTTTGAAGAAAAAAATGATGAAGTACAGTAATATTCATTTATCAGAGGTCAATTTATATGTTAAAATAAACTTTAAAAAAAGTTATGACTGTTTTTCATCATTAACCAAAAATGATGGATTTCAGTTATTACTTTAATTCAGTTTTTTAACTAGAAATTTAAAGGCCCAAAACATTGTCCTTTAATTATTAAATAACACATATTTCAGATTTAACACCATTTATTTAATTATATATTCTTAAGTTTTATTTATTTGATATTTAGCTTCTTACAATGATCATCTTTATATAAATTTGTAAGTCTGGGCGCACTGAATTATTTTATTTGTTTTACTGGGCGCACTTAATTAGTTTGGTTTCAACTGTAATTAAGGTGTTAAAAAATTGATTTATTAGGCTTTTGAAGCGATCTGGTAGTTTTTTTTTTTATCTGGGTCAGAGTTCGACTCCTTTCTTTATTTCTGATTACATTGAAATTAATGTTAAAACGGGCTTGGCCCCAGTGATAAAAAGAAGTCGTAAAATCAAGCCACATTTTAATGTCAAATATTTGCTCACCAACTTAACAGTTTCATTCGGTTATATCTCGACGAGATGTAAGGCCACCTAATTTTTCGGATTTGCGTAGGTCATCGCTTTTGTGAATAAGTGTCTCACTTGAATACTGGGAAAAAATGAGATTGATCAACCAGATATATTTCTGCAGTCGGTCATGATCAGTAACTAACCTAATAAGTAATAAATGTTAGCTACTTACTTAGTTTTCGGAACATAAATATGAATGTGACACATGCAATTCAATAAATACATAACGGTAAACCTCAGTTAAATACAATGTTAAATCCATTTGAGAAACTGATGCTCTATACCTTTTAATGTAACTGTATTACTGATCTAAAAGAAACTGTGTTGCTGCATCAGTGATCTCTATGTATTATGTATGCTTTATTGACGCATTTCTTTAATTGCCTTTAACTCACCGATATGGTTGACCGACTATAACTATTGCAAGTAACGTTGTTCTTTTATGTTTTCAAATTATCAAATATTTTTTATTGTTATAATGCTTTTTATTGCTCATTAGTCAAAACATCCTGACTGTTAAATGTATACTCCATTTAAATTCTAACGGGTCCCGATTTTAAAGGAGTTTTATTTCTCCTGAAGTTTTCTCCTACAGTACAATGCTTATCTTCAGATATCCGTGGTTTATATACAGTTTTCTTGTGCCGTGTTATGGAAGCTTACAGCCGGGCTTCTCTCAACTCCAGCGAGGACACAGACTGGACAGGAAACTGATCCAGTCATTCACAGAACTCAGTTTCCTGGACTGTGTGATAAAATGTCTAGTAACACCACGGTGTAAATCTGTCAACTATTTCAAAGGGGCTAATTTCTGTGAACTCAATTACGAAAATAAGACGACAGCGGAGACAATGTACATGGACAATGCTGGATGGGTGTACAGTGAAAAGGAGCACTGGCCTAAGGTAAACATTTTAGAGTTGTGATTTACCATCAGTTAGAATATTTTATTTATTAATAATCAGACAGTCTGGGTAAATGGTCTCATCAAATTATGTTTATTTAAATTTATTCTTCCCCAACATGATAACTTCCTTGTACCTAGTGAACATTCGTTCCATATATTTAAAAGGCATAGTTTAGCGATTTGTAAAGATTCTACATTAAAATCATTAAACCTTAACCAGTTATTTAACTAAAAATAATTGACAACCAAGCAAAATTAAGACAAATTAATGACTTTATAAATTTAAATTCTTTAATGTAATTACCAAAGATAAAGAAACGTTTTTCTGCTATGTCCAAAAGTTTTCACATAAGGATTATCTCTGCCATGAAAAACATTATTCAGTAGAAAAAATATTGTTTAAAACAACTTTAAATCGAAAAAAAAACTTGATATGATGAAAATAAGTAGTAGAACAATTTCTTTATTCTGATATTACTAAAATAATCTATCATTTTAAAAATGATAATTGCATAAACTAAATTCTCTGAGAATTTCATACTTAGGGGGCAGTAAATGTCACTTAGACAAGAGATATTTTATATTATTATACTTTCATGCTAAATACTGAAATCTGATTGGTTTAGACGCAGTTGATAATCTGTTCTATAACCCTTAGCAATAGCAACACACCTAGTAACGGGTAACACAACAAATTGTTACATGCGTGTACGGTCCGCCGTAGAATTCTCGTCATTTCTATATAAAAGCAGTAACATATTCTCTTAAATAAAGATATTCAGTATAACAAAAAAAATAGTGCCTGTTTGGGTTGACAATGCTTTCCTTGGGGTGTCAATTTCAACGGTTACCCTCCCAAATAGGCACTATTTATATAATATAACCGTTATAATATAAAGATAGAATTTTTTATTGTGTACAGGTCACATACCATAATACTTATACAAGGTGGCTGTTTGATTACATCGGTGTTACACATGAATTTTTTTTCCAGGCCGTAAACAGCATTCACCTACTCGTTATAAAACAAAACTGATACTGCTATTTAACGTGCTCCTGTAACGGTCATAGTGGCTGCTAGTCTAAATGGGCTTAACAGAATGAGAACAGCCGTCAAAAAACTTTTTTCCAGAAAAGAGATATATTTCAAAAAATTGTTTTTATTTCACAAGGATCACTTTTGTAGGTTATGATTACGTGGACATAAACTTTGAGGGCTGAGCAATTTTTATAAATGTTATCAATAGTGATAGGGAAATTCAGACCGAGGGCGCATCTACTGACATCGACGATCCTACAAGAAATAACACGTGTTAGAAAAACATTTATCAAGTACAATCACTCTAAAACCTATGAAACACTGTAACATACACATTCTAAAACAAAAGCTAGTAGTTTGGCTTTAGATTGCAATCAGACCTTTAATATGTTTAAATATTACAATAAGCTAATTATTATTATTAATTATATATTACGTTAATGAATAGCATTTATTGTAGGGTCTTGCTGGAGCTTGTTCACACTCGAACTGTCAATTCAACGAGACATGTAAACACAAAAGATATTCTGAGGATAAATTCTTTGAATGTGTTTTGTCCGGTAATATCACCAATTTTCTCTTTTTAACGTACACATTAGTATTTATATGAGTAGCATAAAAACTTATTATATGTCATTTTTTATCATAAGACTGTGGAATACCCGATCTAAAAGGAATAGACCTGAATACAACACGACGTGAGGACGCCATTGGTATACACAGGAGGATACACGCCTCGTGTGCTGACGGATACTCCCAGTCTGGTTCAGGGCGGCTGAACTGTCAATCAAACGGAGAGTGGAAATACGACATTGTCTGTGAAGGTGAGGGGTTAAATGGTTAATTGGGTTTATTCAAAGTAGCTCATTACACCAAGGATTATACATTTTTAAGACACTATTTCACAATATGTTGATTTACACTATTTTGTTAAGGTTTTTGTAACAATCAAACTGATTGAATAACGTCATAGATCAACGGATAAAGAAGCGGACTAGTGAACCGCTTAATTCACAAGTTCCTGAGGCTTTTGATTATATTTTGTGAATAATTTGTCGAAAATTACATATTAATATTTATCATGTTGTCTTTTGCTATTAATTACTTTTCCGCTGAATTGAATAAAATTGCAAGGAGTACTGTGACACCTTAAATATTCCATTTGAAAATAAAATTTAATTTATTTTTTTTTCAAAATACGCAATTACTGAACCATATTCACAGCGCCAGCAAAAACAAACAGTATAGCGACAAGAAATAAATTTTTAATGAAGCATGAAGTTTACAAAAAGTATTTTTTAAAGAAATCGATTAAAAATATTAACGGTGAATGGCTACTTCAGCATAAATAAAATTAAGCACAGAAAATAGCACAGTTAGGTATGTATTGAATTTTTCAAACGATTAATCTTTTTATATACAACAAAATAATATTCCGCGCAAGGACGGGAAATAACAATATATAGAAGGCAATTTACATAGTCCAGTCTGATAGTGTTTTTCGCGTTAACAAAATTTGCAGGTTTCATTTGTGTGGAGCGTCGTGCCCAATGTTGCATATCCGAAAATGACACGACTTGACGATCCAGGATACATGTTTGTACATAGTAATTTGTTGATCGAAAATGATACCTAGGTCTTTACTACATTTTTACCTATATTATCACCCAGTTTGAAGTGGTAAATACATATTTATGGATTTATTTTCATTACGGGAAAGAAGGTGTGCGGTGCGCTGTATTTTTTTTTAAAATTCTGTTCTTTATCATTTTATTTCAGTTTTTAATAGGCAAAAAATCATGTTTTGATAAAAAGGGCAAAACACTAAATCACATTACACATTTTATATCACCTGCCCAACGAGAACACTATGTGTGAATACGTCATAACATGCCGTTATGTCACTGGTATATTGAATGATTACGATGTACCATTCTACTTGAAATTAGAAAGAAATTCAAAAACTTTTGTTAAATTAAGTATAATTTTCGAGTGGAGGGAGCGAACAGTCTTATTTTGTAAAACAATATACAGACGCATACATAGGGATGCGTCATCTACACATTGAAAAGCACATTTTAATTAACAGTCAAGTAAACGGCATATTTTATCAAATTATTTACAATGTATATATTGTATTTCAATTTACATATTTTAATATTAACATTAAAACCTTGCTAATCAGTTACAGTTCCATTGGAGCTTGCATTTGGTAAACCTGCTGAACAATCGTCAACGTATTTAACACATGGGCCCGAGTATGCAGTAGATGGTAACAATGGTACAAACCTTATCCTAGACAACTGTGCACACACAGGTGATGGCGACACAAATCCCTGGTGGAGGGTGGATCTGCAGGCTGTGTATTCCATCAAATCTGTCAGAATACTCAACAGAGGAATGGATGAGTACGGAACGGGTAAGCGTACAGAGGAATGACATAGCAAAATTGAAATATCTTGGGTGTAGACATTTCTTTTGTTTAATGTTATCTTCATTTAATATGCTGTTGTGATCTCAAATAAAACTTATTAAAAAATGATTGCAATTGTTTTCGTTTTGAAGAAGTTCATATTCTATATAAGTAATGTATTAATATGTAATTTTTATTTTAAAATAATGCAGTTTTTTAAATTATTTTTTTTTAATTTTTTCATTGACATCTATAAATTGACTAATTTAAGATGTGTCATTCCGGCTGCAAGATGTTACCGTCACTGTAGGACTGACAGAATCTGATGTGAACACTCCGTGTGGTTTCTTTGCTGGTCCCGGTACTCTGTCACAGCTGGTGGTCATCGACTGTCCGACGTCACCACAGGGGAGATTCGTAAAGATCTCCAAGACAACTGAGTATCTCACTCTTTGTGACGTTGACGTGTTCGGATTCTCCCTTTAACCCTTATCATAGCATAAGTCATAGATTTAGGATAACGTTTACTCAGAATTTGAGGTTTTAAAAAAAAAATTCAAAGTTCAATACTGTAGAAATTGAAAACGTTACGATGTTTTTAATTTTACTATGTTCACGGTCAGACAATTTTCTGTGAACATTAAGCCACCGTGTAGTGTAAACACATATTGTATTCTCCCAATGTATATCTATTTTTGTCACGACGTACTGACGGTGAGCACGTGGTGATGTACATAACGTGGTATACGGAACTCACGTATAGTTTCATTTATATTTTGTCGTTTTCTTGCGTCGTTAAACGTGCTAGCGACGAAAATTAAGTAGATATTCTATTCTTTTTATTATTTCCGTAATTTTCGTATTATGGTCAAACCTTGTCTTCATTTTGACGGACGCCATTTTGTTATATCAATTTGGCGACATTCTGTGACGTATCGGGGGGAATACCATTCCGGGTAAATGTAAACAACTGTTTATAACTTCTGGTTTTGAATCTTTTCGAGGTTTACATTTCTTAGTGTTTGTTTTTCATTTAAATTATAAGTTTTTGAGAATATGATTTACATTTTCAATTATTTGAAAAGCTTTATTATACGTCAGTACGTTTTATAATTCTCTAAAATTTTGGCAATTATTATTTTGGACTTTTTTGACTTAAATTGTTTATTCCAAAAGTTAATCAAATTGTTTTCATGTGTTATTAGTCCCCTACCGGTTTCACCGGAGGGGACTATAGCTTTCCTCTGCGTCCGTCAGTCCGTCCGTCTGTCCCACTTCAGTTTTCCACACTTTTTTTCTTTATGCGTTTGAGGAATAATATGAATTTGCTGAACAGCTTCAAAATGTCAAACTACAGATCAAGTTTACACTTTTGTAACGTCTGGTTGACATATTTTCGAGAAAATTAATTTTTTATATTTCATTTTTTAATGTTCGGGTTCGTTATCGGGTTCAGTGTGTACTGAATAAACGAGGAAAATATGTAGTCAGAAATAATATCGTGATTTACTTGTACCATTCCATTTATTGTTTCTAACAAACAAATAAGTTCAATTTGTAAAATAGTGTCAAGTATTGCGTTGTAAGTTTAATCGATGCGGTTTTTTGTGTTATTACAATCGGGTTCGCTATCGGGTTAGTCTGTTGATTCAGGGAACAGAACACGGTAAGAAATGATATTCTGCATAACAGTGCATTGTTTTCACAAATTTCTACCAGCAAATACTTAATGGACTTGGCGAAATTACTGGAGATAAAATAAAGAGTATTATTTAACCCATTTTTTATTTAATTTCTATATCAACTATGTAGTTTGAATTTCCTCTGTTCATTTTTCTCTGATTAAAGCATAATATCTCGTTTATAATAGTTTTGAAAAAGATGTATGTGTCGAAGCTTTCATGGAATTACACAACCCGGTAGGGGACGTGTATTGCTTATGCAATACTCTCAGTATGCTTGTTATCTGTTGCTATCTATTATAAAACATTGCCAACCTTATGATATCACTAAATGGCACAAGGTGGCGAGAGCGTTCGTATTCATTCTGCTGATATCGATGCACTCCAAACGATCAGAGGAGTGGGCCCTGCAGTATCAAGAAACATCGTGGCATTCCGGGAAACATCCGGAAACATCCGCAATCTCCAAGAATTACAAAAAGTTCGCCACGCGAAGATTGCAATTGAAGATGTTTATTTTCTAAATAAAACTTTGTTTATCCACAGAGGACTTAAAAAGATTTAATGCGTGTTTTTATGATACATATTTACTGAAATACATGAAAACATTCTGCACTATTTTCTTACGCGTAGACTCAATTCATATGTTCTACGCGTGCCTTCCGGTTTGAGAATTCGGCTGACAGTAAACCAATAGACGGGGTCACGTGACCCCGTCTAAAAAGACTTTGAATGTCTAACCATTCCAAATTCTGCGTCGGGTAAAATATAGATTTTTCTAACGTGATGAGTAGTCCAAACTCGGATGTATTATTTTATTTAGTTATATAAGTTTGGAACGATTCCTCTTTATCGACACAGTCTAAATTCTGCGTTGGGTAAAATATAAATTGTTCAAAATTGACGAGTAGTCCAAATTCTAATGATTCCCCTTTAGCAATACTTAGCGAGACAATGTTGCTAAAGCGAGATCATCCATCTTTACGGTAATAAAATCATTCCCGTAAAAGATTTTCATGATGTACGTCAAATAAATGAAAAATCTCAATAAAAGAAAAAAAAATCGTAAAATATAGTATCTCTAGAATCATGATCACAAACTGACTGAAACCAACTTACTCATGACTTTTGCCTCTGCTACTCATTTCCCGCGCACAATGGTGGAATGGATAGAATGACAGATAGTTTCGAATAAAAGATCTGTAAAAAATTTCATTGAATGTTTCGTTTGAATGATGTTTTTAAAAATCAATATTCAGACCATTTTTTTACTCCTCTGCATCATGATATTTTTCTCTACTATTCGAAAATGCTAAACTGTCGTCAATATTTTTTATGTGTCTATTTACCACAATGAACCCAAATAAACCCCCAAAACAATCCATCTAACTACCTTATTAAATTCTAAAATACTTTATTTATTTCCTTCTTTGGATTTCTGTTCATTATACACGTCTCAAAAATATAAGCTTATTAAATTGATAATACTGCACAAGCACCTAGCCTGGGAGAAGGGGGGGGGTAACAAAACGTTTGGGGGAGGAAGCAGTGGGCACTCAGTATTGTATTACGTACTTTTTTGTGACCATGTGAAAAAATGACTACAAAATAACTACAAACTCCAAAGTCAATCATTTTTAAGATCTGATCATTTACCAACCCCTTACAGGAATATTGCAGAAGATTTCATCATCTTAACGTTTAGTTTTTACCGATTCAATTACTTTATTACCTTACTTCATGATGATACCAAGATAAATATGTGCTGCGGTCGTTATCATTCATTGTGTCACTGTGGACGATAACTAAAATGAATTCGTGTGTCAATTTTTTCACAGGGACAATTTGATGACATCGAAAACGGGTCCGTTGCTTTACTGGTTTTAAACATCGGTGTGTCGTGCACATAATAAAAGGTTGTCGTTATATGTGTATTCTAAATCAAACAAAATTACTTAGGTACATATTTCTTTTTTTATTAGGGCCAGCTTTGTAAACATATTAAAATCAGTCTGTTCGTCCAAGAAGTTTTTGCCTTTTGAAATGTATCTGAAATTACAAAGATGAATTTGCAACAACTAAAAAATCCCCCATATTGTAAAAACCGCTAAAAAAATTAAAAAAAGGAAGTTATAAAGTAAGTTATTACTAGTTATTACTTACCAGAAGCAGCCTTGCTCGAGGTGCTAAACTGTTCAGGTGGTCCAAGCCGACCTCTATACCTTCTCTATTGATCCAAAAGGAATCAAAGACGTAAATTGACAAAGAAACCTGTCGCCCCTTATCATTGAATACCAATGAATCGAAATGGTAAATGTACTTGAAGATAAATTCGTCTCCTAAAAATTGCATATAATTAACTTTGCCCCCCTTCTTGTTTTTGTTGCGTTTTCAGCTAACCATATTGATGGTTAACTGGTATCATTCCTTGCCTATCGTCATCTTCAAATTCTCTGAAGTAAGGAAGTTATTATTTACCTACCAATTTGGAGATGTCTAACCTTTCAGGTGCCTATGTCTTCTCTAATGATCCAAAATGCATCAAAGACTTCAATTGGTAGGAAAACTTCCCTTATGATGGTTTCTTTATAAAAAATAGAAATATAAATGTTAGTTATTTGCAATGCGCGTTTAGGTAATACTCGACGATGTATTGGTTGATATATATTTGGTATATATTTATTTTTGTCCGTGTCTTTGACTTCAATATGATCATTACATTCTATATTGTCATATGGAAATATATTTCTTTATTAAGTGTTTTTGATATGTCATGTACTATAAAGAAGAAACCTTGCAGCTTTAATATGACACTCCCTGTAGATGTTTATTAATGTTAATAATAAACTTTATGATGTATTTAACCAAAAGAAAGTGGGCGCTTAAGATGTACATTCGGCAGGAATCTGGGCGCACAAGGAGAGTAAAAATTTCATCAATTAATTTTAAGCATTTTTTGAATTATAACCGTTATTTGGTTATTCTGTTGGATGTGGAATGAGTGGAAAAATATTTGTAATGCAATAGGTTTTATCATAATATGGGTCTAAATACAGCAACACGATGCAATTTTTGCAAAATCCTACTTATTTACAACTGTTTTTAAATGATTTTGTTGTCTCTGGGTATTCTCTCCACAAATTTGAAACGTGAAAAGATAACGCATTTCAACATTAAAAAAGTCGCTTTTGAAAAAAAAATGGAGAGATGACCCAGAGATGACTAATTATGTACTTTTTAAAATTATTTTTTGAAGGATAAATAACAAAGTCCATTGATATGACAGTGTTGTTCCAAACAGTACTTTACACCACATATTTACAAGTCTCGCATGGCTCAGTGGTTTCGTACTGGATTAGTGAATACAAACATGCAGTGTTTTGGGTTCAAATCCAACCGGTGGTCTTTTTTTTTTAATTAAAATTTTTTGTTTTAAATGTTTGTTATTATAACATAATGTTGAATTATAATATACCGGTATATTTTGATTTGTCGTTATTGATTTCTAGATCTGCTGTATGAACACTATTTTCTTTTCTTATTACTAGTTTTTTAGGATATACATAATATAACTTCATTTAATTATGTTTGAATTAACATTTCCAATATAACTAGTTATCGGTTTACCTCTCATTGTCATTTTTGAAAGCTTGTGAGTTTTTTAATAACCGGAATAGCCATGTACTTCGACTCATAATATATTATGACAAAGCCTTTCGAGATTATAGACATTTAAATCACAATTGATTCGTGTCGAGAATTCCTGCAAATTTACAATCTTGTGCGCTCACTTTCTTTAGGAATACTGACTTTCATCAAAATACATGATTACGCAATTTTACTAATTTTAAAGGTGGCAGTAAACCTTTTCTCTAAAATATGACAGTTGCACTGAAAACTGCCTATCCTGGTAACTCCCATTATCTTTCAATACAAACTGTAGCACATCCTCATCTGCTTTAGAAATTTGTTTCTCAAACGATAGCTTTGAAGACGACATGACTCCAATTCGTGGAAGTAGGTTGCATAATTCAGTTTACAATATTCTTTTGTACTAAAGTGCCGTGCTAAAAAATAAAACAATTAAGATAAATGCAGCTTAACCATTAAAAAATTTAACCGCACAATCATTCAGAGTATCAATTAGGAATTCCTTTTCCATGAAAGTCTGGTATAAAACAAACTTTATACGCTAATTCTATAGCATACTCTGGAAGGAAAAAAATCCTGCTTTGAGCTGTTTGACTATATTACGTATAACACTTGATCCGAAATTCAATCAACTTTCAGTAAATTGAAATCTTGACCTAATTTTAATATATTACGTATAAAAGTTTCACCGTGCTAAGAAAAATATATCAAATAAAGATAAATTCAGCTTGTGTGATGAGTCGAGAAAATGAATGTATTTGTCAGTAATTAGTTACATAAATTATCCTTCACTGTATAAACGAGAAAAAGAAGACCAGATCTAGCAGGGAAGATTCATTGGATAAACAATTGAAAAGTAAGTCACATTTCATTTTGTTATCTAACAAGATTGAACATACAGTTCTAAACATTTAACATAGATGTCTCCTTTCAAGACTTGTAAACAGTTCGACATTATATATATTTCCTTATTCAGAGCATCCATTTGTTTTTTAGGTCCCTTATTTGTTTTTCTAAGATTTCATTGGCATCTTGGTTTGATAGAAGCTATGTGGTCAGTCGCTTTTTTTCGTTTTTCATATGATATAAAATGATATTGGTAGGTCCGAGATCTATATTACAAAATTCATCATCGTTCCTCTGCGTAAAAGAATGACTGAAAAAAAGAAGTTCATAAAATCAAAATATGCGGTAAAAAAAAACAACGATTGTTTAAATAAAAGCGGGAAATATTATAAGATTAAAATATTTCTTAGGGGGAAATGTTAGATCGCGATGAGACGGTAGAAGGAGATCTGGGAATTTTTTTAAAATGATTTCATGCCGAAACAGAGAAAGTTTGTTCGTATCATCATGTATAAGAGAGACAAAAGATTGGAGTTTATAATTAATTCAAAACTTAAGAAAGCTATACTTAATTATTATCGAAAATGAAGTTGACAGTTGTTTTCTGGAAAGTTAACAATAATCTTTATTTGTGTGCAATCTTCTTCAATCCTCGTCATCAAGCTCCTTACAGTTTTGAACTGTTCTTTAAAGTCTGGGAGCGCTTTTTCTGGCGTACGCATTCTCTTTTTAAGTTGTTCAGTCTTCTCAGGGTTTTTCTCCGGTTTATGAAAACCATACAGGGTGTCAGATACCACATTAGAATTTAATCTACATCTTACAAACTGATGATTAGCAGTTTTGTTTTAAGAACTTATGTTTACCCTTTTGTAAAAAAAACATAAGCATATGAGCAAATAAAGTGATTATACATTAAATGTTAAATAATGAACATAGATTGTTATTATTACTTAAAAAGTTTTGCAATTATTCATCACCTCAGATTAGTCAAAATGGAGTCTTTCACGTGACTAAATCTGCCTTCGTCAGAACTTGGTGATTTTACTGTTGGCCAGTTGGAATCGAGTGCCGGCGAGTAACTGGCAACTGGCGTAAAGGTACTCTGGCTCTTATGAAAATGTAATGACTAAAGATTATTTTTTTTAAAGTTATTAAATATACATATAACACATTCTGGTACATTACGTTACACAAGAATCCAATCTACCTTTTTAATGACTCATTTTCTTTGCCAATTGTACTTAATGTCGAATGGTCGTTTGGAGAGGGAAGGGGTGGAATATAACTTCAATAAAAGAGTGAGAGAAAATGTTTAAAAAAATACATAAAGCACTTACGTTTTTTTTCTTTCATATTTTTTAATTTTTTATTAGGGTCTTCCGTTTCCAACGGAAGACCCTATTGTTTTTCTTCGGATTCTTTTTCATTATTATTATTATTATCATGTTATTAATTTTAAGAACAGATGTCATCAAACTTCGTTATCTATTAGGACTAAAATAATATTAAATCAAGCCAAAGAACGATAACGCTTACAAAATCTGTTAAACTCACATCTTTGGCAGGCCTTCCATTTCCAACTTCTACCCCATCTTCAACCACATTTTTTCAAACTTCGACGAACGAGTTTGCCGAGTTTGTGGCGTCACTGTCAGTATGAAAATTCAGAAATAGAGAAAATGAACAAAGGAATTGCATCTAACCATGTTTTATATTACTTTCGTACAAAATGTTAGGCATTTAAATAATAATGCATAAAATAGTCTTTATATTTTTAATAATGAAATTAACGAATCCTTGCCTACTCAGTTTATAACTTGTGAAATACCCTTTACTTTGTTATGTTTCGGTCACTAATCACAACCAATTTAGGAGTTTTGAAATTGTGAAAAAAATTGTATTCTTAAACTCTTAAGCTTAACAATTAATGTACTTGTAAAAATGAAACAAGTTAAGAAAAAATTAAGTAATTATAAAAAAAAGGAATATTTTTACTTACAGAAAGTCAAGGAATTTTTCTGCCATGATCAAATTTCTTGTCAATGATAATTTCTGTTTGCAAACACCCCATTTATACATACTTTCGGGTGGACGTTGTTGGTGATGATTGGGTGTTTAGAGTTTCGTAACACTAATTGATGGACTGAGTAATGACCGAGAAGTGTCCACATTGATCAGATTCATCATCTGCACCCCTTTTTAGTCACGTTTGAAAATACCGCCCGGTTGTCCAATACCTGCGCAAAGGACCCGACCTGAACTATTTCCTGGTCGATATAGGTCAGGGTGTATGCACTTGTGGTGTGACGCATGCTCAATTATTAAACACCGCTTTTATACACGTGACCAAATAATTAACTCGGTTGATGATATCAGCCTTACTGAATAATTTTACACAGAAACATTAGATATATGTATTATAAATGTAGTTATGAAACAAAATCAGTCATTGTATTTCTGCTGTATATTATAAATTCCTACTTACAAGTAGTTTGTTAAGAAAATAAAATATGACACAAGTACTTTAAACCGGTATACAATACGTATATACACAAGTACAATATATGTTGTGTTAGCCCACATCATATGCTCATTATCGGTGGGGTTTTTCATGTCAAGGGAAATGAAAGTTAGTGCTGAATTAAAAGTGTTTTTTTTTTAAAGTTTAACATATGTACATAAATATTGCAATACCTACTACGGCCTTATAATAATTCTCGTGATTGCATGTTCATACTTCACTTGAAGTGTACAATGAAATATGCTTAATTCGATAAAAATCGTTATTTTAAACGAATCAACCATATACACTCTGTACCATCAATAAGGTATTCCGAATTAATTATTGCGGGTTCTGATAACGCATTTATCCTGATCAAAGGGAGTTTTAAAGACCGATCTACCGTGAAACCACACATTTATTAGAAGGTGTTCTAATTTGAACGTTTTGTATTACATCCTCTTATCTAATATACTAGCCTCTTTTTTAAGTAATGTAGAGAAAACTTTAACCTCAATTTGCCCTGTACGTGTTAAAGAAGGAAAAATTAACTATTTGGGCTGACCTTATTGTGTTGATTTAATTGTTGTGTCAGCTTTAGAATGGCCACTCTCTCTTGGACAGAAGATCCGGGGTATACAAGGTCATTAACATTTGAGGGAATTACACATACAACACAGTCCGAGGTCAAACCGTCTGTGGGCACATACATATGTAATCGAGGTAAGGGACCAAAGGATATACTTATCACATAGAGGAGCGTGTACAGTGAGACTTGAAGAAAGTCCGGGTTCTTATTTCATACTATTAAGGTACGTGTTTTACTATCTTTAAGTTATTATATGTAAAAGAAAACTTTGTTTAGAAATATGTCTTAAAGAGACATTACAGCTCATTTTCCGCAAAAATAATGAAACACAATTTTTTACCACAACTCTCTCGCAAAATTATAGGTTTTTAAAGTAAATAAATCTGTTTTAACCGTAAAAAATTTGTTGATTGTAATAGTTTTTGACGTTTTATAAAAACAACAAAGGTACTTCCGGCTGATCTTCAATACGAGGTGTAGAGATCATTAAGGAACTTACATGCTTCAAATTTTCAGCATTGATATCTTTTGCACCATTTAATTCTCTGTAAAACACAGAGGTTGGACAACAATGCAACAGCACAAAATTTGACAATTAACAACATAGAAAGGTATTAATTTCCTTTATTATAAAACATTCTTTACTCAACAGCACATGAAAAGTCTATAGATAGTTTTCGACTGGTCTGAACTTGGCAAGAGTTATTTCCCGTTATAACCTCAAGTTTTTTAAAGTTTTGAAGTTCAATGGAAACTATTGTAAAGTAGAGAGCTTTACTCGTTTCTTCTGAGGTTGTTCCAGATCCCCATATTTATCTGTGAGATAATTTACTATTATCTCGCATTGCTGTATGTCCAAGGATATCATCTTCTGCAACGTTTGCAGAACTTCAAACTCCTTGCACGCTTTTACATGTATATGAGGGTCCGTGAACCTCCTCTCTAAGGCCTCCATTTTTCTCTTTTTATTTTGTCTGTAAAATATAGAAGCAAAATGTAATAAAAGAAAAAAGAATGGTTTGTTATTAACAAATATATTAACTGACTCGCATAAACCAAATGATTAAACGATCTACCTAAACGAAGAGAGGAGAGAGTTCTCAGCTTTCCTGGACAAAATTGAACCAGAACTTGTTCCTGTCGTCGTTGGTGGCAAGTATTCGTCCTGTGTTGATACGGAAGTTTTTTTCTTAACAATGTTGTTGGAAACAGCGAAAAAATCTTCATGTTTATCCGAGCCGCCAATTTTGTTTACTTCTACGTCATGTCCGCCCATGTCTTATCTTGACCTTTTTGCCGCGTTATTAGAAACGTTGTCGGCCTTTCTTGTTGTATTTTGTTTTCCAACCAATTTAGAATCACTGTCATCTGCCGATTCTGCTTGCACCTAAATCAAGTTATTTATTGCGTCAAAGGATTTCTTCATGGCCATCACAGCCGAATTTTGATCAACCATGAATTTTTTGAACATTGATTCGGTAACATATTCAGTGTTGTGCACACTATTTTGTTCCCTGCACACATCATCTTGCGTTGTTAGGTAAATAGTCGTGCCAATAATTCTTGCAAACTAATAATCTTGATTCAGTGGACCCACTTCTTTTGTAATCTAGGAAATGATTGTGTAGTTTCACTTTTCTTACTCTTTAATTCCTCTAAAGAAACGAAACCAAAGAAAAGTGTGCCAACTATATTACTACATGTACACCTGCAACAAACAGAACTGAACCTAAACACTGAATTTAAACTAACAAAATTCTATGCATACACTCTAATATTTATGTTTATATTAAATTGGTCAAATAAGTGCATTTCAATATGTTGATGCAGCTACAAACAATAAAGAGTATTAACTACATGTGAATTACAGAAACAAAACAGAAATTTCTCACTGACCAAACAAATATTACACGTAATATCTAACGAATCGTCAATAGGAAGGATGCATTATCTTGTCTTAACCTGTACACAAGAACACCTCAAGGCAAATTCAGGTATGGTCATTCTACCTTTTCAACAGCTGCTTGTTTTGTTCAAGAGTTTAATCGACCAAAACCCAGGATTTTAGTTTTTAACTGGTGTATGTAGAGGCAGACACACTACAAATACCACAGGAGGGCTGAAAAGGCGTAATTCTTGATGACATGTCAATTCAACAAAGCATTGACATTGTGAGATCACGTGACAATCTCTTACTAGTAGGATTCAGGGATATGGGAGATGAAACAAATTCAATTAAGACGATTAAAGAAAAGAAACACCAACAAACCCCAAGCAGTCACATTTTTCAGCTTTTGTATTTGCCCTTTTTGTGAGTCAACAAGCCAGTATCAGTGATTTATAAGACTGGAACGCCCTATAACCTGTCTACATGTGGACAAATACCCGCTGTCCAACACGATTTACGCGCGAATATGTCAACAATATTGTACAGATCGATATAAGGCGGTTCCATATCAGTTTTTCAAAATTCTCCCAGACAGAGAAACAAAACTAACAAAATACCACAAAGCCCTTCTCGAAATTTAGTGAATTATTAAACCAGCAAACTTATTGTAAGTCATTTTCCAGTACTCTCAAGCGATTTGTCGTTGGCTACATCTATCTTTCCCAAAACGGGAATATACGAAAGTGAAAGCATGAGTATATCCTTTTTATATATAATTTACCAAAGTGTAGTAAGTATGGAGTCCTCTACATTAATATCTGTCTTTTTCTTGTTGAGGAGTGGGTCATTTTCATCATACACCGGTCCCAATGTCGAGCCACTAAAGGTACTTGTAGCGTATTTAAAAAAAAAAAATATTTATTCAAAGATATATTTACTCAAATGATAAATATTTTTATCATTGATACTCTTTAAGTAAAATATGAACAAAGAGTAAAGATATCCTAACCTAGTAAAATATGAACAAAAAGTACAGAATTTTCGTCATGGGCGCTCAATTTTCTTTTTTGAATTGACGTCCGTTTGATCGTGTTAAAATTTCCGCTAAATAAAATTTATATAAATAAAATATTTTGCCCTGCGAAGCCAATAAAACTAGTCAAACTGTTTTTAAATACATCTGATTGGAAAGACAGCTACGGACGCTTGGGCTATAAGAACGACAGGTTTTTGCATTTATGTGCATATTTTAAAGGGACATGGTCACGATTTTTGTCAAAAAATATTTTTTCGATTTTAATGATTATAATGCTTCAGTAAGGCATTTTTAATAGGCAACCCAAATTTGAGTGACATTTGTTGAGTTATGAGCGAGTAACCGAGCTTACAATTCCTCGCTATGTAAACAAAATTTTTGTTTACATTTTGAATATTGTAGTGAAAATTCTAGTTTTAGACCTAAAAAGAATGTAGTAATGGTTAGGAACTGTTTATTTATGTTTAAAATGAATAAGAATTTTGACAAATCATCTTGAAAAAGATTTTTTACTGGTATATTGAACCTATGTAAACAGAAACAGGGCACGAGCCTTGTTTACATGACGAAGAATTGTGAGCCCTGTATCTCACTTTAAACTCATCGACGGCCACCCAAATTTCACTTGATCATTAGAAATGCATTCGAAAAGCATTGTAAATAATAAAAACAGGAAAATAAAATTTGACCAAAATCGTGACCATGCCCCTTTAAGCTACGGATATGTGCTATGCATCAAACTAGTACGGCGTATACATGCAATGCATTTACAACAAAACAAAATGAAGGAATTCAGATTTTGAACTAATTTTGCTTTTAAAAACAGAAAAACGATTGTTATACATAAGTAAAGAAAACTTACGAAAACGCAAGGTACTCGTCACCCATGTTGATTTTAATCTCGGTCATTGATGTGTACTGACCGCAGTCCTTCACATCTTTCTACCCTCCAAAGAAGAAATTTTAGGTGGTGATTGGAGGAAAGGTTTTTCCGGGAGGTGGTAATACTCAAGTTTTTCCATTTTGGTAACCTTTAAATTTGATATGTTAAAAATAAAATATCCTTAGAATTTAAGAGGTGACATTAATTAAGTGACGGTACACCATGTACAATGCATATGTAATTAATCTAATTAATCATGTTCATATGATTTTCATTTTAATTTAACCCGGTAAATTTATTCTGACTTCAAAAACACCGCTCTGTCACGACATACCTGCGCAGAAGTACAATGTGACCAGATAAGTACTGTTTTATAACTACTGTTATTATAAATACTGTCTTAACATGTCCAAAGCTATGAATTAAACACAGATTTAGTGTCTACATTTATACAGAAAGTTTTACCAAAACATGGTAAAAATAAAGTATTTTGAGAGTAAAGCCCTCCACACCCTCTTTGAAAACCAAAAAATAATAATACTGGAACCCGGACCCTCCCTTTACAAAAAAACCTTGATCCACCGCTGTATTATTATTACCAAACTTAGTCCTCAGCATCACGATGATCAAACCGTGATTTTTATTGGTCAAACCTCACGCCACAAATAAGGAGATTGTGAACTCCAGATGAGATAAAGTAAAAAAGGGGTCAAAGTTATGGTAAAGGGGTGATAAAACCGTGATTTTTATTGGGAAACCCTCACGACACTAATTTGGAGATTGTGAACCCCAAATGAGATGAAGTCAAACATTGCCAAAGTTATGTTCATAGGTTTTATCTGCCTTTCCACGGTATGTTTAACTTTTTCCATCCCAATAAGAAGATGCACTCTCCCTTGTAGAGAAATTGAGGTTCATTCTGCTGAGGTGAGAGACGTTTACGTAACTGCGTGTCACCTCCAGAAAGTGACAATAATCGGCGATCCGAGCGCCGTGCGAATTCACCCAAGCAAACCTCTGGACCTACTTTTTGGTAAGCAACTTTTCAGTACAATTTTGAAAATTTTAACTATTGACTGTGTATAATTTATTTGTGGGAAAATATTTACTTCGCAATATCATCGGGTTCGTTACCAACAAATACAGACTGATCCAAAAAAAATGTTTTGGGTTCTAAATGATGATATAATCTAACCGATAGATAAATAAGGAGTTCACAATTTAAATTATTAAAAGTTTTATTCCAATATATCAAGAAATAAGGAAACACGAAAAGAATACGTTAAATTATAACCGATAACTGGTACAGTGCCAGTTGTAGTAGTTGGTGCCTCCTCCTCTGTGGATTCCTTCTCGGATTTTGTGAAAGGCTCTGCAATAGTGCTCTGTTGGGATTAGGAAGTCCTTACCCTTGTAGGTAGAACCGCGGCAGTAGTCTGACTGGTCTCTCTCTCCGAGGGTAGAGCGGTACTGGCAGAGACTCCTGTCAATTGAAAAATCATAATACTTTATTACAAAAACTTATTTAAATAACCTACATTAGTATTAAAATTTAAAAACAGCAAGTTTAAAAAAATAATTCAACATTGTGTACTGGTATTGTACCAGTTATTGGCTAAGACCAGATATCGGCTAAACTGTGGGTTCGGGTTTATAGCACGCAAATATCCGAGATTTTTAAATTCAGTCGTCTGTTTCGAATAAAGAAAAGTAAGTTTGCTTGAAAACTTTCTTCAATATGCTTTAAACATGAGCTTTAACGATCATTGTTTACCGCTGATTTACGTCTTTGCATATTACGAACTGACTGTGTATGGAATATACACGGTGTTCATTAACCAATATTAACCATTGATTTCCTCACTTTATATTGTAGGAGGTAAGATATATACAGTCAAACTTTGTTATCTCGAACTAGATGTGACCATTTAAAAACTTTGAAAATTAAGTCGTTGGGACTTAAAAATATATTCGATAATTTCATTGTATTCCATATATCTCTAATATCGTTTAACTAGACGGTTGGCTGTATCCGTTAATATCCGAGAAGCTAGAGAGTCCCCTCTCTGGTTGTCGCAGATTTACGGAGACACCCGAGCATCTGGTGGAAAGAGGTTATATTAACTCTGGCGTAGGAATAAAAGAGAAAACAAAAATATCTAAATTGTTCGTAGTATATAAAATTTAACTATTTTCAAAGTGTTTATAGATAAGTTTCCTTGAAAACAATGCATCAGCATATATTACAAAGATTTTTGTTTATTATTTTCAAGAACTAATTCTTGTCAGCGGTGATGACTTGTGCTTGGGTCCAAACACTGTTTCACTTTCGGTGTGCCAGAGTAACTGCATAGGAGAGTTAATTAAATCAACTCCCAATAAATTTAGTTAAGACTTAAAGACAAAAAACCTCTATCTGGATGTATTTATATAAATATATTTTGGAGTGTTTTAATACTATATATTAATTAATTAAATCTGTAAAGATTACCTTCCTTCCCTCTGCGAAGAAAATAGTCTGAAACTGCAATAAACTGGATTTTTTCTATGTCCAAGAGCCATTACTCTGTCGAAAATTGCTCGATCGTACCCAATATCGAATTTGACCTAGATATTATCATGATAAAAACTGTATGCCAAATTTCAAATCAATACGTTCGTCCTCTGCAAAGAAAATGAGCGGCAACTGCAAATAACTGGAATATTTCTACGTCCAAGGGCCATAACTGTGTCAAAAATTGCTCGATCGTCCTAATATTGACTTAACCTAGATATTATCATGATAAACATGTATATCAAATCATTCAAATATGTTCATTCTCTGCTAAGAAAATGAGCGGAAACTGCAGATAACTGGAATTATTCTACGTCCAAAGGCCGTTACGCACATATTGATATGAAATTTCGTATACAGATTCATCTTAATAATGTCTATGTTAAGTTCGATTTTGGGTATGAAAGAGAATTTCCGGCAAAGTTATACTCCTTGGACTTAAACAAATTCCAGCTATTTGCAGTTTACGTTTTCTTTGTAGATGTTTCCAAGTGATTCACAAACATCTCATGTTTTAACTTTTAATTACCTGCATCCCGTCTTTGGGAGTATGACATTTTATTTCTATTTTAAATATACTGTTTGAGCAATTTAGTCAGTCTTTGTTCAACTTTGCATTGAGATACTCAGGGAATAAACTGATGTGAAATCATTAGATTGTGTTCAGGTTTTGTGTGTAACAATTAGGTGGCAGCGCTGGGAGCTTTTTACGAATAATCGTGATGTAACGATGGTAGTAAAAGAGGATAGCACTTATTATCGTGGAAAAAACAGTTTTTGTTCCAAGACTCAGGATGGCCAAACCAAGCTGCGACACAAAAAAAAAAAAAAAAAAAAAAAAACCTTTAAAGCAAAGTCGCCTTGATTATATTTTGATTTCAAACAGTCTGTCTAATATAGTAGAACATTTTGATATTAAATCAGGCTACAGATCTGACCATTCTATTGTTATTTTAGAACTAAAGTTAAACCCTTTTGAAAGAGGTAGGGGGCTTTGGAAATTTAATAGTAGTTTACTGACTGACATGGTTTTCATTGATAAGGTTAAGGAAACTATAGATAGAGTAAAGAGTCAGTATGCATACAATGCTGATATGCATACATTTTTCAGTAAGGATATAGACGACAGTATATTCCTAGAGGTGCTTCTCATGGAAATAAGGGGTCTTTCTATTTCATACTCATCTCATAAGAAATAGGAAAGAGAGAAGATTGAAATCTCCCTAGTTAATGAAATAACATCCTTAGAATCTCAAGAACACATTAATTTTGAACTAATAGAGCAAAAAAAATCAAATCTTCAAAATTTAAGAAAACACAAACTTCAAGGCCATTTCATAAGATCTCGAGCAAGATGGATCGAGCAGGGAGAAAAACTAACAAAATATTTTCTAAATTTGGAGTCTAGGAATTTTCTGAACAAAACTATCAAAAAAGTAGAACTTGAAGAAGGGGAAATTATATACAAGCAATCGAATATATTGAATCACGTCAAAGAATTCTATGAAAATCTATATACATGTGCTGATTCAGATTTAATAAATATTAACCTTGAAGAAATTATTAAAGTAGATATTCCTAAGTTAGAACCAGATATATCTAGCTCGTTAGAAGCTGAAATCTCTGAAAAAGAAGTTATTGAGGTTCTAAAAAATATGAAAAATAACAAATCACCAGGTAGTGATGGTTTTACAGTTGAATTCTTTAAATTCTTTTGGAAGGATCTAAAACTTTTTATCTTAAATGCAATCAACCTTATTTTTCTGAAAAAGGAACTTCTTATTTCCCAGAGATTGGGAATTATATCATGTTTACCAAAAGGTGACAAACCAAGACAGTATTTGAAAAACTGGAGACCCATCACTCTTCTGAATGTTCTCTATAAGCTTATATCAGGATGTATAAGTTATCGAATTAAATCTACACTAGACTATATTATATCTGATACACAAACAGGCTTTCTTAAAGGAAGATATATTGGAGAAAATACTAGAATTATTTATGATTTAATGTCATTCACTGAAAATGAAAACATACCAGTTCTTATTGACTTTGAGAAAGCCTTCGATTCTGTTTCATGGTCTTTTATATACAAAGCTCTAGAATACTTTGGATTTGGAAATAATATTATAAATTGGATAAAGATTCTCAACAAAGATTTTAAGGCTTCTGTTTTACAATGTGGCTTCCTGTCGGAACAGTTCAAAATCCAAAGAGGATGTAGACAGGGTGACCCAGTAGCTCCTTACTTATTTTTGATATGTGCAGATATTTTAGCTATTCTCATAAAACAAAACTTTGATATTAGAGGTATAATTGTTAATGGCAATGAACATAAGATTTCTCAGTATGCAGATGATACTTCACTTATCTTAGATGGTTCACCAATGTCACTTTTCGCAGTTCTTGATACTTTAGAATTTTTTTCACACATTTCAGGTTTGAAGATAAACAGCTCTAAAACAAAAATTGTATGGATAGGTTCTAAAAAATTTTCTAATGAAGTTTTTCACCATTCACGTTGGAAACTTGATTGGGGCTCCACTTCTTTAATTAACTTGGAATAGAATTTTCTGTCGACTTAGATAAAATGACATCACTAAATTATAACAAACAACTGCCAACAGTTTTTTCTCTAATTCAACAATGGAGGAGGAGAATTTTAACTCCCATTGGGCGCATCACGGTTGTAAAAAGTTTGATTATTCCAAAACTTAACCACCTGTTTATTTCACTTCCAAATCCAATACAAGAAGTCATTCTATCTCTTAGTAAGAGCCTGTTCGAATTCATTTGGAATTCAAAGTGTGATAAAGTTAAGAGAGAAATTGTTACTCTCGATTACCTAAAGGGTGGTTTAAAAATGGTTAACATTTCTAATTTCATGGCATCTCTTAAATGTTCATGGATTAAGAAATTAACTCAAGGCTACAAACCATGGATGGACTTTTTTTTTATCAATAAATGGTGATGATTTTGCAAAAAAACTTATTGATTTTGGTGATGATTTTCTATCATGCATGGTTGTTCAAAGAAACAATATTTTTTGGCAAGATGTTTTTTATTCTTGGCTATGCTATACTAAGAAAATGATTAAAAGCTCATTAAATACCAAGAATGTTTTCAATATTCCTGTGTGGTACAACCCAAATATAAAAATTGCATGTAAATATGTATTTATCAAAGATTGGTATATGAAAGGGGTTAAAATCATTGGAGATTTTATGAATGAAAATGGAAACATATTGTCAAGAATAGATTTTACTGAAAGATTCCATTTTTCATATATACCTCCAATGTTATATAATAGTGTTATATGTGCAAAATCAAAATACTTGACATAGTTGTCTATTGATAAGTCTACTTTGAAGAGAGACTGCACTACATTTATGCCATTTTATTATGAGTCTATTTTTTTGAAAGAAAAAGTAACAAAGCATATATACATATGTTTAACCTTAAATGATTGTGTACCTACAGCTATCAACAAATGGAATGCTGAGCTATGTGATATTTTGCCAAATGATCTCTGTGTACATGATGTGTTTAAAATATGTTTTAGAACTACCAATGATTAACTATTACTTGGTTACAATATAGAATTCTCCATAGAATTCTTCCTGTTAAATATTATCTTAAGAAAATCAGAATTACTACCTCTGACTGCTGTACGTTCTGTAATGATATGCCTGAAACTATAAAACATGTTTTTGCAACTTGCAAGAAAATCCAGCCTCTATGGAATGCACTTAGTATACTTATATATGAGAAATGCAACAAAAATGTTAATTTTGATGTTTGTAATGTATTATTTGGTGTTTATCCCCTTGTTTGGGAGAACAGAATTCTAAACTTTGTAATCCTATATACAAAACAATATATATTTTTATGTTTAAAACAAAGTAAGACGCCACATTTTTTAGGGCTTTTACACTATTTAAATCAAAGATACAAGACTGAAAAGTATATTTATATTCAGAAATCAGAAATTGATGAATTTGAAAAAGCATGGTCTCCTTGGATTGATTTTATTAATCATCTGGCAGTTTAGAATTAACATGTGTACAATAATGCATCAATTTAAAATTTTTATGTTTTTTGTTTTTTGGTATTCTGTTTTTTTTTTCTTTCTTTGGTTTGTTTGTCTGGTTTTTTTTCACATGGATTGCAGTTTTACTGCATAGGCATAACTATCACAAGCAACTACCCTACTCTTTATTTTATATTACAATATGGGATGAAAATGTGAGAAGTGAGAGAGTAAATGTTTCATAAAATGATTTATATATTTAACCTTTTGTTTAAGAAAAGAAAAAAAAAAAAAAAAAGTCCCATACCGCAATCGTTACATTCTTTTTCGGTTGACGTATTGGTGCTACATACGTTTTGACCCTGGGATTTTGTGGTTTCTAGAACGACATTGAATTAAATACATAATTATTTTAAGGGAAAAAAAAACCTACTGAATTTACAGAGGATGGAGTTGTCGAGGAACAGACTTTTTAGGCAAACTAAAAATCAACCATTAAAAAAGAAACCGACAAAAAAGGATCAGAATTTAGAAATTGAATTAGAGAAGGACAAGATTACCTTGGATCGCTATTTTCAAGGTATTTCTATATAAATTTTCGTGAAAAACAATGCTTCGAAATACATTAAATTGAATTTTTTATTTTTTACTAAGTACCAAGTATTGTCAGCGGCGATAATTTGAGCTTCGGTCCAAACACTTTTTCGCTTGTAGTTTGCCAGAGTAAGTGCATAGGAGAGTTGCTTTAAATCAACTCCCAAAATGGTAAATTCTCGAGACTTGTGTTATACTGATTAGATAAGATGATTTTAGTTTATTTTTGAGACATGGCTATTAAGATTCCAAAGATAAAGAAGAAAGAAACTTAAGCTTAAATAACAGATTTTACATACTCCACTTGAACACAATAAGGGTACCCGACTCCTCCATGGACAGATTTGTTTTCAGATCGCGTGTACATGTACTTATTGTATTGTTATGGTGTATATATTATACATACACTTAACACATTTTAAAAATTTCAGAATATTATATTATGTATATTGACATGGACATGTACATGTACATGCATATCATGTAAAGATAACTAGATTTTTAAATTATTTGCGTGTAGTGTAGATTTTATTCTCTTAATGCACACATATTATTCTTTGTACAAACTGTAGTCGAGAACATCCTTGATTGACAGAAAAATTGAATGGGTGAAAAAAGACGTGTGTTAATGATGCCTTTGCTACTAGTATTACATACATGTCCTCAGAGTAAGAGGGGAATAGTGACGACCACTCTTTCATCATAGTTGAGCCTCTGCCATGGAGATCTGAGGAGTTCAGTGGAATCATGGGAGAGCTGGACATTTTTGTACATTAATGGAATCTGTGTCGGTGTACATAAACCTTACATATCTAAAGCGTCATCAATGTACTCTGTTTCTGTGTACATGAACTCTGTATAAATAACGCGTATTCAGTGGACCCTGTTTCTGTGTATATGAACTCAACATAAATAACACGTTATCAGTGGACCCTGTTTCTGTTACATGAACTCTGCATAAATAACGCGTCATCAGTGGACCCTGTTTCTGTTACATGACCTCTGTATAAATAACGCGTCATCAGTGGACCTTGTTTCTGTTACATGAACTCTGTATAAATAACGCGTCATCATTGGACCCTGTTTCTGTTACATGAACTCTGCATAAATAACGCGCCATCAGTGGACCCTGTTTCTGTGTACATGAACTCTGCACAAATAACGCGTCATCAATGGACCCAGTTTCTGTGTACATGAACTCTGCATAAATAACGCGTCATCAGTGGACCCTGTTTCTGTGTACATGAACTCTGCATAAATAACGCGTCATCAGTGGATCCTTTTTCTGTGTACATGAACTCTGCATGAATAACGCGTCATCAGTGGACCATGTTTCTGTGTACATGAACTCTGCATAAATAACCCCCATCAATGGACTATGTTTTTGTGAACTTTACATATATAAAGTGTCATCACTTGGATGCAAAATAATTTAATACTGTGCTTCATGTAGTACAACAAGCTCAGATCCTGGGAAGTCTTAAAAGATTTGAAAAAAGGAGAGAATGGAATACTTAAAAAAGATGAGCAGATGAATGTGCCTCCTACTTTTTAGGTACGCGTTTATATCAATGTATTTTAACTGTTTTGTCCAAAACCGCTTTTATCAGAGGGATCTATAGCTTTCCTCTGCGTCCGTCAGTCTGTCTGTCCCGCTTCAGTTTTTAAATTTTTCTCGTTATGCGTTTGAGAAATAATAAAATAGTATGAAACTTGCTAAACAGCCTCTAAATGTCAAACAACAGATTGGGTTGACACTTTTGTAGCGTCTGGTAAACACTTTTTGAGAAAGTTTATTGTTTAATGTTCGGGTTTGTTATCAGGATCGGTGTGTATTGAATAAACGAGGCCAGTATGTGGTCAGCAATATGCGCTGCTTGTATCATTACTTGTATAATTTTTAACAAATTAGTTCTGTAAAATTGTGGGAAGTATTATGTTTCGAGTTTAATCGAAATTTATTGTATTATCACAATCTGGTTGGGCTTTTCAACTGTTTAGTGTGTATTGAATAAACGAGGAAATTGTGTGCATCGTGCATTACTTGTATCATTACTTTTTTTCTTTCTAACAAACAAAAAAGTTCTGGAAAACAGTGTCAAGCACTGCGTTGTAAATTTATTCGACGGGGTTTTTAGTATTATCACAGTCAGGTTCGTTATCGGATTGTTCTGTTGAGGTGTGGTACAGAAGACTGTAAGAAATGATATTATACATATTTGTATAAGATATGACAATATGTATGTTTATATTAATAATATACAGTATATATACATACTTATATAGTGGTACATGCATATAGCTTAAAACCAGTTCCAGGAGCCGCAGATGATAATTTATATCGAGTCGATGATAATAACAACATGACGGGTGGTGAACGGGACCTGAAGTTCCGGATCAAACAGTACCCGATGACCAATCAGAACAAGCTCTTGGTATTGACAACGCGCAAATTCCCGTTTTCAAGACAACGCGCATAGGACGTCAAATACGACCGAAAAAGTATTTTTTTATTCACTCTTACATAACGCAGAAAACAGGCAAGATGTAAATACATGGATTAATATATATGCAAATATTGTGGAATTAAAATTGTGCGACTAAATGATTTAGAGATACATAGTTTGCTTGTGACTTTTTTTTCTTCTATGTGTTTAGTACTACGTCGATATTAACCTAATATATGGAATATGTAAATAATTGCTTGTTTTAATTTGAGATGTGTTTTTGTTTTTCTTCGAAATTAATTTGCATTTTCAAATGATGTTAAATAATATATTTAAATAGTTCATTGAACAATTTTTGTTTTGCATTGTTAGCATATAACTTGAATTGTTTTGTTTTTATTGCGTGTTATTCGTATATATGTTGCTAGTTTTAAAGATTTTGTTACGCGCTATCTTTATATTTGAACGGAAATCTTAAGGCAGGGAGAGTTGTAACGGTTTAATATGTTACATCCATTAATATCATTCTTCAATAATTAAATGTTCACACATAATCTACACTAAGGCTATAAATCGTATCTGTGTCTTAATCGCCCATCTTATCTTACCCCCTGCTGACTCCACATTGACCATTGTGTTCAATGTATTGACTCCTGATTGTAAGGATCTTTAAATGTGCTCCTTATCGTCAGGAGCGGGTCTTTGATAAATACAGCCCGACAATAGCTAGTTACACGGTCACTTACTTAGACAAATAGTCAGAACTTAATTTAAGTTAGATATGACTTACTTAGCACTTGGTTTATTAATTTCGCCTATGATTTTGGATAAATGTGTATATGTGATTGTGTTTATTTGGATTTGATAGTGTGGATTATTTGTTCGGAATTTTTATATTTGTGATGTGTAAATAAACGGTAGACTTGAAATTTGGCATCTATTTTAAAAATGTGAGGAACAAATATCATGGAAACTGAAATCATGAAAGGTTGTTGTACGACCGCTCGGTGCGGCGCCACATTTAATGCCGTAACACTTCGATTCAGTTTAAGGCCGATTGTGCTTTACGCCAGAAACTACCTAGGTACACCATCATATCAGTCTCTGTGTCGTATTGAATTATATTTACATTAAGGTACGAGTTAACAAAATATGCCAACAGAGCTAAAGGTTAAACTGAACGAGCAATGACTCGTTAACACACTGGGATAAATTAACACCGGTTACTTCTTATCACTTTTATCTCAACTGACGTACAACTCATCAACTATTAGTCACTCGTCTACGTGTTAACTCGTTCTTTTTATCACTTGTATCGATACAAATTTTAAATGTGGACAATGCTGCATTATGGCATTTCCAGTTATATACAATATTATGAATGTCCTTCGAGTCATAAGCGGTAGTTAAGTCAATTTATTATAGTATCAATTTAGCGATCATCATCAAGAGGCGGTATATATATTATGATGCGAGGCGAACTCGTCAACACGATTTTAATAGGGTGCGTAGTTTTTGTTGTGAATATGATAAAATAAGTAATCCACACTCAATCACACACAGTAACACAATCTCCTTTAAAAGTTGTTTAAATCCCAAGAAATAATTTTAAATGTAATGATATAGTAATCAACCTTTACTGTTATTTTTGAAATAAGAACCAATTATATTCTACCATTTATTTCTATATAAGTAAAAGCATGTAAAAAATAAAAGAATGAAATTGGACACATTTAATCCAAAATTCATTAAATCCTAGTTATGATTTATTTACGTAAAACTTACCAAAATCCAATTTAATGACCAAGATAAATCTAATAAAAATGATTTAATATACCATCAATATTTGAATTTTACCGAACACCAGAACTTGCACCTTGGTAAATATTTCGGTGAAGTTCGGTGTAAAATTACCGAGATTCTATTTCACCGGCTACACCTTTTGCAATAATTTAGGTGCAATCGGAGAACTCTTAACTTGAATAATAAAAGGGAGGTGGGGGGTGCTATTTAAATATACATGTATTAGCAAACACCCTATAATTTCACCGACACAAACTGGTGTTAAATAAGTTTACCAGAGATCTCGGTGAAATAGTTGGTATCACTTGGTAAATCCCTAAGAAAACCCATTTAATTAATTTCCTATGACATCAAGAAAAAGGGGCTGACCCTTCAAAAAGGGGGCTGAGGGGGCTCTAAAGTCTTTTAATGATAGCTTTTTACCGTGAAATATTTTGTGATACGTTATAGAAGCAATAATGTTCATTCAAACGTTATCTACCTACACATGGCAATCATGTACTCTTATGTTACGTAATTAGGGATTTTAAGGGGCCAGAAGTCCAAAACTTTGATGCTCAATATCTCAAAATGGAGGGAAATTTTGATAAGCAATATTGAACATAAAATGCTCAAAATATTTAGCTTAACAAACTGCAACCATAATTTCTTTGTAATGAGGCCCGTAAAAGGAATTACAGCGTCGGCCTCTAAAACGACCCTCTCAATATATCTCGAGAACCGTACATAATTTGTAAACACTTGTTGAACAAAATGTGTTTAAATTGATTAGAGCGTTCATTTGAAATCATGAAAAAGGGGCTGGCCCTTCAAATAAGGGGCTGAGGGGGCTCTAAAGTCTTTAAATGATAGCTTGTTACCATGAAATATTTTGTGATACGTTATAGAAGCAATTATGTTCATTCTAACGTTATCTACCTACACATGGCAATCATGTACTCTTATGTTACGTAATTTGGGATTTTAAGGGGCCAGAAGTTCAAAACTCTGATGCTCAATATCTCAAAATGGAGGATAATTTTGATTAGCAATATTGAACAAAAGATGCTCAAAATATTGAGCTTAACAATCTGCAACTATAATTTTTTTGTTATGCGGTCCCTAAAAGGAGTTACAGGATCGGCCCCTAAAACGACCCTCTTAAGATATCTCGAAAACGGTACAGACTTGCTAAACACTTGTTGAACATAATGTGTTTGAATTGACAAGAACATTCTTATGGCATCAAGAAAAAGGGACTGGCCCTTCAAATAAGGGGCTGAGGGGGTTCTAAAGTCTTGTAATGATAACTTTTTACTGTCAAATATTTTGTGATACGTTGTAGAAGCAATTAAGTTCATTCTAAGGTTATTTATCTATACATGGCAATCATTTACTTCTATATTATGTAATTAGGGGTTTTAAGGAGCCAGACATCCAAAAATTCGATCCTCAATATCTCGAAATGGAGGAAAATTCTGAAAAGCAATATTAAACAGAAGATGCTCAAGATTATGTAGGATACAATGTACAACCATATATTGTTTGTTATAAGGACCCTAAAAAGAGTGGATATCAAAACAATATTCCCCAGATATCTCAAAAACGGTAACCAATTTTAAAAAAAATTATTAGCGGTACACAAAAATACCTTTTTACTAATATGAAGGAAAAGGAGCTGATCCCTCAAATAAAGGACACCAAAGTGGTAGAGAGTCTTTCACTCATTACTCTTAGATCCCATCTCCATTTCCAGATGTTTCGTTGACGAAGATCAAGAGCAAGATCGTACCTTATTTTAATCAAAGTACTGACGGGAGTTGATTTTATCGATTGTTATTCATTTTAAAATCAACGATATGTTATTTTGCATTGCAAGTAAATTCCTATAAGTATTTGAATTACGCACATTTTTATAATATGAATCCTACAGGAATTTCGTGAAAATCCAATATAATCATGTTGTGTAATTTTCAAAGAATAATTCCATCAAACTACGTATTAGTAATCGAAATAGTAATGAAAAATTGTATGGATCCAATCAAAATTGAACTCTACTCTCGTTCAACCAAACTCCCAGCTGTCTCCTATAATCTGCGACAAGCAAGAGAGACTCTATCCTTGTCGGAGATTTACGGAGACAGCCGAGCGTCTGGTTGAACGAGACTATATTGAACTCTAGCGTAGGAATACATAAAATGTACGACTTCAAAAAATATCTAAATTGTTCGTACCGTTTAAAATCTTACTATTTACAAGGTATTTATAAATGAGTTTCCTTGAAGAACAATGCTTAAGAACTCATTACACCGAATTTATTAATTAGAACTAAATGTTGTCAGCGGTGTTGATTTGTGCTTAGGTCCAAACACTGTTTCACTTTCGGTTTGCAAGAGTAACTGCATAGGAGAGTTGATTAAAATCAACTCCCAAAAATCGGACGGAAGACCTCCTCGTTGCTCGCAACGAGATCGTGTCTATTTTTTATTATGTTAGCTAAAAATATTGGAACACAATATAACACCTTTAAACGAAATTCTATCCTACGAGCAAACTTAATTGACCACCCTCTAAAGGAGGAAATTATAAGCTGTTCACTTTTAATTTTAAAATGTGTAGTGTTACAAGATGCTTATTTGGTCAATTTATAAAGTAAACAACATTTTGTAAGTAAACAATTAAATTATAGTTAATTCACGACTTGAGATCTCATAATGAACTCACTCCTACAATGCTGCTTTTCTAGCAATGGGACAAAAGACCGAACCGTTCACTCACATCATCAACGAAATCTTTGAAAAAAGAGAACAAAAATACTCTTATGAAATATTTTTTTTCAACTTTTAACATGACATCCCTCCTTTCCCTAATTTTTTTTAAAGAATTGAAATTATAGCTATATAGATATGTGTCCATCTAGAGTCATAGACTCGTTAGTGACATCATTGTAAAAGTAAGCTTTGGAAGTACATCATTATCTGTACAGGTTCTGAAGTCTGTACTTCTCCGAAAACGATGAAATGGACCAAATAAATCTATTTCCATTTACATATCGCAATTATCTGCTGCACATTTTTTTCCACAAGCGTTATTGCCACTTTCTCACCACCATTTTTTCAAGATCATACACCGAGAAGGATTGTTAAATGAAATATTAAATGAAGCTTAACAACCATATCAACTACTCAAGTTGCTGACACCAGGAAACTTTCTCAAAAAAAGAAGCACGTTTTCACTCGTAGATTTAAAATAAACTGTGACTTTCCATCTTTGTCTTTACTAGAAATATTACGATGGGTGTTTACCAAATTCACCAAACCCCATTTTATGAAAGAAAAAAAAACTTGAAAAAATTAACATTTGAAAACGGCAAAATTTACAGACTTATAAGTAGCCGTGTGTTTATGTTTAGTTATACATACATTCAATGTATAGTAAATGGGAAGGAAGATTTTAAAGTTTTAATACATTTTGACTTTGTGACGATATTGGTCCCACCCTATGATCTGAACCCCTGACCCTGGGGTCATGGGTTTTTTTTAAGTAAAACTTTAATCCTCCATAGCGGCGTCACACTAATCAAGGATTAATTATGAATGCTGTTGCTGATTTTCTTTAAATATCTATTCAAATTAAGAAAAAAAAAACAAGTGACATTAGACTCATGTGTTTAATCAAGATACACAGTGCACACATTTTTCTTCAAGATCAGGTAATTTGGGATTGATTCTATCACAAAACGTTATTAGCATTTGATAATGATATATATGATTAATATGACGAGGTACAAGGACAATAACGTAATCCATGACATTTTTAATGATGATAAATTACACTGATACTTTTAGTATATCTCTTCATAGTGTAACTTCCCGCATGGTGTGGCTCTGGCCTCATTATCTTATCTGACATGTTTGTCATACACATTCCATGACATGCTACATGCTAGTGCCCTGACAATTTCATCATGTTTACACGCTGAAACCAATTTAGGAAATTTCTCTGAATATATCGTAAAATTTTCAGGAAAGCAAATTGATCAGTTTATTTTATGATGCTCCTGTTTTTTTTTACTTAACCAATAAGAAATCAGAATTCACTGCAATAGGGCAATAGTTTTTAAAATTCTATGTACATATTTTGCCATATCTTGACGTCAATTTGTGCCGCAATATGAGTTGATAACAATTGCTGCTCATCGTCCGAATCTACCGAATAACATTCACTGGAATCTGGGCTGTCTAAGCCAAATTCACTTTTACACGAAGAGGTACTTGATAAGATTGATCGTACAGTGTCCCTTTTCTGCTTACAGCCTCTTTGGCGACTGTCCTCTCTTCCCTCAATGCTTGCAGTACGTTCTTCGTTACTACTGCTACCAGCGGGGGTTGAATCGTCTTCGCCTGATTTCGCGCCGCCTGTTCTGCTGATCCAGCTGCAACGGTTTGATCTCCTGCCCCTCCGACGACTTCCGCCAGATTGGACACTCAGTACGTACACACCAATGTATTCGATTGCAATCATTATAAAGCACCGTATGCCAAAACAGAAAAGGAATTTGTTTTCAGTGTATAATTTTTTTTTTCTGCAACTGCATATATTAATGTTGCAATAGATAAACAAATACAAACATTAAACTGATTACTTGTATCAGTAAGATACAATTAATGGCAATTAATATGGCGACGCATAACAAAATTACTCTGATATCATATATTCCTGCTTATAGAGGAATTTTCCTGTGAAACTACAGATCACACATTATAAAAACTCTAACATGTATGTCAGAGCCTAAACATTAGTTGATTTACAAACCTGGTTTGTCGCATATAATATACAAATAACTTTATAACTAACCCGCAATTTAGAGACTGCTGCATTCATATCTTTTAAGAGATTTAACAGTCTTGCCCAAACCATTAAGAGGAATTTATCAGTTATGGGGATTAGTTTAATATCCATGCCTCATATTCCTAATAAAATATCACAGCGGAAAATTATCCTGGTTTGAACGCAAGGTAAATAACAGGCATTTAATTATAATGGAGAAGACAAATTAAATTTTTGAATGTTTTAATGTGATAATCATATATACCTTTACTGTACATCTACTGTTATTGCTTAGATCAGAATTTCTTTCATTAAAAGTGAATGTACAAGATCTACATATTTTTAATAAATACCTTTACTGGCTCAATAGAGTCTTTCATTTCTTGCCGCATTGCGGGATCCTTTGCCACTTCCCTGAGCTGTCCTAATCCACCGGCTGAACGTAGCTTTTTTTCACACTCATCTGAAGCCTCTGATCTCATTAAGCCCACAGCCTGAAGTGCTAGATTCAAGACTGACATAATGCGCTCAGGTGGGTTTCTCCATGATCCCATGGGTGGAGTCCTTGCTGCTATCAACATATCAAAGTCTCCGCTCAAAAAAAGACAAACCAGCGATAGCTGTACTGACAAATAGGTGAGCCGATGATCTGGACCACCATCTGTATAAAGACACAATATAGGCTTAGAATGCAATTCCTCATCCAATAAAATCTGCTTTAGCTCAGCAATGTGCCGCAGTGGTAAAGAAGGCTCAAGGACCAAATCTTTAACACCAACATAAACCTGTCCCCTGTAGAAGGATCCCTCTTCAATAGATTCAGGTATATCTACCAACATGGTAACACTTGGTACCACACTAAATTTAGTGAAGTCGTGGTCAGATACTGCAAATACTTTGTCCTCAGCTACTACAACACGTTTCCCTCTGTCCACCGCAGCCACAGGATGCCCTGGTTCACCAACCTTGCAATGATGTTTATCGTCCATACAAACAAATACGGTAAAGTCACGAAACTTGATACAAAATTCTTTCAGATATCTGAATATGGCGGATGCATAATGTGTATCTTCATGAGTTTTACGCAACTGTCTACTCTGTACTTGAAATTTCACTTGCAGTTTGCCAGTAAACTGTAAAGAAGCATAAGTTGATGCACATTTGGGTGCAAATTGCAGCCTGAGCCATTGTTCTGAAGGTATAGCAGTTTCTGGTGGACAAGTTTCCTTTACACAACGCAAAAGGTCTGGAACGGATATTGCTTGTGCCAAGTGGGTTATCTCATCATGACGTCTCTCATCTACTGCTGTCTCGATAACGTTTTCAAGATATTGTTTTGCTTTCTCGAAAAAGGCATCGTACTTCGATGGTTGGCCTTTATTATGACATCTCAGATCAGTAATAATATCCGGATCCTCCATTTCAAAGGCTTGGTATACACGTGCATCTATCTCTTTCTGATCAGCTGTTTCAGCTTCTGCAGAATCACCAGAAAGTTGCTTGTAAATGAAGCGTGCATCTTTTGCTTTTAAATTACAAATGAGAGATGCTTTGCGAATAAAGCTTCTACGCATAGCTCTTGTGTGGTAACTTGGTAATTCTTGTTTCAAAAGCTGTATGACTTCTGTATTTTTGGCAACAGCATCCGCTTCTTCAACATTGGGAGAAATTCGCCAAATGAAATTATGTGACCCAAGGTTATTACCGGTAGAAAATGTCAGATGCATACACTTGTATGGTAATCCAGATTTGAGATGGTCTAAGTAATAACGTCTCTGTCTGGTGGATTCTGGTGTATATTCATCTACACAAATTGGCTTGTACTCTTCTGTATTTCTAAGATGATCTACGAATGCCTTGTACCTTGAAACAATACCAGGTTTCACAATATATTTTGGATAAATAAGTTCAATACTCTGTCCTTCATCCGGGCTGCGCACAGGAAACATTTTTGCTCTATTTTCCTCCATCCTATTGGCTGCTTTTTCCAAGTAATCTGAATAATTGTGGAGACTTTCAGACAGTTGAGTCAAGGCATTTTTGAATGAAAACCACATTGGTCCACTCATATATGGCTGTTCAATACATCTATCAAGGCATGAAGCAAGATGAAGAACAGAAGAATTTTCTAATTGAAGTTCCTTGTGTTTATGATTCTCAGGAATGTTGTACCCTATGAGATGTTCAAACAGAAAAGGAACATAAAAACTTCTTTCTCTCAAAGTATCAATATGTGGGTCAATGGTCCAAATGCAGTTTGTTATGGTTTGAATCAGTGTTTTGCCTTGGTCGAAATTGGTTGGTGTAAACCCTAATCCTGCCTTTTGCAGCATTTGTAAAACTCTGTTGTATAACACCCTCTTGTTGTTAACGATATCTCCATCTGCTGCATATGGTTCTGGTAAAGACAGCTTTCGAGCACCAGATATCAGAACTTCAAATGCATTCCTTTTGGCCTTACCTGTCAATAAGGATTTTTAAAAACTTTACATATGGCATTGTAAATTACATTTACAGAGAATGTACTCATAACTTTCACTATTAAAATCAGTTTTTTTTCTTGTGTTGCAAATATTTCAATGAATATTTAATAGTGGTGCTATTCAATTTTATATTTTTTCTAAAATTTAATACGAATATTCTTTTCTGCCTCAAATCATCACATAAAATCAGGAAAATACCCAACTACAATGGTGTGAAAATATGCCCAAAATATCGTGAAATATTAAGCATATATATAAAATATGATTTTTCACACTAACTAAATACATAGTACTGTACGTACCAGATTCAGCGCCAGAATCCTCCGTTCCCGATTCCGAAGGCATTTCACAAGCGGTGCTTCTCTTTTGGTCTTTATCTTCTACAAGGTTGAATCTCACATAATGACCAAACAACGATACTGTTTGGACAACATTCATATTTGCCATCACATTGTCAAACGCGTCAGTCTTTGATTTTCCAACAGAAACTGTTATCGGCAAATCTCGCAGTTTTTCCGGGAAAACCCAAGTCCCGAGGTCAATGGAGCCGTTCTTTATGGATTGAAAGAGTTCTAACATAGTACATCCCTCGGAAAACCCACCAACTATATGCCAGGGAAGCAAAACAGTTGATCCCTTCCGAATTTGGGCCGAAATTAATGCCATCGTGGTCAAACTGAAACAAACCTTTTGATCTGACCGCCATTTGCATTGCAATGCTTATCTGTTTACTCGGAACTCCAAGGTCGCACACTTTACCTTAGCGTAATGGAGTCGGCCGAGGATTACCGATTGAGTTTTAGTGATTCTAAAATACGATCGGGATGCGGTCGGCGAATTCCGGAATTTTTTTTTCAGTCGATCTGCGCACGAGAGAATTTTTATTTTATTCATTTGATGATAAAAATGGGTAATGCGCATTGTTAAAAGACATGCGGGCGGGCCTGAGAACCAAGTTATTAATTTTTTAAGGCCTAATATTCCCGTTATATCTATCTTATTTTCAACTTTAAATGTGAATTTACCCAAAAACAGTGTCATTCCTATGTTAAAAAAAAAATTAATATCAACCAAATAAAAAATTAATAAAATATAGAATTAATAAATAAATGAAAGAAAAAAAGAATAAAAATAGACTACTGAGGTTTCATCAATATTCGTTGAATACCAATTTTCATGGATTTCGTTATTAAGTTGATCCACGAAATTAAGTGTTCATTGAAATGCAATTTCTATTAACATTTTATTATGATAGGGTCATTGGCCACGAATTTACGAATCCTTGAAACTGTGATTTTCACTATATCCATGAATATTGATACCCTTGAATATTAATGAAACCACAGTATCTAATGAAATAATGAATAAATATTTGTAAACAAATAACTGTATTTCATAGTTCTTAATTTACATACACGTAAAACTTTAATTTTCTCTTTCTTTCTTTTAAATGAAATCGTTATTATATAAAATAATAACTCACAGCAGTTGTCTCTCGAGACTAAAATAAAATGATTAAAAGACAGTGTAAAGAAAAGGTGCAAAATTGGTTAGATAATGTCATACATAAAAGCATGAATAAATAACGTAAACATCCAAAACCATAATTAAAAATGACATAAATATAATACAGTTCGTATTTGATATAACAGATATTCTATGGTGATTAAAAAAGACATACATACCTACTGTCCAGAAGACAGTAACTCTCCGTGGTTGAACTACGGGAAAAAAGAGGTAAAATTTGGAACTAAAAAAATCTATATATATTTAAATAAAACCAAATGAAACATGTAAATTTGTTACGTAACTTACTCATCGCTAATTGTAACGATTTCGATCCTTTTCCTGTTAAATAAAGAAAAATTGTGTGATTATTTGTATTCATTCGAGCAAAAAATGTTTTTTTACATATATAACCAATCAAACATTTAAAAAAAAAAAATAACTCAGTGACAAAAATATTTTAATTTAATAAAAAAATCATACTAACGTTGGACTAATCGGCGCATTTGGGGGTAATCTAAATGAACATGAGAATTAAGGGTCAGATTATATTTACTGCATACCACAATGTATAAATTACGAATTTAATATTTAAAAGGATAAAATCAAAATTAATTTACTGACCCAATCGGCACCGACGGAGTAAAGGGACTAAAGTTAAGAATATATGAAAAAATTAATGTATACGTATATTTCTAAGATCATTTACAATAAATTGCGTTTCATTAAATATAAAATGTACTAACAAGTTTCCCCTCCTCTTCTTTGACATCGGCGTGCTATATATGTACGGACAGAATATGAAATGCTATTAATTTTGAGTGAAAGTTGAGTGTAGAATTTATTATTTCTGAACAATAAAACAATTGATACTTTTAATTTTGGAAAGAAAAATACTAACCCTGACGAACATCCCGGTGAGGAGCTGTACGTCCTCTTTCTGGATGCTACTGGAGTACTTTACATATGGGGGAAAAATGATGATCAATTTTATTTTTTTAAGTGTAAATCATAAAGAATAAAAATTTGGTTAAAGTAAACAGAACGGAGATTAAAATCATATACACTGGAGAGTACGTTTTATTTCTAAAAACAACACAAACGACACTTACGAAGAAAGAAGTGGAGTGGCACATGCTCCATACTAAAAAACAAAAACAAAACAAAATGAAAAGACTAATTTACAACTTCGTTCTACATTCTATTACAAAAGATATTTTCACACAAAGTTGCTTCATATTTCAAGTTATCCTTAAATTTACTTTTTTTACTTTACAGTTGTGAAGTTCTCATTGTAATGTGTGTTTAAAAAAAATTGACTCACTTGTAGCTAACTTTTTAAGTAAAATCGTGTTATTTTTTTTTCTATTATCAATTACTCACGGACATGGCAGGTCGTTTAAGTCGCTAATCGCTTGCGCGAGATTTCTCATTACTTGACGCACTTCCCCGCAAGTACAGCGACTTAAAATTATAGTTAAGAGAAATAAATAATTTTATCGCTATTTTTCTTGTGCAGAATTTACTAGTTGTATTTCTGAAATAAAAAAAAAATGAAACAAAAATCATAGGTAAAAAGAAAACTTACATTGCCATGTTTGAATCCTTGTGAATATATTCCAAAGACAATTTTATTGAGCGTTTTCTTCGGTTTTAATACAGCTTTGAAAATTCTCGTGCTCATTATAATTTTAAAGAAATTTAGAAAAATATTATAAATCAAATTTCGAGGCAATTTGGGTTTAGGAAAAAAAAGATGGAGGGGCCCATTATGCTTTCTTATCTTTTCTGAAACTCATCCGTTCATTTTTTATGTTACTTTGATTTTTTATTCTTTTGTTCATTTTTTTTTTTGGTAATTATATTTGGTACTCCTGCTGTCAAATTTCGTCGGAATTTGATAAATATTATCACTATCTTAAAACTTCATCGTGAGAAAGGGATGAAGGAGATCGGTAGGTACTTTTCTCCTTAGAAATTGTCTAAATGACTTTTTGAAAAATAACATGTTTGCAAACTTAAAACCGTCAAGCACGGCCACTAGGTTAATCACGAGTTCGAACGCGTGACATTAATTCCCTTACGCACCCTCCTAACTGGTTTGGCCTACAATTATTAAAAGGGAATTTCAAATCAAATCAATTGTCGTTAAAATTAAAACAATTCATAAAACTTCGAAAAAGCGACTTTTTGTGTAATCGGTATCCTCGTCAGGTACAGAATGACCAAATAAGCAAATTTTGATAGACACAAATGTATGTCATAATGGTCAGACGATATACACAATACAGTGATTGTCTGTATACAGTCCCAAAAAATTGGTTATCATCACTTTTTATTTGTTCGGGATCACCCTAACCCGCACTGTTAACGGGTGTTAATGACTGATCAAAATATCAGGTGAAAAAGTAAACTTTAATTTCATGATTAAAAGTTCAGAATTAGTGCATTTCAGTTATTCAATAACACTGCTACATAAAAGATAAGATTTTATTACCTCCTTAAAATGCATTTTGTGATTCTTTTCTCTGTCTGTATGCTATTTGGAGGGACATCGGGATGTGATATGTGTCAAATTGATTTTGGCAATTTTGCAACGTGCACTGGTGAGGAGGTTTGTCCCTTTTATGCATCATACGTAGAGGTAGAATGTTTCATTCGAAATATAACCACCTTAGTTCCGATCGTACAATTACGACTTAGGGGTAAATTGCGGATCTATTGTACAGTATGTACATTTATGCAAAGAGGCCCAGATCAAAGACACAGTCATGCTGGACTCGACAGAGAAAAACAACAGGTGCAGAGGTAATTATTTTTTTATTTCCTTAAACGGGTCTCTGCGCTCACACTTCTAAGGTTAGACCGATCATAAGAAAACACCGATCGTGAGAAAACTCCGCCCCCTGTTACTTTTATCCAATGAATAAGCACAATTAATTGCCGATTGCATCACATTTAGCAATGGCTTGCCGTTTCGTTAATGGAAGGCCTTTGTGCCCTGGTAATAATTTTTTTTTACTCCAAAAAAGGATAGCGGAAAAATCTATTTTTAATGTTATTAGCTAATGTAAATAGGTTTTTTTTTCCCTCCCGATAGACGACGCAACCACCGCAACAATGCCGCCAATGTGTAAGTATGTGCATGATTGAAGATGTTGATTTTGTTTTATTTTTTATTATGGCTTACGGCCATCTAGTTGCCGGATAATCTTTACGGCAAAGAGTTCAGTTATCTAAACATGCGCGACAAAAAATAGTTCTATTCGATTGTTGCAAAGTTAACTGTTTGTTGTTCATAATAAATATCTTTAAGCAAGATTATATTTTCCATATGTTATTATCACTTATGTTATTGTAAGCAATATGAACTGACTTTATTTAAACAAACTCGAAATCTAACGCGTATGAATATTAACTGCAGTGTTTTCCCTAGGCCGTTTTTGCATAGAGGTATGGGCCCCCGCCATGCATCACACAGTGTAGCCATGCTTTCCGCTATGCATACTTACATGTATTATAAGCAAAAAATCTTTCCTTAATTATTTCAGATCCTAACAGTGATAAGTAAATGTAAAGTTGTCGTTATTTCGTTCAATCTTCATAAAAATGTTTGCAACCGCAGGGAGCGTCGCTAACTTCGATCGACATCGATCTCAGCAAGGGGAAAAGTGTTTAACTGAACTTGTGATTGAGATATATTGAAACTGGGATTATAAATCGGTAATAAATGCATAAATAGAGGGGCAATTACTACTTGTTTTAATATAATGTGCCTTCTTCGACACCTCCGCCATTATCGAATGTTGGGGATAAATAGCACAATGTTCCCTCGATGGACTTACCTTGGTTGTGCTATGATTTAACTGTTTATTTGTCGTAAAAATATTGGAAACTTGAGACCAAATGTACTCAAATAAGAAAACAATATGCAGTTAAGCTTGATTGCAAGTCATATACGGAAGCGATGTCACATTACTATAACATAGAGACAACGTATAGTATGCCTCTGTAAATGACTGTGTACAGATGTCATGTGAAGAGAAACTGACTGCAAAGTTATAGTGCAGTAATTAATTAAGGTCTTCCGTTTCCAACGGAAGACCTTATAGTGATTGTAATGTTTCTTTTTATTATTATTAAGGTCTTCCGTTTCCAACGGAAGACCTTATTGTTATTGCTTTGTTTCTTTTTCCCTATTATTAGGGTCTTCCGTTTCCAACGGAAGACCCTCTTGTTTTTCTTCGGTTTCTTTTTATTATTATTTTATTTTTTATTTTTTTTCTGACTCCTTCTCGGCTTTATATCTCAAAAAGTTTTCATCCGATTTCAATGAAATTTTCAGAGCTTTTGTAAACTTACCGTGCCTCAAAGATGTTAAAGTTTCAGCATTTACGTCACTTCCGTTCAAATTTGGCGGCCATTTTTTAATTTAAAAAAAGTGATTTTGTCCGGAAGAGATCTCCGTTAACTTTAAAGATATCGCTTTGAATTTTTTACTGATGATAGATGTATCAATTCTATAATGTACTGGGGGGTTTAAAATTTTGTTCATCAATTTTGCTCAAAACCGGAAGCAGTTCCAATTTTTGGAAATTTTCATTTTTTTGAACAAAATAAAACAATACTACAGTCTTATAGAACTTGCCATGGTGAATTCAAATCTGAAATCCGTTTGAAAATCAAACAAAGCATTACAGAGATATCGGGGTTTAAAAATTGATTTTTCCGGAAATTTTGATTCCGCGTCCTTGGTTTAAGAAATAGCGTAATGTTCAAAGTAAAATTAATTTGTACCAAAAATAATTGTTAAGTCGTGCTTGAACACATTCGGATTTTTTTTTTGTCAAGTCGTTCTTGAAATCAGAAAGGTTTTTGTTAATTCATACTTAAAATCATTCGGATTTTGTTAAGTCGTACCAGGAAGAATTCGATTTTTTCATCTTTTTGTTTTAGTTACTCTTGTTGTTGATTTAAGAGCTCTGCTTCTTACAGGAACTTCCTGCTTTACTTCCGACATTACCGGAAGACCCACTCGTTGCTTTGCAACGAGCTTTGCTCTAGTTATTCTTGTTTTTTTTTCTTACGCATTTTTGTGCAGGCGATTTCTCGGAGATGGCTCAATCGATTTTCGTGAAACTTACAGATCCGATAGATATTTATTTGAACTCAATACACATTTTTTCATTTTGATGACGTCACTTCCGTTCTTGAGAAAATGACGTTTTAGCGATTTTCAGAGGGTCGGCTTGTCCAGGGATCTCCTCCTAAACGGTAAAAGATATTGAGTACAAACTTTCAGGGATTGTAGACAAGAGATTATAGATGTGCTATTTGGCATTCATATTTGTCATGCTCAAACGGCGTTAAAGCTCGCCTGGTCCCGAAAATTGAGACTAAAAAAACGTCGTAACTTTTCATGGTTTTCTAAGTTTATCTCTTTTCTGAAAAATATTTTGTTAACACATGTAATGCAAAAAAAGTTTATATTTACAAGACCTTTCATTTGATATCAAGAAAAAGGGGCTGGCCCCTCAAATAAGGGGACCAAACGGCTCTAAAGTCTTTCATCTGTAGCCCTTTCCTGAGGGATATTTTGTGAACGGTTATAGAAGCAAATATGTTGATTTTGCAGTTATGTATCCAAGTAATGTAATGATTTTATCATGTTTTACGTAATTAGGGGTTTTTAGGGGCCAAAAGTCCAGAATTTTGATCACATTTATCTCCGAAAGGAAAAATATTTTGAAATACAGTATAGAAGAAAAGATGCCCAGAATGATGTATGAAATCATATGCAATTTTCAAAATTTCGTTTAACGGCCCCTATAAGGAGTTAAGGGATCGGCCCCATAAATGTTCTTTCCCATATATCTCAAGAACGGTAACGAATTTCTAAACAGTTGTTGAACAAAATGGGTTTGGATTTAAATGACCTTTTATTTGATAACAAGAAAAAGGGGCTGGCCCCTCAAATAAGGGGACCAAACGGCTCTAAAGTCTTTCATCTGTAGCCCTTTCCTGAGGGATATTTTGTGAACGGTTATAGAAGCAAATATGTTGATTTTGCAGTTATGTATCCAAGTAATGTAATGATTTTATCATGTTTTACGTAATTAGGGGTTTTTAGGGGCCAAAAATCCAGAATTTTGATCACATTTATCTCCGAAAGGAAAAATATTTTGAAATACAGTATAGAAGAAAAGATGCCCAGAATGATGTATGAAATCATATGCAATTTTCAAAATTTCGTTTAACGGCCCCTATAAGGAGTTAAGGGATCGGCCCCATAAATGTTCTTTCCCATATATCTCAAGAACGGTAACGAATTTTTAAGCAGTTGAACAAAATGGATTTGGATATAAATGACCTTTTATTTGATAACAAGAAAAAGGGGCTGGCCCCTCAAATTAGGGGACCAAACGGCTCTAAAGTCTTTCATCTGTAGCTCTTTACTGAGGGATATTTTGTGAACGGTTATAGAAGCAAATATGTTTATCTTACAGTTATGTATCCAAGCAATGTAATGATTTTATCATGTGTTGCATAATAAGGGTTGTTAGGGGCCAAAGTTATAGAATTTTGATTACCAATATCTCCGAAAGGAAAAATATTTTTAAATGCAGTAAAGAAGAAAAGATACTCAGAATGATGTATTAAATCATATGCAATTTTCAAATTTTCGTTAAACGGCCCCTATAAGGAGTTAAGGAATTAGCCCCTTAAACGTTCTTTCCCATATATCTCAAGAACGGTAACGAATTTCTAAACAGTTGTTAAACAAAATGTGTTGAGGTTTAAATGACCTTTTATTTGATATAAAAAAAAAGGGGACTGGCCCCTAAAATTAGGGAACTAAAGGGCTCTAAACATTTTCATCTGTAGGTCTTTACTGAGGGAAATTTAATGAAAGGCTATAGCAGCAAATATGTTTATCTTACAGTTATGTATCCAAATAATGTTATGATTTATTCATGTGTTATGGAATTAGGATTTTTTAGGGGTCAAGAGTCCATAAACTATGACCACCTATATCTCAAAAAGGAATATATTTTGAAATGCAGTGTAGAAGAAAAGATGCTCAAAATGATGTACTTTACAAAATGCAACCCAAATAAAGAGGTAAGGGACTGGCCCCTAAAACTTTTTATCTCAAGAACGGTGTCGAATTTATAAACACTTGTTGAACAAAGCTTTTATCCCTGAAACAAAATAGTATCTGGCCCTTAGAATGTAAACCCCGTTTTTCTATTCTAAATCATGTTTAGCTGTTAAATAGCAAAATCAAGATCGAACATATATCTCAAATTCTAAAATCAGACGGAAGACCTCCTCGTTGCTCGCAACGAGATCGTGTCTAGTTAAGGTCTTCCGTTTCCAACGGAAGACCTTATAGTGATTGTAAGGTTTTTAAGGTCTTCCGTTTCCAACGGAAGACCTTATAGTGATTGTAAGGTTTTTAGGGTTTTCCGTTTTTCAACGGAAAACCCTTCTGTTATTCTACTGTTTCTTATTATTATTTTTTTTTTTTATCCGCAAATTTTGTGTAGGCCATTTCTCGTACATTTGTTGTCTGATTGTTATGAAACTTTCAGGGTATGTAGACAATGTTAATATCTCGAGACGTTTTTTTCAAATTTTTAAAATTCACTTCCGGTTATGCGTTATTGCCCTTTAATTGAAAATTGGGGGGTCTTTTGTCCAGAGTTGATCTCGGGAACTACAAAAGATAGTTGCATGAAATTTAGCAGGATTGTTGGTAACATTTTATAGTTTTGCTGGCTTGAAAATTTTGGCAAAATGTGTTTTAGTTTTTAAGCTATTTGCCGGTAAAGTTTAAGGTTTTGGGGGGTCTGAAATTTTGTTGCTTTTTGTATAATAACCTTTAAACTAAAAATAATTTGTTAATACATATAGAACAAAAGTTGTTTAGAATAACGAGAGCTTTCATTTAAAATTAAGAAAAAAGGGCTGGCCCCTGTAATTAGGGGTCAGCAGCTCATACACGTACTTTTCTAATAGCAAAAATCGTTATCATTTTATGAAAAAAAATTAATTCAGTTATTGTTAATATATTAAATAATGTCATTTGGTATCAAATTTAAAAAGTTCTGTGCCCTATTTTTTTTTCAAATTTCATAAAAGAAATATGTGTGAATCGTAACGTTACATGAACGAGTTAATTTGTCTACATAGACACACAAGCGAACAAATGCCACTTTAAGGCCCAGGCATTTACTGCATTACGTTGTGTTGCGTCTTAGATAAATAGTTGTGATTCAATTTCATTTTTTTCATCTATATAATTTATGAATTCAATGAACACACATTATTTTAACGTTCTATGTGCAACTATTTGTCGGGGCGCCCCTGTTTGTAACCCCCGCGCGCGCGCCGAATGTAAACAGCATTGTAGAAAAGAGAGAGCCGTAATACAGAAGAGAAGTTGTGTATTCTTTCGATGTACAAATGCATTTTCAATTTACTGTGAAACATATGAACATGCACAGGGAACAATACTACATATTTGTTTAAGGAGGATATTTTTCTCGTGTGAATCGTTTACGAGGAAATTCTGACAGCCACACTTCTGTCGACGATCAGCCGTTGATAAGCTACGAGTAATAAAGGAGAAAAGATGGACATTAAAGTGTGTGATTTATGTGGATGTTACTGAAGAAGGTGAGGCTTTTACTCCTTTTAAAGTTTAAAAAAGTTAAAGTTAAAATTTAGTATATAGTATAGATGTACATGTAAGTACGTGCACACTGTTTGTTTTTGTTATGGTGTGGGTGTTTGTTTACTAACGTGTAATTTTTACATGTTTCATGGATGTTTAGACTCGCTCGAGGTTCATGGGGGACTGGAAAGGGTAACTGAATTTATCTATTTAAAAAAATAACAGATTGTGAATTTTCAACTCAAAATTCAAAGCAGGGTCTAATTAGAAACATATCATATATTCTTGTGCAGAAGACTCCAAATGTAGTCATGAATATCCTGTAGACATAACTTCAAGTAAATAAAATTGTATACTTCAGACTTCAGAGTTAAAACTTGACTTTAATATCTTTATGATGCCAATCATTGTATCATTAGAAAGGTTTAGCAGACCAACGGGTACCCGGTACATGTACTTGTACATGTAGGTTACAAGTTAGAACTATGCGTACTATTCTACCAGTTCACATAATTTTTCTTGTTTAGCAGTTATGATGTGTACTTAAATTGTCCTTGTTAATGTTTTAAATGTAATTTTTTATTCTCTTTTTTTAATCTGACTACTGGCAGTACTGGCGTGCGAGCAGTTCTCGCCGAGGACCATTTCTCGCTGGTGCACTGTTACATCATATTTTCGTATATAATTTTATGTGTTGATAAAATGACGTAACAGTGCACTGGTGAGAAATGGTACTCGGCGAGAACTGATCGCACGCCAATATTGATTAATTACAGACAAAAACTGAAGGTTGCGCTTGTTATTTTTTATTGAACAACATTGTTTAAAATAATTCTTTATATATGTGATGATCAGATCGGTTTGAATACCAGTGCCAGATAGCTCAGTTGGTAGAGCACCTGACTAGAGATTCAGGGGGCCCAGGTTCAAATCCCGGTTTGGTCCTTCATTATTTCTCCCATCCTGTTACAATATTGGTGTTGTGACCAACCCTGGAACTAACAGGTTAACTCCTGCCAGGGGTGATCTTCGAGGGTGAAGATCATTTAAGGGGGAAGGAATGTGACGGTCAGACTGGTTTGAATACCGGTGCCAGATACATGTAGCTCAGTTGGTAGAGCACTTGACTAGAGATTCAGAGGGCCAGGTTCGAATCCCAGTTTGTTCCGTCGTTATTTCTCCCATCTTTTACATATACATGTATATCAGATATATGACAGATGATTAAGGGTCATCACATGTTTTGCAAGATGCAATAAGTGTTAAAAACCTTTACTTTACAACACAATACATATAAGTGAATATTTTTGTTTCTTGTTATTATTTGGTGTGGTTTTCTTGACAGTGTCGCATAAACAATTTACCCGCTCCTAAAACACAAACTCTCTTTTTGTGGATTCAGCTTACCGCTGATTGGCTGCTGTTGCAGCGGACAAATAAGATATGCACGCACAAAACACAATGAACTTATCAGAGAATGAGTTGAGTTTATTTCAACTGTTGGAATTTGGGTTTTTTTTTTTTTTTAAATGTATACTTGTGACAAAACATATATGTGGTACATACAGCTGTAGCTTTATGAAGAAAATTTTGGTTAGACCATATATACCTATCATGCAAGTAAATGATATTTACAAAAAACTTGCAATTTATGGCACACGAAATATACGCTAGTTTTATAAAGATTGACATACATGAAATGTACCACATTCTGTGAAAAATAATCTATTAAAAATTCTTCATTAAGTTTACTCATACATGTTTTATGCTTATTACACATAGTATTGTTTTTAAAACATGTAATTTATAAGAAAATAAGCAAAAACCCTCGCTAAATTTATTTGCCAAAAAAAAAAACACAGTAGAATTGATAAAAAATGGTATACCAGAAGCTAATACCAGTACATGTACTTTGACGCTGTTCGGTGGGTAATATTCGTTTGTAATTTACGAATTGAAATATTGTCTGTTGCACTACAAGTACGGTAATAAACTCTCTCTCTCTCAAACTCTCTCTCTCTCAATTTGATAAGTGTTTATACCTATGAAAATTTTTTAATATTATATTATGACTTGATATGCAAATTTTTGATCTTGTACTGCCTAAATGTTATGTCATGTATTGGGATATGTCATACCTATTACACTGCATGGTCAGTGTATTTTTTCCAGAAATACTATGCATATGTTAATGTAAACACAGCTATTACTAGTACATGTATGTAAACACAGCTAATTATTTTTTTTTATTTCAGCTCAAAACAGCCTCTTGTTACCACATGGCTTTTACCGGTACCTGTTGATTCTTGTGGGTCAGCTCCTGAGATTAACCTGTCACCTCTATCCACATGCATATTCCTTGTGTTCTACAGACTATTTACCGGTAATTCAAATTAAATCCGATAATGCATGAACAATAATGGAACTTGAAGAAAGCATCATGCCATGTTGTGGTTTGTGTTTGATAAGAAATTATGAAAACAAAATTAAGGCTGTTTATAAAGAAATTCATAATTGCTGTGAAAATTTGTTTTTTAATAAAAGTATGCAATTATGTTTCCTTTATTTTTTATTTCATAAAGATATTTAGATGTGTTTACATAATTGAAAAATCCCCCCCCCCCCTCTATTTAATTGTCTGCATTAAGATTACATGTAGGATATGTAAATGTACATTTGACTTTGAAATAAAATCTGCTATGATAATTACTTTTGAAATGAACAAGAAACAACCTATTTCTACCTTTCTAAGGTATATATGCATTAAAAAAAGTAGAAAAACATGTCAAATTTGAAAATTTTTCATGGAAATCAACTCGATCTGTCTCCAGCTACCTGGGTGTGTTTGAATTTAATTTTAATTTAAGGCAGATGTCTAACTTGTAGGTTGTAACTTACTGTTTTAGCATGGTTAGAAGGAGACTAGAAATCAGAATAGATTAGATATTCACTAAATATGATTGTTAGCTTACTTTTTTCATGAAAACAAGAAATCACAAGCAGGACAGCTGTCTATTTGTTAATTAAAATGGTACAAATCATACAATAAACAAATAAAGATCAAATTTTAGAATCATTGATGATTGTTTTCAAATATGTGTGAGAAATGACTCAAGGAAATTGCCACACGTTTCATAAAATTAGGTAAAACATTTCAAACCATGACTTTTTATGAAAATCAAAAGATTGGGGGGTGGGGGGTATACATGTAAGGGTATTTCTAAGTGATGTGAAGCTTTTATCATGATTATATCATGTAGGCGTATGTTGTATTGAATAAGGTTTCTTTTTAAAGGTGGTTGAACAAAAGTTGACCTCTAAAAGGTCAGGTAAAGATGTTTTACTATGGAGAACCCTGTAAATCTGTGTTTACTAAAGGAAATTGGAAATGGTGGGTTCACTTAAATGGCCATATTTTTATTAAACCTCAATGGAATTGGCAATATGTGGTATTCTTTTTCTCAGAATTGCATTAGCTTTCTTAGTCTTTTCATAAAAATGTTAGTGTACTAAGTTAAAGGTACAAGGAACAGTTTCGGATAAAGTACCGTCAATATTTTTGTAAAATTGAGAGTGACTGTACTTGAAGGTTTATCATTGTGCGTAGATTCATGAAATGAATTTTAATGATTATCAATAGCTAGTTAGAGGGATGTCTCTTGTTGGAATTGGTAAGCAATATTAAGGCCCCTAATTTTAAGTACATGAGAAGCAGAAATAAATTGTGAAACTAGCGGCTATGACAGATATGTTGACTTTACAGTGAAATTGAAGGTTACAAACGGGAGGTTATATAACATGAAATGTAGGTGGATGGGATATTATATGCCTATTTAGTATTTACTGGGTATGAGGACAATAGCAAGTTTATTGTCCCCAAAGACAGCAACTATTTAATGAGGCAAAGCCAAGGGAAATAGTTGCTGTGGAGTGGGACAATAAACTTGCTATTGTCCGAATAGTCAGTTAATTGGTATTTCATTATACAGAAGAAAACTTTATTTGTCAGCGATGCACAATTTCTTGATGATAAACAAATTAGAGTTAAATCAAACTTTGTATTTAATGGACGATCTTATTAGGTCAGAGGTGTTCCGAGTTTAAGGTGATATGTGACACTTCCATGTTGTGACGTAATGTTTATCGAAATAAACAATAAAATGAAGTGTAATTATATAAGTACATGTAGTTTCTTTTCAAAAATGGTCACCTAACTCCTTAGCACAGTGGGTTAGAGGGTTACTAGGAACCTGTAAGTCATGAGTTCGAATCCCGCTGGGGTTTTTACAATTTTTACATTTTCAAATATTTTTAAAAGCTATTTTTTGGTTAAATATTGTAAAATTTGAAAATTCTAAACCGGTGAAAATTTTTCAATTATATAGTACTTTAATCCACATTAATATCGACAGATGTCCCATACTACCTTAAAAAGGAGGGAAATCAAATTTTGCTGATGAATGGTTTTGATGACTATTCACCATGGGCAGATAGCATGGATACTATTTTAAATTAGATAAAAAGGCATGTTAATGCGGGCGCCTTCTAGTGATCAATTTGTCCGTCTGTCCATCCGAGATGGCTTGACAGGAGCATAGCTTCTCTCCCCTTGGCCCAATCTGGCTCATACCTCATCCACAGGGTTCCTTTGGTTGAAGGATGTGCAGTGACCTTGAACCATGTTTTTAAGTATAAGGTTAAGGTCATAGCAGAATTATATATATAAAATCCTTGTCTGGGGCATATCTTTTTTCCCTTTGGTCCAATCTGGCTAATACTCACAGAGTGTCTCAATGGTTAAACGATGTGCAGTGACCTTGCATGAAATTTCTAGGTAACGGGTGAAGATCATATCGGATCATGCAAAAATCCTTTTTTGAGAGCATATATAATTTCTACTAACCCCAATTTGGCTCAGACTTCACATAAGCAGAGCGTTGTAGTAAAGGGTGAAAGGGTCTGTAGTGACCTTGAACCTATTTTCAGTGAAAAGAAACTGTGAAGGTCATAGCAGAATTATATTTTTAAAAATCCTTGTCCGGAGTATATCTTCTCTCCCTTTGCTCCATTCAGCCTCATACTTCACCCACATGATGCCTTTGATCAAAATATATGCAATGACCTCGAATGATATTTGTAGATGAAGAGTCAAGGTCATATCAGATCACACAAAAATCCATATTTTAAGAGCATAGATATACTCTCCTTTTAGCCCCTATTTGGCTAATATTTTACCTTTACAGAGTTTATTGGTTAATGGCGTGCAGTGACCTTGAACCAAGTCTGTCAATGTGAAGCCAGGTCATAGCAGATCTTTTTAAAATTAGTTTTAGACAGTAGATTATTTTCCAAATATGCTTAATCTTGGTCAGATTGAACAAAAATGCATGTATGTTAGGGGGAATGAAATTGAATTAAAAGTTCTATGCCAGCTGGAAAAATTTCAAGTTATAGGTCAAGGTCAAAGCAGAATTCTCTGAAATAACATAAGCGGGGCCCTTTGAAATGTTCACCATTTCAATGTTGTCTGGTTCATAGTAATTTTACATAGAAAATATTCACAGAGGTACAGTAAACTTTACATCGATAAGTTTCTGACAATTAATGACGCAACGAGCACACAGTACGAAAGGTCAACCCTTTGAAAAGCAGTGAAGAGAAAAAGTTGCTCAGAATTATGTTTTAAACAAAATTGTTTTTTTTCGTAAATTTTAATTTTGCATTCTGGGTTAAGAAAAAAGATGTTAGTTCAAGGTAAAGTAAACTTGTACCTAAAATGAAGTCAAATTTGTTAAGTCGTACTTAAACACATTGTTTTTTTTGTTAAGTCGTTCTTGAAATGGTTAAGGGTTTTTGGTTAAGTCGTACTTAAAAACATTCGGATTATGTTAAGTTGTACCAAGAATCATTCGATTTTTTTTTTATCTTTTTGTACTTAGGTTTCTTTGTTACTAGATAAAGAACTCTGCTTCTTAGACGTACTTCTAGCGTTGCTTTCGACATTAGCGGAAAACCCACTCGTTGCTTTGCAACGAGCTTTGCTCTAGTTTATTATTATTATTTTTTTTTTCCCCTTTTTTTGTCCACAAAATTTCTCAGAGATGGCTGGATAGATTTTCTTGAAATTTTCAGGACTAATAGAAAGTGTTAATATCTCGAGGCGTTTTTTTCATTTTGTCAAAAATCATTTCCGGTCGTCCGTTTCCTGTCCCGCGTTGAAAAAGCTTGTACATTCGAGATCTCAAAAACGGTAGAGACTAAAACATCTAAACTTTGTGGGATGATAGACCTATAGTTGTAAATGTGTTTAAACTATTTTGTTTTGTTCGTCGTAACTTCCGGTCGTCACCGGAAGTACTTCAAAATTAACAAATTTTACGCATTAAATTCCTTTTCAATAGAATAAATATTTAAGCAAAAATCTACACAAAAGTAATCTTTGCGATGTTATTTCAACAACAAAATTCCACTTCCGGTGAGATATCTCAAATATCTCAGGTAGCTTTTTTGAAACACATTTTGTACAAACGAGATATCAGTGACTATAAGAGATCAAAGCACAAGACTTTTATGGATGATAGACATTTGATTGAGGATGTGTTTAACCGGTTTCATTTTGTCTTCCGTCACTTCCGGTCCACGCAGGAAGAGTTCAAACAAATCGAGTTGTTTATCAATTTAACTTTTTGTCTTTGATATCTGTAGTGTGCTTGATGAACAATAAAATGCAAAGGGAAAGTATACAAAAAATAACTAATAAAATTTACATTAAGCACTTCCGTTTGTCCGTTTCCTGTCCCGAGACAAAAAACCTTATTTCGATAAGATCTCAAAAACGGTGACAACTTGAACAATAAAACTTTGTGGGATGATAGACCTATGTATGTACATGTGTTTATACTATTCTGTTTTGTTCGGCGTAACTTCCGGTCGTCACCGGAAGCTCTTCAAAAATAACTATTTTTACGCATTAAATTCTTTTGCCATAAAATAGATATATAAGTATAAATCTATACATACGTTATCAATGCAATGTTATATCAACAAAAAAATTCTACTTCCGGTGAGATATCTCAAATATCTCAGGTAGCTTTTTTGAAACACATTTTGTACAAACAAGTTCTCAGAACTATAAGTGATCAAAGCGGAAAACGTTCATGGATGATAGACATTTTATTGAAGATATGTTTAACCGGTTTCATTTTGCCTTCCGTCACTTCCGGTCCACACAAGAGGAGTTCAAACAAATCGAATTTTTTTATCAGTTTAACTGTTTTTCTTTGATATTTGTAGTGAGCTCGATGAACAATAATGTACAAAAGACAAGTATACAAGAAATATTTAAAACAATTTACATTGAACACTTCCGTTTGTCCGCTTCCTGTCCCGAAACAAAAAACCTTTTTTCGACGAGATCTCATAAACGATGTCGACTGGAACAATCAAACTTTGTGGGATGATAGACCTATATATGTACATTTTTTTAAACTATTTTATTTTGTTCGGGGTAACTTCCGGTTGTCACCGGAAGCACTACAAATAATGTTTTTTCTTTATTTGTTTCTTTTACATGAAATGAATATATCAGTATACAATCTTAGATGCGTCATCTTTATAATGTTAAATTTTCAAATAACTGTTCCTTCCGGTGAGATATCTCAAATATCTCTATGTAGCTTTCCCTTTTACAAATTTGATGCCCGCAAGATTTTTGTCACTGTAAGTGAATGAGACACAAAGCTTTCATGAATGATAGACATTTGATTGATGATATGTTGAGTGGGTTTTATTTTGTCAACTGCCACTTCCGGTTTTCACCGAAAGGATTCAAATAAATCATATTTTTAACAGCCAAACTTTGTAACCTCTTTTGTTAGTTCGGCATTACTTCCGATTGTCACAGAGAGTACTTCAAAAATTGATTTCTTTTTCAATCTCGTTGTTTTACGTGGAAGTAACGTCTGGATATATCATTTACAATACTTATCATATTAACTATTTTTTCTGTGTAAGAGAAGCAATGTCTACGGTAAAATTGATTCATGTATATCAAAACGGAAGACCTTTTTGTTGCTTTTGCAACAAGAGTCTAGTTTATTATTATTATTTTTTTTTTTCCCTTTTTTTGTCCCCAAGATTTCTCGGAGATGGCTGGATGGATATTTTTGAAATTTTCTGGAATGAAAGACAATGATAATATCTCTAGGCGTTTTTTTCATTTTTTCAAAATTCATTTCCGGTCGTGCGTTTCCTGTCCCGCGTTGAAAAAGCTTGTCACCTCGAGATCTCAAAAACGGTAAAGTTTTGAACACCCAAACTTTGTGGGATGATAGACCTATAGCTGTAGATGTGTTTAAACTATTTTTTTTTTGTTCGTCGTAACTTCCGGTCGTCACCGGAAGCACTTCAAAAATTATTATTTCTACGCATTAAATTTATTTTCCATAGAATAAACATAAAACTATAATTCTATACATAAGTTACCTATGCGATGTTATATCAACAAAAAAATTCTACTTCCGGTGAGATATCTCAATTATCTCAGGTAGCTTTTTAAAAACACAATTTGTACCCGCGAGATCTCAGAAACTATAAGCGATCAAGACACGAAACTTTCATGGATGATAGACATTTGATTGAAGATGTGTTTAACCGGTTTCATTTTGTCTTCCGTCACTTCCGGTCCATACCGGTAGAGTTAAAAAAATCGAGCTGTTTATCAGTTTAACTGTTTTTCTTTGATATTTTTTAGTTAGATAAATGAAAAATAATGTACAAATGGCAAGTATACAAGAAATATTGAATACAATTCAGATTGAACACTTCCGTTTGCCCGTTTCCTGTCCAGAAACCATAAACCTTATTTCGACGAGATCTCAAAAACAGTAACGACTTGAACAACCAAACTTTGTGGGATGATAGACCTATGTATGTACATGTGTTAACACTATTTTGTTTTATCCGGCGTAACTTCCGGTCGTCACAGGAAGTACACCCAATTTTGATTTTTTAAAAATATTTTGGTTATTTAGCATTGAAGTAACATTTAGCTATAGAAATACAAAAAGTCTTCTACACATGGTAAAAAAAGTTCTACTTCCGGTGAGACATCTCATATATCTCAGATAGCCTTCTTTTTTAAAAACAAAGTATAAATAAGATCTCAGAAACTGTGATAGATCAAGACACAAAGATTATATATATTATATCCATTTTTTGTTTACAAGATAACTGGATTTTTTGTGCAGATTAATACATGAGGAACGGAAGACCTTTTTGTTGCTATAGCAACAAGAGTCTAGTTATTATTATTATTTTTTTCCCCTTTTTCTCTCGTGAATTTCTCAGAGATGTCTTGATGGATTTTTATAAAATTTTTAGGAATGACAGAAAATAAAAAGATCTAGAGGATTTTAATTAAAAATGTTCTAAATTCACTTCCGGTCGTCCGTTTCCTGTCCCGCGACAAAAAGCTTGTCACCTCGAGATCTAAGAAACGGTAAAGACTTAAACATTCAAACTTTGTGGGATGATAGACCTATAGCTGTAGATGTGTTTAAACACTTTTGTTTTGTTCGTCATAACTTCCGGTCGTCACCGGAAGCACTTAAAAAATATTTTTTTTTACGCATCAATTTTTTTGTCAATAGAATAAATATATAAGAATAAATCTATTCATAGGAAATCTCTGCGATGTAATATCAACAAAAAAATTCTACTTCCGGTGAGATATCTCAATTATCTCAGGTAGCTTTTTTAAAACACATTTTGTACCCGCGAGATATCAGAAACTATAAGCGATCAAGACACGAAACTTTCATAGATGATAGACATTTGATTGAAGATGTGTTTAACCGGTTTCATTTTGTCTTCCGGTCCATACCGGAAGAGTTAAAAAAAAGAGCTGTCTATCAGTTTAACTGTTTTCCTTTGATATATTTTAGTTAGATAAATGAAAAATAATGTATAAAAGGCAAGTATACAAGAAATATTGAATACAATTTAAATTTAACACTGCCGTTTGCCCGTTTCCTGTCCAGAGACCAAAAACCTTATTTCGACGAGATCTCAAAAACAGTAACGACTTGAACAACCAAACTTTGTGGGATGATAGACCTATCTATGTACATGTGTTAACATTATTTTGTTTTATCCGGCGTAACTTCCGGTCGTCAAAGGAAGTACACCCAATTTTGATATTTTTATCATTCACAATAATTTTCGTATCCATTTTTTATTTATGTTAGAGAAGCAATGTCTTACAGTTAAATTGATACTTCTATATCAAAACGGAAGACCTTTTTGTTGCTTTTGCAACAAGAGTCTAGTTTTAATTAAATTTGGTGTCAAAACAAGTTTGCTGTAATTGCATAGTTCTGCCTGTTTCTTGCCCCCCCCCCCCCCAAAGAGTTTATATATCTCTGTACAAATGGAAAAAAATAAAACAGAAGGTGTTAGAACTGCCTTGTGAATCTATATTTCTTATAAAAGCTTGTGAAGGTCAGCCTCTTAAAAAAATTGAAAAAAACCCAGAAAAATATGAATAACTAGACACGATCTCGTTGCGAGCAACGAGGAGATCTTCCGTTTGATTTTAGAATTTGTTCTATCTTGATTTTGCTATTTAATAGTTAAACATGATTTAGAATAAAAAAAAACAGAGTCTACATTCTAGGGGGCCAGATACTATTTTGTTACAGGTGTAAGAGCTTTGTTCAACAAGTGTTTAGAATTCGTCACTGTTCTTGAGATATCTTAGAAGAAAAAGTTTTAGGGGCCGGTCCCTTATCTCCTTATTGGAGCCGCTGAACCAAATTTTGAAGATTGCATGTTGTTAAGTACATCATTTTTAGCATCTTTTCTTCTAAACTGCATTTCAAAATATTTTTTCTTTTTGAGATATAGGTGGTCATAGTTTTGGACTCTTGACCACTAAAAAACCCTCATTACATAACACATGACATTACATTGCTTGGATACATAATTGTAAGATAAACATATTTGCTTCTATAGCCTTTCACAAAATATCCCTCAGTAAAGAGCTACAGATGAAAGATTTAAGAGCCCTTTGGTCCCCTAATTTGAGGGGCCAGCCCCTTTTTCTTGATATCAAATAAAAGGTCATTTAAATTTCAACACATTTTGTTTAACAATTGTTAAGAGATTTGTTACCGTTCTTGAGATATATAGGAAAGAACGTTTCAGGGGCCGATCCCTTAACTCCTTATAGGGGCAATTTAACGAAATTTTGAAAATTGCATATTATTTAGTACATCATTTTGACTATCTTTACTTCTATACTTTATTTCAAAATATATTTCCTTTTTGAGATATGGGTGATCAAAATTCTGGACTTTTGGCCCCTTAAAACCCCTAATCACGTAACACACGATAAAATCATTACATTGCTTGGATAAATAACTGTAAGATAAACATATTTGCTTCTATAACTGTTCACAAAATATCCCTCAGTAAAGGGCTACAGATAAAAGACTTTGGAGCCCTTTGGTTCCCTAATTTGAGGGGCCAGCCCCTTTTTCTTGATATCAAATAAAAGGTCATTTAAATCTCAACACATTTTGTTCAACAAGTGTTTATAAATTTGTTACCGTTCTTGAGATATATAGGAAAGAACGTTTTAGGGGCCGATCCCATAACTCCTTATAGGGGCCATTTAACGAAATTTTGAAAATTGCATATTATTTAGTACATCATTTTGTGCATCTTTACTTCTATACTTTATTTCAAAATATTTTTCCCTTCTGAGATATGGGTGATCAAAATTCTGGACTTTTGACCCTTAAAAACCCCTAATTACGTAACACATGATAAAATCATTACATTTATTGGATACATAACTGTAAGATAAACATATTTGCTTCTATAACTGTTCACAAAATATTACTCAGTAAAGGGCTACAGATGAAAGACTTTAGAGCCCTTTGGTCCCTTAATTTGAGGAGCCAGCCCCTTTTTCTTGATATCAAATAAAAGGTCTTGTAAAAATTAATCTTTTTTGCATTACAAGTGTTAAAAAAATATTTTTCAGAAAAGAGACAAACTAAGAAAACCAGTAAAAATTACGACTTTTTTTAATCTCAATTTTTGGGACCAGGCGAGCTTAAACGCCTTTTGAGCATGACAAATATGAACGCCAAATAGCACATCTACAATCTCTTGTCTACAATCCCTGAAAGTTTGAACTCAATATCTTTTACCGTTTAGGAGGAGATCCCTGGACAAGCCGACCCTCTGAAAATCGTTAAAACGTAATTTTCTCAAGAACGGAAATGACGTCATCAAAATAAAAAAATGTATATTAAGTTCGGATTAATATCTATTAGATCTGAAAGTTTCACGAAAATCGGCTGAGCCATTTACGAGAAATCGTCTGCACAAATTTTGTAAGAAAAAAAATAATAACTAGACACGATCTCGTTGCGAGCAACGAGGAGGTCTTCCGTGCGATTTTTTGAAGGTTATATGACCTTGACTTTGATATTTGACCCTTTATCTTCTTATCGGGGCAACAACAACAAAAATTGATGGTTGAATTTTGTTAGGAACATCATTCTCAGCATTTTATTCTATATTGATTTTCAAAATGATGCTTTTTAAAATATTTGTTCTGTTTGAGGTATGTTATCAACGGTTTGTACTTCTGGCCCCTTAAAACCCATTAAAACCCCTTAATACGGAACACATGATAAAATAATTATACTAAATTGTTAAATAAATGTGAGATGAACATTATTGCTTCCTAAACTTATAACAAAATATTTTTCAGTAAAGTGCTATGGAAGAAAGACTTTAAAACCCTTTTGGTCCCTAAATTGAAGGGCCAGCTCCTTTTTCTTGGCATCATACGAAAGTTCGTTTGATATTAAACATATTTTGTTCAACAAGTCTTTAGAAATTCTTTGCCGTTTTTGAGCTATCTGGGATATAATGTTGTAGGGGCCGACCCCTAATCTCCTTATTGGGGCCAGATAACGATTCTTTTTTGGTTGAATATTGTTTAAAACATCATTCTAAGCATCTTTTATTCTATATTGCTTTTCAAAATATTTGTCCTTTTTGAGATACATTCGATCGAAGTTTCTGACTTTTGACCCCTTGAAACCCCTAATTACGTAACGCATAATAAAATTTTTATAATGTACAGTTTTATTAGTGAAAGATGAACATTTTTGCTTCTTAAACATATTACAAAACATTTCTCAGTAAAGTGCTATGGAAGAAAGACTTTAGAGCCCTTTAAGCCCCTAAATTGAAGGGCCAGCCCCTTTTTCTTGGTTTCATACGAAAGTTCTTTTGATATGAAACATATTTTGTTCAACAAGTGTTTAGAAATTCTTTGCCGTTTTAGAGCTATCTGGGATAGGACGTTTTAGGAGCCGACCCCTAATCTCCTTATTGGGGCCAGATAACGAAACTTTTATGATTGAATATTGTTTAAAACATCATTCTAAGCATCTTTTATTCTATATTGCTTTTCAAAATATTTGTCCTTTTTGAGATATATTCGATCGAAGTTTTGGACTTCTGGCCCCTTAAAACCCCTAATTACGTAACGCATAATAACAATTTTATAATGTATAGTTTTATTAGTAAAAGATGAACATTTTTGCTTCTTAAACATATTACAAAACATTTCTCAGTAAAGTGCTATGGAAGAAAGACTTTAGAGCCCTTTTGGCCCCTAATTTGAGGGACCAGCCCCTTTTTCTTGTTATCAAACGAAAGATCTTGTAAATATAAATTTTATTTGCTCTATATGTTATGGTAAAATATTTTCAGGAAAGGAGATAACGAACGAAAACCATTAAAAATTACGTTGTTTTTTCAAACTCCATTTTCGGGTCCAGGCGAGCTTCGACGCCTTTGAAGCCAGACAACCATAAATGCCTTTAAACACATCTACAATCTTTTGTCTACAATCCCTGAAAATTTAAATTCAATATCTTTTTTCGTTTAGGAGGAGATAGCAGGACAAAATGACCCTCTAAAAATCACTAAAACGTCAATATCTCCCAAACGGAAATGACGTCATTAAAATAAAAAATTATATATAAGCTTTTTATCAATATCTACAAGATCTGAAATTTTCACGAAAATCGGTCGAGTCGTTTTCAAGAAATCGCTTGTACAAAAAAGCGTAAGAAAAAAAAAATAATAAAAGGGAAAAAGAAACAAAGCAATAACAATAAGGTCTTCCGTTGGAAACGGAAGACCTTAACTAGATATCAAATAAAAGGTCATTTAAATCTCAACACATTTTGTTTAACAATTGTTAAGAGATTTGTTACCGTTCTTGAGATATATAGGAAAGAACGTTTCAGGGGCCGATCCCTTAACTCCTTATAGGGGCAATTTAACGAAATTTTGAAAATTGAACATTATTTAGTACATCATTTTGACTATCTTTACTTCTATACTTTATTTCAAAATATATTTCCTTTTTGAGATATGGGTGATCAAAATTCTGGACTTTTGGCCCCTTAAAACCCCTAATCACGTAACACACTATAAAATCATTACATTGCTTGGATAAATAACTGTAAGATAAACATATTTGCTTCTATAACTGTTCACAAAATATCCCTCAGTAAAGGGCTACAGATAAAAGACTTTGGAGCCCTTTGGTCCCCTAATTTGAGGGGCCAGCCCCTTTTTCTTGATATCAAATAAAAGGTCATTTAAATCTCAACACATTTTGTTCAACAAGTGTTTAGAAATTTGTTACCGTTCTTGAGATATATAGGAAAGAACGTTTTAGGGGCCGATCCCATAACTCCTTATAGGGGCCATTTAACGAAATTTTAAAAATTGCATATTATTTAGTACATCATTTTGAGCATCTTTCCTTCTATACTTTATTTCAAAATATTTTTCCTTTCTGAGATATGGGTGATCAAAATTCTGGACTTTTGGCCCTTAAAAACCCCTAATTACGTACCACATGATAAAATCATTACATTTATTGGATACATAACTGTAAGATAAACATATTTGCTTCTATAACTGTTCACAAAATATCCCTCAGTAAAGGGCTACAGATGAAAGACTTTAGAGCCCTTTGGTCCCTTAATTTGAGGGGCCAGCTCCTTTTTCTTGATATCAAATGAAAGGTCTTGTAAAAATTAATCTTTTTTGCATTACAAGTGTTAACAAAATATTTTTCAGAAAAGAGACAAACTAAGAAAACCAGTAAAAATTACGACGTTTTTTTAGTCTAAATTTTCGGGACCAGGCGAGCTTAAACGCCTTTTGAGCATGACAAATATGAACGCCAAATAGCACATCTACAATCTCTTGTCTACAATCCCTGAAAGTTTGAACTCAATATCTTTTACCGTTTAGGAGGAGATCCCTGGACAAGCCGACCCTCTGAAAATCGTTAAAACGTCATTTTCTCAAGAACGGAAATGACGTCATAAAAATAAAAAAAAGTATATTAAGTTCGGATTAATATCTATTAGATCTGAAAGTTTCACGAAAATCGGCTGAGCCATTTTCGAGAAATCGCCTGCACAAATTTTGTAAGAAAAAAAAAAATAATAATAGGGAAAAAGAAACCGAACGAAAACAATAAGGTCTTCCGTTGGAAAACGGAAGACCTTAATAATAGGGAAAAAGAAACCGAACGAAAACAATAAGGTCTTCCGTTGGAAAACGGAAGACCTTAAATATACATTTAGGAGATACAAATAAAATGGAATAATACTTGTTGAGAATTCACTAATTATAGTACATAACATACAGTCCATTTCATCATTTGGTTATATTATTTTTACACGCAGTGATTTCGCGCTGGCTGTGGCGCTGTTACGTCACACCGTGCATCAACTCTCGCGCAAGTTCATAGTGCGTAGGAATACAAGGTATATCCCCTGATATTTGAGAGCATGTTGGTTTTAAGTGTTTCTGTGTCCTATATAGTTGAATGAATTTACAGTTAATATACTACAGTCGTTGGATAAAAGAAAGAAACAAATTGTCTCATATTGGAGTTTGAGTCTGACATCATCATTATTATTTTATGCAGTCTATGATTTTCCTAAAAGTAATGGTGGTTTCAATCAATTGATAAAAGAGGCGTCTAGATTTCAATCCTGTCTGTTTCGGTCACTAAGGTTCAACCAATCAACAAATGGGGCATGATGATATTGGTCCTGTTAGTTTTTATAGATCTATGAATTACATGTAGCTAGTTACTTTCTATAGAGCTATAAATAAACTAAAGTTTCCGTTAGAAATAGAGAGAATCATAATCGCTCCATGTAAATATAGTCATATCAAACCCGTAAGCCATTATGGCCCTTCAGGCCTTTGATTTGTTGAATAATTTCTCGGGTGCAGATACACTTTGGTATTGCTTTTTGATATTCAAATTTTAGCAGACACTTCCTCTGTTCAACCCTCCTTAAATCAAATATGTCGCAGACCAGTCGACCGTACAACACACAATTTCAACACGTACATACTCTCAAACTGTCACAGCGACCCCATTTACCAACATTGATTCCACACTTACAATCCATATCAGTACCCCGCATACTTTGACATCAGACATCACTACATCACATCATACGGGCACCGCAGACAGCAGTACACTGTCTACTCGACCCACCATTTTCTGGCCGCACAGTGTATAGTACACGCAAACTATCATCATTTCTACTTTAATTACTATCATTTTTAATACATCACTTTTAATACATCACATTCTATCAACATCAATACTGATAGAAACATAGAATAAACTCTCATTTATATATCCTCCGTCTTACCGCAAAGACATGGAAGAGTACTTGAAAAAAATATGGTATGATCCTGCTCATCCTGGGTCTTTCGCGGGACCCTCAAAGTTGTGAAACAAGAGGGTAAATTTAACGTGGGTATGAGTAAAATTAAAAAGTTTTTACAAAACCAAGATGCTTACTCCTTACAAAAGAAAGTACGCAGAAAGGGATTTAAAAGAAGAAGAGTCGTGGTACAGGGATTGGACTACCAGTGGGAAGCTGACTTAGCGGATGTTCAGAATTTGTCCGAACACAACGATGGCATCAAATTCCTTCTCGTGATTGTTGACGTGTTCTCTCGATTCCTGTGGGTTCGTCCATTGAAAGACCGAAAAGCCAAATCCGTTATTGAAGCCTTCAAAGATGTGTTGGTGGGACCGAGACGCCCCAGAACCATTCGAACTGATAAAGGATCGGAATTTTACAACCGTTTTTTACAACAGTATCTCAAAGACCAAGGAATCAAAATTGTTTATGCCTTGAATGAAACTAAGGCCAACTTTGCCGAGAAATACATTCAGACACTAAAAAAAAGATTGTATCGATATTTCACTCATCTGCAAAAATACAAATACCTCGAGATCTTGCAAGATGTAGTTCGATCGATCAACCACACACCGAATCGATCTCTAAATGGGCGCAAGCCGGCATCTGTGACCAAAGAGAACGAAGATGAGGTGAGGTTAGATGCTTACCTGGTTCGACAGAAAAAAGAAAAACGACAGCTTCCCCTGAAGAAATCCTCCAAGATGAAAAAGCGTTTACCATATACCTTTAAAGTGGGAGACCAAGTTCGAATTACGCATTTACGACATCTGTTTCAGCGGGATTATGATCAAACGTACACTGAAGAAGTGTTTGTGATTCGAGAAAGATTTGTGTCTCAAGGCATTGCTATTTATAAATTAAAAGACCTAGCAGATGACCCGATTCAAGGTACATTTCATGCGAGCGAACTGCAGAAAGTCTTAAAAGACGAAAAGACAGTCTGGAGAATTGATAAGATTTTGCGCAAACGCAAAGTTCGCGGGAAAGAAGAGGTATTAGTGAGGTGGCTGGGATGGCCCAAGAAATTTGACAGTTGGATTCCTCGCTAACGCTCAGCGGCCGGGGACTTATCCTCCACGGGTGGAGAGTCCACACTGAGGAAAAAACAAGAAAACGAATAAAAAGTAGGAATATAGTCATCGTCAATTTAAAGAGTATTGTTTTACTAAATGGACAGCAGACAATGACCTCTCTACAATTGTCTTTTGTAGTTTTGGAAATAATAATACTTACACAGTGTCTGCCATGAAGGCACAGTCCATCTCTTTTCTGTGAGAAAATGGAAAAAGGACATACATTTAGTTTCTTAAATATATATATATATATGTGTGTGTGTGTGTATCAACTTTTAATAATAATCAGGATCACAATTAGATAATTCTTAGAAATCACTCACATCAAACAGACAGGCTGTAAAAAAGGTTTAAAGCAATATATAAGTGTCATGTTAATATTCAGATACACGCATATAATTCACGATAGGTTTTCATTAACACGGTAGTGACATGTTAGTGAGTTTTACATTAAAATATGTAATTTGTGTTAAAAATAATAATAAAAAAAACAAACCTTTGACTTAAATTGAATTCTTCCAAAGAGGTAGATCTTAAACAGAAAAATCGACACTAAGCATACAAATTAAAGATATATTTATGAGTATACCATATGAAAGCAATATTTTAAGTATGTGAATGTAGTTATAAATACCATAAAGTTAGTTTTCATCACATGTATTACTCACGTGATAGGTGTACTGAAATGTAAATGTTAAAGAAATTTGTAAGAACAGAAAGAGTGTTAAAAGCCATAAGAAGAGGAATAAAAACCATTTTAATACATTTTACAAAATATCATACCTTGCTGCTCGCTTGTTCATTACGGCATCCTTTCTTTAAATAATAAATAAAAATGATAAATAAAATTATCTGACAAGTGTAAAGTAAATTCCAAATTTCATCATTTTTGTTCTAGCACTCACGAGCATGGTATATTTTCAATCTGTGGAAGTAGTGTTCGAAGTCTCCCTTCGATTTTTGTGATTTCTTCCACAATTTCCCGCTTTTCGGCACAAATACACCTCCTTAAACATAAATATATATATTTATATATATATATAGTCAATAAAAATTTTTAAACGGAGTGAGCCCACATAAAAGTATATTAAACTATTAATTTGAAGTAATACATACAAGTCCATTTTGGAGAAAAAAAGACGTAATTTTGGGGTGTTTCCTCCGTTTTATACAAAAAACTCATGTGATTTTTTGGATGTATCTCATTGGTAAATTTTCGATACATACCCTCTTTTCACCACAAATAATTTTGTTTAAACAAATCCTTAAAGTGTGGAATTACGTTCAACAAAGGGGGGGGGGGGGGTTAACTGGTTTTTACGTGATATGAATTAAAAAACCATTTACTCAACTGACATTGAATTGCGCAAAAAAAAAATCAAAAATGGAGTATTCACATTAAATTTGAAATTTTCCATCAAATTGAGTAACGACCTTTAGCGATACATCATCACTTTAAAAGGTGATCAGGGTAACCTGACATCACCTTACATAGCTATGCGGGTCACACATTGAAATGTTCCATTTTTCTCATTATTGGTGTCAACTCTAATCAGTTAAACAAATACGTTGCGTGAACTTTAAGTAAAATCATACACATACAAATCATTTACATTAAATTCATTCAAGTAACAACTTAAACCGCTCATTTCAACATGTTTTGTTTTATACTTTGTGCTCTTCTAATCGGAAATATAGCAGCGTGTGATTTTTATCAACCTACTGCCTTAGGTTCACATTGCATGGGTGAAATTGTTTGTCCGACACACACTAAAGTTGTAACTGTACAGTGTAATGTGAAACAAATTATTTCCAGTGAGCCCATCGGACAGTTATTAATTAATGGACAGTGTGCTTCCATTGAAAATTTTGTACATTTTTGTTTTAACAATAACATACGGGAAATTGTGATGCTGGAGGCAAAGTCAGAACCTCTCATTTGTTCAGGTAATTTTTTGTTAACAAATCGTTCTGTCCTAAAAACACACTCCGTCTTCCAAAGTGTAGGGGGGGGGGTCAGATAAAATCATCCTTTCTATCTATCTTTTCTTTCTTTCTCAAACATCTAAGGGTACCGTCTCGTGGGAAAACTCCGCCTCCTATCCGATTACACACTTTCAGCCAATCGCTACCTTGTAAAATACTGCTGACTACAAAGGAAAGTGTGCGCGACTCGTGATCTCAGATTTCATTTCGTAACGATGCCTTGCGAGCTAGTGAACGGGAATCCTATCTGTCCGCCAGGTACATATCATAATTGCATAACTTACATGTGTTCAATACGATGATATGATTACGTTTTTAATTGAAATAATTATGATTTCAGAAGTAACACCATCACCCCAGATGCCTGGGGAAACAGACGAATGTAAGTCATTATTTGTTGAGTTAGTTTTGTTCTGTCCTCGTTCCTTTTTTTCGTTATCATGTTATTTTATTGTTATTTTGGAATTTTGTTACTGTTTATTTTTTCCAGTTATTTAATATTTACTGTAGATACGAGTTCGCACCGTTCAACTTCGACGGGTACAACAATCGTCATTGATCGGACACAACATTTTAGTTCCACACCAATGCCTACTACTCAGCTACATACTCAAACATCCATTTTTTACAATACACAGTCATCAATATTTTCCCGATTTCATGAACATACTTCCACTCCCGTTATTACTTGGTCTACTATACACGCATCCACCCCCCCCCCCCCCCTCAGTACTCAGTCTAGGACACGTGTGCATATATCCGTCCCCCTCAGAACTCAGTCTTGGGCACCCTTAACCACCACCCTCACTACTCAGGCTAGAACACATACCACCACCCCCCTCACTACTCAGGCTAGAACACATACCACCACCCCCCTCACTACTCAGACTAGAACACATACCACCACCCCCCTCACTACTCAGGCTAGAACACGTACCACCACCCCCCTCACTACTCAGGCTAGAACACATACCACCACCCCCCTCACTACTCAGGCTAGAACACATACCACCACCCCCCTCACTACTCAGGCTAGAACACGTACCACCACCCCCCTCACTACTCAGGCTAGAACACGTGCCACCACCCCCCTTACTACTCAGGCTAAAACACGTATCACCACCCCCCTCACTACTCGGCCTAGAACACGTACCACCACCCCCCTCGCTACTGAGGCTAGAACACGTACCACCACCCCCCTCGCTACTCAGGCTAGAACACGTACCACCACCCCCCTTACTACTCAGGCTATAACACGTGTGATCACCACACTCATTAATCAGACTAGGATACATACCACCATGCCCCTCACTACTAAGGTCAGGACATTCCTCACTACTCAGGTTATGACACATACCACCACCCCCCTCACTACTCAGGCTAGTGACCAGACTTCCACCTACAAGAACACTATCACATCGAATAATCAAAGTAAATATGTTTATTTTTTCTTTAGCTTCTTAATTCTTCCCATATTTATTTTCCTGTGTTGCTTTATCTACTGTCAAAAAATAAAAATAAACACCAATTAACTCTTCCAGATGATTTTCCAATGAATGTGATTATTGACAATTATGATGAAATACAAAATGATAATGAAGACATTATTTTTGAGTGGAAAAAATCTTTAAGAGACATGAAATCCATGAAAACAAATGAAACTTGGATTTAATTTTTTGTTTTGTTTGTATATAATATATTAAAATTTTCATGTGAAATAAAGATTGCCTTACCTTTAATTTGTATGCATTGCATGTTATTAATTTTTCATTTCATTGCATTATGTCTTAATTTTATTTCTTCCATGCTTTTTTTTTGTACTAATTCCTGTTGCAAAATGGTTTGTGCATATAAGTAACTGAGTCACTCAATATTTAAGAAAAAAAAAATGTATTGATTGGATCCTGTTTTAGTTTTTTTTAGCATGATTTTTTCTTTTTCTGCATGATATAATAACACCTGTTGCAGCAAGTCATATATATGTAAGTAACTGAGTTACTAAACTATTTTTAATATATATATATATGTATATATATTCATGTGTTAATATTTTAGATGTCATTCCATACATTTTTTAAAGGAGAATTAATTTTATGTTCCTTTTTTTCAGATTTTGAGATAAGTGTCACCAGTCTAGTGTTGGCCCTCCTCCTCCTCCTTGGCTGGGTCATCAAGACCCTCTTCCGGAGGTGGGCCCGGATCAGGAGGAGGAGGAGAGGGGACACTGTCCCTAAAGAGACAGCTGTAAGTAATAATTTGTTTTACATTCATATTTTAAATACCTTTATTATACAATCTGTTACATATTATTTTAAGATTGTGTATTGAGGCTTCCTCTAAATAAAATGTTCCATCAATGTATCCTAAATTTTGCATTTGTTTTATATTAGATGGAAATGGAGAGAAGAAGACAACCACCCCCACCACCCCAGATGGGTCCCTTTCCACGCCAGGCAGTAAGTACAGTACCAACACCCCGGGCGGGGGCCACACTACACCCACCCCGGGCGGCACCCTGCCCCGCTCCTCGAGTGGCCCCCACACCACCACCAGCCAGGGGTGGTGGGAGATACCACCTCCGTCCTGCTAAGAGGTAAAACTACTTCTATTTCTTTTTACTCTGTTTGAATTTTATATATGTAAATATATTTTTGTTCTTTATGATTTCTTTCTGTTTTATGATCAAGTGTGTGTATTTAAATTCTGATGTCTGACCTAACTTCATATATTTTTTCTTATTCATTAGACCAAGAACTGAGTGATTCAGAAGATAGTGTAGTAGGAATGGAAGTCTCCATTGGCGCAAATCTAGCCTTGACTCATTGTGAGACTGTAAATTTGATTTCAGAAGATACTGAAATCACAAAATATCCCCGTTGGCGCAAATCTAGCCTTGACTCATTTGTGAGACTGTAAATTTGATTTCAGAAGATACTGAAATCACAAAATATTCCCGTTGGCGCAAATCTAGCCTTGACTCATTTGTGAGACTGTAAATTTGATTTCAGAAGATACTGAAATCACAAAATATCCCCATTGGCGCAAATCTAGCCTTGACTCATTTGTGAGACTGTAAATTTGATTTCAGAAGATACTGAAATCACAAAATATCCCCATTGGCGCAAATCTAGCCTTGACTCATTTGTGAGACTGTAAATTTGATTTCAGAAGATACTGAAATCACAAAATATCCCCATTGGCGCAAATCTAGCCTTGACTCATTTGTGAGACTGTAAATTTGATTTCAGAAGATACTGAAATCACAAAATATATTCTGGTTTAATTAAAAGTGTAATAACATTGTTTTATTTTTTTCTTTATTATTTAGTCACAGTAAAAACCTTTAGCCACATATTATACTTGTCAAACATGACCCTCGTATTAGTACCATATTTGCCTTTAAATACTTTATGAATGTAACTTTTAATTTCTTTACCGAAACATCTTTTTACAGGTGTAAATTTTAAAGTATATATTTTGGTTCAAATTCTTAAAGAGCACATCGATCTTTTTCGTGATAAAATGACATCTATTTTGAGTCAAAGTGTAATCAGATTCGTTGTAAAAATGAATCTTATTGTTAACAGGATTGGAGAGGATGCCTAAAAGTCTGCACCACGCAATCATATTTACTGAAGCCAAACAAATAGTATTTTGTGTGTGATAGATTACTCATTATTCTAAGGTCGACTCGAATTCTTGTATTATATAAAAAAGCAATTTGAAATAAAATACGCTTTTCATGGGTGTCAACCATCATTGTAGAGGCGTACCGTAAGATTTATGAGTTTGCTATAGACATAAATACCATTATATATATAAAAAAAATGTTCCTATCATCACTTTTTTCTATTGTATGAGATCATTCTAGGTCAACTGGGGTCAGACGCACACTGTGTCATGTCGTAGAGGACTTATCTTGAAACTGTGTCGTTTTTTGTTTATCGGTGTACTGGAAAGATACTAGAGTGATTGCCCTTTGTACGTATGTGACATGATACCATGATCATTTTTACTCGTCCATTCATTGTAAATTTTGTTTTCAGTTTTTTTTACGCATTAGAACAGTGACCCCATTTCGGTCATTGTTCAGTCCCCCCAGGGTATCCAATTACCATTTCTAAGGGTGACCCCATTTCGGTCATTGTTCAGTCCCCCCAGGGTATCCAATTACCATTCCTGGGTGACCCCATTTCGGTCATTATTCAGTCCCCCCAGGGTATCCAATTACCATTTCTATTGTTCTCAGAACAATAGGTCTTTTGTTCTCTACCCCCTGTATGGTCGCTATTACTACTAAGTGAATTGTTTTTTAAGCAATTAGACACCATAAAGAGGGTGACAGGAACATATATATAACTTTAAAACACTGTTTCAAAATATTTCGACCGTGATACCGGTTTTCATCAGTCGCTGTTTATTGTCTAAAGCAACACAACGTAGAACATATATATATATATTAGACTTGCCTAGATGACCGAGTGGTCAACGCGGTGGGCCGCTCACTGCTAGGAGAGTGGGTTTCAAAGGTCGTAAGTTCAAGCCCCAGTCGGGGCAGAGGTGGAGCTCAAATGTAAGTGAATTTCGTCCGTGCAGGTATTTGTCATATGTGTGTGTGTGTTTGTGTGTGTGTGTTATTTATCACTTCAGAGTTTCATAAAACAATTGAAAGATATACGCGAAATTCGCTGCCTTCATCCAGTGTTGACTTATCTGGATTGATCATTTTTAGTAAATTTTGCTAGATTGAGTTGAAGCCTAAAACTTAAGAAACACAAGAATGGCAAATAATCAAATCACTGAAATATAACGTATCAAAACCATCTACATATTTCACCTATACGACAGTATCGTATATTTCAACAGGAGTTTGCTGTAAATGTTCATATTCATTACAGTTCTGCGAGACATTAAGAAGATCACCATTTCTCCGCTGTGCTTCGTCATTTGTTTTCTGTTTCTTCAATCGTCTTCCTCTGAAAATTTAATCGACAAAAATGATAACAAGTTGCTTATGATTAAAAAAAAGGTAGCTTTTGTTTAATTGTAACAATAACTAGATTTGAAGTAAAGAGTATTTACCGTGAATGCACACACTGAACAAGTAGTCCATTGATGATTAGCGAAACGCCAAAAACACCCAGAATACAGTAGAACATAATCTGCCAGTGATTCACACCGTCTTCTTTTAGTAATTCTGTAACGATAATCACGTTTATATATATTTTTTTTATAAAATATAAATGATGTGGCAAAGTCCACAAAATTAAAAAAAATATTGTCATTCAAGATTATAGACTAGGGGGATTGAAAATGATTGATTGCTCTGATTTTACACTTGCTTTGAAATCGAGTTGGATTCGTAGACTCCTCACATCAAAATCCAAGTGGGTTAATTTATTAGAAGCTCAAATGAAACTAAAAATAAATAACTTATGGATAAAGGGCTCGGATTATGTACTTAAACACAGTAAAAGTATAGGTAACAAATTTTGGTCAGAGGTGTTCCTAAGTTACATACAAATAAGTGAGACAATCTCCCAAAACACCAATCCACTTTTTGAACACATATGGTATAACCCAAGGGTAAAGATAAACAAGGAAAGTATATTTTTGAGAAGTTTTCTTAATGCTGGTTTTGTTTGCATCATTGACCTTTTTGATATAGATGGTGACTTTAGAAGTTTTGAATCTTTAATTGAACTTGGTATTAAGACTAACTTTGTTGAATATAATGGTCTAAAAAAGAGTATATTAAAACGAATAGGTGACTGCAATATAAAAGAAATTAAACCAACAGTTGGACCATATATCCCAAACACATTAGCCATATTCTACAAAAATAGAAAAGGATGTAAAGATATGTATAATATATTGATAAGGGAAAAGAGGGTCCAAAATAAAGCAATACTAAAATGGGAAGAGAATGACACAATATTTAATGAGAATGATTGGTATAAAATATTTGAACTTCCTTTTAAGACAACCCAAGAATCTAAATTCCATTGGTAACAATTCCAAATTTTACACAGGATATTACCAACAAATTATTACTTGCATAAGCTTAAACTTATTGAATCCCCTAAATGTTCTTTTTGTAAACAAGATTCTGAAACAATCAGTCATCATTTTGTGGAATGCCCATTGTAAAAGAACTATGGAGTGACATTGAAGAGTTATTTTTAAGAAACTACAGGGTGTCCCTAATGTTTGATAAGCAAAGTATACTTTTTGGTAAATATAAAAACTACCATATGTATAGAATACAAAACCTGTTAAGTTATATTGTAAAACAGTATATTTTCACTTGTAGACTTAAAACTTACCCAACTTTAAATGTGTTGGAACTCAAAAAGGAAAATTGAAAACAGGCTTCTTGTGGAAAAATATTTACTTTTAAAGAACTGTGAATTTGAAAAACTATTAACTGAAAAGTGTTTGAAAATCGGATGAGTAATAAAAAAGTTATAGCTAAAGGGCTGTTTTTAATACTCACCCCTTCAGGTCCCTCAATTTTCGGAATTTTTTTCCTAAAACCTTTTCCAGTCTGCGCATTTAGTCCCTCATTACAAGTACAAAATATGAAAATATTTGCTTAAAAACTGTTTGAGAAAACGTTACATGCGTGAATTCAATTTAACATTGAAACTCCCAATGACAATTTTCATCGGCTCATAAAACCGGAAGTACTCGACACTATTCAATGAAACTTGGAATATATCTTAATTACGTCAATTAACACAATATCTATCCTAATCATTTATTGAGCAAAGCGAGATAACTCTTGAAATTTAATTTTTTTGAAATTATCATTTTCAGGCCCTTAAAACTCCTCTAAGGAGTCAAAAAGTACCTCCTCGGACCATAATTTTTAAATTGTACTCTTTATTCTGAACTATAACCCGAAAAGATTTTGAAAATCGGATAAACAACAAAAAAGTTACAGCTATAGAGCCGTTTTTAATATTGACCCATTGAGCTCCCTTATTTTTCGAAATTTGTTTCCTAAGACCTTTTCCGGTCTGCGCATTAGGTCCCTAATTGCAAATACAAAATATAAAAATATTTACTTGAAAACTGTTTGAGAAAACGTTACATGCGTGAATTCAATTTAACATAGAAACTCCCATAGACAATTTTCATCGGCTCATAAAACCGGAAGTACTCAATACTTTTCAATGAAACTTGGAATATATCTTAATTACATCTATTTAAACAATATATATCCGTCTTAGAACATTCCTAAGCTTTTCTGAGTTTTTTTATTTTTTCATCCCCCCTTTTCTCAAGTTTGAGGCCTAAAATCTCAAAACTGGTAAGAGATAGAAACTCGCCGCCGCTTTACTTTTTAAACAACTCAACATGTTTGATCTAACTCTAAAATTACAACGAAATTCCTTTCAAAATAAAAACAATATATTGATTCATTTAATTTCTACTATTTTGCTTGTGTAAACCAGAAGTACCGGAACCGGAAGTCCAAAACCTTACATACTGGTGACATTTGAAAATGCTATAAGACTATTGCATAGTTAATTCTAAAATCCTTTCCGTTTTCAAAAAATCGCTGACGGAAAATCTGTCGAGAAAAAGAAAAATAACTAGACCTATTTTTGTCTCCAACAAAAAGGAAGGGCTTTTCGACAGCCCTTAAAACCCCTTATTTAAATTTATTATATTTTCTCTCAAAATCTGTATTTTAAAAATTAAAAAAATATCATGAGCATATACCCACACGTTAACATTTAAAAAATTAAATGCCCAAAGAAAGACAACTTCAGAATTTTTTATCCAACTATATCGTTTGTTTCCTGAAATAAAAGTTCTAAAAATTCATATATAAGAAAATACTCATTTAAGATTCAAGAGTTTTGGTATGCCAAAAGCTCTAATGCTAATCATTCATTGAGCAAAGCGAGATAACTCTTGAATTTTAATGTTTTTTAAATGTGATAAAGTTATCATTTTCAGGCCCTTAAAACCCCTATAAGGAGTCAAAAGGTGGCCCTTTGGACCATGATTTTTAAATTGTACTCTTTATTCTAAACTAATAACTGAAAAGAGTTTGAAAATTGGATGAGTACTAAAAAAATTATAGCTAAAGGGCTGTTTTTAATACTGACCCCTTCAGGTCCCTTACTTTTCGGAATTTTTTTCCTCAGACCTTTTCCGGTCTGCGCATTTAGTCCCTCATTACAAGTACAAAATAAAAAAATATTTGCTTAAAAACTGTTTGAGAAAACGTTACATGCGTGAATTCAATTTAACATAGAAACTCCAATAGACAATTTTCATCGGCTCATAAAACCGGAAGTACTCAATACTATTCAATGAAACTTGGAATATATCTTAATTACGTCTATTTAAACAATATCTATCCTAATCATTTATTGAGCAAAGCGAGATAACTCTTGAAATTGAATTGCGATAAAGTTATCATTTTCAGACCCTTAAAACCCCTATAAGGAGTCGAAAAGTAACCCCTCGGACCATATTTTTTAAATTGTACTCTTTATTCTGAACTATAAACCGAAAAGATTTTGAAAATCGGATAAACAATAAAAAAGTTACAGCTAAAGGACCGTTTTTAATATTGACCCCTTCAGGTCCCTTATTTTTCAAAAAAATTTTCCCAAGACCTTTTCCGGTCTGCGCATTGGGTCCCTTATTGCAAATACAAAATATAAAAATATTTGCTTGAAAACTGTTTGAGAAAACGTTACATGCGTGAATTCAATTCGGCAAGCCTCGCGAATATATACACCATTTCAACTCGTTGGATAAAGCAAATGTAAAATCACACAATATAGATATCCTCTATAAATCCATTCAAACCATCGTGCATTTATAATTTTTCATAACATGTTGTAATATATTGATGTAATATTTCAAATCGTTAGTATTCATTTATCACCCCCCCCCCCCCTTCCTTTTTTCAATGAACTGCGTAAAGTTTGTCATTATAAATACACAAATGCATTACAATTCATATATGTACCTTTTTTAGGAAAAGGTTTCTAAGAAAGGGGTGGTGCCCCTAAAACCACTAAAGGTGAAGTCGGGGGTTATGAGACTGCAGTAGTCTCTCATCACCGAAACGCTACATAGGAGAAAAAGCACTTTATTCACCAAGGTTTGTAAGTTTAAGTAGTATATTCAGACAATTGCTTTTAAAACATATCAACCAAAGTTATTTAAGACTGTATATTTATATTACACGTGTAATAAATTCATATAGGCACACGAGCTGCATGTCGTGACGGGGGCACCTGTCAGAGTTGAGGTACATGTACCCAACTCTGACAACAGGTATCTTTACCGAAGTCAATAAGTAATAAATCCCACTTTTGTAAGCATAACATGCAAGTAGACCTAATTGTAAGTAAATAAAAAAAATCTTTAAGACAGATTATAATTCATTATGATCCTAAGACACCCGGCAACCGTAATGGGTTTTTTAATCAAAAGTGAAAATTCAGATTTTTGTTTTAACAGTGTATTTCCCCGACGTTTACATCTATTTATAACTACGCTACAACACATATACACAGGTGGTCAGTTTTAACAACTCGACGCAGTCAGCCGGTCGTGTGAATAGTCTGCGCCTTTGTCCGTTTGTTCCGAGTTTTTCATTGTTCCAAGACAGACAAAAGATTTTTATCTGTAGACATACACAAAGAAGGAGACAATACATCGTCGATATTAAAAATTACTTTTTAGCGTTGACTTTCATTCATTAAGAATTTAAATGACAATCATTCAATTACGAACTTCAATTCAAATTATTTGAATCCGTGGACATTATCCGGTAACTAGAAATCATTTGTTATGCCAACATGTACAATTAGCCGCTGTCAACATTAATATACATGTTACCGGTGGTACTTTATTCAAATACTAAAATATTTGTACGTTAGAATGGAGAGAGAGAGAAAGAGAGAGAAAGAAATTATCTTGTTTGCTATGATACAATATACCAATATACTGGTTTCAGTTAATAAAGATAAAAAAAAAACGAAAAATCAATTTAAAGGCCGAACATTTTTACTGGGTGGTGAATCTCAGGTGAGGGGGGGGGGGGGGGGGTGGGCTTAATTTCTAGAGGTGTGAAAGCCTCCGGGGCTGGAAGTCTACCCGCATGGAGTCGAGCTGCACTGATGGCAGAGTCTACATTCGGTAAAGATGTGACAGACTTTGTTGTGAACAATTTCTATGTAGACGATGGTCTTGTCTCTGTACCTGCCCCATCAGAGGCAATTGATCTCATGAAGAGGACGCAGAGAGCTTTGATGTCAGAAGGCGGCTTGCGATTGCACAAGATTGCATCAAATCAGTCAGAGGTCTTAAGCGCCTTCCCCCCAGAAGATCTTGCAAAGGATATGAAGGACTTAGAATTCGGAATTGACCTGCTTCCAAGTCAACGCAGTTTGGGCCTCAACTGGAACTTGGAAACTGACGCCTTCTTCTTTGAGGTTATGATGCAAGACAAACCGTTCACCAGAAGAGGCGTACTGTCATGCATAAACAGTATATTCGATCCCCTTGGATTCGCAGCACCCGTCATCATAGAAGGAAAAAGCATTCTGAGGAACCTGGTTCTTGGCACCATACACTGGGATGATCCATTACCCTTAGACCAGCTAAATACTTGGACACAGTGGAGAGACTCTTTATCTCACTTAGAGAACCTACACATCTCACGGAACTACTCACCTGAGTCCCTGCAACTGTGTAAGGACAAATCCATCCATGTATTTTGCGACGCTTCAGAACTCGCCATTGCGGCAGTTGGTTATATGAAGATAACCTCCTCAGATAATGAAAGCCATCTCGGATTTGTGTTAGGAAAGGCAAAACTTGCTCCTACTCATGGACATTCAATTCCGAGACTGGAGTTGTGTGCTGCTGTGCTAGCAGTAGAAATTGCATGCTCTATTGCAGACCACTTGTCTCTACCAATCCAAGACTTCAAATTTTACTCAGATAGCAAAGTAGTGTTGGGATACATATTTAACACTACTCGTAGGTTTTATACCTATGTAGCCAACCGCATATCGTACATTCGGAAATTTACAAAGCCAGAGCAATGGGCCTTTGTACCAACTGAAGACAACCCGGCCGATGCAGCCACTAGGCCGCTGCCGACTCATCAATTAAAGGACAGCTCTTGGCTGAAAGGTCCCACTTACCTGTTTAAACAAGGCAAAGGCAAAGAGCAAGACTTTGACATTGTGAATCCTGAGAGTGATAAGGAAATCAGACCCATTATCTGCATAAAAAAACCATCTCATCTGTGCAATTGCTAGATTCTCCAAGTTTTCAAACTGGACGATACTCATACGGACATTTGCATTCCTTCAACACATCATCAGATCATTTTGTGGCCACAACGAGTGCAAGGGTTGGCATTATTGCACAAAATCAAGAACCGTTGAAGCATATCAAGAATCAGAAAAACTGATCATCAAGACCGTTCAACAAGAGGCTTATAGAGAGGAAATTGACTATCTAAAGCAAGGCAAAGCCTTACCTTGCACGAGCTCCTTGTTGTGTTTAGGAGTTTTCCTTGACTCAGATGACATTCTCAGAGTGGGAGGACGTTTGAATAGGAGTAACATATTGCCACAAGCTGAGATAAATCCTATTGTGATCCCAGGAAAGCATCACATAGCCACACTCCTTACCAGACATTTCCATGATTTAGCACAACACCAGGGGAGACACATTACCGCTGGAACCATTAGGAATGCTGGCTACTGGATTACAGGCAGCAAACGCTTGATATCGTCCATTATCTACAATTGCGTGAAATGTAGAAAACTGCGTGGAAAGTTTGCATATCAGAAGATGGCAAATTTACCCCCTGATCGTCTCGAGCCAGGTCCACCATTTACGTACGTCGGCCTAGATACGTTTGGCCCCTGGGAAGTAGTAACCAGGAAGACAAGAGGTGGGGCTGCTAATGCCAAAAGATGGGCCATTCTCTTTACATGCATGGTTAGCAGAGGAATACATATTGAGGTCGTTGAGGAGATGTCCTCGTCATCATTTATTAATGCCTTCAAACGCTTTGTTGCCATCAGAGGTAAAGTCAAGCAGATACGCTCTGACAGGGGGACAAATTTCGTTGGCGCCACGGATGATCTTCGCATCAACGCAGTAAATGTTGAGGATGGACCCGTGAAAGAGTATCTGTACAAAAGTGGAGTTGTATGGCTATTCAATCCACCTCACTCCTCTCATTTTGGAGGTGTATGGGAACGCCTCATTGGAGTGACCAGGCGCGTCCTTGATTCCATGCTGTTGGAAATACCACCAGGAAGTTTGACGCATGAAATACTTACCACGTTTCTTGCAGAAGCATCGGCCATCGTGAACAGTCGTCCGTTGGTACCGGTGTCGACCGATCCTGAGGATCCTCTTCCTTTGAGTCCTTCGTTAATCCTGACTCATAAACCAGACAATACAGTTGATTATATACCCACCGATGGTAAGGACCTCTTACGTTCCCAGTGGAGGAGAGTGCAACATTTGGCTGACACCTTTTGGAAGAGATGGAGAACCCAGTACCTTCAGACATTGCAAAATTACAGGAAATGGAAACAAGAAAAGCGGAACTTGGTCATTGGAGATGTGATCTTGCTAAAAGACAATTCGGTGACCCGTAACTCGTGGCCCCTTGGAAGAGTCGTCAGAGTGTTCCCGAGCACTGATGGACGAGTACGCAAAGCAGAAATTTGTGTAGTGTATCGCGACGGACACTCCACAACGTTTGTCCGACCTGTAACCGAACTGGTCGTTTTGATCCAAAATGAATGAACTGTTTTGCATTAACTTGGTGCTGTTTGTATATTTGAAACTCAGTTGATTTGAATTATTGCATAGTGATGTTTGTAACATCAGGCGGGGAGTGTGTTGCCTTTGTTTTTTTAAGAGTTATCTTTCTTTTCATTTGTTGGAGTTATTGCCCTTGTTAGGAAAGTCTCGTCAGCCATGTTTGCTGATCGTTGTTTGTAGTTCGAGGCAATTGTGGCCTACCACAGTGTAAGTTAAATGTTTATTTGTCTTATGCATTGTGTAAATGATTAGATATGAATGTAGGCTTCTGATGCAACCTTTTTTATGCATGATTTCTAATTTCTGCAAAATAACTGTTCGATGTTTTATACACATGTACTACACGTGGTTGACAGTCAACTTTTAATTATTGCAATTTAGGAAAGATTTACTCATAATTCTGTCTTCTATATTTTGTAAGTGATTTAACTATTATCTATAAGTAATTTAGCAAGAAATTTGTTAGGAAATTTGTATTATTTACAAACCTCCCGTATTTGTTCTAAAAAAGTATGGAACACTGTTCCTGTCATAAGTCATTTATTTCTACTCTATTGTCACATTGCTGTAATTGTTTTTGTATTCTTTCAGCTTTTTACCTTACACAGTTATACTACTGTCTCCAGGACAGCACAGACGGCGTTCAACCAAAACGAATGAATTCATTTTTATTGTGCACTACGATACTTTATAACATATAGTATACAATAATTTTTCATGGGGTTATGGTTTATAATGGTTCAAATATACTTATATGAATACGTATGTAACTTTCTATTGTATTCTCATCAATTTACTATATGCATCTTTAAACACCAGAAGATGCCAAGTTATTGCTGTCGTTTTATGCACATTTTTTTTTAAAAAGCAAGTTACTTATTAGTGTTACCGGTGTAATTTGCATTTTACTTGATATATATTTACACAATTTTACATAATATTAAAATGTTCTTATATTTAAAAAGATGCTATATCGTTTGCGAAATCGTATCTAGGCCTACATAAACTCTCTCTCTCTCTCTCTCTCTCTCTCTCTCTCTCTCTCTCTTTACTGCACACCTAATCATAGAGCGAACATTGTCAATGTGTAATTTAATAAAAAAGGTGGAAAAAAAGTTAAAAGTATATAGATTTTATAGTATAAAAGTTACATAGTAAGGTCTTTGTATTATAGTAGTTGACACTAACATATTTCTGTGACTGCATGTTGTATTTTCCCTTCGTGTGTACATGTACCATTCATGAAATGAAATATATAACGGCAGATAACTCTAAATAAACATAGTTCTAGTCGGACTCGGTCTTCGGTAAATGTATTCACCTGTGTGAAAGCTGAGAGTGCATGGTTCCTGTTGGTGTCCGGCTTAACGTCCTCTCTGACAATATCTATGAGGCGGAAAAGAAATTCCCTTGGTAGACGATACCGCTCGATCACCTCCGTGTCATTCAAAAAGTCTAAGGGGTTTGTTCTGTCTCGAAAAACACGTTCTCTTCTTATTAGTTTTCTCTGCTCGTCGTCTGCTAATAAAAACACGGCGGCCATTTTTATTTGTTTACATGCACGTAAATCAATTTAAGAGTGCCCCTGACTGCTCGTAGACTACAGAGCATCTTCCATCGTAACTCGCAACTCGCAACTCTTAGTGAAACGCACTTACGTGCAACGTTCACGTTTACGTCTACGTTTACGATCTACGATACGTTAGTGAAACGGTCGCCAGTAATTGAAATATCATAATTATCGAAAAGTAATGTTATCGGAACCATTTCGAGATTTTCAATCGTACATTTCATTTTCTTGTCAAAACTATTCATCATCAATTGTCAGTAAAAAAAAAATCTATTTTGAGTGTTTATGCATAATAGAAATGTGAGACGTTTACTATGTTCCAAAAGGAACGTATCTAATTTGTATTCATTCAGCAGTCAACTTTGCTCATCAGTTCCTTCATAGCTTTATTCAGTATATCACAAACAACTGTAAGCTTTTTGGGGAAAAAAGTAAAAGGTAAACCCCCTTAAGCAAAACTGCCCCCTAATGTTACAATACAAGTTACTCTATTTTCCTTACTGCTATCAGATCAGATATGAGAGGACGCATCGTATTTTAACCTGATAAGGTTTGGATTGAGTAATTTGTCGGAAATTGATTTGGTTTGTTTAACTACCAAATTGGTAAAAAATTTATAGCTTTTTAATCTTAATTCTAATATCAAACGAAACATCGCTTATAACTCAACAAATGACACTCAAATTTTGGTTGCCTATTAAAAATGTCTTCCTAAAGCATTGTAATCATTAAAATCGGAAAATTAATGTTTGACCAAAATCGTGACCATGCCCCTTTAAGGCATTTCCCTCAAAACTTTGGGGGGGGGGGGGGGCAAATAAAATTTAGTATAATGATTCAGAGAAAATATACGAATTGGAAGATACTTTAAATACTATTTGAAACAAATCTCTTTTAATTTCAATCTGTACATGCTACTTTTTATTGATTTAAAATTGATTTTTAATTTTGCCAATTATCGGCAATTATCGGAAAAACTCAATGAAAATTATATTGAATACCTTAAACAGAAACAGACCAGTAATTGTCTTCAATGTAATTACATATAGACGCACATTACGTGTGCTCCTTGACGTAATTGGGAAAACGAAAAGAAATCCGTAGACAATTCAACCTAGCGGAAGATTGTACTGCAGACAAGGTCCTTGTATCGACCATAGAACTTACAAAATAATGATTTCGCTCCGTTCTACATAAATCCTTGACCGAAAGATAGTGTTTGACGGGGTTAGATATCTCACACGCTGGTTGGTGTCACACAAGTGTGCATGATCCAATAAGAAATGTCGTTTTAATAATTATGTTAATTGTGCATTGATCAGTGGTGAACAAATGACAAATAAATTTGAGACGGGCTAGTAAGTATTTGACTTACTGTTATCGGTTTGTAGTCCAAGTAAATCCATTTTTTTTACAAATTTGATTTTGTTTATGGGAACGTCCATATTGCTATGTTGTTTCTGATTATAACGCATCCCCTGATAGGTCAGAACAAGAGGTCTCAAAAATGAGTACTCTCACTAGATGGCATAATCGTTAACCCGCATATATGTCGTTTTTTCGACCAAGGGTTTATGTAGAGCGGAACAGATCAGAAACCCTTGAGTTTTGAAGATGAGATTACCATTTCTGTCTCAAAAAGTATCTTATCTTTTTGTAATTCAAACTTCTTCGCACGTTTATCTGAGAAAAAAAAATTACTAATTGTTGTTCTCATAGCAGCTGGTTAATTTTGAAAAATAATCTATAAAAGTTAGAAATCTTTGATTTTTATGCATCACAAGCTAAAAAAATCAACATTTTAAGGTAAAGCAAGTTAAATCCCTTACTTTCTTGGAATACTAATTTGTTTTATCTTTTATCCCTATAACATTATTTATAACAATAGCAATATGCAAACATGTTTATAAAAAAAAACCAACTGTTGAACTCAAGCTATATCGGGTATAGGAATACAATTCAAAATTTATCAAATTATCTTTACATAAAAAATTCACGTGAAAAAAAACACCATTTATTGTATTGTATTAAATGTAGGAGGGTAAAGGTTTTGTATACAACTAACAATCACACGTTTGTTAAGTGAAAAATTACAATGTTTGGGATTTTAACCATGTTTGTAGTATTAATGATCGGGTATACATATTTTCATTACCAAATAACCGATATTTTCATAAGGAATCTAATTTTAATGCATAGAGAAACAAAATATGCTTTCATTTTAAATGGACACATTCCTTTTCTCAAAATGTTTTTTTTTTTAAAGTACTGAACCACTAATTAGATGAAAGTTGTCATTCAATAAGTCGTTTCATTGCAGAAATGTGGATAAAAACTCAGTCAAATGTTTGTTTCATTAAAACGTACAATCGCTTAATTAGTTTACAGTAGGGATAGTTTGTCATTTTTATACTTAAAGTGGCACATATCAAATTGGCCTAGCGTTTAATACTCTCAATGCTATGATTCATCACATGTAACGCGTTCACAAAATCGTATATAGTTTAAGTATAATCACCTGTAGATTAAATACTAAAATGTAGAGTAGATGACAATCACAAAAGAAAGCTGAACATGTTACTTGTGTGAGCATACTATTATGATATAGAAATGTTCGTTCAAGCGTAGTGCAAAAGTAAACTGCTACTGTTTTTATTTTTTCGTTAAGCTTCTTTACAAATGATTACTATTTCATTATATATAGATAAGGTTAACGTTAATATCGTCAACATGGTTCAAAAAACGATGACTTTGATCTTTTTATCAAAAGCACTTAATTTTTTTTTTACAATCTTATTCGGATTTTTATTCTGGTGCTTTTCTGCTTTTTATTAATATATATATATATATATATATATATATATATATATATATATATATATGAGTCAGCGGTCATTGTTCTGACGAAAGTATGTTCGTACTTTTTTGTCCCCCGCCGCAACGCGGAGCGGGGACATAGAAATGCTGGGCGTCCGTCCGTGGGTCCGTGTTTCCGTCCGTCACACTTTGTTTGTAAGCGATCTCATGCCTACAAATTTTGACGGATTTTCATTAATTTATACCAAATGTTTATACCACTATTACCTTGGTCAAGTTCGAAAATCACATTGGTCGATACTTTTTGTTGGAGTTATGGGACTTTGACCACAATAATGACTCCGTTTTATCCAAAAATTAACCTTGTAAGCGCTCTCATGCCTACACATTTTGACGGATTTTCATTCAATTTATACCAAATGTTTATAACACTATTACCTTGGTCAAGTTCTAAAATCAGCATTGGTCGATACTAGTATAATGCTTGACCGGTGGGGGAGCCAGGAATTCTATTCTTGGTAATTTTCAGAACTTTTCAAAATATTTTGACTTTTTTCACTCTCCTAGCTTAGGACAACACATATAATCAAAGTACTGAAGAACTGACGGGAGTTGATTTTGTGGATGTTTATTTATTTTAAAATCAATGATATGTTATTTTGCATGACAAGTACATGTACAAGTATTTTCTAATTTGAATTACGCACATTTTTATAATATGAATTTTTGGACTTTTTCGACAAGAATGTCGAGAAAACCCCATATGAATAATATTAAATAATATCTAAAGATAAAATTAATTCAATCAAACTATGTATCAGTGATGGGCATATTTCTCGAAAATTGTACGGATCCAAGCAATATTGAACTCTAGTCTCGTTCAACCAAACGCTCGGCTAACACCGTAAATCTCCGACAAGGATTTACGGAAACAGCCGAGCGTCGAGTTTAACGAGACTATATTGAACTTTGGCGTAGGAATACATAAGACTACAAAAAATATTTAAATTGTTCGTACCATTTAAAATATGACTATTTTCAAGGTATTTATAAATAAGTTTCCTTGAAAAACAATGCTTTAGCATACATTACATCGAATTCATCAATTATTTTAAAGAACTAAGTCTTGTCCGCAGCAATGAGTTGTGCTGAGGTCCAAACACTGTTTCACTTTTGGTTTGTCCGAGTAACTGCATAGGAGAGTTGATTATAATCAACTCCCAAAAATCGGTAAAAAAAAAACACCACTGATGTTTTAGTTTATTTGTGTAAGATAAGTTTAATTCTTAAAATTCGTCGTTTTTTTTTCTGATAAAACATGTTTCGTTTGTTTCAAAGTATCTTTCTTGTGATGATCGGAAGTACGAGAACAGGATGTCAAAAAATCTTACACAAGCGCGTCATTAGGACTTGTTATAAGTTCGAGTATTAACATTTCAACATCACTTAACGCTTTCATATAACAATCAATTACAAGAATGTCGAAATAAATGATAATAAGACAGGACAAAACCAATCAAAACAGTAATCAATATGTAGTAGAAATCTTTTATTATTTTTTACCGATGTTACAAAGTCGCTAAAAACTGTGGAAAATATAAAAAAAAAAAATACATGGGTCTGTTCGATCAATTATCTAGAAGCCCCTATTTTCAATTAAAAAAAAACAAACTTATTTTGTCTGTGGAAACAAATACTACGGCATTGTACTATCAAAAAAACGAACCTTTTTGGGGTGATATGTTGCCCTCATCTCTAATCCAAAACTGTTGATTATCATTTTTTTATTTTTTAAAGACATGAATCAATGTCTGGACAATCCATGTCAGAACGGCGGCACTTTCACACAGAAGGACGGGTGTTTCACGTGTTCGTGTACAGATGGATGGACAGGGGCACGCTGTAATGAAGGTAAATTTTTATATGTATTTCCCCCTCTCTTTTAATAAAAAATAAATATACCTTTCTGTAGCTTCTTGATTTCAACATTAGATACCAAAGAAAGCAGATTGATAAAACGGATACTTTTTTGTTAACACACACGTACCTAGTTCATAAACATAAATCTTATTACTTTGAATATTTCATAATAGTTTTGACCCCTACAAATATTTTTGACTTCACATTGTTTTAAATGTATAACATTATCTAATGATTTTACTCTATTTATCTTTAATGTACATGTAATTAATCTACATATAATTTAAACATTATGTTATAATCATGATTAAAATTGTATATCTAATACCATTAAATACAAAAAGACATTTGTTTTTGTTCGTTTGTTTGGTTTTTTTAGGGGGGGGGGGTCCAAATGATTCCTTTTGTAAAATGTCTGGGCGTAGATGATCATTCAATTTTAAAGAGTTGCAACATTGTATTAAGTTATTCTGTAAAACAATGTACTGAAGCAAAAATGACATACTGTAAACCAACTATACTTCTCGATGACTTTATAACGCGAATTATCTGAGATTAGCTAGTTTGCGGCGACTAATTTTTACGACCAAGCCTTATCCACTCATGTTTTTTTTTCATCACAACTTTATGGTAAATACTGGTCCGCGGCGAAAAGTATTCGCGAAAATGAGGCTCTTACGAACCTTGCAAAAATTTCTCGCACGCGAAAAAAAAGTTGTTTTACAGTATTACTTTCCGATCACCTACATATGGAGAAAAAACTACATTGTTAAATAACAGTTGTTAAAGAACATGTTATATCTTGTTTAAAAAACAATATTTTAATTGTATTTTGTTGCTAATCAGTTTTAAGTATTGTGTTGGGTTTTTTTTTTACCAAACTTAACTATCAATATCTGCATTTTTATAATATTGTCGACAGCCGTTTCCAACCTTGCATTGAATAAACCTGCAAAACAGTCATCAAGGTTTACAGGGGCAGGAGTGACCTACTATGCCAATTTGGCAGTTGATGGCAACAACGGTACAGACTTTGTCGTAGACAAGTGTTCATCCACAGCGGGTGGAGACACAAACCCGTGGTGGTTGGTGGATCTACAGAATGTTTATTTCGTGAAATCTGTCAGAATATTCAATAGAGGAATGGACAAAAATGGAAAAGGTAAGGGTACACAGTAACCATAGTAACAATGTACAACGAACTAACGGTATAGTCTACAAGTTACGTCATTATAAACCGAAGATAAGTAGTGTAGTACAGCTTTGATTACATCCGTGAAAATAAAACGGGAAAAACCTCTTTATCTCTTACTATTCTATTTTTAGCAAGGAGAAAAAAAGAATATAATGGAGTTTATGCAGTTTTCTGTATTATTAGTTTAAAATTTTACAATAATATATGTGGATTTTTTTTAAATAGATGAGTCAGACCGTCTGCGGAATGTCACCGTCACTGTAGGGCTGACAGAATCAGATGTCAATACTCCCTGTGGTTTCTTTGCTGGTCCCGGTACTCTGTCACAGCTGGCCGTCATCGACTGTCCGACATTATCACAGGGGAGATTCGTAAAGATCTCCATAATCACTGAGTATCTCACTCTTTGTGAAGTTGAAGTGTTTGGATACTCTGTCTAATTATTATTGCTGATATCTTTTATCTGAATGACTCTCTTTCCTACCAATCAATTTCTAGTATATAGATGTTTAGATGAGGTTAATGTTTAGTTTTGTGACAAAACTCTTTGTTTAATGATTGTTTTGTTTAATTATAAGACTGCATGCAGTTGATATAAAATGTAAAGCTTTTTATAAACTATTATTGGGATATTTGATTCAATATTTCATAAATAACTTGAATAATAATTAAACGGTATGTGTTAAGTTTTAATTTGTTGCTGTCTTGTTTGGGGTCAATAAAATATCTGCAGATATGTTGTTTTCCTTTTTAGCTGCATGTTTCGATTTTTTGGCTATAACAATATCAAACAATTTCAGAATTGATCTCCTTTCAATTTCAAAAATAATGTCATTTCTTCAAGTCAGTTAAAGCGAAAGAAAATTAGTCATCACGTACATGTGCATGTATATAAAATCAATTTCAATTTAGAGTTTCGTTACTGTCCGCTCCTAATAAAATTCAGCCGCTTTGTTTTTGCACTTGCTTTTTTTCAATTTTATAGAACAATTTAAGAAAAGGAATTAAGAAAAGTTTTGGAAACAGTACATACAAACAATTTTTTAAAAATCTTGTTAAACATTTTTAGCATGGTATCAAGTTAATGTTAAGAAGTGTTAATTCCCGTGCTTGCGCGGAATATCAAGTAGTTCTTCATAAAATGTCAAAGTAAATAAAGCATTTTTTTACAATTAATAAATGCGCTTAAAACCAACAAGTTCCTCTTGGATGCATACAAAAACATCTACTGATCAAAAATGTCTCATATCTTCATCTTCTAAAATGTTTATCTTCTTTCCTGATCCAAATGATTCCCCATGCTCGGTAGTTCGAGACATAAAAGGTCAAAATACATGTACTCACCGACAATTTAACTAAAAAATATTTACCTAAAATGTTTGTTTACTATGTTAAATAGATTAATTTTAAAGACTATATTAAGATAAAATAAATCGTATCCAAAAAAAAAAAACAAGGTACACTAAAGACTTTGTATGAATATGTATAACTTAAAAAAATTAAAATGTTACATAAAAAGGATACATTAAATCCATAAAAAATACTATTATCTTACCAAAGAACAAGCGTTCTGAGTGTATAGCATAAGCAATACACGTCCCCTACCGGTTTGTTGAAATTGTGTAATGCAAAATATCGAACCCGAATATTAAAAAATTGGAATATAAAAAATTAATTTTTCGAAATTATGTCAACCAGACGCTACAAAAGTGTAAACTTGATCTGTAGTTTGACATTTTGAAGCTGTTCAGCATATTTCATATTATTCCCCAAACGCATAAAGAAAAAAAGTGTGGAAAACTAAAGTGGGAGAGACAGACTGACGGACGCAGAGGAAAGCTATAGTCCCCTCCGGTGAAAACCGGTAGGGGACTAATAACTAGAATTTGTATTGTAACTTGGTTAATATTGTAATCTTGCACACAATATACCCCAATAAATAGCTATAGATGAAGAATTAAGATTCCTCTGGATCACTAATTTGACAGCCAGCAATGCAGAACTGCTAGGACAGAGGATGTAATAACTGATTTAAGGTGATATAAGACACTTGTCAATATTTATGTGGATAAAAATGCGTTATAATCAAAATTCTTTCATGATGATGTTTTATTATTTTAAAATTTTACAATACATGTATTTGGCCAAATTTTTTTTTAAAACTTAAATAAAATATAAAAAAGCTCCAGCAGGATTTGAACTCTCTACTTACGGACATTTAGTTAACGCTCTAACCCATTGTTCTTCACTGTTGGGTAACATTATTTTTATTTTTATTTGGGGGGGGGGGGTATTACATTCATAGTTTATTTCAATAGGGAGTGCATCACAATATGCAGGTGTCCTGTACCACCTTAAGACTGAATTGTGTTCTCTACATAGCTATTTACCTAATAAAATAGTGGAACAGGTTTTGAAGATTTAAGTCATAAAAATACATGCATGTTACAAATAACTGATCTTTGTCTGAAGTAAGAACACATGTCTGCAGGCCGCATTAGCGGGTACTAGTTTTACCCAGCTCTTCGGTTAGATGGGTTTCACGTGGTGTACATACCAGTATGTGTTTTCCAACGCAGAAAATCATTAATTACCATGCATAAACGTGTCTTTTGTGATGATCAGCTTAATGGATTCATATTGTGTTCTAATTGGATTATCATTATGATGTTTAACAATATAGGTAAGCATAAAACATGTAGTAGCACAATATCATGGGACACCGGTATACATAAGTTTTACTTTCACTTTCTAAATATGTGATTTCCGTATCATCATCTTTTGATATTTGAATAAGGTTATCATCGTTACCTATACTGTCGCATTTAAACAGTTGCTAAAGTTTTTTTTTTCATTTTTCAGACTTGCACTATTGAGTTGACCCCATATTGACACTGTGACTTTGTGTATTATATGTATGTTATGTAGAGTCATGTTAATACGAGCTATAATAGGAAGGAAGGGGTCTTTTTTTCTTAATTTATGATGATGCATCAAATATAATGTAGGCTATGACCCTTTGGGAGTGTCCAATGAAACAGGAAAATACCAAGTATCTTGAAAACTGTTGAGATCTCCACTCCTAAACCATAGGCCATATATCATAAATCTTCTTTCTAATGTGTACATGACCCTCAGAAGTTGTCTTTAACCCAATTTATAAAGCAGTTTTCAAGATCGTACTGTGCATTTAGAGAAACATACCAATCAAGAAATGATTTAAAATTTGCTACTGTACACATGTAAGAATGTACAAAGACTCCGAATCTTTAGAACCAGGTAATTTTTTTGAGGGGAGGGGGTGGAAAATAGGCATTTGATTTAATCATTTATTTTTAAATGATTAAAGCTGAATATTATTTTGTCATTGATCTTCAGGTAAAAAAAAAAGACTTCTGATCATATCTCCGTCAATAGATCATTTGTCTATTAAGCGTTACGTGATGTTTTTAAAACATATTAAGGAACATTTTTTTTTACCAGTTTATCAACTTTTTTTAGATCCCAAATTATATTTTGATTTTGATAGATCATTCAACAATTAAGAAAAGTGTAAATGTAAGTTTTTTTTATAATTTTAAGGATTAAGAAATGCAAGTTTTTTTGTTTTTTTTACTAAGAAAACTGTCATTTTATTTACAGTTTAATGAGGGATACATGCATCTAACAAGATTTTTTTTCCGGAGGAGGAGGAAGGGGGGGGGGGGGGGCAACAGTTGACACATGCAAAAAACAAAATATTAAAAGGACCTTTGTATCAATTTTATTTTTTGATTATAATTTAAGACATTTTGGATTTAGATACTTCATAGTCTGATATACAAAATCGTAAGGGACAACTTTGTTCTATCTCTTGCTGTTTTTGAGATATTAGACTTCAAACTATGAAAAAAGGGGGGATGAAAAAACTAAAAATTGAAATAACCACCAATTTCTTTAATGAGGACCGAAAAATGTTTTAAAAAACTGTCATAATTATCATATCTTTAAGGTTTTGTTTGAACCATTAAGAACTTCCGGTTTTATAAGTTGATAAAAAAATCGTCTATGGGTGTTTTAATGTTTAACTGAATTAACGCGTGCCACTTTTTCTCAACCAGTTTTCAAGTAATTTTTTCATATTTTATATTTTTATTGAGGGACCTAATTTGCAGACCAGAAAATGTTTTGGGATAAACATTTTGAAAGATAAGTGATCTAGAGGGCTCAAAGCTAAAAACAACCCTTTAGCTTTATCATTTTTATTTTTCATCCGATTTTTAAAATCTTTGCGGTTTTAAGTTTTGAGTAAAGAGTACAATTTAAAAATTATGGTCCGTGGGGCCATTTTTTGACTTCTTATAGGAGTTTTAAGGGCGTGAATATTGCAACGTTTTAAAAGTTGAAAAAGTGATTTAGAAAGAGTTATCTCGCTTTGCTCAATGAACGTGGAACATTAATACTCTAGGCATACATGTACCACGTTTTCTATTTGAGAAAGGAATACTTACTTTTTATGATTTTTTGGAAATAATCTTTTAGAAATTAAAAGTATATTTACTTTTAAAGTTCTGAAGTTATCTTTTTTTTGACATTGTATTATTTACAAAGTTATCTTTTTTTTGACATTGCATTATTTACAAAGTTATATTTCTAATAGGGAACTCATTATACCAAGGCGGTGAAGAATTATTAAATAAAAAATAGATTTTTATTACATTACATAGACATTTACAATCAAAAAAGGGAAAGGGGATGTCGAAAAGCCCTTACTTTTTGTTGAAGACAAAAAAAGTTCTAGTTTCCTTATTTTCATATGAATTTTTTACATGCTCCCAAAAAGTAAGGGGGGGGGGGGGTGCCAACTCCATGATAATTCAATTTCTTATATGGAAATTTAAAAAAAAGTTTGTTTCTGCGATAAAAAAGTGGGGAGGGGGGGGGCAGGGTTTTCATAATATCTCTTTGACAAAAACATTTTTCTATCGTTTACAAAATGTGAACATTCTAAAATATAATGAAATTCATCCCCAATACTTTTAGAGTCACACATTGTACTTTTTTCTTAAATTGTTTTCAATATTATGCCATCTACCTGTTACTATGGAGAATCGGTGATTACAAGCATAGGCGTCGGAACGGGGGGGGGGGGGGGGGGGGCTAGAGAGGCTTAGCCCCCACACTTATTTTTGCAAAGTTAGACACAACCATTGGCCACATAGCATTATTGAGGGTTGAGCCCCCCTCCCCCTCCACTTGTTCTCGCAGTAAACATAATTATTCACAAATATACCATGAAAAGATTAAAATATTGAGAAGTTAGAGTCATAGTGTATATTAGCGCCCCCCCCCCCCCCAAAAAAAAATTAAGATTTTCATGATTATGGGATAAAGGGTTTTTTTTTTTTTCGCTCGTCAAGAATTCTAAGGATTTGTCCAGCCCCCCCCCCCCCCCCCCCACTTTCAAATTGTTTCCGACGCCACTAACATGTTCGTAATTTTGTAAACGTGATCCATAGACATTATAATATGCAAGTTATGGGGGGAAACTGCAGACTTGGTAGTTTAACCCATAGACTTAAGTATCACTGCCACATGTGTACAAGTTGCTGTCTGGAAAGAGACTGTGAGTCTTAACTCCACAAACCTGACAAAACTTAAGGTAAATAATGCATTTACTTTTAAATACACATGATAATATCCCGCACAAGCATTGGAATTGCCAGCTGTTCACACATTTAAAAAAATGATACAATGCTTATTATGATCTAGAACCATATTTTTGTTCATTTTGTAAACACACACTCAATATCATTCAGCAAACATATGATTATATTATGGTCAGGTCTCAGAGATTCGGAACTTAAAAATGCAAGTAGGTATAAATATGAAACTACCAAGGACTTTGATTCTTTAAGAAAAGAAATTGAATTAGCTATTGAGCTATTGAATTAGAGATTTCAAATTCCAAAGCAAGTTCTAGGACCTCTGTTCTTCATAATCCAATAACAAGTTTCACTGATACTACCTTAGAGAATATCTTAAAGAAAATTGAAAAAATGGATGCAAAAATGACTACTTTTGAAAACACCTGATCAGAAATCAAACAAGAGAGAGGAGAGCAACCTAACAGAGGAGGAAGAGGTCAACGTCCATTTTGGCGAGGAAGAGGTAATCAAGGTAGGTACAACAGCCAGGAGCAACGATCAACTTCCTATCAACACAACAATATGGTAGACAGTCAACTCCGCAAGGATATCAACAATGGTCGAGTTGTACAGATTCCATGAACAGTAACAGATCATATGAGACTCCAGGTCAATACAGCAGAGGATACCGTAGCAGAGGATATTCCAATAGAGGATATTCCAACCGAGGAGCAAACAGTTCAGAAAGAAAAAACTAGATTATGTCTGCATTAAGGAGCAGATAGCAGACACAAGTGTAGAACCAAGCTCCATCAATATTGAAAATCATTTTAAAAGCATATCAAATGATCCAGCAAGAGAAAAGTGTGCATATTGTAGGCAAACTGGACATTCAGATTTATACTGTAGAGTTGGAACAGATCATTTAAAGTGATTTTGCAACCAGGAAACTTCAAAATCAAAATCTTATCAAGAAAACATCAATACATGTACTTTAGTTGGTTCAACAAATGAGGTCTCTGTTACTATATATAATTATCAAACAACAACACTTGTTGATACTGGATCTTCAATTTCAACAATTTGTCAGAGTTTTTATAAAAAAAAAAAGGTGTATAATATACAACTGCAATCTTTGTCAAATATTTTTAATATCTACATGTAGAGTGTGCAGATGGTCAATCATTACACTACTTCATTCAGTTATATTCGTTACATACATATATTATATATACGGTTATATTCAGTGTTCTATGAAAGCTAAAGGTATCGACAACAATCAAGTTTGTGTAGATGGTTTATTCCTTATTGTACCAAACACATCATATAACAAATGTGTTCCCCTTTGAATCGGATTATCTCTGTTCTAATGAATCTAGTTAAGGAATCGCATGGTCTTAGGTACTTACAAGAAGCAAATGTATTTGCTCCATGGCACCTTGCATTTAGATGTGTTTCTTTAAGAGACAAAGAGTTACAAAGACACAAGAATGTTTTAGCTTTAGTTAGACTAGCTGAGTCATCTAGAGTTACTATTCCCCCAAATACAGATATTGTAGTCAAATGGTATCTACATAAAGAACTTCCATATCAACCAGTTTGTGCGTTGTTACAGACAACATCTAAATCAAAGATACCTAAAGACTTATATGTGTCTCCTGTACATATATCATATCCCCATAGACAGAATGGAGTAGTACCTGTACATATTAGTAATATTACTACAAAAACTGTTACTTTGACTCCACATGCTTTACTCTGTGAAGTTCAACCAGTCAGTGTTGAGAATTTTACATCTCTTAAAGATGATTGTGTGCCCAAAGAGGTTGATATCATGGAATTAACATTCCATAAGATGAACTTTCAAGAGACAATTTACAAAAACTGACTGAGTTGATATATAACTTCAATGACATCTTTTCAAAAAGTGAAACAGATATTGGCTATAGCAAGTCAGTAAAGCATAATATAGAATTATCCAATGAAATTCCATTTAAGTAAATGTATCGTCGAATTCCCCCATCAATGTTTCATGAGGTGAGAAATGACTTGCAACAGTTATAAAGTGCAGGTATAATTCGACGTTTACATTCTCCTTATGCTTCAAATGGTGTACTTGTCAAAAAGAAAATAGGTGAATTACGCCTATGCATAGATTTCAGAGAATAAAATCAAAGAACCATAAAAAATAGTTATTCTTTACCAAATATTGATGAGATTTTAGATTCTCTTTCTGGCAATAAGTATTTTTCAATTTTAGACATGAATTCAGGATATCATCAAATTGAAATTGAAGAGAAACATAAAGAACGCAGTGCTTTTACTGTTGGTCCACTAGGATTCTATGAATACAACAGAATGGCTTTCTGGTTAGCAAATGCACCTGCTACTTATCAGAGGCTCATGGAACAATGTCTTGGAGAATTACACCTAACAGTTTGTTTTATATACTTGGTTGACATTATTATATTTTCCAAGACTTATGAAGAACATTTAGACCGATTATACTTTCAAAAGTTGCAGGAAGCTGGAGTTAAACTTTCTCCAAAGAAATGATCTTTATTAAAAACACGTGTGAAATATGTTGGTCATATTGTTTCAGAAAAAGGCATTGAGTCTGATGAGGAAAAGGTATCAAAGGTACTGGAATGGCCTCAACCTAAATCACGTGAAGAAATCCGTCAATTTTTAGGTTTTTGTAGGCTATTATAGGAAATTTATCAAGAATTTTTTAAAAAATAGCCAGACCTTTAATAGATCTTATGCCTACAACACAAAAGAAAAGCCGAAGTAGAAGGAAAACACCTATTAATCATCCACAGGCAGATTTTAAATGGAGAGAAGAGCACGAAACTTCTTTTAACTTTCTGAAATAACAGTTATCTTCTTATCCAATATTAGCCTATCCTGATTATTCAAAATCATCTGAATTACACACTGATGCCTCGTTACATGGCTTAGGTGCTGTCATATCAGGAAAAGGAGGATGGACTGAAACATGTCATAGCATACGCTAGTAGAAGTCTAAGCAAGGCTGAGAGAAATTATCCGGCTCATAAATTAGAGTTTCTTGCACTGCAGTGGTCTGTCAAGGAGAAATTCAAAGAATATTTATATGGCCACAAGTTTACAGTATATACGGATAATAATCCACTTACGTACTTACAACTGCACAATTAGATGCAACTGGCCATAGATGGCTTGCAGCTTTGTCTGCTTACAATTTTGATCTTAAGTATAGACCAGGTAAAACAAATGCAGATGCAGATACCCTGTCTCGTTTACCAGTTATATCTATACTACCAAAACAAGATGTGACTACTGTATCATCAAAGGAGAAGAATTTGCAACAGGATTAGTGAAATTACACAGACTGGGGAAATTCTGTCACTGCAATATGTAATGCATCAAACATATGTCCATTTATTGAAACTTTACCTGTCACTGAAGATGCTATCAAAATGAACATCAGTGCATTACATAATGAAATCTTTCAAAGTATTGATGTTAATAAAAAACAAATTAAAGATCCAGACATATCATATTGGTTTGATCAAGTTTATAACAATTACAAACCACATAAGGATGAAATACCAGAATGTGAAGAGATAAATCACTACTCTTCAGGAGAGGTATGAGGAGGAGCAGATGAGAGAAATGGAAGCAAGGCAGAGAGAAAGGAGAAATTGAACACTTACAAGAACAGCTGCGACACCAGAGTAAAAGACCAACAGAACCACTTCATCAGACGGCCAACCCCAAAGTCAAGTTGGAAAAGTATGATGGAAAGACCTCCATCATAAAGTAGTGGTTAAATTTTTAACTGTTATCAACTTACAGAAACTCTTTGAGAAGATGGCCATCGACACCTTACCCTTTCACTTGACTGGAGCTGCAAATTTATGGTTTTACGCCGTGGATGACGTGATTAAAAGAACCATCAAAGACGCCATACACCAGCGGTTTCAGCCATCATTCCAGAATGACCTGGAGCTGATGGACGTCAAGCACAAACTTTCGAGGTCGGTGGACGATTTTTATCAATCGGGTTACCCTGATGACGACTGACCGAAGGGTAGACCAGATTTATTCTAATTCTTCATGATCCTGCCCTGCACTGGTTAACAGTATTAAACCTATTTTGTGATGATGATGATGATGGTGATCACTGACATCTTCGACTCAATGTATACGTAGGTTTCCATGGGGGTTAAATCCATAAGAATGATGATCCAAGAACAGAACGTGGTTAAAAATCTTATAAACTCCGAGCATCATTAGTAGTATAGGGAGTAGCATTTCGTGCTGATCCTGAATGATCCCGAGATCCTGGTTCATTTAAAGATTTTGATCATACAGCTAACTTAAAGGGCTTACATGAGAAGAGGAATTATCTTTATATAAAATATTCAGGATCCTGACTGCGACTTGTTCAAGGTCCGAGCAGGTGAATTTGTCGGGTCCGAACAGGTGCGTGAAAGTCATTTACCAATTATGGGGAGAAATATTATGAATAAGAAATCAACATGCATTAATTATAATTAACTGTATAAACGAGTTGAAACTAGTCCTGACATATTAATGGCGTAACTAAGTAACAGCGTGTCATTGCCGATTAAGGGAGGAGCACCATTTAAAAGGACGACAGTTTGAAGATGCGATTACTCTATGCTTAGAGACTACATCAAAATGTTGTCTACAGATTTTCTGTTCAACGCAGAGGAAGAAATTATTGAGATGTTCTTGAGAGACCTAAATACTGTGGAGTCCGTTGAAGAGTGGGCCGAGAAAAATGGTTTGAGCAATCACCCACTAGTTGTAGAAAAATTAGAAGAGTTGAGAGCGGAAGGGTAGAAATTAGGTAAGTGTTATATATTTTATCTACATAACAAACATGTATTTGAACACGTGTTTCTCTCTCTCTCCTCTCTAAATTTTATCTCTTTCTTTCTGTTAAAGTGTTAATGATGACGAGGTGATAAGGATCGAGATCGATACGGGAAAAGAACAATCTGCAGGGTAAGTTTGTTCCCTTATCAAAATATCTTGCATGTTTGAAAATGTACACTAGATTATTGTATTGTTTCACTGTTTTGTATGTGTGTAGAAAGGAAGAGTCGCAAAGAGCAACGAAGTTATGAGCGATTCCGACACAAGACCCAGAGTAAGATTTGTGAAGTCATAAACTTATACAAGTATTTTAAACAATGGTCAGTGTAAGCCTATTATGCATCTGTTATGCATTTCCTTTTAATTGTAGAGACGAGTTTGCTGTACTACCGAGGCCTGTCGTACGGCCGTCTTCGTTGCAATGCCCAGATTGTCCGAAGTCATTTAAACGTAAAAACGAGCTTAAAGTTCACACGAAGGCGAGACATTAGAACGTGTCATTTTTGGGTAACAAATGTAAAAAACATTTGATTACAAGACAAATGCAATACGACACGAGGCAAAGTGCAACGGGTAGGATCAAAATTCAAGTTCCGAACAGAAATCGGTAAATAATTAAGAGGCAAATTTACATGTTTGTAGAATTATTGTTACTTGTGAAGGACTTGTAGATTGAAATGTGACATATATTTTTTAAGACAGCGGAAAAGGGAGAAAAAGCACAGAGAAGAGGGAAAAGGGAATAAAATGCAGGAAGTGTGACCACGTTTCATCGAACAAACAAGAACTAAACGCTCACAGAAAATTTCATGCAGAGGAGGGAAACCTTCCGTAGAAAAAGGTCAACCCGAACGACGTGCAGAATATGCAGCAAAGTATTTCCTAATAGAAATACTTTGTTTATCCACCAAAAAGTCGACCACCAGACTGGAAGCGGTGAAGTGGGGGATTTTCCTTGGGAGGCTACGGGAGAACCGGCTCCGTGGGATGGTGATGAGAGATTAAAATCTGCTTACATGGCCGATAAGAAATTCATACTAAGCAAAGGTGAAACCGGCTTAGTTAAAAAAATATATAAACTATCCAGCCGACAACCTCATCACAACCACGGATATCGTCCGGAAAGTAGAAGACATCGCCCGAGGGAAAAAATGGTTTTTTGCATGAATATTTCTGTAGGATTTATCCTACGGCACATCGAAACGGGGGAATACCGATATTTCATTCCGGACAGGAATGAAACTCTCTTTCCCAGTCCTATTCTCATCAGCACTATAAGCGATGTGGGAAAGAAAATCAAATCTCAAATGGACTATATAAATCTTTTTGAACATTTGATGCGACATAGGCCGGACAGCAAGTGGAGGATTGACAAAATTACAAACATAAAAATCGTTTTTTTAGGACGAAATATATTTTGAATTGATGGCGACTTAACCCTCTTGTATATATGTGTATTTTTTTTTTATTTTGTGTTTAGCTTGTCCATAACCAATGCCTTAGATTTGGACGTTGTCCGGCTAGCGCTTCACGCTTGGGCAAACGCGGGGGACTCTGTGTATATACACAGTGAAGTCCCCGACTGACCAGCTGCAGACCCCACACTCTCATTCGTTCGGAGGAAACCATGATGAAGACAGTGTTAGTAGTTTTTTTTTTCGTACTTGTATTGCATTGCATCTTGCTGTCAAAGATGGGATGACGTGATGGTGTGTCGAAAACTCTTTTCTTCTCCACGTCTTGAGGGTGTGAGGGTCCTTATCATTGCCAGAGTCCCGACGAAGCAGTTAAATTTCAGGGCCTACGACGTGTAGAAGTCATGGTGCAGTTTTCCAACCTGCAGTGTGGACCAGGCACCAAAGTCTTCTTGGGGGGCAGATTGTGTACACATGTAAGTGTAATGTATGCTCAAATGCTAACTTTACGTGCATACTGTGTAAACTTGTACATATTGTGATTGATGCCATTATTTTGTCAGGCTTCAAATACCCGAATGAAAAGTTACCCCTCTACGACAACGGCCATGATGGAGACGGCATCCATTGGGTTTAGAAAGTGTATTTTATTATATAGTAAAACATATTTTTTTAAAATCATGAATAGTTATATTTTTAAAAAATGAAAATGCTCTACTGAAACTGAAACTGAAACTTTGAGCATATCTGTTATTTTCTAGACACTCCCTGGATCATACACCCCTGCGAATGTGTTCGGAATGTTTTCTTTATCGTTGCTAAAAATGTAATAAATCCAGAGATCCTCGAATGAAAGTTCACGAGACTTCACTGAGATTTGTTCAGTTCCTGTGAAATTTTGAGCGGAAGTATAAGTGTTCGGATAATATTCTCAAAATACGTAAGTTCTGGTCATTTTTCATATCATATCCTACTATGATTTATGTAAAACGTGAAAATTTTTTAAATAAATATAATTTATTTCATCCTCTAGAGGTTATTTAAACTAAACAATAATATTAAGAACAGAGTTATCGTTCGTGTTCAACCACTTTACACGTGGTTGAAAGTATAAACATTGGTTGCCTAATAAAATCATAGCCATGTTTGATGCTTTTGGCGTGCAATACCATGCTTTTTATAAAAAAAAATGGGTGTCTAGTTTGCAATAAAACTTAGTATATCGAGCTATGTTCTTTGAATATTCTGCATAAAATAATATAGTCTGTTTTACAATTGATGCTATTACTAGGTCAGGTGCGGATCACACATTAATCCTAAAAGGGGAACCGTTACTAAGCATGTTAATTGTTGCAATAGCAGAAAATTTATAATTTCTATTTATATATTTATTTCTAGAACTCGTTTAATCCTCTTATAAATGAAGGTAAAGTTTAAAGTCAATAAAAGCCTAGATTTTAAATTTGACTTCAAGTACCTTTAAATTCTAGGAAATAGACTATTATCACGAGGCACAATTTTTACTGCAAAACTGAAAGGGTCAAATAAAAACCACATGGTCTAAATTTAAATGACAATAACATTCGCAGGGGTGTCATAGTCACAGGAATATCGTCCCTCGCCCTGTACTGTATTGAGATATGTGTGTTTGTCGTCATCGTGCGCAAGCAATGTGGCAGGAGAAAAAGCCTTCAAAGACTTTCAGCAGCGATGGACGATATTTCTGTGTCTGAGGTTTGAAATGAAAATGTTAAGCTAGACTAACTACAGTTTTCTTTTGTATATAGTGCTTTTCGTATTCTGGAAGTGTCTTGCATGTCGCCGCCAACCAACCGTCACAGTCCCCACGCCAGTCCAGATCCCCGCACACCATCAAAGGGAGCCGACACCCGTCCCCGTTCTTAGACGCTCGCGACGTGCGAGGAGAGCACTCCCGAAATATGGTTTTTGAAGCGTGTGGGCCATGAACTGTTAAAGTCAAACTTATTTTATTGTAAAGAAACTATTTTTTGTTTTTGTAAAGTTTCGATGTGTTAAAATGTATCTGTTATCAACATATATCAAGAGAGGTTGAACATGTGAGAATTTGTTTGTTGATGAATTTTAAGGAACAAAAAAGTTGACAGGATGATGTCTGAAATGCATTAAAAGATAATACAAATCCTCATTTCAATATGGCTCATTATAGATTGAGCATTAGAAGCTGAACGGGGAAAGGGTCATTACGAAATGATTAGATATTTAATTTATGTTGTACCTCGGACACTGGGCAAACAAATACCTTTTGAATGGACAGTAAAGTAAAGATAATCATTAAATATTATTTCTTTCGTTTGAGGGACGAATTAGACAGAAATCAATTTCTACTTGGTATAATAATGAATTAACTAGAGCAGAGCTCGTGGCAAAACCACGAGTAGGTCTTCCGTTGTTGCTGCAAGTTGAAAACGTATGTGATATGGTGTCAATAATTTATAATGACTAAACTTTCAGTTCTGCTTTTGTTATAAAAATGTGTTGTGATTGAAAGCCTGTATATAAAACGTGTTTTGAAAAAGAAAGAAAGAAAATGTTTTAGGAAAACTATCTGTCGAACACAGTTTATGTAATCGTTTCAAACATTCTTTAAAAAATGAGATGTTTAATGGCGAGTTAAATTTTCAGAGGGTAGCAAGCATTGTTACATGTACTCATGATTCATGTGAGGAATTGTGTTTTTTGGGAGTTGATTTTAATCAACTCTCCTATGCAGTTACTCTAGCATACCGAAACTGAAACTGTGTTTGCACCTAAGCACAAATCATCGCCGCTGACAAGACTTAGTTTTTGAAAATAATGAAGCATTTTTTTAAAGGAAACATATATGTCCATATTCACACCAGTGTCTTAGGTAAGGTAGATTTAAGTAGTAAGCTAAGTTTAGGTAAACTGGGTTTAAATCCCATTTGAGCTGAGTTCACTTTGAACTCACCTGTGTTAGCATGGGATGTGTGAACTTTCATTCACTGTATTGGCCATTAAGTCACGTGACTTATAACGTCAAAATGATTGGTTTATTGAGTCAATAAAATTTACTATGGAATGTGTAGTAAAATAAAGCGATCTAGTTTTTCCGTTTTTAAAGAATTGGTAGTAGGATAAAGAGTTACAACTCTTACAGAAAATATAAATTATTTTATAGAGACAACTGTAAGAACCAAACAAACAGAGACGACCACCACTCTTACAAGCACTACCCTGTCTAAAAATCATGGTAAGTTTTTTTTTTTTTAAATGAGAGTTAAATGTAAAAATGGGTGGACACAAAGAAAATAATCTGAAAATTGATTGAACCTTTTTTTAAAAAAGGGTTATGGATTATTTATTATAGGAACGACTATAAAGGATCTAAAAGAGAAGTTTCTGAAGGCAATGAATTCAGCGGAGGAAACTGAATCTCTTACGGACATGGCCTTAGGTAACTACTTCACTTTCATTTGAACTTCATGTTGTCTAACTATCATGCATTTTTCAGAAGTTTAATTTCATAGAGTAACTAATTATCAGTACAATTAACTGTTTAAATTTTTAAAAAAATGATCTGTTAATGTACGTTATAAATTTATGTTTTTCTCAGGTGTCAAATGACTAATTTTTTCTAAAAAAAATTGTAGGATTTTTAATGTGGGCGATTATGGCATCGGTTGCCGCATTCTTGGTATTACTCAAGAAATGGTTTCTCAAAAAATGCTGCGGGGAAGAGCCATCAACAAATAACCAGCCAACACAGCAGCCCACTTTGAACCCGGCCTTCTCCCCAGGACAGCTGAACGTGATACCACTGATGGTGATGCACACACCACCATCTTCCACCATCAGTGGTTCACCGTCTAGTACTAGTGTCGCCACTACGCCAGAGATTAACCGGGAGGAGGAGGAGGAGGAAGAGGAAGAGCCAGTAGGGCACAGAACCAGACTGTTCTGTGCCCGAAGACTAAACTGGTCTAAAACCAGTGTAGTTTAGTTTTAATTTTGATCAAGTGTTGTTAGATTAGATGAATTAGATATGCAAAGGAAAGTAACTATAGAATATAAAGCAATATTCTTGGTCTTAATTTGAAACAATATTTTTTGTCAATAGTTACAAGTTGTTCTGTTGAACATTCTTCATTAATGGTAAACTGTCTTTGTTTTCAGAATTTTTTTTATGCTGCTACATTTTCATGTTTTCTGTTTTGCATTTAGAAGTTACTTCCCTTTGACTATCTTGTTAGCAAAATAAATATTAGTTTCTTTGGTAGTGTATTCATTGTGATATTGTAATATTTACATGCAAGTATATGGAGTTATCATTAAATAAAATTATGTGATTGTGCCAACCAGGATTATTTTGAGACAAATTTCGGTCAGTAACATTTTTTGTTGTATTTTTTTTCCACAAGAATCTGTTGAACTGTTTAAGAAGCTTTTGTTTTTAGTTTTGTTATCTATAAATGTCATAATGTGTAATACATAAAACTATGTATACAAAAATATTTAAAAAACTAATCTTGCTCGTTTACATATTTTTATTATTGTCTTACAGATTTTCATGTACTCATGGTGCTTCTCTTTTTTTTAATATAATGGTGCTTACATTGAGATCATCAATGATGATGATGAAGGGAGTGAAGATGATTTTTTTTTATTTCCATTTTTGTATATGCTTGTATTTTTTTGTAAAACATAACATCTTTTTACCTGTTTACATGTTTTATACTTGTATATTTTTTTAAAAACTAAATATAATTTTCAATATCTGTCAGAGATTACTGTATATGATAGATGGACAAAATGTATGATGCATTCTTGTCCAGCAATAAATATATTGCTTCAAAAAAATGATTATTATATTATAGAAAAAAAATACATGTATACAAGGACAATAAAACATGGTAAAATTTTATTATTTATGAATATATTATTTGTTTTATTGTTGTATGTTTCTAAAATTCGTTTAACGTGTATCATTAAGGAACCTTAATAACGATATTTTTATCATGATGACTTGAGTCTTAAAAAGCTATTACTATTAGACTACAACACATTAGGAATTTCAGTCGATAAAAATGGAAGAAAAATTGTGAAATTTGTGAAGGCAAACCAGTTTCAATGCCATTTTATAAATTAAATGCTGAATTAATGGAAACTTAAGGCCATTTTTAAAACATTTCATAGACAGTTGGTCTGTTGAGCGCTCTATTCTATACCCTGTAACTACATGCAGATTTTGAATAAAAGTATTTAGTATATTGGTTTAAATATTTTTGGGGAGATGTCAATGGAAGGATTTGTACTGCACCTGTTTGTCAGCGAGGAAGAATTGATGGAACTAGACCGGGATATACGTCCCCTCTGGAAGGAGGGTGGAATGTAATGCGAAGTAGAAAGGTGTGAGGGATTGTTTTTCCAGAGTTATAAGGACTGCAGGAGTACCACCAAGAATGTGTCTCAGTATACAGATGTCCTGTTGAAGGGTGCCCGTATATCAGTGCTAGGACAGGTTATCCGTCATGGGAACATCAGACACAGGGGTACGGTGGAGCCTCTACCGGTGGCTTCTGGTGGCTAACACCAAGTACAGACCACCAGGAGACAGGTTAATGCCCCTCGCTCCGATGACACAGGCCAGAGACATCCACCGTAAAGAGGAAGCCAAGAAGAGAAGATTGCAGACAGACACTACTGCTGGGGAAAAGCTAGAGGGGACCTCAGTAGTATACGGGATCAAGTGGTAGTGCTACAGGAATAGGACCGGAAGATTGTGGGGGAAGTTTAGTACAACAACTGTTGAGGAATACAGACCTTGAACTATACAAGCTTACCTTTTAAAAAGATTGGTGAGCTAGCACCGGCGCCATCCTTAATCACAGAAGCAGATTTATAAAACAATTAATTAACAAAAAGAAGGCACAGTGGTGTACTGGAATTGTGCTGAAGAGGGGTGTCAATTTCGAATCTAGAGTAGGCTTAACATCGGCAATGGCATAGCTCATTAACTGTACCTTATTCATTATGTTTCAATTTCGATGTGAATATTTTAAAGAACCATTGGTACTGTTGTGTAGCAATAGTATCTTCTCGGGCCTTTGCGGCAAGCTCGGAAAACATATCCGAGGTTGTTTTCCGAGCTTGAATGATTAGCAATTTTTATAATATTTAAAATAACTTCGCATTTTAAGACCTAAGCTACTTTTTCAATAAAACACAAAATTTCCTGTGAAGCTGAGAAAACGGAATTCAAATGGTACAGTTTTTCTACAGTATTCCCAGAACCCCCTACTAGGAGTCGAGCATGTATATTCCAGTAAAATAAAAGACTAACGTAGTTGGTAGCGCTCGAAAGCGCTAGCAATAAGATTTTTTCTATGGGTATCAGTGATCACAAGAACGAGTTAACAAATAGACAAGAGAATATTAGTTGATGAGTTGTACGTCAATTGAGAGGAAAGTGATAAAAAGAAACTGACGAGGTTCACTTTAATTTCAAATACCATAGCATACAAATCTCCTAGCATGTCATACAAATCTCATAGCATATCATTAAAATCGCATACCATAGCATAGCTTAAAATTGTAAAAGATATGCATGAAATGATTATATCGATCTTTAAACCCCCTAAATGAAATATTACCGCGGATAACATCATGTAACAATTGATTCTTCACATTCTCGTTACTTTTAGCCCAGGGGATGAGATGTGTTTGTTTCAGATCTCCTTTCGGTTGTCTAAGAATGTTCTTGTTTTTCCACGCCTGGAAAAAAACTCGTCTATTCCCGCCTATAAGTAGTAGCTTAGAGACGCACAGTGGAGGTGTGTCTTAAAAGGAATTTTTCAATTTTCGCTTCTGCAAAAACAATTGTTACATTTAAAAAATATGTGTCAAGTAAATGAATTACCAGATAAAACATTGAATAGTTATGCCCCTATTTTTTTAAAATCGGTATCTTTACCTACATTTACACACATTTTTGAGGCAACTTTGTCCCTCCACATGGATTAACATTTTTAAGGTACTTTTTCATTCTTTCTACACTCATGTATTAGTTTTCTCAACAGTTGCACAAGTTCGACGAATGAGGTTTGTCGTGAATATACATATATTGAGTTGTGTTTAAGTCCAAGAAATATAGCCTCAGGTGGAATAAGATTTTTGTACAAATCTACGCAGACTTTCCAAACGACGCCTTCCGTATTAGCCGTATTTCCCACAGCGGGTCAATCGTATGCGAAAGTGTATTTATCTCGCTTCCTGGGTTTATAAGTATCATTTAGGTGGCGGCGCACAAAAGCGCCTAAGGGCAACTCTTTTCCTATGCAGTATAGGTATAGTGCATTGGCGTCGAGGCCAAAAAATCTACCACAAGGCTTTTGTGGGGTAGCACGGATGAAAGATTTCGCTGTCTTGTTGTAGCGTTTGAATATTATACTAGGCCCCCTGAATGATGTTTTGTTTAATCGTATCGCATAAATCTTCATTCTGACGATCAATCAAAGCAACACTAGTTCCCTCTTTTGTTCCGCTCTCGAACAGCATACTTCGTACAAGTCCTGGTACCGAAATACTACATTTAAAGATATAAATAAAGATATCAATTATTAGTCATATTTATTGCAACATTTTATACATGGTTCCTTTCCGGGGTAAATTGTGTTAGATCTAACTGATTCTGTCTGGAAATCAATCTTTCCTCAGTGTCATAATCATTTGTCATTATGACTACCGGATATATCCGAACTATACTTCCTGTGTTTTTTACCCCCCCCCCCCTTTCCAATTATGTAAGCAAAAAAACCTGAAATTGTTACATAAGCTTGAATGTTTCCACCTCCTCGTACACATTGAAATAAATGTAGGGAGACCTATATGTAATAGGATAAAATCGCTTTTTCTGTTCAAGTTCTTTATTTCAATTAAATATTAAATTTATTGGCAATGAGCTACTATATAAACAAAATAACTCATATTACAAATAGACAAACACAGAAACACTAAAAAATTCATAATACACAATTTGCATTTAATTCAAAATCTGACATCAACAAACCTCCAATATATGGCGGCGGTGCCACACACAGTCAATTAGTAGACTAGCGCACTCACTTGCTACAGGTATGACTGTATATATAATTAAAAACACCATATATATTTATGCTTAAATCTAGAAATACTACAGACAAAGTTATCTCAAAATCTAAACAGTCTGTATATAAAACAATTTTATTATTCTCACATAAATGATGTTTAAATTACTGTGTATGGAATAAAATACAAATGAATAGTTATTCCAAACATGAAAATAACTCTCTAACCGTAAATAATGCAAGGTACTAGTATCACTCACACGTTTCACCCGTTTCACACCTGAACACTCTCAAGGGCGTCAGCGAAGTGAGACTCCGTATAAACTTGTTTAAATCTCAAACATTATAATAAGTAAATACATAATTTCCCAAATTAGTCTTACTTTGCTGATTATCATAATAGAATAGAAAACAACTAGTTAAATGTTCAAAAGATATTTTTAATAAGTTTAAAGAAACATAATCTCTAAAAAAAAAAAGAATTTGCGCTGAACAGAAACTCTATAAATAGAATAAACACAGGTAAACTTTACAGTACGCGATTCGCGCAAATACCACGTATATTTTTAACCATTACATATCTCCCCCGCGCAATAATGTTGATGCCCTCATCAACAAACATATAAAACTGGATACCCATTCAAAAAAATCTATGTACAATCATCTGAGTTTGACCTGTTTTTCATATGCAAGTATTCTGAAAACGTTTGACTTGAGCTTGCGCTTAGACTTGCACCTAATGCTGCTACAGCATTTCCGAAATCCTGAAACTCAGAACTAGAAGAATCTGCGTTTACTGACATGTTTCTGGATAACACTGATTTAGGCAAATTGAAAGGGTTGGGATGCTTAACCGCCGTTGACCTATTAGAGCGTGTAAGAGGTATTTCTTGCCCATGTCCAGCAGAAACCTTATTGTCAGTGGGACTCTGACCCGGGGTAAATTGCAATAGAGAATCTAAAATATCAGACTGCTTGTTCTCTGCAATATTATCTTCCGGAGGCATCGAGTCTTCTTTATTATCGTTTTCACCTAAACTTACCTGAGATTCTGGATCAGGGTTATCTTTTTCATTTTCTATTTCTGTAAATTCGAATGTCTTTATCTCCTCGTCTGAGTCAGGCTCGTCACAAAGGTCAATATCATTGTTGGCTTTTTCCTTAGTATCTAAGATCTCGTTCCTGTGTAGAACTTTTACATCATCATACCCATCCGCTGACTTAACCTTGTAAACATTTTCTTGCAATGTCTCAGTTATGATATAAGGATCTGGTTTCCACACATCTTGTATTTTGTTCCTACCTTGTACATGATTTCTCAAGAGAACCTTTGTTCCGACATCAATAGAGCAAGGAGTAAATTTCCTCTCATGGAACTCGCGTCGTTTTTCTGCACTTTTTTCTGTGTTTTTCTCAGCAGCAGCCCATGCGCATCGAAGGCGTTCTCTGTGTGTGTGTAACCATTCATCTACTTCGAAGGACTCGCTGTCATTGTTGATCCCTAGTAAGAAATCTACGGGTAAATTCGGTTCTCTTCCATAAAGGAGATAATAAGGGGAAAACCCTGTAGAAGAATGAGGAGTAACATTATACACATAAACAAGTTCTGGCAAATACATTGTCCACTTTCTCTTTTGATCTGCGTTGAACGTTCTCAACCTGTCGTGCAGTGTCCTGTTAAATCTTTCCCATTGCCTCAGGATGATATGGCGTGCTACGTGACTTCTTAATACCATATATTTTACATAGCTCCTTCACGACCTCACCTTCAAAATTCCTACCTTGATCACTGCAATCAGGAGGACGAGGCCATGGACCATGATCCAACTGAAGATGTGCAGCGCTAGGAGCCTGGTTCAGCGACAGACGTCTCAGACGTGGTTGAAACGATAACAATAAATCTTATAACAGCGAGAAGAATTACACCAACTGGCATTTGAACAGTGAAACGAAACCATCAAATTTCGACTTCAAGATTCATCAAACCCCATTAAATAGACTGGGCGAACTTCTTTACCTACTTGCAAAGTGAATTAATCGAATATGCTAGAGAGTAACACGAGCGATCCAGTGAGACAGATGGACTGGGAAGGAAATGCTGCCGAGAGATCAGAGACTTGACTTTGTGACTGCTAAATATCATGGTGCTGTGAATCGGCGTATACAGGGTTTTTTTTAAAATTTTTATAATCCTTTGTTCTTTTGCAATATTAGATTATTTATTCAAGAATAATTATTTCCTCAAAATTAACATTACATGCATTGACACTATATTCTGTCCTAAAATATCCCCAATTCTCATTTTGCTGAATATAACTCGATATTTATATATACTTCAGGGTTCAAGCGATTTTCTTTCAGAAGTATGAAAAACTCTCAGTATTCCTTCTCTAAAACGTCCTATTTAGCTCATCAGCTGTTTTAAATACACGGCTAAAAATTAAGAAGTCTACGGGGTTTTGCATTTCAAAAGACCCAGATGATAACGTTGAAAAATTGTGCAAGGTCTTCTTAATGACTTCCAAATAGAGAAAAGATGTCAACATTTTTCATTATAAATCTCCGTAAGAAATCTGTTTTCGATCCTGTGAATTTTTCCTATTAAAAATGATGTGTCAGTGAAATTTTGTCGGATATTTCCCGTTTGATCTATTTCAATTGCATCTTTAACAGCTATGTGTATTTTTTTTTAATCGTCCAGATGTGCTGCATGAATATTTTGGGATCGACAGACTATAGTCCCAATATATAATCGGAAAATGTAACCAGCTGGCAACGTCTAGGGCTGTCTATTCGGATCATATGTATATAGCTGCAGGAATGAACAACTGCCACGTAATGTAAACGTAAACAAAATTGCATTGCTAAAAATACTAGTATCACCAAGTACTGTGTATTTTAGTGTTTAATTTACTTTAATTTTGAATGTCGTCAGTCGTATGGGGATTTTTTTTCAACTCAATGATACTGTATCGTCTGTGTGATTAAAGATCGTATAGACCACCGTAAATTCAATGTTGATGTAAGTATATATACAACATATTTGAAATATAAAAATACTTTGTTTTGGTATTGTTCAACACTTTCTACTGAAATGTTTGTTTTTATTTTTTCCAGCTATTATGAAAATAAAAAGGCACAAGATTAATGTATGGACAGTTTGATGTTTTGTTACATACTTCAGTGACCTCCCCTGGTCCTATTATCCGCCTTTCGTTCTCCGCGGTAGATGCCTCTTTCAGGTTCAGAACGGTTGGCCTATGGTGTTGAATTGCTCGGAAAGAATAACGCCATGTGCTCGTACACAAAGTCAAAAAAAAAATTCACTGCTGTAAGAGAAGATACACAAAACATGACTAGATAACACACCTTTGCATGACTAGAATCTTGAGTCTAATTTCAACAAATAAACATGTTTACAAGCCACACGAACAATTTTAAGAACACTCAAGTGATAACATAATCTTTCAGGTACTCCGGTTGTTTGGCTGCGCGTGTTGGTCTGTTGCGAACATATGGGAGAGGATCTTTGTCGGGCTCAATGATAGTCGGAGTATTCGGTATTCGGATTTCTTCCAGCTCATCTTTGCCTTCTTCTTGGTCCTTCAGTGTGTCAGGATCAACTTTGATTTTCTTATAATGAGATGAATTTCGAACTATGGTTCTTCCTCCCCGTTCTGCGGTTATCTGACTTCCGTTTCTTTCCTTCACTATGTACGGTTTGGAACTGAACGGTGTTGATAACTTGTTTTATTTTGGAGTCTTCACGAGCACTGTATCGCCTTCCTTGATGTAAGATTCCTTCGCGTTGTTCCTCGTGTCAGCATACACTTTCATTTTTTCTTTTGCCTGTCTGTCCTTGCTGAAGATATCAATCAGTTTCTTCTTCTTTTCCTTCATCTGTGGTAGTTTGGTCCTCATTTTTCTGTTTAGGAGACTTTCTGCCGGAGATAGGGTGGTGGTTCTATGGGGTGTTGCCCTGTACTTCTCAGAAATGTAAACATTTCCTGTTTCCAATTCTTGGATTCTATATGGGCTGTTCTGATGGCTTTGCCTAGGGTTCTCATAAATCTTTCAGCCTCTCCATTGGCCTTCGGCCATAATGGTGTGATTCTATGGTGTTTGAATCCTAATTTTTCTGCAAACTGTTTGAATTCAAAACTTTGGAATGGTGGGCCATTATCCGTTTTCAGTTCTTCTGGTATTCCAAACAATGAGAAAATTTTGTCAAATAGAGGAATTACAGATCTGGCAGATGTAGATCGCAGTACTTCTACCACAGGGTATCTTGAATGGTCATCTATCACAACCAATAGGTACTCTCCAGTTGGAAACGGACCACAAAAATCAGCGGAAACACGAGACCAGGGTTCATCAGGTATGTCTGTCATCTGTAGTGGTTCGTGATGTTTTGTTGGAGTACTAGCAGCACAGGGTATGCATTTCTTACAGATCTCTTCGACTAGCTGGTTGATTCCAGGAAACCATACTTTGTCTCGTAGTAGTTGCTTTGTCTTCACTATTCCTTGGTGACCCTCGTGTGCAAGTTCTACAACTGTCTTCTATAGGTGTTCTGGTATGACGAGACGGTTTTCGAAGAGAAGAATGCTTCCGTTTTCAGTAGGAGCGATGGTAAGTTTGTCACGGTTGACAAAGTATGATCGAATGCAGGGATCATTTGGAGATGATTCCCACTCTGCTTTGAGCATTCTTGTAATGACTTCTTGAATGACAGGGTCCTTGTTTGATGCATTTGTTATCTGTTTGATAGTAAGTGCTTTTGGCTTGGATGAGGAAACAATACAGTTCAAGTATTCTTCTGCAATCTTTGAGTGTCTGAGTGTCTGAATGTCTTCACCTCCTGTCCAGGGTGTCTTGAGAGATAGTCCGCCGGAATTTCCTTTGCACGGTCGATACTCCACTTTAAAATCATAGGGTTGTAGCCGTAAACGCCACCTCTCGATCCTCGCCGGAGGCTTACTGCGAGGGTTGTTGAACATTATTTCTAATGGTTTGTGGTCAGTGGTCAGTATGAACTCTGACCCAAATAGGTACAGATGAAAGTGTTCAATTCCCCATACTATGGCCAATGCTTAGTTTTCTGTCTGTGAATACCTCTTTTCCACATCTGATAGCCCCTTGCTTGCATATGATATGATTTTTCCTTCCTGAGTCAGAACGGCGCCTAGTCCCATCTGATGATGGCCAGAAATTTTTCTGCTGCACAACTGATTCCAAATATCAATTGCTTGTACCTCCTGAGTCCAACATGTGTAGTAAATGTTGTAAGGTTTCGTGATTCGGGTGCAAGTTCAACTTGGTGATATTTAGAGTTGAGGTCCAATTTCGAGAAGACACGTGAGCCGTTTCGGTCCAGTATTACATCGTCTATGGTGGGGGTGATGTGTCGTTCTCTCTTGATAGCTGTATTTACTTGTCTCATATCTACGCAGATCCTTATCTCTTCTGGCTTCTTTGGTTTAGGGGCGACTACTATGGGAGATACCCAGGGTGTGGGCCCATCAATTTTCTCTATGATATCAAGTTGTTCTAGTCTTTCCAATTCAGCCTCGACTTCTTTTCTCATATGAAACGGTATGCGTCGGTGTGACTGTGCAACAGGTGCTTTGCTTTCATCTGCATGAATATGTAGCTGGAGGTCTTTTATCTTCCCGATACCTTCAAATCGGTCTGAGTATTCGCCAAGAATATGGTCTGATGTAATCGACTTGATGACTGGAATGATATCTAGGTCCACCGCTGTTTGGTAACTGAGCAAGGATCCACAATTGCCTCTCACAATGTAAACTTCTGTCATCACGGACGTCCGTCTACTGAGTGATGAAATGTTTGTATAAATGCTGCCGACTAAGTTAACTGGTTTTTCTGCTCCGTATGCAAAGACCTTTGTAATAGTAGGGTTAACAGCTGGGCAATTTCTTAGTTTACTGTAGCTTGATTCATCAAGAATGTTTATGGTTGTACCTGTGTCTACCAGCATTTTGATTTCTGTGTCACATATTTTCACCTTTGTTTTCGGTTGTTTAATGTTGCTTACTTTGGGTCTCTTGATATGAGAGGTGTATTCGTCTTCTGAACTCGAGGATTCAATGTTAGCAGGCTCCCGCATCTGAATTTGTTTCACTGATTTTGATCTATACACGCGACTAAAATGATCATCCTTTCCACAGGAATTGCATCGCTTTCCTTTTGCTGGACACATTCCTTGATGAGGGTATGATCCTCCACAATTGCGACACTCTTCTTCTTTGTCTCTTCCCGAGTTTGCTCTTCCCGAGTTTGCTCTGTGTCCCCCTCTATGATAGTTGCCTCTGTATCCTCTTCTGTGATAATTGCCTCTTCCTCTGTTAGGTTGATGTGGTTTTTAGTTTCGTTTTCGTGCAGTAGTGTTTTTCATTGCGTTGACATGCGCAGCGTCGTTTTCGATACCAGTGGCCTGTTCATCACTTATTTCAAATGAACGTGCCAATAGAAGTAGCTGTTTCAAGTTAATTTCACTCTCACGAAGAGCTCTTCTCCGCAATCTTGTAGAGCTGCACGACTGAATAATTTGTGACTTAATTTCATTGTCTATGTTCTCAAACTCACATGTCTCAGCAAGTTGTGGAAAGTGTCTATAGTTTCTCCTGTCTCCTGTTTCGACTGCCTGAATTTGTAAATATCATACTCCTTATTCCGCTTGGGAACAAAGTATGCATCGAGAGCATCTAACGCTTGTTTGTAAGGGTCTTCATCATCTTGTGCTAGCGTTAACGTGGTAAATATGTCGTGTACTTCCTCACCTGCGTAGTGTAGAAGAATTGCCTTTCTGCGCTTTTTGTCGCTGATATTCACTGCGATCAACAGATTCTCGAGTCGATCCTTCCATTTCTTCCATCTTGTTGCAGTACTTCCTTCTGCATGTACTGCGAATTCAGGAAATTGAGGCAGATTCATTGCCATCGTCGTCGCCAGTGTAATATTGATGAATTGCTGGGAAAGAATAACACCATGTGGTCGTACACATTAATTACGGAACTGACGTCACAAACAAGACAATACACTAAACATGAAACCATTACAAAATGGACAATAAATTTCCGGATATTACATATGGTATGGTATCGGTATTGTCCAATCCTATACAAAGTACAGATTGGACGACATTAGACAGACCAAAGAGAAAATGAAGAAACATAAAAAAGCATCGTTCACCGAGTAAGTTATTTTTTGACAAATTGAAACAACTCACCTCTCTTCTCCCGCCCCTGCTCTGCGCCTAGTCATTGTAATATTCTTCCTGAAATAATAAAATAAATTTATAGTGTTCATTTGTTTTCTAAACATTTATGTAAACTGTATAGTGTAAAGCCTGATATACAAATGGGACAACCCTGCAGTACAGATTTAAAATAGCAATTTAAAAGTGTTTTGAATACACACCAACTGTCTGAATACAAAGGATAAAGCATTCGTAGAAATTGTTCTTTTATGCTTACGTTGAAATTCTTCCAAGGCTAAATGGGAATAAATTATTAATTAATCCTTCAAATGCTTGGTCAAGAATTTTTCCACTTGGATAGTGTAGCTACCTGAGTTGGATCACCAATCAATCAGTGTCACTTGACTTGAGTAACCACTCTTCAAGCCCCACTTAGAATGGGTTGAAGCTTTAAGTTATTTTGAAAAGGATTATCACACTTAGAGCGTGTAGCAATCTGAGTTGGATCATCAACTTTTAAGATATTTTTAACTCAAGATTTTTTAAATTCAAAACTTTTTTTGGTAAGTCAATTTGTAATTAATTTTAATTTAGTTACCGATATCTGATTAAAACTAATTATTTCATTTATTAGAAAGTAGTAGTAGTAAACTAATGTATTTGTCTTTATATTTGTTTTTAAAAGGTAGGTATTTCTAAATGAGTAGTCAATAACCAAATTGGAATGATTTCTGAAAAAAAAACCACTGCATTGTGGGGGGGGGGGGGGGTAAATCCTCATGAGTGTTTTTTCTGGGGGTTTTTAAAGATTGAGAGTCTAAAAACTGGTGGCATCAAACATCAACATTATTTTTTGGAGTACACTTTTGATAATCAAGGTAGTCTTGAGCTTTTTTAAAAAAACAGTATTGCATTTATTCACACTTTTAGTTTTTTTTTCTCTCGAAATAAATGCATATTAAAAGTAATTAGATTTCAAAATGTTTGTCAAATAATATATCTCTTTACTTTGATTGTTGTGCTTGGCGTAGAATGAAATTCTTTTTTTTTCCTTGTACGAGGCCATCTTCAGGATGTAGCCTCAATACTTGATCCAACTGCTGGGAAAAGGGATGACTTGGATCCCCATAGCTTTATAGGAACACCACCCCCTTGGTCGAGTCTAATTACTCTGTGCGTGGAGGTTTTCGATTTGAAGACATCAGAGACCTGAAACAAAATCATCACCAAAACCATAAAGTATGCTATACATATACATCAGTTATAAACAAGAAAAATGTTTATTTAGACAAGTTAAATGAATCAATGTGAGAGTTGATGTTATTTTGCGGTTAAGAATTTCAAGGTCAAAATCTGTTTTAGATGTGTTGTTAGGACGAATAAAACGTTTATGCAGCCCAAAATAAATTTGGTTATGCTTTCCAAATGTTCAATCAATTTTAAGAATTATTTCTTTACATCCTTATGTACATTTAATTAACATTTAAAAACTTACCAATTTTCTTGGACAAAGTAGTATATGGGGATGTCGTGTTTACTGTTAAATGGGCTCTGGTATCTCTAGTGTTAATCTGATGTCTCAGAGGAGGATTGGTAGCACTGGTGGTTTCTTTTGTTGTTTCCATGGTACTGTAAGTTACCTCTAAAAAATAAAACAATAATGATATATGAAGCTTTTTGAATTCCTAAAAGGTTTATAATTATTTTTTTTATTAATTTTTTTATGAATATTTAATGATAAAGATAGTGAATAAAATATACATTATATTCAAGAAAGAATTTACTTTTTTAAATTTCATATATACCCTTAGACTCGACAGTTTTGTCATTAATTAGATAACACTGCGGGGTTTTCCTTCAAAAAACCCAATATGTTTCTCGCAGCAGCTTGAGACTTTTATTCAACCATCTTTTATTATACAATGCCAGTAAGAGTTATAACTCCTACATGTAACTCTACTACACATTTCATAGTAGAAAAAAAAGTATAATTGACCCGATTGGCCAATCTTATGACGTTAAAAGTCACGTGACTTAATCTAATTCACATTTTCTCACGGTGAAATCAAATATATTGGAGCAAAAATCGCATATGTTCTGTTTGAATAATGCATAGGCGTAATCCATCTAATTCGGTGTATATGAATATCTTCCCTGTAGAAGTTAATAGTTACTTTATTTTTTCTAATTGGCCCTTTGATCACGCGGTTGATCTCCTTTCCGGAGATTTCCATTCGACATTATAGAGGGAAATATTTAAAATATATATAAATACACTTACTATGCAGTCTTTAATCTGGAGATTTATACCGCTAGTAACAACCCAAAGGCATCAAAGTAAAGGTGATTTCCTTTATTGGATTATGCCCAAATGGTAAGAAAACTGACAATAACAAAACACACTATTACAATTCAATCTCAAATAACAGTACCTAAAAAACAAACATGCAGAATTGTGACAGTTATTGGTGACCATGCTTTCTCTGTGTGTGTGTGTGTCTCTCTCTCTCTCTCTCTGTGTGTCTCTCTCTCTGTGTCTCTCTCTGAGGTCTCTTTTTATGTGACCTTTATTTATTTATTTATTCTGATTTTGGTTTCTTGATCAGTTGTCTGCAATAAAAAGAAAGAGTAATTAAACATTTTGTATAATGTCATTTATCAGAAACAAGGTGCATTAGTACAATTTATGTTTCAGCAGTGGGTGCAATATTATTTTTGTATATTTTTTAAAAGTTACTCACATTTCTGACACATTGTTTTGTTTTCTCTTCCCCTCTCTCTGTACCTTTTCAAAAGTATTGGTGGGGAATATTTGTTTAAGTTGCGATGATGACACATTTAGGATTGTGCCATTAACTTCGATGAGATTGCTAAAATAAGAATTTGAAATTACATGAAATGATTTCTGATATAAAATTGAAAAAAAGAAGAAATTCCTTTCAAAACTTGAATGCTATTTTGTTTTAGTGAATTATTTACAACTTAAATTTTATTTCATTTACTTTCTTATTAAGCAAATACATTACTGCGTTAGATTTTGATGCTTTATGATTATGGTGATATATAAATCTTAAATTATACGAAAACAATTTCAATAACCTTTCAATTGTATCTATAAATACCAGTTTTGGTAAACAAAAATGTAAACCTAACAACAATAAGAATGGGTATAAGTGGAAATAAATTTTAAATCATATATTAATATTAATTATGCATAACATATACCTTTCGAAAGAGACGGATTCCACACCTCCTCGAAATTCCTCCTCTTTTTCGGGGGCGTTTTCTATTTTCTACAATAGTACAAATTTAAATATATGAGTCAGGGGGTACTATATAACGATAAATTTAATTTTTTATATTTGATTGATAAGATTATAAAGAAAATCGAGATCGGCAATTAAGATAAAGATTATTTATCAACAAGATAAACATATTTTAAAATTTAAGGTACGAGTTAATTTACGAGTTAACCAAGAACTTAACACTACTTTCTTAACAAAAAACGCGGAATTAAAATTTCCGGAAAATCAATTTTTAAAGTCTAATATCGCTGTAGTGCATTGTCCGATTTAAAAACGGTTTTCAGTTTCGTAATCAGCATGAAAATTACCGTAAGATACGTTTGTTTAATTTTTAAAATTAAAAAACATGAAAATTTAAAAAAATGATTTTGCTTCCGGTTTCGACCGGAAGTGTCCGAATTTAGTTTCCAGTCTTATGTCATAAGTAAAATGATAGTTCTACCTTTTCTATTAATTTCATAGCTTTATCTCAAGTCAAAAATGAGAATAGCTCCGGACAAAATCACTTTTTAAAACGTGAAAAACGTCAATATCTGACGAATTTGATGATGGCATCAAATAATGTTTTCAATTCATAGAGATCTTTTAGATACACATAAAACCTGTAAATTTCAAAGCAATCGATGCAAGCGTATTTGAAATATTTGAGTTGGAAAAAAATAAAAAAAAGAATAATAAGAATATGAATAAAAAGAAACCGCAGAAAAGTACTTATGAAAATAATAATTATGATAATAGTAATTATAATAATAATAAAAAAATAAGAGCCTTCCGTTAAAAACGGAAGATTCTAAAAAAGATAAAGAAAAAGAAGCAATGCTACAACACTAAGGTTTTTTTTTTAATGAAATATCTTTACTATATTCTTTGACGTATTTTAGATTTATCAAAAGAAATATTAGTTATGACTACTTTTTAGTATTCAAAGCCTCCATAAAGTATTCATATATATATATATATATATATATATATATATATATATATATATATATATATATATATATACCTGACTTATGCATTTGGTAGACCGATTGTATTATTTTATCTTTATTAGGGAGACCAGTAGATTAGGGAGACATATTTTGGTCTCCGTATTATTTTGACCTTGTCTAAAATGTAATTGGCTTATCTTTAAATGAATGAACGGTGTGTCTTTGCCTAAAATGAATCAATGTGTCCATTATTTGACATCCAATAGTTGCCTTTTGTCTATATTTTTTCGTAAAAAGGAATTCAATCTGCCTCCATCGTATAATTAGCAATGACTATTTTTCTGCATTTAGGAGACCAACGAAAACTTGCAATATTGCAAAAAATCTAACATATATAATTTGTTTAGCCTTTAATTATTCTAAATGAACTTGTTTTCAAAATACTTTTTCACTTTTTATGTATAAAGCCTAACTAGAAAAAAAGGCGTTAATTTCTTGACCATGTTTGAACATTTGGCAAGTGCTCTCCGCCATTTGTTCCGAGTACTCTCGGAACGTCTCGGGTTAAAACAATGGACCTTTTAACGCTAGCGTGTTGCCTTTTAGGAATCAAAGCCATTTTATGGTAAGTACTTTTGATAATCCTACTACAATTGAACAATTAGTAATGTTTTTATGAAGTTTTTTTTTTAAATATTCAAATAAAATAGGGCGATAATGTGTTCAACTTGACTATTTTACACCAATTGTTGATTAATCTTCGAGGACATTCGAAACGAAGTTAACAATAAAAGCATGATATTCATTTCCACTGTACGTTTGATGTAATATGTAATTCAAGGATTTATCAGTACCTTCTCCGAAGCAAAACTCGTCCCCATTCCCAATTGGAAATAAGTTCACTTCAGCAGCTGTCCAAATTATGATCCCAATTAGTATAGCAGTATTTTTCCCCAACTGGTAAATAGTTCTTATGTGTATTTCTTATCAAACAATACTTCGTAAAATAACCAGAATGTCCATAATTGTTCAGTATTAACAAATGATTAAACCCATTTAGCAAAACTGCAGTCATAAACGTTTCAAAACACGCTATAAACATCGCCAACTTTTAATCCGATTTTCCTCTGTTTTTCTAAAACATCGTTATTTTGTGGTATACAGTACAGTACTGTAAATGGGACATGTTTTTTTTTACACACACAAGACTGATATAAAAGTAAAAGGTAAATGTTATGAAATATTTCAAACAGAAAAATACATTCTCAATTTAAAAGGGGATGTTGATAAATTCTTAATAATGTAATACTTTTATGACCAGTGTTGAAGGTGTTTATTTCAGGGAAAAAGACTTGTTCTAATAACTATAAATATAGGAATATTATACATATATCTATATTGTGAAGTTAATTAGATTCTATTCAATTAAAGTCTAGCTCTTTGATTTTCCATTATGATAATAAATTCAGAAATCATGATGTATGCAACATATGATTTCTCCCAACTGCATGAAATTGTCGATACAATTTTCCCAATTCCAAAAAAAATGGCATTTTCAAAATAAAAAAAGGCTGAAAAATCCCTGTAATTATATAGCTAGTTTATTGAAAATGGACAGAAAAGTTAACCGAAGAATGTCGCTTTATGTAAATAGATCGACATGAAGAATTTTCTATATTACAGTTATATGTACCAGTAATATTGTTTTAAATTAATTATGTACGTAATGTAGATATATGTACATGTACCCCTTGTTACCTAAATGAATTAAAAGCAAATTAAGATCAGTTGCTCTTTTTCACTTGTATAGTGGCAAGATAGCCGACTATTCTATGTACGAATTGACTTATTATAGGTAAGATAGGCGGCAGGGGACAGTTTTTTTGATACAATTCATTGTAGCCAAGGGATGCATGTCTTCGGAACTCTGTAACTAGAATTTCCTCAGTTCCCATTCAGCACAAATACCTTTAATTCACTCTTTATAAGGCCAATCACCAATTTTTGAAGAAAATTACTAGTCAAAACCTGTAAAATTCTCTACATACTGGTTTTGATGAGATTTTGACCCTTTCATATTTTGCTAATTTTTCATGATTTTTCAGCTTTTTAGACCTCCCCCAGCTAATTCCCTGCAGAGGGTTGACCTTCCGGCTCGCGTGCATGTTGCACTATCACATGTCAGAAACTTACCGCTGTATAGTTTACAATGTCCCATCCACCTACTTTTCGTGTTATTTTACCTCCCGTCTGTAACTTGCAATTTCACTGTGTAAAGTCAGCACAACAGTCATAGCCGCAGGTTTCGCATTTTACTTCTGATTCTCATGTACCTAACATAAGGGGCCTACATATTGCATATCAATTTCAACAAGAGACACCCCTCTAACTAATGATAATCATTAAAAATCATTTCATGAATTTTAGCAACACTCATAAGCCTTCAAGTACAGCAATTCTCATTTTTACAAAAATATTGACGGGTACTTTATTCGAAACTGTCCCTTGCTACCTTTAACATACACTAACATTCTCCGAAAAGTCATCTTGTCTTAAAATTAAAAAGCTTATGCTATTCTGAAAAAAAGTACACCACATTTTGCCAATTCCATTGAGGTTTAAGAAAAATATGGCCATTTAAGTGAACCCACCATTTCCACTTTCCTCTATTTAACACAGATTCACAGGGGTCTCCACAAATAAAGCATCTTTACCTAATCTTTTAGAGGTCAACTGTTGTTCAACCTCCTAAAATAAGAAACCTTATTCAATACTACATACATCTGCTTGATATTATCATGATAAAAGCATCACATCACTTAGAAATACCCTTACATGTATACCCTCCCCCTATCTTTTGATTTTCACAAGAAGTATTAGTTTGAACACTTTAACCTAATATTATGAAACTTGTGGCCGTTTCCTTGAGTCATTTCTTACACATATTTGAAAACAACCATCACTGATATTTAAAATTGATCTTTTTTTGGTAAATGGATGATTTGTAGCATTTTTATTCACAAAAAGTCACGTCGCCCTACATGTGATTTCTTGTTTTCATGAAAAACTAAGCCTATAATCATATTTAGTGGATATCTTATATATTCTGGTTTCTAGTCTCCTTTTAACTTTGCTAAATTATTAAGACCTATGAGTGTGATGTGTGCGTTTAATTAAAATGAAATCCAAACACACCCGAGTTCCTGGGGACGGATGAGAATTCCATGAAAAATGTTCAAATTTTTCATGTTTTTCTACATTTTTGATGCATTTATACAATAAAAGGGTAAAAATATGTTGTTTTTTGTTCATTTCAAGAGTAATTATCATAACAGATGTTATTTCAAGGTCAAATGTACATTTACACATCCTACATGTAATGGTAATGGAGTCCATTGGAAAGAGGGGGTGGCTTTTTCAATTCTGTAAATACATCTAAAATACCATTTTTTGATAGGAAGGAGCAAAAACTTGAGTTTTTTGACATATTGTATACTTTGATAACTGCATTTGTCTACATGTAAAGTTCATTTGAAATAAAAATATGCTGTTTTAAAAATATTGGGTGATATAAGTCAGGTGGCTTAATGTTATTTCATAAAATCAGACAGCAAAATGACTGCAAAATCATAAATTTAATGATTTAATTGATAAAAACTGTTTTAAAGTATTTATTCTTATCTCAGTAATTAACTTAAGCCTATTAATTGTCATCAGGATAGGAAATACCAACTCTCTTAGCCAATTTACTCTAGTGGTGGTCATTCTACACATTTAAGAGGGAGTTACTCCCCTTGAACATTTTAGCTAATAAATCATGTAATGACATCTATAGCAAAGAAAATCATCCATTTTCACAAAATGTATTATTTATGGTACAAAATCCACTCAAAATTTCACTTAAAGGAGAAATATGAAAATACCATGTAGTCTTGAAGGCGGCAGGGGACAGTTTTTTTGATACAATTCATTGTAGCCAAGGGATGCATGTCTTCGGAACTCTGTAACTAGAATTTCCTCAGTTCCCATTCAGCACAAATACCTTTAATTCACTCTTTATAAGGCCAATCACCAATTTTTGAAGAAAATTACTAGTCAAAACCTGTAAAATTCTCTACATACTGGTTTTGATGAGATTTTGACCCTTTCATATTTTGCTAATTTTTCATGATTTTTCAGCTTTTTAGACCTCCCCCAGCTAATTCCCTGCAGAGGGTTGACCTTCCGTACCGCGTGCATGTTGCACTATCACATGTCAGAAACTTACCGCTGTATAGTTTACAATGTCCCATCCACCTACTTTTCGTGTTATTTTACCTCCCGTCTGTAACTTGCAATTTCACTGTGTAAAGTCAGCACAACAGTCATAGCCGCAGGTTTCGCATTTTACTTCTGATTCTCATGTACCTAACATAAGGGGCCTACATATTGCATATCAATTTCAACAAGAGACACCCCTCTAACTAATGATAATCATTAAAAATCATTTCATGAATTTTAGCAACACTCATAAGCCTTCAAGTACAGCAATTCTCATTTTTACAAAAATATTGACGGGTACTTTATTCGAAACTGTCCCTTGCTACCATAGTCAGGCCTCCATGTTTACAACCGGGATGCTCACCCCACATTTACAATTGTGACCCACATTTACAAATGTGACATATCATAGTATCACTCCCGTTTGGCTTTTCGGATATTATCAGGTTTGTAAAATTTTTGGCTTTTGATGATTAATAATAATGTAAACAATGTGTCTGCAGATTCCCGTTGGGCTGAGTGTGATCTGTTGACCAGGCAAAACATGTATGTCTTGATTACACAGCGTTGTGCACAGCACAATGTGCTCTCAAGAACATTCAATCCAGAAGCATGACCAATGTAGCAACACTTTTAAAACTACTTTTTGATACTTGTATTAATTGTAATGTTTATGCGCACCCGGGGCGCCCTTCCCCCTGTAATTGTTGATTTATTAGAATAACATGACATGTTTCATACATGATAGCATTAGAAATGGTCGATGGTTGTAAATATTTTGTTGTTTACCAATTTAATGTATGTTCTCACTAGAACATGCACATATGATATATGGTAGACTATTATCACATTCAACTCTCTCTCTCTCTCTCTCTCTCTCTCTCTCTCTCTCTCTCTACAGCAGCGATTCATATGTTCGTACTATATATTGTTCGTGCATTGCACCTCGATGATTTGGATCGCATTCAGTCGCGTCTGAATAGTGTGCATGTCCACTATTTTTAAGGAGACTTGATGCAAGCACTAAAACGCATGCAACAAATGCGAGACCTCATGCAATATATGAGAGAGCTCGTGCGAATCTTAAAAAATTCCGATCGCAAAGAGTTGTAAAGTGCTCGTACGCCAATTGTGAATGGGGCTTAACGTAGATGTTTATGAATCCAAAAGTTTTCTTTGCATATAAACAATGCTTTCACACAGGTGCTTGTGGTTTTAATGTAGGTTTTGGAGTTATTAGCACAACCAAACATGTCAGTGGAGATTTTCTCCTGCAGGAGAAACATTAAAAGGACAGGATGGGGAGGAGAGATTGAAGACAAGCACAGAAAACAAAATATTTATCTATAAATATAATGGAAAAGAACTTTGGTAATACGATTTATACATATTTACATGAAGCTGGAGGTATGTAGCTCCTGATGTGAAAAAAAAAATTGAAGCAACGTTTATCCAAATTTTTTTTTCAGACCAGGAGATACAGACCTGCAGCTAAATGTAATATTTTAACATTTATGTATGGCAGTAATGTTTCTAGAAATAACTATAAACAATTCTAATTAAGTCAAGCAAAAATACCAGTAATTATATGCTTCTTATTTAAGGTTTGATTTCTTTTTATGTACACTGTAGTATTGATGCTGTCAGGAGTGAACAACCATACATGTATCTGCCAGTTTGTAAATGATGGCAAGGACGATGCAAACTCCACCATAAACTCAGAGTGTTTAATGGAAGGGAATACCTATGACTGTTTGCTAAGAGAGACATTGTGGTTGGGGAAGAGATACTTCATGTATATGACTATGGTTGTGATGGGAAAAGCTTGCGGTGGCGCAGCAAGGTAGGAAAATGATTGGATTAATTATACACAAAAAATAATTATTAAGAGAGTTTAGTGATTTACAATCAGGCTTTGGATATCTTGTTATCTGGCTTTGGTTTTGTTTTTGCATTTTTTCGTACATTGATTTGTTTTAAACTAATCTAAAAAATAGGTTTTTCTCAAGAATTTAAAAAGTATCAGAATAGATAATTTATATGTTTTTATTGTAAAACAAGCCTAAAACTTCTGTTAGTGTTGTTAAATAGGTTAACAATCGTGATCAATTAATCAGCAGAATTGGTTGTCTCTTGCCAACTGATGATCGGTCGATCAATAATCGAATCGGTAACAAATTATATTAAATTCAATAATATGGGGCACTAAATGTTATGCTATGTATAATCTAAAATATATAAGTGCTATTTTCACTTCCTTTTAAAAGCTTATAAGACTTTTGCTGTATTTTTATTAAGTAGAATGTTACACATCTTTTGAGATTGAATAAAACCCCCAGCTCACAACAGTTTTCATTTCATTCAATACAGATTAAAAAACAAAATGATAGGTATAATATTGATGTAATAAACCCAGACTGAGTATATTTGATTATAAAATCTAAAATCGATTATGATAAATCACCAACCTTTTCAACTGATCATTGATTGAAATTCAATCATCGTGACAAACACTAGCCCCTGTTCATGTACATGTTTTTACCGGTACTAGTTTTGATTGATTTCAGAAAAGGCTGTGATCCTTTTGATTTTGGTAATGGTTTTGTTAGGTTTTATTTCACTTTATTTTGTTTATAGTTGTTTGATTTTCTTTCAATTTTAACATTATATACGGTTCTTGTGCTGATCGACCTGAATAGATTTATTTAGTTTTCATTATCAAGCACTATTAAATTAAAAGCTTGAAAGAGGTGTCCAGTTGTGCAGTGGACAATGCACCTGCTTATCACCACTGCGACCCAAGTTTAATCCCCATGATCGACAGTTGTTGTATATGATAGGGTACATTGGTCGCCTGCTTGGACACGTGGGTTTTCTCCAGTCACCCCAACTTCTTCCCACATCATGACCCACTCGCGCTAACACCCATGCCAACAAAAAGCTATTAATATAAGTTAGTGTGCATTGTGAATCTGTCACTAATGTGGAGAGTCTCCTTTGCAGAACAAAATTGTTTTTTGTTAGATAAATTACAAAATCTGTTTCTGTAGTAAATATGTATATTTTGCAAATTATTTACAGAATGTACTTCTTGAAAAATATACATTTACATAGAATTATCAGATTTGGTAGGTTAGTTAATTTAAGCATCAATCTGAATTGGAATTCATTTTTCACTGAATATTGGTACAGTCTTGTTTTTGTACCATGGCTGAAAATTTTGATTTAGTCTGGTCTGTTGTCAGATTTACAAAAAAGAAACAACAATTACCAAATGTGGTAAACTAATAATTGATGAATGTTTATGAAAGAAAATTTTCTATATTGTTTTAATTTCTTTCAGTTCCCTTTGATGTGGATTCTGACCCATTTAGTGTATCAAACTACTCGCCAAGTTCTGATTCTGAATCAGATGAAAATAAGAAGGTTTTGGGTATAATCTTATTATTTAAAGAATAATTTTGCATCTGCAGTCCATTTTCACTTTGCAAAAAATACCTGAAAGAACAAGAGGCTAAGAGCCCAGTCATTTAAATTCAGACTGAAGTAATTCCATTTATATTAACTAGATATACTTTGAAATGTAGTTGTGTATAACAATCTACATGTTGATCTGGTCTCCCTAATGCTGTGATAATGCATTAGATTTACATGATATTACTGGAATGTAATGGATGTAATAATTATTTGTAACAGTTATATTTATTTTGTTTAATCATTAGGAATAAAATTTGCAATGATTTAAAAAAGTAAACGTAGAAGCTTGTATTTACAATACAATATATTGGTATTTTTACAGAGTCCACCCCAAATTCATTGAGAGCTAGCAGCAACACAATGGAAAAACAGGGCATCTTGACCCTCAGAGAAAACAGTGAGCATTTTGAAGCAGGTAAATGAATTTAATTCAATGTTGCAATGTTATTATGTTTTTAAGCAAGAAACATTAATACAGTCAGTGGTGTAGCTAGACCTGAAACGAAGTGCATGCTTAAAATGGCAGGGGGTGTGGGGGCCACCATGAGGCCCCCAGTGGGTCCAGGACAAAGCCCAGGGGGCGAAAGCCCCCGGAAGCTCATGGATTCTGACGATTTTTAACACCAAAAATTAAAGCAGAAATCGAAAGGAATGCTTACTATTTAAGCCTATTTTTAGGCAGTTAAAATTGTTTTGGTTATAGTTTAGGCATAAAATAAAATCACAAAACTTATTAAAAGTTAAAAGAAGAATTTTTTTTGGACATTTGCCTTTGACCCACTCAAAGCTTTTATTCTTAAGTTCATTTTCACATAGTTTATGGTAATAAATATATCAATAAAGCTGTGATATTCTATCGGGGAAATTTAAAATGTGTAAAACTATTAAAGTTCAATTGCAAAATAAATATTTGCCTTTTTAGGTACATGCATTGTGTACTGTTTCTTTAATATGGTACTTTAAGACCATATTGCGTGGCTATATTTGGTGCTTAATACGTCTTTGTTTAGCATTGATTTCGGATAAAGTAGGACCGACTGACGGAAACGGGCTGATGGAATAACTAAGTATGGACCTTAATACTTGAATTCTTTTTTTATATTTTTTTTTCTTTATTTATTTTTTTACTGATTTTTCCCCCAAATGATGTGCATGCTCAGGCATATAAGCATACATGGTAGCTACGCCACTGACAGTGTACAGTTTACTACTCAATTCTAAGATTGCTCGTGATCTTGGGGCTTGGTCTCCCTAATGCTGTGATAATGCATTTGATTTCCATGATATGAGTGGAATGTAATGGATGTAATATATTTGTTATACTTATTAGTACATGTATAAGTCATTAGGAATAAGTTTTGCAAAGAGATAAAGAAGTAAACTTAGAGGCATGTATTTATGATACAATATATTGGTACTTTTTTACAGAGCCCACCCCAGTTTCATTGAGATCTAGCTGCAACACAATGGAAAAACAGGACAGCTTGACCCTAAGGTAAAGCAGTGAGCGGAGGTTGACAATGGTTTTCGAGGGGTGTCAATTTCAATAGATACCCTCCCAAACAGGCACTATTCATTTTATTTTACTGAATGTCTTATTTCTAAAGAAAATTTAACTGCTTTTATTTAGAAATGAAGTAAATTCTACGACAAACCGTACGCTCATAATTTAAGCGCATGTAACAGTTCGTTGTGTTACCAATTGCCAAGTGTGTTGCTAACGCTGAGGGTAATAGAACGGATTACCAACTGCGTCTAAACCAATCAGATTTCAGTATTTAACATTTAACATGAAAGTATAATAAAATTGTTTGTCTGGTCTCCCTAATGCTGTGATAATGCATTAGATTTCCATGATATTAGTGGAATGTAATGGATGTAATATATTTGTTATATTTATTTTTATTAATCATTAGGAATAAACTTAGCAATGATATAAAGAAGTAAACTTAGAGACTTGAAATTGCAAAACAATATATTGGTACTTTTTACAGAGTCCACCCCAAATTCATTGAGATCTAGCCGCAACACAATGGGAAAACGGGACATCTTGACCCACAGAGAAAACACAGAGTATTTTGAACAAGGTAAATGAATTAAACTAAATGTTGCAATGTTATTATGTGATCCTGGGGCTTGGTCTCCTTAATGCTGGGATAATGTATTTGATTTCCATGATATGAGTGGAATGTAATGGATGTACCGGTAATATATTTGTAATATTTATTTTAATTAGTCATAAGGAATAAAATTTGCAATGATTTAAAAAGTAAATGTTGAAGTTTGTATTTACAATACAATATATTAGTACTTTTATACAGAGTCCACCACAGATTTATTGAGAGCTAGCCGCAACGCAATGGAAAAACAGGACATCTTGAACCTCAGAGAAAACAGTGAGCATTTTGAATAAAGTAAATGAATTAGAATCAAAGTTGCAACGTTATTATGTATAACAATTAACATGTTTGTCTGGTCTCCCTAATGCTGTGATAATGCATTTGATTTCCATGATATGAGTGGAATGTAATGGATGTAATAAATTCTCCTATATGTAATAATATTCCTAAATATAAATACACTGTGTTAGAGTAAAATCCCAAGAGATCCGAATATCAACATGGTGTGTAACTTTGAAGCGAGCAAAAAAGTGTTGAATCCTTTAATAATATGAATTAGATATTTAGATGAAAAGTATTTACAGCCTCAGAATGGTTTGTTATGAATAACTTGACTGTTATTTTCAATACAACTTCATTATTTTTCTCAAAAATCGATTCGGAGCGATTCTGCAATTTTCTGCTACATTACGGGTATATGGGAGGCATTCCTGTCAGATTATTATAACTAAGCAGACTGTAGTGAAATTAATAGCATTATTGTAGGCTTAAGGATGACGTTTACTCAGAATGAAAAAAAAATCCACTGATGATAATGAAAAACCATCTATTGTGTGTTATAGACCTTTGCTTGTATTGTTATTTTTCACTTTCAGAAAAGTAGGTCAATGACCTACTTTTTGAGTTAATGGCCATTGAATATTTATTGAAAAATCAAGAAAAATCCCAAAAGATTTTACTCTACGATTGAGATTTTCTTAAGTATAAAAATAATACAAATAATTAAACATTTTAAAAATAAGATACAGTTTATGAATGGTAGTGGCACTAAATAAGTACACAGCATTAAGATTTCAGCAACAATTTTAAGAAATAATCCAGTCCGAATTTCCTCTATCAGTTGTCAAATCCCTTTCCATTTTTGATCCAATTTTACAAAAAATTGAATGATGATAATACAAAAACATTTATGGTATTAAACTACTTATATTGACCTTATTCTGTTGTCATAAAATTTATATGAGGTCAATGATCAACATTTTGAGATATGGTGTCTTTTATCGGTTTTAAGCATTTTTCAATATTTTTATAATTCGTGCCATAAGATTATTTTAATGAATAAGTGAGGTAAATCCAACGGAAAATATGCAAAATTACATAGACTTAAATATAAAATCCTTACTTTTAATAATAGACTATTGCCAATAAACTTTTAGCAGAAAACAAAATCTGCAAAATTTAGTCCGAATTTCCTCTGTTTGGCTAAAAGTCAATTTTTGTTTGAGCCTAATTCCATAATAAAGTAAAAATATTGAATGTTTTGTCAATAATAATTCATTTCATAAATACTTTTTGTGTTTAGAACAAATTTTACTCATTACATTGAACTTTATAACAATTGGAATTTGAGAACTCAAACCCTGAGTAAACAACACCCTTAAAGCTTGGTTATGTAATTGTAAACAATACGGTGCGTCGATGTAGTAAATGTCAGATATCATATGCAATGTCAACCCGTGCACGCACGGGTCAAAGTCTAGTAAGAATAATTAATTTTGACTTGTGAAAGAAAGTAATCATTTTTAAGATTGATAAATCCACTAAAGGGGCAACTTTTTCTTTAAAAGATTTCTTGTTTTAAACTTTATTTATGCAATAACGATTCTTTGATCTTTTGCAGTTCCATACCATTGTTTTCCCTCTCTCAGTTCCTGTGATGAAAGAAGTCAACTTGATAGGTTTGTTTCAATCTATTTTGTGAATGTTTTTCTTGTTTGATAATAGGTTAGTCATACATATGTAGCTGCAACAATGTAGCCCTCTCCGATTTTTTATAACTGATGTTTACTCCCCCCCTCCCCCCCAAAAAAAACAAAAAAAAAAAAACAGGAGAGGGCGACATTATTGCAGCTAGGTGTTAAGGCTTCAGTCTTTTGAATGACAATGTATAGATGGAGTTATTTCCTTGTGACTTGTGACAGAGGCTGTAGTGCACAATTCCATTTGACTTTCAAGAAATGTTCAGATAGTAATGAAAATGTAAAGTGTTTAATTACATTTGCTGAGTACCACTTTCAATACTGTAAAAGGGATTATTTACATGTAAGGGAAAATTTACAATTAAGCTTAAAACTGGGTAAAATACCCCCACATTTGCATATGGGCAGTGCTTTAGTGTGGTAAATCACTGTGTATGTATTTCTTTCTTTTTTTTTCTTCATTAAATAATTTTTGTATTTGTATACATTTTTGAAATTTTATCTAAAAGGGTCAGTGTCGGAAATACATGTGCACAATCCTAAAGGTCCAAGTACAGCACCTGAATCACATTAGACTGAAGAAGATTTGATGTCCAAACCCTGCGAGAGTGGAAATGCAAATGCATCGGATGTTACACCACAAGGTGATCAGTCTTTTTTTTTATTTGTGTGAATCTGTGTGTGGTAGTGGTGGGGGGGGGGGGGGGGTAATAGAAGTCATATTATTGAAATGATAAAAACTTTTCTCAATAATTTTCTTTCTTTATTTAAGATGACAATGGTACATTGATTTGCATCGTTTAATAATTAAAACCCATCCATAATGTTTTCTCTTTTCATTACGTTTTATGCATGCCTGTCCTTAGTATTTGCAAAGTAAGATATTCATGATATTGTTATTACAGAGTGCTCCTTTGAGATCTAAGATGATAATGGAACTAAAGTTCTTGCAAGCCCAGTTGCAGCCAAGAAGACTAAAAGCAGCTCAGGTGATATATCTTTGTTGCTTGGTCTATCTATCCACAATTTGATGAATTAGCAATTTTTAGATCACCTGAGTTTATTGCTATCGGTTTTCGTCCGTTATCGTGCATCGTGCCTTAACAATTTTACATTTTTAACTTCTTCTTAAAAACTACATGGCTGATTATTACCATTTTTGATGTGAGGCATCTCTATGGTGAGAGGAATCTAAATTGTAAAATTCATGGCTCTACTACCCCCGGGGCGCCACATGTGGGGCCAAATTTGCAAAAAAAGAGCCAAATTTTAAAAAATATTCTTCTCTACTCCCACACATGTTAGGAAAAAACTGGTTGCATAGTTATAATGTCCATGAAGCCCTCTACATAAATTGTGAAATTCATGGCCCCTGGGCCAGGGGTTCAGGCTCTAGAATGGGGCCAGTATGGCCATATAGTATATATGTATTTAATCTTAGGAAATCTTCTTCTCTACCCCATATATATTTGTTAAAACTAAATGCATGATTATGATGTCCATATTGTGAAATTCATGACTTCTGGGTCAGGGGTTCAGGCTCTAGGGTGGGGCCAATATGGCCATATAGTAAAAATGTATTAAATCTTAGAAAATCTTCTTTTCTACTCACATATAAATATATATATATATATATATATCTGGTTATAAAGTCCATGAAGCCCTCTACCAAAATTGTGAAGTTTATGACCCCTGGGTCAGGGGTTCAGGCTCTAGGGTGGGGCCAATATGGCCATATAGTAAAATGTTTTAAATCTTAAAAAATCTTTTTCTCTACTCCCACACATGTGGGCAAAAAACTGAATACATGGTTACGATGTCCGCTAACTCCTCTACCTAAATTGTAAAATTCATGGCCCCTGGGTCAGGGGTTCAGGACATGAGGGGGGGGGGGGGAGGCAATATAGTGTTAATGCATATAATGTTATAACATTTTCTTCTCTATTCTCACACATCTGTATAAAAAACTGACCTATAATTATGTTTACCAGGAAGTCCTCTGCTGAAATTTTAATTTTCATGTCCCCTGGAGTATGGGTTTTAACTCTAGGGCAGGGCCAAAATGAATGTATAGGTGTTATTGCATATAATGTTAAAAAATTATCCTTTTTACTCCCACACACCTGAAAGGAAACTGGATTTCATGATTTTGTAGACCCGATCTTTTAAGTTTTTTGCCAAAATTGTAGGTTTCACAGTTCTTTTTGAAAGATTTCAGGCAGGGAGGTGGCCGTCATTACTGATTTATAATTTTTCTACTCCAGAATAAAACCTAATTAATTAAATGCATATATGAGACTCCTCGACAAGTTTGTGTATGGGTTCTATGCTACTCAGGTGACCGTTACAGGAATGGAAACAAATTTCTCATGGAGATTTATAATGTGAAATGTTTACATCTTTTCACCATTCGGAACCCACTTAAAAAACCTCATACAATTTTTCAATTATGTCATCCAGGCTATTTCATGGCCGATGCAATGCAAAATCCCTATAGGCTTTCTATTTTGGGTTGTGTATTGAAGCCTAAAGCGGTAGAGGGGGCATTTCAAAACAGATAATCTTGACATATAAGTGGATGAATGTAGTTCGAGCATGAATGTATTTATGAAAATCAAAATATTCAGCAAGAAGTAGTGGAAGCAAAAACCATACAGAGTATGGTATGCCTTGAATCTATACATAGGTATTATCCTTTTTACATGAATATGTAACAATATAATAATTCTGATTGTTCATATTATTTTTAAAATCTTTTCAAGGTAAAAGAGAAATCTAGGAGTTTTTGGAAAAACATGAAATGTATTCATTGGAACGGCTTGATGAGAGGACCAAATTTTTGAAGATTAGATCTAAAATCTTCAACGAGAGAAAAACAACAAGACTTAGGACATTTAAAAAATGAAATGAAATCAATGAAAAAGCAAACATGAATCTCATCATTTTACATGTAATGTAACTGTAATGTAACAACAAGACGTAGGGCATGTATGATAATTTATTTTTAGCTCACCGAGACGAAGTTCGGGGGAACTTATGCTATACTGCTGGCGTCGGCGTCAGGACCTGGTAAAAGTTTTTGTCGCAGGTCCTGTATCTTAGTTATTTCTTGTCCTATCTTCACCAAACTTGCATGGATGATGCATCTGGACCTTTTTATGAACTTGAAAAACTTGGATGCTGAATCTGGGCAATGAATTTTAGATGCTGGAGGTTAAGGTTTTTGGAACAGGTTAAAGTTTGTGGCCTTTGATAGCAATTTCTAAATTACTACTGATCCAAACTTGCATGGATGATGCATCTTAAGATACTGATGCACCTGAAAGGCTTGTATGCTGAATATTAGCCATAGGTTTCGGATGCTGGATGAGGTTATGTTTTTTGGAACAGGTCATATATTAAATTTATTTAGTACTATTTCAAACTTGCATAGTTGATTTAACTATAATATAAATGAATTGCAAAGGTAGCTTCAGATGCAGAGCCTGATCTTCATAATCAAGGATGCTAAAAAATATATTTTAGTAATTACTTGTCCTAACTTAACCAAACTTGAATTGATGATGCGTCTTATGATACTGATGCATCTGGCAGGCTTGAATGCCGAATCTGAGTCATAGGTTTTGGATGCTGGATGAGGTTTAGTTATTTTGGAACAGGTCACATTATTTATAGACAATAGCTTGCATAGTTAATTTAACTATAATATAAATGAATCATAGAGGTAGCTTCAGTTTCAGATCCTGATCTCTATTATCAAGGATGTTTAAAAAGAATATCCTACCTCACTCTAACCTGATTGATAGATGTGTTTGTTGTTAAATGATATAACATGATTCATATGATATAGTATTGTCAGATTTGATACACTATTGTTTTATATGATACAATGTTATATCATATATTATATTATAAAAAGTTAGTAGGATATTGTATCAATATTGTTGTGCATTATGATATGATATTGTATCATTATATTGTAATGTAAAGTATTTTTTATTATGATGCAATGTTGTATAATATGATAATGTATTATATACTATTTTATCACATGCTATTGTTTCATATTATATCATTATTGCCATATTTAATATGGTATATTGTTATATTCAGTAGTATATTCTCACTATATAACTCTATATAGACGAATAGTCAATAGTTGTAATATTAGCTCGTCCGAAAAATATTGACCGGTCAATATTTTTTTTATATTGACTGGCTAGGAATAATATCTAGAGAACATTCCCTCTTTTTCAAATAATCGCCTCTGATTAGTTGATTCGTAAACGATGACGTAAATAACTCTTCGCGACTCCAAAACAAGGTGACGTCATAATAGACAGTCAGTCAAGGCAAGTAAACAACGGACGCGCAATGCGACGGTTTGCTATCATAACGGATATGAAGATTTGCGAATTACTGTGAAGTAAAATCAGGTAGAACATCTGTATATTAATTCTTTCGGTCGGCGGAATATCAGCGGTTTGGTGCTGAGGATATTTTGGAAATGAACTTTGCACAGAATTGAATTCGTGAATTCTTTGTTGAGCCGAGAAAATTACGGCGATCTGTTTTCAATTACTTTCTTAATTTTGGTTTGTTTCTTCATATAACAAAACAAATGTTGACTGTGTTTTCGGGCAACATTGATTATATTAGCCCCCTTGGGACGAAAAAATTGCCCTCCGCTTCGCGTCGGGCAATATTTCGTCCCTCGGGGGCTAATATAATCAATGTTGCCCTCAACCCCAGTCAAATTTGTATAATATGATACAATATTGTATTGTAATATATAATATCTTATCACATGATATGATATTGTATAAAATGATATTGGTTTATATAAAATATTATTTTATCACATGAAATAGTATTATTTGATATTGGAATATATAATATTGTAACATATGATACGATATTGTATAAAGTGATATTGTATTATATAATATATTACTGTATCACATGATATTGTATCATATGATTTGATACAATGTTGAATCAAGTTATATTGTATCTTATGATACAATATCATATTATGTATCAAATATGATATAATATCATACTTAAGTATACAATATAATATAATGTGTTACAAAATTGTGATGTATTATGTGATATGACATTGTATCATATATTATGATATTGTATTATGTGATCAAATGCAATAATGTATTTAACATGACACTATGTCATATCATATGTTACAATATCATATTGCATCATTATTTATTACAGTATTTTATTTTTATTATTATATGTGTGTATCTTATATTAATATATGAAATGAACATATGATTATTATCCAATTTTTTAACATATGATATAGTAATATGATATTGTTTCGAAACAGTATCCATAGATATCCACGATCATTAACTATGATTTTCAGGTAATATGATAAAGGTGGTCTCATAAAGGTGATGCTTTATAAAGGTGATGCCTCGTCTCGGTACTTTGTAATCTGTGATTACCTTTGTTTCTTATAAGGCAAGAAAGTGGCCCCTAAACGTGATATGTATTGCAGACGACATCCTAATGTCTTTATGTTTGAACATTTTGAAATTTTTTTAGCTGCATAATCCTGTTCGTCCTTTAATATTTTTTATGCCATGCATTTGATCAGTCATTTTTGCTCCCAGAGTAACTTTTAAACTTTGTCAATTTCTTACATGTGTACTTATTATCAATGTTATTCATTAACATTTATGAATGAATGGTTCATTCAATACGTGATCTTTGATCACCTTTTTTTATTGTTATATATGAACTATGAAGAATATTAAGTAAATCAATTTTAAAAACTTTATTTTCTTGAAATGTATGAAATTTGAAATATGAAGGTTGAAAATAGATTATGAATATTTTGATTTCATAAATTTACAGATCCTTACATACATGATTTTGTTGCACAGAAAAAAATGAAACTGTTGTAATTGAACTGCAAGTTCACCAAAATAATGGACATGTTATGTACACTGAATTTTGAATGCAAATGATTGCTCTATTAATAAATTTGAAATGATTAATTGTTTAAACTTTCAAAATTGAACTAATGTTTACACCCTGGTCCATAAATTATAAATGAAATCTATTTGAAATTAGTTTTGATGATTAGTAAAGTTTGTTCATGAACTTGAAATGTTTTTTTTTCATTTATTAATGTGAAATTCTAAAACACATTAGGATACATGTAGAATGGATTGAATTGAGAATATAATCTTCAGTAGGGACGCAAATTTTAAATGCTACATATTTTCCCCATTTTCGCAAATTCCGTGACATGCGAAAAAAAACCGGACAGTGAAAATTAAAGGGCTTGCAAATCACGAATGTTATGGTAAAAAAAATAAAATAATGGTCTACCTAAACCCTAATTAAGTAATATTAATAAAAATGTATTATCGGTATCCCATAGCCGCATAAGACAGTAGCAAAATATTAGAGGGACAATATAGTATATTTTTAAGGGCTAGTAGTAATGAAAAGTTAAAACAAATGTGAGATTATTGCCATTCCACAGACCTCTAAATGACCATCTATGAATATTAAAAGTCCACACCATCAACTATGTGAGATATTAACAAAGCTTACATATACATGCACATGTACACAGTGACCTTGCATTATATCTTAATTCTATGTTGCGTGGCGATAAAAAATGATAGAGCACTTGCAAATTATGAAAATTATGGGAAAAAAGAATGGTCTACTTAAGCCATAAAAAATGTATATGAAAATATATGCACGGTCTCCTTAAGCCTTATGAGAGAGTAACAAAATATTAAGGGGACCATTTTTGCTGTATTTTTTTAAGGACAAGATATATTGAAAAATTAAAACACACGTAAAGTTATTTGAATCTTGAAGACCTCTAAATGACTATTTGCAATAAAAAATATGCACATATAAAAATTTTGTATATTGTCTCCCTAAACTACATTTTAGGGTATGGTCTCCTCAATGCCTAAATCAGATTTATATATATATATATATATATATATATATATATATATATATATATATATATATATATATAATGTTAGAAGAACAATTACTTCAAATATAGTAGAAGGGGTGGAGTTGAAGGCCAGTTGACCTCGGAATTCATTTTCTGCCTTAAAGGTCATATGAAACGATTTTTAACACTATGATTTTCTTTCATGAATATAAAGCTTGGTATAAACAAATGTTAAAATACATGATGTAAGATTTCTTTGCCTTTGCATTACCGAGAGATAACAGAAAACTGAGCACCTGAAAAAATTCTTACCCGCTTATCGTTCTTGATTTTGTGGATTTATGACGTCACAAAGACCCACCGATGTAAACAATGCATTAAAACTTGTGTAATTTTACAGTAGTTTATTGATTAAATTTTAGAAATTTTTGCATATATGAACGTGTCTTTCTTTTCAAATGAGATCATTTGATTTCGTAGTAGCCTACAGATGACTTAGTTTTAATTGGTCGTTAATGAATAAATCTAATATCAGCTTCTCACAAAAGTAAAATCATGATGAAGATCCCGTACTGGAGTGGAAATTTAACGACAGAAAAGCTCCAACATTTACAGCTGATTAATGAATTATCCTTATCCTTTTGAAATAGAAACATCCTTTTCTTCTTCGGTACGTATAATGATTGAGCTACATTTAAAGGGAATTAAAGCATTTAAATTGATTTGATTTATTTTGTCACATGAAAAAGTATATAAGGCAGGCCAATGAAAATGTTTGAGGCATTGTGTACATAGTTTGTATTTAAGAGCTGCTATAAAATGCCGCAAAATTATTCTTAAATTTTATTTCGAAATAATATAAATTTCTGACTTATTGATATATACATGTAGCAATATCTTTAGAAAATACTTTGTGTACACGTGTATTAACGTTTTATTAAAATAGATCGCGGAAATATGGCATTTCAGGATTTAGAAATGTATCGGTAAAATAAATCGGTTGTTTGATAAAAATAGTTGTGAACGAATGTGAAGATAATCAACAGATTTTATTAAGAACAAGCATCAATAATGATAAAAAATACGATAGAAAACATTGCAGAAGAAAGTGAGATAAAAGGAATCTGTGAGTAAACACCGCACATACACGTTTTAAAATCAAAACACCGCACATTCAAGTACACGTTTCAAAAACAAAACATTTGAAGAAATTTCTCTTAGACTAAATATAATTAAATGGTAACATATTTGTGAATTTGAAAGTGAAACAAACAATATAATCGTGAAGCGAATGAGGCACAATGAGGCCTACAAGTTGTTTAGAGAAAAAAATTTAATGAATTTGCATGGACGTGCAAATGGGAAAAAACGAGCAGACTTATTTTTGAATTTGTCAATTTCATTAAAAAGATCAAAATAAAACATATAAATATGCTTATATTAAAAGTATATTATACTTGCATGTGGATCTATGAAGAAAATCATTTATTCTCCCTGCAGTCTAGAAACTGAATATCATTATGTACACGCTATTACATGTAAATGAAAACGCACACGATTTCATTTCTTGAGAGAAAAAATACTGACGTGGTTGATTATTGTATAATTATACAAGTTTTTATATAAAATAGTATTTTTTTTCTTTTAAAATGCTGCAAAATGACATGGATATTTGTATTCACAGCATAGCTTTATAAGGCGATTGGGTGTTACTGACGTGATAAGCAAGGGAGGTAAGCCACGTAAGTCAATGTTCCTTATCCCGATTAAGTAGTTTTGATCGACTGTGGCGCTCACATTTTGCATAAAATATCCAAAAAATAATGTCAGTCTTATTAAATAGGCACTTATGAACTCATTCCCGTATATAACTCAATATGGTCAGGATATTGTTTCATATGACCTTTAATGGCAATGATGTTATAAGTTGATTCTGCTTCGATACATGAGTCTTCTGCGATCGTTCCCCAGAGTGTTAGGTTCGCGGTCCGGTTTTCTGAGGAAATCTGAATCTCACTGCGAGATTTAGTTATCTTGGCAACGTCTCCGATCTGCAAGGTTATTTCATGAATTAAAATTAGAAGTACAAGCAATACTTGAAACAGTTAGCAATAATTTAGCTACTGATATTTATGTAATCTGATTAAAGAACTAAACTTTTATTTAAAAAAAAATATAAAAAGTATGTATTGTATTATGTACCTTTGTAAGCATTAACAAGAGAAAAGCTGTCAATGTGACAATTTTTTCATAAATAATCAGAAATCAAAATCCTAGCAATATGCACACCTCTGATATATGTACAATTGATCTGCAAAAGAACAACTTCCTATCTTGAGAACTGTAGGAGGAGTTATCCGTACAATGAGGGTACCCTATATGCAATATTTTGCCAAAAAAATGACCAAGTTCAATAGCTGGTATATTTTTCATAAATTATCAGAAATCAAAATCCTAGCAATATGCACACCTCTGATATAAGTTCAATTGATTAGCAAAAGAAAAACTTCCTATCTTAAAAACTGTAGGAGGAGTTATCCGTACAATGAGGGTACCCTATATGCAAAATTTTGCAAAAAAATGACAGAGTTCAAAACCTGGTATTTTTTCGATAAATTATCAGAAATCAAAATCCTTGCAATATGCACACCTCTGATATATGTACAATTGATCTGCAAAAGAACAGCTTCCTATCTTGAGAACTGTAGGAGGAGTTATCCGTACAATGAGGGTACCCTATATGCAATATTTTGCCAAAAAATGACTAAGTTCAAAATCTGGTATTTTTTTCAAAAATTATCATAAATCAAAATCCTAGCAATATGCACACCTCTGATATAAGTTCAATTGATTAGCAAAACAAAACTTCCTATCTTAAAAACTGTAGGAGGAGTTATCCGTACAATGAGGTTACCCTATATGCAAAATTTATTTTGCCAAAAAATGACTAAGTTCAAAACCTGGTATTTTTTCGATAAATTATCAGAAATCAAAATCCTTGCAATATGCACACCTCTGATATATGTACAATTGATCTGCAAAAGAACAACTTCCTATCTTGAAAACTGTAGGAGGAGTTATCCGTACAATGAGGGTACCCTTTTGGCAGCCGCCCGCCCGCCCGCCATTTTCACCATTTTAATAACCGGATTTTTCCGTTGGAAAACCCGGTTAAAAACTACTTTCATTTTTAACAAATAAAAACTTTTAAAGCTAAAATTTAAAGGCCGCTGCAAAATTGTGTATATATATATATATATATATATATATATATATAGAGTACCCGCATCGTTATTTTTTACAAGATAAACGATAGGATAGGATTCACGCACGAAAGGATAGGATTAACGCACGATAGAACAGTATACACGCACGATATGATAGGATTGATACACGATAGGAGTAGTATAGGCGTATGTTTAACCCCCCCCCCCCAAAAAAAATGGGCTATTGTTTAAAAAAGAACAATAGGAGAACAATGGGGGAGTATCGATTGGAGGCAGGTGGGGACCACCTGCCCCACCTCTCCCCCTAAGATTTTTAACCCCCCAAGACAATGGAGATTTATAACCCCACAAGAAATGGAGATTTATAACCCCACAAGACAATGAAGATTTTTAACCCCACAACACAATGGGTATTGTAGGGGGGTGGGGGGTGGTCACTCGACCCGATATATGTAGACCACCAAAACACAACGGGGTATTGTATAGAGATGACAAAAGCAAGTATTTGTCATTGACCTTAACAAAGAGGAAAGGGAAAGGAGACCTGAGTGAAGTAAAACTGAACGTGTACTTTTAAAACAGGGGTAGAGTAAGGACACGATCCTATGAATGAAAATGGAGTAGATTGATTACCCGAGCGTAGTAAAAGAAAATTGATATGGAGTGAAAGGTGTCCTTTTAAATATACAGAGTGGAAACTATGAATGGAGATCGGCTAGATTTGAATATCGGTGTTGTTTGAGTAATGATACGGAAATTGGGTAGATTTAAATCTCGTTGTCGCTTGAGTAAAGATACCTGAACGTAAATGTCTGAGTAAAGATGCCTGAACGTGAATATTTTTCTATCTATCTTTTTCTTTCATTTTCTATCATGTTTTAACCTAAGGGACACGGTTGCGTGAAAAAATTCCACCTTCTGTCAGTTTGAAGCAATCTCAACCAATTGTAATATTGTAGAAAATGCTGCTAGCTACAAGGAATGTTTTTTCTGTCTATCTTTTCTTTCATTCTTTAACAGGTGGTTAATCCTGAGGAACTCAACTGCGTGAGAAAACACCGCCCCCTGTCAGTTTGAAGCAATCTCGACCAATCGCAATATCGTAAAATACTGCTGACTACAAGGAATGTAACGACAATTTCATTTTCTGAACTGCTCGATCGGACCAACATGGACACGAACTGTCGGTTAATTAACGGCCGTGCTGTGTGCCCGCCAGGTAAATAGCGGTTGCATTACATGTGTTCGAAGTGATAATACGGTCATATATTTTTTGATGAAATATTTATGATTCTGTTTTATTTTCAGTGCATTTTATCACTCCAAGAATGCGGGACCAGGAGTCCGATGAATGTAAGTCATTGTTTGTTGAGTTGGTTTTGTATTGACATTGTTATTTATTCCTGTTCTTGTTATTTATTCGTTTTGTTTGTTTTCTTGTTTTTTTGTTTTTTTCTTGTTATTTTCATTACAAACGCCGAAGGATAGTACTTTGGTATTTTTACTCATGTATATTGTTTCTAGTTGTTCGTTTACTGCAGATACAATCCCTCATCGTTAAACCTCGACGAGCATAACGATTGACAGTGAACGGACACGCGTGTTAATCCAACCCCTGGATACTACCCTGTTATGCACTTGAGTATTCACCCCCTAGCATAACCACAAACATCAATTTATTCCCCGTCTCGTGAACATTGTTCCATCGTCCTTTCTACTTAGGTCAGCACACACACTACCCCCCCCCCCCCCTCACTACTCAGATAGTACACATACTACCTTCGCCCCCACCTGTAATACTACTTGTGTTAGACATCCCCCCCTTTCACTTCTTAGGTAAGGAACCTTCTACCCCTCACCACCCCCTTTCCCACTACTCAGACTAACAGCCAGACCTTCAGGAACACCAATCATTCAGTAATCAAAGTAATTATGTTTATCTTTTTTAAAACATATTTATCTGATTAATAATCGGTTTTGCATGGTTTTATTCTTTCAATTGATTCCATCATGTTTTAATTATATATGTTCCAGAAATTTTCCTTTTTCACATGATGTATTAATACCTGACACTGAAAGTTTTGTGTATGTAAGAAATAAGTCAATTAATGATTTAAAAAAGTGTATTGATATTCTTATTATATTAAAATACATTACTGTATTGATTTCAACAAGAAAATAGATCAATTTTCATTGGTTTTTTTTTTATTACAGCTCTATACATCAGTATAACGTCATTGGTTCTGGCCCTCCTCCTCCTGCTCGGGTGGATAGCAAAGAGGATTATGAGACACTGCACCCGAGTGAGGAGGAGGAGCAGAGGATTGGAAACTATTCCAAAGGAACGTGTATGTACTTATTAGTTTTATATTAATATTTTTGAAACTCTTAAATCATTCATTCTGAGTCATATTAAACTCAGTTTGCATGTAAAGTTTCCCAGTAAAGAGGTAATTCAATGTTTAACGTTCTCTCTCTCTCTCTCTCATACCAATGTATTTTTTTTTACATGAAAATATGATCAAGCTCTTAACATTTCTCTTTCAAAATATGTCGAACTGTATTTTTAATTTTCATTTTTTTTCAAAACCAATTTTATATATATATATATATATCTTTTTTCTTTTTAATTTCAGACCAAGGACAGAGTACATGGGGCCAATCGGCAAGGTCTTCCAAGAAGAAGATTGTTTTTTTTAAATAATTAAATTTGTTTTTACATGATTTCAGTATTTTCTTTTTTTAAAAAATGAACAGGAAGGAATGTCATGCGCGGATCCAAGAAAAAAAATCGAAAGGAGGTGGGGGGGGGGGGGTGTCTGACAGTTATTTGAAATTATTTTTGGAAATATAATATAATTTAAAAAAAAAATGGAATTTTGAAGGGTATCTCTGACTCGTCCCCTCCTCCTCCTTTTCTAGATCCGTGCATGAATGTTGCGTAGTGATCCGTCCGCAAGTCGTAAAATTATAGAGGTTTAACCCTCCTAGTAAAGTTTACCAATATTCTCGTAATGGAATCATTGATATATGATAAAGGGAAAAACACATTTTTTAAAAGATCACATTGATAATTTATTAACATTAAATTGTACAATAGTTAATTCTTTTCTTCGTCCACGCAGTCCTGTGATCTGAAATATAAATTGTTGTAAAAAGTCGTTACAAATACTACAAAAAAATTATGAAATGAGAGACAATATATACAATTTAAGTGAATGAACTTACACAGGGATCTCTTCGGACTCTGAGAGGTCTCTATCGTTGCAATGAAATAAAAAAACAAAGGAAAAGTTTTATATTAGAAACAAGAGCGAGTATTAAAAATAATTTTTTTTTTTTTTTTTTTTTTTTTTTTTTAGATAATTTAGGTAGTGTAAAAAAAAACTTACAAGGGAATTGCTAGAACTTCCGAACTGAGAAAAAAAAATAAAATCTTAGTGAAAAACAACCCCAATTTTTTCCCTTAGTTGAATTCTTTTAGAATATGAAAATTGATAGTCTATACGAAACAAAAGAAGATTAAAACCTACGACGAATTGTTGATGATGCTGGAGTCTGCACTGTAAAACAGTATATTAATATTTATAAGTTTTATGAAATAATTGGAATTAGTTTTTTGTTTTATTTAATATTTAAATTAAAAAGACTTGTGAGCGATAAAAAATAAATAAAAATAAAATCTAACCCAATGGGCGACAGTTCCCACTGAAGGGAACTGTCCTCTCCCCGGTTAAGTCTTCTTGGTTTACTGAGAAAAGAGAGATAACTTATAAATAGTGAAAATATTGGATATATTTACTATGAGATCAGATTACCCCTTTCCCCTTTCTGACATTATTATATTAATTAATATTACACTTACCAATTCCTTTTTGGGGCCCTAGGTGTGGTATTATATTATATTTTTCTGCATAATAATTTATAAAAATAATTAATATATATTCTGCATTCAATTTTAAAAAGTAGAACTCATACATTTGGTAAGGTGTATGAAAATCAAGGTGTGAATGTTTTATCGAAATTTGGCCCCCACGTGCATCATCTTGTTACCAAAAAATCGATGATGAAATTCGAATGGTAAATCGAGTTGAAAAATATGCAGGTATTTTTATAACAAAACACAAGGTATTCTCTTCTTTATATGTTAACTTTCTACTGTTTATACCTTTTCCCCCCACTTTTTGATGCGATGCATCAACTAAAAAAGTGTGACCTCGTGTTCCGTAAATTAAATCGCGGGGTATGACACTTTGACAGATAATCATCGTCTGCAATCCGATCTTTTAATGGGAAAATAAATGGATCGTGAGTTAAGTACATCTTACACCTTTCACAATCTAACAAGTATTTTCTTTCCATCAAGCCCCGCCATACTAAAATATAAAAATAATTAAGTGTCGGAATGACAATCCACATGTCATCTACCTACCATCTTCTTTGAAAGATGCGCACTCAATCAAGTTCAATAGTTGAAAAATGATGGCGTAACATCCGAACTTTTTCCGAAAAAAGTCCCCTCATCCCTGAATTATTTTTTTACTAATAAACTTGCATACTTATTTTAAGGATTTCTTTTATTTTAGATTTTTATTCGTTTCTTTTTTTAAACAGTTACAAATTCATAAAATTGACTTTACACTCACAATTTAAATAATAGTATGTGAACACGCCGAACGGAACTCGAACCCACGACCCTTATATTACAGAGGCGACGCTTAACTAAATGCGCCATGGTGACTGTATATCTATCCTATTATCATGCAATGTTTGTTCATGAAGGAATTTGTTTGTAACTTAAAAATATGGTCATTGTGGTTTTAATTTTAATAACATATAGTGGATATGTAAAATATTACAAAACAATGTTAATATGTCAATGCTATATGTACATAAATATGTGTATTGCATTCTTAGATTTCATAGAAATCAGTTGGAATAAATAGCCCGCTACAGCGGTCATTTATGTTGCCAATTCATTCATCGCGTTTACTCAAGCAAAGAAACAAAATGTTCAGGTCTACAAGTGTCTACTCAGCACTTTTCCACGTAAGCACGCGGAGCATGAATGTCATTCACAAAGATCCATTCGAACACAACTAATAGAGCGATTGGTAACAACCAATCAAAAACTACTGTTTTATTCAACTGGCCAATAAAAATAAAACCCTTAACAGTTTAAGGTTAAGAACTGCCAAGTCAGCACTTTTTACATGTATATATATTGCACCATAAATCTGTTAAATTCATTCCGGCTTCCTGAAGAAACGAAAGTATGGAGGATCAGGCTACAAAAAAGTAAGAGTTGTTGTTAATACGTGCTGTTGTCTTTTGGTGACTTTGTTTGCCTGAGAAAGCATAATTTACATCCAAACAGTATCAATAAATGAATATTTCTTTCTATTTATTCAAAGCATTTCAGAATGTCAGAGTGTATATTCTTCATGAACATACTATAAGGACAATTATAAGCCGTTATGAAAAGTCTGGAAGAAGTTTAAAATACTACGTTCCGGCTATTGTCCAGGGGGAGACAACAACCAAAAACATTTCTACGTTTAAGAAAACGCCTATCGAGTCCCTGAAGCCGGGGAGGCATTATAGGCTCGTAAATGCCACGTGCCACCCCACCTTTGGCAACGAACTTAGGCGGACTCAATCGTAAGTTGCTTTTTTGGGTTTTGTTTTTAATTTACGTCCTTATATTTTAAACAAAAAACATACCAAAATAAACACAAATACTAACTCCCACTATGTATATCTATATGAGTTATAGGAATATTGTGTAGTTTATTTGAATATTGTTTTGTAGATCATGGACACCCTGTTTGAGTTAACAGAGGATGAGAAGAAAATAAAGACATATCTTTTTCCCGACTACATTTACTATGGCTGAAGTATCCTCGTTGGCTAACTGCACAAGACTCTGCCTTGGCCCGGTACAAGTAAAAAGTGTAAATGTATAAATAATGTACATTGTACGTCGGTGTCTTTTTGAGTATGTACAAGCGTACATAATATATTCATATTTGATTTCAAATTCAGATTGGTGAGACCGGTGTTGACTTCAACAAACAGCGTTGCTACTCTTCCACACCTTAACAAAGTTTGAGGTAAAATGGATATACACTATCTCATTGCAATATCTTATCAAAACTTTCTTTTTTGTAAAATCAATGCATTTAGACAAACATATTGCTTGCAAATTAAAGTCTATTTTTCAAGTAAGATATTAAAATATTGTAAAAGATTATCTTCATAAAAAAAAAGTTTTTTTGAAGTTCGAGCAGACTGTTTTTCCTTTCCTTTTATTTTTCAAAAATTGTATTTTCCGTTCAAAAAGACTATAACAATACTGCTGGTGTTTAGTGCGTTAACTAGCTTAATTTTTTTTGCTTATATTATAACTATTATTATGGCCTTCCGTTTCCAACGGAAGACCCAATTTTTTTTTGTAAGGTTTCTTTTTCTATATTTTTCACTATTATCATTATTTTTCTTTTTTTTTTAAAGCTGCTTTGTCCGATTTTTTTGTTATCACAGTATCAATTTTTTTTTCATACAAATCATTTATCTATTTACACCAGCAGAATCAGTCTCCTTTAAAAGTTAGAAATATTCAAAGTAAATAAAAATAGTTTCTTTTTGGGCAAGCGAAAAGACAAACCAAAATGCATCACGGGGATGTTTAGAAAATGAAACCGCTTGGTTCCCTCCCCCAAATGATTGGGGTTATTCAACCCGCATGCTATGCATCGATTGTAAAGTAAGCAGACTTAAAAAATATTAGCGAACAAAACGTACACATATTTATTTGTAATTTGTCTGATCATTTCGACCTTTATTTAAATCGATGTCAAATTCGTAATACAACCATACCCATCTTGTCGTCAGTTGTGAAATTTAACATGAGGCGAAATAACGCGGTACCATTTAATGTCGTTTGCTTTGTTAGCAAATTTTGTATGTATTTTTCTTCATAGAAATTTGGCATACTTGACGGTTAAAACCACTGCAATGTCTATTATTATACATATACTAAGCATAGCCATCGTTCAAAAGCGTGCATTAAACTTGATATAAAATCGGACAGAGCAGCTTTGACATTTTTCTTGAAACTCAAATATGCTACAGCGGATTCTTAAGAAATTTTCACGAATAGTACAAAAATTCGAGATCTTTTATCACGTGCATTTTTGTTGATGACGTCACTTCTGGTCAACCGTTATGTTCAGTTTTTTTTTTAAAGTGATTTATACTTCCCTTTTTTTCAAAAACGATTAAAGATAGATCATTAAAATTCTCAGGAATAATATATTTTTGAATTCCTAGGGGTGATCAGGTAAAACCATGAACGGCCGTCACTTCCGGTCTAAGATCATTAAAGAGCTGCATAACCTGATACGGAAAACGTGCAAGACTGTTAGGACCCACGTTTGTTAACGTTCAAGATTTTCATAGATCATAAAATAAAACAAGATGACTTTTATACCTTTTATTTCAATTAACCTACCATACCCCATCCCCATGGGTTAGACAGAAACTCTCCCTGTGGGGCATTTAATTGAAGAAAACCAGACCAAAAACCCCTACTATCAATCATATCTACTCCATTCTTAATTTTCCAGATTTTCAATATCCAACCATTGTTGTTGCATTACCATCTGACATTTATCCCTTAATCATTTTAAATGTTCTCCTTATCAATCATTTTAGTTAGTCAATTAATACTTTACTATTAGCAATTTTATCTGTTTATTTAGAAAGTTCCAAAGCAGCTTTTTCAAGCAATAAAAAGACTTGTTTAACTCTTTTAATCATACAACCTTCTTCTAATTACATCACTTTTAATGATTAATTACTAAATATTAACAAGCAAGGGAAGATAACTCCATTAACTGTTGAACACCCCCTCCCAAAAAAAATTCCATATTCTTTCACAATATCTTAATTTTGATAAACAACTTTATTCTTTGTGTTTTCTAAATATGTGAATTTACTCGTTTCTTTAATTAAAATTCCAGAGCAGAATAAATAATTATGACATCCTCCCCCCTTTAACTATAACCCTTGCCTTACATAAAGGTGATATGTAATATACATGTAATAAAAAATGATAGCTTTATATTTTTTTGGCAGTTAATAATGGTCTTGCCCTAGGGCCTGAACCCCTGACCCAGGGTATGAGTTTCACAAATTTTGTTAAGAGCTTCATAAACATCATGCATACATTTTTATCCTCACACATATGGGAGTAGAGAAAAAGATTTTAAAATATTTGGCTTTTTAATGCACATTTGGCCCTGCCTACAATGTCCCGATGGTGAGACGTTTAACACCAAGAACAGTAACAATTGGCCCTGTCCTTTTCAGCAACAAATTAAAAATGTGAACGGGCGACATAGGATGACGGACAAAGACCAATGGCAATAGGTCACCTGAGTGACTCAGGTGGTCACTCAGGTGACCTAAAAATGATATCAATTTGTTTTCTATAAGGTGATAGTACAATAGGATAAAAGGGTTTTTAAAATTGCAATTATTTTTACAGTTTCTACTCAAAATATATAATAGGAGTGGCATGAAAATGTCCTCGTTTAGATGCTTAACAACAATTTGATAATTGCAGAAAAAAAGATGAAAATGTTCAAAAGTTGTTGACAATAATGGACAAATATGTCACATGAGTGAAATCAAATTGCAAAAAAAACCAGAATTATACATAGTTTGGCATCTATATCTATTTGAAGTCACGGTTCCAAAATGAAATAATTCAATCGAAAGTAACTGTTGCGAAAAGAATAATCATAAAAATCAAACATCAGTAGTTGGAATGTCCTCAAGTTTCTCTAGAATGCAAAGGTTTAACTTATTGATGCAAGTGTTGGAGGTAAGTAGAAATGAAGCTGCAGACAAGACAAAACATAAAGATGGGGGCAGTGCATATCCAAGTATTGGTTCCTCATCTGCTCCGGTAACAAACTGCAATATACGGTTTAATGTTACATTGCCTCTACGACCACCTGAAAAATGAAGTTGGAATGCATCAAGACTGCCATTTCTGAAAAGCAAAAATATTTTTAAGATGGATAAAACAGTGAGCAAGCTCAAATGCAAAATAAAAACAAGAGGCCCATGTGCCATATTGCTCAACTATATGCTAACTATGACATGCTGCTTATTGTCATGTAATATCGATCAGAAGAATTTTACACAATCGCTTATCTAGAGTTGTCTGTTCATGCCCGCGAAGAATTAACTGAATTTCTAAAACACCTATTCTTTTTAGAAGATTTGGTAACTCTAAATTTTGGAAACTTCAGTAATATACTTATTACAGGCATATTACTGGGCCCAATATTTTTGTGTTTCCTTTGATATGGTCCACAAAATCAAACATACCTCTATGATGAAATAAAATCATCTTCAAATAAAATAAAATTGTCATATCTTTCTTCACTGCTTTTCTGCCATTCAAACAAAATCAAAAAACTCTACAAAAATATGTGCGGCTTGAGTGTCTCCTAAATCAATACAGAGCACTTAATTATATTTTTTTCTTACTTACCCAATCAGGAAAGGTGGATTTCTAAAAAACGAAGGAATTAAAAATGTTTTTGGTGAGCTTGATACTGGTACGCACTAGTATATGATAGTTACATTTGTTATTGAGGAAAAAAATCCGGATCATTTTCCTTTTTTTCTTGTTTTGGCCACTTTTTCTTAAATTTTCATTGTAATTTTTACATGATGCCCTAAATTAATATCTTTGCAATCTTGTTGAAAAAGAAAACTGTTTAATTGTAAGTTCTATGTTTTAATAGGAAAGATCACACTGAAATCACCTCAATTAATTCTGCACTAAATCCAGACAACTAGGACACACTTATTCTTGGAATCAAAACGTTAGCTGGCCACGACGAAAAAGACAACTCTTACAAGACTCCCTCACAACACTTAAAACTGGGACACAGCCTAAGCATACGCGCCAAAATCTTGAAGTTAAATGCAATAATCGAAAAGAATGATGCTAAATGAAAATTGCAGACATTTTTGCATATTGACAAATTCAAGAAGCCGATGTATGTTCCTTTGGCAGAGGATGTGGTGCCTTTCTAAAACCGTTCTATCCCTACAAGAAAGCTTAAATCGCGGAATAAAGTACTCGCGTAAAATTAGGAAACTACAATTAAATTTGTACAAATATTTTCTCAACATCATGACTTCCTCGGAATAACAATTTGTTCCAACTGAGTGGTGTTCTACTTTGATTTTACAACAGCTCACTTCATTAAAGACTGGACTCTAGGAAACAAAGTTCTACAAAGTAAGGCAGGGTATGAGTCTCAGACTGGATTTACAATATCTTTGAAGATAAAATAAAATGTCTTATCTCATTTGGTAGCAAAGAAAACGTAGTTGCCATTACTGAAGACAATGCTGCTAACTTGGCAGGAGATGCAAATTTGCAATGTCTTACGGGTTCTTTGCTTTGTCCAAAACATGAATGTTTCTGCTGGAAAGTTATACACATAAACAGCAGATGGATTGCTCGCATAAAACAAGTACTTTGATTAAAACATGTCCACATGGCTAGAGTTGCCTTTTTTATTTCCATAGAGCTGATTCACATTAAGAAAGGGTACATGTACCTTGTAGATTCAAAGTTAATAATGTAAAATTTTTAACGAAGGACGCAAATCGACACTACGCACATTTTCTTTTCGGAAGTAAAGAAATCGCTATTCTAGAAATTTCCAAAAAATTTCTGTTAAGACTAAGTTTAAAAATCCTTTCTTTGTATTATTTTTTTTGTTCCCTTCTACTCAACGCTGCTAAGCATATTTATGAGATATCGTCGAATAGGAAAACTTCCGATGTACGATTTAGTACTGAAAAAAAAGATTCGTGGGAGACTCTGTGCTTTCCCCTGGTACATAACTGCATCATTTAAGCATTTATTTTAACTAAGCCAAAACAGTCCAGAATAGTTCAATGCAAAAAGATACATATGCATGTATATACATGTAAGCTGTTAGCATCAGCTGACTTATTTATGTACATATATTATCAGCAAGCGTTCGTTTTAATTATAAGTCAATCTTTAACAAAGGCCCATGGGCCACATCGCTCACCTGAGCAACATTGGCTACCCACTCTGATCCCAAGAGCTTTAATAAACAAGAGGCCCATTGGCCTTTTACGTAACACAAGTATCGTGAAAGAATTTTCCAATAACTAAAGTACGTTTGTAATTAGTAGAATGAGGTTTGGATTGTAGAAAAATTGAATATTTATAATGACATGAAGGACATGGGTTAATTTTTTTTTTGGTTGAAGCAATACTTTTTTCTTCAGTAACTTTAACCATGCAAGGGTTAATCTAGTCTTTATGTACATAGTTTAATTGAAATATGTCAAGTGAAAAAGTATTGAGTAGTAGGTTTATTCCTACATGAATGTTTAGTTTGTCCCTTAAACTTGCAATTATATTACATGTGTACCTACAGTGCTCATCTACTCCAAAATGATTAACATGTAACAAGGATGAATTTTTTAAAGAAAAGAATTCCTAAGTTATTTTAGGTAGGCAAGATCTTTCAGTGTCCAGTTGAACCTTATCCTTCAACTTGGTGATCTGTGTTCTGCTTAAAGATATTTGTGATCTGTGTTCATTTTAAAGATATTGGTGATCTGTGTTCAGCTTAAAGATATTGGTGATCTGTGTTCAGCTTAAAGATATTGGTAATCTGTGTTCAGCTTAAAGATATTGGTGATCTGTGTTCAGCTTAAAGATATTGGTGATATGTGTTCAGCTTTAAAGATAATGACCAACTTCTGTACCAACCAATGTCCTTTTTGAGAAGTACCATCAAAGAAAATTAAAGAGCAATTTTTTTTCTTCATTTTTTTAATTACCAAAAGTTATTGCATTACACATACTGATCCAACAAAAGTGTTAAGCTGAATGTGCTACCTGTACTGATATAATCGAACTCTTACAGCAATACAAAGATTTAATACATTCATCAAATAGTATTATTACTACTACAAATATGTTAACCTGAATGTGCTACCTGTACTGATATAATCGAACTCTTACAGCAATACACAAATTTAGTACATTGATCAAAAAGTATTTTTACTACAACAAATATGTTAACCTGAATGTGCTAACTGTACTGACGTAATTGAACTCTTACAGCAATACACACCATTAGTACATTGATTCAAAAGTATTACAATGTATTACTATAACAAATATGTTAACCTGAATGTGCGAACTGTACTGGTGTAATCGAACTCTTACAGCAATACAGACAGTTAGTACATTGATCAAAAAGTATTATTACTACAACAAATGTGTTAACCTGAATATTCTACATGTCCTGATATATTTTAACAATATGTAAATTTAAATGTGACGGTCCAATAGATCGTGCAATAAAAATGCAACAAGAATAAAAAACTGATCATAATTGAACATTTCAAACAATCACTGAGTGCCGTCACTTTGAGCAAACCCAAGATATGATTACTGCAACACCTGAAACTTAATACATGTACTCATGTTATGGAACAATTTAAGGAATTTTGTAGGCAGACAAAAACGTTCCGATCGGAAGTTGTACTTAATTAACTTTTTTGATATTTGTGACGGCATCATTGTCATTTCCGTGGGTTATCTTGATGTTTTTTATTTCTAGGAAAAAGTCTTCAAGGTCATCAGCCTCATTAATGAGGCTTTCTTTGTTGCATGACTGTAGGACGTCATTCAGAACATGTGGAACAAAAAATTTTGAAACATTGTTCTGTTCGTCTTGAATGGTAGGAGATGCAGTGAGTGATTTCTTCAACTCTGTTGTTTTCTGTTTGGTCATACAAGCTGAGCATCTGACAGTAACGTGTTCTGTATTTACTTCTATTTTTTTGTGACAGGCCTGGCAGCGGCGAAGATCACTGACATGAATTTGTTGTATATATACATTATGTGTTTTTTCATTAAACAAGGTTTTGGCATCATGGATAATTTTAATAGGGGTAATACGTTTGCAAGTAGTGTCTGTAGTGGTGTTTAAAACAAGTGCTCCTTCAAAACTTCTCACAACAAGGCCGCTGATAGAATAACTTTCTCCTGTTGTTACATTATCACTCTTTTCATTCCAGAAAGATATCTTCATGCTTTTAGTGTCATCGGCAACGATAGCTTTTCTTATTTGTTTTGGATGTTCAATGAAACCAACAAGTTTGACGTTAATTGTTGCCTACAAGTTTTAAAAAAAAGTTCTTGAATTGCATCTTGAATATTGTTATTATAAATATTGAAGTTCTCACTCAATTTGTAAGACATAACCTATCTTTTTTCTTAATAGAGAAATTATAGCAAGATTGACGTTTGAGTTTGTTTTTAGGTTTGAGGAAAAAAGAAGTTTGACTCCACTTTTTCGAACAATTCTACTTTACTTATAAGTGCTGACCCAAATTTTTCATAGATGTGATTTTTTTTCCGTTGTCTTGTCCCATGGTGATGCACAAGTGACTCGAGGAAATAGTCACGAACTTCACAACCTTTTCATGAGCAAGGCAAAGACAGGTTTTAATCACTTTTCTTTTTATTTTACTGTCATTAAATCACATTTTTCAAAAGATCTGTATGTAATTAAGTGAAGTAACTATGTTTGTGAAAAGGTTTGATGTTTGCATTGAATGCAATGCATTTTCCTCAAGTTAGTTTCCGTTGGGTGCTATGTAGGTCAAATTGGTTAATTTTCTACTTTAAGGAACCAATTTTAAACATGTATGGTACAGTAGGAATATAAATGAAAATGTTTATATTGGGGCGGATTTGACATAAACGTTAGTTTGTTAGTCTCAGACTAACATATTTTCATTTTGACTAAAAAAATCTATGACCAATTAGTCCAAACTGACCAATAAAAAGAACAAGTGCATACAAAGGACATATTGCATGTTTCTAAAGTATGGGACATTTTACATTTTTGCCTTTGTTGTATATATATTAATTACTTCTCAATGTTTGATTGCTGTAAAAAGCCTTTAAAACAAACGTGCAAATGTATAAATATTTCGGTCTTTTTAATAAGTTTTAAAGTTGTTTCAAAGAAAAAAAAATTTTGACACAAATTTCTTAAAGGCTGGGTCTACCTTAAATAAATAAAAGTTGATGGCGACCAGACGCCCCCCCCCCCCCCCGATCCATGCATGACATGTAGTACGCTGATTACATTACATACTGATAAATAATTAGTGTGTTTGCATATGACTACTGTTTAACTGATTTAGTGCATTTCTAGGAATAAAAGAAAATTACTTATAGTATCAAATAATTTTCGTAGTTTTAACTACTACTGATTCGATATACCCGGTGTAACGACGAAAAGTGACTCTGTAGAATACCCGGGGGTCAAAGAACAAGGGGCATTAAGACCTAAAATTTGCCCAATGCATTGAAAACATTTCATGGTAATTTTTAGTAAATTATGATCTGTTAACCCTATTTCAGCCATATTTTTAATGAAAAATTACATTTCTGTCAATTTGAGGGCAAAAATAGGAAAAAAGCCAAAAAATCACTAAGAAGAAGGAGCATTAAGACCTAAAATTTTCCCAATGCATTGAAAACATTTCATGGTTATTTTTTTAGTAAATTATGATCTGTTAACCCTATTACAGCCATATTTTTAATGAAAAATTACATTTTTGTCATTTTGAGGTCAAACATATGAAAAAAGCCAAAAAATCACTAATTTCGGGATTTTTTTAAATATCTTGTCTTTTCAAAATTATATCAGATAATATCGTGATTCCTACAACAATAAAATAAAACAATTCATATGAAAACAAAATCTTTACCAAAAAAATGACTAAAACTTCAATTTTGAGATAAAAAGGGTTTTTTTCATATTAAAAGAAAAGATTTAAGGAAATGTTATATACCAGTACCTTTTGAATAGAATATTTATGTACTGTATGCATATGTATGCTTCTTTTATATGGTATTAAAATGAGTGTAGAACACAATGAATTCAAAGAAAAAACTGCAGATAGAAAATTAATGACCAAAATCTGAATTTGCAGTAAAAATTAAATTCATATATTAATTTATGCACAAAAACTCATACATTCAGTGATTATTTGTTTTTAACACTTATTGCTCCGTAAAGAAAAGAAGTCCTGTGATATTTAAAAAAAAAATTACCATATAATTTAAATGAAAATAAAAAAAAAAACTTAATTAACAAAATTAACAAGCAGTTTTGGGGGTTGGATTGGGTGGGGGTGGATGGGTTGTTAGTTAAATCCTTGTCCGAACCATGACGGCTAAAGAGCCGGTGCTTATCCCAAGTATCTGTGCATGGTGCTAAATGGATGGGAGTCATACACTTTCCCTGAATGGAACACCAGTCCACCCCAGCATATGCCAATACCCAAGTTCAGCTGGGTGGAGTGAGACAATGTAGATTAAGAATTTGGAGGATTTAATGGGACAATATTTGTTTAATAATTTATAATGACATAGTTCATCATTCATTACCACATATTAATCACAACGTTAACCCCTTTTCTAAAGATGACTAAAACTCAATTTCATAATAAAATGTTTTTTTTATTGATAAAACAATTGATACTTCATTTCAATGAAGGTGAATTCTAACATTCACACATTACATTATTAACAAACATAACCACCACTGACTAATGTTCATCCCAAAAAATCTTAAATTTTTGCATATTTTTCTCCTTGTTATAATTGTATAGTGCATGCATTAGTAAATTACACATCAGATAATTGATTAAATATTTCATAATCTAAAACAACTTTTTATCTATAAAGTTTATACAGTTGGGTGAAATAGTATAATAGTTCTAATGAAAATATCACAGATTTCTAAATCATTAAACAAAAGGCCCAGAGGTCACACCCATCACCTGAGCGACAAAAGCTTTTCAAATAAGCACTTAGTGTACAATATCAAATTCAAAATATGTTGACAAATAAGTACAGTAGATCTTGCACAAAAAGTTGTGGCCCCACCCTACCCCGAGGGACCATGATTTGAACAAACTTGAATCTACACTACCTGAGGATGCTTTCACACAAGTACATTCTGTATCACCTTATCTGGTCCAATGGTTTTTGAGAAGAGGATTTTTAAAAGAAACATGTACCAACAAATTTTAAAAATTCTTAAGGTGGTATGGGACATCTGTCGATATTAATGTGGATTAAAGTACTATATAATTGAAAACCTTTCACCAGTTTAGAATTTTCAAATTTTACAATATTTAACCAAAAATAGCTTTTAAAAATATTTGAAAAGGTAAAAATTGTAAAAACCCCAGCGGGATTCGAACTCATGACTTACAGGTTCGAAGTAAAGCCTCTAACTCACTGCACTACGGAGTAAGGTAACCATTTTTGGAAAGAAACTACTTATATAATTACACTTTATTTTATTGTTGATGTCGATAAACAATACGTCACAACATGGAAGAGTCCCATACCACCTTAAATATCTCCCTTTGAGGGAAGGTGTGGTCCTTCGTTTTAATAAACTTGAATCACTTCACCTAAATAAGGATGATTTGTCCAAAGTTAGGTTGATATTGGCACAGTGGTTTGGGAAAAGAAGTCGAACAAGAGAAAAGCTGTCAATGTGACAGCAAACCGGGTTTTTTTTAATGTGAATTGTATCCATAATCCATGTCAACACGTATCCAGTGAAATGGAGTACCCTATATACAACATTTAGCCAAAAAATGACCAAGTTCAAAAGCTGGTATTTTTTTCATAAATTATCAGAAATCAAAATCCTAGCAATATGCACACCTCTGATATATGTACAATTGATCAGCAAAAGAACAATTTCCTATCAGGAGTTATCCGTACAATGAGGGTACCCTATATGCAAAATTTTGCAAAAAAATGACCAAGTTCAAAATCTGGTATTTTTTTCAAAAATTATCAAAAATCAAAATCCTAGCAATATGCACACCTCTGATATATGTACAATTGATCAGCAAAAGAACAATTTCCTATCTTAAAAACTGTAGGAGGAGTTATCCGTACAATGAGGGTACCCTATATGCAAAATTTTGCAAAAAAATGACCAAGTTCAAAATCTGGTATTTTTTTCAAAAATTATCAAAAATCAAAATCCTAGCAATATGCACACCTCTGATATATGTACAATTTATCTGCAAAAGAACAACTTCCTATCTTGAGAACTGAAGGAGGAGTTATCCGTACAATGAGGTTACCCTATATGCAAAATTTTGCCAAAAAATGACTAAGTTCAAAACCTGGTATTTTTTCAAAAATTATCATAAATCAAAATCCTTGCAATATGCACACCTCTGATATATGTACAATTGATCTGCAAAAGAACAACTTCCTGTCTTGACAACTGAAGGAGGAGTTATCCGTACAATGAGGGTACCCTTTTGGCAGCCGCCCGCCCGCCCGCCATTTTCACCATTTTAATAACCCGGTTAAAAATGTAAAAGCTGACAGACAGACGGACGCCAAACAAAAAGTGATCAGAATAGCTGAGTTCACTCAAGCTTTCAGCTCATGTTCGCTAAAAAAAGGAACAATGAATTTTATTCACTTAAAATTGCTGTCACTTTTATGTTTCACTTTGTTAACTTTTTGAACTACCCGAAATTGCTGAAAACACAGTCCTGAGTAGCTCTTCCATAGAGAGTAAGTGTCTTTAGTAATCAAGGTATCAAAGAACTGACCCCATCAACTTTCACACCAGTGCGACATTGGCTGTACCACACATGCATTAATTAAGTAATGACTCCAGAAAAAATGTTCAATCCATAAACGATATTGTGTTCCTGAAATGTAGTGACTATCCATATCGGCAGATGATCATCAAGATTGTCATAATTTACCATGTCATATGATATCAATCACTTTCATAATTCGTGTGCTTGGAACTGTTTATTCCTTTGCAAGCTTTAGTAAGAAAAACAGCAACAATCAGATCACTGAGGTTTCATTCTTCATGGGATCTATGTCACCTTGTATGCATGTTTTCAGAATTCCCATAGCTCTCTTGAGAATCTCACCATTTGTCAAATATGCTAAATACTGAATTGAAAAAGAAATCATTTTTTAAAAATATCATGTTCATTTTATATTCTTATACATGTTCAATTATAAATGTGTTACTTAATGATGTGAAATGACAATCACATCAGGGTAAACAATATATACATGTACGTTTATTTATTTTAATTATTGGTGTGTGTGTGTTTCGGATTCCTCTAGAGGCCAAAAAGCTAGGGCTATAGTAGAGAAGGTAAATACTAAATAGGTAATTGGATATTGATTTTGTTACATTTACATGTATGTAAAGAAAATGTTTACCAATTACAGTAAGAATGAAAGAAAGAATTTTAATAAACATTCAGGAATTTCATACATCCGAACACGTTACCCTGGACGAAAAGACTTGTAAAAACGCGTTTTGAACAAAAAAAAATACGACAAACACTTCTCTGGCAAGATATATCCAATTAACGACGAAACAAGAAATACTGAAATCCATGCGCAGATATTTCGAAAATTCCTCGATAATTGTAGACCGTTTTTCTGTGTATGTTATAACATCGCACATGCGCAAACCACACACTGTGGCAGATCGAGCAATGTCAATTATCGCATGGATTTTAGAAACGGTGAGGTTTTGTAGGAACGTATGGAAACTTTGTTACTTTCTTGGATTTACTATCATTCAGCTACTGTGATGGATGTAGTGTCGCCGGGGTTTTCAAGAAGATGCAGACGTTATGCACTCTGTATGAATGACACACGTGTTCGATGTGCATGCGAAGTAAGGCAGCACTGTCTGTGCAAAATAATACGGATACCTTTGACATCCTTTCAAAGATTAAATATATTTTGTATTTCATTGATTATTGTTTTCTTTATTCTTTATTACTACATTTAACTACAATGTGTAGTTCATGCATTTAGAAGTCCGTGCAACGCGAATGCCTCGATCGGAAAGCAACCGACCGTAACTTTCTCAACCGGTATATATACCCCAGTGGCAGTAGAGGAGCGATCGAAACTAATATGGCGACCAAATGCTTTTATGAATTCACGTCAGCTTTAAGGTGCATTTTGGACGACAAGGATTGTTTTGCCATGTTACCACATAGTACGGGAAGAGTTTACCGTACCAGATTGCGATTCCGCAACAGAGAGCGGTGGGGAGAGAGCCAAAGAAGATATAGTAAAACACGCTTATAACGAAGTCCCAGGGACGGCCAATTTAACTTCGTTATAAGCGTAATTCGTTATATCCGTCAAGTTTACAACATGATATAGAGACTTGGTGAATGAAATTCACTTCGCTGTAAGCGTCAATTCATTATAAGCGTGATCGCTATAACCGTGTTTTACTGTAATCGTTTGCTGTCCGTTGATTGCCCTCATGAAAGACCAGGTGGAAAGGCTTTCAAAAATACCAAACATTCGAGCGGTATATAGAGGTAATAAGACATATGTTTGATAGATATCATAATGTGAACATAACTTGTAAACATGTAAAAAATAGGTTGAATAGAAATAATATTTTTCGCGACATACTGATTGGTCTAATGAGTTTGTAAATATTGATGAAAGTGTGGTAATTTTTCCCACTATTTTTAGTGCGGGGGCGAATTCATGGGGCACCGGATAAATACGCCCATGCGCATATATATAGAGAGATAGACAGAGATCGTCTGCAGGACGCACATTTTTGTAAATGCTTGTTGTCATACCTAGAAGTATATAAAAGATATTTAACGCCTACCTGGTAAGTTGTTGCTCATTCCTATCGGTTTCACCGATTATCTCGCCATCTTAGCGGTGGGATAAATGGCGCTGCGAGCAGGGTCAATTTTTATGTAAGTTGGGAAAATTGAAAATTCAATGCAACGCCGAGACAACGTGGTAGGCGCCATTTTGAAAAATAAATTTTATATGTGCTAAAAGTAGATTTTAACCTTAATTTCATTGTAGTAAGAATTCTACAAATTCTTGTAAGGTCAGCAAATGATGTACTAGTAAATTATGAATGGGGGAGAGGCTTTGACAGTTCTCCCCGCTATCTTTCGCACCTTATCGCTCACATCGTGGGACTTGGCAGATTTGGTTCCAATTACATTTTAGAATATAAACAGGCTAGGCATTTTCACATTAATCTCTGTTTTAAGTTTTAATTACCTCCATCCGTCCGTGGGAATTTGACATTTTATTTCTATTCAAAAGATATTGTATATTGTATAAGAAATTCTGTCGGTCTTTGTTCAACCTCGCATTGATACACTCATAGAATAAACTGATGCGAAATCATTCGATTGTGTGTAAGAATGATGGAAGCGTGAGATGGTGCGTTGACTGAACAAGGTCACAATCAAAGACAGTTTTCCTTTGCCACTAATAGAGGAATGTATGGATACTCTATCAGGAAACAAATGGTTTTCGAAGCTTGACGCTAATGCAGCTTACTGGCAAATTAAAATACATCCAGATGATATGAAGAAAACTGACTTCATCACGAAGTATGGACTTCTTGAATTTACGCGGATAGGGTTTGGTTTATGTAACGCCCCTGTAACATTTGCCAGAGCTATCAATTTAGTGTTGCACCGCATTAACTTGAAAATTGCTCTTGCATTCTTAGATGATGTGCTAGTGTTAGGCAAAACTGAACAAGAGCATTTAGACATTTTGCGCCAAGTTTTTGAGCGTTTCCGCAATTTTGGGTTAAAGTTCAAACCTCGCAAATGTGAGCTATTCCGCCCTATAGTAGAGTTTTTAGGGCGCACAGTAAGCAAATATGGTGTTGAGATGGGAGTTCAGTATTTAGAGGCAGTACGGGTATGGCCCATGCCAAAGGATGTCAAAGCAGTAGAAAGATTTGTCGGTTTTGCAAACTATCACAGGAGCTACATTCCTCATTTCTCTAAAATTCCAGCACCATTTTATGATTTGACTGGAAAGAAGGGGTTCCAGTGGGAAGCGGAACAACAAGAAGCATTTGATAAGCTGATTAGTTTACTGCTCAAGCCACCAGTGTTAGCAATACCAACAAGCGCAGGACATTTTATTCTTGACACAGACGCCTCAGATTTTGCTGTTGGCGGAGAGTTAAGTCAGATTCAAGATGGACAGGAGAGAACAATAGGCTATGAAAGCGCAGTTGCAGGAGGTGGTGAACAGGGTTTCACACTTTTTGGGGCTTGACAGCCCAAGTAGTGGACTGATTGTCGGGATAAGCCAAGGCAGAATCGGCCATGTGGCTCTTCTAGTCCATCCAAGATTGATGGTAATGGGGATTAACATTGCTGTTAAGAAGGGGAGATGGGATACCTATTTTTGTCGCTCTAGATCAGATATCTCTGTGTCGAAAGAGGAAATTCAGAAGCCAGAAGAGGAGGGTCACCGTGTGCCGGTGAAAGCGGAACTACCCGCTAGTGACCCCCCTCTGTTAGTGATCCACCTGAGTTGCCTGCATGGTCTTAAATAAATGGGGAATGAAAGATTCCCAATTTAATCATGCAGTCAATGCGGAAGCCCACACGTGCAAACGAGCTATACAGAAAAAGGGTTTTGCGTGACAATGATGCACCATTGTAATAAGTCAGTTTTTTGTTAAGATATATAGGGCACAAATGATGTTTCTTAAGTATGAACATATGATATAATAAAGGTGGTCTCATAAAGATGATGATTTGTCTCAGTGAGCTTTGTATTTGTAATCAGTGATCAACTATGTTTATAAAAGGGTTTTGTGTATAATGTCACCCCTTATAAAAATTGGAACCCAATGTAGAGGTGGTTATGATTGTTAATGTATTACAATTAGCATTCACTTAAACTGCTTGTTAGCTTTCAAAAACTTGTTTATCATATTTGAAATTAACCCATGTTTTTTTTTTCATCTGAAGTTTGTGTAATATAGCGCATTGCAAATATGTGCGATTTTTCTTCATCATGATGCATCAACATTGGGTTTTTTGTGTCACCCGACAAAAAAGTTTCTGTATTTTAGAAAATTAGTACTGTTAAACATGTTAAAGTAGAGATAAAAGAAAAATATATCTCGATGCTCTGATCGTATTTCTTTGATATGCTCATATATGCATGTTAAAGATTGAATTATAGCTAAGTTCTTTGTAAAACACATTACTGACAGTTTGTCAGGGAAGATAGCAAGTGTCAGGGTTAGGGGCCCGAATAGAGCCGACCTGTCCTTGAAACTTGTACATCTATAATATTAGCAGAAGTTATGTTTTCCTCCTTCATTGCCAATCATTTGTTAATCTTGATTCATTCTTGATTTACCCAAAGTAGGGACATATGATATTAAATATAAATCTAATTAGTGATTGAGAAAAATTGTTTGCCTTTTAATTTTGCATTGACAAGCAAAGAAGCGACTGGACTCATTTACACATTACATGTTCTTTTGTTTCTGTTCATTCTTCCTGCTGTTAATTTCTAAGCGTTTCCTCACCTCTAGAGGAGTTTTTCTGGCTGTTATTTTTGCTTCCTCTAGAGTTTTTGCATGCGATATGTGCAAGTGTGAAGCAAGATACTCCATTCTGAACGAAAATACCTCGCAGCCTCCGATAGGACATTTGCTCATACTCACGTCATCTTTGTGTTTCTGGTTCTTGTGTCTTTTCAGATTCCTTAAGTTAGCGAAAGTCACTGGACACTCGGTACAACGTACTATCCCTTTTTCATAACGTTATCAATGTAGTAATCTTCTTAACTTCTTGGTTTGTTTACTGATCTTCCCGTCCTCGTAATCTGATACTTTTTGCTTGTTGAGCCCGATCTTATTTTTGCGTCCTTGCCCGATTGAAATTCAGCGTTTGTGACCGACTCTAATTTGGCGCCTGCGCCGGATCCTAATTCAGTGTCGGTGGCCGGTTTAGGTTGTTCTGCTCTAATTTATTATTCTGCTGTTTTTCACTGTTTGCTATTTCTATTTTCAAAATTTGTTTTTGGTGCTACTTCTGAATCTTTGTTTTGGAAATCATTTAAATGAGGCAATTCTACCTGCTCTTCACTTTCGTTTTCTGGATAAAACCAATTTACTTTATTTTCCCCTCTATATGGTTTTAGATTATCTGCATGTACGACAATAGATGTCAAACTGTTCTTGTGCTGGATTTCATAAAGTATACTGCTTAATTCTTTTAGTCATAATCCACGGACCATTCCAATTTCTACTTTTTTCTGTTTTCTTCATAAAGCATTTATTTTCTGGTTTCTCCATACCATGTCTCCCACTTGATAATTTTTCTCTTTGACATTTAGATCATACTGTTGGTTTTGTCTTTCAGAAGATTTGTGTAGGCATTTACAAAATCATGTGTGTTAATTAGCCTGTTTTTTCAAATTTTTAGCATAATCTGTTCTAAGCTTGAACTTTTCTGTAATGTTTTCAGACAAAATATCTAAGGGTAACGTCATTTCTATGTTAAACACCATTTAGTGCGGTGTCACTCAAGTACTTAATGGGGTGTCGCGTTGCATGCATGGTGATATAGTCTAAATGAAGGTACCAGTCTTGCTGATTTGTTTTTATGCATTTAGACAGCATGTCTAAAATTATTTTATTCATTCGTTCAACCATGCCATCAGATTGTGGGTGGAACGGTGTTGTCCTAGTTTTGTTTATCTGTAAAGTTTGCATACTTCTGTGAAAAGCTCGCTTTCATATTGTCGTCCTTGATCGGAATGTATCACACTCGGTCAACAATAGCGTTTAACCCAAGCTCTAAATAATATATCAGCTACGGTCTCTGCAAGCATGTTTTCCATCGGGTAAGCTTCTGTAAGCTTCGTGAAGTAATCGCCGATTACTAAAATGTACCGATGCTTCCTGTCTGTCGTGGGAAAGGGTCCAGCAATATCTGTTGCGATTCTTTCAAACGGGCCCCCACATTGCATTTCTTCAATAAATGGCGCTTTCTGTAGGAGGGGTTTTTGCGCTCCTCACATATTTCGCATTTTTGTACATATTCTTTGGCATCATGTATCATTCCCCACTAGAAGAATGGACATAATTGTGATTTTCGATATTTTTTTAATACCGAGATGACCAGATATTTTTGATATATGCAGGTGCCACATTGTGGTTTTTACAACTGATTTAGGGGCACATATTCTCCATCTGCATGTATTGTCTTCCCATAAAATGCAAAGGAAACCATTTTTAATTTCCAGAATCTCCCATCTTGCAATCCAAATCCTTTAATTTCAAAATTTTCCCTAAAACGTTGTCATCCTCTTAGCGTGGCATAATGTCGTGAGACGAGTGAATACTGTCAATATTTATTGGCATGTATATGCAAGTATACACACACCTTAGAATACACAGGTCAAACTAAGACTTCGGAGAGGAGTCTGGTCTGTTCCATGTACATGTGGTCAGGGTCTGTATATCTATCTGTATTAATAGCACATTTCTCTGTTTGGTTTTAAAAAAAAACTATACGCAGCAGTGATCCTCATTAATCTGTCATATCCGTATTTGTATACCACCCTGGTATTCATTGACGAATCCATCTGATCTAACGTATGAAGAGATGGTGTCATTGACACATGTTAAAACCTGTTTACACACCAGTAAGCTTTATCATTGTTTTAAAACATATGACCTTTTTTTACACTTAAAGGTTTCCTTTAAATATTCCTTAATGAAAACAAAACAAGAAAGTTTTTGTTCAAAATGCTGTGATCTATTTCAAATGTAATAAACACAACACATATCCCTGGTCATCTGAAAAAGAAAATTGAAAAATTTAATCAGAATAATAGTATAGTGGAAGCATCAAATGAAATAAAATCAGAATAATTATTTTAAGCGAAGGTCCTATATGCCCCCCCCCCCCCCCCCCAAAAAAAAAAATAAATTGAAAAAAATAACCCAACAAAACTAACTTGGACACCAAATTATAAGTTGTAATATTAATGGTTTAGAGTACTTATTTTATGAGGACCTGGAGCGCGTGTTTGCGCTAGAAGGGGAGTTGTCCGTTTCCTCCACGTCGCTTGGTTGCCCACTTCTTCCTTTAGTTGTCATTTCCACCTCTTCGATCTAAAACAATATTCTATCATATATTCTGTGTTTTATAACCATAAATATTACATGTACCATTTCTACTGATATTTACACAATGTATGATCAAGTAAGATATATAACTATCTAATGAATTTTAATTAAAATATCATTCACCTTCAGGCCACCTCCGCTGAGGGCGGGTTGTGGAGAGATCCGGGACCGGGACCCCTCCTCCAGTCGACACTCTTCCTTGGAGCGCGGACGCCTCCGCACTGGCGCCCGGCACTGAACATTGTAGTGCCTGAGGAGTGCGCGCAGTGAGCACCCCAAAACCATTACCGCTACAAGGGTGAGCGCCGCCACACCCATGTTATAAGCTTCAGTTACTAAAATAATATCAAAATAAAACAATGTTTAGAGAGGGGAAAATGTTGGGGGGTTTTTTGTTGTGATTTAATAAAATGATATTGTAAATGCCTTCTTTTTATTTTTAATTTAAGAGTTAATTTATTATTTAAATGCTATTATTGTCTGACATGACTATTTCTTTATAAATAAATCACTATATATTCTGTATTCTCTAATATTGCCATTTCTCTGATTAATCACCCCCCGCCCCTTTTTTTTCTTTTTTTTATTTTACCAGAATACCTCACACATTTACTTACATGAATATGAACTACCGGATCATGCAACTTCACCTCATGCAATGCAAATGTAGTAATGATAAAAAAAAATAAAAAAAACAGTTTATAAATCATGCACTGTACGAAAAGAAAACATGCAATCAAACAATATAACTTTTACTTGTTGTAAAAAGTGTAATCTAAGAAATCGTTGCGAAAATTTTGAAACCAATTTATTTCATGGTATTAATACAGAAAAACAAATTCGTCAGAGATAATTTGTTTTGATTTCGCTTGATTTTATAAAGCCACACGCATGCTGATACAAAAGGAAATAATGTCAACAACCACAAGAAGTAAAGTTTGTCAAATTGTGTACTTTTTTACGGTATGTGTCGCTGTCTCTTTTTCGATGGGTCGTTGTACCTGGCTGGGTGGTATCTGTTATGTTCTCTGTCGACGGAGTATGTTCTACGTGATTACCAGTATTGATGTTGACGGAATGTGATATGTTAAAAATGTTAGTAATTAAAGTAGAAATGATGATAGTTTGCGTGTAATGTGCACTGTATGGCCGGAGAATGGTGGGTCGAGTAGACAGTGTACTGCTGTCTGCGGTGAGTGTATGATGTGATGTAGTGATGTCTGATGTCAAAGTATGCGGGGTACTGATATGGATTGTAAGCGTGGAATTAACGTTGGTAAATGGGGTCGCTGTGACAGTTTGAGGGTATGTACGTGTTGAAATTGTGTGTTGTACGGTCGACTGGTCCGACACATATTTGACTTAAGGAGGGTTGAACAGAGGAAGTATCTGCTAAAAATTGAATATCAAAAAACAAAAATCAATTTCTAGGTGTATCTGCACCCGAGAAAGTATTCAACAAATAAAAAATAAAACAAGATCAATAACTTCAGTCATGCACATACTTACACATTGCCGGCATCCTCGCGGTGGTTGCGTCGTCTATCGGGAGAAAAAAAAACACATTATTAACAATAGCTAATAACTTTAAAGATATGTGTATTTTCCGCTTCCCTTATTTTGAGCAAAAAAACTGTTTAAGGATTATTACCAGGGCACACAGGCCGTCCATTGACAAATCTGCAAGCCATTGCGAATGACAAAATGTGATGCGATCGGCAAATAATTGTGCTTATTTCTTGGATAAAAGTGACAGGGGGCGGCGATCCTGGGCACCATGCTTGGTGATTGGGCCTTTACTCCCGAATATGTACGATGCCTACTTATATAGGTATAGGCATCTTTCATGTACACATTTATGAGCAGAGGCCAATGCATGCAAGCACCAGTGCATTACATCGGCATAAGAAAAATTCGGTGATGTCCATACCAATTTTACTTTTACTCTAATCTCAGCAAGATTCGCCAAAACGGAAAAAAACGTGTGTCAAAACATTTCAGTCTCGACGAACTTAACCTCGCTGAGATTACCAAATACTTTTACTCTTTCAATGAATGTACATGTGGGTCAAACCTGGACAGATCGCTTCTGCTGGCGTCGAGTCATCTTCCTCCATCTGTGATGAGAATTATTCAGCTGTAATATCAAAATATATGATTGGTCTGCCCAAGAGAGCGTCAACGTTCGCATTATGTGACTCGACCATCCTTTATATGAGCTTTAGCAACTTTTATGTCTTTTGAGCGTTCAAAATTAAATCCACGTTTCCTCCGCATTGCCGAAAACCGAACCGATATTTATGTCGTAAAATAAGATTTTTGAGTTAAATTTACTTTTATTATCATTTATGTTCACGTTTTATTTTAAAAAGAAACTATAAAATCGTTTCCACAAAAAAAATTGTAGTTAAATACCTTAGAATTGAACAAACAGATTAAACGACTGCGAATTGGTTTACGTCATTCGGAGTTGCGCGGTAGATTCAAAATCGTGAGTCCCGTATTTCCGTAAGTTATAAAGCACATGCTAAGATTGATGTATGAATTTAATAATAAAAAAAAAAATCATTGGCAATTTTCTTTGTGCCATCACATTTTGTTCAAATTTAGAATAAAAAACTTTGAACTTTGGAGTGCTAATTTCAGCAATATATTGATACAATTTTGATATTGCTATGTACAAAAGCCAATGTTCAAACAGGTTTGAAAATGATTTGCAAATTAATTCCATCAAATTAATTAATTAATGCATAAAATTGAAATTGTTTAAAAAAATTATAATGCCAGAAAAAGGAGATTATTCCTTTCAAAATATCAAATTGGTTCCCAGCAACACTCAGTGGCAATGTCTGCATTTCCAGGGATTTCCTCCGATGGTCATGCCTGTATGAAAATCCCTGCACAACTTCGATGATACCATTGCTGGCATGCATCGCAGCAAAGCCAAAGGAGGCCTCTTCTCCCTTTCTTCCCACAAGTGGCACAAAGGTCCTTAAAAAAAGAAACCATATTTTACTAGTTTGGCACACTCTCATCTAAATCAGCATTTAAGGTGGATCCCTACTCAGACGCGTCATCAATGTAGCAGATATAATTTGCTTTAAAATTGAAAACGATATTTGTTCAGATTAACCCTTTTTTGCCCTAATTTTTAATGTTTAATTGATAATTCTGATAGAAGCAGTCAAGTGTAAATAATGTCTACAAGTATATAAATGTTTTGATCTGATTGAGTCCAAAAGTTGGAAATCGTGAATTTTTGTACTGAGATTTTAGTACGTTTGTGTTTATATATGCAGAGGAAAGGTACTGTTTATCCAAAAAATTAATTAGTACTCAAAACATGTAGTTTTGAAAGAAGAATTTTAGGGTTTATCAAAGCAAAGAAATAAAATGCTGTTTACTGATGTATTTTTAAATTGTGTTCGTGACACTTTTTAAGCTGCATTTGATAAGGGGGTATATGTGTTCTAAAGGCCGTAGAAAAAAAAGAAGCATGTGAAGTCCTATATTTGTTTTGCTTTTTAGTTGCAGTAGACATAAATCTAATATTTAAAAGTTTAAAAAATTGTGTTTAACCAAAAACATTTTAAGATAAGTTAAAAAATGTGAATTTAAGTAAAAATTATGAAATAGCATTTTTGTTACATTTTATTTTAAAATTTAATTTTAATAAATCAAATAATGATAATCACACCTATTATTACTTTCTTACATTATTAATGATTAATTAAAACATTTGAATCTTTGTTTTGCTTTGATATTTTTTTAATATGAGCCAAATAATGATTTTAGTTGAAATCATGTGATCGAAGAAGGGGGTATGCGTCTTCTGGAGACTCTAGTGATAAAAGTAAATTGTTAAGGCATGTATTTTGGGGCTTTTTTATTACATAAGGTATTATTCTTCTTGATTAATGAAAAAAAAAACTTACTTTAAACACAAAAATTCTGAGTAGTTGTAACATTGATTTTCTCCAAGGGTACATTGAATGTCCGAGATAATCAGCAGGAATAAGTGGCAAGCGAACGTGTGTACCAATGGCTTTGATAGGACGTAGATGAGTGACATTTTTTTCAGAATTAACTGTTTTAATATCAACTTTTTTTGATCATGTTTTTAAATAGGTATAAATTCCGAGAAATGACACGTGGTTACTCAATTAAGCAACATAAAAATTGGGATTTATTTCACAGATCTATTAAACATACGAGGGTTGTCCAAAAAGTTCGTGGACACATGTGATTTCATTCTAAATAACGACGCTATATTTAGAAAAGTATTAAAATATTTTAATATAGACTATAATTATGCATGTGTATAAAATTCAGAACAATGTACATTCTCATAATGTAGTTATCACTACCAACACATTGCCTGTACAGGCGGCACGGCCCAGTCTGACGGTTACACTACGTTTTTATAACGTCGTATGTAGCGCGTTGGTTTCTGTTACTTTTCAACGTAGTCACCTTTGCACTGCAAACACTTCTCACACCTTCTTAGCCATGAATCGAACACATCCGAATACCATTTACTGTCGATTTTAGATACAATGGTTCGAGTAGCATATTTAAGTTCATCAGAATTCTCAAATCTTACTCCTCTTAGCTGTGATTTGATGAAAGGAAAAATTGCAAAATCCATCGGAGCAAGATCCGGACTGTATGGCGGGTGTTCAAGAAGATTGAATCCTAGGAGTTCGATTTCCAGACACGTGGAAGCTGCCGTATGTGCAGGTGCATTATCTTGGTGTAGGATGATATTTCGAAGGTCCACAGCCATGGCAGGGCGTTTTTTCTTAATTGCCTAAACTAAGTCGCGGCGTAACACCTGTAATAAATAAAAGCAATGTTTCGTTTGGTACACGGTATGGCTTTAAAATATGTGGGTTTATTAATATATAGTAATTAAATAAATCAAAATTAAGATTAGAATGTCCGGGTATTAAATTTATCAATTACGTTATGCTAAATGTAGCGAAATGGACGTTTTTAAATCTGTAATTACAATTTAAATGTGATGAAATGGGTAGTTCTCTACCCTGGAGTAGTATGCAGCATTCACCGTCTGACCGGAGGGTACAGCGTGGACCAAAATCATTCCGTGCCGATCAGCAAAGAATATGTACATTTGTTTACCCACGGATTTCGCAACATTTGCCTTTTTCGGTGCTGGTGAACCCCGGTGTTTCCAAATGCTGGATTCTGTTTTTGTTTCTGGATCAAAATGATGCAGCCAAGTCTCGTCCGTAGTAATGATTCTGTCAAGCCACTTCTCTCCTCCTCTTTTGAAATTCTGCATGTAAGCCTTACTTGTCTGCAGTCGTCTTTTTTTGTGCTTATCGGATAAAAGTCTGGGCACCCATCTTGCGCAAACACGACTCATACAAAAGTCTTCAGTGAGGATATTAAAAACCGAAGATTTGCTAACATCACTTATTGACGCGACTTCTCTTAACGTCAGACGTCTGTCCTTCATGACAATGTCATGAATGCGGGATTTCGTTTTATCGTCACAAAGCAAAGGCCTTCCACTTCTTTCAGCGTCTTTTAAATCGCAAACTCCATCCGAAAATCGTTTGTGCCACTTGTAGACTAGTGATCTTGATATGTGTCAATGCCTTTTTGTGTTCTCCATCATTTGTTTCGTTTCGATAGGTGTTTTCCCCGAGTCTACGCAGAATTTAATGATGGCGCGCTGTTCCATGCGATCCGCCGACGTCGCTTTTTCTGGCGTTTTCAAAGACATGTTCTTGCCGTAAACTCCTTGAAATATCCTCTGCTCAACTAAAAACGGCTTTAAATGACGTATGAAAATGACGTTCACAATTCTGACTACGTCACAGTTGAATATTTTGACGTTTTTACCCGTATTAAAAATACTGTTAATATTCTTATCTGAAAACTCAATCTCAAAGTTTGGACAATTTTGACAATGGGCCGTTCGTGCTTTTCGAGACACTTTAATACAGTAAAATTTAAGTTTAATTTTAATTAAAACATTCAAAACTACTTTAATCTGATTTGGAATTTTATGACAAATATGTTGGTATACAATATGCATATATAAACCCGTTTAAAATGACAAAAACGCGATTGTCCACGAACTTTTTGGGCAGCCCTCGTACATGTATCTGTAATGGCTGCGTATACGGTAATACGTTAATGAATAGCTCTAACTGCTGAGTAAACAGTTTCTATTGACTTTAAATAGCTTATCAACGGAGAATATCACAGCTTCTCTACAATCCAGTTTGAAAGAAAATATCTTGAACTGTTCTCAAAGATCTAAAAAAAAAAAAGCTATCCAAACTTTCATCAACTAAGACTGGTTCATGTCTAAGAAGAACATCAAGTGATGATTTGGCCACAGTGAACTTGAAACATGGAATTTAGAGTTCCAACTGTTCTCTCCTGTCCTATTCAAGATTATTTCTGGTGTCTTTGACGATCAAAAATCTGTAGCCGTTGCTGTGATTTCTGCTATTATTCAGAAACAGAAAAACATGCACATGTCTGCATTTCATCATGCAGTATCTCAACTTTTATATAATGGTGGTGCAACAGATGAGGTATTTACTAATAAAATTGTATTATTATTTGTTACAGAATATTTGTGAAATGAGTTAAGAATTACATTATTATAAATTATATCAGATATTTAAAGTGCATGACATCCTGCTTTGTAACGTTGGAAAGCAAAGTGAGTTTTGGTATAATTTGCTATATTTTGATTGCATGTATTATCTTCAGTGCATGTTTATGTTTCTTGTCAATTATTTGAAATTAATATTTCAGTGCATAAATCTTCTGAACAAGCTTGGTCTTTGTGTGTCATCATCTGCTGCTGCAAAGAAGAAGACAGACTTCATAGCAAAACAAACTGATCATATTTAGAAACTTGTCATATCAGAGAAATACAGGCGAGGATAGAGTACCATCTGATATAATAGGAAATAATTAGGGAAGAGCCCCTCACATATGAGCAAAGATAAGCAACGGCAAAGCTGGCATTGGTTCTTGTTGGTTGGTTTGAAACGGAGAGTTACAAACTTAGATTTAAGTATAAAAGTTCCTGTGACACCTATTTCAGCAGTTGAGAACAGCATCTTTATTCCCATTGTCACAGATTGCCAGTCTCTGGAGAGTAACTTTACTCATCATATCATGAAGGTTATGGTGAAATATTTCCCTTGCTTTCAAAAATATGAACCTTACATTCCAAAATGTATTTAACATCCTCACATGCAAGAACTGTCAACAAAATCTGACTTTGTGATATTAGATTTACTAGACAAAAGTGAGAATAAGAACGAGGACATGATCAGTATATTAGAGCATATCAACCGTAATTACATCCCCCATACAGCTGAGGAACATCCTTCTGTCATCAGAAAAAAAGTATTTGGGGGGGGGGGGTGTTCTCACCAATGAAAGAGCCTATACTGCACAGTTAGCAATGCTAAATGGAGCAACAGATTTTGAACAAATAGCTGGTGTAATACATAGACCAGAAGGACTACATAGAATGATTAATCTATGTCTGGTAAGTTATCGACCATGTTGAAGTTTGTCTTGAAGTTACAGTTCAAAGTTTCAAATGTCAGGTAGACAACTTACTGTTTGTTTTATTTATTCCTTTTACAGTGTCCCTTTAGAGCTACATGTATTTCATCAAGCTAAATATCCATTGTGTATAAATAAATTAAAGTATGAAAAATTATAAACTGGGTAAATATGATTACATTCTTAAATTAGCCATTACTGTATGTTCTTTGAAGTTCAGTGGATAGGTCTGGGATGTTGTTATGATGAAATACATCTACATGTAGTTACATCAACAGTTGTTATTTTATTCATCTATAGTGCAGTAGTTACAAGTTTTAGAGGGAATAAAGCTTCTAGACACATATTTTCTTGCATACGTTTTGGTGTTTTGCATTTGTATTTGGTTTTACTGTTATTCTTGATGCATGTTATATATTCATTGAATTTTATTGCATGATGTGTATAAATATTATGTGTAAAGATACATTATGAAGTAAACATGCTTGTGCAAGACATTTTACAGTTAAAAATTGTATTAGACTGGTTTTCAGCATAAAAGCTTTATATATATACATTATATTTTGTGATTATAAAAGTAACAAATTTCAAAATTATACACTGTACACAAAAATGTGATTATGAAACAATTTCCATTGAAAAACTAACATTTAATTGTTCCATGCAGATTTTCTACCAGCATTTCTACAAGGCTTCATCTAGTTATTCTACAAATGACCATGGAACTCTTTCCCAACTTAGAAACAGTGTTCACAGAGTTGATGTCCAGGGATCAGACAGAGTTTTTGATAGCTACAGGTAAACCAATTGGCTACTACATTATTAGTACATGTATTACAAAATCTAGGATTTAAAATTATTTTTTTAAAATTAGCTTTCATCACGTTCATTGGAATATTTCATCTCAAATTTGTTATTGCAAGTTATTAACAAAACACCTGTATGTATCCATGACTTTAGATTTCAAATAAAAAGCTCAGTCAAAATATACCAAGCTTCAATTACAATTGCGTGTACTCTTCAACTTCAGATGAATATCATCCTGTTTCATTGATTTTAACTAATCAATTTTCTGAAAGCAATTCAATTTCTCTCTCATTAACTTTTTGTAATATTTAAAAACTCAAGACACTATGAGGATCTTATGTTTGTTCTTAAGGCCCACTCAGCTTTCATTGACGATTGCTTTGATGCTTTCATAGTGGGAGCTTGCATACATCATTTGGGCATGGAAGACATCGGATCTGAACCAAAGTCCAATCAGGTTCTCTTTGAGGCAGTCTCATCTGAAGACACGGTGCAATTCATTGCAAATATTGCTTCAGAAATACAGAGGAAGTATATCAATCTGGAAAATGGTATGTATATATATGGTACATGCTTTTTCTATAAAGTGAAGAATTAGAATCCTGTATGATGAAATGCATGTAATCTTTTACGGTAATAGGAATTGATATAAAGTGACATGGTTTATAATTAATCAAATTTTTCCCCTTAGAACTGCACACCTTGGAACACACTTCTGAAGAACTTGATATGCAGGAGCAGAAAATCAAGGACATGTTTGATGCAGGTGAAGGAAAATACTCATGTGTTGAATGTCGGCGACCTTACAAGACACTTGGACATTTGAAAAATCACCTTGTAAGAGAAAACGAGTGGCAGCTGTATCAACAGAACCAAGATGCTGGTGAAAATCTTGATCGAGTCGCCCTTTATAGGGCATCATTTATGAAATGCGCTCTTTTACTTAGAGACACTAGTGATGCCTATCAACTCGGAGATGGTAATAGAATTATGAACAATTCTAAATTTCAAATGCTTCTCTCAGGGATCGGACATCACACAAAATACCAATTATGGCTATTCAGATTTTTAGCAAATTATCACTGCTTGCTTAGTCCGAGAGAAGCGTACGAGTACAAAGGGAACTGCACTACCAACTTAAAAGGAGGAGCAGGTCATAACATTCCCAATGATAATTTGGTAGAGATTTTAGTTTTTCGCCTTAAAGCAAAGCTGCAATCCCAAGGATCCAATGTAACTTATGAAAGTGCCCGAAAAACAGCATTAACTCTCCAAATTCAGGATGAGATTAGGGAAAATTTAATTGAAAAGTCTGGCCTGAAAAAATCTGGCACCACTCGCCCAGCCCGTACCAACAACGACATTGTTCTTATGGTGAATGAGATGTCTGCTGGAAATGTGTTCAGTTATATTCCAGGGAGAAAATATAAAAATTTTAAAACTTTTTGTGACATGTTTTCAAGAATAAACGTAGTAGATTTGCACAAGTGGTTATGTAAACAAAAAGAGAGACTGTCTTTCGAAACCATATGAGGATATGTCATGTAAGCACGCAATTAAAGAAATGAAATCTAGTGTTTATATTGTTTAATTTTTTTTTAAATATTTGGAGGATATACATGTTCATTAATTATAAAACTCGCAATCTCTTCTTTTTCATAATAAAAAGCATACACGTTCAGAGAGGAACTAAAAAATTTTTTCATCATCAGTATCTATGACATTGTACATATCATCGCCAAATATTTCATTTATAACATTTGAAATTTGATCTGCAACATCATATGACCAAATTGGACAGTTTTATAAAATGTTTTCAGGTGTAAAAATGTTTTCTACATGCTGAACTACATAATAATTGACATCATCAGATAGACCATGTATAAAGTCTGATTTCACAAGTGTTGAAAAGTTGGACAGTTTGAATTTTAATGCATCCAATTTCTGTCTTAAAAGAACCCTTTCTGATGAATTACCATCTCGGCTCATTTGATCAGGTGGATCTTCTTGCAATTCAAACAGAAGTGCAGGATGAGTGTTGGGACTATCATTTAGTTCACATTTGCAAAGTTTTTCACAAATATCACAGCACATGTGCATTGGATCAACTTTTTCAACTTTGCTTCCATATGAAGCGCGTAAAATGTCACGTCTACACTACGAGTCTTTTGCTACTAGCACAACTTCCTCTTCTACTTGTTTTAATTGTCCCTTATGGCATTTATACATAATTAGTTCATGTGATGGTTCACCGTCCCTTCCTGCTCTACCCATCTGCTGAACCAGAGTGTCCATCTCTCTTTCGGAAGGCCATAGTGAATAACATTATGAACCTCATGGAAATTTACACCCATCCCAGCTGAGATCGTACAAATTAAGATTCGAATTTTGCCTTCTTTGATCATATCAGATCTAATTTGTTGAAAGGTAAACTCTCGTAGATAATCGACTCTCCACTACCTGTTTTTAATCCTACAAAAACATCTTTACCGTTACATATTGCTTTTATTCCATTGACTTGATTTTCTCTAAGAGACGGCACGTTAAATGTTGTTTCGATCTCCTTTCTCTTTTCCTCTGTCAAATCCATTTTTGTAAACAGTGCGTTATATGTTACGCGCAATTTGATTGGCTAAAATTTTTACTCGCAAGGAACAGTGACTCGTAAAACTCGCTAGATGGCAGCAATGGACTTGCTAAATCTGCCAAGGGGGAGATGAGAAAAACGAATCGGACACTTGGCTAGCGGAGATGAGTTTTGCTTGTCATTATATGCAAATATGGCACAGCTGTGCTTAGCGCAACTGATTTTATTTAACCGACGTAGAAGTGGGGAAGCTAGACGTATCAAACTGCAAGAATTTTCTGATGCTGAAGAGGAATTTTCTGATGCTGAGGAGGAAATTGAAAACCTCAGAAAGTAGTTTTAAGCACACTAAAAGAATTTGAGAAGCTGTGAAATACTTATACTAGATTTGAAATTGAGGGGAAAAGGAGAGAAAAATTGTTATCTTGCTTATGGATGAGATGGTAAAGAAAATGAAAATCCTTTAAAGCAGAGACAAAATACGGAGGTTTCTGGAGACTGTCTAAGTAGGTTTGAAAAAGAGGCAGGTGTGCCAAATTCTACGGCAATTACCTTTACCAGACTAAGGAAACAACTCGCAACTCTTGCGCAACCTGACTTAACCATTGCAGGATATCTTGGCCACTTTTCAGGGGCACGACACTAGTGTCCATCGACAGTTTTTTAGGTCACCTGAGTCACTCAGGTGACCTATTGCAATCACCTGCACGTTCTTCCTGATATTATCAGTTTCGTTAGTTCAATTCTCTAATTTTATTATACAGACACGGCTTCTGAGGTCCCGAATATCGAACACTGAGTAGTGTTGTGTACAGGAATGGAGTGACCTGTGAAGTTCAGTGTACCAGTGTCCTTACGACGACTATCAGTCCATGAATTTGTTTGAAATTTCGTGTAATATAAATTGTGAAAACGCTACTTTTGGTGTTTTATTTTATAAATTCTGGAGGTGTTTTGAAGCCTGTCGTCGTGCGCCGTGCGTTAACAATTTTACATTTTTAACTTCTTCTTAAAAGCTACCGGGCCAGTCGTTACCATTGTTGGTGTGAAGCATCCTTATGGTGAGAAAAATCTATATTGTGAATTTCATAGCTCTATCACCCCTGGGATGCCACGGGCGGGGCCAAATATGCACAAAAAAATTCCAAATTTTCAAAAATCTTCTTCTCTACTCCAACGCATGTGAGGAAAAAACTGGTTGATGGTTATGATGTCCATAAAAATCTCTACCAAAATTGTGAAATGTATGCCACCTGGGTCAGGGGTTCTGGCTCAAGGGTGGGGCCAATATGGCCGTATAGTAAAAATGTATTAAATCTTAGAAAATCTTCTTCTCTACTACCATATATATTTTTTACAAACTAAATGCATGGTTATGATGTCCATGAAGCCCTCTACCTTAATTGTGAAATTCATGACCGCTGGGTCAGGGGTTCAGGCTCTAGGGTGCGGCCAATATGGCCGTATAGTAAAAATGCATTAAATCTTTGAAAAGTTCTTCTCTACTCCCATATATATTTGTTAAAAACTAAATGCATGGTTATGATGTCCATGAAGCCATCTACCTTAATTGTGAAATTCATGACCCCTTTATTAGGTGTTCAGGCTCTAAGGTGGTGCAAATATGGCCATATAGTAAAAAAAATTTAAATCTTAAATAATTTTCTTCTCTACTTCCACAGATGTGGGCAAAAAACTGAATACATGGTTAAGATATCCACAATCTCCTTTACCTAAATTGTAAAATTCATGGCCCCTGGGTCAGAGGTTCAGGACATAAAGGGGGGGGGGGGGGGTCGCAATATGGCAATATAGTGTTAATGCATATAATGTTTAAAAATTTTCTTCTCTTTTCACATCTGTATAAAAAACTTACTAATAATTATGTTTACCAGGAAGTCCTCTACTTCATGTCCCCTCAAGTATGGGTTTTGACTCTAGGGCAGTGACCAAATTGATGTATAGATGTTAATGCATATAACGTTAAAAAATTATCTTTACTCCCACACATCTGAAAGGAAAACTGAATTCATGATTTTGTAGACCAGATCTTTTAGTTTTTCACCAAAATTATAGGTTTCACAGTTCTTTTGAAATGTGGTCGTCATTATAAATTTATAATTTTTCTACTCCAATATGAAACATAATTAATTAGATGCATATATGAGACTCCATGACAAGTTTGTGTATGGTATAAATGCTACTCAGGTGACCGTTAAGGCCGATTGGCCTCTTGTTTTAGATTACCAGAGGATACAAGCTGTTTAAAGGTGGATTATATAACGGTTAAAAAAATGTTAAATTAATTGACATTACTCTTCATTGTTCACACATTTTTTACATTTAGGTTATAAATCCGTGTCTTTATCGCCCCTCTCTTACCCCCTGCTGATTCTACACTGACCATTAACTGTGTGCAGTGCATTGATTCCTTGTCGTAGTGATATTATAATGTGCCCTGTGTCGTTAGGAGCGGACACTTAGTAAAAATAGCGCGACAGAAGTTGAGTTCAATCAGTTAGTTACTCACTCTAACTTACTTACGTACACTACCTCTAATGTAACGGAGATCCGTGTTGGCTCAAGGTTTGTATTTTGACCATTATACACAAACTAAATCATTAATGCTCGTCTTTTTCCCTATTATGATTATATTACTCAGAACATAATTCTACCGAAAATAATCTGGAATTGCATAGTTTTAATTCATATTGAGCCTTGTGGCCTTTGACAAGGTCATTGGTCCAATCTCCTCTGTTTCCAGTTCAATCAGATCCTTTTTTTCAAACTGCGAGGAGTCCAGGATTTCTTCCTAACTTTAACTGTAGCACCTATTTCACCAGACTCAATTTTAAGCATATTCAGAGAGATTGACTCAAAAGGGACTTGATCTTTATCATTTTAAAGTTGCAACAGCAGCTGCAGCGGGGGTTAAAGTAGAGTTAAACGCATTAATTTCAGAATCCGATTCTGAAAAAAAGGGAAGGTGACTGTTAGGGGGCTGTACCAACTAAAGAGACAGATGAACGATATGATGCGGGGGTCAAGGTTGGTGCAGGCGAAGGTGTATACACTGGATTCATGTGAAGTGGCAAGCGGTAGTGCTACTGTTGTCGCCTTAACTGTCTCAGGAAATAACACAACACCAAAATGACGATGATGGTCTCCAGCACAGCTATAAAAAATGTTCATAAATTGTTAACATACATAGTGTTTTGGGGTTCAAGATATTCATTATGACATAAAAGACTTGGAATGGACTCATAGTCACCATCTAAATAATTCATTTCATCAAATGAAAAACTATCTAAACTATTCTCCAATGATTGAGTTATTTTATGATAAACACCCGTCATTTCAATTGATTTCTCTCAATTTTTCTTTTCGATATCATATTTTCCCTTACGTTTGTATCTAATAACAGATACATATAAAACAAAAGGAAGAACAGATACAGGTATTAAAAATATAAATAAACATATTTTTAAAAATCAAAACAATTGTTTGCGTTACTTATGTTCTTTATACCCAATGTAGTAGTTGATGCCTCCTCCTCTGTGGATTCCTTCTCAGATTTTGTCAAAGGCTCTGCAATAGTGTTCTGTTGGGATTAGTAGGTCCTTCCCCTTGTAAATAGAACCGCAGCAGTGGTCTGACTGGTCTCTATCTCCGATGGTATAGCTTTAGTGGCAGATACCCCCCTTTGTAGGTACATGTATCACTGCATATACACAATGCCATCCTCATTGAGTATAAACAATATCACTATTATTGCCAGTACACAATATCACTATCATTGCCAGTACACAATGTCATAATCATTGGCAGTACACAATGTCAATATCATAAAACAAAAAAACATTCCCGTAATATTGGGAATGATCGGCGGAATGCCTCTCTTTATTGTACTTTCGACAAAGTACAGATGATTTTCTTTCATACTTTCTACGCTTGATCCCAGCTTCCTCTTCCTGTTGCTTCCTCTTGTGGTATCTGTGGGCAGAATATGATGTTGGCAAGGGGGAATTTGGTTGGGTGGATGTCCCTGATAACATGTAGAATTGGTGAAGAGAATGGCTGCAGTGATGGAGTTGGTTGACTTTAAAGCTGTAGGAGTAATGGGAGCAGATGCTGCAGAGTTGGAGAAAATGTCGGGGGAATGAATAATAAAGGATGACATGGAAGCTGAACTGAAGGCTGATCAACAGGTGATCCTACAGTCTCTTGCTTGGAAGGAGTTGATGCAGGTACTGGTGGTTTGGTTTTCACTCTTCTTTTCAGTTTGACTGTACCTGCTGTGTTTGGTGGCAGACTGAATTCGTGGACGTCTCCTTTGTTTTTTGTGGGGAGATTTGAGAGCTTCTGAAGTAGAGGTGGCAAACTTGTAGCCGCTGTCACAGGGGGCTTTGGTGGAGCTGTTCCCTGTTCAAGAACATGTCTATCTTGTTTTTTCCCACGACGATTAAACCAGAAGAAAATAAAAATGTATTAATAAAGATCAGAAGGCGCAAAATCAAATCCATTGATCATCTGAGCAACAATAGTTCAGTAAAACAAACTATCTAGACATCTTCGAGATGCTGACCATTTCAAAAGACACTGCTAAAATAATTGAAAATAGGATAGAAGCAAAGTAGTTTGCTTTGACACTTCAAGTTAACGCAGTGCAGATAAGGCTACACGTCGCTCTGATATGCTAATGAAGGGATAATAAGATATGACGTCATAATACATGCCCGGCATCAGTATTTCCATATATGGAAAATACACCGCAAACAGTAGTTTGATTGATTAAATACTTCATGGGAAAACCTATAACAACGAATTACACATATGTGTATATAGAAATTTACAACAACGAGAATATACGAAGAATTTCTATATCACATCTGTCGTATGGGTCTGAATCTGCGTCCAGAAAGCGCTTGTCAGACGCTGTAATTGATGTAAACACGTGTAACTGAAGTTCCCAATGGTAACGATCTTTTGATGATTTATCAGGTATGTAGAATAGATAAACAGTGCATTAATAATAAACCAGATAACAAAGTAACTATTTTACTGTGTTTTTATACAGTGGATGAATTTCTGATCAATTTATTGTGTTGTTTCGTTCAAAACATGAGAAGAGACTGCATTGTTTACATTTATACTGTACAATGTACATGTAGAAATTTATTGTTAGTGCATTTCAAATGCATTTTATCTAGTCTGAAATTGAGTATTTGATTATACATTTTGCATCAAAATACTCAGAAAGACTTGCTTATTAATAAACCAGCAAAAATCCATTTTCCTAAATGTTGTCACGAAGGTCCCTTTTCGCTTGACGCAACTCACATGTTATAGATGATATGACGTCATGGTTGATTTTGGCACAAAAAAGATTTATTGTATAATTAGCTTATCTAGTGAAACGGTAAAGAGTTTACCTCATGTTCATAATAAATATATGCATAATATGTATACATTTTCAGCTGAAAGCAGTCCTAGAAAACGATATAAAGAAAAAGGTAGGAACATTTAGTAATGTAAACAGGCATGCCCCTGATATGTTATAGCGATGTTGAGTTGTCTCACCACTGTAATGTCGCAAGAGGTTGCTTGTTAAATTATAGAAAATAACCTTAATCATATTAAAAATAATCTATTGATAATTTGGATAATTATCAAGTTTTTTTTTAAAATGGAGGGGTGGGGTGGTTATTTATGAACTCTTCTGTTTCTTGAGGTAATATCCGGTTCACTGAATGGATGTTGACCTCATCTAGGTAAATGTCTTGTAATTTATAGCATTTTATTTTGAATTTCAATAGCATAACTTGAACATTCTTTCTATATATGTATTATAATAATACTATATGTATTATGTAGTGGGAATTTTGAATATTTTTTTGGTTCGGTGTGTAGTGAATGAACAAGGCCAGTATGCATGGTATCATGGTATGTGGTCAGAAATAAAATCATGCATCACTTGTATCATTTTATTACTTCTAACAAATAAGTTCTGTAAACTAGTGTCAAGTAATGTTTGTACATTTTTGTGTATTATTACAATCGGGTTCGTTATCGAGTTTTGGCTGTTCAATATTACATCTCTTTGGTTTAATTCGGGGTACAGAAGACGGTAAGTAATATAATATTGTGCATTACAGGGCATTGTTTTCTCAAATTTCTACCAGCAAATACTTAATGGAGTTGGCGAATTTGCTCGAGACAAATTAACGAGTATTATTTTTTCGACTTTGTATTTTATTTGAATATCAACTGCATAGTTTAAATTTCCTCTGTTCTTTTATCTCTTATTATTATATAGGCCTAGTATAACATGTCAAATATTTTCTAAACATCTAAATATAAAGTACTGCTCCGTGTAAGAGTCAGGCCCTATGCAGGCATTGCACACATTAAATTTTAAATTTGTTAATTTCTGTTCAATTGTCTTTCAAATTAAACCTCTTTAACTTTATGAAATAAAAAAAAATCATTTCTTTGGTATATTGTGATATTCACCCCCAAGGTAAATAATGGGTTTGATTAAATTTCTACAGAATATCATTAAAATTCACCCATTTTAAATTAATGATATTTACAAAAAAGCATTCAAAGAAATTGCTTTTCATGTTAAAATATTTTTATTTTATTTTTTGCTTTCATGAAGAATTATAACTAATTTGTGTTTTTTCCATGCTAGTAAAGGATGGCCCAGATGGTATATTTGCTGAATCCATCAGGCAATACTTATTCAGAAAAACTGAATGAATTTGGCATCAGTTTTTGAGATGATGTAAGGGGTGTTTCAGACAAAGACTCCAGGTAAAGTGATCTCTAAGTGTAAATTACTCTGCTCATTAGGCAACACAAGAATATGTAGGTCTGTGTGCTGTGATAAAAAGAAATGAATGTATCCAAGTTTAATTAAATTGTAAAATATATTATTTTTATTAGGTTGAAGTTCCCATAGAAGACAACAGAGAACATACAACAGACTCTCTCAAAAACCAAAAAGCTTCATGTACTGATGCTGTATGTAAAACTCATGTCTTGCAGTCAATATTTTGTTAATTTAAAGTGTTTTGAACCTTTCAAGTTGTATTCAACATGTATGGTATTTAAAACCACATAATCAGTGATCTCATATGTACAGAACAATATGTACCACATCAAGAAAAGTAAAGGGATAAAATTTTGCATTTATAGAGGCTGTTTCAGAATAATTTCAAATTGTAAATTTTGCCAATGATGAAATTTGAATCAGAAAGTTCTGCATGATCATTAAGACAGGCATTTAAAATTGCTTCATGCAGCTCTGACTGTAGAGTATTGAAAAGCCTAAAAAAAGATATTAATTTCATTATTTGGCTTTTATTTAATGAATTATCAAATGAACATTGCTATAACATTTCCATCATGTCTTTTTCTCAGCCTTTGAATGAAACAAATGATGAAGCATGGACTTGCCGACTCCGTACAAGACAGACGGATACTTTCATTTATGAAGACTTAGTAAGTGTTGAATGAATTGAATGAATTTCATGTAAACGCCAAAAAATCTGAAGAAATACTGTAGTTATACCTCTTCACATACATTTTCATTAGGAGAGGCAGTCAGACTGTAAAGTGCATCTATTAAAATTGTAAATGTCATTAGAGTGAAAACCTTCTCTACACCCATATAAAGAGATTGAAGGAAGTAGTGTCCATGAAAAAGAACCAAAACTGTAATATGTGCTCAAGTGGGTTATGTGGATCACATGTCTAACAAATATATATTGCAAAAACTAAAATTTGCTGTCTTCAAAGTACATGTACATGCATAATATGCATGTATACATTGTAGTACATGTAGCTGTAATTTATTAATGTACATAACTTTTGATTTTGTAACAGAGTGATAGTCAAAGCAGCGCAGTTTGCAGCCAAAGTTCTAACTGGAGTCAGGAAGAGGAGGCACTTCCCCTTCATGAAATTCAGTTGGCTGATGTTAATGCAGCCATCAACATCATAAGCCAAGGTCAAATTTGTCCTCTTCGCTCAAGACTAGACACAGACATGGTGGATGTTAAAGAACGAACTTTAAGGTGACTTAATTTCACTAATGTCCTAGGATTTAACTTTTTTTCTTGGATGAAAATAATACGAGACCATCATTGTTTCCATGCACAACAAAATTTGTTTATTATAACCCCTGCAAACAATACCGGAGAGGGGTTATAGGAATTACCTTGTCCGTCTGTCTTTGCCGGGCTTTAACTTTGTAATGGATATTCAGTTATATATCATACTTGGGATAAAGAATTGTTTATAACCTGAGGCTGTGTAATGAGTATGCCCCAAGACCATTCTAAAAGTTCAAGGTTATTTGCAAAAAATATACTGTCTACAACTTAGAAGTTGATACTTGACACGAAGATAGCTAATGACTTTAGGGTTGTCATAATCTAAGCAAAGGTCATTTTGACAATTTCAAGGTTACAGGCAGAAAAAAGTGTTAAATTTGTGTTTGATGTATAATTTTCTAATTAATGAACATAAGTTCATTCTTCACACAAAGTTTAAATGTGTTTTGAAGTTATGTCCAAATATACTCAAAGATTAGTTAATTGCGAGCATGCCCACAATGGTTTGGTCTCATATGCACTGGTGTAGCTTTTGTCCATTTTGTGTCATGCACTCTTAACTACCTGTATCTTAATTGTTTGTGTAATTATTAGGTACTACAAAAGGAAAGCAGAAGAGACTTGTACAGCTCTGCTAGATGCGATTGCTCCTCATCAAGGACAAAGACTTAAGAAAATAGTATTGCCAAATTCAGAATCTTCTGATGATGACTTTTTCGTTGTTTGTGAAATGTACCAGAATATCAAAGATGCAGATGTCAACTTTTGTCCCTGATACATGTAGTACACAGGTGTTCTAAGGCTGAACTATTGACAACATTTCCAGAGATAACAAAACATCAGATAGACAAAGCTAGAAGACATGCTTTTGTATATGGTCCTGGATCAGATGTTCAATTGAAAGTATCTTCTCAACACAGAGAGAGAATCAATTATGCTTAGTTACAACATGCGGTTGTACATTGTCCAGATAGTTTGTATTATGACTCCATTAAGCTGATTTTATCATACCTATTGTTTCTCAGGTGAGCGATGTGGCCCATGGGCCTCTTGTTATTTTAGGTATTACTGTGAAGCGTTATGACTATAATGAAGCACAGAGTGGAAAGAGTTACTGCGGTGCTAAAATTGCTCATATGAGGTCAAAGATGAGGATATTTTCTTCAGAAGGTCACAATATATATACAGCAACCCAAATGAAGGAAGCAATTGATAGTGGAGCAGGAGTAAAGGGAACTTGCATTGCTGTTGTTGATGTTGATGTCACCAAACAAGAAGTCACAAAACATTCATGGAAGGGAGTGAGCTTCATTTCGAACATATAGTTCACATCAACAGGAAATACGACATGGAGGGCCTACGGAATCGGAGAGGGGTGCTTTAAGGACAAAGAGAGTCTTCAGAAACTAGGACAAACCCAGTCGGCTACCTGTCTGAAAATCATCAGCGACTTTAACTATCCTGAGAACCATGGTAAAATTCATCTCAAGACACCAAATACAGATGATGAATCAGGATCACATGATCGGTCTGATAGCATATCAAATGACGAGGAGGAGTGTGAGAACGAACCTACTGGAATGAACTCTAAATTGTTCTTTTGTCCTGAATATGGATGTGTGAAGTCATATCAGACTTTTGGTAAACTTAATGAGCATCTGCTCATTGGGAATCATGTGTTAAAAAAATTGTGAGAATCTTCAAGTGATAAAACAAAGAAACTATGGGCAGAAACGTGCAACAGTGTGCTGACAACTACTCGTCCTAGAGTTGAACATGAACCAGAGGCTTCAGACAGTGTGGATTTGCCAGTTCGAGGATGGGCTTTGAAGAAAGAAAAAAGATACAGCAGATTCTCTCAAAAAGTGAAGGGTTTCTTGACTGATTTATTTAAGAAAGGAGAGGAAAGTGGTAGAAAGGAGAATCCCACAGCTGTTGCATTAGAGATGCGGAATCTGGTGGAAGATGGAAGGAAGAAGTTTTCACCGTGTGAATGGCTACAGCCAAGTCAAATTTCATCCTTTTTTTCACGACTTACTGTAAATTCCAGTCAAGCAAATGTGATTTGTGCCGAAAAGCTTGGATTAGATGACAGTGACTTGCTGAGTGTTCTAAGTGAACTTCAAAATGCTGAAGTTTTTCAAAATATCACTTGAACCTAGTTCATACTTGTCAACAAAAATCACATTTGTTTGAGTCAAGTTTACATCCAAGATATTTATATGGCATATCCATAACATAGTGTGGTCAAACTTAGTAATGCCATGTTGTTGAGTTTTGTTTTGGATGTTATTTTCCCTTAGGCTTCTGCTGTGAATTTTGAACATCATCATTAGAAAATCCTCCAATTTATCTCACCCGATCTGAAAGCTCTATTGTGTTTTTCTGAGCAAATTTTGTTTGGAGTTGATGGTTTGACCTCTTCTCAAAACCACTGGGCAAATTCAAATCATTTTATTATATAGAGGAAAAATTTCTTGGGTATAGCATTGTGTTCTAGGGCCAGGTGACCTATTGCTTTCTCATTTTGTCCATTGTCTTGCATGCGTAAATTTTTCACATTTGATGTAGAATCAGATTTGGTTAAATAAGGACCCATGGAGATTCCTGGATAAACAGCCTTCTATTAATTTTGAGGTCAATGTAAATGTCAATTCCTACATGTATATACCAGTAATAATATATGTTTACTCATGACATCTGTATTTGTCTAATCTTTTGTAATTAAACTTTATGCAATAATGCTATACAATTTGCATAAGATCTCTATTAGGCAAAAAGGTCAATGTCAAATGTTGCCATAGCAACCAATAATGTCACTTATTTATGATTCAATACTTTACTTTTGCTCTGTATATCATTTCTTTTTTAATTTAGTGGAACTATCAATTAATAAAATAATTTTGTTAAGGGGATAGAGGATTATATTCAGAATCTTTAATGTTAGAAATTGTCGAAATACGTTAAAAACGCATTTTTCCCCCAAAGTGTGTTTCATCAAAAAACTGAAAACGCAGAATTTTTATTTGATAATTTACATATCCTAAGGTTACAGTTTCTGAATTCATCAATGAAATTATACACACTGATTGCTTTTTCATGAATTTCCACTTTAAAGTAATTAAAATTTAGGCATTTTTGAGAATTGCTCAACTGGGCTATTTATAGATTTCAAGAATCAGTATTGCTAAGAAACATTAAAAAAAATCAAAACTTGAATTGTTGAAATAAATACCTTTTTTATTATAGTTTTTGAAAATAACAAATTTTTTTTTTATGAAATTTGCAGTGATTGATGGATTTTGTGTTGAAAATACATTAAAGCAGCTTGGTCCGATTTTATATCAAATTTTATGCACGCTTTTAAACGATGGCTACGCTTAGTATATGTATAATAATAGACAATGCAGTAGTTTTACCCGTCAATTATGCCAAATTTCAATCAAGAAAAATACGTACAAAATTTGCTAACAAAATAAACGACATTAAAAGGTACCGCGTTATTTCGCCTCATGTTAAATTTCACCCCAGACGACGAGACGGGTATGGTTGTATTACGACTTTGACATCGCTTTAAATAAAGGTCGAAGTGATCAGACAAATTACAAATAAACATGTGTACGTTTTGTTCGCTAATATTTCCAAAATCTGCTTTCTTTACAAGCGATGCATAGCATGCGGGTTGAATAACCGCAATCATTCGGGGGACGAAACCAATCGGTTTCCTTTTCTAAACATTCCCGTGATGCATTTTGGTTTGTTTTTTCGTTTGCCCAAAGAGAAATTATTTTTATTTACTTTGAATATTTCTAACTTTGAAAGGAGACTGATTCTGCTGGTGTAAATAGGAGAAAGTCCATAACTTTCTAAGATAAATGATTTGTATGGAAAAAATGTTGATACTGTAATTACAAAAAAATCGGACCAAGCAGCTTTAAAATTGTAATTTTCCTGCACATTTGTTTGTTCTTTCATCCAAGAATGATATCCAGTTGGTTACCATAGCAACGATTAACAATGAAAAAAAAAGTTATGTTCAAAGCTCAAGTCTGTGAACATACATTACATAAAAATGATCAAATATATTTTTCATCATGCACATGTGCCACCCTCTGCCTGAATCTTACATAGAACAGTACTTAAAGCAATTGACTTGGAAATCAATAGGGTTTGTCCTTTTACCATGCCAAAGAAGTGTAAAAGTTTGATGAATATTCATTAGAGTGTTTATTGGAATTTTGCTAAAGAGCTGATAATGGAAACACACACATAATGTATATACATACATACACACGCACAGCAGCGATGCTGTATCCCCCTCGCAACAAGTTGCACGAGGGGATAACAATGAGATAATGCGCAGTGTGTATCTCGGCTGAGTTGGGCAACGCACTTCGCTTTGATAGCATGAATAAGGATAAGATAAAATTCCGATTTTTGTGTGAATGACAAAAATTCATTTCGACAGATAATTAATTCAATTAATAGACAAGTAGTTATTTAGGGATTTTTTTAACTTACTATAAGGACATTGTATACTACAAGTTTTAAAATATTTTTTTTAATGCAACTTTTATATAATTGAACATATTTTTCTTCATTTTATTTGATTTTCAACAGGGATTTACCTTGAATGTTTGGTATTTTTACAGACAAAAAAATGAATATCGCTGCACACAAAACTTGTTCTGTATGATGCATACAAAATCAGTACGCTATTTTGCATCAGAGCTCTGGGAGATTGAAAATTCCTGTAGTTCAAATCTAAATTTAATCAATACTTCACGTGATCTTGAATTACTTAACATGTGATCATTATCTGTCATACATTATTGTAGACTATGGGATCCTCAGTGACGTTGGGTTTTATACATAAAAGCAGATTTTTGTATATAAACTTTACACAAATAACATTTTTCTGTATTGCAATAATATTTAAATGATAGAGAACAGTGGTCATACGTAAATAGAAAGAGGTATGTTCACTTAATCCATTCAACGGTTTTGTCTATATCCAAACTAACATTTGCAATTCATTTCTTTCATAAAAATAGACACCGCAATCCAACTTAACAGACACCAACATCTAAACATGTGTTATAATCTTAGAGGCAAATATATCATTATAAATACCAGTATACATCAGATTAAACTAAATGTGTGCTCTTTTTGAATTTGCAAAACTGTTCTGACTTTTCATGTAGCCTGACTACTAAAACGTTTTTCTTAGTTATGCATGAAAATCAAACTGTTCTACCTGTACTTGTGTTTTCTTTGTCAGACCTTTAAAGACTAAGACGAATTTATCTAGCTCGGAGTTCAGTAGCCCAAATATTGATGCGATATTGTGATTTTTTAAAGGAAGACTATAAACATAATCATTACTATATATAAGGTTCTAGATCGAAGCATATATTCTATAAACGTTTAGTGTATGACAACCTACCTTCGGGTAATGCTTTTGAATGGATCTTTTCAGCCAGTATATTCATTAACAAGCGCTTGAATATTAGTATTGTGACATCTGATTCAAACGTAGGATAATGATCACAGCAACTTCCGAGTCCGAGTGTGTAGCCTTTTACGATGTGTTCGAGAAAATCACGGAGGCTTTGTAAGAGTCTTCTAGACGGAAAAAAAGAACATTAGAATAATTTGGCAGTGATGTTGTGCCATCTCTTAACATGGTCAATTCAGACTTATTTGACAAATCGCCGAGTGAAATGCCGAAATTAACACCAAAGTTATTGAGATATTTTTCCTAAAACTGCACTGCATGAAATAGAAATTCCAAATTTAACTATAGAGTTATTTGCCAATAGGCATGATAGGCAATTAAATTGTTCTCGACATGACCCGCTATTCAAAAGAGAAACATCGAGAGTAATTTATATAATCTTCTCAATCGTCTGTTCCTTGACCCATTTTCTCAGCGTCCACATCGTTAGTATAAATATAGGGAATTATTTAGATTATGATTTTATTAGTTGGAAAAAAATGAAAATATTCATGACGTACAATTTGTACGCAAAGTAGTCTATTTTCTCTTTATATTTTGACTTCAACAATTTAAAAACGTACCATTGACTTAGAATGTTTCTCCTCTTCATCCATGATTTACATGCCGTAATCGAATACGTTGTCTGTATCCTCGAAATGCAAAGCTTGTAAACATCTGTTCAAAACAATTCTATAGCTTGGACTGACCTGTTTATGCTAATACAAAAACGACACAGCATGGCTCCACGGCAACCGTTCTACACTAATTAGGCCGCACCTTAGACGACTCACTCAGTCTAGATTTATTTCCCAATGAACATCCGACGTGTTTTCTTTCGATATGTAACATGCTCTACGATCTATTCACGTTTTCTCTCTCTCTCTCTCTCTCTCTCTCTCTCTCTCTCTCTCTCTCTCTCTCTTTTTATTCAAGTGTTTTGGCAAACGGAATAGATGTTCCTTTTATGTCACAAACTGTTATGTGTGTGTGTGTGTGTGAGAGAGAGAGAGAGAGAGAGAGACATACATGTAGGTACAAAAAAAATGGAAAAATAGACACTGTTTGTAATTTGTAAGCACAATGTACGAGGATTGTCCCAAAATTGCGTAGATAAGTAGCGTTATTCACTCAATAATGAAAATAAAAAATGAAAAGTTAAAATCAGCATACAGATATGGATATCGTGACGAAAAGTACTTTTCAAATTAAATAATAAAAAAATTAAATAGAGGATAACATTTGTTCATGCTCATTTTTTAACCAATAAAAAATTTCATTTCGTAGTAAAATGGCGACGTCAGCGTTTGAGGTGACGCAAAGATAACAACTTTTGTAATGATCACAGATCATCAGGCGATATAAAAGTATATTTTACATAATCGCTTAGAAATGAATTGTGTTATCAAATAGTCAAGCAACAAAAAAAAGTCGTCATACGAGTCAGGCTCGTAGCATCATTTTTGAAAGGCCTGGGGGGGGGGGGCAGACTCATCCAAACAATCTTGACAAGCAAAAAAAAAATCAAAAAAAAATTAGGAATTTCCCAAAATCTTCAAAATCATAATCAATCCTAATTTCTTTATTTTCATATCAATTTTTTACATACTCCCAAAAAAGTGGTGGGGGAGGGGGCAACTCCTTGATAATTCAAATTTTTATTCGTAAATTTAAAAAAAAAAATTGTTGTTGCGAAAAAAAGGCGGGGGGGGGGGGGGGGGGCAGGCCCCACTGACCCCCCCCCCCCCCTTCCCGATGCTACGTGCCTGCGAGTAAGATGACATCAAGTGCAAAAAACCTCCATCGATAGACAGACGTTATACAATAATTGACGCAGGCATGTTTGAAAGCGAGACATCGTAAATATGCATGTTGGAAACATGTTCAAGGAAAATGTTTTCTCTGATGTTGTTAAAATAATAAAACGATTAATCTAAGTTTTTCCTATGTAATTTGGGGATATGTATCATGAAGCTTCCGTAAATAATATGACTTGCACGTTTAAAATTGTAAGGATCTAATATCTCTCTCTCTCACGGTTGGAAGTCTGTCATTTGTTCATTTGTCATTTGTTCATAGAGTCAACACAGTCCGTGATTTTATTGAAGAAAACATTTATATTGATTCCAAAAATATTCACACATCTCCATCTCATTTATTTTACATACACACAATTGATTTCAGGGCCGGTATATGAACGTTTTAATGATGTAAAATCATTAATTATATGTAAATATAAGTATTTGCAAATGTATTTTATTTCCCTTAAGTCAAGCTGCAAAATAGCAAAAACGTAGTCTAAGAACTCTCTTTTATTTTAAGTCTTAATGGTAATCGCGTGAGCGCAAACCATTCTACATTGTAACAATTGTGTTTATTTCTTAATTGGACAGCAATAATTATTGCAATCACCTTAATTTGATGAATGATTCAGAACAGAAACAATTTCTGTATCAAAAGGAGGTCAAGATACTTGAATTTCAAGACCCCTCTTATTTGGCCACCCTTTCCGAATTAAAAAGCTGCACTTACTTGACAAATATCTTCCTCTTTCTTTTTTTATCCCTCCCAAACTTTACAGATATTGATATGTCTATGTAAGGACCTTACGACATGTAGATGCCTCATTTGAATTCTAATTCTCTCTCTCTCTCTCTCTCTCTCTCTCTCTCTCTCTCTCTCTCTCTCTCTGGGTGATGGTAAACCTTAACCATGACCAACCAGGGAAATTGCTTCTGTCTTCTGGTCGGTCCCCCCGATTTTGACGAGAGCCGATTTTTTAGTGGAGAATTTCATCAGGAAAAGTGCGATTTCTCCGCTTTACAGGCGGGTTCCGAATTTTGACATTGAGTGCAGATATTGAGGCTAATGGAGAATTTCATCGGATAAAATGCGATTTATCCACTTCATAGAGAAGGCCCCTGCTTAATACATGTTCATGTATCTTCCAACCGAGCGCCGGGTTTTGTCATTTCGTCCGATGGTTCTGTGGATCCGTGCTTCGAGTAAGTCATCGCTTCCAGAACCGGAGCAGACTTGCCGGACCATAGCCGCAAAGCCTCTGCGGACAGGCCCTTCTTCCCCGTCTGCCGCTGTATCCGTCGCGCCGGCTCGGACAAGACGAGCATCACCACAGAGCCTATGCGGAGTCGGGCGTCAACGGGTACGTTCTGTGTTCGCTTCGGAGGCGGGCTACCGCACCCGGAGCCGGGCCCAAAACAGCACTGTCTTTGTGTTCCCGGTCCGTCCAGACTGAAGCAAACTTCCCCAGAGTCAGGATTAGGATGAGGGTTAAATTGATTTGCTAAATCTGAATAACTTTTTTTCAAGGTCAGTTTAAAAGAAAATTACATGAAGTTATTTGCGTTCGCTAAAATTACAATTTATTGTACACGGGATCACAACAACATCTTTTCATCATAGTAAAACATATACAATGTACACTGGTGTATCCACACGTGTAAAACCTGCGCGGGTGTAAGGGATTGGGGTATCTGTCTTAGGTGTGAATAAATGAAACAAGGGTTTGCAATTTACCCATTTACATTAGGTCATGAAGTCAGATGAAATATCCGAATATTTTTTGTGTGTGGATGTTTTGTTTTATTACTTACTGAACTTAATTTATTAGTTTAATTATACTTCAGAGAGAGAGAGAGAGAGAGAGAGAGAGAGAGAGAGAGAGAGAAAGGCTCAACTTCGTTTCTATATATGAGGAAGTTCAACGATCTATGTATGCAGAGGAAACTATTTTAACAAACGGAAAATATACCAAGCTAAATCATTGTTGCGACAACCCCCCCCCCCATACTACGTCCCTGCAATAAAACTAGATGATATCCCACACAAGCTCGGAGATTACATGTACATGTATCACTTACACATTCATTTGATGAAATGCTTAATATCTTCATTTCTTAAATATTTAGTTAATTTTGTACATATCGTGTCCATTTTTTAAAAAAATAATAACTTTCTTAACATATTCCTTAAAAATAAAATAAAATCAACACAACTGCAAAATGAAAAGTTATATAGGAGATGATAGGGTTGAAAAATTTAAGCTGATAATTCATCTAATGTACGTGGCCATAATTCTTAATTTTTATGAAGCTGACTGAAAAAATATTTTTTTTAAATATCAAACCAGTAAGTCGGTATATTTTATGCTTTGTATCTCTAAATTTTGTGATTCTGGTCCCTTTTATTTTTGTCATTCACTCAAATAAGAATATCAGATAAAATACTGTTTTGAAAAAAAAAAATAGGGTAGGGGGTCACCCCCTCCCCTTCATCTTCCCCGTTTTATGCATAAAAAAATTATCCATATGCATAAAGACGTATCTACACCATTTGTTTGTTTACAAATTATGCATAAGGTGGAAAACCAATCTGCATGTCGCAGTACATATTTTTACAGTGGGGGTACAGTCCCGGTAACACTCTACTTTCCCACTTGAACGGTGAACGTACGGTGAGTGCACTCTGAGCGAACGGTAAGCGTACGCTGAACGTTTGGTGAACGCTAATGAACGATGAGCGAACATGGAGCGCAAACGGGGAGCAAAGTGAACGCAGAGCACACGGTGAACGATATGTGAACGCTTTGGAACGGAAGAGGAACGATTTATTTGAAGTGCCTCGGAGATTATCTTTACATTGTATTTCGTCGGTAATCAGGAAAAAATAGCTTATTTACTAAATGTACAGTGCTGCTATCGTGAATATGAATAAAACAAAGCTATCTTATCCAATATCCTGCAAATAAAATTTATTATACATGTATTATATCGTATACCATATCATTTATGTTTAGGAATAACATTTAAATTAATTCCGTGCTAGAAGCTCAGCAAAGAGGGAGGTCTTTGATAAAATAATTACAAACACCTGTAAGATCACTTTCTTGGTCGACACAGCGGGAGGCTACATTCTGTTGAATTCGCTGGGTCTTCACACCAGCGGGAGGATAAACATTGCTGACCTTGTGCAGGACAAGCGGAACCGCGTTTTGTGTCTCCTTTATCACGATTCGAAATATCCTCTATATCCTAGCGACCTTATCTTGTGTGTTTACAATTTGAAAAACAATATTATATGACCTAAATCCACCATGAAGATTTTTTTAATGATATTTGAAGAAAGTGCTAAGAGTACTATGTATACATTTATATTTTGGTTATATACATGCTTATGTTTTCTTAAGTGGCATTTTTCAGCAATGTGATATGAATGTCTCAACAAAAAGCGAAGGAATGCTTTAACATTGCTGACTGATTAATTCAAATAATTACAAAAAATGTTGATTTATACAATGCCCTTCTAAACATGTCTCTTTGTTATGATAGTTTGTACTCAAAACAATCCGATTGATGTGAAAGAACCCATTCCAATTACCAGACACTTAATTCATGATAAGCTTTTAAAGCAATTTATGTACGCTATGATGACTGTTCCCCAAACTCTTCATCATCAAGGAATACGTAAAATTCAAACACCCCATCCTCTGTTTTTTTTTTCTTTTTGATGCATTCAACGGCTCTTTCTATTTAACAAGTTTTCATTTGGACGGTAACGAAATCTATATTAACAAAACGAAAATTATTTTAAAAAATCGGACCCGCCTGTGAAGCGGAGATATCGAACTTTATCCGATGAAATTCTCTGCTTCAAAATCAGCACTCGGTGTCGTAATCGGGGCGGCCGAACATTAGACAGGGACGGCTTCTCTGAGTCTGTATGTAGGTCATACTAATAGTTAACCCTCCCCAGAGAGAGAGAGAGAGAGAGAGAGAGAGAGAGAGAGAAAGAAAGAAAGAGAGAGAGAGAGAGAGAATTCTTCACTGCTCTTGGATGTCGTAAAATTCCCACATTGACTCAATTTTCAAAGTCAGCAAGATCGTAGAGAGAGAGATAAAGAAAGAAAAAGGTGCATAGATAATTTGGAGAGAGAGAGAAAAAAAAAAGAGAGAGAGAGAGAGAGAGAGTGTGTATTGATCTAATCAAATTTTCTGTTTATTCTAGGAGAAGAGTGTTTATAAAAATTTATGACAATTAATTGTAACGATTTAATCTTAGAATAAGATTAACAATTAAGGTTACATGTACTTTATGAATTGATGTATTATGGACTAACGTGGTTGAAAAAAGTGGTTCGGAAAAACTTGAAAAACAGGAACAAAGTGATCGCATAATTGAAAAATATTGCGCTTAATTTTAGCACTATTCAACAAATAAATACAGTTAAATGTAGCTAGATATAGTATTTTATTTATTTTGAATTTGAAATGGACGGCACAGTCAACAAATAACGGTTGCATAAAGACTTCCTGCTGTGCCTTCCTCTGAAACATTATACCATCAACCAATGGAAGGCTGGGTGAATGGGGCATGCACAGAACAGTTTACAGTACGAATGATCAACATTCTAAAATACGACATACGAATTAACAACAACGGATTTGAATTACCACGAAATATAATAATTCATCTGTTTGAATAATGACCGAAATATTGGATATTGTGTGTGAAAGAGAAGAAAAGAATTATATGGATGCCGATGGTTTGATAAATGAAGAAAGAAAAAAAGAAATAAAGACAACAAATGAAGTCGGCCTAGTTATGGTAAGTCATACATTATACATCAACATGAATGCTCGGCATTATTGTGAATATGTTACTTAACCGTGTCCACAATTAACTACAGAAAAAATGCGCAAAGTTATGACGATTGCTTAAGTTATATAAGTAAACATTACAAATTAATGCAACAGCTATATCTGCATCATTGACCTGACCTTTCCTTTTTTTCTGTTTTCAAGCATAACTTGGCATTATATGCATACTAGTACCTTGTACATGTAACTAAGGCACGTAGCATCGGGCGTGGGGTATGCTAAGGGTGAGGGGGCAGCAGCCCACCCACCCGCCCCCCCCCCTGCTTTTTTGCACAGTAAACAATTTTTTTTAAATCTACATATAAAGAGGGAAATTAAAATGGAGTCCCCCCCCCCTTTGGGAGAATGTCAAAAAATTGAATTGAAAGGAAGTTGATGTTATATGAAGTTATAGATAGATATGCTCTATTCTGAACCACCCCCCCCCCCCCCTCCCCCTTCCCACGGATTAGGATTTTTATGATTTTGAAAGTTCCTTTTTTTTTGCTTGTCAAAATTTTTTGGATGGGTTTGCCCCCACACATTTTCAAAAACGATGCTACGTGCCTGTAACTGCTGTCATAATGTTTTTTTAATATTCAGTGTTTTTGGTTTTACTTGTTTTTAATGTAAGTCTTTAACACGCGCGAAATATATAAATACTAGACCTATAAATGTAATAATCATGTCTCAAAACCACCTTTCTTCAAAGAGAAAAGAACGAGAAGGTGCAAATTCCTCTCTGACTGTGTAAAGGAAGATGCACTAAATATATTATAAATCTATTCCTTCGTCTGACGTAATTAATGGGTTGGGTTGGATATTTATGATATCAAAAAATCTATTCAGCGAAATGCCCTCCTTGATACAGGCACGTAGTATCAGGGAAGGGCGGGGGGGGGGGGGGGCTGGCTCCCACTTTTTTTCGGAGCAATACATTTTTTAAAATTTACAGATTGAATTATCATGGAGTTGCCCCCCCCCCCCCTCCACTTTTTTGGGAGTATGTAAAAAATTGATATGAAAATAAGGAAATGAGGAGTGAAATTGAAGTTATACACAACGCCCCCCCCCCCCCCCCCACACAAATTTCCTTTTTTTTTTTTTGCTTGTCAATATTTTTTGGAGGATGAGTCCCCCCCCCACACTTACAAAAACGATGCTACGTGCCTGTGATACATACCATTCTTACCTGGCTACCTAATTTCCTCAAACATAATTGAATGATTTCAGCATCTGGATGTCACTTGCGGGATCTAACACGTATAAATGACGACATTTGATCTGCACGTGAATTAAGCTTACTTTTTTCAGAGGTCGGTTAACGGTTTATAGAGATATACCGAGGCTTTTAAAGCAAAAAAACTTGTCTGGAGATATCGAGGGTACTCATCATATCCACAAGCTTTGTGGAAGTAAGATTAATCAGTTCAAAAATCAGCTTTAGCTATTAAGCTACGTAGATTGCAACTTTTTAGCACGTAAACAACTATAACTAACTAATAGAGAAGACCCAGAGACGACAAAACATTCAAAGACAGCAATAAATAAGTGGGATTTTGCATGAATTGCATCGTGTTGCTACATGAATATTTATACTCTGTCCCGAGTTTTTGCTTCCACCACTTTTCGCCTGATATTTCGATAATCATAAATACCTTTGAGTCCAAACTACGTTCATCCACTAATATAAAAATGTCCAGATTATTTGTTTTAAAACGCCCCCTTTACCGCTTCAAGTTTCAATACACATCCCAAAATAGAAAGTCTACTGGGATTTTGCATTGCATCAGCCATTAATTAACACGGATGATAATGTTGAAAAATTGTGCAAGGTATCCCGAGTCTTCCGAATGGAGAAAAGATGTAAACATTTCCCATTATAAATCTCCGTAAGAAATTTGTTTCCGTTCCTTTAATCGATTTCAACAGCATTTCTTTCACAGGTATGTGGGTCTTTTTTTTTTAAATTAAGAATCATCAAAAAGTGATGGATGCAATATTTTGATACAACCTTTCCATTACAAACATTTTCTACCCATTCCACGTCCAACAAAAACCGTTATAATTTGAAAAATGTGCAAAATTAATCAATGGAATTTTCATTCTCCGTGTGCGCCTAGATTCCCGCCGAATGTACATCATTTAAAAGCGCACACTTTCTTTAACAGATTTAGAATTAACATACGCGCAAATATGATTTTGTTTTGTCACCTGATACACTCAGTAGGCCAATATGGTCATACAGTGTTAATGAACATGTAAAATGGTTGAAACTCTTCTTATTTATCTCTACTGAAACTGAATGAATTTTAAGAAAGACTATGAAGTCGAAAATTATTCATTCAACAACAACAGGGTAGGGTTTCTTATCACAGGCCGTTGCCAGAATTCGCGTTTTAGGGTTATGTTAATTTTTCTGCAATTTTCGCTACCTTCATATAACCTGTATGAATCATTAAATAAAGCATACTATCGTTTACATCTTTCTTTTAACAAATTCATAAAAGGAATGCCATAAGTAATTAAAAATTATCAAAATTACAATGCATATACATCAGCAAAATGTATATGTACATGATTATTTCGTGCACTTTGTGATTTTTCTAGGTGTTGGCTGGTTTTGGGCCCTTTTTTGTCGCTTCTCTTGCGTTTATTTCTTAACGTGGTATCATTTTGTTAAAATTTTAAGGAGTCTAGTCCATTTCCAACATGAATTCTGATTTTAGACTGTGATACTTTACTCTAACTATTTTTTTCTCCTTACAACTTTCGAAAAAAGGAGATTTTTCGCTTATCTGCCCTTGATCAAACACAGATCACTCTTTCACCATAACCCTATCTATTCTATAAGGTACACGTATACTATTTAATATGGTTTCTACAATTAGACTACGCCCATGTAGGTACAGAAGACTTTGAAAGGGACTTAGACACGATTTCAGATGAAAGTTTTATTTTTGATTTGTATGTATAAAATAGTTTTTTTTGTCTACTTTGAACGATTTACCCAGATTTGAATGTTAGAAATCATGTTACAAGCGAGATACAGAGAAAAGAAATCGTTGTTATGTAAACAAAACTCGAGTCTTATATTTGCTTACAAATAATGTAATTTTTGTAAAATAAAGAAATTACAATTTCTTTGACAAAATAACTTGTGGAAACAAGATAAACCAATTCAATGTGCTCATAAATAATTCTATCAACAACAAAAAGTAACATTAGATTGAAATTTATATCAATATAACACACATGTAAATAATATCAAGGCTCGAGTTTTGTTAACAAATTTTTATTTCTATTTTTCATTTAATCCGGTATTATTGCTCTCCGGCCCCTGGATAATTGAGGGGTTGTTTAGTTAAAACATGTATTCTATAGCCATCTTCATGAAACAATACATATGTAAAACTATCTTGGAAGCAAACAAATTAGGAAATATTATTTACTATCATGAGAGACTTGTACTTTTTTCATATTTTATTGATTACATATTGATTATTGCGTCATCATTTAGATACTAAACTGAAACTGGGTACTTAGTTTTGTTTTTGCAATTCTGTTCGTGATATCAACATTTTATTGATTATTCTAAATTTCTACGCATGACCTCAACATTGACTTAATGTGACAATATTTTCTTTCATTTTCTCTGTACTTGAGCTGACAAAATCAAGTAAAATCATCTTTGTGAAAGTTTATCATATCAAAAAGAAAGTGGATGATTTCTTTTCATTTTCATAACTATCCAGTAAAGTAATTAGTTTTGAACTTCTTTTACAGATCGCCTCGTTGGTTTACACATAAAATCCCTGTGGCACCACCTTCATATAGAAGCCTGAGGAGGATATACAAATTATGCGTATGTCGATAATTCGAGAACTCTAAAATATGACCAGAGAGTAGTATCGGTGATTTTCTACGAGAATAATCAACGAAATTATTGGAATGATAATAGTGACTGGGACTAGTTTATTTTCAACACCTACCATCGGTGGAAATCCTTATAAGGTGCTCCTAGGAGTTAGTGATGATAATATTTGCTTTTAACTTTTATAATATAATTATGTTCTGTCACTGATAATCCCGTTAAAAAGGAAAACTTTTGACTCACAGGAAGAGCAGACTCCGACAAATCTATATTTTTGACAGTGAAAAAAGTGTTTTTGTGGGATTTTTTGTGTGTGCATGCACCAGGTTTGTAATCTATTTTGGCCAACAAGTCTTCGTAGATCCACAAAGTATATGTAAATTTAAAGTTAAAATGCTTGTTTTAGTGAATCTAACAAAGTAAATTTATTCCACTAGTCTGCATCAGCGAAAACTAAAAATATGTTAATATGTGATATTTCTGGTGGATTCACCAACTTTCTTGTCTTGTATAGAAGCTTGTTGGTTGCCCAACCAATGCTATATTTAACAGAGCGATTTATAAACAGCTTTTAACCTTTTAAAATTCTTGGTGAGTCCACCAATTTAGAACTCTAGTTTCATTTTACATTCCGCACAATTTTATATTGGTGGATCCACCAAGTATTGAAATAGCGACAGCATTTTTCATTTCGGGCATGTTCTTAAAATGTATTCAGTGTAGTAGTTATTGATATATTGACATATTAGAAAATTTTACCTCTTTGACCATTGGTGGAATCGCCAAACAATGTTTGCAGAATTGTTGATTTTTAGGGATTCGAAAGGTTTTTGTATTTGTCATATGTTCTATTATTGCTTTGTTGGTGGGTTCACCAATTCTTTGAATGAAATACAAAAACTGTATACAGACAATTTAACACTTGATTTTTGGTGGAACCACCATTGTCCTCTGTGAATGAGATATTTTATGCTGTTCAAAATATTGGAATCGCCAATATCTTATTATTGGTAGAGCCACCAAGATTATTCGTAAGTGAGATATTCGATGAATAAAATTGGCGGAACCACCAGGGTCCTCTGTGAATGAGATATTTTATGCTGTTCAAAAAATATAGAATCGCCAATATATTATTATTGGTGGACCCACCAAGTTTATTCGTAAGTGAAATAATCAATGAATGAAATTGGTGGAATCACCAATATTTTGACTGTTATTGTGGAATATGAAGGTTTAAAGATACTGTTAAATGTGCCTTTGTGTAAAAAAAGATGGTGGGTTCACCAATTTTTGTTGTATTCAACGACCAAAATGAATAAAATTCATGTTCATTTCTGTTATTACATTGTGTTCATTTTTCATTTTGCGCTGAAAAAAGAGGACACGAGTAGAAAATCCTCTTTCTTAATAGAAACAGTTATATACAATATTTTTTTAAGAGCAAAAACTGTAAAAGGATGCTTGGAATGCCGACTCCAATGAGGTTGTTTCTGTGATTATATGAATCAAATAGAGGATCTAATACATTTACCAAGTAAATCAACAACAATCTGTTTAATATTGTTTTAATAAATATATGTATTGAATGAACTTAATAAGTGCGCAGTAATGTAATGAAAGACATGTAGTAAACTGACCCCGAATACAATGGACTTTTTTACTGGAGAGCGTCACACACAGATCGTCAGTAGTGCATGACATGCATTCATCTGGAACACGGTCAGTCTACAAGAGAATCACGGTAGTTGATATTAGGGAAAAGGGATAGAGAGGGACCTTGTTAAGATAAACGGGTTATCTGAAGCTTTCCCTAGTATTTCCTCTATTCAATGAAAAGTGATCAGAACGCTCGCAAACATTTGCTATGCAAAACACGCCCAAATTGAACATCATATGCTGAAATTGATTGCGATTTGATTTATAGTGTGATTTTTCGCGATACCATGATCATATATCACATTTGAAATTTGTACTATTTAAAAATTAAAACTGTCAACATCGAAGTACACTGTACATTAGGCATACTATTTGTTACAATGACATAATCATTATGCAATATGGTATTCCGACACGAAATTTGAGACATATATAGATAAAGACAACATTTTGCATATCAGAGCAAATAATTTTATATAAATGTTATTTGTGCATCATGTAAGGCACATTTTAAATTAAGGACAGAGAGAGACAAATAGAGAGAGGAAGAAAGAGAGAGAGAACTTACCTGATCAAGGGAGAAACATATAAAGACAGAACTTACCTGATCGAGTTCAATTCGAACATAATCAAGTTTGGGTTCCGTTTCGTTGATGGCCGACACGAGTTCGCAAAGGAGTTCCTGTTTCTGGTAGTTGACTCCCCGACATAGCCTGGGTCTGTGTCTACATTCCCGGACACACTGCTGTTGTCCAATCATCCCCACCACCCGTACCACGGGACCACGATACCTCTCACCAGGAACAACCGCGGATGTCGCTCCTTCGGTTAATGATACCAAACAAAGCTGTACTGTTGTAAATGCCACTGCATTCATAGTAATACTAACCAAAAAGCCAACCATGCTGTTTTATTCTAAAACTAAATGCAAACAAATAGACTATACTTCTGTTTTCTTTGCTCTGCTTAGATATTGCATATACTAGTTATAGTGCAGTGCGTTATCTAATAACTTGCGAAAAAAATTGATTTTCCTCATTGCTTTTGTAGAAATTAATTAAACATAGTAGGGAGTTCTCTAGAACAACTGTCGTTAAAGGGTTGGGAATATTAGATCAGGAAGCACACGACCGGAAATCCTCTTTAAGGAATGATCAACGTCGCCAACAGGATGTGATACTTTATTCATGTTCTTCTGTTTCACGTTCTGTTTTCATAATATTTGAAGCCACTCTCTCTTTAATCTGTTTTTTTTTTTTGTTTTTATCAAATATTCTCATAAGAAATCATGCAAAGACTGAAATTTGCAAACGTTTTCAAGGTTCGAAGTATTCACATCAATTCATGGCTTATTACCTACTATAGAAAACTCTCGTTTGTTAAAGTTATGTAATCAATGAAGTTTAATCGCTATTAACAAAAGACTATCAGAACCCCATGCACACAATATATTACTATATGTGAAATTTCCAAAGTGTAGCCTGTTTGAATTTAAGGTAAATTTCAATGTAACTATGACCTCAGGCTAACTTATTAGAAAGCGTGTTCTTTCGAGTTAATCCGATGAATTGTTATTTACGTTTTAGAAAGGTACCAGCAAACTATCTATTTGGATAGGTAGTCGATGGAAAAATCTTGCAGTTTGACCAGAAAAATCATTTTTCTTTTTCTTTTAATTTCATGTATCCCAAAAAGCAGGGGTAAGGCTCTTCAAATTTAGAGGTTGTTTGTTCTAATGTTACACTTGTTTAACACACTAACCCCATTTGGAAAGTGTAAATAATTATTAGTGTTCATGCCTGAAAACAAAAGAGCTACACAGACTTTGTTTCAATGGACCATCGATGATGAAACTAAGAATTATGTGATATTGATAAAGAAAAACGTCTCTGTAAGATAAGTCAATCAATATGAAAAGGTGTAGTATTTGTCACCGTAGGGCAGGGTCATCGACAAACAGCACTTGGTTTCCTGAAGCTAACTACAATAATGTAGTGCGGGGGTAATTCACCTCCGCAAAGATTTGTACTGAAATTGTACATAAATGATAATTACATTTGCATTTCTTACCTGAGCACAAACATGGTAGTTATGTTTGGCATAGATATAAATATATCAAACAGTTTCAAGTATAGTCCATATATCGGGATCATCGTTAATTTTGTCCCTCATGTCAATATTTAAAATGCGTAACGTCTGATATCACGTATTAGGTTGTAAATGAAGTGTATAAAAAATTGTATCTGTAGATTCAGCAACAATGACCCCCATGAAGACGGCGACAGAGAAGCGTGAGTAACTTCTTTTTGACATGTTTATTATTGTTAGCATTTATTGAATTTTTTATTGATAAGATTTCTGTTAAAGTTTACGCGTTCGATCGACTGTGCGTGAGAGAGAGAGAGAGAGAGAGAGAGAGAGAGAGAGTATTTCTTTTTTAAGTTTGAATCAGTAAAATTATGAAAACATGTGGTGGAAAACGTGTGTGTATATTGAGTAAACCGTGTGATTGATTGATTGTGCGGGAGAGAGACAGAGGGGAGGGGATATTTCTTTTGAAGCTTGAAACAGTAAAATTATGAAAACACGTGATGGAAAACGTGTGTGTATATTCAGCATACCGTGTAATGGGTTGATCGTGCGGTAGAGAGAGAGAGGGGTGGGGAAATTTCTTTTGATTCTTGAAACAGTAAAATTATGAAAACACGTGGTGAAAAACGTGTGTGTATATTGAGTATACCGTGTGATGGGTTGATCGTGCGCGGGGGGGGGGGGGGGGGGGGAGAGATATTTCTTTTGCAGCTTGATGTGTTGATCGTGCGGGAGAGAGAGAGATTTCTTTGCAGCTTGAAACAGTAAATATTGAGTATACCGTGTGATGGGTTGATCGTGCGGGAGAGAGAGAGAGAGAGAGAGAGAGAGAGAGAGATGAAACAGTAAATTTATGAAAACACGTGGAAACATTTTTTCTATGTTGTGTATACCGTGTAAACGAGAGAGAGAGAGAGGTAAAATATCGTTGTTTTTTTTTCTTTTTAAGCTTGAATCAGTAGGGTTATGAATTAATAAAAGGTCGTAGAAGTAAAACTGTAAAAACTTGTTGTGGAATCACTTTATATTTATTTAATTTTTTTCCTCATGTTTAGAGTTTACATCGGAAAGGGGATCTTCCAGATCAAATAATCATTTGTCAACGACTGACGCGTTAGAACAGACAACTCACTCCGCTTATAACATTAGCACTCTTTCTTTGCTTTTTAATGTAACCAATGTATTTTCTAATACCACTGTGCATGAATCTATATCATCAGATAAATCCTTGACATTGAAACATAAAACTAAAATTACTACAGCCAATGTTTTGAATGCCATGCTGAATGTAAGTGCATAGTCGACACAAAGTAACAGCAAAGTTTCGCTTACGCAATCAGTAAAAAAGTACACCCCCCTTATTAAAAACTCCACAAAAAGTATGCCTGGCATGACTCGCTTTACCTCAGTTGATACTTTTCCATCTAGAAATTCTCCCTCCCCGCACGATTTTAACCAGTCGACGACTTTGACGGAGCTGGATTTTAACCAGTCGACGACTTTGACAGACCTGGTGACAGCTGCAATTCAACACAACAATACCATCGTGTCGGGAAACACCGAGTCCCTCGGTACGAAACACAGCCAACTGCTTTACATATTCTGTGTACCCTTTTTAGCTCACCTGAGCTGAAAGCTCAAGTGAGCTATTCTGATCACATTTTGTCTGTCGTCCGTCTGTCCGTCCGTCCGTCTGTCCGTAAACTTTTCACATTTTCAATATCTTCTCAAGAACTACTGGGCCAATTTCAACCAAACTTGGCACAAATCATCCTTAGGCAAAGGGGATTCAAAGTTGTGAAAATTAAGGGCCACGCTTGTTTTCAAGGGGAGATAAATAGAAATTAATGAAAATTTCGAGAAATTTTCAAAAATCTTCTTCTCAAGAACCAGAAAGCCAGGAAAGCTGAAACTTGTGTGGAAGCATCCTCAGGTAGTGTAGATTCAAAGTTGTGAAATTCATGACCCCCGGGGGTAGGGTGGGGCCACAATGGGGGGTCAAAGTTTTACATAGGAATATATAGAGTAAATCTTTAAAAATCTTCTTCTCAGAAACTAATCAGCCAGGAAAGCTGAAACTTGTGTGGAAGCATCCTCAGAAAGTGTAGATTCAAAGTTGTGAAATTCATGATCCCTGGGGGTAGGGTGGGGCCACAATGGGGGGTCGAAGTTTTACATAGGAATATATAGAGTAAATATTTAAAAATCTTCTTCTCAGAAACTAATCCGCCAGGAAAGCTGAAACTTGTGTGGAAGCATCCTCAGGTAGTGTAGATTCAAAGTTGTGAAAATCATGACCCCCAGGAGTAGGGTGGGGCCACAATGGGGTGGTCGATGTTTTACATAGGAATATATAGAGTAAATCTTTGAAAATCTTCTTCTCAGAAACTTATCAGCCAGGAAAGCTGAGACTTGTGCGGAAGTATTCTCAGGTGGAGTAGGGTGGGGCCACAATGGGGGTCGATGTTTTACATAGGAATATATAGAGTAAATATTTAAAAATCTTCTTCTCAGAAACTAATCAACCAGGAAAGCTGAAACTTGTGTGGAAGTATCCTCAGGTAGTGTAGATTCAAAGTTGTGAAAATCATGACCCCCGGGGGTAGGGTGGGGCCACAATGGGGTGGTCGAAGTTTTACATAGGAATATATAGAGTAAATATTTAAAAATCTTCTTCTCAGAAACTAATCAGCCAGGAAAGCTGAAACTTGTGTGGAAGCATCCTCAGGCAGTGTAGATTCAAAGTTGTGAAAATCATGACCCCTGGATGTAGGGTGGGGCCACAATGGGGGGCCGAAGTTTACATAGGAATACATAGAGTAAATCTTTAAAAATCTTCTTCTCAGAAACTAATCAGCCAGGAAAGCTGAGACTTGTGTGGAAGCATTCTCAGGTAGTGTAGATTCAAAGTTGTGAAAATCATGACCCCCAGGAGTAGGATGGGGCCACAATGGGGGGTCGAAGTTTGACATAGGAATATATAGAGTAAATATTTAAAAATCTTCTTCTCAGAAACTAATCCGCCAGGAAAGCTGAAACTTGTGTGGAAGCATCCTCAGGTAGTGTAGATTCAAAGTTGTGAAAATCATGAGCCCCAGGGGTAAAGTGGGGCACAATGGGGGGGGGGGGGGGGGTCAAAGTTTTACAAAGGAATATATAGAGTAAATCTTTAAAAATCTTCTTCTCAGAAACTTATCAGCCAGGAAAGCTGAAACTTGTGTGGAAGCATCCTCAGGTAGTGTAGATTCAAAGTTGTGAAATTCATGACCCCTGGATGTAGGGTGGGGCCACAATGGGGGGCCGAAGTTTACATAGGAATACATAGAGTAAATCTTTAAAAATCTTCTTCTCAGAAACTAATCAGCCAGGAAAGCTGAGACTTGTGTGGAAGCATTCTCAGGTAGTGTAGATTCAAAGTTGTGAAAATCATGACCCCCAGGAGTAGGGTGGGGCCACAATGGGGGTCGATGTTTTACATAGGAATACATAGAGTAAATCTTTAAAAATCTTCTTCTCAGAAACTAATCCGCCAGGAAAGCTGAAACTTGTGTGGAAGCATCCTCAGGTAGTGTAGATTCAAAGTTGTGAAAATCATGACCCCCAGGAGTAGGGTGGGGCCACAATGGGGGGGTCGAAGTTTTACATAGGAATATATTGAGTAAATATTTAAAAATCTTCTTCTCAGAAACTAATCCGCCAGGAAAGCTGAAACTTGTGTGGAAGCATCCTCAGGTAGTGTAGATTCAAAGTTAAGAAAATCATGAGCCCCAGGGGTAGAGTGGGGCACAATGGGGGGGGGGGGGGTCAAAGTTTTACATAGGAATATATAGAGTAAATCTTTAAAAATCTTCTTCTCAGAAACTTATCAGCCAGGAAAGCTGAAACTTGTGTGGAAGCATCCTCAGGTAGTGTAGATTCAAAGTTGTGAAATTCATGACCCCTGGATGTAGGGTGGGGCCACAATGGGGGGCCGAAGTTTACATAGGAATACATAGAGTAAATCTTTAAAAATCTTCTTCTCAGAAACTAATCAGCCAGGAAAGCTGAGACTTGTGTGGAAGCATTCTCAGGTAGTGTAGATTCAAAGTTGTGAAAATCATGACCCCCAGGAGTAGGATGGGGCCACAATGGGGGTCGATGTTTTACATAGGAATATATAGAGTAGATCTTTGAAAATCTTCTTCTCAGAAACTTATCAGCCAGGAAAGCTGAGACTTGTGTGGAAGTATTCTCAAGTGGAGTAGGGTGGGGCCACAATGGGGGTCGATGTTTTACATAGGAATATATAGAGTAAATATTTAAAAATCTTCTTCTCAGAAACTAATCAGCCAGGAAAGCTGAAACTTGTGTGGAAGTATCCTCAGGTAGAGTAGATTCAAAGTTGTGAAAATCATGACCCCCGGGGGTAGGGTGGGGCCACAATGGGATGGTCGAAGTTTTACATAGGAATATATAGAGTAAATATTTAAAAATCATCTTCTCAGAAACTAATCAGCCAGGAAAGCTGAGACTTGTGTGGAAGCATCCTCAGGTAGTGTAGATTCAAAGTTGTGAAAATCATGACCCCCAGGGGTAGGATGGGGCCACAATGGGGGGGTCGAAGTTTTACATAGGAATATACAGAGTAAATTTTTGAAAATCTTCTTCTCAGAAACTAATCAGCCAGGAAAGCTGAAACTTGTGTGGAAGTATCCTCAGGCAGTGTAGATTCAAAGTTGTGAAAATCATGATCCCTGGGGGTAGGGTGAGGCCACATTTGGGGGGGGGTGTTAAAGTTTTACAAAGGAATATATAGAGTAAATATTTTAAAATCTTCTTCTCAGAAACTAATCAGCCAGATGATTATTTATAATTGTTAAGACTTTGGCTCCAGGACAATTCTTTGGCCTCACAAGAAGGTTCAGAGTTTGATGTAGCTTAATATCCCATATATAAACAATTGTAAAGGATCTTTTTGAGGACTGCAATACTCAACATGTGATATGACTTTAAAATCATCCTGTTAGACAAGGGACTAATGATTATAAACATAAGAATATCCAGGGGAAAAAATGGATTTTATTTTTACAGGATCTACATGTATTATTGTACATTGTCCAGATTGTTTGTATTATGACTTCATTAAGCTGATTTTATCATACCCATTGTTCCTCAGGTGAGCGATGTGACCCATGGGCCTCTTGTTATTATTAGCATGTTTTTTCATATATCTCATTAGAAGACATTTTATTCGTAGACGAAAACACATACATGTAACTCATCACGTCAGTGATAGTGAAGATAAAGTAATGTTTGAAATGACATCCAAATAAAAAAATATTTTAAAAAGTATGACTGCATGCTGTTTGTAGTTGTATTTGTTTTTGTTTGTTTTGTTGTTGTTGTTGTTGTTGTTTTGCATGAGCTATGTATGGGAATTAGACAAGTAAGTAATTTTTTTTCAGTAAGCGAAGCCTTTGATATGGCCTTATCGGCCATAATTATGGCAGGCTTAATTATTTGTTTCTTTCCTGAGGAGATATCGCAAGTACCTCATGGAGAAGATTGGATCACGAGAGAGACATGTCCAGTCGGAACAGGAGCTGGCCGAGGTAACAGTAAAAAAAGAGGTGGTCACGCCACCACCAAGTCGGAGAAGTCTGTCGATGCCGGTGCTAACTCCACAGAGAGGTCCCTTTAGGTGAGATGAACTCCTTGCTTTGTAAACTATAAAAATGATATTAAAACCCTGATAACAAAACTTTAAAATTTGCTTTGTTGTTTTGTGACTGTTCTTAACTGATGAGGCAAAAGAAATATCTGCATTTTTTTTTTATTTTTCTGATTTATTTATTATTATTTTGTTTGGTAATTGTAAATTAATTTCAGAAAATGGGTTGCGAAAAAATGTTTATATTTCTTTGAATGTCTCAAAAGTGTATGAAAGTTTCAAAGAAAAAAAACAGTTTCGAACAAAGAAAAAAAACCCCAAGATCGATGCTTAAGACAATTTGATCAGCTGAAAAATAAAACGATGGTTGAGAAAAAAAAATGACATGTAAGTTTACCCAAAGAAACTGGTCAAAAATAATAAAAGAGGAAACATTTAAGACCATTTAATATTAGCATTTATCTCTTGTTTGTCAACCAATCATCTGAACGATGAAAGGTACAGTGTTTTTGAGCAGAATTAAAAAGAAAACAAAACATTATATATTGAAAATTCAAGAAATAAAAACATATGGTAAATCTATAAACTATTTTGCCAAGAATCACGTTTTTGATAATTAGCGTAAAAATTTAAAAAAACAATGCTAGAGGCAATGGGAAAATCAATATTTTTGAATGGAATGAATCACTGAATACGCCCACTTAATTTAAAATCCAATGAATATATTCAATTTGAAATGTTTTTCAGTCGCCAAAGGTAATAACCAATGAAAGAATTAGATTTTCTGCAATAAGTTCAAGTTTATTTTCGTTCCTTGTAGTATGATTTTAATTTACTTCGTGTCTGCATGGCATTTTTGGAACGATTTTTTTAAAAATCAAACTCTGATAAGCTTTGAACAAGATGTTTCAGTGTGGATTTTGCCATTTGATATTCGATTTGTACGATGGTATGACAAACCATGAGAAAATACACGGAAACAATGTGAGGCATGTTGATCTATTTTTCAATATTTTATGTGTGTACGTTTTGTGTGTAAGCTAACCGCTTACTTTACAATGCAAGAGGGATAACTCTATAAACTCTCTCTCTCTCTCTCTCTCTCTCTCTCTCTCTCTCTCTCTCTCTCTCTCTCTCATATTTACAAGAGATAATGAACAAAATAACTTTTTTTAAAGTTAAAAAATTCAAAAAATTAAAGTACTCTCATACTCTCAGGTAAAAAAAATAACTCCAACAAATCAGTAGCTATCTGTAGGTTATTACACTAAAGGTAGTTCAGATTTTGATCAATTCATTCAAATATCGAATAATGAATTACAATAAAAGTTTCTTTCTCTCTCTCTCTCTCTCATATTTACAAGAGGTAATGAATATAACTTTTTTATTGAAAAAAAAAACAAAACAAAAAACACAACAAAAACCAAAAACAAAAAAATACCATGTACCCTTAGGTACAAAAAAAACAACAACAAAAAACCCCCAACAAAATAGTAGATATCTGTAGGGTATTGCGTTTCAAGGATATTTAATAGTTTTGCAATTCATTCATAGTATTACTAACCAAAAAGCCAACCATGCTGTTTTATTCTAAAACTAAATGCAAACAAATAGACTATACTTCTGTTTTCTTTGCTCTGCTTAGATATTACATATACTAGTTATAGTGGAATGAGAGTTTAATTTGATTACATTTAAAAAATAATATATGAAAATTATAAGTAACAACTGTATTTTTAAAATTTCAAGATAATTTCCGAATGTCCAAAAACTCTAAATAGTAACCTTGTATCTGCATAAAACAGGGATAACCTCATGTCTTATAAGAAAACTAAATTAAAAACTAAATGAAATGTGTATTTAAAAAAGATTTTAAACAGGTGTTTTATAAAATGCAAGTTCAGTGAATGCAAATACATTGTATCACCCAGGGTTGACCTCAACTTCAAAACAAACATCAGTTGCAGACAAAGGTGTTCATTAATCTTCATACGACAGATAGAGATAAGCCTCTAAATTTTCTGCAGCAGGCAAGATAATTAGTCCCAGGGCATTATTTGTTCCGCTCTCTCATCCTTTTCTTCTAAATTTACAATAAGATTATTTTTTTTCAGAAATGACAGAATGGGGTTATTATTTGATTACCTGTTAAAATTAACAGCATTAAGGCAGAAAGAAATAAAATAAAAAATTAAAAAATAAAATAGTGAAAAAGGATATCTTAATATATATCTTGATTTTAGAATTCAATAAAATTATCATAAATTATTGTGTACTGTATTTTAACCAAAATAAAGTATGAATATTATATTTTAAATCCATATTTCAAAGAATGTACACAATACTACACATCATTCAAAATTGACCTTAACTTCAAAACAAAGTTCATTTGCAGACACAGGCAGTGCAGTAATTAATCTCAATGTGACAGATAAAGTTAAAGCTTAGGATTTTCTTCCTGTGGAAGGTTAATTAATCCCAAAGGACCCTTCCATGTATACAATGGTAACATTCTCAGCAGTTATCTCTCTCTTTGCCCATTCATTCTTATGCAGTTATCTCTCTTTGCTCATTCATTCTTATGCATAGTTAAGGAATCTACCCCACCACCCCAGCTCCAAACCAGAAGATATAGAGAACCAAACTTAGCATCAAAATATGCATTTCTGCCTACTGAACTACCATACCAAATTTGAACTTGATTGGGCAACCGTACACAAAGTTATTAGATAAAAACAGAAAATTTGTGGACAGAAGAGTGACAGACGGACGGACAGAGTGATTACTATAGGGCACCCGCAAATCCTTGCGGGGCCCTAAAAATAACATGCGCTGATCAAGTTTTTTTTCCCTGGGGGGCAAATTGAAAGTGGGGGCGGGGGGGGGGGGGTGTTGGGGGGGGGGGGGGTTAAAATTCCATTAATCAAGAAATATCTAATGGGGGGAGGTCCGAGGCATATTTGCGATAATTAACCTATGTAAATTTAATAAATTTTCATTTTCCACTTCCGATCATCCTTTACATCCGCGCATGTATAAATTATTGGACTTGAGCAAGTGAAACAACTCTTGCAAGGTTTATTTACGAGTAATGCCCCTTTTAGTTGACTGCAGGTGCATATTAGAAGATCTTTGATCCGCTTCCGGTTGCAGAAAACATGGCGTTTTACTTGCGAGCAGACGCTTGGTATTGATAGTGAATTTTTTTTAATATAGAGGCTTTAGCTTGGATAATTTTGTTTCGTATCATTACAAGTCAGAAAATATCAAGTGAATTCCGACCATAACAGTATTGATCCTGTCATCAAAGTGGATATTTAGTCAAACTTTCAGTGGGATGTGCTATCGCACGTTTACAAATGGACGGGATTTCATATACATACCTTTCTACCGGTGAGTTTCTTTGAATAGTGGATTCTTTTCTGTTTTCCAAACACCTAACGTCTACGTAAAATGACGTAATTTACGTATCTTACGTCATAATTAAGAAACAACAAATTGGAGGATTTTTATTTGTTTTTATTCGATCGGCAATAATGGGTACTCGGCAATAATGGGTACTCGCACGTTATAATCCACTGTAATGAGAAAATTAGGTGAATTTTCATTAATGTAAAATTAGGCGAATTATCATTTAATGGAAAAGTAACAAAAAAACAAGAATAACTTACTTGCACTCCATAATATATTTGCAACATTTGGGGACCGGACTGTGGTATCAGTCTCCCTGACAACAGTGGTGGACCGGTCTGTGGTATGTGTCTCCCTGACAACATTGGTGGGCCGCACTGAGGTATCACTTTCCATTTTTAGTAAGACACACTTTCCATTTTCACAGCATTGACCTTCCTAGCTTATTCCTTGCATGAGAATCGAATATAACAATATCTGTACTAGTATGTCTCAATATACCAATAGCATTTCCTTTGCAAATAAGAAGTGCATACTTATTGAATGACAAAGCCATTCCTAGTGCAATTTCTAACTTTACCAAAGGGTATTCTCCAATGAAATTAGGATCGATTGTTCCATAATATGTTTTTACGACTCGCCAAGAAATATTTGTTCCATTCATTGATATGTAAGCTGCTACATCATTTGGCATTAAATATGCATCATTTAACCGAAATGCTTCTTTTGAGAATTTATACAAGATATTTCCAGCATGTATTATGCCATCTAAATCATTTGATTTCCATTGAACATCGTTAAAGGGTTTCATGAATGTAACTGCGAAAAAGATTATACAACAGGGTACGCATTGTCTACCAACTGAATCTGACCCATAAAACAAAGAACTGCCTTGATGTATGTTTCCTTGAACAGGAAAACAATGTTGTACAATTCCGGACCCGGATTCATTTCAACATCCCCAGACAACAGCAATAAAATAGAGCACAGCAAGAGATACCTCTTTACATTGAATGTATAAATGCCTTACATCTTAAACAGCTTAAAGAATGTGAATCCTTACTTGAAGGCAAAAAGCACCCAATCCTCATGCGCCAATCAGCTATGCCAATGCTCATGACAGTATGTTAATAATAAATTTGTTAATCAGAATTGAGGCATAAACTCTAGGGTTCTTTCTAAATCAATTCTTGTATTTCAAACTAATTATATTAAGATAGGTGTGTCGATACAATAGTTATCTTTTTGTATTATATGTATCTCCAGTGAAAACATTGTCTACTAGTGAACTCCAAGTTTTATGCAAAGTTTTAACTCCAGCCTATGCAAAGTTTCAACTCCAGTGTTCTTTCTATATAGTTCTTGTATTTCAAACTATCTTTAATACAATAGTAATCTTTAATCTCTATCTCCAGTGAAATATTATTACTTGTAAACTCCAAGTTCTATGCAAAGTTTCATCTCCAGTTCCAAATAATTAGGTCATCTCCAGTAAAAGTAAGTAATAATCTCTTTTTGACAACTCCAATGCAAATTCAAAAAGTACACTTTTCAATTTTCCAGAAATTCTTAATTTATCCCCGATATTTTAATCTTAACAAAAATTCACGCACAATTTAACTATTTTTACTTTGCATATATATTCACCAATAAAACGTTAAAAATTGTCTCTGATGTGCGTGAACTGGCGCTGGGCAGCCAGTCTCTGTCCCGTGTGCAAAAACGTTAAATAAGATTACGTAACTTGGGCTGTGCGCTGTATCCACTGACCAAAGGTCACTGGTCGTGTGCAAAAAGACCCGCGTCCAACTACGGGTCGTGTGCAAAAGAAGACTTTTTTCAGTGTAAATTCAATTTTAAACTTCGTTTTCCGAAAACTTATAAACAGTCGTATATAACTTCACACGTGCATTAATGATATAAATTGTTTCTCCAAACAAAACAGAAGATCCACGCAAGAAACGTTTTATATATAATCTAAATCAGTGATGCTTGCGCGTTTAAAGCAAAACAATTATACATATAAATCGCCCAGTATATATACAAAACAGACAATAAATCCTACTTACTGTGGCAATATTCACGACGTCTATATACTCTCGTTGATTCTCTTGTTTCGTCTCTTCTTGGTCACTGTTAGCTAGTTGGTGTTTCTCTCTCTGCAAGGTGCTCCGCAAGGTGGCGCGCTTTTCCTCATTCAGTTGGACATCGTCTTATTCGTTTTAACAAGTGATAAAATACGAAATCTATTCCTAGCTATAGGAAGACTGTCCCTTTCTCTCGTTATAATATAAATATTTCATGTACGAAAAAATTACATTTTTTACCTCCGATATTCGAACAATTAACGACACCGCTTTTAAACTGAAGTACGAACTGTTGTTATGCAAATTAGCTCGTCGGTTGGCTATCTCATCTGCGTATTAATCTTTGTTTTGTTCTTTCATTGATGTTGATGTTTTTTCAATGTGTAAAGGAGATATCTGTTGTAATGATTTGTTGATATTTTTGAAACGAATACAGACGATATGTTCCTGATTGAAAATACCGTATACGTAACAATCGAAACGGCACTATATATTTATTGGCGCATTGATACTTAAATTCTATGACGCCGCTTGTATATAAGCCGAGAGAAGCGGGCTGACAGCAATGAGGCTACATCGCTGATAGCGACGCGCCTAAAAAAAAAGTATATTGACTCGATTGGCCAATCTTTTTGACGTTAAAAGTCACGTGACTTAATCTATTTCACATTTTCCCACCGTGAAGGAGCGAAAATCGCCGATGTTATATTTGAATAATGTATTGACGTTCCCCATTTAATTCGATGCATAAAAAAATCATCCGTGTAGAAGTCAATTGTTGCTCTTTTTTCCTATGGGCCCTTTGATCACGCGGTTGATCTCCTTTCCGGAGATTTCCATTCAACATTATAGAGGAAAATATTTCCAATATATATAATTACACTTACCCTTACAAATGTTGTTAAAGCGGTCCCAAAAAAGTGGACCGGTGTGTGGCCACTCAATCTTCAACATTTTGACGTCACAGTCAAATAATGAAATGTCCCGCATGTCCGGCTGTCCTCTTATAATTACACACGATTTAAAATGTGGGAAATTACACCTGTAGATTCCATGCCGGGGTAGACATGGGTAACATTTTGCACCTTGGCAAAAATTGAAATTTAGCGTGCTTAAAAGCAGGATCGTCCGTGCTAGCATTGCGATCCCCATTTTCAAGCTAATTTTGCCAGGACTTTAGATCATGTGATCTGCAAGGACTTTTGATCATGTGATCATTTTAGATGAATCGGCTACCCTGATTTGGGTTTGTATTTTATTTCACACCAGATACATTTAGCAGTATACTGATCATTTTCCACACTTATAAAAGTTAGACATATTAGTATACCAAAACTTGATTATGTCTAGAGTTAATACAGTGGATGTGATTTGTTACATATTCGCCCTAGCACTATAACACATGGAATACACAGAGGCTGCCATCTTGGAACTACTTTATTATTATGTATCCATGCGCATGACATAAACAACGTATAGAACCGAGCATGTAAACATTCTGGTTATAACATCTTCTCCCTCCTTAAGAATGATGTACATACATGTTCATTATACAATATTACTTATGCTAACTGTCAGATATTGTTGGTTGTGTGTGTTTATTGTTATTGCATAGCAAGTTCTCAATAATTTTCCATTTTATATATATATAAACAAAGGCTTACTATAATACACATGCATTATGACCTTAGCATGTAAATAAAGATACATACAAAATACAAACTTTCTTGACTAGGATTAATTGCAAGGAAACCTCATGGTTCCTGTAAGTTGCACATGGGATTATTATGCCCCAAAACACAGTACAACTTAAAACTTAAACTAAATAACAAATTTGTTTGGGGTTTCGCAGAGTTACTTGGAGTATACATAATCTTCCAGGATTTTTGGTTGACGGGTACGTAACGGGTAACGTCTCTCGGACTGGATGGGTGTTGTTGATTTCAGCGGTGTAGACAGACTAGACTCCATGTTTTTCGCAATAGTAGGTTTAACCAACGGAGTTGATCTCCTCGCACTGTCCGATAAAACCGACGGTAAAGATCTGCTGTTTGGCGTCTTTAACTGCTCTGCCCAATTGTCCATTGAAACTGAACTTAAAACACTCGGCTCAGGTATCTCGACATCTGGTAACATGATTGGAATCTGTGATGTTACAATCTGATCTGCATGCCTCCTCCACTGTGTTGAAGGGTCCACTTGCACTCGATAGGAAACAGGTCCAGTTCTTTGAGCAATCATTCCCGGAATCCATTTATCCTTCCCACGATAATCACGCATCATTACCGACTGTCCTGGTTCAAATTCTCTGTTCTGTGTAGTTCTCTGTAAACACATTTCTTCTTGCTTCTGCTTGACATGTAACTCTGTGTTTGGCCTCAAAAGATTCAGCAACATTATCAAGGGTGGTACCATATATTGGTGTAGAGTGCTAGTCAGCACATGACAGAAGGACAAAATATGCGTTTGTGCTTCATAAGGTAACCCCTGGTAGTAATCTGTTGACTAAAGTGATTAAGGTATGATTTAATCTCGATTTGACAAAATATGCACCTGTCCTAAAAAAAATTTTGATCCAAAAGTCACGGTAATTACTATTTTACCTATGAGAGGTTGAACTGGGAAGCTGGATGTTGAGCATGTTGATGTGTTGTTGTACCCAAATTCACCAACCACTTCGTCAGGTTGAAACGACACCTGAAACCCCGAGAAATATTGTTTTATTAAAATGTCATTATTTTCAGTGTCAACTCATTAAAACTTCTTAAAAACTGCCTATGCAAAACATTACAAGAATAAACATATTGTATTGCACACATTTTGTTTTCAGCTAACAATTTAAAATATTGAATATTATTTGTAAAATAGAAGTACTAGGTATACTTACATCTTGATACTGAGGAAACTGGTTATTCTCATTATTCAAAACATCAAAACTACTTTCAATTATGTGGGTAAAATTTGTCACTGGTCCAGGACTATGTGCCAATTTTCTTGGTGTTGATGTTCTGGTTTTTTGTTGTTTTTTGATGTCCTGTTCCCTGGTCAACGTTGTTGCTAGTGGTACTGCACATGAGGTTTCAATACAAGGTGAAGATGGCAACCGTGATTTTTCAAGGATCTGTCTTTTGGGGATCACCGATGGTCTGTGCCCTCGTGATGGTAAAGATGTTTCAACAGGGGAAGATGACATGCGCCCAGGTGACTTTTAAGGAATCTGTTTTTGGGGGGTCGCCGATGGTCTGTGCCCTCTTGATGGTAAGGATGTTTCAACAGGGGTTAAGATGACATGCGCCCATGTGACTTTTGAAGGATCTTTTTTTTGGGGATCGCCAATGGTCTGTGCCCTCTTGATGGTAAGGATGTTTCAACAGGGGAAGATGACATGCGCCCATGTGACTTTTGAAGGATCTGTATTTGAGGGGTCGCCGATGGTATGTGCCCTCTTGATGGTAAGGATGTTTCAACAGGGGTTAAGATGACATGCGCCCAGGTGACTTTTGAAGGATCTGTTTTTGGGGGGTCGCTGATGGTATGTGCCCTCTTGATGGTAAGGATGTTTCAACAGGGGAAGGTGGCATGCGCCCAGGTGACTTTTGAAGGATCTGTTTTTGGGGGGTCGCCGATGGTCTGTGCCATCTTGATGGTTAGGATGTTTCAACAGGGGAAGCTGACATGCGCCCAGGTGATTTTACAAGGATATGTTTTGTTTTTTTTTTTTTTTGGGGGGGGGGGGGGGGTTCGCCGATGGTCTGTGCCCTCTCGATGGTGTTGACTTATCAACAGCTGTTGATATGCGTCTTGGTGATCCTTTGTTCAGTTTAGAGGGTGAAGAACTCAATGTGTCTTCATCTGTTGGATTACCAGTACCTGCAAAGGCCATCATTTCTTTATATTTCAGTTCATTCGCTGTCTGTCTCTTGCTTTTACTTTCTGTAGCTTTCTTTTCCGTGATGTATAAAATTAATATTAATCATTACATGACAAGAAATCATCTTGACGCAAGCGTCAAATGGGCCGCAAAGAATATAATTGTTGTATGAGTCATTGGTTGTTTACATTAAAACACACCACAAAATAGAAAATAAAATTTGGTTGTACTAATTTTTATGGTAAATTTTAATATAATTTCAGCAACTTGTTTTGAAGTTTACCTTTTTTACTATTATCACAAAGAATCGAGTTCGTTACTGTAAGCATTTCTAACGGTAATTGTTTGATCATTGCCATAGTATGAAGTAATGGAAAACACATTGATTTGTACAATTCAAAGTTCAACTCATCATTTTTCTCTTGGAGATTATGTATTTCAAACCAATTTGTTTTTTTTTTTTGTTGCATCGTATTGAATGAAAACTTAATGCATTAGTTTATATGAATTTAAGAGACCACATGATAAAATAGAAATTGATTAGTTTAAATTTTTCAAGTCAATTCAAATTTTCATTTCTGTCATATTTTTGCGTAAATAATTGAAATTGATGTCATTTCATGATATTTTCTACCACATTTTACATGGAAATATAATAAATACACACACAGTCATTTTATTTGACACGGCACACAGAAATTCAAATATATCATTTATAAAAAATTTAATGACATTCAGGTCTTTAGTATGTACCGCATACCGATCCCGATGCATTGTTTTGAAAAGAATGTAAAAACTCCGAAGTTTTCCGAATAGATTATAGTCTCGATAAAAACGCGCCAAACACGACAATCTATTAAGTATGACCTACTAGTATTTTTCAATTACGAGTAAAACAAAAAATATGTGATATTTTTTAAAAGGTACATCACATATTTCTATATGCAAATTTACTTTTAATTCATAAAAAATATGCATAGTATTAATTCTATTAAAAAGAACTATCCCGCAGAAACGCAGTAACAATATTTAAATGTGTATCAAATAACGGACCGCCTTCCGGCGGCCCGTAATAATACTCTGAGGAAACTCGTCAGAAACTTTTCGTACTTTTAATTACTTTTTTTATGCCACAGCTTTTATTTTATTATGCTTCCTTTAGGATTAAAAAAAAATATTTGCCCACTGATCTAATGTAAACTTACACACTGAAAAAAATATTGATATCAACTGAAAAATAAGACAAAATCAAATGTATGGAGAAACCAAAAATAATTGACTATTTTTACATGATTTCATGATTAAATATCACATTAACCATTACAGAGTTACGGTTCTTTATGACGCCTTTCATTGTAAGAGGTTAGGATGGCCTTCATTTGTTTACAAATGGATGAAAAGAACTCTTGCAGATTTCATTCGTTTTAGGTAGCAAGGGACAGTTTCGAATAAAGTACCCGTCAATATTTTTGTAAAATTGAGAGTTGCTGTACTTGAAGGCTTATGAGTGTTGCTAAAATTACTGAAATTCATGAAATGATTTTTAATGATTATCATTAGTTAGAGGGGTTTACTATTCATATGCATATTCACAAGTCATGTATTTTTCTAGTCAGAAATAAACTATAAGTACATCTCATGGGGGAGTGGTCACGAGTTTGGTCAGATTTTTATTTTTGTATTTTTTATAATGCATTAGTATAATGCATTTCTAATGACTAACCAAAATTTGAGTGTTAGTTATAGTGTTATGAGCCAGATGCAGAGCTCCCAATTCTTTGTTTTGTAAAAAGGCTTGTGTCATGTCTTTTATTTACATTGGTTCAATATACCGGTAAAAATTCTTTTTCAAGCTGATTTTTTTTTATCTGCTAATTTGTTTTGTACATCAATAAACAGCTCCTTGTATTTGTCAAATTCATTTTATGTCTTAACCTGGAATTTCAAGATGTAAACAAACACATGGCACAAGTCTTGTTTACATACCAAAGAAATGTAAGCCCTGTGTCTCGCTTAAAACTCGACAACTGAAACTCACAGTTTAATTGACTATTAGAAATGCATTACTTAAGCGGTATGAACATTCAAAATGGAAAAATAAATTTTGACCAAAATCATGACCATGCTCCTTATAAAACAAATATGGAACTTGGCCTAAATGTACATGCAGTATTCTTTGAATTGCCATATTGTCTGCATTTTTATTGTGCTGGTTAATTGTGTTTTAATACTCCACTCCAAAGGAGAGGGGGTATACTGCATTACCTTTGTGTGTCTGTCTGCCCGTCTTTTTGTTGGTCCTTTACAAATTTCTGTCTCATTTTTTCAGGAAAATTGATTGCAAATGCGTTAAAGTTTAACACACTCTTTGTTTTGGTATGCTGTATTGTTGGATCCAAATTTGTACCAATCAGATGACAACTTTTTGTTAAATAACGACAGTTTATCTTTAGCTTAAATTTTCAAACACATTTTTGTCAAAAATTTCTCGGCGCCTATTAATAGCAGAGGCTTAAAATTTTACCCTCTTTGTGTAGGCATGCCATATGGTGGGATTCCTTTTTTTTTTGTAAATGGTGACTACTCCCTGTTAAATATCGACTGCTTAATTTGTATATTCAGATCAGAGCGGGGGTATCACTTTTGAGTATTGGCTCACAGATATCTTGTTTATTTGTAATGAATTGACCTTTAGAATTAATGTTTCTTTTTTTAAAAAATTGATATTTGTTGTTAAAAAGAATAAATGCAGATGTAACCTGTACATCCCTATAGAAAAGATCTGTGTTGCAAAATGTTACATACTGCAATTAACTTGATGCCTTTTATATTAAAGGGGCATGGTCACGATTTGGCTCAAAATTTATTTTTCTCTTTTTAATGTGTACAATAACTTAATAAGGCATTTCTAATAATGAATGTTACAAACGCTAGGAACTGTTTCTTTAAGTTAAAAACGAATTAGTGATTAGAAAACTCAGCTTGAAAAAGAACCTTTACCGGTCAATTGTAACTACTCGGCCATTTCCGTCACCGCAAATAACCTCGTATTTGTATCGACGCCATGTTCGAACTCCTTTCAGTAGTCACGCGTCCTCACATCAGTGCGTATCGTGTGGGGATATGAAACGTCGTCTCTCTCCATTGAATCGATTCAAGTTAAATTCCAAGCATGAAACATTGACAAAGATAACGTCGTTTTTGGACTTACACAGAGAAAATATAGATTTTTCTAGCGTGTTTATGTGTGATCCTTGTTACAAGAAGATCTTAACATTTGATGCATTTCAGACCGAGGCACGAAGTCAGGCTATTAAAGTAATTAAGTTACAGCGTTCAAAAAGGCTTTCAACTACAACGCCAGAAAAATCTTTAAAAAGATACAAGGTAGCTGATCAAATTTTGACATCAGTGGAAAAGGTAAGTTACTGTTTATCATGTTTATATATGCCTAATCTAACTTCACTTCATGTATAATGCTGTCAAATGACACGTACAATCTTTCACTCTAAATGAACACAACTCGATTAAATTCCTCAGATTGTTGGTGGGGTTTCCGGTGCAAATTAATTAATTAAGTTTTAATTATATAGAATTGAAATTGACACTCATATTTTGTATTAAACTAGATCAAACAAGTGAGTACACCAAAGCGCCAGTCTGTGGTGGAACAGTTGGTGTCATATGTGGAGAAACTGCTGCTAAGAAATGACCATGGTCAGACAAAATCAAGAAAATCTCTGTTTACATGTGATCATGACGAAGAAGATATAACAAAATTTGATCATGATCATCTAGCATATACATTAAAAAGAAAAACAGAAAGTCAAGATAAAAAGAAAAACCCAGAGGAAATAAAGAAAATATTTGAAAAGGCTCCAAATGAAACTTACTCGCATTATGTTCTTCACGTAAAAAACTCTATGCAGAAAATGAAGATCCCTGGAGTAAGTGTTTTAAGTCAAAACACTCCCCAGGACCTCCCCAACCCCTGTCTTTTCACTGAAGCTGTCCAGGAAATGATATCAAACTGTGAATTTCTGTACGATATTCTTAAAGCAGCATTACATTTGTAGGTGACAAAATTTCAGAAACATCTAAAATCGCCACCATTGCTACAGTGTATGGGATGTTTATGCACAGTAACAATAACAAAATATCAGCTGTACAGCGACTGTTCACATCAGCAGCTATCAGATATCATGCTGATAACAAGGTATTTAACAGTTGTTGCTTATAGGTATTTAAAGTTTGTCTTGTTCGCTTACTCTTTAAAAGTTTATATTTATATTTAAATTATCAAATATCTTGTTCATAATTCTGTAGTTGCATATATGCATGTTTTAATTTAGATAGATTTTATGATTTGAATATGCAGCCACAAAATTTAAATTTTATACAATTTTAATCATTACAAAAAATGACTGGAAAGTGAAAACTACTGGTATGTAATAATGCATTTCGTATATCTCTAAAATATTTGATTATTAAAAGCATTTTCTATTTTCAGAGTTAACTTTGCTTATTTTCTATTGTAGCTAGTTTGTTGAAGATTTTTATTCTTAAATTTCAGTTGTATTGCAAAAAGCAAAATGGTGAAAATGAAACCTTTTGTATTTGCAATTTACTACTGAAATGATATATTCATCAGATCATGGGATACAAAGCATACTGTACTCCAGTTCTGTAAGCAGTTCACAGAGAAAAGGGCCATACAATATACTTTTTTACGTAGCAGGTTCTCGATATTGTAATGTTTTGTCATCTAATCCAATATCATATTTTCAACTGGCGGTTGTTCACTCATCTATATTCTGTATAATTCATTGTCATCATTATTGTGTGGAATTTCATTTGTATTGAAAAAAAAATAACTCTGTGTGACTGACTGTATCATTTTAGCGCTACTAATTTCTAACACAGAGTTCTGCAACTGCACGATACAATGTTTGCATGAATTCATTGCATGAATTTAATTGACCATGCATCCCAATATTAACATACATTCCTTGAAAAGGTGAGTTTTTATTTAATGTTGTTGATAACGGTATAACCTCCTGAGTTTATAATTTATATCTGCAAGGTACTCTAATTTGCATGCCTTTGGATAATAATAAATTTTAATTAACTTAATATAAATATAGTTTGTGCGAGACTTTGTATATTGAAGAATAATGGTGAATTTTTTATAGCTTCTTGGTGTTCTTAATAAAGTTCACATTACACTGTCTGACAATTTCAAGCAACAGCTTCTGGACTCATTTGCCATTCATTCTGAAGAATACTTAATCCAAACAATATCCTCAAGTAAACTTTATAAATGCAATTGCTTTAAATAGTTAAAAAAAAGTTCCTCATATAGCTACCAGGTATTGCCTATATGCTCTTACAAAATAAATTCCTTCTTCTTGTTAGGCATTGATGGAAAATTGAATGGTGACATCTTGGACCTTCGCGTAGACACCAATGATGTGAGAATGAACAACAAGGCCAAGGACTACCATTTCTTTGCATCAGACTGGGTTGCAGATCGAGTATCAGCTAAACTAGAAGACCTAAATGAAAGATCCCCAGTGGGCGACATTAATCAATTATCATATATGAACTTCATCCCAACACCAGCAGAGCATATTTAAGTCAAGAATTGCCTTAAAGTTCTACTTGGAAGAAATATTGTGTACCACATGCCAGAATTTAAATGGATGGACAAAGTTATTCCAGATCACATTCCACACGATCTGCAACAGGAGATGTCAACATCATCCCAAATATTTATGCTTCCAGTTCTTTAAAACAAGAGGCCCATGGGGCCACATCGCTCACCTGAGCAACAATGGGCTTTCAAAAGATATTGTGCCATATGGTTCCTCGGTAGAATAACAAAAAATAAATATTGTAAAGTATTCGAATTTTACACTTATTTTTTTATACACGTAATCTTTGACATTGTACCTTCATGAAATACTATTTTTTACCAGAATAAAAAAGTCCTACGCAAGATATAAAACTAAACATTTGGTAGGGGTACACTGTTAAGTTGTTAACTTCCAATTCCCTATATTTTCGTTCTGCCCCCCCCCCCCCCCCCACTTTGTAAAGCGATCAAAATATACGAGAGAATATAGGTACCTTTTTTTCATCAACTACTTACTAGTTATTATGTCTCCCCTTTCAAAGGGGAGACATATTGTTTTTGTCGACTTTCTTTTTCTTCTTCTTCTTCTTCTTATTCTTCTTCATCCAAGATTGTCCAAGCCGTAACTTAAATACCCTTTGACATTAAGACTTCAAACTTGGAACATTGGTAGATGGTATTGAGAAGAAGTGCACGCCGTCAAAAGTTTTGACCTTGACCTATTTCCTTTTTCAAGGTTAAGCGTTTTATAAAAAATAGAGTTTGGACTATAACACAAGACTCCTTAAACATACAAACTTTTAACTTGTATCATAGATAGATGGTATATCGTCCAGTTGAACCTTACCAAAATTTTTGACCTTGACCTTAGAATTTTATTTCAAGGTCAAATCGGAAAAAACTTCATTGTTCACCTCCTAAATATTCTTTTACAGAAGGACTTCAAACTTTACACAAAAAACAATTATAATACACTGAGGTGTACTATTGATAAATATTTGACCTTGACCTTGTTTTACTCAAGGTCAACTTGAGAAAATATAATTAAGTTTTGTCTGGGTGGTAACTTAGACACCTTTTGACATTAAGACTTCAAACTTGGAACATAGGTAGATGGTATTGAGAAGAAGTGCACGCCATCAAAATGTTTGACCTTGACCTATTATCTTCTTCAAGGTCAAGCGTTTTATAAAAAATATAGTCCAGACCATAACACAAGACTCATTAATCATACAATCTTTTAACTTGTATCATACATAGATGGTATATAGTCCAGTTGAACCTTACCAAAAATTTTGACCTTGACCTAAACATTTTATTTCAAGGTCAAATTAGAAAAAACTTCATTGTTCACCTCCTAAATATTCTTTGACAGAAGGACAAGAACAATTATAATACACTGAGGTGTACTATTGATTAATATTTGACCTTGACTTTGTTTTACTCAAGGTCAAATTAAGAAAAAATAATTAAATTTTGTCTGGGTGGTATCTTGGATACCTTTTGACATTTAGGCTTCAAACTTGGAACATAGGTAGATGGTATTGAGAAGGAGTGCACGCCTCCATAATTTTTTGACCTTGACCAACCTTGTGTCTCAAGTTTTCTAAACTGAATCATATATGGATGATATCTAACATATAGCTGACTTCATTCTTTTTCACTTATTAAATTTGCCCCATATTACAATCCTTTGGGAGAAGGGGAGACATGTGTTTTTTTGTATAAAAAAACAATACCCACTAGTTGTATTTAAAAGAAATATAAAATAGTTATTGTTTTTTTAATTTAAAAACTCCTACATGTATAGATGTGAAGAAGAAAATTGTACCTCAATGTGCTCAATTCCTCAAATAAAGGTCAAGGTGCGCCCATATTTTTTCTGTTTTATTTACCTTTGTTTAAATTGTCAAGAGCTCTATTGCGTACGTCCTTTCCTTTTTGATCATGTGATGTAGACACAGTATGATATGCTGTGCCTTCTTCTTGATGATGATGATGATGATGATGATGATCTTTCGGAAGCTTATTTTCAGAATCTCTCTAAAATTAAAACGAAGATAGCGAGAAACGAGGACCCTGTGTTGAAAGAAGCTTTGTTTGGAGCTAATTTTTAAGCCCTTTACCCGAGATTTTTGAATCGAAAAATCGACTTTACACTTGCCAAGAATCTCTCCGATGGTCAGCTATCTAGTCCAAATGTAGCGACCATCGGACAGAGGCATATATTAAGAATTGCTTTGATAGACTCTGCGGCAGCAAAACACCAAGGTAAGTAATAAAACACTTGTTATACGTTACAGATAAAATTAATACAACGGTTGCACGTACCCCATTGAGAACATCTTTTACGGTAAGGCCAAAATTAAAAATATATATGTTCCCCCTAATGCGACCGACCCAATGAAATCCCGCCGCCTGAAATATTTTTTTTACCACATTGAAGAGAGCTTTTTTAATTTTTTAAAGCCCAATTTAACCTTAATTCGTTTTTAGGAAACCCACACCTTTTACAGGGTTCGTTCAGGGTGTACCGTTCTTCCAATTGATGTGTCCACACAGACCAGGTGTCAGGATCTTCCCCCATTTGCCTTCCCCGAAGTTCCCGAGAGCCAAGAAGACATCTTGGCGTACATTCAATGGTTAGAAGGATTGTCATTCTCGGTGCAACAGAGGAAGGAGATGGCGGAGGAGAAGCTTCGTTCTGTGATGTCAAACACTCCGGATCTGCTGGCGGAGAGGGAAAAGCGGCGGAAGTTGGAAGCAGAAAAACTGCGTTTGCGTAAGGAACTTGCAGATCTGAAGGCGGCTCATCTTCTTTTTCCAGAACTGTGAGGTATTCTCCATTCATGTTATCTTCTTCAATAATCCCTGATATTTGTGACTGTGTCCTATTAACTGTATGTGGACTTGTGTCTAAATTATTTGTATTTCTTGAATTTGTAACGATATTGTTTATCTTGTAAAATTCCTTTTTTATTGTAACGATATATAAATTGTATCTACTGCATGTATTGTATTAAATATGTATATATGCATGCGAGTATGTATGTTATATAATTAGCTCTATATAGCATAGATATCAAATAGTATTTGTTTGTCAAATATCTTGGGTGTTGTATTATATTTATGAACTGTTTCTTGAGATGTAATCCATTGCAATGTGCGCTTATTTGTTTTATATTTGGTTTTTTTATTACACTTTGTATATTGGACTAATGTATGTATCGCATACATTAAGTCTTAAGAAGGGGGGAGTGTAATGGTGGATGATTTATTGTTATATCTACATATGTTACAAGACAAAATATCATCATTATGTCTTGTGTTGTTGTATCGTTGTAACTATATTCATTATTATATAGCATGTATTTCTATATTTTTACATGTTTTAAACTTCGGGTTCGTTGCTGACGTCGCGCGTGCGTCAGGCCGTTCTTAACAACGTCTGAAAGTATGTTGACGGCCTGACCACCGTTACCTCTGCAACGACAGTACTGAACGGACAGTTGAAAAGCACGGTTGCTTTTATTTTGACCTCTTTACGTAGATATTTAATATCCACCAACTCCCTCTGTTTAATTTATAGTACAACAAACAACTTATTAATCAACTTAATAAATCATCTTTTTAAACTATACGAATGTGTTTTCTCTCACTGTGTTTTATAATGAATCCGAAGTGGAAACGTAGAGTAATATCTAAAAAGGACCTCAGAGAGATTGCATGACAGGAAGACATAACTGTGGAAATTGCTAGAAGGAAGTGGACAGACTGTGTGACCGCCTTATATGCCACCTGGCTTGAAGAGGCCCAGGTAAGCAAGCAAGTTGCTTAAATCAAGATCATTTAGGATATGAAACGTTTTTCCAGACATGCATAAAGTGTTGTGCAAACATCTGAAGTTAAAATCCCGACGCGCCCCCCCCCCTCCCCCCTCAACACACCAAGAGAGCATCAAAGGGAACCGGGACCTGTACCCGTGGTTAGACGATTGTGTCGCGTGAGGAGAGCGCCGGAGAGACTTGTTTATTTAACACCATATCTGTGTAGACTGATCATACATTTTTTCCTCCTCAAATGCTGTGTTTTTTATATATATATATATATTTAATATATATTTACAACGAACTGAATTTTTTGATCTTATTAACAAACAAGTGAAAAGCTGTCAATGTGACAGCAAACCGGGTTTTCTTTTATGTAAACTGTATCCATAATCCATGTCAACCCTTTTCCAGTGAAATGGAGTACCCTACATGTTTATGCAACATTTTGCCAAAAAATGACTAAGTTCAAAAGCTAGTATTTTTTTCATAAATTATCGGAAATCGAAATCCTAGCAATATGCACACATCTGATATATGTACAATTGATCTGCAAAAGAACAACTTCCTATCTTGAGAACTGTAGGAGGAGTTATCCGTACAATGAGGGTACCCTATATGCAATATTTTGCCAAAAAATGACTAAGTTCAAAAGTTGATATTTTTTCAATAAATTATCGGAAATCAAAATCCTAGCAATATGCACACATCTGATATATGTACAATTGATCTGCAAAGAACAACTTCCTATCTTGAGAACTGTAGGAGGAGTTATCCGTACAATGAGGGTACCCTATATGCAATATTTAGCCAAAAAATGACTAAGTTCAAAAGCTGGTATTTTTTAGAAAAATTATCAGAAATCAAAATCCTAGCAATATGCACACCTCTGATATATGTACAATTAATCTGCAAAAGAACAACTTCCTATCTTGAGAACTGTAGGAGGAGTTATCCGTACAATGAGGGTACCCTATATGCAACATTTTGTTAAAAAATGACTAAGTTCAAAAGCTGGTATTTTTTCGATAAATTATCAGAAATCAAAATCCTAGCAATATGCACACCTCTGATATATGTACAATTGATCTGCAAAAGAACAACTTCCTATCTTGAGAACTGTAGGAGGAGTTATCCGTACAATGAGGGTACCCTATATGCAACATTTTGCCAAAAAATGACTAAGTTCAAAAGCTGGTATTTTTTCGATAAATTATCGGAAATCAAAATCTTAGCAATATGCACACCTCTGATATATGTACAATTGATCCGCAAAAGAACAACTTCCTATCTTGAAAACTGTAGGAGGAGTTATCCGTACAATGAGGGTACCCTTTTGGCAGCCGCCCGCCCGCCCGCCCGCCCGCCATTTTCACCATTTTAATAACCGGATTTTTCCGTTGGAAAACCCGGTTAAAAACAGACCTGTATTTTTGAGTATCTATTGTTTGAAACAAAAAAAGGGACTTTTTAATATTTATTCTTTTCTTTTATCGCAATATATGGGGTTTTTTGTATCAGAATTGCTTATGTTTATTAATAAATACAGTATTTATAAAATGCTTTTTTGAAATACTCTTTTAAATTTCACTAAGAGAATATTGACATATTTAACCTAAATTTTCTGACAATTTTGATCTTTGGACCTATGGTTATCAAACAGTTTCAGGAATGAGAGTTAAAAGCAAAAAAGTAAAAAGATTTGGGTTGAGGGTCGTGTCATAGAAAAAAAAGGGGGGGGGTAGAACGAATGGTTATGGGTTTATAGTTTCATGGCCAAATGAGGGGAGCAAGGTTTTGAGGGTGCATCGGGTAGCTCTAAGGGTGGAGATGCGTCTGACAATGCCCCGATTTCAAGGTGCATGTCTGCCATGAGATGATGTGCGCTCGATGCACCTCTCACTGGAGCGTCATGACAAAAAATCAGGAAAGGATCCTTTGCATGTAGCAGGAGGTATGCAGTGGGGCACACCATTCCCATCCAAGATGCATTTTGTAATCTATTTTGAAGTTTTAAATATATAATCATCCAATTAGTTATCTTGTTCAGAAAAAATGTGTTCTGAATGAGTCTCTTTGCATGATTTGGCTCGAGATTCTGTTAACACCATTTTTTCTTGATAGTTAATTTCCTGGTGTTTTTCATAAAGTTTGTAAATTTTCTTTTGTTTTGTAACTCTATTTACTTGGTTTCTTATGGACTTTTGATATGATTTCTTCAACTCAATATATTTTTGTATTTTGTCAGGGGTCTTGTCCACTTAGCCCCCATATGGTTTGGGGGCGCCGACCTTTGCGCAGAGACTTTGGAGGGAGGTTCCGGATTGAGCAGCCCGCCCAGCTAAGTTTCTTGTGAAAGGGACATTGCGAGTCAGTGATCGTCGCACAGTTCTATTGAAGCTTCCGACCTACTTAGAATTACTAATTTTATTGTCATGTCAAGGACAGCTGGAGACAACCCCTTTCAGAAACAAGCATGGATCATTGTTTTATTCTCGTCGGAGGACGATAATAAAAGCAAGCGGGTAAAACATTACATGTTTGGTGTAAGAGAACTTGCTCTTCATTTTATCTGCATCTTCAGCATATAGTTCACGCGATTGATTTATCTCGGCTGTACACCTGTCAACAACATCAAGGGCAAAATTATGCAAAAGTTTGGTTTTTTCTGCCTTTGGTTTTTTTGTCATGATCTCTAAGAGTGGACTCTTCTGGTCTCTTTTGATTGCTTTTCTTATTCGTTATCAGACAGGTGACAAGTGTCAATATAGTGACATGGCTTATTTCCCGGCAGACCATCCTTATAGAGGGAGTCTGCAGCCCGACCAACAGTGCTGTCTGGATCGGTGGAGACTTCCCTAACGTCAAGGCCATCTTTACAGAGTAGCTCCGCCATACCCTCCCTAGCTCACGTGAACTCATCCCCTATCGTATGATGCATCGGGAGGTTTGCCCCCCGTACCCCGGGATTGCACTGATAGTCTCGAGAGCCCGCATCAAGTAAGTGACGATGTTTTGAGTATATCTTATTTTTAGTATCATTTTAATTATTTTGTGTTTCGAGGTGATATTCTCGGCAAATGAGTACACAGTTTGTGTCGACGGCTGGAAGGGTGTCTCACCCACCCCCGAGGGTTATTGTACATGCCATCACAATGTACAGGGATGGCATGTGGGGACTCATTTCCCCGAAGGGTGTTTACATTTACCAGCCTAGGACACCTGTCACTCATGTCAGCCTCGTTGATGTTTTGGATCATGGGCAAAACTTTATTAGAAGCTTTTCTAGGGACCTACGAGCAGGAGGGGGAGTATTTGTAGAGAGAAGAATTTTACGCATCCCTTTATTACCCACAGGAGTTTGACTAAGCCCAATTTGCAGACTATAATTAATTTTTGCTGCCTTTCTATCCGGGGATTTGATATTTATCTCTTCAGACAGGTTGTAACGTCTAGACGAGTAGATACACTTGGAGCAGCGGAGCCCCATTCTGCTTCAAGGTCCCCGCCTCTCTTCCGACGCCAAGGACAAGTCCAGGTCTCTCCTGCTGGTAAAGTCGGAGAACCTCATTCCACATCTCAGCTGTTTTTTCCCAGCAGGTTGAGGAGTCTATGTGAATTTGGAGGCAGCCTAGGTAAAGTCACAATGATTTGACTTAAAACAGTCACCAGTACAACAGCATGCAAGCAGTTATAAGAGTTAATTCCCTTAGACTTACAGGCTGGACATGTAAAGGAAACCTAAGCTTCTTGTTTTTGTCTCAATTTACTGAAATGCCCTTTAGCTGCCTTAATCACACTTGACCTCGCATGTACCTACATGTAGTTACAGTGCTGCTATCGTAAAAGTTGACAAAACTATCCTATCCTATATCCTGTATCCTATCCTATCCCATACCTTCAAAATATATGAATGCAAGTTAAATGAAACGAAATTTAAGAATTAAATGATTTTATCAATTAATGTAGTACTCAAAATGAATAATTAAATCTTAAAACCGAATATTCTTCGAGCGGGATAACTTACTTACCTTTGCTACGGTAAAATTAAATCGTACGCGGGATGGACACAATAACGTAAACATACAGGTAAGCGATTCGATTTTTGATTTTACTATTTTTATGCATAAAAAAAACAGATAAATAACTTCGATGCACTTATTGAGGAACTGTTTGGTCACATATTTTTATCAAATTATTTTGTTATCACATATAACTGAGCGTAATTATCATTATTCGAGCGATTCGTTCGGCGATAAATGTAAACACGATCTGGAAATAAATAATTCCTTTAGGAAGTTTATATCGTTTATAGTTAAACCACTCGGAGTTTTTTTTTAAGTATAAATTCTTAAGCATTTATAGGTAGCTAAAAGTTATTAATTCGATATGTTCAGGTTAATATCGGACAGAAATATTTGTTATTGGGCATCGAAAAAATTATATGAAATGTAAAGCAATGTCTGTTTCTTGTATACATGTTTATTTTTTTAAAATGCCGAATTGGTCGTTTATAAATTCAAGCTTTTATACTTTGCAGACTTTAAATGAAGGAAATACAGAAATCTATTTCTGACATTGTCAAATGTTGCAACGAATTCTCGCAGTAACTCCGTACTTGCGTACGAATTGACAAAGATACATTGTTAAGGTGGCAGGGGACAGTTTTTTTGATACAATTCACTGTAGCCGAGAGATGCATGTCTTCGGAACTCTGTAACTAGAATTTCCTCAGTTCCCATTCAGCACAAATACCTTTAATTCACTCTTTATAAGGCCAATCACCAATTTCTGAAGAAAATTACTAGTCAAAACCTGTAAAATTCTCTACATACTGGTTTTTATGAGATTTTGACCCTTTCATATTTTGCTAATTTTTCATGATTTTTCAGCTTTTTAGACCTCCCCCAGCTAATTCCCTGCAGAGGGTTGACCTTCCGTACCGCGTGCATGTTGCACTATCACATGTCAGAAACTTACCAGTGTATAGTTTACAATGTCCCATCCACCTACTTTTCGTGTTATTTTACCTCCCGTCTGTAACTTGCAATTTCACTGTGTAAAGTCAGCACAACAGTCATAGCCGCAGGTTTCGCATTTTACTTCTGATTCTCATGTACCTAACATAAGGGGCCTACATATTGCATATCAATTTCAACAACAGACACCCCTCTAACTAATGATAATCATTAAAAATCATTTCATGAATTTTAGCAACACTCATAAGCCTTCAAGTACAGCAACTCTCAATTTTACAAAAATATTGACGGGTACTTTATTCGAAACTGTCCCTTGCTACCTTTAACATACACTAACATTCTCTGAATAGTCATCTAGTCTTAAAATTAAAAGGTTTATGCTATTCTGAGAAAAAGTACACCACATTTTGACAATTCCATTGAGGTTTAAGAAAAATATGGCCATTTAAGTAAACCCACCATTTCCACTTTCCTCTATTTAACACAGATCCATAGGGCTCTCCATAAATAAAGCATCTTTACCTAATCTTTTAGAGGTCAACTGGTGTCCAACCTCCTTGAATAAGAAACTTTATTCAATACTACATACATTTGCTTGATATTATCATGATAAAAGCATCACATCACTTAGAAATCCCTCTACATGTATACCCTCCCCCTATCTTTTGATTTTCACAAGAAGGATTAGTTTGAACATTTTAACCTAATATTATGAAACTTTTGGCAGTTTCCTTAAATCATTTCTTACACATATTTGAAAACAACCATCACTGATATCTAAAATTGATCTTTTCTGGTAAATGGATGATTTGTAGCATTTTTATTCAGAAAAAGTCATGTCGCCCTACATGTGATTTCTTGTTTTCATGAAAAACTAAGCCTATAATCATATTTAGTGGATATCTTACATATTCTGGTTTCTAGTCTCCTTTTAACTTTGCTTAATTAGTAAGACCTACAAGTGTGATGTGTGCGTTTAATTAAAATGAAATTCAAACACACCCGGGTACCTGGGGATGGATGAGAATTCCATGAAAAATGTTCAAATTTTACATGTTTTTCTACATTTTTGATGTATATATACAATAAAAGGGTAAAAATATGTTGTTTTTTATTCATTTCAAGAGTAATTATCATAGCAGATGTTATTTCAAGGTCAAATGTACATTTACATATCCTACATGTAATGGTAATGAAGTCCATTGGAAAGAGGTGGTGGCTTTTTCAATTCTGTAAATACATCTAAAATACCATTTTTTGATAGGAAGGAGCAAAAACTTGAGTTTTTTGACATATTGTATACTTTGATAACTGCATTTCTCTACATGTAAAGTTCATTTGAAATAAAAATATGCTGTTTTAAAAAAAATGGGTGATATAAGTCAAATGGCTTAATGTTATTTCATAAAATCAGACAGCAAAATGGCTGCAAATTCATAAATTTAATGATTTAATTGATAAAAACTGTTTTAAAGCATCTATTCTTATCTCAGTAATTAACTTAAGCCTATTAATTGTCATCAGGATAGGAAATACCTACTCTCTTAGCCAATTTACTCTAGTGGTGGTCATTCTACACATTTAAGAGGGAGTTACTCCCCTTCAATATTTTAGCTAATAAATCATGTAATGACATCTATGGCCAAGAAAATCATCCACTTTCACAAAATGTATGACTTATGGTACAAAATCCACTCAAAATTACAGTTAAAGGAGAAATATGAAAATACCATGTAGTCTTGAAGGTGGCAGGGGACAGTTTTTTTGATACAATTCACTGTAGCCGAGAGATGCATGTCTTCGGAACTCTGTAACTAGAATTTCCTCAGTTCCCATTCAGCACAAATACCTTTAATTCACTCTTTATAAGGCCAATCACCAATTTCTGAAGAAAATTACTAGTCAAAACCTGTAAAATTCTCTACATACTGGTTTTTATGAGATTTTGACCCTTTCATATTTTGCTAATTTTTCATGATTTTTCAGCTTTTTAGACCTCCCCCAGCTAATTCCCTGCAGAGGGTTGACCTTCCGTACCGCGTGCATGTTGCACTATCACATGTCAGAAACTTACCAGTGTATAGTTTACAATGTCCCATCCACCTACTTTTCGTGTTATTTTACCTCCCGTCTGTAACTTGCAATTTCACTGTGTAAAGTCAGCACAACAGTCATAGCCGCAGGTTTCGCATTTTACTTCTGATTCTCATGTACCTAACATAAGGGGCCTACATATTGCATATCAATTTCAACAACAGACACCCCTCTAACTAATGATAATCATTAAAAATCATTTCATGAATTTTAGCAACACTCATAAGCCTTCAAGTACAGCAACTCTCAATTTTACAAAAATATTGACGGGTACTTTATTCGAAACTGTCCCTTGCTACCTAAGCAAATTTTCGTTTCGCAAAATAACTCTGAAATTTATACTCGAATCTGATTGGCTACAGGATGCAAGATAGGATAGGATAGGATATGATAGAACTTAACTTTATATTTCTATCATGCATCCTATCCTATCCTATCCTATCCTTGTCAACTTTCAGGATAGCAGCACTGTACATGAAATTTTTAAATACATGAAACCCATCCTTTAAAGGTCATTATCGTGGATTTTTAAACCATATAGCAGATATTTGAATGAAGTTAATATAAGAAAATTGGGAAAAAAATTTGTGCAAGCGATTTCTCAAAAACGACTCGACCAATTTTCATTAAACTTTTAGAGATGATAGATACTGAACTAAACTTTATACGTGATTTTTTAATTTGATAACGGCATTTCCGTTTTAGAGATCATGATTTAATTGTTTACTGTGATAGGTAAAAAGTTTCAATGAGGTGTCCCATACAACCCTAGTTTAAGCCAGTGAATTTTACTATAAACCATTTATCAACTTGACAAATGAAACATTCAAGTTTGGGATAATATGTCATTGAACTTGAAAATGTTTATCAGTTGTTCAAGGAATGCTCTAATCTATCTTCAACCTTCTTTTCGCATTTACACAAAGATGTACAAACTGTGCAACACATGCACATTCCACATATGCAAGAGTGTAGGCAGTTTGCATATTTAGGTAGTAGAGCAGTGCTTTAGTTTAAACAATATTTATTCATTATAGATTCAAGTACATTTACATGATGATAAATTACAATTGTAAGATCGGGAAACAAGCCATGGGGCTTATATTAATCCCTCTCTTGCATACACTGCAGAAATGAGAGGTGTGAAATGAAATGTAAGTACAAGGAACAAAATAGGAAAATGTGTCAAAAGTCAAAGTTGGAAACACGTTTTATAAGGTAATGAAAAAAAGTCAACAAAATAAAATATCATGAAAAGAATATTACAATATATTCGTTGGTTAAACACCAGAACAGAAATATAGTATACATAATCGCGTGTTAATGTTCAAACACATCCATACAAAAAAGAAAAAGTGGCTTTATTTCTTACACCAGTTATGTGTACGTTTTCAGTAAAATTTTAACTCAATACATGCTAACACATCATAGAGATACCGTAGGATTTTTCCGATTTCCATTAATTATTGTCATAAATATAAATATAAGTGGTGGGAATAAGATAAACAGGCAACCCGGAAAAAAGGTATTATTATTGTACAACATTCTACGTGATATTATGATTGCTGAATCTTTTACTCTCAAGTATAAATCTTTGTACGGTGTGAAAAATTTGTTCATTTTCTACAATACTTAGATAATTAGATCCGTAGAGTAGTAAGTTAGGGTCTGTAGAATTTGCAAGTGTGTTTATTGTTATATTTCGTATTGTAGCATATTTTGGACAATGCAAAAGGTAATGATCAGTGTTTTCTACTGACCCACACGAACAAAAAGGGGATGGACAAAGGTTTCTATTGAACATATAAAGATTTAAAGTACTACATTCTAAACGTAGTTGAGAGTGGAGTATTTGACCTATGCGAGACCCTATATGATAGTATTCGGGAACAGTTATCTTGTTTTTGTTTAGATATTTTTTGAAGCTTAGTATGGAAGGATTGTTCTGTACATTGCTTGGTATTGTGTTCCAAAGTCGTATGGTGTTGGGAAGAAAAGAGTCGTAATATAGCTTAGTTCTTGCGTAGATTTCTCGTATTGAGTTAGTGCTCCGTGTATTATGTGATTCATTGGAGAGTAGCTGAGTCTGCAAAAGGTTTAATAGATAATTGGGAACTTTGCCGTGAAACATTTTAAACAAAAGAATAAGCCGATGGTCTTCCCGACGCTTAGATAAAGGAACCCAGCCTGTTTCTTTGTATAGGAGAGTTTTGGAGGCAAGTCTATTACCCCCTGTCACAATTCGCGCCGCTTCAAGCTGAATGTTCTCGATTTTTAAACTAAGATATTCTGGTATATTATCCCAAATAATATCGGCATATTCCAGGACTGGTCTAATAAAGGAGAAGTACAATTTTTGAAGACTATTTCTATCTAGTATATATTTTACCTTGCGCATTAGGCCCAATTTCGCGTATGCTTTAGATAGAATTTCATTGATATGCAAGTTCCACGATAGATTGCTACTTATAGTTACTCCGAGGTGTTTATGCGATTCTACATCTTTGAGATGGACATCGTCGAATATTAATGAGGGATGAAAAGGTTTCTTTAGTTTAAGGGAAATAGTCATACATTCCGTTTTGTTAGGATTGAAGGATACCAGCCATTTTTTCGACCACTCGTTTATTTTTTCAAGGTCAGAGTTTAGTAAAGTTCCGGACGTAAATGGATTTTCAACAGTTATGTAAACTGAAGTGTCGTCGGCAAAAAGTTTGATGTTGCATTCGATATCAACCACTAGGTCGTTTATGAAAATAAGGAAGAGGAGTGGACCTAGAATGCTGCCTTGTGGAACTCCTGCTTTGACATTCATAAATTCTGATCGAGATCCGTTAATAACAACACATTGTTTTCTATCATGGAGATAGCTGCGGAACCAAAGTAATAAGTTTCCTCGTATACCTATTTTTTCCAGTTTATACAATATACCTTTATGCCAAACCTTATCAAAAGCTTTACTGATATCAAAGAATACCACTCTGATCTCTTTGCCTTGATCAATAGCCCGATAAAAGTCGTTTGTTATACATAGTAATTGATTTATTGTGGAATCATTTGGACGGAATCCAGATTGTTGTGGAATTAATATGTTATTAGAATGAAGATAATTATATATGTGCTTAAAGATGCATCTTTCCATACACTTTCCAAGTACACTTAACAATGAGATGGGTCTGTAATTACTCGCAATATTAGCTGATCCTTTTTTAAATACTGGGACAACATTTGAAGTTTTCCATAGACTCGGGAAGGATGAGTTTTGAAGGGAAAGGTTGAAGAGTTTAGTAAGAGGATATGTAAGTTCTGATGAAGCTTGTTTGAGAAGCATTGGATTTAGGTTATCAGGGCCGGTAGCTTTGCTAGTGTTTAACATTTGTAAGGTGTCCTTAACATCTTGAGAAGAAATAACGATTCTATCGATAGTGCTCTGCGAAGTAATATTTGGGTTATCTGGTAGATCAGTATTTTCGTCATTGACTTGTGACTGTAGACAAAAATATGTATTAAATATAGTTGATTTTTCAAAATCGTCGCTTGTCGGTGAACTATTTTCATTTAATTTGATAGGAGGATAAGAAGATTTGTTAAGTTTTTTAATATTACTAACTCTTTTCAATAATGACCACCATTCTTTTTGAGACAGGTTTTTTGATTTGATTTGGTTTGCTAGTTTTAAGTAGTATGTTTGTCTTGCATTCCTTACTTTGTTTACACATTCATTTCTAGCTTTTCTGTACTTAACCCAGTCTGCTGGAGATTTCGTTTTTTTTGCTTTTTTTGTGCAATCGTTTGCGTTGCCTTATTGCTTTGCGGACTGCATTGTGCAGCCACGGGGGGTCGCTAGGGCGATAAGTGATTACCTTATTTGGTATATTTTCTGACGCAGAATCTAGTATTTTATTTGTAATTTCATTACAGACTTGATTTATATCATCCCAAATTATACTATCCCAATCTTGATTTTGCAAGCTGGTTTTATAATCATTAAAATTTGTTTCAGCAAACGACCAAATTTTCCTTGTGAATGTCCTTGTGTATGATTTGGGAAGTTTTAAAACACAATATACAGGACAGTGGTAGCGTGTAGTGCTAGGAAGTACATTTTCACCCACCCAAAAGAAATCAATCTTTTCCGTATCGTTTACGATTAACAAATCCAATATGGTTTCGGAATTTTCCGTAAAATGTGTTGAATTTGAGATTAATTGAGTCATTCCTATGTCTTTAATAATGCCACTAATTTTGCAATTTTTTGAGTTGCGGAGATTGTCATTAAAATCGCCCGTGATAAGTACATTTTCTATGTTTGTGTTTATGGCTTTTTCCATAGACTATGCAATTAGATTCCATTTTCAGCTGAAACATTTTCAGGATATTCTCTCTTATACATCTAATATTGTTTTCTTTTGTGAAAAAGGATTTAAGGGCTTCAGCTTTGCATTTGGACATACTTCTTTTGAATGTGTAGCACATGGCATAGCCCAATCGTCAATCCTTTGCACATCTACTAATTTCTTGCCAATATGACAATTAGGACGTTGGTACAACCCAGTGAATAATAAGATCAACATCTCTAATGTTTACCCCCATGCCAAAGGCAAGAGTAGAGATTAGAGGCTTTAGTTTTCCATCAGATTAAATAAATTGTTACATGATTCTGGCTCTAGACTATTCATCTATATTGGCATGGAATTCTGCTATCATGTTTTTAGGATCGTTCTCTCCAGAAAACATATTGTCGCCTAACTCGTTTAAACACTGCGAACATATATAATACTTTTTTCACATTCTTGTCATTGTTCTGCATATGACTAGGTAGCCAATACAGCGCCACTTCAAAGTTGTCCTTCACAGCATCAATATAAAGAAAATGTTGGGCTTACAAAAGTTGAACATCAATTATTTTTGTAAGTGAACCTGTTTTTCCTAAATAAGAATAATTACTGAAAATGCATTTACATTTAAATTGAGTCACAAAAACGGTTAATCATTAGTTTGTTCATACTGTCCATTATCTACATGTAGTTAAAGATGTGTGCATATATCTTCTTTCTTAAACTGATCGCCCCCTTCATCGATAGAAACTTCATCATAATCCTTGCACATTATAGGCGATCGCGACCTTGACCTAGAAGATGAAGACGGCATTGGTCTTGGACTACAAATTTTGGTAACTTGCATCGGAAGTAATTCCTTATACCATTTCTCCAATTATTCTCTTGCTATTTTTCCTGATGACCGATTATTTATATTGACAACCAAGTAGGGTACTTTTGAAGCAGAAATGTGCGTAGTGCCGGTTTGCGTTGTTCGTTAAAAATTTTACATTATTAACTTTGAAACTTCAAAGTACATGTACTCTTTCTTAATGTGAATCAGCTCTATGGAAAGAGAAAAAGCAACTCCAGCCATGTGGACACGTTTTAATAAAAGTACTTGTTTTATGCGAGCAATCCATCTGCTGTCTCCTTGAATAACTTTCCAGAAGAAACATTCATGTTCTGGACAAAGCAAAGAACCCGTAAGACATTGCAAATTTGCATCGACTGCCAAGTTAGCCGCATTGTCTTCCGTAATGGCAACTACGTTTTCTTTGTTACCAAATAAGATGAAGACATTTTCTTCATCTTCAAAGATATTGTATATCCAGTCTGAGACTCGTACACTGCCTTACTTTGTAGAACTTTGTTTCCTAGAGTCCAGTTTTTAATGAAGTGAGCTGTTGTAAAATCAAAGTAGAACGCAATCAATGGGAACAAATTATCACTCCAAGGAAGTCATAATGTTAAAAAAATATTTGTACAAAATTTACTGTAGTTTCCCAATTTTACGCGAGTACTTTTTTCCGCGATTCAAGCTCTCTTTGAGGGATACAACGGTTTTAGATAGGCACTACATCCTCTGCCAAAGGAACATACATCGGCTTCTTGATTTTGTCACTATGCAAAAATGTCTGCCATTTTCATTTAACATCATTTTTTTCGATTATTGCATTAAACTTCAAGATTTTGGCGCGTATGTTTATGCTGTGTCTTAGTTTTAAGTGTTGTGAGGGAGTCTTGTAAGAGTTGTCTTTTTCGTCATGGCCAGCTAACGTTTTGATTCTAAGAATAAGTGTGTCCTAAGTAGTGGTATATATGGTGCTCTACAACACACTTTATAGTTATATAGTAAGACCCGCCCAGTTTACTATATATTCTTACCAATTATGCTAATAAGATGAAAGGCTTTTTTCTATATATTAATACCAAAGGCTCACAATAGTCCCACCCACTCAGAAAGGCCTACACTATATATTTATACCAAAGGCTTATAGGAGACTCCGCCCTCTCGGAAGGCTCACCCTAGGCTTACTCTATATAGTTATACTAAAGGCTCACAATAGTCTCCGCCCACTCAGAAGGATATTCTATTTATTCATATAAAAGGATACACTCTTTAGAAGAAAGTCCACCCTATCTCGAAGACACTTACAAAGAATGATAACTCTTAGCAAATTTCCAAGATCAGTTAACTCCGTCAACTTTGATGATTTCAATCATCGGTTAAAAAAAAATAGCAATATATATTACATATACATGTACAGTGTAGCTACACATATCACCAAGAAGAAAATGATCAAATTAAAGGCACTTTATTCTGGAATTGGTCCGTAGTACTTCTCACCACGAAAAATTCGAAATCTCTCTATCCTTGTGAAGTTCAAGCTATACGAGAGTTCGTATAATGTAACTCTGATCAAAGAGAGATAACTCTGCAGAGTTCGTATAATGTAACTCTGATCAAAGAGAGATAACTCTGCACAAAATGAAGTCCATCCACAAATACTAAATATATATTCACTATATACACAAGTAGTATGAACATAATTCAAATAGACATAATGTTTTAATTTTGCTTCTTTATGTCCGCAATGAAACCATAGTACTTTTCTCCAGGGAAAGGTTCCAATTCCTCATCCCAATTCTCACCATCTATCTGAATATCCTTGTATTTTGGGAGAGAGGTATCACCTTTTTTGGTACACATATTATCCCGCTCGAGCTAACCTTCATGAATCTGTTTTTCTTTACAATATTTGTAATGGTCACTACCATCACCTCTTTTAATTTTGTGACTGTGGTTAAATTCACAAGATGTAAAGTTTTTTAGAAGAGCTTTGTTATTTTCTGCACATTTAAGTAGATGACTTGACAGTCTTCCTTTTCTAATGACATGAATTTTGTCATACGGACAAATGACTTCTTCATCGGCAGAATTTCTGTAATAATCCATATTCTCTTAGTATATATATAAATGCAATCGTAGACTCCTAATTACGACTTTAATGCTTATGGGAAGAATTTTGGAAATTCAACAACTTGTTGAAAATGTTTACTTTTATATACTTTCAACAATGAAAATGTATTTTGAATGAAAAACTTTATTCTCACATATCCACATCCATTTGTCAGTCAATGACCAGTCAAGGACAGCTAATATGATGTTAAGAACCTTGTTGGTCATTGTACACCTTTATAGGTAAAAATATTCAATACCCTAATTACCTTACTTTTTAAACCAGATGGTCATTATACCGGTTATGGTTTTTTCCCCCCAAAGACCTTTATTAAATAATTTCCTCACCAAGTATTATATGTTACCTATTTATTGTTTTTCAATATAATAATTTCTTTGTCAGTCAATGACAGCTAATATGATGTCAAGAACCTTGTTGACCATTGTACACCGTTATAGGTAAAAAATATTCAATACCCTAATTACCTTAGTTTTTTATCAGATAGTCAATACCTCAGTCATTTTTTTTCCAAAGACTTTTATTAAATAATTCCCTCACCAAGTTTTATATGTTACCTATTTGTTGTTTCTCAAAAATAATTTCTTTATTCCTATAAGCCTTTTTTTTTATCAGATAGTCAATACCTGGTCAAACGTTCCTAAAGACCTCTTAAATAATTGTCTCCCCCCTAACACTCCGAGACGAAACTCCATAACAACTCTATGGGAGGGAGGACACTAGTCCAGATCCAACAGAATTTCTCATGTCAATATTTGAGTTGGTTGCACGTCTTCATACGTCAGTGTATCAATGCCCCCATTAAGCCTTTTTTATCAGATTGGCAATTCCCGGTCATGACCTTTCTATTTTTTTAATAAATTGAACGATGTCTTTTTCATGTGAGGATCTAGGGGGGTGGTCGGGAGGCCCACCCACCCCTATGGAAAATGAAAATTTATTAAATTTACATAGAAAAATTATCGCAAATATGCCTCGGACCCCTCCCCTCCCTTCCCTTCCCTTCCCTCCCCGTTGGAAAAAAATATCTGGATCCTCGCATGTTTTTGTTTAATATTTAACTAACTCAGACAATCCAGCGATTCAGGAATGCATGATTGGATCAATATACATTAGGTTCGAAGTACACTTTTCAAAAACACACAATATTCCATGTTGTTTGTGTTTGTTTGTGGTGATCTGCATTTTTTCTCTAACCTTTTCAACCTGATTAAGGATAAAAAAAAACTACTATGTCAATTAAACATTCATTTATAAAACTGATTTGTTTACATATCATGTCAAATAAAATCAATAAAAATCACAATATATACATAGTTCATACAATATATAATTGGAGTAATTTTTGGCACATTTCTTTGTAAAAGAGTAAATAAAAATAATAAAAATAAATCACAGTATATTTTAATTGTATGTAAAAACATAAAAATGAAACAAAAATCACTTACAAATTAATAATGTACATCAAAGGATTGTGTTAAACAATCACGTAAAAAGCACAACAATCAATTATAAATTTTAATGTACATCAAAGGATTGTATAATTGAATGAAAGTATGAACTCAATCACATTAAAAAGGAACCACAATGATTACAAAGGGAAAAAAAATATAAAAGGTAAACATTTGTAAACATTGTAAAATTTGATCGTGTTAACATACCATGTCAACTTAAAATAAAAATATGTAAATTATGACAATTACATAATATACCCAGTTAAAGGTATACACCATAAAAAAAATATATAAACAATCATCTTCAAAAAATACTTATACTACTCATTTAACGTTCCTTTTATGTATATGCACTCAATATGTCACTTTGATATGACACAATATCATCATCTTATTTAGATATTAAAATCATTATCAATATAATGTTTTTGACAGTTTTTCCCTTAAAGCTATGAATAACTTGAAGTTCAAAATTCTGAACATAGTAAATGATAACTTGCTATTAGGAAAATGCGTTAGGGAAGAAAAGCATATTCTTAATTAAAGCAAAGATGAATATTACACACTGAAATACAATACAGTATGCGAAATTAACGTTAGACCGATAGACAAAATCTATAGAAAGTACGCCCTGTCCATAGTAACTCGACTATTTGTAGACCAACTTGTCTATTGAACGAACGCAGCCTGTCGTCAAGTCGATTGAACGTTTTGCTCAATACCTTTTTAAATACACTGCGATAAGAAGCAGAATGTAATTGCCATGTGCTATTTAAAAGTCAAAAACAATATTCAGAGCATGTAATTTTTGTGATCGGCTTCGGCCGATCACTGTTGTGTCCATACAAGTTTAGCTTTTTAAAAAAGCTTACCGTCTTTAGAGCAATTTCTTAACAGCAATAAGTTATCAAAAACAATTTAATTATTTTTTATATGAATGTCGCCTTCTTCTCCATGCAATAGCGTGCCGAACTTTTTTAAAAAAAATATGTGCCTTTTAAGCGTGCGTGCTTAAAATTGAAAACTATTTACAGTATGTTATTTATTTGAAATCGACTGTAGCAGGTAAAAAGAGATATGAGGAAGGGTTGTATTACAGTAGTAAAATCAAAGTTAATACAACTGCATTCAGTATCATTCAGTTTTACTGATATTAGTTTCACCGTTTCTAATATACAAACCTGTTTACTGATATTAGCCATACCTTATGAAATTTCATTGGTATTTGTGTAATCAAAACAAAAAGAAAAGAACAAATTATTTCAAGAGATGTTACATAATATTGCTTTTAACTAGTTAACAGAAAAATGAATGCCTGAATTTCACTTAGAGCCATTTTTATTGTTCTTTCGTTTTCTCACTTTTTAAGATTTGAAATCTACGAAAATTGTTAAGTCGTACGTAAAAACGATCATCAGAAAATTATCTCCCTTGTGCCGAACAGTATATGAACCAATGAAATAATTGCAAATTTTCACATCATGTATTTTCTACCAATCACAAAGGAGAGGAAGTGCACAGCCCGGAGACTGTAAATTATTTCAACTCTTTATACCGTCTTCCAAGGAAGACGGCAATGAGGCATCCGGCAAATGCTTCCACGTGCGCACACTTTCCGGTTGCATAACTAGTTCTTATAAAAACTTGAAGTTTGGTTTAGTATTTATATAACATTTTACTCGGTTTTAATGTTATTCATTTACCTCAAGAGATGCAAACATACATAAATTACAGTTCGACCTGTTAATTCAAGAATACGCATTTTGTCCCACGCGTAAGAATTTTGATCGAAAAATTCATTCAGTAATGCAGTTGACCTCGATGAACTGACCTCAATCATAAGAAGATGCTCCATGAACTGACCTCGATCTATTGATGTTGCATAATAGTAGCTAGGAAGACGGCTTGATTTATAAACAAGGTTACGTACGTTATAATGCGACCTCAATAGCAAGTTATGATGGCATTCAATGTTTTTCAGTCGCATTAAATTATAAGGGCCCCGCGAGGATTTGCGGGTGCCCTATAGTAATCACTCTGTCCGTCCGTCTTTCCGTCCGTCCGTCTGTCACTCTTCCGTCCACAAATTTCCTGTTTTTTTTCTAATAACTTTTTTTATGGTTGCCCAATCAAGTTCAAATTTGGTATGGTAGTTCACACCCCTGCGAATGTTATTGTCATTTAAATCTTGGACCACGTGGTTTTATTTGACCCTTTCAGTTTCGCAGTAAAAATCATGCCTCGTGTTTATAGTCTAGTTCATGGAATCTATAGGTACTGTAGTAGTCAAATATTAAATCTAGAGGTTTATTGATTTTAAACTTTATCTTTATTAATTGGTGAATAAAATGTGTTCTAGAAATAAATGTGACAATACAAAAATAGTTTTTGTCAGCTGTTGCAACAATTAACATGCTAAGTAGAGATCCCCCCTGAGGATTAATTTTCGATCTACTACAGTAGTCAAATATTAAATCTAAAGGTTTATTGATTTTAAACTTTATCTTTATTAATTGGTGAATAAAATGTGTTCTAGAAATAAATGTGACAATGCAAAAATAGTTTTTGTCAGCTGTTGCAACAATTAACATGCTAAGTAGAGATCCTCCCTGAGGATTAATTTTCGATCTACTATAGTAGTCAAATATTAAATCTAAAGGTTTATTGATTTTAAACTTTATCTTTATTAATTGGTGAATAAAATGTGTTCTAGAAATAAATGTGACAATACAAAAAATAGTTTTTGTCAGCTGTTGCAACAATTAACATGCTAAGTAGAGATCCCCCCTGAGGATTAATTTTCGATCTGCGCCTGACCTAGTAATAGCATCAATAGTGAAAAAGACTATACAATTTTATGCATAATGTTCCTTGAAAATGACTCGATATACTAAGTTTTTATGCAAAACAGACATCCATTATTTTTTTTAAAACATGGTTTTGCACACCACAAGCATCAAACATGGATATGATTTTATTAAGCCACGCAATGTTTGTATTTTCAACCACTCAACACGTGGTTGAACACGAACGATAATTCTGTTCTGAATATTATCGTTAAATATAAAAAACCGCTATAAGGTGAATTAAGACGAACTTATTAAAAGAATATCATGTTTTAACATAAACCAAAGTAGGATACGATATGAAAAACGACCAGTACTTACGTATTTTGAGAATATAATCTGAACACTTATACTTCCGCTCGAAATTTCACAGGAACTGAACAAATCTCGGTGAAGTCTCGTGAACTTTCATTCGAACACCTCTGGATTTATTACATACTTAGCAACGATAAAGAAAACATTCCGAACACATTCGCAGGGGTGGTTCAGTAGGCAGAAATACATATTTTGATGCTAAGTTTGGTTCTCTATGTCTTCTGGTTTGGAGCTGGGGTGGTGGTGTAGATTCCTAACTATGCATAAGAATGAATGGGCAAAGAGATATAACTGCTGAGAATGTTACCATTGTATACATGGAAGGCTGTGAAATATTTGTCCTTTGGGATTAATTAACCTTCCACAGGAAGAAAATCCTAAGATTTATCTTTATCTGTCACATTGAGATTAATTACTGCACTGCCTGTGTCTGCAAATGAACTTTGTTTTGAAGTTAAGGTCATTTTGAATGATGTGTAGTATTGTGTACATTCTTTGAAATATGGATTTAAAATATAATATTCATATTTTATTTTGGTTAAAATACCGTACACAATGATTAATAATAAATTTATTGAATTCTAAAATCAAGATATATATTAAGATATCCTTTTTAACTATTTTATATTTTAATTATTTGTTTTATTTTTTTCTGCCTTAATGCTGTTAATTTTAACAGGTAATCAGATAATAACCCCATTCTGTCATTTCTGAAAAAAATAATATTATTGTAAATTTAGAAAAAAAGGATGAGAGAGCAGAACAATTAATCCCCTGGGAATAATTATCTTGCCTGCTGCAGAAAATTTAGAGGCTTATCTCTATCTGTCATATGGAGATTAATGAACACCTTTGTCTGCACTGATGTTTGTTTTGAAGCAAATTAAACTCTCATTCCATGAGCTGTATGACCTAATATGTTTACCCCTCAGTGTAAAGGATGGAATTTGATAAAGAATATATTTCATTCAAGTCCAAATACTTATATTCTGTAAAATAAAAATAAATATATGAATTACAATAAATAAAAAAAAAATTAAAAAAATTATTAGATATCAGTGTTTTGATTTTTTTTTCTTTTTTAATGGATGTTTTGGTGTTGTTGTTGTTTTTGGTTGCTATGTTTATATTAAAGGAAACTTAAGAATAGTACCTTCTGTAAGCCCTGATTAAATTCAATAAACGGATGAGAGCAGGATAATTAATCCCCTGAGATAAATATCTTGCCTGCATGTTTCAGAAAATCTAAGGTCTGTCTTTATCTGTTATATGTATTACCGTACACATGTGTCTGCAAGTGATGTTTGTTTGAAGTTGGGGCAAAGTCTAGGTATCATTGCATTGGTATCAATTCTTTGTTTTTTTTAACAAATTTTATTTCATCCCATGTTATCCCTCTTTATCCCGTGGATATGACTCATTGGATATTTTTTTGATATCCCACAGTTGTGACTTTACAATGGGATTTGCCAAGGCATAATGAAGTACAATAATGTAGATTATTATAAACAGTGTAAACATTGATTGTGGTGTATAAAACATGGGATAAATAGAATCTCATATGATTTGTAGTATAATATGATTTTTACAATTTGTGTGTTTTATCCCCCCACTAAGGCTCAAGAAAAAAACACTTTAATTGTTGGATGAAAATCATCCAGCTACAAATCACGAGATCCTATATATTCCAGGTCTTTACATCTTCTGCCGGGCATTTATTGTTTATCATTGTTAATATAAAGAGGATGGAATTCAAAGTTTTTTTCACTTCTCTATATTAATTGTTATAGCGGGGCCCTTCCTGACTGGTCAGTTTTCTAGTTTTAATACAACTCATTCTTTGTATACGTGTTAATGCTCTTGAGGAGCCCTACTCAGTATTATGAAGAAGAAGAAAATACATTAACATTTAATATTTAATTACGTTAAAGATATAAAACTAGACAAGGAGTTTACGAACGGCTTTCTCCAAATTTATTTCAAAATTAAATTTGTTGACGGTTTATAATGATCTATATTTTGTAAAAATACAGTACTTTTTTAATTATTTTACATCAAACTGATCATGTTGAATGCTCCTAGCTATCCATATATCATTATTAACAATGTTCCGTATGCACTCCCGTTTACCACACTAATGTTGTGAGGCGGTGGGCCCTTGGGTTTCCCAGTTTTGTGTAACTTGCCTTTTTCTACTCTATAGGATTTTAAGTAGCGTATTCGGAATTAAAAGGAATACTTGTTTGACAATTAAACTGAAGTATTCGCAAGGTGCTAGACCTGGGAGAAAAAACCCGGATAGTCATACACCATTCTAGTTTTTGCATTCGTGAACCCACACTGCACACCTGGAATTCGTTGTCTTAGATTCTGCGCTTTTGTATCGTGTTATCTACAGTATTCAAGGGAATAAAGGGTATTTATATATCTATTTTCCTTTACTTTATCTGAGTTTATTTGATTGGTATTAAAAAATAATCATTACAAGGCAATGTCACTGTGTGTGGGTTTAGAGCCGGGCACCCTTCACCATGTCCTATAGTAAGAGTTTCTATTGTGTTGTGAAGTACCAGGTTATTTCAGCATGTTCACCCTGAATAAAATTACAATACAAATAAAGAATACTATTTGTTGTTGTTTTTGGTTTATAGGAAATCAGTCAGGTCTATAGATTTTGAAAATGTTGTAGATCGGGTGTCTATTGTACAAAAAAGTTAATTTGGCACACTGCAATATACAAGAAAAGCATATGTTAAAATAAAGCAAAGCTGAATATTACACACTTAAAGATAGCTTTTTCATTCTAAACAAAAAAGTTTAAAATTCTATGCATTAAAAACTGTCAATTTGTTTTTGTTAAGAGGATAAGGGACATAAAAAAATCAATGTTGTATTTAGTATGATATTTCACTCTACTGTATGGATATGATATGTTTTTTATATACTAGAAGTATTGATTTCTTCTTCAAATCCAAAATTATTTCTTTCTCTGTAATGACACAATGCTATTGGATCCTCAATATAGTTACAAAAGTAATCAAATCGCATATTCATTTACTGACGTTTATACTTTTGATGACGGATTGAATCCGTTAATTAAAAAGGAAAATAACACACAATATGTCATATATATTGTCATAAGTTCCAATTCTTAACATTTCAAAAAAGAACACTCATCAAAAAGCATTATCAAGCATTAAGCAGGAAACATCATAAGCTTAAATAAAGCAAACCTGAGCATAGCAGGCAGATAATTGGCTAATGATTGATGAAATAATCTCTAATCAAAACAATATTTTAACCATGGTTGGTGTGTTATGATATTTCTCTCTACTGGTATGTGTCACAAGTATTGATTTCCTCACCAAATCCTAAATTATGTCTTTCTCTATAATGTTGTAAGTGCTATTGGATCCTCAATGTAGTAATTTAAATAATCAAATCCCAGATTCATTTGTTGGCGCTTATTTTTTTGTTGATAGCAATACATGAGAATGATGAAAATGACAAACACTAAAGTGGTAGCTGAAAAAAAAAACTTTGCATGATAAACATCTTTAAGGACCCCAAATCAAAAGTTTAGTCATGGACATTATGCATTATAAAGCTTGCCCAGAAATCTTTTAATTTTGAAAAATATCAACCAACAGGAAATATATGTACCATATGAGGACTAATCTATTCATTGACACCATAAAAAATAGTTTTTCTATTTCTAACAGGATATCTTGGAGATGTAATTAAATTCTTATCCTCTTGAAATAGCTGACATTCTTTTCTCTTTTCGCTTTAACAAGTTTAATACATCAGCACTCTTGGTGTAAATATTTTGTAATGTACAAGCTATATCTACTAATTTCCTTCTAACGATTTTAACTGACTGTCCAATATTCTGTAACACATGGAAGATTTCTAATATTTTCCTTTTAATGATTCTAATTTGCTGCCCGATATTGGTAATGATTCCAATAAAATGATAAATTTAGCGACCTCAAAGATTTCCACTTTCTTCATCACTGAATCATTTATTATTTATTTGTTTGATGAGATATCGGCGCTTCTGATTGGTTGAAAAATTTCTTTGATACCTGCATCAATAAAATTGTTGCCGGATCTACTTTTCTCAACTGTTCTGATCTAACACTATTTATAGAACGGGTATTTCCAAGATAAACACTGTCAACAAAATGTAAAGTTGTGTCTGTTTTATTGTCAGCAAAGAAAATGCAATCTTGTGAATATAAAAACTTGAGAGTTTAACCTTCAAAACTGAACGAAACACATTATTTGATTCACGAAATAGAAAATTAAGCGTCTTCTCACGATTTCGTCTGCTTGAGATCAATCAACATTTACAGCGAGGCTGGCTGTTCCTTTTCCAGGAATATTTTAACGAACATATAGGCCTACAAACTTTCACGGTAACACTGCACTGCTGTTCAAATTTGGTAACGATAATCATAAGTTTCAAATTTACACACGTACATGATTGGTCATCAGAAATAGCGTCGTAAAGAAAAGCTATGAGTAATGAATCAACTCCTTCAGCGCATTCCAAGCGGCAGGTATGCCATTTAAGTACATCACTGGCTATCTAGTTACCACAACGTTTGCAAAAGTCGCTTATACATACTATTCTTTGTCGACATACAATGTATCAGCTATTTTCGTACACGATCGCCTTTCCTTGAATGGTTATGTCCAGTTGCATTCTCCAGCGATCTCACATGAAAACTAGTTTTTTTAACGAGTTTTTCTGCACATTGAATAATATCACAAGCTATCGCATGTATTTTCTTTTCGTTTTCAATTCAGCCGGTTCAGATTTTAACTCACTATTTGTGTTTAATCCATTAAATTCAGCTCAATAGCTCTGCATCAGCTGAAGGCGCATCCATTTTGAATACTGTTGCTGTTGTTGTTTTGTATTCATACGCGCCGCTTCATTTACATTTTTTACATGTTTGATCAATGACACTTCACATTTTTTTTTATTTGAAAATGTTTTATTAAATAAGAAATGAAGATAATAATTGCGTAGCGCATTGATGAAGTTTTCCGGTCAATTTTTTCTTTGATACGTCGATCAATAGAAAAATTAATATCTTCATTTCTTAATACATAGAAATGTCATTTAGATGTTCTCTACGAATTATATTTCTCGCTAAGCGTTGCAATAGCACACAGCACATCAAAAGTAAGCAGCAGCACATCGATATAGCAGTAGAACATGCAGAAAGGACTGAAAAGATGCAATATATTAATTATAGGTTTTGCTTTAATAAAGTCTGTCTAAGCATAATATATGTTGCATACCTACATTACATTTTATAATTTAAATATCTCTTGACTGTAACTCAAACTGCTCATAATACTTAGGATAGAGCACATTAGACTGTCTCTTTTTTTACACTGTTATATTATGATTTTTAATGCAAGAATAAAAGCGGCAGACAAAACTGTTGTGTTAACTGGAAAAAAGTATCTGTATTAGGTCTTAAAAAACCTTCAGAGTCAAAAGAATCAAGTGAAATGTTTGAGTTTGATCTAGTATATATTGGATTTCTTAAAGATTGCTTTTGATTCTTTTTAATTAACCACAATCTTAAAAGAATCGATATTAAAATTGTTGTAAATAGAGATAAACAAATTGAAGAAAAGGATAAGTATGAACTTATGAGGATGGTTAGCGTTGGAACACCATTTCCGTCATTATGTGAGGAACTTTGGGTGGATCCAGTGGTACTCGTCTCGTGGTCAGTTCTCACTTCATCCGACTGTTGAAGATTGTTACAATTGTATTATTGTACATGTATGCTATTTCATCACTTATTGAGAGTAGCGAGCACTGCTTGGAACCTATATTCACATGTTGACTGCTCATGTGCACCATGCCGTCACCAGAGCTGCTTGCGATGTACCCCATAGCGTGATCTTGATTGCTTTTAACATGTCCCATGGCCTGATCTGGACGACTCATAACGTGTCCCATGGCCCGAGCAGGACTGCTCGTGACGTGTCCCATAGCGTGATCTGGACTGCTCGTGACGTGTCCCATAACGTGATCTGGACTGCTCGTGATGTGTCCCATGGTCTGACCGGGGACGGTCTCCTTGGTCAGCACGTGAGATGATGGTGAAATAATCTACATTCTAATGAAATTTACATTAAATTCTAACATTCCTATATTAACAATATAAAGATTAAAATGAGTTCAAATTTTATTACATCCCCCGAATTTTTGACATCCTGGACAAAAAATCAATCTGCTATATAACTTGTCTCATTAGGTAACTTTTGATTAGCATTATTACTGTTCAAAGTTGATACATAATCTTTCAGTTATTTAAAAAGAAAAAAATCATTTAAATAAATTCTATAATTTCTTAAATGAAACTGATTGCAAAGCACATACGGTTGTTGACCATGTTTTTAAATTTGCACAAACAGTTCATAAAGATCATGGAGAGGTTGTGAACTTGTAATATAATATGAGAGCTATGATTCATAATGAAAGGTTCAACTTACACATTGAGTCTCATCATCTCCTACAAATACAATTGGTACATTTTTGGCATATTCAATAATGGATGGTACATCATTACAGTCAAATTCACTTTGAATGAAAATCTGTCGCACGGATGCACATGTCAGGTCAATGCTGGAGGTGGTGTCGAAATACGAGAAACATAACACATGTTTGTCAATACATCCAACAAATCTGCTGTTTTTATACCAATTGCAGCTTTCGTTATCACATTCCTCATATAAAAACACATCTTTTTTTTACAAAAAAATTAACGTTAAAATATTTAATAACGCTAACAAGAAAAGCATGATGACGATTACCAGGTAAGCGCGCGAATAAATAATCAGATGTCGCACCCGATGTATAACCTGATATAAAATATTAAGTTGACCTTAATATTTTCGATTCAAAAAAATAGTATCAGTCTTTGAAAATTGATGATAATTTTATTGTACATGAAAACTGTCTGTATTTCATTGCTTATAAAAAGGGGTATACTGAAAATTTAACGTTGAAAATGTGTCTTTTATTGTCATGATGCCAAAATTTTAATATTGATAATAAAGAAAAGGGTTCGGTAAAATATTAGCAGAGTTGTTTACAGCAATATGCTGTACTAATACCCTAGTGAAGTAAAATTCTGTTAAACTTTTCTGAATGAAGTTTTCAAAATATGACAGAAGACTTCATATATAGAATTCATATATTTAAAAAAAGGGGGATGGGGGGGAGGGGGTAGCAAAACAAATATTTGTTATCGATCTCAATATATTTACACTAGATTATGTTTAAAAACAATCACATAATGTTATTAAATTTGTTCCCACGAATTCAAGTAGAGGTTAACTTATCTACTCTGGGTGTGTTGATATGAGTGTTTGGTGATGTCTTTTGTCCCATTGTCGATGTAAGAAAAGCAGCATTGTAGGTGTAGGTTCAAGTCATGATCGAACTAAAAATATATTTTTTACTTCAAAGTTGTTTACCTCACAAAAATGACCGAGTACGCATTTTGTAGAGGCGCAGATTTGTGTAAAAATGTTCCTTGAACACTTCACGGATGTAAGATGCCTAGTTTACTACAGTTGTTGTGTAGGAGAACCCAGAGAACCTTAAACACTGGACGAGGCTGTTCTTCTCGAGGTAGGACTTTATAAATAGCAGAATATCTGCTCTTCTCGAAGAATGAATACATTCTTGACACTCTGGTGTGAATTCTGTTGCTCGAGCATCTGAAGACAACCTCACCATGGCCACGGGAGAGGGAGCGGAGGTCCATGTTTCCACTGCAGTCGTCAACTGGACACGAAAAACCTGTTGCAAGAAGCCCTTTCTGCCTGCACCATTCATGTACAACGCTATCATCTTGTGAAAATAGATGGAAAAAATTTCTTGGATTGGCAAAGTCTCCAAAGGTTATTGATGATACGTCCAGTTTCCTCTCTCTAAAATTCCCCCCGCTTCTAAGGCCCTCCCGATCCGAGGTATTTGACGAGGCTAACATCAAGGGGATCTTCACCTACTTGCTTTTCAAAACGGCACACGACACAAATCTAACACAAATTTTTACTTATATGGACAGGGGTGCGAGGCTACATCATCAGAATAACTGAATTGACCGATGCTTTTCCCAAAACATGCCAACGTATGCAAAACACCCTTATTTGACAATATTTTCCCGCTACGATATCATCGGCGATCGATTCGTCGGAGGAAAAATAAACCAAATCAAAGTGACCAATGCTGTTTCTAGAAAATATGCAAACGTTTGCAAAACATCCCCCCTTTAATAATAATTTTCCCGCTAAAAACTAATCTGCAGTGTTAGCTTGTCAAAATCGACCAATAGTATTCTGGAAAATAATGCGCACGTGGAGAAAACGGCCATTCCGCTTCGATAATTCGCCGAGTACACTCGGCAAAAAATAATGCACAGCTCTTCCAAAAACACAAAGTACACGAATAGCGGAATGCGTTCATATATAATTATTTCATCATACATCTTTTCATTTACAATATATATTAACTTCTTTTCAAGTGCCTTGCGGTGCCACACTGCCATTCAGATATTCACATCGCCTGGTAGACACGTTCCACGCATACAGAGAGTAGTTCCTCTTAGACTCACACAATCTGTAAGGTATATAATGTAATTCTTTATATATGAATCTTCCTTTAACGATACTTCTATTGTATTGAATATGATCATAAACACCTACCTAAACAGACAATGGAAGGGTCTCCATGCCGCCGCGTCCCATGCGAAGTTCATAAGCTCGGCACATTCGTAAAAAACCAAAGAATTTAATCCATTCACAAAGCAAAATGTACATATCAAAATTCTTTGAAAATGCGTCAAAACAAGCGGCGCATTTCATATGGCATTGCGCTGCTGTGCCTATAATGTCCTGGATGTCCCGCCAGTTCACGTTAATCAGTTGATTTCGTGACGCCATGACGGACAGTGTAGAAACATGAGATAATGTATTGTATCCATCAATGGTTTTGAGGTTTTATTCTTAGCAACATAAAAGTTTGAAACATAGCTAGACTTCATTTTTATTCATAATTTTAATACTTCATAATTGTTGATAGCCTTCTGAATGTATATGTTCATTTCTTGGTTTTTTTCTTCATATTTCAAAATATATTACGTTAGATTTCGATACGGAATAAACCGAACACACTCTCTCTCAGACAGACAGACAACAATATACAAATGTCCTTGACAATGTTTGTCCAATTGTTCAAATTCAAAGCTAACCACGTTTTCAGATCGATACGGAACAAAACCGAACGATTTGCACGTCCATATATATATATATATATATATATATATATATACCGTATATATTTTTGTCTTGTAATGGATATTTATATACCGGTAAAAGAACTTGTTAAAATATATAGAAAGGATGCTACATATTTGTATCTTTAAACCCATGTATATCACAAATGAAGTATCACAATTTTACTTATAAGGAGCAGAAATATGGCTTCAAGTACATGTAAGTATAACACTCACAGAGTCTGAATTTCTATCCATCATTATTTAGGACAATTTTCTCATTGCTTCTTCCCATTGACCCAAAATAGCATCTTTTTTAAGGTTCTGCTTCATAAAGAAAAATTCCTTCTCAATCTGAAATAAAATAGGAATAATCTTTACAAAATGAAACCATTTCTGTTCTGGATATTAAGAAAAATAATATCATCTACAGGGTATTAAAAATGTGAGGGATACAGACAATATTCTAGACCAAGAGCTAACTGTCAAAAAAACGGTATTCTTTACCTGCTCCTATACTGTTAATTAATGTAAATTGCATAATCACAGTAAAAATCGTAAAAAAGGAAAGTTCATTAAATAAACTTACGAATTTTAAGTACTTACAAATACAGCTTTTTTCTAAAAAATGGAAACCTTTTTATGAGATGTTCTACAGATCCACCATGTTTTTTTTCTATAAACAATCTCCTTTGTTTTAAGGTGCACTATCTCTTAGTTTTGTTGGTTTTTTAAATTCCTTCACCAGTACATTTTCTGCCTCTTCTAAGGTCATTTTCTCTGAAAAATATATAGAGGAACATTTACCAGCTAACATAAAGGAAATTGAAAAGATAATAATAATTTGTATTTCAGATGCCTTCAGCAATGAATGTTTTTTCTGTGTACTATCTGAAAATAAAAGTAATCTACCTAGATAAACTTATCTACCCTTTGAAAGATAAATGTTTAGCTTACCATCTGTTTAGGAGACATTTTTCAAGCACACTTTGGGTTTTTTCTCTGCTGTGTGCTCAACAGCCTTTCCCCTTGCATTCCAACGCCACCTTATATGCCTTACTTTCTGTGATAATTTTTTGTTGAAATATCCCTAGGTAAAAAAAAAATAATAATAAAGGGCATCTCATCTGAGAATATTTTTAACAACTCTACCTCTATATCAAATTAAATGACTTACCCAAGGATTTTTAGTGGCTGAGTGACCAATGCATGGAAACTTTGAATACATAAGTCTTAGAAAGTCGGTTTATATTCTTTTTTCTCAAAATTACCAACACTTAAAACATAGTAGGCCGTCTCTACTATCATTTTGTCCCATTCTTTATATAGTTCTCCCTTCTCCAGTAAAGATATTATAACGGGAGAATATGATGGTATGTACCTTTCAAGGGACACATTGGATATTGGAGTTGGTGGTACATGTATTTGGCTCTGTAATTTAACAGGAAAAATGTTACATATTCATAATTGCTTTTAAATCAACAGACATTGCATTTGAATGTTCTTGCAGCATTTTAAACATAAGATATACTAGTAGTATATAGTACAGTATACAGTCACTTTGCAGTCAGGGTGGGTCTACAGTCACTGAGGTCATAGGGTATGCCCATGGGTCATAATAGAGGTCAACCAAACGGGTGTGTAATGTTACACCCAAATGACAGATATCAGAAGTGCCCTATCAATAAAATGGGTGTGTAAAGTTACACCCAATGAACATCCTATAAAAACGGGGGATGCTAACATTAGATTTTTAAAAAAATGGAAACCCAGGGAAGTCAATACAAATGGAAAGTTTTAGCGTGGAACTCTTTAAGAAGAAACGAGAAGAAATGGACATTGCAAGAGGGTCAATGGTTTGACAAGAAAGAGGACTGCATAACTGATTTTAAAGACAAAATGAAAAAAGGATATTCCATAGCTGACTGTTGGGGATCTGAAGAATACTTATTAAAAAGACGTGTTATGCCACAAAAATACTTTCCACAGTTTAAAACATACCAGATATGAAACCTAAAAGTGACTGTCTCAAAAAAAGCGTTAAATTTAATGACAATGTACAAATAATTTTAATACCTTACGAAGAACGAAGAGGAATTTGGATGGAACATGCCATAGATAGAGCTCATTTTAAGAGAAGAATTCAACAAACGGAGAACATTTTATTACCTGTACTTCTTTGGAAATTGAAACAATGTACACTTAACAGTGAGACGAGCATAAAATAGAAAAATCTTGGAAGTCTTGCTAGAAGTCAAGATGGCGTTATGTGGTTTTTCAAAATCCCTCCTACATAAGTAATAATAGACGTTAAAAAGCGAGTATACAGTCAAGAGGTGAAAAAGGTTACACCCACAATCAACACATGGTAAACAGTGCATTATACAGTCAGTGTTCTAGAAAGTTAGCATTCTACAGTCAATAGCCACGTGACGTTGACCACTTATAAATGGGTAATTTTAAAGAAAAGTTTTATCATTTCTGAGCACATCTCAGAGAAAGAGGATACAACTATACATTTCCCCCCGGTGTAAGATCCTTGTTTTAAAAAACAGTGATGGAACAGAAACATAAAAACGTTATTAAGGCAAATTATTCGACACTGGTGAAGAAAATGGTGGCTGTTTCTGTTGCAGGACACATTTACAATTCAAACATAATTACCGAAGAAATGAGAGAACAGATAGAGGCAGAAAAAACCAATTATGACAAAAGCAGAAAATTGATCAGCATAATTTTAGGCAGAGGTTCAAGAGCATTTATGGGACTGAGAACAGCATTAATGAAAGCTAATCAAGCCGACTTATCCCGGCTCCTGATGAAAAAAGACGATGACACAAAGACTGAGTACGAAAGGAAGCTGGATATGGCAAGATCATTAGTCATTTGTACGAAAGAAAGAGGGGGTTCCTTAAACGAAGCAAAGAAAACTGATCAACACTCTCATGAGCCAAGATGTAGGATACCTTTGGATGATTTTAACGACGTATTTCTTACCGTAATGCCTTTTAAAGGGGAGATTTACGTTCACATCCGTCATTTCACAGAATCACGTGGTCGTTTTATTGCCACCAAGAAAGGAGTTACCTTTCCATTAGCCCGATGGTTAAAGTTTGAATCTCTTTTACCAGATATTCAAAACTACATCGACAATACTGAAAAAGAAAATGAAGAAGTACAGTGGCATGTTGGTGGAGGTGTGTTCATTTCATTATCACCAGGCTATTCAACAGTAGACATACGACACTTTTGGAAACCAGACAATGTCCAAGAACCTACACCTACACGAAAAGGTGTTACTCTTAACAAAAAGAAATTTTTAAGACTTAAAGATGTCATTGAGGAGTTGCATGAATATGTTCCAGAACTGGAGGACATTGAACATTGCATTCTTAGCGAGTCCCATCAAAATCAGCTTGGAATGTTAAGTTGCCCTGAATGTACACCCTTTGGCTACGATCCACAAGACAGTATTTCATTGGAATACAACGTATATGACTTACAAGACCCGGAAACCATAGAGAGTGATCTTGAATGACAATGAACACTAATCTAAAAATAATTAATGAAACGGATTTGTTATGGAAATCTATTATTTATTGTATATATGTTCATATATGTTCTATGTAAATATTTTTTCTTCTAACAATATATTAAAATAAAATAGTTAAAAATGATACTTTTACTTAGTGTTTTTCATGTTATAAAAGTAACAGTCGAAGAAAGATTATTATTTTGTTAAAGTATGTCAAACCATACGGATTATTTAAGAGAGCTCTACTACACACCTGGTAAACCGGGGGCATATGCCGGGCCTGAAAAATTATATCAAGCTGTTAAACAGGAAGGCAAATACAAGATTGGTAGACAGAGAATAAGACAATTCTTAAATAATGAAGACTCATATAGTCTGTATAAACCAATTCGAAAAACATTTCCGCGTTCAAAGGTGATAGTGAACACCATTGACTCTATGTGGGATGGTGACTTGGCAGACGTTTCAAACATTGCATCCCATAATGATGGTTATAAATTTTTATTAGTACTCATTGACATATTTAGTCGATATCTATTTATAGTTCCCCTAAAAAATAAGCACCATCAGAACATTGTTGATGGTTTAAAATTAGTTTTTCAAAAAAGACGAAAACCAAATACCCTTAGAACTGATAAGGGTAGTGAATTTAAAAATCGTTGGGTAAAGGCATTTCTGAAGAAAGAGGAGATACACGCCATATACACACAAAATGAAACAAAAGCAAATTATGCAGAGAGAGTTATTCGCACCATGAAGAACCTGATGTATCGTTATTTCATGAAGAACCGAACCTATCGTTTTATAAATATTTTACAAGACTTGGTAAAAAGTTACAACAAAAGACCTCACAGATCATTGGGTGGGAATGCTCCAGCTAATGTGAACAAAGAAAATGCCGATGAAATAAGACTAGAGTCTTATCTTTCTGGGAAAACCAAGCTAGATGTTAACCAGTCCAAAACATTAGGCAGATCAAAGGAGAAAAAAAGAGCAAAACCCTTTTTCAAATTTAAAATTGGAGATGATGTCAGATTATCACAACTCAAACACCCTTTTCAAAGAGACTATCAACAGAAATGGACAGAAGAGTTTTTTAAAGTAAATGAAAGATACAAAAGAGGTCAAATACCGGTGTACAAATTAAAAGATTTGGCAGGTGACCCTATAGAAGGTACCTTTTACGAGTCTGAGCTTCAGAAAGTCATAAAGTCAGAAGACGTTTCTTATAGAGTGGAGAAAATACTTAAAAGAAGGCGTCATGGTAAAACCCAAGAAGTGTATGTCAAATGGGAAGGATGGCCAAAAAAATTCAATTCATGGATTCCAGAGAGTTCCCTGGGAAAACAATAAAAGCTGCTATGATTTTACAAGTCCTCTCTATTCAAGATGAGCGTACGAATGGTATTGACGTCTACGGACAGCTCTGAATATTTTGAAAATAAACCCAATTGCTTCCGAGTACACTTAAGTAAACAAATTCAATTTGATGGATATTGGACTGTTGCCCTGACGGAATTTTCTACAGAGAGTTGGACTACGTCCAACAAGACAAAATCAGAGTTATTTGTTTGTTGCGATATCTGCGAGGAAACAATTATTGGTGGAAAAGAGGCACCCCTCCTACGACGCATATCCCTTGGAGAGATACCTGAAAATATCACTTACACACTTCCTTATTATATTCCAGTTAAAATTGGCCAATTACAGCAGATCGCTGTATATATAACGGACAGAGAGGGAAACTTAGTTTCATTCTTAAATGGACCAGTGACTGTAACACTTCATTTCAAGAAGTTCCCTTTTGTTTTATGATGAATAGTCAGACTTACGTCAGTGATCCCAGAATATGGGAATCATTTTACAAGAATATGGCAGAGAAAAAATTTAATCCTTACAAATACAAACCACAACAAATTGGGAAAGGTGCGAGAAGTTACAAGTCTTATGTCATACCATTGAGACCCCACTCTCAATTAAAATCTGAAGAAGAAGGAACCAACACTCACGTGACTCCAGTAGCTGCAGTGGAAGAAAGAGCGAAAGTGGAACATTCCAAGGATGTCAAAGAGGGTGTTCCATTTGTCAGAGTTCAGGGGGGTATAAAGAGACCACGTTCGCAATCTTTTGCCATTTCGTCAAAGAAATTGAAACGTGCAACACCTAAAACTCAGACAAAGAAGTCATCTAAACCTGCAACAAGAAAAAAATCAACTCAGGCAATCAAAACGAAATCTGTTAAAAAGCAACAACAGCGAGTAGTAAACAAGAAAAAACAGACAAGAAAAAAGAAACAATTTCAAATTGACAGTTACAGAAGTATCTTTAAATTGTAAAAAAAAAAAAAATGGCATTTTTAAGCAGTGATAATCAAGACATTGCCCAACCAATGGAACTCTCTCTTTTTGCATCTCCAACAAACCAAGTAGCGGTTGAAAAAGTATATTTTACAGAAGCAAGACCAATTTCTAGCATTGGCGTATCTGACACTCCGATCGAGATTGTAGTCTCGGGTTCTGGTACAGAATATATTGATTTCAAAAGAAGCAAATTGTACGTTAAGGCCCGTATATTGAAAGCAGATGGATCGACAATGGCTGCAAACGAAAAAACCGGTATCGTTAACTTACCTCTACAAAGTATGTTCTCCCAGATGGACGTCTACTTGAACAACAAGTTAGTCTCTTTTAATACCAATAACTACCCTTGGAAGGCGTACCTCAAAACAATCTTATTCAGCGGAAAAGACGAGCTATATTCACAGAAACAATCTGAGCTATTTTATAAAGATGAGGGAAATATTAACGACGCAAATGCATATAACGGAGGCAATGCAGGACTGGTCATGCGATATGCTTACACACAGCAAAGTAAAGTCTTTGAATTGGAAGGAAACCTAATGGAAGATATCTTTGATACAGATAAATACTTAATAAATGGGGTAGACGTCTACATCAAACTATTTAGATCCAGTGCTCCTTTTGTCATCATATCTGCCAATAGTACTCCGGCATATAAAATAGAATTACTAGACGTCGTGTACAAGGTGGCCAAAGTGCGGGTAGATCCTGGTGTTTTGCTAAACCACAGTAAACAGATTGAAGCCACTCCTGTAAAGTATACCTTAACCAGAAATGAGCTAAAAATGAATACCATACCAAAAGGATCCACAGAGTTTTATTGGGACAATATATTTCCTCAGGCGATACCCGATCGCATCGTGGTAGGTCTGGTGGACCAAAAAGCTGTGAATGGGGATTACACAACTAATCCCTTCAACTTTGAGCATATGGGATTAACAGATGTCGGGATATATATTAACGGGGTAAGCGTACCCGGTAGACCATTAAAGACAGACTTTTCAGCGGGACTTTATTCAGATGCCTTTGTACGTTTATTTGAAGCCTCTGGGAAATGGAACAACGATGCTGGACTGATCATCTCCCGTGATGACTTTGGAAAAGGATATTCACTCTTTGTATTTACAGTAGATCCGTGTGGGTTTGGAGACGAGTATTTAAATCTGATACGTCGGGGCAACACCAGACTGGAGTTGAAATTCAAACAAGCAACAAGCAAAGCCGTCAACGCCATAGTATTTGCAACCTTTTCATCTCTACTAGAGATCGACAAATCACGAGACATCAATTACATTCAGCCATGAATTCATCACAACTGTTAAATATGGTGAAATCAGATCCTTGTTTAAGACAATATGTGAAAGGTGTATTTGCTAGTAATACATTACCTCAAATCATTACACAGTACCCAAGTGCCTTCATTGTTAATACGCAACCTGTACCATTTCCTGGAGAACACTGGCTGGCACTAATCATATACAGTCCAGCCCAAGCAGAGTTTTTTGACAGTCTTGGAAAATCACCAGTTCAATACAATCAAGACATTCAAAACTTTTTAAAGAAGAACAGTGTACAATGTAATTTTAAAGCCATACAACTTCAACCTCGTAATTCCGATTTGTGTGGTCTTTATGTCTTAGTATTTTTAATTGCAAGATTGTGCTTTAAAAAATCATTACATTATGTGTATACTTTATTTTCCAATGACATTCAGTCCAATGATGACTTTGTGAAACGTTTTATGCATGAATATTTAAAATATTTTTAGAAAATAAAATTTAAGAAAAGCATATTCACCGGAGTTTTCTTATTCAATCACTGATAAAATTTAACTGCATATATATATGGGTTACATTGCATTTGACTTTATTTTGAGGAATCTAACGACTGTTATAAACATGGAAAAAGAGAGCAGGAATGATTGGTGGAACACTGATTCCTTACTTCCGTTTTCTGCACCTACCACAGTGCTTATATGTGGTAGTACACAGAGTGGTAAAACACATTTTACTAAAAAACTTTTACAAAATGTCAATGGCTTGTTTTCTATGCATGTTAATAAAATAATATATGCTTATTCTGAACATCAACCCATGTTTGACGAAATGGAGCAGACTATACCAAACCTTTCATTACATCAGGGGTTACCCTCTAAAGAAGACATAGAGCAGTACACAGAGGGTGTCAATCACACTATAGTTGTATTGGATGATCTCATGTTACAAGTTGCACAATCACAGGATTGTGTGCATTTGTTTACGGTTACATCTCATCATAGAAACGTGACCACCATAATGTTATCCCAGAACCTGTATCCACCGGGAAAGTATGCCAGAACCATATCTCTGAATTGTCTAAATGTCATTTTATTTAAGAATTATCGCGATTCTAGACAGATCATCACTTTTGGATCTCAGATATTACCAGGCCAAAATTCTTTTTTCAAAGCAGCATACGAATCTGCAACTCGGCCCAATTTCGGTTACTTGCATGTTTGTTTGGAACCTACACAGAACAAAGAATATCAATTAAGAACTCATATTCTTCCAGGTGAAGAGATGGTTATTTATCAACCTATATAAAAAGGTGCGGTTTCCATTTTTGTTCTCATTTTCAAACATGAAGCAAAGGGTGAAGAAACACGAATCGTTCTTAAATTTTCTCGTGTATGTAGACAGTACCCAGCAGAAACTAATCATTAAAGCATTGAGCAGTGAACAGTACGATGTGCTTAGTGAAATAGCACTTAACATTTACACCGGAACATATCCTCTGAGTAAAAAGTATATAAATCACCTGAAACCTTACGAGTCATACATTCGATTATTGGGATCAAGAGAAGTCAGCAACAGGGAAAAACGTCGAATATTGCTGAAAAACAATTCTTTAGTATCGCTTCTATTAAAACCTATTGTTCAACATATCAAAGACAAATGGCGAAGGAAATGATACTTGTGCCGAAACTAAAATATGAACGTTTACTTAAACAAGTGGACCCTGTTAAAGAACCGTTGACCCAAGATACGACAACAATCGAACAGACGTTGAAACAATCTCCAGAAAAGCAACAGCAAACTGTCAATGACTTCGAATTCGCAGATACGACTAACTTGTTACAATCTGGTACGGGTTTTGTCAGCAAAAAAAAAAGGTCGGGAAACCTCCAGGAATATCCGATATTCGACAAAAGGAAAAAACCGTTCACTGGCTTAAATATTGACAATGTAACAACAATAAACAATATTTTTATGTATATCAATTTTTTATTTGTATAAATTATTATTCAATAAAATATGAACATCAAAACTGTTTCTTGATTTTGTTTTTTTTTATCTTAAAATCCAAATGGCAACGTGTCTAAATTAGGAAGAATTCTCCTTTTAGTGTAAACCGTTTTATAGTTTTTACTTTCAACTTTGTTTAACACTTTGCTTTTTTTGTTGTCCCTCGATATTTTACAAGGATTAATGATTTCGATTTGTCGGTCGTGTGAAGTACAGATAATTGATTTAATAGCATCGAAATTAATTAATTTCGAATTAACCCAGTTAAGTGTAAATCCCCTAACTTTACACTCTTCTTTTCCCGACAGTGTACGGTAGGCATAGTTCTTAGGACCACCCGAAACAAATTCAGTGATGTATCCTTCTTCTGCGGATATCTCGTTAGTTAATTCACCGAGATAATTACCAATAGGAAGATAATTCAAATCGTTCGACTTTTTAGCCTTAAAAATGACACTGTCTGTATCAAAATACAAGATATTTTCGTTCAATTTGTCAAGAACATTGTACAATTTCAGTCGCGCCCACATGGTGGTAAAAGAGGCTAAGAATATGTTTGTTTTGTTGTTGAATGCTGGAAATAAGGGGCTGTTACTCCATTCTAAATTAAGTATGTCTCTCGAAACGATGTGAAAGTTGCGAGGTACTTTTGTTGGATCTGAAAGCATTTGAAAAAAATTTTCTGCTTCTGATTCGTGAATGAAAGTAGACTGTTGCATGTCTAATTTCTGACCAAATTTACCCCAAAAACTATTCAAACAGAGTTTAGCTAAGCATCGCAAACCAGGATTTTTTTAAATTTTATCATACTCTAATTGAACCCCCTCCTTTTCTTTGTACTCATTGATGTATTTTCTTTTCGTCTCTTCCGTGTTGCATTCAGTTGGAAATCCCGAAGCCTCCTGCTTTATTTTTAAAAACATGTTCACGTATTGCGCGAACAATCCACCTTCACACGACTCGACATCGTATTTAGACGACTCGGTAAAATGGTAGACCTCATAAATTTTCAAAATTTTGTATCCTTTGGACGTTGCCATCTGAATTTCAGGGGTACACCATGTACCCGTTATTGCTCTCTCAACTACAGAACATGTACATTCATTCTGATTTTCATTGTCCGCGCATGTTTTACATAGTGGAAACATTAGTTTTCCTCTAGATTTATAAGGAAGTACAGGGTGATACAGTTTTTTAGGAGGTAGAATTTTAATTTTTGCAAGTCCAAAGTATTGTGAAATGTCTTGAAAATTGTCCGTGACGATGCTTGGATGGCCGATGGGGTAACGACAATACTTGTTGGTCCAGGGATAGAGACTGGTAAAGTCGTAGTATTGAATTGTTTCATCTTCTGCAGCCTTGTAATGTAGTTTGATGGCATTGGTCCGACCACCAAAAAAGCTCTCACGCGGGTTGAGTCTCTCTTGTAGATCTAAGGTGGAAACGAATTGTTGTAATGTCACATTTTTGTCTAGTTGATACCTAAATTGATGCTCCCAGATGGAAATCACTTTGTAGCCCATAGATTTCAGTTCTTTTTCACGTTTTTTTGTTGCATCGTACAATTCCTTTATCGTCTGACTGGTGGAAGGATGCTTTATGCTGTTCCTATCGTCGGGGTAACAGAAGGGACAGCCGTGAAACACGCAACCTGTACCGAAAATAAGCAATATTTATCATTAATATTTTTTTGGTTAAGTCCAGATACGCCAGCTGCTGCCGCCGCCGCCCCCCCCCCCCCCCCCCTAGTTTAGGGGATAAGGGGGGCAAAATGTTTTTTTTTTAATAAAAATTTTGTGTCAACTCTTACCATAGAATTCGTAAATTGTTCCTTTTCCAGTGGGATTTACAACAAATCCGTCACATCTGTAATTGGTGTCGGGTACACGATATTCACCCCCATTTAGAGCATGAGAAATAATTAATGGGTTTCCTCGCTGACGACTTGTTTCCATTAACCATTCTAACCACTGGATGGAAATCTTGCTGAAGTTATCACGTTTCGTATAACCTTGAGAAGGCAGTGGTTGTTGCTATGGGACTCTTGAAATGTCGTCTCCCTAACTGAACACTTTCGTCATTTACTAAGTCAGTAACTGACATCAAAGAGTCATCAAAATTGACCACCTCTAGTCCCTCCAAATAGTTAACGGCATACCAATGAGATTTTTCATCTCTGGTGATTTCAATTTTGTATTCTCCCTTCAAAAATAAGGATTTGAATATCCCCATGCATACACTTGCAATGGTAATATAGTCAAACGGGTCGATCCCCAATGCAGTTGATTTCTTAACAGTTCCATCTGCTTGGGCAATTGTCTCTTCAATGGACGTCACTTTGATCATCAAATTTCTAAATTCCAGGCAACCCCGTCTCAATATGTCAACATCCGAGCGACAATATTGTAACATTTCCTCTCGAAAGTTAAAAGTTTCATTGCGTTTCGATGCATGCCATTCAGTAAGCTTTCTTCGCTCACCACTTGACATGAAATCATATCCGTAATATTTTAATTCTGGATACGGATCCACGTAATTTTTGATTGGCTTTGGTATTGAAAAAGTGGGGGAAGTATCCTTTGCAGAGTTCCTGCAGACCAAAGGCTTCCGGTATTTTGGCAAGTTTCATGGGAAGAAAATTTAGTGAATCAACAAAAGTTAAATTAAGTTTTTGGGCAATGTGCATATACATAATTTTTGAACCATTGTAAATGATCTTGCTTGGTCGAATAGAGTGTCGATCGATCAGAACTTCTAAAACAGGGTATAAATCGAAACTTTTGGCATTATGAGCTATTAAAATTGAGTCTCTGCAATGCTTGCTGGTAACATATGCACAAAACTGTTCGGCTGCTTCGTCACCGGAAAAAACTAGTTCCCTTTTTCCGCAAGTGGTGTGACACGGGGGACTCACGTATTCACCTTTCTGGGTTTTCGAACATTTTATGCATCGATTTCCACAGTTGGAACAAGTGACGCCCTCCTTGAGTTCCTCGTCTTCACATTTGTGACAAGTGGTCTGTAGGACGGCAAAGTTGACTTTATGTTGCTGCAGACCACATGAGGGATCCCTACAGTGTTGACATAGTTTACAGTCTAAGCATCGCTGTTCTTCTCTAACGCAGTGACTGCATTGGATGCGAGATGGTCTAAACCCTTGCTCACATTGATATATGTCGTCTTGGCGGGTCTCAAAATCGTAAAATATGAATTTCTTCTTTCTCTTTTCTATTTGAGATGCAAACGGTTTCTGATAGCAGTGATGTTCACCAACGTGGTATTCTCGACAGTTGGGGCACTCCCATTCCTGACAAACATGTAGCTCAGGCGAGCGCTTAGCACGTTGTAGAGTAACTCTACATTTTCTACATTGATAAAAGAGCTCACAGGCAGCGGGGTAAGACTGCTTTTTGACCATGCGTTGTGTTTTATGCCGTTGGAAACACGTAAGAGATCGACAAATACGATTACAGGAATGACAACCTATTTGTACGTCTGTTTTCTTACAGTTGTCATGTAAACAAACATCACAAGAGGTGGCGCAAGAGTGACTGGCCTTATTTTTGTAAGGTTTTAAACATGTATGGCAAAAATAAGATGCCTTAAAAAATCCTTGTATGTTGGCAACGCCGTGCCAGTGATGAATATTTTTCGACTCAACGTGATAGAGATAAAGGCGAGGTTTTTCCCGATCATCTGTCACTCTGACAAATTTGTTGCCTACTCGATTAGACAACACGTTAATGCTGACCCCGAGTAGATTTTCAAAAGGTTCGATATCATTCAGGCCTAAATATCTGTTGATAGATACCCTTGCTTTCTCACACAGACGCATGGCCATCTCTTTTTGCATTTTTTTCCTGGAAATTTTCAATATGTTGTCATAGTACGTCTGAGGAACTACTCTGTGTTTTATGGCATGATCCAGCACCATTCCCTTATCATCTCTCACTAAAAGTCCCCAATTTTTTGCATCAACTTTCTTACATGTTTTTAGAAAACACAGACCGATAGCAATTGGCATACATAGGTTGTTGTCATTTTGCACATGAAAAAGTGATTTTTTTCTTTCTATACTATTCTTTGGACCAAATAGAGATGTAATGGGTAGTTTTCTAGGGTTACCTCCCCCTTTGGGTATGTCTATAGACCCAACAGTGACGATCATATTTTCGTCTACCGGTAAACTCTCGTTGGAGTTCAGAACTTTGGTTATCTCCTCCATGACGACGTCTGCGTTGAGATGTTCCCAGGACTGCAAAGGAACAACGATTGGGTTGTTTAAACTTGGATGACTGAGAACTACTCTTCCCAAATCTGCATCATGCCCCCTGGCCTGCGACAATAGATCGTCGAACATATTATGTAATTTGGTTTGTATGTCTACCAATTTATCACCCCTCCACTGTTCATTAAATTTAACTTTGAAAGTGGTTTCACGGGCCATGTCTTTTTTAAAGGTTCGAACATCCCTTTTCCAGATATAGTAGGGTTTCTCAGATTCATCCTCTGACTCAGAACCCAACCCGCCTCCACCATACTGTCTGTTATCATTTGTTGAGGGGGATTGTGGTGATGAAAGAACCTCCTTTCGTTGTTTCTTTCGAGGTGGTTCGGAAGTCGAAAGAACGTCATATCCACTTGTGGATGGTTTATCATCATCATCATCTAAAGAATCTTGAAGTCTCTTTAATGAAGGCTGAATTGCTGGAAGAACTTCCTGCCATAGGTTTTCAATGTGCTCATTCCATTCTAATTCCTTCAATCGATGTTCCACCTCTGAATTGCCAACAAGTCCATGGACTGCAGCAAAAAACTTTACCGTATCAGGGTCACTTAATGTGTCGAGTATCTCCTTTAAAAGACTGTTTTCAGCCATTGCTAAACAAATAAAATAAAATAAAATAAAATTTGATGTCTATAGAAAACCATACCTGGTGTATTACAGTTAAATGTCTTTACCTTTTTATATAAAAATTAAGTTTTATATCTCACCCTAATAACATGCGAATTTTAGTGCATTTAGATATATATTTATTAATTTCCCATTTTCTGTGGGTTGTGGTGACCCTCAGAAAATATAATATGTAATCTGCCATATGTGTTTTATGCAACACTCGAATATATACATATGAAGATCCAACATCTCTAAGTTTTTTTAATATATCACCTTTTACAATAGAATGTATTGATTTTTTCTTATATCAATCAATGCAAACACAAGATGGACTGATTCAGAGCAAGAAATGATAATTTAAAAAAAAACCAAAAAAATGTAATATCAGAAAAAACTTTTTATTAAATTAAAAAAAACACTTAACACTCTACATGCTACTTTTCACCGGAGACAGAATATTTACATCAACAACCGTGAAAATCAACAATCATCATAACCCTCACACACATACACTCCAAAATACAATGTGAATGACAAAACCTCTCATAATAACAAAAAAAAAACTATCTACTTTACAATACAGCAAATCTCTCTTCTTGTAAAGATACAATATAGTCTGAAAAAAACTGTAATTTGCTTTCCCCTCCATATATAAAAGGAAAAAGAAAAGAATAGTAATAGCGCCTACTTTTTCAAAAAATTAAAAAAAAAAAGAAAAGAAAAACTGAAAAATTCAAAAACATACTCAATTTTTTTCAAAATATGCACTCTCATCAGAGGGTAAAAAACAAGATTATCTACCTTGTTCCCATACAAAAAAAAACTAAAAATAGCTCTTTCGTAGATCCATAGGCGTCGGAACCGGGGGGGGCTAGGGGGGGCTTAGCCCCCCCACTTTTTTTGCAAATTTATACCTAACCATTAGAAACATAGCATGATAGAGGGTTCAGCCCCCCCCCCCCACACTTTTTTTCGCAGGAAAGATTATCGTTCCTAATTTACCTTGAAAGATTGAGAAGTTAGATTCAGAAGCATACTAGCCCCCCCCCCCCCCCCCCCCCCCCCCACGGATTAGGAATTTCATGATTTTGAAAAAAAAATATTTGGTTAAGTAATTTGTTTTTTGGAAGGATAGGCCTACTCCCCCCCCCCCCCCCCCCCCCCCCCCACGGATTAGGATTTCCATGATTTTGGGAATTACTTTTTTCTCAATATTTCTGAGGATTAGTCTAGCCCCCCCACTTTCAATTTGCTTCCGACGCCTATGAGATCCTACATGTATGTAGTTTATTTTTATTTATTTTTTGTTTAAAGATATATGCTATTTAAACTTATCTTTGAAAAATAAAAGAAAACACCCATTTTCATAAAATATTATAAAACATCTCACATCTTTACAACCCATAAGCAAGTTGTATTACAAATTTTTAAGTAATTTCAAAAAATAATACAAAATCTTAATTCTCCTTGATGTAAAATATAAACTCGAATACTGATCACAAATAACTACAGAAAATGTTTTAAGGTCACAGTTTTTTCTTTTGTATTTTTTACAATCTCATAAGTAAAAAACACCAGCTTTTTTGATTAGCCTATATGGTTCAGCTAAGCAGATGAGGATGAACAAATTATGTCTGGAGTTAATACTTGTCAAAAAATTATAACACATAGATTCTTCAAAATAAAATATATATACTGCTGCTTTTCAAAAAAAAAGTAAAAGCTAATTTTATATTTTTTTCTCAAGAAAAGCAATTTTTTTTTTAGAAATCACTGGTATTCCTGTATGTCTTCACAAATGTTAATAAAAATTATAAACTCTGTTGAAAAATTTGTTAAATTGTTATACTGATAAAATTGATAGTTTTTCATTTTGAGCATCACAAGTGTTTTTTTAAAAAAGTAAAGTACATTTACAACAAAGTATATAGTCAAAACTGACTTTTTTAATGCTGAAATAAATGATAAAATTCTTATCCGAGTATTGATAAGTAGAAAATCGTTTTACAAAAAAAAAAAGAAAAAAAGAAAGCTACACATTTTTTGATTTCATGATGTAAAAAATAATGAAATTAGATTATAGTCAACTATTTACCTGAGACAGTTTTCTGAGTATTATAAAATGTTCTTGTAAGTATATATAAAATCAAAAAATAAAACTGGCACAACATAATCTTAACTGTCAAAGTTATGATTTTTTAGATTACTAAAACAAAAAAAAAGTTTTTACAAACTTTTGCCTAGATGTAAAAGTACTTTACTTCTTAAAAAAACATTTTCACATTAATTTTAACTCCCTCGAACACTTTGTTCTGGTTCTCGAGGCAACTGGTTCCTCCACAGTAATGCTGCATTGTGGTGAAGGTGTCGTAGCCTGTGAATCAGGGGTGTGCTGAATCAACGGGATTTGGCTGATGTTAGGGTTGTTGGTAGGAGTTTCAGTGGAGGGTTGAGTGCTTGGAGGAGTGCTTGGAGAGTGCTTTTGTAGGAGTTGCTTAAGCCATTTTTTTTAGAAGAATCAATCCTACAGCCAGTGAAGTGGCTATGACCCATGCTAAAAATCCTAAAATACATTTTAAAAATGAGTAAACCTTTTAAAAATTAAATACCGGTTGATTTCGTTAAATTCCCGATACAAAATATTTTTTTTTGTAATCTTAAATACTAAATTCATCCTCATCATCATCATTTTCAACATCATTTTTAAACATTGAATTTTTAAAACTCAAATCATCCATTGTTGTAGATTTTGGTTTATAAATATTCTTTTTAGTTTTCCTTTGCCGGAAACATGGTCTGCTTTGTTTCCTTCACAATATTACCACAAAAATTAATATTACACAACATATAGTCAGAATAATGTTATCTATGGGATTACCCCAGGCTTTGTCTGATAGGGTCTCCCCTTCCTCATCTTTCGTTTGCAGAAGCAATCTTTTTAACTTCTCCAATGTTGATTCTGCAACAAATAAAAGTCAAAATTAATAAATGATACACATAAAGAACAGTTAATACATGGATGAGCTTTCAGTTCAGCTAACTTATAATATAGTCAAGCTAAAGTACCTTGAGATGTGGTGTTAGAGATGGACGTTACAGTTGTCAACATTGGTATGGTGTTAGAGAATGCTGTTGTTGTCTGTAGCATTAATGTGGTGCTAGAGGGCGTTGTTGTGGTGCTAGAGGGCGTTGTTGTGGTGCTAGAGGGCGTTGTTGTGGTGCTAGAGGGCGTTTCTGTGGTGCTAGAGGGTGTTGTTGTGGTGCTAGAGGGTGTTGTTGTCTGCAGCATAGTTGTGGTGGTGTTAGACGTCATTGTTGTCAGCTTTGATACGGTGTCAGAGGATGTTGTTGTTGTCCGCATTAATGCGGTGCTAGAGGAAGTTGTTGTTGTTGTTGTTGTTAACGTTGCTGTGGTTGCTATAACGGAAAAATGGTTAATTTACTAATAATGTTCTCTTCTAATACTTGAACACTCAATCCATTCACATGTGTAACAAGTTGCACTATTTAAAATTTTCCAGCTATTGTCAATCTTAATTATTATGTCAGACCTAGAGTCATACATTTCCCTCTTAATTAATGACTAAAAACACAATAAAAACGCTCTAGTTATAATAAAATAAACAAAAGAGCTGGAATAATTTAAGTGTCCCTACTATTTACTACACATACTTCATAGTAAATTTGGTACAATTGTATTGGCTACTCGAAGTCATGTGACAATAACAACACGAGGTCTTAGTCACGTGATATTCATTCATAAAGATTTCCCGCTATAAGTCTGACCTAAATTTGAACAGCGGTGCTGATAAGAACATCGGTGCTATCCCCTCCCCCCAACTTCAACAGATAAGTGTGCAATCAGATGGGATATTATAATAAATCAAAACATTGATTTTACTCTCGATATTTATTCCCCCGCAAAAAATGAGCATCACAAAAACAGATTTTATCTCGTTGCAACAACACACTACTCAACTTGTCTTGAAAAAAACATCATGGGAAAGAAATAAAAACATAAATTAATAAAAGTATTTAAACTTACCACATGGTCCTGCAGAGTCCCGGATCGTGACAGTCCGCGGGTCTCCTACGATTTCAACTTTTGCCAGCGCACAGTTGCTGACAAACACCTCGCGAATGTCACTTGCATTCACACGCACTTCTCTGCATGGAATAAAACAAAGTTTCACCCCTCTTTCTGGCAAGGGGGTAGCTAGCAAAGATGCCACCAGGGCAAAAATAGCAAAGTTTAGAGAGACGCACATGGTTTTCGCGAATTTCGGCAACTGCAACTTGGGGTACATATGATATCCAGGGTTGCATGCGCGTGACATCTGATCGTCGGACATTGGCTAGTAAGACTAAGGTTAAGAGGTCGCCGGGCACATTATTCGAACACGGTGTTGACACATGATTGTTTTTAGACATGACAAATTTTGACCCGTTAAAATATATATGTTGAAGATGCCCAATTCTTTTGATTAGTATAAATAATCAAATCGGAGGGAAAGGGTGTCACTTCATGGTCCACAACAAGCATTAATACATTCATTATAATTACGCATTAATAAATAAATCAGTGTACCACAGTTTGATGCACACATAACATCAATTCAATCAAAATATATTCCAGGTAAACACATCTGTTTTTATGTATACTTGACGAAATAAAATACTCAGGGGGGTACCATGATAACAGTGAAAACAGTACCTTGTGTATTATTAGGTAGGGTTAATAGTAAAATAATTATCGTCGGGTACCTGTGTCAAACGTATATAACAAGGGTGGATCTAGAGTGGGTTGGGGGGGGGGGGGTATCGCCAGATAAAGCTTACACGTATAATATAGAGCTCTTTTCCAGTCTGCATTTTACCATTATGAGGTTAAATAAATAACTATCTCTTATCGCATTTTAATGAAGGCTAGCAAGGGTGTTGAAAACGTGACTTAAAAGTTTTGGCGCAATTTCTGCAAAAAGCGCTTTTTGGACCTGGCGCGAAATATTTTTTGCTAGCGTCTGTGCTTTTTCCCCAAACTTTTGACCTTTTTTAAATAAACATTTTTAAATCGTCAGAAAATCGGAACAAACTTATTTAGATGATTATTAAAGACGCCCAAATAGAACTATATATAAAGGGAGTCAATTAATACATATGATCATCTGTCCACCATACCTTCTAGATCTTAAATTTTGTGACATCTTCACTTTTTACAATGGCCGAGTCGAATCAATCAAAGTAAGTAATTCTACTTAAACTAAAAAAATGTATTTGTTTGGAATTATGTTTAGACTTTTTAAAAAAAAGTTTAAAGGGTTTGTGCATTTTTTATAAAATTTATACCACTTGGCTGTTAATTAAGTCGTTTCTTTCTTTTCTTTTTTTTCTCTATTAATATACATATCGCAGTAATCAACGGTACCTCCAATGATTGGATTGTTTAAGCTAGATATTACAACTTAATGATTATCACTGTCAATGTAAAAAATATAACGGTAAAACAATTTACGTTTACTCCCAATTATTTTTTATAGAAATTTTGTAAAAGATGAAGATATTAATGAATATTCCCCCATATTTGACGACTTCACAACGGATCGGATTGGTGATCAAGAATTCTCGGTTGCCTCCTTTAATGAAGGGTAATTAATGACACAAATAAGAGTTGATTTTTCCAGGAATAAAAAGATGGGGACTTACACTTGATATATTAATTAATGTTGTAGAGATTTTAGCATGGGTAAGGAGGGCAGAAAGAGAAAGCTAGAAGTGGACTTTTCCTGTGAAGGACAAAGGTATGACGATGTATATTGTATAATTGATAATAAACTGATTAAAATATTAATTTTCATAAAGTATACATATATATTTTATTAAAGTAATGATTTCCTAATAAGTGAAACTGTAAATGTTGTTTTTTTTTACTAACTTAGAATTATTATGATGATAAAAAAAATAATTTTAAGTTATAGTGTCTCTATGAAACAACTGCTTATTCATTGTAAATTTTATACATTGACATATTACTTATTTAACCCTGTTGTTTTTTTTTTCAGTCAGGCAAAGAAACCGAGATTGAGCGAGGAGAACCTTATCCTCTCCACATTCAGGTATATAGATATATGTGTGTGTGTGAGAGTGGGTTAAGGGTGTGAGAGTGTGTGTGTATGTTTGTGTGTGTGTGAGGGTGAGGGTGTGTATGTGTGTGTGTCCATAATTACTTTTTTTTTTTAAATATACTTCATTTGTGTTATTTTTTCATTAAATTTATTTTTTGTAGAGAGAATTTTCCGGAAAAATTCCAAAAATTCGAGCTGAAGATGATAACCTCTTCTGAATCCTCTTTTTCGAAACCCTCTGATGAGACTCCAAACTCCCAACCCTCTGATGAAACTCCAAACTCCCAACCAACAGAGGAAATCTCAAATAACTCGACCATCTCAACCCCCAAACCCACAGATGAGGATTCAGCAAATCAGGAGATTGATCAGTACTCCCCCCAGTCTCCTGAATTATTTATTCCAGCTCCAACAACGCAATATGTATTGCAATCGGAGCTTTTAACATTAGCTGAATTGGTCGACTCCATGAGAGTCGACCTTTTACAAACATCCACTTTAGTTAGTTATATACAGGACTATGCAAGCAGATTGGATTTTAGAAAACAGTAATATTGTTATAACTATTGTAGAACTTATTCGATAGAATTAAAATTTAAACACCAACAACGCACAAAACTCTTTGTTGTTGTATTGTCTTTCACGATATTATGTTAATCGGAGTTATCTTTCTTTGTTTATAGCTACAAGTTTGCATGAATAAAAAAAACTTTTCATGGAAAACAAACTGTTGACTTTTAATTATTTCTACCATTTTATTTTCATCAGTTGTTTTTATTTTAAAATTTCCTTAAAAGCAAATTTTCACACCTCAAATAATAGTAACGCCGTCTTCTTCATACATGAAATATTTTTAAAAAAATGTTTGATCGTAGTATTTTAAATGGTATGACTTACATTATCGTAGAAACATTGCTGGGCAAATGGTCTGATTGTGTGATGGCTGATGTAAATGCTGGTGTTAGCATCCCCGTTTTTATAGGATGTTCATTGGGTGGAACTTTACACACCCATTTTATTGATAGGGCATCTCTGATATCTGTCATTTGGGTGTAACATCGTTTGGTTGACCTCTATTATGACCCATGGGCATACCCTATGACCTTAGTGACTGTAGTAACATTACACACCCGTTTGGTTGAACTATGACCTCAGTGACTGTAGACCCACCCTTTAACTGTGACCCACATTATGACATATGGGTGGAGTCTCGACCCACATTATGACATATGGGTGGAGTCTCGACCCACATTATGACATATGGGTGGAGTCTGGAGTACCCTATGACGTCATCATGACTGCAAAGTGACTGTATACTGTACTATATACTACTTATATAGAATTTAAAAAAGAAAGAAATAGGTATAAGAAATAAGTTTTAGTTCATGTTGAGTCATTCTTAACCCTAAATCATTCTTAACCACCCTTAAAGATACAAAACAAAGTGTTACATTATCAAATATATACTTTTCTAAGGTTCTTGTCTTGAAGTTCTTAAAATAGTCAATAGATATGTAATTTATCACGCATGTGCATGTCAAATATACATGTATATTACACGTTACCTGTCTGTTTCACCTTCAGTTTCAGTGGCACTGCCATAGCCTGTGAAGGTGCTTGTACTAGCCGTTATGGTCGACAGGGAAATATAACTCAGTGGACTTTTTTTTGCTTTAGAAGGTGTTGATGTTTTTAGACTAATTCAGAATCTTTCAGATGTTGAGGAGGGTGGCATGTTTTCTCTTTTGAAACTGTATATGACAGAGGATTACTATAGGTACATTGTCATTCACATTTTGCTGTTTAAAGTGGTTCTTCAAAATATATCACAAAAACTTGAAATGTTACATTTATTAACACACGAAATACCTGAAACTTTAAGATTTAATAATTATTAGTAATTAGTATTCTGATTAGACTTTTAATTTGATGTCGGACAAACATGGGTGCATATAATTTTCACACATTTTTCTTAAAACTTATTTTATCAATAAATAAAAAAGTATTACATAATTGGAATTCAAACTGTCATTTAATTTAAAAGAGTGAAAATCTTTTTAACTGTTTCCATGAATACTTAATCCACCTGACTCCAACCCCTTCCCTACCATGGACCCTCTTCCCAAGATTCGATGAAATAAAAACGTCATCATTTTGATGATAATTTTTTTAAAATTCTATCATATTTCTCAATCATTGCATTTCCCTAGCCTGTTTTGCATTTGAAATACTAAGAGTTACACGACAATTCTCACTTTTATACAAGTATAAAAGTGATAAAGGTACAACTATATCAAATATTGAGCCGATCCCCGATGTCATATCTCCAAACTTACCTTTGAACAAGAAAATCAGCCAAATTTCTGTCGCTGTTAATATTTAAATCATATTTTAACCCATTCAAGTCGTCTATAACATCACCAATATTAATTGTCATGCTTTGGTATCGTCGCATTCGCTCTTGTTTTCTTTTCCTCTTCTCTAATACTGTCAATTTCGGCGCCATGTTGTAAGTTTAGTCACGTGATGTTTCAAACAATAAAAAAACGTGTTTTGGGCTCTTGCCTTGTTTTGATTTTGAAAATCATATTTGTGTCAATTTTTATCAATTGGTTTTCGTGCTGTGCTACAAGTATATTTAGGGCTTTCATTTTTAATGCTTAATCTAAAATGTATTTTTATGAAAAAGTCGTGACCATGTCCCGTTAAACAGCAATTGAAATCTCTTGCAGAGAAGCCCTTCTGCGGGGTCAGTACGGGCATGGAGAGCGACTTTCTGGTAGAGGGTGGTGTCACAGGCTCCTTCTTGAAAGTTAGCTCCTGAAAAGGCGTGGGCTCTGTCGGATGGGCTCTGTCGAGTTTGGGGCGCAGACCTCCTCTCTCTTTTCAAAATGAAGTCGCGAGGAGATACCGAAGTAAAATCCCCATAGCGACAATCGCCGCTATGATAATGGCGGAAAGCCATATCAAACGCTTCGTTCACTAAAAATAGTAAAAAATATATTACTTCACTGTGATGAGAATGTATGGTTTTTAAAGCCATATCAAAGACTTCCATTACATATAGCATACACAAATAAAAAAAAAATGTATTTTTATTCATGTCTGTTTTTAAAAGCATCACCAAACGTTATAGTTTATAATAAAAAAATATTTTTAACGTTTAAAAGCTTTAAAAAAATAAAATCACTTACTTGTTTTGTTCCTATGCTCAGTTCATGCAAAAACAACAACAAATTACAACAACAACAATAAAACAAACACGAACAAATAAAATAAAAACAACTACAAAACAACATGCAGTCATACTTTAAAAAATAATTATTTATTTCTGCGCCATTTCAAACATCGTTACATTATCATCATCATCATCATCATCATCATCATCATCATCATTTTCACATTCACTAATGTGCCGAGTTACGTGTATGTGTTTTCGTCTGGGATTAAAATTTCTTTTAAACATGTACCAGTATATAAAAAAAACATGCTTATAATTAAATGGGTACAAAAAATAATATGTAAAGCAGTGTGTCGTGTTTCGTACCGCGAGACTCGTTGTTTGCCGATCCATAGTGTTGATTCCAGTTTGTATGTCAGCAGTCGTTGAGTCCGTCAAATTTGAGGTAGAATATAAACAAGTATTCCTTCTAAAGGAATGATCGGCAATAATGATATATAAATAGCTAGAAGCAATTAACATGATCATTTGGATGTAAACTATTTAAATAAGTACTGTATTTTTACAAAATATAGAATATTTTGAATCTGTACACCATAATTTCATCATTATAAACCGTCAACAAATTAAATTTTGAAATAAATTTGGGGAAAGCCGTTCGTAAACTGTTTGTCTAGTTTTATATTGTTATGGACTTGATCTTTTATAAACAATAAAAGACTTTATTATCAATGTAAATTAGCTGCAGATCTGTAGCTTTCTGGTTGAAAAAATTCGGATAGACAAACCAGAGAGCTACAGTTCCAAGCGTTGTAAAAACCTCCGATTTACGCCGCCGTTTTTGTGTCGCTCGCTTCGGGAATTATATCCGACTTTAAAAGCATTCAACCGCCTAAAAAATTGGATTTATTAATTAAACATATAGTTTACCCTAACTCTGCTAACTTTGTTTTCCTTTCAATGGTTCACAACGGCCATCCTTCGCCTTGGAATGTCATCGTTTTAAAAAACTCGCCTTATGACAACCATGTTTACCTAGTAGCGAGATCTCGGGTGCGTCGATTTACCCAAATGGACCCAAATGGCGATTAAAGTGGAAAACAATTATAATAAAATCCTTATTACTAATATTATCACTTGTTTTAGTCGTTTCATGGGGTTGTTGGCCGTTATTAAGAAAAATAAAGACCCAAATGGCGATTCAAGCGGAAAACAATTAAAATAAAATCCTCATAATTTAGGGAAATTTGGAAAAATAAAAGCCGAAGGTCCAAAACAATAATTAAAATTATTCCAGTATATCTTTAAAAATTGTTTTTGAAAAATAAAGATGAGCATTTTATCTCGATTTGTAAAAGTATATAATGTATGTAATTACATGTATATTCAAATAATATAAATATATATATTATATAAAAATAAAACAACTTTTTAAAATAATTTTAATTATTGTTATGGACCTTCGGCTTTTATTTTTCCAAATTTCCCTAAATTATGAGGATTTTATTATAATTGTTTTCCGCTTGAATTTGGGTTCATTTGGGTCCATTTTGGGTAAATCGACGCACCCGAGATCTCGCTACTAGGTAAACATGGTTGTCATAAGGCGATTTTTTTTAAAACGATGACATTCCAAGGCGAAGGATGGCCGTTGTGAACCAATGAAAGGAAAACAAAGTTAGCAGAGTTAGGGTAAACTATATGTTTAATTAATAAATCCAATTTTTTAGGCGGTTGAATGCTTTTAAAGTCGGATATAATTCCCGAAGCGAGCGACACAAAAACGGCGGCGTAAATCGGAGGTTTTTACAACGCTTAGAACTGTAGCTCTCTGGTTTGTCTATCTGAATTTTTTCAACCAGACAGCTACAGATCTGCAGCTACAATGTAAATGTAATTGTCGTCCTTTAATTGTGTATTTTGTGAAATTGTATAGATGTCGCTTTATATTTGTCACGTGATCATTGTCTTTATAAATGTTGATTATCATGATATTTGATTATTCTTTGCTTTGCTCGGTTCTGAATAAGAGCTCAAGTTTCCTGAATAAGGAACAAATGAAGTCCTGAATAAAGGCATGGTCAATTAGCCTGAATAAGGCTGCGACTATTCAATTTACAACTGATTAGCCTGAATAAGGCATCAGCTATTATTATACCCCCGCAAACGAAGTTTAGGGGGGTATATTGGTTTCACCCTGTCCGTCTGTCTGTCCGTCCGTCTGTCCGTCTATCTGTAGACGCAACTTTGTCCCCCCTATAGAATTTTTTATTACTGCATGGAACAGTTTGAAAATTTGTACATATGTTGAACACCATCTGAAGATGTGCACCTGCAATTGTTTTTTTAAGATCAGACAAGATTTAATGATTTTATGACAGTTTTCATTTTCCTTATTCTATATATTGTACACTGATGTTGAAAAGTAAGGGAGGTAATCCTTACAGATTTTATTAATTAATTAATAGTATTAAAACACTCTAAAATATATTCACATAAATGCATCCAGATGGAGGTTTTTGTATTTATGTCTTAACTAAATATTTATTTTTTATATGTATTCTATCAACTGACAGTGCAAAATTTTTGTTTGTCAATGATAAATTCTTTGGGGCTAATAAGAACATCAAAGACAAGTGTGGCTGAATTCATTTGTCCCAAGGGGGCCAGTATCTGAGCCATGGTTTAGATGGAGCATTAATTGATAATCTGTAAAATGGGCGGTGGTTTTGGGGCTATTTTAAAACTGTTTCATGTAAACCAAAAGTTTCTATCATTATAAGGAAATAAATAATATCATTATTATAATAAAGAAGTTAGCTATTTTTATACTCCCACAAACCAAATTTAGGGGGTATATTGATTTGTGGGTTAAACCAAAAGTTTCTATCATTATAAAGGAATAACTTAGCTATATAATTAATTTATTTAAAAAGAAATTAATTATTTTGCAAAATGATACTTAAAAGCTGTTTATAATATTGATATCAAATAAACTGACGAAGTGGCCATAAACGGCATTAAATAATATAAATAAAATTCAAAATCATTGATCATGATGTTTGGAAAATTCAAAATCATTGATCATGATGTTTGGAGAGTTTAGGCAATTTAAAAATTGTTTGTGATATCAAATTTAAAAAAAATATAAATGAAGGAAGTAATCTGCAATTTTTTTTATAGATTCTTCATGTTTATATAATACATGTATATATTTTTTTATGTCATAATGAACAATAAAAACAATTTGTAAGTATACTTTTGCAAACTTTATATTTCAATCAAAATGTTGAAAACTTTGTAATTGCTAATACCCTCTGTGAGCTACATTTCTCATTAATGAATGAAAAGAGTCCTGATATCAAAGAAAAGAGAAGGAGAATTAATGTGTCCCAATGGAGCTATTATTTGAGCCTTAGTTTGGACGGATCTTTTCCTAATGTGTTTCATACACATTAATTCATCAATTGGTATTCCAAACTGATCTGCAAAAAATATATAATCATATATTAGGTGTATAAAAATGTATAGTTTTATTTCTTTTCTGGTGATGTTTTTGAAATATTTTTCAGTTTAAACCAAAGTTAGATGTATAATATAGATTGAATTAACCTTACATTGGATTGTTTTTAACCATCTAGAAATAAGTATATAATTATAATGTTTACTTGTATAAGTATATATGATAAGGTCATGTGTATATTTTATATATGGTAAATAAGTAGATAATTCAAACTTATTTTATAAGAGTATCTCTGATGACACTATTATATCAATCAGGTTTCAGCCAGGCTTTGAATTCTCACAGGATTAATTAAATTATCAAACTTGGAGGTAGAGAAATTATGATTCCCTTTTGCTTTGTTAATGGCTTTCTTAATGCCACAAAATTATTACAGTCTGTTACACCTGTCATTTGCAATTCCTTTGCAATTTCCAACTCTTTTTTCAAACAGATCTCTACAAGTGAGATATATTAAATCTTAACTGGGCACTGTAGAAGAAAGAATATCATACACACAAGGACTTTTTAAGTACATATGTACTAAGAGGTGTATATTTATAAGGAATTTGTTAACCTACACTTCTATATTTCCTTGAGGATACAATTCCTCCAATAATTAAAGCATTTCCATTTGTGTCTGTGAAATGAAGACCTTCAAGACTGAGGAGCAATATTGAAGATATTCATTATGAGCATGGTAAGTATTAACTTTCATTGATACATTTATTTATCAATCTATTAAAAGAACATATTGGTTTATGTATATATATATACACATGTATATATATGATGTGGTAGAAAATGAAGATACTGTAATTTGCTGTATGTCAACATAAGGAAATGTAAAATTGCAAGAAGATGTCATTTTAGATCTAGCATTCGGTTTTTTGAGAGACGAGAGCTATATGAATTTAAATCATGATAAAAATTCTGTTTTTACAATTTTACTTTGAATCATTTTGCAATTTTATATTTTTACTATCAATTTGATGTAAAATAGCAGAATTGTGGAATTAGAGATGAAATCAATTAAGTTAAAAACACATTGACACATTTTTTAAATGAAAGAAATACAGCAATATCTGGTGTTATCAAATTAAGGGAGTTCAAGATAAATGTGAGTGAATCCTTTGCTTTGAAACAAGGTGGAACTTTACAGATATCATTATTTATGTCAATTATTTTGAGGACTGAATGCTTTACAAAAGATCTTGATATGATATGTGTAATTAAGATAAAATCAAAATGCTTGTATTTGATACATGAAAGTGTTGCCTTTCCCAATTAAGGAGCATTAAACAGGATAAAAGAAAGAATTGATAATTATAAACACTGCTTTACGCTAATTCACTCTGTGATCAAACTGACGAAGAAACAACTCTGAAGAAATAAAGGAAGAGGACTTAAAATTTTACAGGTAAGGCAGAATACTTTTATCATGTACTGGGTATTAATTAATCTCTCAGCGAACTAACTGATACTACTATCTTAATCGTAATGATTTACTATTTATACATTTTTAAGCACTTTTGATAACATAGAAAAATATTTAATTTAGAGAAGATTGGTGAAAATGTTTGGGACACTGATAACATATAAGAGATATTTAAATTAGAGTAAATTAAATGTTTGAGACATTAATAATTACTTACTGGTACATTGATTATTACTGAGAATATTATTTTAATTTTTTTTTTCTTTTTTTTTATAAAATTCATCAGTGCTGTTTCTGGAATATACGACATGTAGATTAAAATAAATGATTGACTGATTGAAAAATATTATGGTAATATACAAATAAGCCACTTTTTTACATCTGTCTTTCAAGACCTTAATATAAAAGACTAAAAACTTAAAAGAATTGAAAATAAAATTGTAACTAGAATCTGGTGATTGAATTTAGCAAAAATATATTATCAGTATTCAATAGTCTATAAAAGTTAGCATTCAAACAGATTTAAAAAGAAAAAAAAAAATTTCCATATGTTACATTTTTTAATTTTTTTGGGTGTGGAATAAGAGTGGGTGTTATTACTATTTAAAGTAATATACGTATAAATTTGTATGAATTAAATTTAAAAAATAATTTATTGTATTATTGACCCCACTTTTTTTTTTTTTTAGAAAAACTTTTAAACAACTAGTAAAAATGATAAAACATGAAATAAATTGATTGCTAAATATTCAATTGTGAAATCATTTTCTTTTTGATTTTTATTAATAACAACATTTTTGGGTTGTAGATTCTAAAGAAATGGCGTCCAATATTACTAAAGACCTTCCGTCCTTCTTACAAGAAATCATTTCGGAGATCGATGTTGAGTTGAAGGCTGCTTGTTATGACATAACAATCGGACAGATGAAGAACGCTCTGAGTATTATTGAAAAAGTGAGAAGAAAACTCATGGTGTTGCAGAAAAAATCTGAAATTTATCACAAAGAAATAACAAAGGAAAAAGTGGAAATTAAAAGATTACAAGACATGGTGGCCAGCCTAAGAAAAGAAAAAAAGAAACTTCAGGAAGAGCTTTCTACTGTGGGCAAAGAACTGCAAGATTTGCAAGATTTCGAGTCAATTGTATCCGAACTTGATACAAGCCAGCCAGCATCTATCGATGAGGATGAAGTTATGGTCAGCCAACCAAGTGAAAATGTATAGAACATGACAAAAGATATAACGATAAAGCTAATTTGGACGTATTTGGTGTATTTTACTTGTGCGATACATGTATGTAATTCGGTCATTCTTCCTTTAACTGGACATGTGTCTGCTTTGTCTGCATCTTTTCATGTTTTATAAGAAGAAAATAACTAGATTAAATTGGAAAGTTGTGCTGTAATTGTTTTCTGAATCATTAAAATGTGAAACATATTTTCTCAATTTTGTTTTATTTCATGAAATAGAGCAAAAAGTATTGCCCTGTCCACATTTTATCATTTATTCTATGGAGTCATTAATAAACTTGATGGCTTAATAAGTTTTTTGGGATGTATGGGTATTTTTGTACCTCTGAAATTAAAATGTACTATATATTTAATTAATATTGAACATTAATATTTGACCAATGTTTAAAAAACAATTCTTTTTTTTTTCATTTCCACAAACTACATGTATCAAGAAATATGATCCCCCTTTTTTTAAAATGAGAGGGCCATGAATCTTTATAGCCATGTATGTTTAGCAATAGCCATAGCTACCCAAACCAAGCCTACAATATTATAGGTCTGATAGGGCATACTCTTAAAGATAAAACTAGGCCTGAATGATTATGCTCTTAAATTCAACATAAATATTGTTGTACTAGTTATTTAATGATCATTTTATTCAATTTTACTTACATAGGATGATATATTGTAAATAACTATTTAATAGTAATTTTCTTAGTAATCTTTTAAAAAGCTTAGAAAGAATCTAAATAATCTGTTAGAATTCCCTTGGGACCATTAATCAGTTCTGTAGAATCTCTTGCTTAGTTCCCCCAAATCTCTTGGGAATGGACAGGAGAAGGCTCTGGTCTGTTAATTTCTCTATACCGGTATATTGCTGTATCTCTTTACAAGTAATTACAGTACAATTATGACTTTTACAGCTTTGCTTTATCAAATTGTTGTCAATGATTATATCTATAGAGTAATTTAATTAAATGCATGAGCAAACAGACTTATTTCAAAATAACTATAAAGTTCATAATGACAGTATTGTCAGGAAGTAATAAAAAGTTACTGTAACAGTAGATGTTATAGAGTTAATCACAATATCAAACTTGATGTGGGTGCCAATTAATTTAATGAGGTTGTATTTGAAATGTTTTAAATTTTATAAAACATAATTTCAGATAATCTGGTGGGATCTAGATAATGCTACCTAAGAAGAAACCAAATGAACGAAAAAAACGTCAATTAGAGAGACAGAAAAAACAGATAAAAAGGTTGAAAACATTTCCTTTTTAAACCACCGCATTCATTGTATACTTTAAGTGATAGTTATTTAAGAAATATATATAATTAATAATTATTGTCTTTTTCATACTCATAGAAATGAAAAACCGGATATCAAATGCTGCAGTGTGTCATCATTTGCCAACATCAAACCAGTCAATCATAAAAGGTACATAAACTAATTAAGTAGGTTTGTTTTTTCTCTTCACTATACTGAATCATATAATGCATGTAAAAGTATGTGTATCATAATGAATATATATATTTTTTTATATTAGCACTGATAGTAGAGTCCCAGAAGAAATCATCACTGCAGAGTCTACATCTGTAGATTGTGCAGAAACTTCATTTCAATTGGATGATGGGTGCGTATCAGGAACCTCCACTAAACACTGAAACTATAATTGATTCTAAGAAAAGGGCAGTAACTCAAATTTTTTTTTTTTGCTTTACAATTATTTTCTGCAAAACTTTCCAATTATTGAAAAAAAAGTTCATTGTGTATGGAAAAAATAACCTCTATAAAAAATATTTTTCCTAATTTTTAGTCTAAAATTATACACAAGGCACAATTATATGGATAAAAAAAATATCTTCATTTCCTCTGATAAATTTTTTAAATTTGAAAGTTCACTGATTACTATTTTTGAATAGATGTACATGTTAAGAAACAATTGTAATTGCAGAATAGGAGAACAAGTTCACAAGTATTTTGAAGACCAAAGAAAGAGAAAAGAACAAAAGCAAAGATATATATTGAAGAGAAGAAATGATCCTTTGTATGCAAAAAGAGAACAGATCGAAAATAGGGAAAGAAAAAGAATTGAAAGAAGTAATCCCTGGAAAAGGTATGATGAAGCCAAAAAGGACAAAGAACGTAGAAAAAAATACAGAAAGCAGCCCAGTAAGAAGAATTTAGAAAATGCTGGAGAAACACCATGTAAAAAGCTAAAAAGAAAAAACCCATCCTACAGAGAAACAGAGGCTCAACAGGATAAAGAACGCAGGAAAAATTACAGGGATCAGCAAGGGATAAAAGACAATGAAAATGCAAGAGAAACACCATGTAAAATACAAAAAAGAAATGACCCATTGTACAGAGAAACAGAGGCTAAACAGGACAAAGAACGCAGGAAAAGTTATAGGGATCAGCCAGGGATAAAAGACCATGAAAATGCAAGGGAGACCCCTCAACGATACCATCATCGCAACTGTCAGTTTAATGCAGATGTGGCTGTTGAAACTTTTTTATCTAGGATTCAAGAAGGGCCTGTTTTCACTTGTACATGTTGTCATAGACTTTCATATAGATCATCTCTCTCTCTTTTTAATGAAGACGAATTTTCAAACACTGATGAAGATCTCCTCTCTAAATGTAGAACCAGCAAAATTTCTTTTGATATGAATGAATATATTTGTTCATTCTGTAAGAGATTTCTGAAGAAAAATGAACTTCCATCATTAGCTGTGTGCAACAATCTACAACTAGATGACACTCCTCAGGTTCTGAAAGATCTAAATGCTTTAGAAGTATCGTTTGTTGCCAAAAGAATTCCGTTTATGAAGTTATTAGCATTGCCAAGAGGAAAGCAGAAGTCAGTACATGGTTGTGTCGTAAATATCCCTGTAGAACCAGAGCAAACTGTGTCTGTTTTACCTCGAGTTCCATCCTCAGCATCAATGATAATGGTCAAATTAAAAAGAAAACTACATTACAGAGGACATGTGTTCTTGCAAAATATTCAACCTCAGAGGGTACTTCATGCATTGCATACTTTGCGGTCAATAAATCCTTTGTATAGTGACATTACCGTGGATCCTGAGTGGACGCAAAATAGCTCCCTTGACTCACCTGAATTGTGGGATTCTCTCTCATCTCCATTGGAAAAATCATCACAAGAATCGTCTCCTGTGAATGTTATACCACTAACCACTCCTGTCACACACCCTTCAACATCTACAGCAGAATATGACTATGATGAGAATGAAGAAGAAAACGAAAGAAGCCGTCTAAGTGGTATTCCATACAATACATGCATTCAACCAAAAGATTTAAGCTCTGAAGACAACATCATCATCCAAAGTCAGTTAAAGTGCCCCAAAAATTTTCAAAAAACGGCTCAGAACAGATATCGCAAGAAATGTATAAATTTTGATAGAGCAATATCTGAATGACCAGAAAACACATATATGAGCTCTGGAAAATCAGATATTATATTTTTCAGACATATTTAACAAACCCAGTGTAATTTTAGAAGTGAATTACGTAACTTCATGGAATACTATACAAAATGTAAAATAAATTTTTATTGTAGCATTCAAAATAGTGTTTTAAGTAATAATACTTGATGCAGATAGAGTAACTATCCAATTAAAAACCATAGTTCAATGGAAAATTGACTATCAATTCTAAAATAGTCCATTTACTACATAGTATCTGTAAGGTAAAAAGTAAAAAAATGTTGTCTTATAAGAAACTTATTTTATTTATTCTTTTTTAAAACTTACATACTAAATTCAACAGAGAATTATGCATCTGCTTTCATTTGTATACCTTTTACGAAGAGATTTTTAAGTTTTTGTTATGTTGAAACTCAGAGGAAATATTTTTTTTAGACATTTTTTTTTTGGTCTTCTTTGTAACGTAATTCACATTAGTTCTTTAAAGTGCAAATCAATACGTTTTTTTATGATTAAACAGCAGTATTTTTACAAATGAAACTATGGGAAATAAAAAAATATATTGCAATACCTATGCAAATGATAAAATATATCTCCAAAGTGTTATGATTGTTTCAAATCAGATTATGGCACATTTCACATATCTTGTTAAATATCAGGGAAATTCAAAAGCTGCATGTTCTTAAAGAACATAATAACTACTTACTTACAGATAATAAAGCAATATTTTCTTGTGTCCATATTAATTTGATGGGAATGGGCAATGAATTATATTTCAAAATAAGTCTGTAGAATAAAACAAGCAACGTAACGTAATTCACAAACGAAGTTGTAAGAGTCAATATGGAAATAAAAATAAAAAGTAAATAAAGTTAACTTATTGAAGGGATTTTAATAGTTAATCACACAAACTTTGAACTTTTCTTCATATATTTCAGAAAATTTAAGCATATTTCTAGTCTCTTCCTGCTATACTGGGTCGTTCAAAGAGCAAAGAATATCACTATTTCTCTGTACTAGGAATCCAAGTTTTGTCTGTCTGTTCGGGCATTTAAAGGACTTTTCCCCACCTATCATAAATGTGATATGATATCCCTGGTCTTATTCGATAATTATTTCAACATACAGTGTACTATAAACCATCGTACATGGTGGCAACATGCACGCATCTACTTGATACTTGCGTTCACCTAATCACCAACAATATAATTATATGTTCCAGTGCTTGCTTTCTGTAAAACTGTTGGTAGGGGTGTTACCCTCACTGCCTTGCCAAGGAACAGAGCTCATACAACAAGTTACCCACTCTTTGCAAGCCACATGGTACCAAATTGACGTTTTTGAAACTTGCGTCCCAAAAACATGATCTGCACGGCTATTACAACTCACACCCCCCCCCCCTCCCCCACCCCATGAAATAACATCATAATAACCTCTTTTTTGCGATAGTTTTCTCTAACCTTTGGTCTTTTTTGTTCCCAGGATTTCTTTTAAAGCTTTGCATATTTCATTCTAGTCATTATATTAAATTAAAACAGTAGTTATGTTTGTTCGTGAATTACGTTACACTGTTGTAAATTACGTTACACTCTAATATAGACTTATACCTCGTTTAAACACCAAACGAATCAATGTTTCATATTTATGATATCAAAGTTAAACCTTTATTCTTCATTCTCAATATAAAATTCCAATAACATCATTAAAAACCAAAAAGTTTTCTTCAGTCACAAATAAGCATAATCACACTTCTGACGATTGCGTACAGAACTGTAGTAGTCAAAATGGTTACCGCATGTAAACTTTCTTTCTACAAGTGCGTGTATGTTAAGCGGTGTCAATGAATAAAGATTCATGGTGATTTTGCCCCCCTTTAGGATTATTTTACAATATAAAGTAAATCGGTCATAACGTAATTCACTGTAACGTAGTTCACAGTCTTGACTTTTAATCAGAATACGAAATAAAACTGTGGCAGTTAGAAGCATTGTGTATGTAGTAACAATGATAGGCATCGGTGTGTACATCAGTCTCGATAGTTGAAGTTTGTAGCATTCAGGAACTGTTTGCAAGATTGCGTAACGTAATTCACAATTTAATGTAAATATGGAAATTTTTCGAAATTTGTTATTCTTTTTTCAAAAATGGTATCTTTTGTTAGTGAGTCATAATTTTTTTCATATCTTTGTAACTTTGTGATCAGTTTTATCCATTTAACCTCACGGTAAACGCCTATTACAATTTCATTATTGATGCAAGAAAATCGTAACGTAATTCACAGCATTAAATGGGACACTCAAATTTTGGATTGTATTTTTTTCTTCGGCCAACAGGGAGAAAATTATAAACAAAAAATGTAAAGTCTATCCCCTGATCATAATAATATTCATCACTTTGCTTCCTATATTGGTGCTTTTAGATTATTTTTTTGTACCTAAATACGACCACTCTCGTTTGTGACATTTGGTTTTGATCAAATTTGGCTTATAAATTCTTTATTTTAGTACAGTAAATGGGATTAATACATCGTAATATCTTAATTCATAAGTCAGTCATACCTAGATATTAAATTTAATCCCCTTAACAATTAAAGATGGAGAATTTTGTTTTCAAAAATCGCTTGTGACAACGAAAACTGGTTTTGGGGCACTTTAACTGACTTTGGATGTCATACTCTCAATAGCACCAGGAGAAGGAAAGAAACCAAAAGGTTTTGATGATGATAAGTTCTCAGAGCAACTTAGTTTTCCACATCTTTTTCCAACTGGAATGTTTGGATATACAATGTCAAGAGAAAAAAAGATTTCAATAAAGAAATACTTCCAGTCCAGGCTTCTCAATGCAGATGGGAGATTTGCCAAGAGTATAGAGTATATTTTTTATGCCCAATATCGCTGTGAAGCAGAAGATGTCAAAAGTTGCGTTTCAATTGCTTTAAGGAAAGGTAGACAAACAGAAATCACGGCCAGAGATGTAAGAGAAAAATTGAACAATTTTGTGCGAGGTGATATGGGTATTCATTTTCTACAAAAGGTTCGTGGATCTCCAGCATATTTCAATAAGATGTTTTATGATTTGCTTGGAATGATAAGACAGCTTGGTCCATGCACGTGGTTTCTAACTTTATCTGCTGCAGATCTGAAGTGGACTGACACAATCAAAGTTCTTGCTCAGCAGCAGGGGAAGGACCTTTCAGATGAAGACATTGAAAATCTGTCATGGGAAGAACGATGTGACTTCTTAAGATCTAATCCAGTTACTGCAGCTAGGCACTTTGACAACAGAGTTCAGCTTTTTCTTAAATACATTCTGCTAAATAAACAGCTGAATCCATTGGGAAACATTACAGATTATAAATACCGAATTGAATTTCAACAGCGCGGTTCACCACATGTGCACATGGTGGCATGGGTAGACAATGCACCATCCATTGAGAATAACAGTTTGCAAGAAGTGAAAATGTTCACAGAGGATCACATATCCTGTGAACTTCCGGAGAATGATGATCACTTGCACAGACTTCTTTGTACTGTTCAGAAGCATACCCACTCTGTGGCTTGCAAAAAGCATGGGCAGAAATGCAGATTTCATTTTCTTCGGCCCCCTCTGAAGCAGACTATTGTTGCCAAACCTCCAAGTGAGCCTCCACCAGCTTCTGTGCAAGAACAATACTCAGCAGTATTAACAGCTGTTCAAGAAGAGTTGGCAAAGCTCAAGCCTGATGAGAAAATTTCTTTGGATGAACTTCTTCAGAGAGCATCTGTTAGTGAAACTTTGTATGAGAAAGCCTTGATTTGGATTTCAACAAAGAATGGTCAACCTGCTGTACTTTTAAAAAGAACTCCAGCTGAAGTGAATATCAATAATTACAACAGACATCTCATGTTGGCTTGGCAGGCCAACCTAGATGTACAATTTGTGACAAATACATATGCTTGTGTTATGTATGTGGCATCATCTGTATCAAAACCAGAGAAGACACTTGGAGATATACTCAAGGCAGTTAGTGCATCTGGAGAACACTTAGGCCCTAAAACGTCCATGAAAAGTGTTGCAAAGAAATTCTTACCGCTTGTGCAAGGATCACGGCAGATTCTCGTTGTACCAACAGATCTCCCAGAGCAAAGAACACGACTTTTCAAGCCCCTAAAACTTCTTCAGATGTTGGAAGATGATGATGCAGATGTTTTCATGGTATGTAATATATATCTGTTGATAAAACCATTTTGATGCAGTATTGATCAAATTTTTTACATTGTGTTTTAAATGTTATCATAATTAAAAAGTATATTTGTTTTTAGACAGGTATACTGGAGTACTATGCAGCTCGACCTAGTAAGCTTTCTGAGATGACACTTGGAGAGTTTGTCTCAAAGTACAAAAAGTCGTCCAACAAAACACTAGATAAAAGTGACGAAAAAAAAATTCAGCTTCAGGGAGGCTTTGGTGTAATGAGTCAGAGAGGTACTCCAGCAATTATAAGGTACCATCAGTGGTCTGAGAAGAAGCAACCTTCACAGCCCTATCATTCCCAGTTACTTTTGTATTGTCCTTGGAGAGATGAAAAGAATGATCTATGTTACAGTTCCTATGAAGAAACTTATAATGCAAATAAAGAACTAATTGAAGAAAACAGAAAATCATATGAATATCATTCCAGCGAAATTCAACGTGCTGTAGAAAACATAGAAGAATTTGGAATTGCAGAGGAATGTTGGAACATTTTTGCTCCTCAAGTAGAACAAATGCAGTGTGAGGATAGACGCACAGGAACCACTGAAGTACCAACAATTAGCAATGTATTTGATCATAACAGCAGTTCATCTGTAAATCATGACCTGGGACTAGTTCCATATGAAGTTGAGTTTTCCAATGAAAGAATGACAAAATTTGAATGGTATAACCATTTGCTTTCACTAAACACACTACAATCACAAGTTCATGATTTTATTGTTCATTGGTGCACAAAGATGTTGTTGTCACACAAATGCAGAACACCAGATCCCTTTCATATTTTTCTAACGGGTGGGGCTGGAGTAGGAAAAAGTCACCTCGTCAGAGCGATTGTGCAAACAATAAATCATTTTTTTCAACGAAACAATCAAGTACAAGATATGCATGTGATGGTATGTGCACCTACCGGAGCAGCTGCCTATAATATCTCTGGGTACACACTTCATGCTGCATTTCTCCTCCCAGTGAACGTGAAGAGCAGTGATGACTACATACCTTTGTCAGGAGAAAGACTTGCTTCGTTAAAGGAATCCATTGGAAACATCAACGTTTTAATCATTGATGAGATATCTATGGTTGGGTCAGATATGCTTCTTACGGTGCATCGCAGATTATGTGATGTAATGGGAAATCACCAACCATTTGGGGGGATATCTATTTTAGCAGTTGGAGACCTGTTACAGTTGCCACCTGTTGCTCAGAAGCCAGTATTTTCATGTCCATCTGATGAGATGGCTGCTATTTATGGATCTTTATGGCAACATTTTCAGATTGCCGAACTACATGAAATTCAACGACAAAAGAATGATAGTACTTTTGCTTTACTGTTAAATAGGATCAGGTCTGGGACTCATACTGATGAGGACATTAAGGTACTCCAACAAAGAGCAATTAATGAAAGTTATGAAGACTATCCAAAAGATGTGACACACATCTTTGCATACAACAAAGATGTATATCAACACAACATGCAGAGATTAGAGTCTATACAAACATCCAAGTTCACCTTTACTGCAGAAGACTCTAAAAAAGATGGTGAAACTGTTTTGGTGGAAACAACAAATCTGAAAGAAATGGCTGGTGGTCTTGCTAAAACAATTTCAATTGCTGTTGGTGCCAAAGTGATGCTGACAAAAAATTTAGATGTTCAGGATGGACTAGTAAACTCTGCATCTGGGGTTGTAACTGGGTTTTATCCACAACCAGCAGATGATCAAGACAGGGATACATTCAAGCCAAAATACATCTTTGTGAAATTTAATGATGAGAGAGTTGGAAAAAGAAACAGATTACAATCTTCAAGAATTTTGGGAGATGAAATTTCAACACCAATCCCTCAAGTTGAAACACAGATTCGTTTCGGAAAACATTCAAAAGTAACAGCAAAGAGAACCCAGTTTCCTTTATGTCTGGCATGGGCAGTAACCATTCATAAGGAACAGGGAAAAACAGAGGATCAGCGGTTGTGTCCTGTAAAGGAACTTTTCATGCAGGACAATTCTACACAGCAGTAAGCAGAACAAAGGAACTTAAAGGATTGCTCATGTTGGGCGATGTTACATCAAATAAAGTTAAAGTAAACACAAAAGCTTTAGAAGAAATCAGGAGAATGAAAGAGTCCTCACCTTTCCAGCCATGCCAGCTACAAACAACTGCACTAGCTGTTACTATGGATTCATTTTTCATCATTCATTGTTTGAACATTAACTCTTTCCTGCCCCATGAAAAATCTTTTAACAAAGATTGCCTTACAATGTCCTCACACATCACATGCCTTGTTGAAACATGGTTAAGATCAACAGATGAGATTTCAGTCACAAGAGACTACAGTCAACTCAGGGCAGACAGCAATCAACAACACAGAAATGATGGATTGTTATCTTATATTCATCACAATCTGCATCTTTTGAAATACTTTAAAGTAGAAGTCAGAACGGAACACAGCATTCTTTTACTGGCACCAAAACAAGATCCTTCACTCAGGATATGTGCAGTGCTGTTGTATCACAACCCTAGAAGAACAATGACAGTTACAAAGTTTCTTGAAGATCTGGAAGTTATTTTATCTCATTGTCCTCAAGGTCTTCCTTCTTTTCTGCTTGGAGATTTTAACATTGATCTGTCATTGAATACTACCTCTGCCAAACACCTCCAGAATCTTATGAAATACTATGGATTCCGTCCCTGTGTATCGGAGCCAACTCACAGACAAGGAGGACATCTTGACAATATATTTACAAACATTTTGTTCACCCCCCTCTTTGACGTCATACCTAAATACTACACAGACCATATGTTTCTCTCACTTGCTGTTCCCTGGACTCAATTTTACCAATGAAGCTTTTCAAGTTAGATTAAAATGCATTAACATTTCTAAATGCACCAACCCTAACTGTTATAGGTGTAAACAGTATGAAACTTAATGTCCATTCTTGCCACAGTAGGTAGTAATTTCATTCAAAACTTTATTTAAAATTTATGTACTTAATTTTATGTGTTCAAAACTATTTCAGATTATGTAATTGTTTTCACTGAACTATACTGTCTCATTTTTTGTGTTTATAATTAAATTGTGAAACTCATGATTTTTGACATATTGACATAACTAAAGAAAATGAAGCACCAAATTTAATAATGCTCACAAACATATTACAAATCTTGCTATTATTGAGATTGTTCATTTTTGTAGAGCAAACATACAAACTTTAAATACTGGTGCATTCCAATCAATATTACAAATATAGATCATCAAATTTTAATGTGCCTCGATATTTAAAGGTTGCCCCATTTATAATGAGCCCTGCGGGGGTATTAGTCCCATAAGGACAGTTCTAGTTAATTTTATTTTTATTTTTTACATTTGATTCAATCCTGTGCTGACGCATTTTTGCTGTCTTCAAATTGATAGACTTCCAATAAATCCATAAACACAAAAACTTGTTTTACTTCAAGCAAAACGAACCCCGTAACAATATTTAAACGTAATTATTAAATGTTAATGTATCTTCTTCTTCCTTCTTCTTCTTCTTCTTCAGAATACTGAGTAGGGCTCTTCAAAGAGCATTAACACGGATACAAAGAAAGAGTTGTATTTAAATAATTAAATGCGACTGAGAACATTGAATACCATCATAACTTGCTATTGAGGTAGCATTAAAACGTAACCTTCTTTATAAGTCAAGCCGTCTTCCTAGCTACTATTATGCAACATCAATGGATCGAGGTCAGTTCATGGAGCATCTTCTTATGATCGAGGTCAGTTTATCGAGTTCATCGAATCCTTTTCCCCAGTGGAACCTCATCACCTGAAGACTCCTCAGACTCGTCACATGTTGTGATGTTTGGGATATCACAATCTTTTTTGATTTTCTGATTGCTACAATACATAACAATTTGGATGTTAGATTTTTTATCCCCTCATGCAACTTGTTACAAGGGGACATCATATTGCTGCTGTGTGTATGTGTGTGCGTCTCCTTTAGCTTATGGGCAAGATAAAAAGAAAACCCTTACATCAAAATGTTTCATGTCGCGAGGGGGTGCTCCGCTTAACGGTGCCCTTTCCTTTTTTTAATTGCCTACTATGTATCAATCTGGGTCATCGAAATAGTAATATGTAAGTTCATATATCAGTAAAATAGACAAAATGCAAAAGCCAAAACTCGAAGTAGAGTAAAATATTATTAAAAATATAGTTATTACTACCACTACTATCCTTTTTCAAAGCACTATACAAAGTTGACAACTCAAAAAAATGTTTATCATTTTATAAAGATGTATGCATACGACCTGAGTTAAGTATTTTATATTGTTACCAGTACATGTTTTAAGATTACTTTTGTCAATGCTAATACTTTCATTGTTATCGCCTCTATTATATTTTGATTAATAAAATGTAGTTTATATATATGTTGTATTTAATGATAAAAAAAATAAAATTATCAACAAAGAAAAGAAAAAAGAATTCTGACGTTGTTTCAACGTTGATTCCATGTCTTCTGACTTTTATTCAATGTCTAAATTTGGTTGTTTGGTTGAAATATGGTTGAAATTTCGTCATTTAACTCTTCGTATAGAGATGGCTTCTGAAATATATACCCAAGGAGTTTAAATGATTATACAACATATCAAATTGTTTCATACACAACAAGTCACCAAACTTTAGATAATACTCTATTTATCTATTTAGGGATTGGATTTCCTCACAATAGTTCCTAATTAGTCAATAAGAAGCACCAAGTTCACCATAAAACAGATATACATATCAAAAGTTTGTTCGAATCACAGTCATCATTTCTGCTAAACAATAATTCATTTGTCTTCCTTCGCTCTCTTCAATTGAGTTTCCTGAGATATAATCATGGTACTCCAATTTAGCTTCAATACACGTATATCTTCCAAAAAAGAATGCAAAATGTGTGCAACTCCTTTTATCAGTCCAAACATTGTATTACAACCAAGCAAATTATAAGGAACACATGTACATACATTGTGTGATCAATGCAATAATGCACGAGTTTCCTTCACATTTTTTTTTACATGAATCAATTTTATTAAAAATTTGAAGAAATGACAACTTACTTCACTGTTGCGATGATAAAATCCAAATCATTTTGCCTCAGTGGTCGATGTGTTGCTTCACACATTCAAATTCAAAAAGTGTTCTCCCTCTCCACAGCTGGACTCTATTTCTTTGTTAGAGTTTGCTCCAGTAATTTGATACTAATTGGTCAGCTAGTTTCAAGCAGTGCAGATTGGGGCGAGGTTTTTCGCTAATGGCTTAAAAACACACCCTCACTGACAATTTACAAGTTGAGTATGCGTTTTATATATTTAAAATTAAACCTAGGTCTATTGGGTTATATATGTTAATGTATGTTATTAAAAATGACATTGTTTTAAAGACTTGGAAGTACAAAGGTCGATGATCGCATGCACAAGGAAAATGCTTATATTTATTACAAAAACAATACAATCAGATAATATTTTTATGTTATGTTTTAGTCGATATATATCAGAGTACAAGACGTCATACTGACGTTGAAAACTGTTGTTCAAGGTCGTCAACCATAATCAACATATTTTTAACGTTGGTACAACGTTGTATGCCTGCTGGGTTTTTTCATTCTAAATACCTGCATGCATGTAACTCATAAATTAGATATAATTGATTGTTACAAACTGAATGGAAGTAAAAATCTGTTCAAGTAAAAAATACACACTCACTGCATTGATTTAATAGCCACTAATTTATTATTATAATGACATAAAAACTGTCTCAAAGATAGAAGTCGTCATAGCGCGGAGGGAGTGAGGTGATGGCAGTAACCGAAGGGCCCCGGGTTCAATCCTCGTATTGGGCGTTTTAAATTTTTTGTTCATTATATTTTCTAGGACAAAAACCGTTTTTAATACCTTTTATGTCATAAAACAAGCATTCTGAGAGTATTGCATAAGCAATACACGTCCCCTACCGGTAACCCCTTTGATTGAGAATGGCAAAAGTTTGAGACCCTGTATATTAAATATCCCCTAACATAAATGTAGTAATTGTAAAGTATGAAATTAAAAAAAATGATTTTAATAAACAGCAAACAATCTCAAAAATCCATTAAAAAAGTACATATTTGAAGCAAAGCAAACAAAGAAGTCTAGTCTATTATTCAACAGCCCAAACCCGATTACGAACCCGATTGTAATAATAATAATGATAAAACCCTGCCGTTAAAATTTACACAATACTTGACACCATTTTACAGAACTTGTTTGTTATTAGAAAAAATCAATGTAATAATACAAATGATGCACGATATTATTTATTATTTTACTGACCACATAATGTCCTCGTTCATTTAGTACACACCGAGCCCGATAACGAACCCGATCATTAAAAAATTTGGAGTAAAAAAAATTATTTTTCTGGAAATTGTGTTGACAAGACGCTACAAAAGTATAAACTTGGTCTGCTGTTTGATATTTTGAAGCTGCTCAGCAAGTTTCACATCATTCGTCAAACGCATGCAGAAAAAAAAACAATGGAAAACTGAAGTGGGACAGACAGACGGACGGGCAGACAGACAGACGGACGGACAGACCGACAGACGGACGGACAGACGGACTATAGTCCCCTCCGCTGAAACCGGTAGGGGACTAATTATTCGTTTGTTGGTAAATTAAGCACATATTGAGTTAATTGACATATTGAGTTAATTGACATTTTGAATTAAGGATTACGTTTACTCAGGGTCTAAGATTTAAAAAAAAATATTTTTACAAAGTTCAATATCTGAAGTCCAAAGTTGTTTAAAAAACACAAAATAACAACGTTATTAACAAATATCGATATTGGCATCCATGATCTGTTTATTTGAGGAAGATATGCTCCGACAAAGGTAGATTTAAATTGAAACAGAGGAAATTCGGACTAAATTTTTCATTTTCTTATTTTCTCTTAAAAACTTTCTGTTGCAGTGTAATTGTAAAAGTGAAGTTTTTATGTGTTTTTCATATCATTTTACATAATTTATGGTTGTATTTACTCGTCTATAAATTTACATCACTGGCTGGCACGCGATTGGAAAAATCTTTAAAATACATAAAATCGATTCAAGATAAAATATCTCAAAATTTTTATTATTGACCTTATATAATGTTAATGACAACATAATACAGACAATAAAAACTGTTTTAGGCAATCAATGGTTTTGGAGCTCCTATTAGTCAGATTTTTGTATAAATCGATCAAAAATGGGTACAATTTTGGAAATTGATAGAGGAAATTCGGACTAAATTAAACTTAAAATATGAGCTTATATCGATTTATTCAAATATAAAATTAGTAAAGCTTTTCGTATTTTATCATTTCCCAACCTACAAATTGTTTTATTATTTTTAATAATTAAAAAATAAAGAAAACCTTGAAAATGGTGGACAATTTTGACAAATTTTGACAATTTTTAAAAAAAACATTTAAAGGTCACTTGCAGAAAAAGTAGGTAATTGACCTTGTTACTTGAAAGTGAAAAATAGCACCACAATAGTGGGGCTACAATGAACAATAAGTAGTTTTTCGTTCCTATTAGTGAATTTTTTTTCGCCCCTGAGTAAACGTAATCCTTAAGACATTTTAATGGCTTAAAGGTGACTTAAAGGTGGCTTAAAGAAGTTTGGACATTAAAGACCTATAAGTTGTTTTTAAAGGTGGCTTAAATATAGCTAAAAGGTAACTTTACGCTTTCTTTAAGTCACCTTTAATAAACACACATAGCTTAAAGGTGGCTTAAAGATCGTCTTAAAGTTACCTTTTAGCTATCTTTAAGGAGAACTTAAAGATGGTCATTCATCCTGGGGGGGGGGGGGGCAAGGTGTGTTGGAGTTGCAGCACGGGTGGAAACTATAAAGTCTCAGCTAGCCCAGATTACACAACTGTTGGTGGGGATGTCAGGGTCCTTAGGGGGCTAGCCCTAGAGATAATGCAAAAGATAACCTGTCGGCCGAGGCAGGAGTGAGCTCGCAATAATCTGGGGGTCAAGGGACTGTAGACACTGGGCATCCTCTAGTGGATGCTAGCGTTCCCAGGGTTGCAAGCACTGTGAGCACTGCTCGGGTGACACCAAGTAGCATGAGGGAGAGCAGTCCTCATATCTAGAGAAAACATCGTCAGAGAGACAGAGAGAGACAGAGAGAGAGAGAGAGAGGGAAGTAACAAGTAAAATAAAAACACCAGGAATCAATGCAAATGTCATAAATAAAGCAATAACCAAAAGACTGTGACTTTTTATATATATAAAAAAACGATTTTTGAGAAATTGTAATTATTATCGATATTATTTTTCATGGAAAGCTATAATTTAATGTTTGGAACATTAAACACCATCTGTTGTTTCTCCTTAATGCCCCTTCGTGCCAATGTATGTCATTTTATTTACTGTTCTCCGTCATAAAGAATTGTCACATATACCACGTTTTGTTGTAGAAAAGCATATGATTTCTATGAGTTATATGTAGATTTTATCTAAAAAAAAAAAAAAAAAAAATGGGAAAATCAACTGAATACTGTCAATGTATATATATATATATATATATATATATATATATATATATATATATATATATATATATATATGAATTATAATTAAAAACACATGTTTAATGTATAATCTATATATGAAAGTTATAAAAGTAATATCTTAAACACTATACACATTACTTTTTTATGAATATAAGTCCAGTTTTGAAAGTACATAAAGAACATGAACAAGAGGTTATGTATAGAATCCGGATAAATCCGTGAAGTTGACCAGGACATCATTACCCCATCGATGTTTTGGGTCGATAATGCGATGAGGATGAAGTTTTAGAGCGACAGTGCGTTGGCGATGGTATTCTTCATCATTTCATCGCACCATCGTGCTACCGACTGTACTGCACATGCACAATTGGGAAAACAATGGCGACAGGTAGTAAATGAATAAACGGATTATACATCAGAAATCTACTTTACTCGGTTGATAAACTTGACTCTATATCAATAACCTAATAATAATAATAAAATAATAAGCTGTGCTCTTCTTGCTAGATATAAACATATTTAGAAGAGCTAAATTGTCCTTTAATACATAAATATAACAAAACAATAAAAAGAAAATCGAATGATCGAGGCATGGTTTTTAACAGGAAGGGTGATAATTCACATCTTCATATATTTGTGCAAGTATGTGCTCTATATCTGTGACTATGTATTATTCTTTAAATCTTAACAATATATTTAGAGGATAAAGTAACAAGTGAAATAAAAACACCAGGAATCAATGCAAATGTCATTAAGAAAGCCATAACTAAAAGACTGACTGTTTACATAAAAAATGTACTTTTGAGAAATTGCAATTATTATCGATATTATTTTTCATGGAAAGCTATAATTTAATGTTTGGAACATTAAACACCATCTGTTTTTTCTCCTTATTGTCCCTTCTTGCCCATTTCTGATATTTTATTTATTGTTCTCCGTCATAAAGAATTGTCACATATACCACGTTTTGTTGTAGAAATGATTTCTAGGAATTATATGTAGATTATATCTAAAAACAATGGGTAAATCAACTGAATACTGTCAATGTATATATATAAATTAAAAAAGTAATATCTTAAAAACTACACACATTACTTTTTCATGAATATACTATGAATATAAGTCAAGTTTTGGGAGTACATGTACATAAAGAACATGAACAAGAGGTTATGTATAGAATCCGAATAAAGCCGTGAAGTTCACCAGCACGCCATTAAACCATCGATGTTTGGGTCGATAGTGCGATAATGCGATGGGGATGAAGTATTAGTGCGACGATGGTATCCTTCATCATTTCATCGAATGAATAAACGGATTATATATCGGAAATCCACTTTACTCGGTTAATAAACTTGACTAATAATAATTAGGTATCACAAAAAAGCTATGCTCTTCTTGACAGACATATACATATTGAGAAGAGCTAAATTGTAGTTTAATGTATAAAGATAACAACACAATAAAAAGAAAATTGAGGGATCAAGGCATGGTTTTACACAGGAAGGGTGATAATTCACATCTTCATATATTTTTGCCAAGTAAGTGCTTCATATCTGTTACTATATGTTATTCTTTGAATCTTATCCATATATTTAAGGGATAAACGATGTCAGTCTCTGTTTTGTGAAATAATATTTGAAAAGAGATTCTTTATTAATTCATCAAATAACATTATAGTGTGTCGATGAACCTTAAATATTCTATTGAATAAAAATACGATATACATTTTGTTTTTTAAAGACAAAAACTATCAAGCAAATTAACAATATTTTTGCAACAGAAGCATACGCTGATACTTTTATATGATAATGTTTATCATAACGTACTTAAAAATTAAAATTCCAACGCAAAAAAAAAGAAAATAGATAAATAAATAAAAATCTTCTGTTTAGCAAAATGAAGCATTACTTGATCATAAGTATAGGAACTGAACTGAATTTTTAATTAAACCTATCAACGAATGTTGATTATTCCCTTTGAGCTGAAAGTCAATATAATTAGAATAAGAAGTGTTGTGAGATTTTCATTGGTGTATTTGTTTTTTGTGGTCCCACCTATTTCTTGGCATGTAACAATATAAATTGTTGTTTGATACGCCCAGCAAAATATCAAGGGTTTACTTCTAATCTGGTAAGTAATGTTTTTCTTCCTCTTACAAGCAGTTATTATTACCAATCAAATTGATATTTCATTAGGTGTATTAATTATATGAAAATACGGGTTTGGTTGCAAAAAGTTATGGTTTTCTGTCATTAAGTAATAAGAAATTCAGTTATATTTTCCTTACTGCGTTGAGTAGTGTGATTTTGCATCGGAAAGAGTTTTGACTTCAAAACTTTTATACTTAACATTATTTGTTAAGTCTAAGTTAAAAAAAAATCAGTGAACTGTTTTTTGGGGCATTTCTTTAATGCATTTTTTTTTATACATTTGTACGCTTTATTAAAAAATAAAGTACATGTAAGTACACTTTCATTTAAATACATGTAAGTTCAGTTATATTAGTTAATCGACGTAATTTAAGTTTTGTTCGAGTTATGCTAATGAGTGTTGATCTTTATTTTTATATCCCCCACCCCATTTGTATTGCTGATATACTAAACTAAAGTATCTGTGACTGTTAACCTTTTAATTCAAATAACAGTTGTCAGGTTTCAAGGCTAATAATTATTTGATATATGTGTAGTAGGAAAAAAACTGAGCATATAAATACGATGAAAATATATGGTTGGATCGGGAATAGTTTTAAGATATTTTAATTTTGAACAGAAAGTAGATCCTAACAGATGATCGCTAGATCATCTAAAACAATTTCATATACGGAGCTTATCTAAGCAAATTTCTAATTCTGTTTATTCATTTATGAATTAAACATTTGTTTTAGTGATTTAATAGAAAAATACTTTACGTGATTCTTACACAATTAAAAAGGGAGTTCGTACATTAAAAAGACAAAAATATTTTAAAACCCACTTTTAATTTTTATCCTTTATGTACCTCTTTTTTACAGCTATTAGAAATCTGCGTATCAAACGTGCATTATAAATTATTATGTCCCTAGTTCAATAACAAAGTAGATGTACACGTGTTAATTATGTGTACTTTCCATTTTTTCCAAGTTTGTGATTTTTGGAGATAATTCAAAGTCAAAGCATGAAGATCTTGATTATCATTGGGACACTAGTTTGTGCTGCTCAGGTAAGGGAAACAACTTTGAAATATATATTCTTTCCAAATATATTTAAGCTGTGTTTATTGTAAATACTGGCTGTAAATCTGTTTCCAGACTAAACCTGATGTCTGTGAAATTGGTAATCCTTCTGGAAAATGTGCGTCTAAACAACCTTTTTGCCAAAAGGGCTATGAGTGTGTTGACGGAAACTGCTGCCAGGCTAAAGGTAATATTTGACATTAAGTATTTGACAAGTTTATTAATTTTCTAAATTGAAGTATAATACAGAAAGTTAATTTCATAATACAATATTCTGTAAACCAACTTTATTCGCGTGCGAGAATTTTTCGCGAAGTTAGCGAGAGTCTTGTCGTTGCGAATATTCCTCACCGCGAACCAATGCATTGTCTATTTTTTTAAAACAATACAGTTCTGAATAAGGCTTGGTCGCGAACATTAGTCGTCGCGAACAAGTTTATCGGCAGTTGATCGCGAAATAAAATCGCCGCGATTAAAACTTGGTTTACAGTACTGCAATCAAAACATTTCTGAAAAACAAGTCACCGGGCACACATTCAACAGTAGCGTATTTACATCATGTGTAGTGATCAAGGAAACGTAAAAACTTACTGAAACGCGGAAAGCAAACTATGAATTAAAATGTGATAAATTATGGGACAAAATGCAATAAACCCCGATCTTTATAACCCATTATTCTATGTAGAGAGATTGTGTCCACACAACCAACGTTCCCACGGACTATGTGATGACAATGGTCAATGTCCAGATCCTGGTCATCAATGTATCACAACGGACGACGACCAAAGTGTATGCTGTAACAAAAACCAACCTACACCTGTATGTACTCTACCTATATGTAACCCATACATCAACATAAACATGTATGTAATCTACCAACATGTAACCTGTAAGTCAACATAAACCTATATGTAATCTACCTACATGTAACTACTACATCAACATAAACCTGTATGTAATCTACCTATATGTAACCTATAAATCAAAATAAACGTGTATGTAATCTACATCCATGTAACCTATAAATCAACCAAAACCTGTATATAATCTACCTACATGTAACTTATAAATCAACATAAACCTGTATGAAATCTACCAACATATAACTTAAAATGAAACTAAAACTTGTATGTAATCTACCTACATGTAACCTATAAATCAGCCTAGACCTGTATGTAATCTACCTACATGTAATCTATAAATCAAATTAGACCTGTATGTAATATACCTACATGTAACTTATATATCAACCTAAACCCATATGTAATCTACCTCATGTGACCTATAAATCAACCAAAACCTTTATGTAATCTACCTACATGTAACCTTATAAATCATCCTAAACCTGTATGTAATCTACCTACATGTAACCTATAAATCAACCTAAACCTGTATGTAATCTACCTATATGCGACTTAAAAATCAACCTAAACCTGGATGTAATCTACATACATGTAACCTATAAATCAACATAAACCTGTATGTCATACACATACATGTAACTTATAAATCAACCAAAACCTGTATGTAATCTACCTACATGTAATCTTTATATCAACCTAAACCTTTAGGTATTCTACCTATATGTAACCTATAAATCAACCTTAACCCGAATGTAACCTATAAATCAACCTTAACCTGAATGTTACCTATAAATCAACCTAAACCTTAATGATATATACATACATGTAACCAATAAATCAATGCTTATCGAATGTAAGGACTTTTCATTCATGTAACTTATAAATCAACATAAACCAGTATGTAATCTACCTACATGTAACTGATAAATCAACATAAACCTGTATTTAATCGACCTACATGTAACTTATAAATCAACCTAAACCTGTATGTAATTTACCTTCATGTAACTTATTAATCAACCTAAACCGGTATGTAATCTACCTCATGTGATCTATAAATCAACCAAAACATGTATGTAATCTACCTACATGCGACTTATAACTCAACCTTAACCTGAGTATAATCTACATACATGTAACCTATATATCAACATAAACCTGTATGCAGTCTATCTATATGTAACTTAAAAATCAGCCAAAACCTGTATGTAATCTACCTCCATGTAACCTATAGATCGACCTAAAGCTGTATGTAATCTACCTCCATACATCGTATTAATTAACCTAAACCTGAATCTAATCAACCTACCTGTATCCTATACATCAATTTACATCTGTATTTACATGTAATCTACCTACATGTAACATATAAATCAACTTAAACCTGAATGTAATCAACCTACATGTAACCTATACATCAATTAACATCTGTATGTACATGTTATCTACCTACATGTAACATTTTAATCATCCTAACCCTGAATGTAATATACCTACATGTAACCTTATAAATCATCTTAAACCTGTATATAATCTACCTACAAGTATCTTATTAATCAACCAAAACCTGTATGTAATCTACCTACATGTAACCTTTTTATCAACCTAAACCTGTATGTATTCTACCTATATGTAACCTATATATAGAACCTAAACCTGAATGTAATCTACCTACATGTAATTTATAAATCAATGTAAACCTGTATGTAATCTACCCACATGTGACTTACTAATCAACCAAAACCTGTATGTAATTGACCTACATGTAACTTATAAATCAACCTAAACATGTATGTAATTTACCTACATGTAACTTATAAATCAACCTAAACCTGTATGTTATCTACCTACATGTGACTTACTAATCAAATAAAACCTGTATGTAATTTACCTACATGTAACTTATAAATCAACCTAAACCTGAATGTAATCTACCAACCTTTAACCTATAAATAAACCTAAACCTGTATGTTCTCTACCATCATTGAACGTATAAATCAACCTAAACCTGAATGTAATCAACCTACTTGTAACCTATACATCAATTTACATCTGTATGTACATGTTGTCTACATCAATTTACATCTGTATGTGCATGTTATCTACCTACATGTAACATTTAAATCAACCTAAACCTGTATGTAATCTTCTTCCATGTAACCTATAAATCATCCTAAACCTGTATGTAATCTAGCTACATATAACTTATAAATCAACCAGAACCTGTATGTAATCTACCTACATGTAACATTTAAATCACCCTAAACCTGTATGTATTATACCTACATGTAACCTATAAATCAATCTAAACCTGAATGTAACCTATAAATCAACATAGACTTGAATGATATCTACATACATGTAACCAATTAATCAATGTTAATCGAATGTAAGGACTTTTCAAACATGTAACGTAGAAATTAACCTAAAACTGAATGTATTCTACCTACATGTAACGTATAAATTAACATAAATATGAATGTATTCTACGTACGTGTAACGTATTAATGAACATAAAACTGAATGTATTCTACCTACATGTAACGTACAAAATAACATAAACCTGTATGTAATCTACCTTCATACAACGTATAAATCAACCTAAACCTCAAAGTGATCAACCTACATGTAACCTATACATCAATTTACACCTGAATGTAATCTACCTGCATGTAACCTATAAATCAACCAAAACCTGTATGTAATCTACCTTCATGTAACCTATAAATAAGCATAAACCTGTATGTAATCTACCTACATGTTACCTATAAATCAACCTAAACCAGAATGTATTCTACCTACATGTGACGTGTAAATCAACCTAAACCTGTATGTAATTTAGTACATGTAACCTATAAATAAGCATAAACCTGTATGTAATCTACCTACATGTAACCTTTAAATCAACCTAAACCTGAATGTGTTCCACCTACATGATACACTGTACCACCCTAATCACCTAAATCTGAATGTAATTTACCTACATGTAACCTATAAATCAACCAAAACCTGTATGTAATATACCTTCATGTAACCTATAAATAAGCATAAACCTGTATGTAATCTACCTACATGTTACCTATAAATCAACCTAAACCAGAATGTATTCTACCTACATCTGACGTGTAAATTAACCTAACCCTGTATGTAATCTACCTACATGATACCACCCTAATCACCTAAATCTGAATGTAATTTACCTACATGTACCGAATAAATCAACTCAAACCTGAATGTTATCTACCTACATGTAAGCTATAAATCAACTTAAACCTGATTGTAGTATACCTTAATGTGACGTATAAATCAACCTTGACCTGTATGTAATCTACCTACATGTGACCTATAAATCAACCTAAACCTGAATATATTATACGTACATGTAACAGAAAACTTCAACTAAAATATGTATGCTTTTAAGTACATGCAATTAAAAGAAATCAACACTCACCTGTATGTGTTATACCGTCATGTAACGCAGACATCAACTTAAACCTGGATGTATTCTACCTACATATAACCAAAAAAATCGACTCAAACATGTACAATTCTATCTACATGTAACGCAACCATCAACTTTAACCTTCAACCTATACGTATCGTATAAGTTGAAGCTAAACATTTGTTTCTTCTATGAAAAAATGACAATAACAAACCGTCAACCTTCTCATAATTCCATAAAACGAAATACAAATTCAAAGAAGAGCAACACGCACCTCAAAAAGATAGAGGAAGGATCAGGTGCCTAGGAGGAGTGAGCATTCACTTCTGACCGGTCACTCCCGCCGTGTGTTCTTTGACGTAATCGGGGAAAAACCTGGAAAAGTCCGTAAACAATTAGGTGATTAATCATGGTCTAACAAATAGTATGAAAAAAGCCAGTCAGCATGCGACCCAGTGTTAGATTGTATTTGCTGACAAGGTCGTTGTATCGACCATAGAACTTACAAAAAGATGGCTGATGATAGTCCTGTTTTATCAACTTGTTTGCCAGTAGCTTGCCTCGCCTTAGAAACAGTTCATACGAAGAGCATGCTCTTGCGTATCGAATTAAACTACATGTAACGCACTCAATTAAATGTTGTGACTAGTCAAAAATAACTGGAGTAGATAATTTAGGTATTGTTTCTTTTTTTACTTGAACTTTGAAATATTGTATCAAGTTATATATTTGTACACTATTAACAAGAAGCAACGTGACTGTCTGACTGGAAAACCATGTGAATCAAGCGATGATTGTCAGAAATCATACGGATGCGTCGACGAAGGAATTTGCTGTAAAATTTCAAGTGACTCAGGTAAATTTATACTTCTTTCATAACATTTCTCATATCAAATATACAATCTCTCTGAAATATATTAGATAAAACACTTTGTGATAGCAATAGCTAACTCTAAGATGTTAGCCTAATTATACTTCATGTATATTATCAATAGTGCAACAAGTCTATTCGATAAAGATAACGGCCCTCACTAAGGTAACCAAGGAATCCCGTCGCAATTATTTAAAGACCAAAGCGTCATCTTGATTATTTTTCCCCAGGTTTTCTTGCATTATCACCGGTGTGAGATCGGTTTGTCCAGTGTGAGACAGCAGTGTGATATTTTTCTGTCTTACACTGTGTATTACTGCGCCGCTTTAGAACGTAAACAAACGTTGTCTGCTGTAGGGAGATGCAAAATGACTGATTTATATTATCCACTAAGTAATTGTTTTGACTAGATCTATTTCAAGCACGCGGAGGGAAAAACTGAGAGTAATCTTTTGAAGGTCGTAACAAAAAGATGTCAGACATCGTGATTTCATGTAAAATAATGCGAACAAATTAATCATTAAATTCCACCACGGGGCAAAGATTCACGGTCTAGGGCTCGGCAGAGCCTCGTCCCAGACCGTGAATCTTCTCCCCTCGGTGGAATTTCACTATCCCACACTCGTAATAATGAATGAATCTATTAATTTACACCTGTCTAATGTGTCACCTGTAGCTGTGCAGTATAATGCACTTAGAAAACTGGACAGGTAAAGTACATTATGAGATTCTATTAGGAGAAGTTTATTTCCCTCAGCTTAGCATCGGGAAATAGATTTGCTTTCGGGGAACTGACACTCTCAAGGTTTACTTTAACTGTGTTATGTCCCTTTTATTGTAAGTTTAAAGAAAATCCTATAAGAAGTTTTACTATTTTAAACCCTCTGTCTTTAAATTAATTCACTTATTGTCAACACGAAATGTAAAAGATTTGTGCAATATAGGCAAATATATTCAGAATGCATTTGTTATCAAAAATTAATTGTTTAAACTTGTTTTCTTTTCCCAATGAACCGTTAATATGTATATGAACATGTGTACATTGATTGTCTTGAGTATATTGATTGTCTTGTGTATGTCCGTGAGCTGTACAACAGTGGACCAATATACAATACAATACTATTTTGTTCATATCAAAATCCGTACACTAAAATAATTCATGTTAATAGTTTTTTGCCAGCTACATATACTTCCTAAAAAGCTCTTTTCAGTTGGACTTGGTTTCATTGTTTAGAAAAAGAAATTGTTTTTAATCTTTTTCTTTAAAGAAAACTTTATTCAATTACTTAATTTTATTAAGATTTAATCGCCAATACTAGTATCTAAAATTCATGTATGTTTATACTTCTTTTTCCTCAGCTTCATGTCCAACGAATTATAGTAATAATCCACTCCTTGGATGTTATATCATTTTGAGAGAGAGCAACTTAATTTCCCACAATTATGCAAAGGAGCGTTGTTCCGATGATGGAGGAGCACTTCTTTTGTTGAACTCGAAGGAGGAGACAGACGAAGTTATAAAATTGATGAGTACGTTCTATTCCTTTAATTTTTTTGATTTATTGGTAAGGAAATAAAAGCTAACAAGTGAAAAGCTGTCAGTGTGACAGCAAACCGGTATTTTTTTTAATGTAAACAGCGCCAATAATGCATTTGTTAACCCTTAATTGATAAACACAACCTATCCAGAGATATGGAGTGCTCTACATGCAGTATCTTGACAAAAAATAACTAAGTTCATCAGGTAACATTTCATAAATTGTAAAAAATCAAAATCTAAGTAATATGCACATGCCTGGTATGTGTACAATTGATCAGCAAAACATCAACTTCCTATCTTGTAAACAGTAGGAGGAGTTATCCGTACAATAGGGGTACCCTATATTCAATATTCTGCGAGAAAATGACTTAGTTCAACAGCTGGCATTTTTTTTCAAAAATATCATAAACTGAAATTCAAGTAGTATGCATATATATATGTTATATGTGCAATTGATCTGCAAAACATTAAGTTCCTTTCTTAAAAACTGTACGAGGAGGTCTCTGCCATTTTCACCATTTTTTAAACTAGATTTTTCCTTTAGATAATCCTGCGAAAAATAAGATTAATCCGTAAAATACAACGTAGTTTTCCTTTCTTTCCTGTCTTTTTCGAAACACATTTTATGGTAGGTTTAATCTTTCAGAAATTTGTGTTGGACATAGACATTTTTTTTTATCGGTATAGTTAATACAACTTCTAAACTTATAAATAAAGACCCAATAATTGTGTACTTTTTACACCCTTAGTATTTATATCTTTTCGGTGGAATTTCACCATATTACACTTTATAATGAATGGATATATCAATCATTATCTTGATATTAAACTAGATGTTAATTTTTCCCTGACCATTTACCTCTGTATCCTAAGAATCAACAGATGACATTTGTTTATGTATTATAGTGGTGTTTTAATAATACACAGTGTACGACAGTCTACTGTCTCACGTTATTCATATCAAATGAAAGTGGGATTATATCATATATATGCACTGGATTCTATGAGATTTATATTGAAAATTATAATCGGAGTACCCCACAGCAGCTCGATTTTCTATTGTGAAAAGTGATATATTTGTCAATTGAGAATGAATAATATCCAATTACATTTATGACCTAATGTAATTTGCTCTGATGTGAACTGGGCAATGCCAGAGCCTCAATACTTTTTGGTTCTACTGCCACACAAATTGTCAACAAGCGGCTGCTATCTTTTAACCGATTCTATTTTTTATTAGATGCTCAGTACATTTGCTCTCTGTGCACATTTTTTTACAATCATATAGTTCAGCTAGATTCGATGTTTTATTCGATTTAAACATATTAAACAATGTGAATGATTTCATGATCGGTGTTTTTTATAGGGGCGGGAGGTCATGTGATTTAGGAAACTTAGATTTAAGCTTTGACTCGGCAAAGGCTGCAGGAAAAAGAAGTTAATAGATCTATTAATATCGTGAAGGTTATTAAATATTTGTCTTCTATATATATATTTTTCTTCTTTTAGTTGAGGGACGTTTTTCTCATATTGCTATTCAGGGCTCTAGGAGTTCTGTTAACTCTGAATGGATAACTGATGATGGAAGCCCTCTACCTTATTTTCCTACGTCGGTCAACAATGCACAAAATGCTCTTAATACAGCGCTTGTATTGCATGCATATCCTGGATTTAGATTGGACGCTGTAAATCCAGAAGTTAATAGGATGACTTGTTTTGCTTGTGAAATTGAGAGCTAACTAACAATGAACTCATGTCAAATAAAATACAAATTTGTTCAGTAAAATACACAATTCTTCAATCGATTCCTAATTTTTAATGTATTTACAAATGTATGAGAGTTTTATCGATTTTTTCCAAAAATCGTGTCTACAGTTAAGCAAGTTGCCATAACAATATATGCATTGAAAAGGAGGCTGGGGGGGGGGGGGGGGTCAACATATTACCAATCATATTTACGTAATATTCTAGATAGTATAGTTTAATAGCTGAAAACTACATTGTTTATAGGCATTGTATAATTACGCGTAAATGCATAATCAGTATAAACAAATTTGCCAGTACAAAAATACAACTGCCATGATAAGATATTTGTACTACAACAAAAGTACAATAAACAAGAGGCCCATGGGCCACATCGCTCACCTGGACAGCAGTTCCTTGTAACATTCTATTTTGTACTATATGCTTTTTCTATTTTAAACAATGAACCTTTTTCTGGGCCCCAGTATTGGTCCGAGGTTTATGGTTGGCTTTAACAACATAATTAGTAACATAGGAATGAAAATGTGTAGCACTGCGGCGGGACTGCACGTACACAGCCTGAAAAAACTGAACGTAGAAGAGTTCCACATCAGAGAATAACTCTCAGACTGTACACAACAACATCAAGAAAGATAACTCTTTGCTCCACTAAATTAGAGTTTACACAATTTGAGGATCCTTGCATAGTAATCTAGTAATCTCACAAACTGTAGCATCATAGTTCTCGAGAAAAACTTTTTAAAAACATTTTCAATATACATTTCTATGTTAAACGTTGAGCCCCTCTTGGGGCCCCAGTATTAGCCCAGTGCCAAAGCTTAATATATTTGGAATCTACATTATTTAAGGATGCTTGCATAGTAATTTCACAAGCTGAAGCATTATAGTTCTATAGAAAAAGATTTTTTAACATTTCCCTCTATATTTCTATGTTAAACTTTTGACACCTCTTGGGGCCCCCGTCACGGATTTTATAATTTCGAATCTACACCATTTGAGGATGCTTACGTAGTTATCTGTATCCGACACATTGAAGCATTGTAGTTCTTGAGAAAAAGATGTTTAAACATTTTCCATATATACTTCTACAGTTAACGTTTAACCCATCTTGGGACCCCAGTATTAGTCCAGGGGTCACTATTTTAAAACTATCGAACCTACATTATCCAAGGTTGTATGCATGATAGTAATCTCACAAATTGAAGCATTGAAGTTCTCGAGAAAAAGATTTTTTAACACGTAACCTTTATATTTCTATAATAAACTTTGACGCCCTCTTTGGGCCCAAGTACTAGTCCAAGGGGTCACGATTTTACCAATTAAGAATCTACTTATTTCAGGGATGCATGCATAGTAATTTCACAAACTATAACATTGTAGTTCTTGAGAAGAACATTTTTAAACCTTTCCTACATATTTTTTAAACTGTTTAAATTTTGAACCCCTCTTGCAGCCCTAATATTTGTCCGAGAGTCACGATTTTTACAAGTTACAATCTACATTATTTAAGGATGTACATGTATGCATAGTTATATCCCAAACTGTTGCATTATAGTTCTTGAGAAGAAGATTTTAAACATTTTCCTATATATGTTAAACTTTAAACCCCTCCTGGGGCCCCACTTTTTGTCCAGGGGTCACGATATTTACACTTTAGAATCTTCACTATATATATATATATATATATATATATATATATATATATATATATATATATATATATATATATATATATGTAGTGTAAAAATTGTCATTTTTGTTGCAGGAATTCTTAAGAAAATTGTTTTGAACATTTTTCTAATATAGTTCTATGTTAAACCCCGCCTGGGACTCCAGTTGTATTCCGAGGGTGCCGATTTCTACAATTTAGAATCTTCGCTATACATTTCAAAGGCTGGAACTCCCACAAAGGCCTCTAACTGACATTTTCTTTAATACAGGTATCATTCATTTAAATTTCTGTACCAATAGTCGTATATCAAAACTTATCAGAATAAAAATGTTTTGTGTAACTAAATTCGTATATATTATAGTATTCATTGCCAAGCAGACAACATACAAATACACATAAAACATAGGTTCATGAACAAGAGTTCACAATAGCCCTCGCCATGCATCGGGACACATCCGTCCTCGACCCGCGAGATAGAGATCCGTGCATGCGCTGTCTGAGTTAGGTCGAACGTACAATAAGTCCATAAATACCACAATATGCAATATATTTTTATATGCAATTTTAACATCACCATCTGATTGTATACTCAGTATATTTCTTAATAAAATACGTAGTGATGCATTTGTAATACAATGAATCATAGCTCATCATGGTTAAAACAAAGAAATTTCAAAGTTTAAAAAAGAAATTACATGTATATTTCTGCTTTAAACAGTCTTTGAACAATTTTCCCGGGTTCATTATTTGTATACGAGGGTAACACTATAACAGTTATACCTAATTATAATAAAAAAAAACTTTTTTAAATATAATTCCCGTGTGAAACAAGATTAACTATGGTATGGTTGTTTACAAATAAATCAACACCACGTGCGTTGATCTACCGTGTCTATAATGCTCAACCAAACTAGCTGTAATATAGCAACAAAATAACAAAATTGATTAATCGCTTACATTTATTTTGGAAACTGTGCCCGATAACAAATAAATTTACATATTAATTTTTATGGCGTCGAGCGAAGCTCGAAAGCCATCTAGGGATCGTACGTCCGGAAGTTGCCGATTTTAAGGAGCCACACCACTCAAACGAGTGCAAAGTTTTCTTATGTGTTTGAAGATAAATAGCTGACATACCTCAATTTGGAGCAGAACTGTACGTCAATAAAACATGTCGGCAGATACAAAATGGTTGATGTCCTTAAAAATGTTCATATCTTATTGTAAACAAATTGTCTGGGTTTTAGCGGATGAATACATTTGCAACGAGACACATGCGATAGTTTGGCCTACATACTCAATTTGCTTATGAAATATACCTGCCTGCAAAACAGATTATTTGTATCGATATCGAATATTGACAATACACAACTGTTTGATCTTTTAGAAACAAAACTTCCTACATCGAGCGGTAAGTATATCTACAACCAAAAGTTATTTTAAACCAACTAGTGAACTACTTTCACTTTGTAAACAACGTGAATGGGTGCTCTATTTTATCTACCCTTGATCTTTTCGGCTCGTGTCATTTGGACCTATGTGAATTTTAAGTCAAGTTGATGATAAGAGACAGAGTGTTTATCAGCAGTTTACAATACACTCTAAAAAAGTTTTACTATACAATTTTAAAATAAGAATTTGAATTTAGAAAAACTATAAATATTAAGTAATACAATTACTCAGAATAGCAAGTAAAAGGCAATCTCGTTTAGTAATTGGAATCGTAATTAGTAAATACCACTAATACAGTTACTTATGATTTATTTTACTCATTATTTCTGCAATTACTTAAATATATATACAGATTATTTATTTACTTAATTTAATACTTATTTTAAGTAATCAAAATCATTTTGTTATAAGTAACTTAGTTACTTGTAGTCGTATATCAAAAAATATCAGTTGTACATAGTTGTATATGTACAAGTGTACAAGGCTGTGGCGTCGTTTCGGTGACATCTTTGCCTTTCCCTTTTTCCCATTGAAATTCATTTTGGTCATAATTTCTTCTTCACTAAACAAAAGTTTGGTTATTGACCACAGGAAATTCACAGTTCCTTGGGACAATATCTTTCGGAGACTTTACGTCAATGATGGTGGCGTTTGCAGGGCAGAATATCAAGATAGAGTTGTTTGTCACTGCAAAGTCCAGAGAAGAGGGGATGGAATTTTCATCCAGGTCGGTCAGTCTAGCTGGCATGGACTGGTCACTACATTCCTCCTCAGTTTCTTCTGGTCTTCAGGAAACAGGTCAGCAGGGGTAGGAACTCCCTGGCATTTTCTCTCGAACAACTGAATAGCACTGAGTGGCTGCCTCTTATGTTGGGTTTCCTGAGCAACCTCATTAGCCGGAACTGATGTTGGTCTTGGGGTCTGGAGCTGCCTGAGACATTCACTGAGACCGCTTATCTCCTGTGGTGGCGTTTCAATTAGTTCCAGGATTCTGTTCAGTTTCAGGTTGGTTTCCGCCTGGGTCCTCTGAATGTTACTAAGTTTTTGGCAGCATTGAACCTCTTTCACAAAGAGTGTACACCACACATCCATATTGGATCTTGAAAGTTTCACATTTCTGGCCTTCTCACATGCTGACCGAAGTTCTTGTTCGTTGCTCAAGACGAAAACTGACTGTGATCCACAGCTCGATTTATTTTCCTCGTTGTTTTCCACCAATTGTTCTGGTCGCTGTTTGGCACTGCTGCTTTCTTTCTCGTTTCCCCTGCACCTTGGAAGAGAATCCTCAGTGATCTACCGTCAGCCTGTCAAAAAGAAAAACGTATACAAGCATTTCCTATGCAACAGACATATAACCCACTACAAAGCTAGGACCAAAAGAAAAATTACTGTTTGTTTGGAACCTACCCCTGGTGATAAAATTCCAAATAACGCAAAAAGTAAAGAACTTTTTTATATGATTATTATATGATAATTTCGATTCTCAGGCTTTTTTTTCTAAAAAAAAAAAACTAAAATAAACAAGAGGCCCATGGGCCACATCGCTCACCTTAGGAACAATAGGTATAATAATCAGCTTAATTGAGTCATTTTACAAGCCATCTGGACAATATACACTAATACATGTAGATACTGTACAAATAAAATCAAATTTCCCCCTGAATATTCTTATGTTTATAATCATTAGTCCCTTTTCTAACAGGATGAATTTATAGTCATTTCACAAGTTGAGTATTTCAGTTCTCAAAAAGATCCTTAACAATTGTTTATGTAATGGATAAATAACGAGATAGTGTTGAATAGTTTAGAGAAAACATTCAGGGGATGTTTTCTCTAAACTATTCAACACTAATGAGTTATTTATCTTACTTAAATAAATTCCCCCATTTGAGCCTCTAAGAAGCATTGACCCACTCATTTATCCAACTGTGATGTCACACAAAATAAAAATATATAATATATTTGCTCAGAGAATATCATGTGAAAAAAAATTATAGGATGTTTTTATTACCGTAAAGAGATATGTTTGCGCTTTAGCAAGGCTGTCTCAGTATCAGGGAATCGTTCCCAACATGTTTAATAGAAATGTGTAGAAAATGAAACTATTTCTTGACTTCTTTTTTCAAAATTGCATGAAAATAATCTCTCAATTTTCTTAAATCTGTAGGAATCTTTCATTTACTTGAACATAAAGAGAAAGTCAAGACATACAAACATAAATATTGAATTGAAAAATATGGAAGGAATAAGGAATCATTGTTTTAATATTGTGAGGTGATAATTTCGGTCGGGGCGTGGTCAAATCCAATTAAGCCCGTAGGGCGTTAAGATAGATTTGACCATGCTCCCACCGAAATTATCATCTCATAATAATAAAAAAAATGATTCCTTATTACTTATATTTACATTATTTTCAATTTGCACACATTATTTAAAACCTCGATTTTTTTGTGTAGCACATGCTATGGATTACTGCGCGGCGCAGCCAATACCGTCTCTCGGTTATGCTATATGACACGCCCATTTTGTGCCACTCATGTTTTATGAAGTTATTGGGTTTCAGGCTTCCTGACAATTTCTTATTATACCACATTATCATAACAATTTGAAGCAGAGTTAGATCCAATAAATCGCTGAGTGACAGTTACCATTAACATTGTTAAATAAAACACAAGTCTTGCACAAATGTTTTTTTTTGCAGCAGAAGATTATGATTTGTAAGTTTTATTTTTTGCATTTTTAAATTGATGTCATACAATTATCATAGACGTTGGAAGCATTTTCATCCAAGCTGGTTACAGCTGCACAGACATCCAAATCTGCAAGATCAAAATGTATAAAAATATAACACTATAACTAAAAGTATCGATTTACAATATATACCAGTTCTTTAACATTTCTTATTGCTGAAAGAGGTAAAATTAAATCTTTCAAAACCTGTGACTAATGTTTAAATAAAAGACTCACCTTCTCCTTCATTAACATCAGAACTCTTGCCTACAAAAGATTACATAATCAGCAAGCATTCTGAGTGTATTGCATAAGCAATACACATCCCCTACCGGTGTGTAGAAATTTGTGAAAACAATGCAGTTATGCAGAATATCATTTCTTACCGTCTCAACAGACCAATCCGCTAACGAACCCGATTGTAATAAAACATAAAACCCTGTCGATTAAATTTACAACACATTGCTTGACACTATTTTACAGAACTTATTTGTTTGTTAGAAACAATAAAAGGAATGGTCCAAGAAATGCACAATATTATTACTGACAACATACTTTCCTCGTTTATTTGATACACACCGAGCCCGATAACGAACCCGAACATTAAAAAATTGGAATATGAAAAATTAATTTTCTCGAAAATATGTTAACCAGACGCTACAAAAGTGTAAACTTGATCTGTAATTTGACATTTTGAAGCTGTTCAGCAAATTTCATTTTATTCCTCAAACGCATAAAGAAAAAAAGTGTGGAAAACTGAAGTGGGACAGACAGACCGACGGACGGACGGACAAACGGACGCAGAGGAAAGCTATAGTCCCCTCCGGTGAAAACCGGTAGGGGACTAATTAATATATTTTACCCCCATCAAACTCCTAAATTTTCAAATTTTATCGAGGCTAATTTTTGTTGATTTTGTGGGAACCTCTCATTATCCAATTTTACATCATCAGAAAAATATGAAACAGTTTTTCATTTATTACAATAAACAAACTATCCAATATATGTGACAGATGGAAATAAAAAAAATGGCCCTCACAAATTTAAATGGTTTCTCAGTATACTCTCTCTTTTCTCTTGTTAATTTATATTTTTTTTATTAAAAGACAGATAAATAATTATATACAACACAAGGAATTTTGCACCTCAAAATACACACCACACTGCCTAAAATATCACTTATTTTTTTTATTTTGGCTTCTAAGGCAAGATATATTTCCTCAGATACTAGTTGTCAGTTAAGGCTAGGCGCAACCTATCTTCCATTTTTTCTGGTTTTTCCTATCTCCACAATGTGAGATCGAATATCACTAAGTAATTCCTTAATTATATGTTCATGTCATATAATACTTTTCTCTTTAAGATGTCAAGTGTTCAATTAAAAATCTATAATATGACTTTATTCATAGGCATTAAAATACATTTAGTATGCTATTTTAAGGAAAATTCTAAATATCATAGCTCTGAAAAGAGCCTAGTAATACGCCCCACTTTTTTTTAATAAACAGGTTTAAATGTAGATTAATAAGGAATGATATATTAAGGAAATTTATAAAACTGAGTAACATCTCGTGTATCCTTAATAAAAAAAAACAATGTAAATGAATGAAGTGAAAAATACAATTGTGTTACCACTTTAAGAAAGACACAAAAGTAACTGGCAATGGCTAACATACTCTAAGATAACTACAAAAGGATATTATAAAGTAAAAAATAAATAATTAATTCGTTTTACAAGTAAAAACACATAAGAATAAATATTGATGTATAATATTAACAAAACGGCGAAAAACATTAATGCGCACTTGTCGGCTATTTGTTTTTCAATTCGTACGCAAGTATTGGGTTACTGTGAGAATTCAGTGTTTCATATGATTACCTATAAATATATGCTTTACTTCATTTAAAGTCTACAAAAAAATAAATAAATAAATGCTTAATTGAATTTGCAGACAAACAATTCGGCAAATTCAAGGGACATGGTAACGATTTTGATAAAAAAAAACATTTTTTGAATTTAATGTTTACAATGCATCAGTGAGGCATTTTTAATAGGCAACCACAATTTGGGTGTCATTTATTGAGCTGTGCGCAAGTTGCACAGCTTAAAATTCTTTGCAATGTAAACAAAGCCTTAGTGTAAATTTTTAATATTGAAGTAAAATTTCAGTTTCAGACACAAAACGAATGTTTTTAACAATGGGAACTGTTTTTTTTATGCTGAAAACAAGTACCAAGACAAATTGGCTTGAGAAAGAGTTTTAATGGTATAGAAATTCTCTATTAACAAACACAAGGCACTTTCCTTGTTTACACGACGAAGAATTGTGAGCCCTGTATCTTGCTTACAACTCTACGACTCTCAAATTTTATTTGATTCTTAGAAACAGAATCGGAAAATATATAAAATGTGACCAAAACCGTGACCATGCCCCTCTAAAATATAAACATGTAAAAAAGAAACTTCCATTTGTTGCGTGTATATTTCACGTTTTTAGCTCACCTGAGATGAAAGCTCAAGTGAGCTTTCCTTATCACAGTTTGTCCATCGTCCGTCTGTCTGTCTGTTCGTCTGTAAACTTTTCGCATCTTAAACTTCTTCTCTTAAACCGCTTATCCAATTTCAACCAAATTTGGCACAAAGCGTCCTTATGGTAAGGCGAATATCAATTCCAGAAATGAAAGACCTATCTTTATTCAAAGCTGAGAAAACCTCAAAACTGTAGAAAAAGAGGGGTGCATTTTTAAAAATCTTCTTCTCAAGAACTACTGAGTCCAATTCAACGTAGTTTAGCATAAATTTTCTTATGAAAACCAGACTCAAAAAAGTGGTATTTTTTTTTAGTTATGTACAATTTTAAAAGATGAAATAAGCAATAAAAATATACAAACAAGTTTTCATTTCTTTTAATCACCAGTTGGATTTTCAAGCAACAACCGTCTTTGATTTCTGGAAACAAATATGTCAATGATTTTACTGACATCTACCTTGATGTCTTTATGTATAGAGCATTAAATCGCTCTCCTCCCATCGTAGAGCGTAGAAAACTCTTGATAGTCGTAAATATGAATTGGCCCTTATTGTTACCCATACCTAATAAATGTTTTGGATTTAAAACAAAATATTTTAGGCATTTATGAACTCCCAAATTTAACCAGGCTATCAAAGTTACAACATTCTAATGACGTTACGATATCCGACCCACTATTGGCTGTTAGAAATATCTGATGCATCAAATCTTCAATTTTCTTATATTAAAATAGTTCATTTACCTATAAAAAATTTCAAAAAATATACAGTAATTAATTAATGATTGCACATAGACAATCTGGTTTTAAATGCAATTATATATTAACCTTCGACCAGCTTTTAAATATTCAGAAATTTTTGCTTGCATCGCAATAGGGAAATGACAGCGCAGACTACACTTCAAACAAAACTGCGGGAATTTCCAGTCGATTCTTGGTCGAAGCCCCAAGTTCAGGGCTTTGGGGAATTTAATGCAGCCACCATAATAAAATGACCAACACTGCTTGTTTTAAACACAGTTAAATTGGTTTGTTATCAGAACCTGTCAACATGCATTATGATCAGATGTTTAAGATGTTTATAGAGCAGCAGAATTACAGTCAGCATAGCACAGCTGGTGTATCCATGAGGTGCAACATTGAGTCAGGCATAATTATAAATAAAGTAAAACACCAAACGCTAACTTTTGTATGTAAAATTTATCAACATATACAGTCATGCATACTTTGAAAATTTTAAGGGGGGGGGGTGCGCCCTCCACGCCCCCTTTAAATCCACCAGTGGTTTTATTTCAATTAATTTACCTTAAAAGATGCAAACATACATAAAATACAGTTCGACCTGTTAATTCAAAAATGCACATTTTGTCTCACGCGTAAGAATTTCGATCGAAAGATTCATTCAGTAATGCAGTTGACCTCGATGAACTGACCTCAATCATAAGAAGATGCTCCATGAACTAACCTCGATCTATTGATGTTGCATAGTAGTAGCTAGGAAGACGGCTTGATTTATAAACAAGGTTACGTTATAATGCGACCTCAATAGCAAGTTATGATGGTATTCAATGTTTTTCAGTCGCATTAAATTATTTTAATACAACTCTTTCTTTGTATACGTGTTAATGCTCTTTGAAGAGCCCTACTCAGTATTCTGTGGAAGAAGAAGATAAGTTAACATTTAATAATATAAAACTAGACAAGGAGTTAACGAATGGCTTTCTCCAAATTTATTTCAAAATTAAATTTGTTGACGGTTTATAATGAGGAAGTTATGGTGTACAGATTCAAAATTCTCTATATTTTGTAAAAATACAGTACTTTTAAATCATTTTACATCAAACTGATCATGTTGATTGCTTCTAGCTATCAATATATCATTATTGCCGATCATTCCTTTAGAGGGAATACTTGTTTTTATTGAGTTTTTGCACAGAGAGGTGCATCACTTCGGGTAACACCAAGTTACTATCACCTCAATTGATAATTCATAATTAATGTGTTAATTAAACTCGTAAGATGACGTCATAGGTATCCTTACACCCTGGGAGTTTACCATGATGATACTTTATGAAAAGACACTGGCCCAGAACACTCAGTTTTCCCTTGTCATAAAACATACAACCATATTATTGTGGTTCAAAAAACACTATGTGTTATTTCAGTCATTTTTTAAGGGAAACCTAGTATGACAACCAAACCGGGGACCACTAAAGGGGAAGACGGAACCACAACCTCCTCCCATCATGCGTCTCAAGTGAGCACTACCCTGATGTCGACCAAACCAGGGACCACTAGAGGGGAAGACGGAACCACAACCCCCTCCCATCATGCGTCTCAAGTGAGCAGTTGAGCACGACCAAACCAGGGACCACTAATAGGCAACCAAAATTTGAATGTCATTTGATAAGTTATAAGCGAGTTACTGACCTTACAATTCTTCGCTATGTAAACAAAGCGTTTGTTTACAATTCGAATGTTGAAGTGAAATTCTAGTTTTAGATCTAAAATAAATGTGTAAATCGTTAAAAACTGTTTATTTCTGTTTAAAATAAATAATAAGATAGACAAACCAGCTTTAAAAGATTTTATACTGGTATATTGAACCTATGTAAACAAAAACAGGACACGAGCCTTGTTTACATGACGAGAATTGTGAGCCCTGTATCTTGCTTAAAACTCAACGACTGGCACCAAAATTTCATTTGGTCATTAAGGTTTTCCGCTCTCAGCGGAAAACCTTACTATTATTCTGAAAAATTTTCAAATTTCTTATTATTTTTTTTTCTTCTAGACGCCAACTTTGATCCTTAATATCTCGCTCGTTTGTTCACCGATTGTTTTGAAATGTTCAGGACTGATAACATGCCGCGTAATGTTGTCGTTGCATATTTTAGTTGAGGAAAATCCATATCCAGTTTTGAGTTATTCCCCTTTTAGTAAAATTTAACGACTTCTTTTGTCCAGGGGGGTTTAGCTATAACGATGACTGGCAGAGTCTCAAAGATGGGCTGGTTTGAAAGCTAGTACATTGAATTTGTGCGAGATATATTTCATTTATTATTTAAATGCAAATAAAAGGGGTGGTATAGATGTTGAAACAAAGGTAAGAAATTTTTTTTAAAAAATTCGCGTATTTTCCGTGTTAGTTTTCTACCTGATAAAAATTTGTTATAACATGTATTTTAAAGGTTCTTGGTCTTACTCAGACCTTTCATTCGGTATACCGAAAAAGGGGCTGGCCCCTATAATTAGGGAGTTAGAGGCGTCCAAAGTTTCTTGTCAATAACTTAAAAAGGAATAAAAATTTCTAATGCATTATTGAAGCAAAGTTGTAAAGAAATTAATTTTGAATCCTTCCATAGTATTCAATTTAATGTTTTCGTAATTTATAGTCAGTTTTGCAGAAACAATTGTTGTCAGTTCGGTCCATTTTTGTGGGGGTGCGCACGTTTATGAGGTTATCAAAGGACTTCTTGTAATGCACTAACTGATACATGTAGCGCGCAAAAATAATTCCACATAAAATTCCCAAATGTTTTTATTTATATGTACATTTTCATTTCATAAAGATGAACCTCTCTGACCTTATTTTGTTGTTTGTTTCATAACTGTGCCCCTGTCTATATTTAGATGCATTACGAGACTCAGGTAACCGATCGATAGGAGAGTCGCTAGCTGTATTCATGGCCGTCGCCTAGACGACAGTGTATGTGCTTGTAGAGCTGGACGTTCACGTTTAGCACCCCACTGTGTTACTTTGAATTGTTTCAGTACTGGGAGATGTGTTAATAAAATGGTTCCAATACATGGTAATTAAACTCAAATTTTCTACAATACGTATACACGGCCGTCTTATAAAGCACAATGCGTTTTACTGACATGACAAATGTACGCGAACGCGGGATTGCTCCCGATAGAACATTTCTTTTAAAGCACAAAAAAAAAAAATACTGATTTGCGATGGACATAATATAATTATCATCGTGGAGATGATTTTAAAAAGTGAATGTAATATTCTTATACGATAATATTTGAATCCTAAGCCGCTAGTTTTAAGTTACGATTATTAGGGATATTAATTATGACTTGCCCCGCGTTCACGTTTTTTACTTGCAAAACATCTACAAACGAAAATACCAAAAAACCTTCAGCAGCAACTTATAAATTATTTATTCCGTACACAATTCTAAAAAGGTAATTAAATAAATTTTATAAATGCTTTATACTTGTACTCGCTATCTTCCATGGAAAAAAGTGGCATGGAAAAAATGTTGTTCAATGTTCATCAAATACGCTGTAGCCTTAGCAATCGAAAATAATTAACAAACTGAATATTGATAGATTGACATATCAACAAACATTCAGACCCGCAATGTGTTTTTTACAAGTTCTATAAAATGTAGACCTAATGACTGAATTATTTACCGTTTTCCGTCTGCGTTATTTTGAATCACGTGTGTACGTTATGTGTAGCCATATAGATGAACACTTTAAGTGTTTAATTTTTAAAAGAAATGGTGTACATGCAGAGCAATGCAATGCTAGGACAATTAAATTTCAACAATGTATTTGGTGAGGCCGGTCGGACTGATACTGGTTCTGCTTGTTCTACAAATAGCGAATGTAAGACGAAGTGTTGGGGGTGTAATATTTTAAACAAATATAAGTATTGCTTTCTTAAAAGCTTGCATTACTCAACTTAGTATTTTATTGGAAGCATTCTTAGTTACCTTAGCTGCATATATGTACCGATGACAATGAACTTTATTCTCAATAAACTGTGTTTACAGTGTAGAGAAGATATATACAAAAATTACGTTGTGAAGAAGGATTAGTACATGTACACGCTCGGTCTGTATCCCGGAAAAATTGACTACCATCCGAAATTTTTCATACAAGGTCTACACACTTGCAGCTTACTTTACCTTTAAAAATACATTTTAGAATTTGCCGCTGTTTATAAATTCATTAAAAAGACGCGCAGAATCAAGTGGTAATATGTCGTTTGATAAGGGATTTATGACGTCTATTTATATTGTTTTCATTAAAATTATTTCAAGCTTGTGGGTGGAATGAAATCAGTTTCACATGTTATATGACATAAAGATGTCCTCTCCCCACTTTTTCTCGCAGCAACTATTTTTTTTAAATTTACATACAAAAATTGAATTATCATGGAGTTGCCCCCCCCCCCATTTTGGTAGCTGGTAAAAAAAATGGTATGAAAATCATGAAATTATGGGTGAAATTTTGACAATTTTGAAAAATTCAAAATTATTCTTCTTTTTTTCATTTTTTGCTTGTCAAGATTTGTTTGATGAGTTTGCCCCCCCCCCCACCACTTTCAAAAACGATGCTACGTGTCTGGAAATTACTCATTTCTTTATTCCCTTCTTTAATAAACAAAACAAACCAACAAACATAACCGATCCAGATAAATATAATTACATGTATCAAAAATAAACTTCAAAAACAAACTACACATTCATCCGTCATCCACAATATTGCCTTTTCGATATTTGTCATCGTTGTAGACCCGTGTAACAATCTGTTAAGTAGGTGCTTGCACGACAAAGAACCCTTTGCTGATCTACATTTTCATTAACGCATACAAAGAAAAAATATACTTTGATTTATTTTTGAATTTCTTTTGATGTAAAAAAAAAAGAAAGAAGAAATTGGTTCTCAGTCTCTCTTTATGCCTGTTTGTTAGCGGTTAATCCAAGTTCATTTTAAATATCCTTTTGTAATTTAAAAAATGCGATGTAATGTTTTTTTTTCATGCAATATTTCGGATAAAGCAATGAAGAGTTGTTTCTTGAAATTTTATTAGACCATAAAATTGTAAAATGCTAACATTGAAAATTGTGCCCGATTTCTCTCTTTTTTTAAGGTAAAACTTTATTGATTTAAAAAATGATTCTTTGAGACAAACAAATTGACATAATCAATAAAAGTTTGACAATCTCTAACTGCAGGTCTGTAGCTTTTAGTCTGAAAAAGAATCGGATGGACGACCTAGGACACAGATCGTCCATCCGAATTTCTTGAAAATTGCCATTTCTTTCGTACGCGGACGCAATACTCACCGAGACTAAATGGTTCGTAAGTTTTAAGTGTTAACTGCTTTGAAAGATAATATTGGTTTTCTGATAATTATGAACATGAATTATTAAATAAAAATGGTTAAAATTACAGTAAAATTACCGGCACCGGTCTTCTCCATGCGCGGATCTAGAAGGGGAAGGGTTCCAGACCCCCCCCCCCCCCCAGCGAAATTTCTTTCAATTACGTGTACATTATAAACTTACCAAATATGCCTCGGACATCCCTTGGTAAACTCAAAAAACTGTCTGACTTTTCAACCCCCACCCCGGAAAAATTTTCTGATCCGCGCATGTTCCCCCTCCTCGAAATACAAAATTATTTTTCAAAACCCCCTGTAAAATTTCCAGGATATCCGCATATATACTAAGAGATTCATTGGCGCTTGCGTTCGATAAAAATGCGTGTAAAACGTTTGCCAATTGTCTTTTTACCTTCGTACCGGGCATAACCATAGTCCCACTCTGTGAATAAAATGCGGCGAATCAAGCTAGAGACAACGTGTTAAGATCTGTATTTGCTTATAAACATGTAGTATCATCGTGCAAAATGTACTGTTCAATTATAATTTTTTTTTTACTTTACTTGTAAAATTCAACATCTGTTTCGTATAATTTTTTCTCACAATCTATTTCTTACAAAGTTACTTTTTTATTTAGTGATTGACATGTACACTTTTCAGACTTATTATGTGATTTCAAAGAGACAGAGTGGCATGTCTCAAGGACTGTTTATCTCTTAAAACAACATTGTGCAATTATCAGATTTTCATTTCTTGGACATCAAAGACTCATTGAGTTTATTTAATTATTTTATATCTGTGAACCTTTCACTCAGCTTACTTATATCATTACCTGTCAATTTATTGCCTGACGTCATGACGTCAGGTATATCTAAGGTTTAAAAGTTGCAATCTCCGAAACAGTGCAGACAATGGGACAAGCAATATCATGATATTTCACAAAAAAGATTTACCGATGCATGTTTAAGATGTCAGCATTTACATTCACAATTGATGAAAACGTTATATGGCATGTTATAACAACAGCGAGCAAGAGTTTTCAAGTGAAAGGGACGTTAACCATGCAGTGCACGCGTGTAATCCTGATTTAAAAATAGATCAGGCATTCAACCATATTTGAACGGTGAAAAAGGGGGAGGGGGTCATCGCAATAAGTTGTAACATATTGTCTATTACGGTACAATGTAAGTAATAATTGGCATTGGATTATCATTATTGCAAGAGAGTCATCAGTTTGGGTTAAAACAAATAAATATTTATACAGCTGGAATGTTTACTGGAGGACCTAAATCGCCAAAGCGGGGTGTGACCCGATTTTCGTTCAGTTGGGCGATTTCATTAATCTTGAAAACGCGGCTATGTTAAGGCTGTCCGAAGCTAAATATATATCGAAAAATGTTACTATTTTAATTGTCGGAAAATGCTTTAACCGAGTGAGTTTCTTTAAACTGTTATTACATAAGTTAACAGTGACATCTAACACTATATTTGATGTATTTTAGTGACGTCATATATCTTTCTTAAGCACGTGACGGGTGTATTCTAACGCAGAAGGATAAAACGTACGCTCAACTAGGACCTTGGGTCACCCGAAAATAGTTCTCCAAAATGAGTGTATTAATGAGCACTTATGGAACTCTTTTACAAGTGAAGATAAGAATGAAAATCTACTTTCTTTTCTTCTTTATCCATAGGGAGACCACAGGTCACCTTACGTCCTAAAACAATGTCGTAATCATTCTGTTAATCAATACGGAAACAAAAGTTACAATATTGAGATTCGTCAGAAGTGATCCACTGTAGGGACCAGGGGTCACCTAATGTGTAATATCAATGGGGAGATGTTATCCGGTCATCTTATGACAATTTACAAGATTAATATTTACTGGAAGTCAGTCATTTTAGAGAAGGGTCACTTTAAATAGATTATCCAAAGGAAGACCAGAGGTCACTATAGGTCCGTTTTCAATGTTGTTTTAATTTTAATAATTTATAAGAAGACCAGGGATCACATTTTGTCATTTTTGAAGATGGAGGTTCACCAGAAGTCAGCCACTGTAAGGAGCCTAAAGGTCACCTTTGGTATTAAATCAATCATATAAAAATGTTGTTCACCTATAGGGAGATCAGAGTTCATCTTATGTCATTTTACAAGGCGGAGAGCTTCAACATAATTCAGCCACTGTAGGAAGACAAGGGATCCTCTTAAGTGGAATAACCATTAGGAGACCAGAGGTAACCTTAGGTCTTTAACCAATAAAAAAATGTTGTTAGTCTAAAGAGTATGGGTCACTTTAAGTAAACTATTCAAAATTACACCAGAGGCCATCTTAGGTCCTAGATCAATGAAGTAATAATTTGTGAATCTATAGAGAGACCAAAGGTCACCTTAATGTAGTTTTGAAGATGGATATTCACCAAAAGTCAATCACTGTAAGAAAGCTAAATATCAAATTACATTCACAAGGAGACTAGAGGTCAACGTGGGTCTGAAATCAATGGAGTAATAATTTTTATCTTTAGGGAGACAAGAGGTCACCTTATGTCATTTTATAGTATGGAGAGTCACCGGTCATTTGATGCATTTTGCAAATTGGAGATTAATCAGTCTTCATCCATTCTTTGACTACCTGGTGTTACCTCAGATTATTTTACAAGATGGAGATTCACTAAGGTTATTCACTGTAGGATAACCATATATCACCTTAGGTAAAAAAAAAAAAAAAGAATAAGTGAACTTCTTTGCAAAGTAAACAAAGCGTTTGTTTATATTTTAAATGTTAAAGTGAAAATTCCAATTTTAGACCTCATATGAATGTGTTAAACGTTAGAAACTGTTTATGCTTAAAATAAATTAAAAGATAGACAAATCAGGTTTACAATTTTTTTCCTCGTATATTGAACCTATGTAAACAAAAACAGGGCACGAGTGTTGTGTACAATACAAAGAATTCTCAGCTCTGTATCTTGCTTTCAACTCCACGAATGACTCTTAAATTTAATTTGATCATTGGAAATGCATGTCTAAAGCATTTCTAAAAAATAAAAATAGAAAAAATAGAAAAATAGACATTGACCAAAATCGTGACCATGCCCCTTTAATTGAATAAAGCCGGGGAGGGGGGAGGGGGGGGGGGGTAACCTTACTTTTTTTTATCACTGTTGTATTAATTCTTTATATCAATACGGAGATCTCGGGTCACCTTATGTCATATAACAGGATGTAGAGTCACCAGTTATCCACTGCAGGGTGCCCACAGGTCACCTTATATCAGTTTACACAATGGAGAGTCACCGATGAACCACTGTAGGGTGACCTGGGGTCCCCGTATGTCATTTTACACAATGAATAAATGAAATATACCTAGGGGGACCAGAGGTAACCTAAGGTTTTTTTTATCACTGTTGTATTAATTCTTTATATCAATACAGAGATCTCGGATCACCTTATGTTATATAACAGGATGGAGAGTCACCATTAATCCACTGCAGGGTGCCCACAGGTCACCTTATATCATTTTACACAATGGAGAGTCACCGGTCAACCACTGTAGGGTGACCTGAGGTCCCCATATGTCATTTTACGCAATGAATAAATGAAATATGCCTAGGGGGACCAGAGGTAACCTAAGTTTTTTTATCCCAGTTGTATTAATTCGTTATATCAATACGGAGATCTCGGGTCACCTAATGTCCTATAACAGGATGGACCTCTGCAGGGTGCCCACAGGTCACCTTATATCATTTTACACAATGCAGATTCACCGGTCAAGCACTGTAGGGTGACCTGGGGTCCCCGTATGTCATTTTACACAATGAATAAATGAAATATGCCTAGGGGGACCAGAGGTAACCTAAGGTTTTTTTTTATCACTGTTGTATTAACTCTTTATATCAATACAGAGATCTCGGGTCACCTTATGTTATATTACAGGATGGAGAGTCACCAGTAATCCACTGCATGGTGCCCACAGGTCACCTTATATCATTTTATACAATGGAGAGTCACCGGTCAACCACTGTAGGGTGACCTGGGGTCCACATATGTCATTTTACGCAATGAATAAATGAAATATGCCAAGGGGGACCAGAGGTAACCTAAGTTTTTTTTTATCCCTGTTGTATTAATTCGTTATATCAATACGGAGATCTCGGGTCACCTTTTGCATATAACAGGATGGACCTCTGCAGGGTGTCCACAGGTCACCTTATATCATTTTACACAATGCAGAGTCACCGGTCAACCACTGTAGGGTGACCTGGGGTCCCCGTATGTCATTTTACACAATGAATAAATGAGATGTGCCTAGGGGGACCAGAGGTAACCTAAGTTTTTTTTATCACTGTTGTATTAGTTCTTTATATCAATACGGAGATCTCGGGTCATCTTATGTCATATTACAGGATGGAGAGTCACCAGTTATCCACTGCAGGGTGTCCACAGGTCATACTATATCATTTTACACAATGCAAAGTCACTCACCGGTGAACCACTGTAGGGTGACCTGGGGTCCCCGTATGTCATTTTACACAATGAATAAATGAAATATGCCTAGGGGGACCAGAGGTAACCTAAGTTTTTTTATCACTGTTGTATTAATTCTTTATATCAATACGGAGATCTCGGGTCACCTTATGTCATATAACAGGATGGAGAGTCACCAGTAATCCACTGCAGGGTGTCCACGGGTCACCTTATATCATTTTACACAATGCAGAGTCACCGGTCAACCACTGTAGGGTGACCAGGGGTCCCCGTATGTCATTTTACACAATAAATAAAAGAAATATGCCTAGGGGGACCAGAGGTATCCTAAGTTTTTTTTATCCCTGTTGTATTAGTTCTTTATATCAATACGGAGATCTCGGGTCATCTTTTGTCATATTACAGGATGGAGAGTCACCATTTATCCACTACAGGGTGTACACAGGTCATACTATATCATTTTACACAATGCAAAGTCACTCACCGGTCAAACACTGTAGGGTGACCTGGGGTCCCCGCATGTCATTTTACACAATGAATAAATGAAATATGCCTAGGGGGACCAGAGGTAACCTAAGTTTTTTTTATCACTGTTGTATTAGTTCTTTATATCAATACGGAGATCTCGGGTCACCTTATGTCATAGAACAGGATGGAGAGTCACCAGTAATCCACTGCAGGGTGCCCACAAGTCACCTTATATCATTTTACACAATGCAGAGTCACCGGTCAACCACTGTAGGGTGACCTAGGGGTCCCCGTATGTCTTTTTACACAATGAATAAATGAAATATGCCTAGGGGGACCAAAGGTAACCTAAGTTTTTTTTATCACTGTTGTATTAATTCTTTATATCAGTACGGAGATCTCGGGTCACCTTATGTCATATAACAGGATGGAGATCACCAGTAATCCACTGCAGGGTGTACACAGGTCATACTATATCATTTTACACAATGCAAAGTCACTCACCGGTCAAACACTGTAGGGTGACCTGGGGTCCCCGCATGTCATTTTACACAATGAATAAATGAAATATGCCTAGGGGGACCAGAGGTAACCTAAGTTTTTTTTATCACTGTTGTATTAGTTCTTTATATCAATACGGAGATCTCGGGTCACCTTATGTCATAGAACAGGATGGAGAGTCACCAGTAATCCACTGCAGGGTGCCCACAAGTCACCTTATATCATTTTACACAATGCAGAGTCACCGGTCAACCACTGTAGGGTGACCTAGGGGTCCCCGTATGTCTTTTTACACAATGAATAAATGAAATATGCCTAGGGGGACCAAAGGTAACCTAAGTTTTTTTTATCACTGTTGTATTAATTCTTTATATCAGTACGGAGATCTCGGGTCACCTTATGTCATATAACAGGATGGAGATCACCAGTAATCCACTGCAGGGTGCCCACAGGTCACTTTATATCATTTTACATAATATAGAGTCACCGGTCAATCACTGTAGGGTGACCAGGGGTCCCCGTATGTCATTTTACGCAATGGAGAGTCACCGATCATCCTCCAGAGGATAACTGATGACTCTCCATGGCGTAAAATGACATAAGGTGACAACTGGTCACCCTACAGAAGATGACCGGTGACTCTCCATCGTGTAAAATGACATAAGGTGACCCCTGTTTAACCTACAGTTGACGACCAGTGTCTCTCTATCGTGTAAAATGACATAAGGTGACCTCTGGTCACCCTGCAGTGGATGACCGGTGACTATTCATCGTGTTAAATGACATACGGAGACCCCTGGTCACCCTGCAGTGGACGGCCGGTGACTCTCCAAAGTGTAAAATGACATAAAGTGACTCCTGGCCACCCTGCAGAGGGTACTGATGACTCTACATTGTGTAAAATAATATAAGGTCACCCCTGGTCATCCTACAGTGAATGACCGGTGACTCTCCATCATGTAAAATGACAAACGGGGACCCCTTGTCACCTTTCAAAGGATGAACGGTGACTCTCCATCGTGTCAAATGATATAAGGTTACCCCTGGTCACCCTACAGAGGATGACCGGTGACTCTCATCCGTGTAAAATGACATACAAGGACCCCTGGTAACTCTGCAGTGGATGACCGGTGACTCTCCATCGTGTTAAAGGATATAAGGTGACACCTGGTCATCTTACAGAGGATAACCGGTGACTCTCCATAGTTAAAAATGACATAAGTGGACCCCTGGTCACCCTAAAGAGGATGATCGATCACTCTCCAAAGTGTAAAATGGCATAAGGTGACCCCTGGTCATCCTACAGTGGATGCCCTGGTCATCCTACAGTGGATGACCGATGATTCTCCATAGTGTAAAATAACATAGGGTGACCCCTGGTCATCCTACAGATGACCAGTGACCCTCCATTGTGTAAAATGATATACGGGAAACCCTAGTCACCCTACAGTGGATTACCGGTGACTCTCCATCGTGTAAAATGATAAAAGGTGACCCCTGGTCACCCTACAGTGGATGGCCAGCCACACTCCATTGTGTAAAATGACATACGGGGACCCCTGGTCACCCTACAGAGGATGGCCGGTGACTCTCCAAAATGATATACGGTGACCTGTGAGCACCCTACTGTGGATTACTGGTGACTCTCCATCATGTTATATGACATAAGGTGAGAGTCACCGGTCATATACTCTAGGGTGACCAGAGGTCACCTTATGTCACTTTACAGGATGGTGAGTCATTAGTCATCCACTGAAGGATGTCCACGGGTCACCTCCTGTCATTTTGCACCATGGAGAGTTGCCGGTCTTCCACAGTAGGGTGACCAGGGGTCACCTTATGTCATTTTACACTATGGGGAGTTACCGGTCTTCCACAGTAGGGTGACCAGGGGTCACCTTATATCATTTTGGAGAGTCACCGGCCATCCTCTGTAGGGTGACCAGGGGTCCCCGTACAGTGCTGCTATCCTGAAAGTTGACAAGGATAGGATAGGATAGGATACAGGATATAGGATGCAGGATACAGGATACATGATAGAGCTAATAGTAATTTAATCCTATCCTATCCTATCCTATCCTATCCTGCTCTGAGTCCTTCAGCCAATCAGATTCAAGAGAGGGTATATTGATTTTACAGATTATATTGACAAAACGAATAAAAACGATGTTGTTTGAATGAGCATTATAAAATATTTCGTCCATTTCATACTGCTTTTAATAATGACAATATGTTTCTGTTTTATTATTTCGTTCATGTAATTAAATCTTTCGATCGCAAAGCGCGAATTATCCACGCACGATTTAGTGAAACCGGATTCCCGGAAGCGTAGTTGAAAGTGAAACATTCGTGTCTTCAAAAGACAGAGACGTTGTGATCGTTTAAACCAATGTGGAATGTCACACTGTTTTATTTTTGTGATGGCATTAAAGAGAAGAAACATCAACTACACAACAAAGACAGATCTGCGATTGCCACATTTTATTTGGATGTATTTTTATTTGCTACAAATGTATCGGCGCCATGTTCTGGCCTTGTTCAGTTGTTATTCGTGGACAAGTACATGTAAGTATTGGTAGACGTTAGAAGTAATCCGGTAGACCGACCGCGTCATAACTGCTTAATATTCATAAGGTTACGGAAAATACCGATCATTGACGAGAAAGTAAAAATAGGCCAGCGCGGGTGACATTGCACATGGTGCGATCATGTGGAAAACGTTATGGACACCCGTGACAGAGGACGGATTGTGTGGGTGGGTGGGTACTTTTGAGGATGCAGAAAAAATCAGAAAAGCATACGAAGTTGACTCATCCATAACATTTGTTTCGGGGAAGAAGGAAGCTAACTTTGGAAGGCCAGAAATCGGTAACGTTACCTATACGTACTCTTGTATGCCCATAATAAATAGCATTTTTCATTATCTATTGAGTTTTGAGTTATTGAAGGAATATTATGGTCAATGAAAAATATATTATAGTATTAACTTAAAATCAGACTGTTGGAAGACAAGGCTATATTGTATTTATAAAACTATAGACGCTCTCTCTCTCTCTCTCTCTCTCTCTCTCTCTCTCTCTTTTATTTAAAAATAATCTGCATTTATACTGTCCTAATTCAGACCCCATCTACAGTAATGTAAATTATATGTATAACCTAGTAAGATGTATATATACTTGTATATTGTGATGATCATTGAAATACCCCTCCCTACCCACCTATCAATTAGCCTAGGTAGGACACAGCATGCAAATCCTGCATCAAAAGATTATCTGACTTATTTGATTGAGGTATTTAATTACCAGAATTACAGTACTTAACTTAATACCACACATCATTGTTACTTAATATACAACTTACTACTTATCACCCCCCCCCCCCCCCTTATTTTCATACTACACATGCGCGGATCCAGAAAATTTTTCCAGGGGGGGTCCGAAGGATAATTGTGTTTGCCAGGGGGGGTCCGAGGCATATTTTCGCGATAATTTTACTATGTAAATTTAATAAATTTTCATTTTCCAGGGGGGGGGGGGGGTCGGGACCCCCCCGACCCCCCCTCTAGATCCGCGCATGCTACATGTAATGGGTTTTAAATGTGGAAAAGATATGATGTACATCACATGTATACATCCACAGTGTCTCAAAAGTCTCTGAGGCCAATATTTTATATGCAATTTCATATTTTTTGTAATAATTCAGGGATGCGTCATTTAAATAATAAATCATTACATACTTACATAATTATGAAACTAATAGTACTTTTAGAAAATTTATTATTTTCCCCAATATCAACAGTTTGAACATCAATTTTCCCATTATATGGACCCTGGACCCAGTTTAAAAACATTAGGAAACCCCCGTATTGATTGTTTTAAATATTATCTTACATCAATTATTAATTGATGTAAAATATCATTTTTTAAAAACAATAAATTTTGCATATGATCAAGCAATACCCAATGATTCAGTTGTACTTCGTAAATACGATCTATGGGAAAACTGACATATTTTTCTTTGCAGTTATTAATGAGAAGTCTCGAGTACGATTTAATGATGTTGGAGATCCTTGTATTGTTCCTTATGACGGAACACCCTTCATCATTTTGGCTAGGTGTGAGAGACACTGCATATTCGGAAAAGACAAACACAAAAAGAAAAAGAATGAGCTCAAAGAAGGGAGGGACTCTTGCCTTAAGGTAAATGTACATGTAAATAGCTATTTTAATACATGTATTTAAAATAGATGCTACACTACACTAAATGATTTGTAACAACATAGGTCAGTCTAGCAGATTCCAAGGTCAGTCTGTCAGATCCCATTACAAAAGGTCACACATGTCACTATACAACTACATATAACAATTTATAATTTCTATATGAGGTCCCTTACACCTTTAATATATGATATGACATAAGTCAGTCTAGCAGATTCCAAGGTCAGTCTACCAGATTCCAATATGAAAGGTCACATATTCTGTCATTTTACAATACTGATTACAATTCGCTATTTTGCCTGAGGTATCTGACACCTATAATATATGATATAACATAGGTCAGTCTAGCAGATTCCCAGGTCAGTCTGCCAGATCTCAATAAGAAAGGACACATGTATGTCACTATACAACAACATATAACAATTTACAATTTCTGTATGAGGTCACTTACACTAATAATATATAATATAACATAGGTCAGTCTAGCAGATTCCAAGGTCAGTCTGCCAGATCCCAATATGAAAGTTCACATAAATGTCACTATACAACAACATATACCAATTTACAACTTCTATATGAGGTCCCTTACACCTATAATATATATAAGAACAAAGGTCAGTCTAGCAGATTCCAAGGTCAGTCTGTCAGATCCCAATATGAAAGGTCACATAAATGTCACTATACAACAACATATAACAATTTACAACTTCTATATGAGGTCCCTTACACCTATAATATATAATATAACTTAGGTCAGTCTAGCAGATTCCAAGGTCAGTCTACCAGATTCCAATACGAAAGGTCACATATTCTGTCATTTTACAATATTGATTACAATTCGCTATTTTGCCTGAGGTATCTAACACCTATACAACAACATATAACAATTTACAATTTCTGTATGAGGTCACTTACACTAATAATATATAATATAACATAGGTCAGTCTAGCAGATTCCAAGGTCAGTCTGTCAGATCATATTACAAAAGGTCACATATATGTCACTATACAACAACATATACCAACTTACAACTTCTATATGAGGTCACTTACACCTATAATATATATTAGAACAAAGGTCAGTCTAACAGATTCCAAGGTCAGTCTGCCAGATTCCAATATGAAAGGTCACATATTCTGTCATTTTACAATCCTGGTTACAATATTATAACAATTTACAATATCTATATGAGGTCTCCATGCTTACAGTACCAACCAGACACAACCTTACTCTAAAGCAGACCCAAAAAGTTTACCCCAGGTCTGCTTGAGGTCTGCCATCTGCTCGGAGAGTGCTATAGCTTTACTCGGGTCAGCTCTTGTGGTCTGTCTTATGCAATATAATGTGATACAAGCACACCTTTTTTCTTGCAGCCTGTAACTAAAGGTGACCATTAAGGCCTGTGGGTCTCTTGTTTAAAATTAATTTTGAAATGTTTGTCCCTAATGTATAAATGCATTAATCAGGGTGATCATCCAGTCCCAAGAAAACGAAAACAATTACTTCAAGCTTCTAAAAAGAAGGGTTGCCAGGCCAAGATTGTAATGAAGGATGTTGTCTTCTTCCCTGATTATCAGGTAAAATCTTGTTATTAGTTTCATTTAGTTTTTTTAAACAATTAAAATCATTTTAAAAATACTGTAATGAATTAATTCAATTGATATATTTAAGCTGATTAATTATATTATTTGGTAATTTTTCTTTAGGTGAAGAAAAACACGGAAAAAATAAAAAGAAATGCAAGTGAACATCTGAGGGATGACCTTTCTGATGTACCTGATAATGTCAATAAACAGAGGCGGATTTATATTTTGCTTCCAAAGAGGGAGGATCATGGGTCAACACATCTTACTGGACAAGTTAATATCAGATATTGTTATATAATTTAGTAAAGGAAAGTCTCTATCAAAGTTTCCATATATGTAGAGACACAGTCAACATTATCATAATTAAGTTCTCCCTTAAAATATATTTACATAATATTATGCAGTCATTTAATTTTTATTGTTATATGATTGGTTAATTCCTTGATCTCTGATTGTCAAATATTCAACATTCTAAAAAAAATTAAAATGTCTTGATAACACCCAGTTTGATATGTCTAGTCTATTTGTCACTGAATCACATAATTAAACAATTATTGCTGTTTTTCGGTCAATATGATGATTTAGCTACCTGAGAAGTACAATATTCACCAATTAGCCAAGAAGTACAATATATTAACTGAGCTAGCCGAAGGCATGGTCAATATTGTACTTCTAGGTAGCTAAATTATCATATTAACCTCAAAAACAGCAATAATTGTATAGTATTGACAATGAAAAAAGTTTTTGTTACAATTGATTTTAATTCTGATAAGTAAATTAATATAATTGTTATGTATCAAATTTGTTACAATTTTCAGCTTGCCGGCTTCATGAATCCTTTATCCAAGGAAGTACGGGATAAACTAGGGGAACTTGTTGGACACGGGGTTACAAGTGTCTCAGAGATGCGTAGACATCTGCATGTGTATGTTGATACCCTGCTATTTAAAGACATGAAGCGTCCTGCATTGTCTGATGCTGCCTACTATCCAACAGATGAAACAATTAGGACACATATATATCTTGCCCAGTTGCGGTTAAGGTACAATGACTTGTTCAAAAATATAATTTTATCTAATTCTACTCTGTCAACCATTTGTGACCATTTGTAATGGGATCTGGCAGACTGACCTTGGAATCTGCTAGACTGACCAATGTTCTAATTTATATAATAGGTGTAAGGGACCTCATATAGAAGTTGTGAATAATTGAATGTTGTTATATGGTGACATATATATGACCTTTTGTAATGGGATCTGGCAGACTGACCTTGGAATCTGCTAGACTGACCAATGTTCTAATTTATATAATAGGTGTAAGAGACCACATATAGAAGTTGTAATTGTCATATAGTGATATATATTTTATCGTTCATATTGGGATCTGACAGACTGACCTTGGAATCTGCTAGACTGACCTATGTTCTAATATATATTAAAGTTGTAAGAGACCCCATATAGAAGTTGTAAATTGTCATATGTTGTTATATGGTGACATATATGTGACATTTTGTAATGGGATCTGACAGACTGACCTTGGAATCTGCTAGACTGACCAATATTCTAATATATATTATAGGTGTAAGAGACCTCATATAGAAGTTGTGAATTGTCATATGTTGTTATATGGTGACATATATGTGACCTTTTGTAATGGGATCTGACAGACTGACTTTGGAATCTGCTAGACTGACCAATGTTCTGCATGTAATATATATAATAGGTGTAAGAGACCTCATATGGAGTTGTAAATTGTCATGTGTTGTTATATGGTGACATATATGTGACCTTTTGTAATTGGATCTGGCAGACTGACCTTGGAATCTGCTAGACTGACCAGTTCTTATTTATATAATAGGTGTAAGAGACCTCATATAGAAGTTGTGAATAATTGAATGTTGTTATATAGTGACATATATGTGACCATTTGTAATGGGATCTGGCAGACTGACCTTGGAATCTACTAGACTGACCTATGTTCTAATATATATTATAGGTGTATGAGCTAGACCTCAGAAATTGTAAATTGTTATATGTTGTTGTATAGTGACATATATGTGAGTATTGTAAAATGACACAACATATATGTGAACTTTCCTATTGGGATCTGGCATTGAGATATGTTAAACTGACCTATGTAATATAGCACAATCTATGTGACAGATACGGTGCTATGACAACCTGTTTGGATAAGCCAAGTATATTAATCGTAAATAAAAGCATATCTTGAAAAAATATTAAAGTTATTTTGATGTCATGCACAAATAACAATAACACAATAACACGACGAATGGAGTTCCTGTCATTATTCCACTCGGTCATGTGGAATATTTGTTTTGGATTTCCGGGATAATTAAAAGGTACCTGACTATATATGATGCAGCAATATAACGTTACCTGTATTCCTTCGCAGTCTTTACGTCAAACTCTCTTCATGACACAATTGTAAGATGTCAAAATTGATATACTTAGGAAATTGTCTGAAAATTACTCATAAACCAGTTGTTCTTTTTCTTATACTATATATCATGCCTGTAAACAGTGGTAAACATGGTAAAACATTGGAAAATGCGCCATACTGGCTTTCGGTTTACGCAAATACAATTAATTAATGTAGGGTTGGTGATTTTTTTTTCGGATTTAAAACGGTTAACGTTATATATGTACATTACAAGATTAATTACTAAATGATTTATACCATTTTAGAATCAATTTATTATCGTGCCTATCCATGTTTTTTTAAACAACACGGACCACTATTGCCTGTTCATAAATGAATATTATTATTTAATCAAACACTTAATATCCTCACAGAGAATAATATACCCCCCCCCCCACCCCTTTCTCTGCACGGCGCTAATTTGTAGCTTGAACTTTTGGGGGGAAATGAGTTTTACTTTGTTGGTTGCATAAAAACAAATATGTTGGTTGCATAAAAACAAATATACATGTACATACATTTCATTATGTAAAGTAAGTCATTCCGTTTATAACAAACCACTGTTCGGAAGACGTATATAAATAACCCGGAAGGCGTTTATAAATAACTTGGAAAGCGTTTATAAATAACTCGGAAATACATGCATATTTATGAGGCGTGACGTGGTCGGTCTACCGGATTACTTCTAACGTCTACCGTAAGTATTACTACTTAAAATCTCTAAATTTCGAATTTACGAAAATTACTTTTAGACATAGTAAACAGAGACACGCTGAACATCACTGAGGTATATAACTGTATAATAGAGAAATCTCACAATAACATTAGTTTCTGGAAATATATGCATATCAATAGATTTTTTAACAAACTACTGCGATATCATAGGACCGACTCACAAACATTTCAACTGATGATGATTATCAGAGATATAAATAACATGTTATTTATTTTAACTTATATTTTATTGAAGTCAATAATGCAGCTTATGTTGTCTACCTATCCCCAAAATCCGCCAGTTAATGCATGTTATATATTAGAAAGAATAACCTTAGTGTGACCAGGCTACGCTCAGGTCACAGTAAGAATTTGTCCCATATACTTGGAAAGTAGCAGTAGCAAAGCGTATCAGCTTCGTATAGATTTTAAGTCCGTTAGGTATTATCTGCAGGGAAAAAACACATTTTTATACATAACAAACCTTTTTGACCATTCATATGTAATTAAGTCTACAAATTATCCGCTATGGCATATATAAGTAAGGGAAGAAAGTAGGACACAATTTGTAAACAATGTCAAAAAACAACGTATGGAACAAAAGTTATGCAAATAAATATATATTAAAATTATCAAAACACGCATTCACATTGAAATATTCCTTATTACCTCGGTAAAGAGTTTTTATCCCATTGAAAACACTGTATGATGCAGACATGTCATTGAGAGAAGAGTGAATAGGATGCCCATGCTTGGGAGGTGTACAATGCCAATAATTAGTAAAAGTCATAAAAATGTGAAATTACTAATCATACTGCTTAATAAATTCTCTCTAAATCGGATATAATTGTTAGTCGTATGTTTACTGAAACATGTTAAATAAATATAATTTGGAAATAACTGTATGCATGTATAACAAGCTGCCCCCCCCCCCCCCCCCGAAAGAAAAAAAACAAAAACTTATGTAAATATAATTGAATAAAATTTCTTTTGTACTAATTAAAAGTTAGAAATAGGTCAATAATACAAGTTAGATAGTATCATTTAGGTATTACCACTATGGCACGTTTGTCCCTCTAGTCTACAATGATTTCGCTGTCAGCCGCTAACTGTTTGAATCTGCACATCTTGTAATTTAGTTTGGCAATATTGAATATGATCTACATGTTCTATTTAATGTCGATTATAACAATTTTTTGAAATAGTTGAAACTCTCAAAAGATAACACTTTATGCGCTGAAAATATTTAAGGACTTATTTAGATACAATTGAATTAAGATATCACTTATAATAACTTTTACTGACAGTTTGCTCCATTTATATTTATGAACGTGCATTTAGACTAAAACAACTTTGTGGTTAGATTGCCAGTTATGACAATAAACAAATGTTATATAAGGGGAAGTATTTCATTATTGATATTTCAAGAAAAAGAAAACAAATTATTGTATTTTTTTCTATTTTTGGAATTATACAACACTTGAATGTCATAAAATTGTTCAGTATACTTATTTGGCTACTGATTTATATATAAAAAAATTTCTTCATGGTTTACTTCCAAAGTGAGGTGTGAAACCCTCATTGTATTACATGTACTAGAGGATCTCTTCATTATCTTCTCCTAATAGCACCTATCTAGAGAGGGGGCAGGATACGGTGCGGGTGTTGTTTTAACAATTCATGTCATACACAAAGTAAATGATTTAAAGTCTTTACCGTTTGCAATTAGAAAATTAAATATAGAAAATAATATGATGTGACAAAATAATATGATATTTAAAAAAATAACAAATTATGCATAAGATGCAGATTATACTTCATGAAGTTTTAAATAATAAAATGTAAATTATAATTAACTTCCACAAATGTATGCTGGTGCCTAAACCATTATTCAGTTAAAAAATAAAATTATAATTATAATTGACTTAGAAAACATAATTTAATAGAGACACCTAATTAGTACATGCATGCAAATGCATATTATATATAATTAATCAGCATGATATGTGATAAACTTCATAAAGTCAGCTTTTATATTGGTAAAAATATAGTGGTGTACATACTATAATATAGTGGTGTACATACTATGTACAGATAAATAAAAAAAGTGTATGTTTCAAGTTTTTTTAACAGTTATCTTTATTGTTAGATAAAGGATACTATTAGTATGTCAATATAGAATATTAATATGTCATAAACAATTTTTGTAGATTGCTTTAAAATTCTTATGTCATTTAATAAAAGTCATTAAAGAGAAGCCATGTTCTTGGGGAAGGCTGGGTGACACCATTGTTGAAGAGGGTAACCATTTACCCCATGTCCGTGTATTATATGTATCCTGTGTCTGATTGGGTTACCTGTTTTTTTAGTGTGAAGCCATTACAAGGGTACTCCCATTTTTAATTGGTCATTTTTAGGGGTACGCAATAAATGATTGGTTTATAAAGTTTCATTGAGAGCTGCATGTAGTATTTAAAACTCAGATTTCAATGACTTGAACTTTTGAAAATCATTACATTGTTTAGATTACTCCAGGCCATTGGAATTTTGTGATATTTGGATAAATAGACAGCAGTCATGCCACGACGCAAGCTTGCAGGTACCAATGGTAAGTACATTAATTAGGAATTGACTCAAATAATGCATTATTTAATCTTCGTTTTCTCATCAATAATCAATTCATGGAATATGAATAATAAGGTTTTATTTTTATAAATCTAAATTGCTGTTGATAAGTCAAATAAAGATACTGCATTGAATACATTATTATAATAGTAAAGTAACCATGCAAGACAGGGAAAGATTAATCTTTAATAATCATTAATAATTAGACTGATATAAAGGAATATAGTTCAAGTTCTTTATTTGTACAAGACAATCATCTCATAGGTTTACATATTAATAACACAACATGCAGGAACATGATTAGTCTGTACATAGTACATCATAGACTTACAAGGAAGTTTAATTGTTAATTATAGTAGGTAAATATTACTTGTATATATAAATTTAATTTTTTTTAAAATTATCTATTGAAAACAAACATCCATTATAAGTAAGTTAGTAATTTATTTATTATAGTGACATATGTATATTATACACATACAATTGTGATGTATAATACAAATTTTAAGCAATTATTTTTATTTTTACGTTAATATTGGGCACTCGGCCCATTTGGCCTATAGATCACGTTTTATTAAACCAACAATTCATCACGAGTTATACAAGTGTATAAATTATATTTTATATTATTATATATAAAGTTATCTTTGCAAATATTTTTGTCAAAGTTAAAAAAATAAATTAAGAGCATATTATGAATTAAGATTAATATATGTTTCAAATTATTAATTTGTTTAATCCTGTGTTTATGTTTTATAGAAATATTTAAACAAATTTACTGACAGTAATTAATCATAATTGTAAACACAAATGTTTTTTTTTAATCATAATTAATATAATGACAACACAGCACTGATTAATGATGAGCAGATTAATTATTGGTGTGTTTTTTTTATCTCCAATATCCAAACCATTGCAGAGCAAAATGTACTGTTTTTTTCTATTCATTCATTCTTTATTCACTTTAGGCTTTACAGCCCATCAGTATTCATGTTCACACAATTAATATATTATTATATATTTACATTCAGTGTATATTTCCCCTTATGTTTGCATTGGAAATCTGCGACGTTCAATTTTCTATGAATATGCTTGGCTAATTCATGTGCCATGAGCAAAAATAGAAACGCCACCACATGTTTAATTAGTATATTTATTTTTGTAAGATGAAATAAAACGTCCAACCTTACATAACCAATTTGATATGCACTTTCGAAAAATAATCATTAAATTATATTTACTCCTAAATTATAAAGATTTATCTTTACATAGTTTATGGTACTATATTTTTAGCGGTGGAAGAGAACAAAATAACATGTTGATATGGCTGTTCCATGTATGTTTCATATCCCTGACTGAAAGCGTATATAATACAGCGACGATAAACATATAAGATACTATTACTTATATATACTTTGAATTTCAAGATTATTCATAAATTGACATTTTCTGAGTTTAAAAGTACTTAGCACAAGTTTGAATATTGAAGGTCTCTCTCTCTCCCCCCCCCCCCCCCCCCCCAAAAAAAAAAAAAGGTTTATGAGAAGACAATCTAATTTTAGAAATTTAATTATCATAAATGCCTCTTGCAAACTTAAAGAATAGCAGGCATGGGTTTTGTAAGGTAGCTTTGTAAGCAATGTTGTGGAATAAGGTATTTATAAAATGAATATTTACTGGAATTGTTAAAACTAAATAACTGCAAAAAATTCTTGTTTTGCTTGGTCAAATATTCTTTGTTTAATAATTAACACATAAAAGGTAAAAAGGTATTACATAACAATGGAAGGTAACATGACGTTTCGCTCCTATTGACGTTTCGCAACAAGACTATTCACCCTGAAAGACCTTTCGTGCTGAGACATTTCACACCTACATTATATATAACGATATATATTCTGATGTTTTAAAATAAATATATATATATATATGTCGATTAATATTAACTTTACTAAAACACTGTCAAAAAATGATTATTGTTACAAATTCATTAAAAACTTAAACATTCAATGCATAAAACAATTGTCCACACGATGATGTATATTCATGTAAGTATGTTTATTAATTTAGCAATCATCATTGAGTGTCTGATTAATTTTCTAATTATAGTGTTAAAACTAATGTGGTCTCTCCATATCAAGTTAAGGAGGAGAAACTTTAATTATGAGATGGGTGTTAATTACATGTATGAGAACTAGTGGTTACATGTATGGGAAGATCCATTTTCCATTATCATCAATTGACTTTTGAAGTTAAAAGATTGACTACCTACAGATATACTTATTTAGCAATCAGTATAAGGTGTCTGCATGATTAAGTAATTTCTATTTAATTACCGTCAGGTGTAGACTCTTCATGACAAGCTAAGAGGGGATTTATATATAGAATAAGAGACGGGTGTTATTAATTATGAAAGCCAATAGATACATATTGGAATAATAATAATACAAACAGGACAAAATACAAATTATATTGATAACTAATATTAAACTTTAATACTGTATTAATTTACTGTTACCACATATTTATACAATGTAAAACATGTAGGAGTAAAACGTCCCAGCCTACTGGTCTTTCTGGGCGAACAGTAGTAGTATATTGTACTATACCATTCTTAAACTAAACTATTTGATATTTCTTACAGCGATTGCTCGTACAGTATTAACAACAGCTATGGTATAATAATGTCTATTTGTTAAACATTTTGATCAAGTCAACGAGAACGCACGGTTGACATTTTTCGAGGAAATTCCGACTGGTTTTAGGAATGATTTTTTGGGTTTTCATGTTGTGAAAGAAAAGTAGACAGTACTGCTTCTACAGAAAAGTTTCCTATTTTCTCTGGGCTATTTCTAAGTATGTAACTTAATTGGATGCCTCTTTGTGATGCAATCATGCAGTGTTAAAGTATTGATTTATTTCTGATTGGATGTGCATATGTATATAATATTATATATATACGAGGTCAATCAAAAAATACGAAGACTTTTGTCATAGCTATGTTAATTAACGTCATATCATTACTAAATTTGGAAGACATAATTTAGCAATAGTTTCAAACAATTTGCAAGAAAAAAAGTTAATAAATTCCTTTATTTCTAAGAATTATTTAGAATCAAATCCTGCAAAAATGAGGTCACGGCGCACGGTCAACATTTGTGTTATGTCAACAATAAACCATATAATGTTGAAAGTAATATCTATATAAATTGGGCTTAAAACCAAATAATATTGAAACCTCACATTAAGTATAGTCATGGAATTCAATGTTCCAAATAATGACAGGATATTTTGTTTTGTCGAACAGATATTTGTAACTAAAGACAGGTAGTCCTCTTTAGAATTGACCAAAAACATCGACGTCGCCGGACGTCACGGCACAACAAAAAGTACAAACAAAATGGATTTAACCCAGGAAAAAGCCGATACAAGTTGTGAAAATCCTCAATGGTGCAAAAAATAAGTCAACAATTATTTGCAGGTTTGTGTTTAACTGTAATAAATTTTGTGGGGATGGTGGTAATTGTATTTTGAATATAAAACAGTCCAAGAGAGAGAAGAATATCTGTAAATATTTGGTCAAAAAATAAGTATTGTTAACTGACGTTCAGGGATATCCCTACTGTAAACTAAAAGATACACGGTTAGAAAATGAAAACTTCGAAGAACTAACTTATGATTCTCGAACAAATGTGTGAAAATAAGATGTTAAAGGGTTCAGTGCCATTTTAAATTGTAAGGAGAAAGGCACAAGAGACTAAGCGTGATATAAAGATGGGGTTTATCTATAAACTGTGCGTGTTTAATCTTGACGTCATGTTTTGAACGTTACCGTGCACCGTGGTGACAAAACATGTTGTTTTTAAAAAGGAGTAACAAAAATACCGTTTCATCAAATGGACTAAAACTTCGCATATCAATGACATAAGTATTGATGCACAGATTAATCTGTTAAGTATGACTATCATGAAAAAAATATGATACACAGCCACATTGTCTTCGTATTTTTTGATTGACCCTCGTATATATATAAACAATAGCAAAGAACTGAAAAAATAGACGAAATATTGGTGGTCGATAAGAAGGAATGATGCACATAAGTTATTTGAACCGTCAATTGCCATCAACACACCCCGTCTCGGTGTCAAGCTGACACAGTTGGCCAAACCTGTCAATCAGGGTTCAGGCTATTGTTTCTTGCTTGATTGACAAGCGGTATGTCATTGATCTCAATCCAGGTAAATGTTAGGGGAGATGGCTTAAATTTGGGTCATTAACCACTAAGCTATGATGATTTACAACTACCGTAAATTGTTTAATAAAACAAATTTAAGCAAACATTTAATTAATTTCTCATCTTGTGATGTAGTGTCTGAAAATGTATTAGTCTTAATTGATATATAACATGTATAAAAAGATATATTGAAAAAGTAAATTGAATTGTAGCAAGTAATGTACCGGTAGCCTAAGGGTAGTCTGGGAGGGGGGCAAATCTTATTCACTTTTTAGCTCACTTTAACTGAAAGTTCAAATGAGCTTTTCTGATCACCCGTGGTCCGTCAACCGTTGCCCCTCTGTTTATAAACTTTTTATACTTCTTCTCTAGAACCACTCGGTCAAATTTAACCAAACTTGGTACAAAGCATCTTTATGGTGAATATTATAAAAAGATCCTAGTGACAAATTGCGACTGTAATTTTATAATTTGGACAAAATATAAAGTTAAAAATGAAAGGTGTCTAAAGTAAAATATGACATCATGCTGATTATTGTGATGTCATAGTGATGGATTCTTTACTAGATTGATAATTGGGAGTAGCCTTGTCATACCCACTAATTGTGAAATGCATGGCCCCTGGGTCAGGGGTTTAGGCCAAAGTGCAGTACCAATATGGGCAAATATGAAAATGTAGGCCACATAAAATGAATATATAGATTATCATCCTGATTTGCAAAAAATATGGGGCGATCGAGTCATTTCATTTATTATTTATATTTATTTTAAACCACCATTTTCACGGTTATAGAAATAACAAGAGCTCTTTTCTTTTAAATTGTTAATGAATATATAAACTAGTACACAAACCCTCTTGTAATCTTTTAATTTTATTTTTAATTATTTCAACTGTTAATGCATAAATACATTCGTATCCTTTGATATGTTTTAGTGGAACTCTCAACACCAAAATGGGCGCTAGTCCTATTTGACTGGGATGGATGTACGGCTTGTGTTGAAACAAATCGCTTTGGGAACCATCACTTAAATGTGGGCAGTCAGGCAGATTTGTCCTATGATGGAAAGATTCACCTTGTGGAAGTTTTGGCACTTGAGGGTAAATATTTTAGCTTCACCTATTTAAAAATAGTTAAGGTATCAAGGGACAGTTTAGATTGAGGTGCTATTAACACCTGTTGATATTAATGTGGATAAAAGAACACAATAATCAAAATACTTTCACAATTGAAGAATGTTTGACAAAAAAATTAAAGGATATATCGCATGTTTCTAAAGTATGGGACAATTTACATTTTTTGTCTTCTTTACAAGTGTATATATTAATAACTTCTTACAGTTTGTTTGCTGTATAAAGTGGTAAAAAGCCATAATTTCAATTTAAAGTTTAGCCACGATCATATAAAAACTCGTTAATTTAATAGCGTGTCACGTGGTAAGGTGACTTTATATGCGACTTTCCTCAAACAGCTGATTGTAAACAAATTGTAGGATTTGCATTATTTTCTTTAAATCTTGGTCATTTTTTTCAACATGTTAGATGTTCTTTTTCATGTTGACTAAATTAAAAGAATCTAATTGTTCAGTCGTACATGACTCAGAATGTTCATTGTTAGAAAAGTGGTGCTCAAGAAGTTTGTTTCGATCTTCGGCTGCATATTATAACTGGTCACAACTTTCTAAGGTTCTTTACTAAATATTACACCATATAACACTACTGAATTCAAAATCCACTGATATTCCCAAAATATCAAAATACCCACTGAAAAATAACAGAATGCATTCTAAATTTTAAACAGAGAGAGAGAAAGAGAGAGAGAGAGAGAGATATTACATGTATATCACTTTCTGACTGTATTGTATTGGTGTCATATGTAGTCGTAGAAAAGTTCATAATAAAATATATGCTGGAATGAGAATCTAATTACCTAATTTACGGGGCCTTTTGATCTATATTTTATTTGTATTTACATGGTGTTTTAATTTCCAGACACTGAATATGACCTTGGCATTAAAGACAAAGCTTGGGGTAGAGGAGTGAGAGCTAAATCCATTGCCGCTACAAGGGATGCTAGAGAGTTATGTAGAAGAGGAAAGTTTGGTGGATTTCTGAACATCAAAGAAGACAGTGAAAGTGAAGAGGTGGGATTTTTCAAATAAGTTGTTCAGTTTTCTTTTTTCTGTCAAAAATATAATAAAAATATACGGTAATAGTTACAAGATGATATTTATAGTAAGAAGACATGATTGAATTTTTGTTGTGTGAATAAGTTACGATGCTCATTTTCATATCTCAATGCAAAACACTGACAAGTCATTTTAATCTTTATAAAACTTTGTTTCAATTTTTATTTGTAGGAGGATTCAGAAGTATTTAAGAGAAGGATGTCAAGTAAACCTTGCCAGAAGCAAAGAAAACAGCCAAAGGATCAACCAAGAGTGGTAAGTTGAAAATGAAATGGACTATATGATGAATTTGTATAAATAACCATGTTTTCAAGCTCACCTCATTCTAAAAATATTTTTATGTTTGTCAGCCCATCTTCTGTTTATGCATAACTGCACTGGCGTCGGAAGCAAATTGAAAGTGTGTGTGGGGGGGGGGGGTAGACTAATCCTCAGCAATATTGAAAACAAACACTTATTCTCAAAATCATTATTACCGGTTCCGACGCCTATGTAACTGTGTTAACTTTTCAAAATATTATTGTTAGATAATTGTATATAGGGCTACATAAAATTGATGTATAGTTTCTCATCATTGTTTGAAAAAAGTATTGGACAGGTTAGCAGATTTTTTTTTCATTTAAAAAAATATATCTATTTTATTACATATTATATCTTTTTTTTAAATACTTTCATCAATCAATATTTAAAAAGTGAAATTAATTTTTGAAGGTTCTATCAAGATTGACTGAAAATCATCATGGATTGCCATCAAGAGAACTGGACAGAAACACAACTGGAGTTCTACAGGTAATTTGTGATCATAAGTGATATCCATAGCTTAATTGTGATTTATCAACTTATTACATGTATTATAAATGATTTCTGAAAATAAATTCTTGAAAATTCTTTAAAATGAAACAATAATTGTTTACAGTATATGTCAGAATTTTGTAATCATGAGTAATATATGTTGAAAGAGAGTTTTCTTAGGTTGTGAGTCAATAAAATTACATATATTGAATTGGCCTCCATTGATTGTCATCATGTGTTAACTGCTATCACAAATCTAAAAGAAAATCCAAATTCATATTAATTATGTATACATGAAAGCTCTTTACTAAATTGTTAATTTCTTGTACCCTGGTGTAAGGGTTTTGGCGTTGGGTCATTGGACCATCACATGAATATTTAGTTTCCTTTTTGACTTCATGTAATTAAGCCAAGCAAGTGCAGGAAAATGTAAATACTGTAGTGTGGCATATACAGTGTATCATGAGTAAGAAGCCTCTCTGTGAAGCCTGATGTTCTGAAAAACTAATGTTATTTGACTATTGATAATTTTTTGAAAAGTAATGATCCCTTTGTCAGACAGAAACAGCAATCGTGTGACACTCAAATATTTTTTTTTCTTTATTTTTTACCCTGGGAGACTAATGATATTTGTTTTGCCCATGGGGCTGACATTTACAAGGCATCTTGAGTCTTTTTGCACTTCTGGAATAAGCATCGGGCTCCTTCCAATATATTTTATTTTTGAAAATAGTGAACAAAATTATTTCCATTCATAACAGTCTTTCATCTTTTCAATATCCAGTCATGCAATCATATATCATAATTTATTATTACCAAAATAATGGATATCAGTCTAATCCTAAGGAGGGGGGGGGGGGGGGGGGGTCATTGTCCATATACCCAAAAAACTTTATCTCTTCACATAAGGTTTTGACTCAAGTGTGAAGCTTAATTAAGCTTGATTAAATGCATTAATATGAAATAACTTGTATGGGATATTGTACTCAGGTGACCCTTAAGGCCAGTGGGTCTGTTATCGCAAATCTCACTTAGGTGAACATGCTGCGTGTGATGGACTTATGCGTTGAGTTGAGTTAACTTGCTAGTACAACTTCTTTCTCTGACATATTTTTCCACTTGTTAGCATTATGCTCTCAACGTGCATTTGATAAATGGGCAGGTATATATAAATGCGCCAATCAATATCTTTATTGCCAATCGCAATTGAAATACACACCGATTAGAAAGTGTCATCACTTCACACAATGCTACATCAATTGTAGCGTGTACTTACATGTAAGATTTGCGATAAAAACATGTCGAGGTATATGTGATTTTTTATTGAATAAAAGCAATTTTTTGTTGCAGAAGAAAGCAAAGAAACAGACTGAGCAAATGGATTTTCAACCCTTTGATGTAGAGGTATGTCTTATATTTAGGTTATAAAAGTTTTACAAACTTGGAAAAAAAGTCTTTGTTATAGATTGAGAAAGGATTCATTTAAGGTGGTTCACTGCACCTTGAAATATTTTCTCAAATCAGCAGAAATTTACTTGATTATAATAGATTTTATAATGGATAAAAAGTACATGTATTTAAGTCAAATAGGCAGTAAAATGTGCAATTTTAGATGTAAAATTACATTTTTGAATATTTATTTCAATAAACTGAACAAAAGCTCCAGGCGGATTTGAACTCTTGATCTTTGGCTCAGAAGCCCAATACTTTAATCTGAATAAAATCAGCCGTTGTGATACGCTACTGCTCTCAAACATCTGAAACAAGCCGCTTAGAGGTCATAATCTTTTGATAAGCCAATCAAATTATGGCTAACAAAACTCTGCCAGCAGATAATTTCCCATAAATCTGTGCGGTTATATTTACCTTGATGTTACTTCACTCGATAGTCTTTAAGAGACGGGGATTCTCATTTGTCAAAAAGGTCGCAACCTTATATATAAATATGTAGATTGTCGGTTGTTCGGACTAATCTCAAAGCGGCTTGTTTCAGATGTTTGAGAGCATTAAGTTGATTTTATCATACCTATTGATCCTCGGGTGAGGGATGTTGCCCATGGGCCTTTTGTTTATTTTTTTTTAAAGAAAAAAATCCTGAGAATCATAATTACCATATAATAATCATATTAAAAAAGTTCTCTACTTTTTGCTTTATTTGGAATTTTATCACAAGGGGTATATCATTGAGGCAGATTCCAAACAAACAGTAATTTTTCTTTTGGTCCTAGCTTTGTAGTGGGATAAATGTCTGTTGCATAGGAAATGATTTTATACATTTTTCCTTTTGACAGGCTGATGGTAGATCACTGAGGATTCTTTTCCAAGGTGCAGGGGAAACGAGAAAGGAAGCAGCAGTGCCAAACAGGACGCCGTGCTTCACAGCAGACCTCACAAGCGACCAGGTAGACATCATAGAACAATTGGTGGAAAACAACGAGGAAAATAAATCGAGCTGTGGATCACAAACCGAGTCAGTTCTCGTCTTAAGCAACGAAAAAGAACTACGGTCAGCGTGTGAGAAGGCCAGAAATGTGAAACTTTCCAGATCCAAAATGAATGTGTGGTGTACACCCTTTGTGAAAGAAATTCAATGCTGCCAAAAACTTAGTTACATTCAGAGGACCCAGGCGGAAACCAACCTGAAACTGAACAGAATCCTGGAACTAATTGACACACCACCACAGGAGATAAGCGGCCTCAGTGAATGTCTCAGGCAGCTCCAGACCCCAAGACCAACATCAGTTCCGGCTAATGAGGTTGCTCAGGAAACCCAACAAAAGAGGCAGCCACTCAGTGCTATTCAGTTGTTTGAGAGAGAAAACTGCCAGGGAGATCCTACCCCAGCTGACCTGTTTCCTGACAGACCAGAAGAAGCTGAGGAGGAATATAGTGACCAATCCATGCCAGCTAGACTGACTGACCTGGATGAAAATTCCATCCCCTCTTCTCTGGACTTTGCAGTGACAAACAACTCTATCTTGTTATCCTGCCCTGCAAACGCCACCATCATTGACGTCAAGTCTCCGAAAGATATAGTCCCAGGAAACTGTGAATTTGTCATCAACAAGGAAGTTCAACAGTTAGCTAGGGCTACCGCATGCTCCGCCGGGAATTTCCTTTGGTCAATGACCAAACTTCTGTTTAGTGAAGAAGAAATGATGACCAAAATGAATTTCAATGGGAAAAAGGGAAAGGCAAAGATGTCACCGAGACGACGCCACAGCCTTGTACACTTGTACGTAGACAACTATGACAGACGCGCAGATGGATTCAAGCAGGCCATTAACTCTGTGAACAATGGACTACTTGCAGTGTATAAAAAGAAAAACAAGGACTGAAGGAGCAGTGACTTGGCTGTAACAACAATCAATGAAACTTTCATTTTTTGAAATTTCAAATTCATCTTATTTCATGTCCATTGTTTCATGGTTTATGTATAATTTATTCAAATGTTTTCATACTTTGTCATGTTACATGTATATAAACTCTGTTAGGTAGATGAGATTTATTATGCTTACATGAAAACCTATCTTATTTAATTCCTGTTTACCTCAAATTACATGTTACTTTTTAAAGTGGTATTTAGTTTATTTTTTGATTTTAGGGAATGATAATGTGATGATTAGCATTATCTTATAGTTAAAGTGATTTTTGGTTGTGCACCAGAGCATTTAACATGCAACATGTGCATGCATTTTGAACGTCTTTATAATGGACATACTTGATATCACATATGACCTTGTGAGATGCAATTTCAATGGGAGTCAATAAAACAATATTTTACAGATTTTAATCTCTTGTTCTCATCATGTAAAACCAATATAATAAAAAAATAATTTGATCAATGAAAGCAATTGTTAAGGAAATAAATATCAGCTCTAAGAAATGAACATAAAAATGATTCAAAAATGTTAAAATGTCATTTTCACCACAAAATTCAGTTTATTGGTTCATTCATGAGATGATGGATACAAAATATTTTTGCATCAAAGACAAAAGTGATTACCAAAATTTTTTAATCAGTTATAATTGCATCACATTGATAAAGGGTATTTGAAGATCAATCAGAAACCAAAAACATTTTTAAATGATTTTGTGCATTCATTAGAGCTGATGTATATTTTATGTGCTAGTAAATATATATATATATCAAAATGTGTAGACCATTTGCAAGAAAAAACATCTTTAAGGTAGCTCCATACTCGTAAAATTCTCTGAGGAAAGTTGAAAAACCGAACTGATTTCGACTTAATAGACTTAAATGTCATCAATTGTTAGAAAAAATATACATGTCATCACACTTTTTGAGATGCCAGATAAACATAAACTAAAGCATATTTTAGCATTAGAAAATTGTATTTTTTTCTGTTAAAAGTAAAATCTTGTAGGCAGAAATTTGTTTTTCTTGTTTAATTTTAATGTCAACTTTATCAGAAAACTAAAATTACAAAAATATTTTAAAATTAATCGTTGGAATAAGAAAAACTATAGCATTTAGACATACAACTGAAAGAAAAGTCAGAAAAAGAGTTATTTCCCCTTTGCATAGAAAAAATATATAAAAATTTTGAAATTTAGTATAAAATTACGTGCGAAAATATCTTGAACCTACCAATAATTCTAATTACATCCATGTGATTATATTCACATAATATAAATAAAACTATCTTGCACAATTTTTAAAGAATTCAAAGTTTTACAAAAAAGTGTGACGTCACAGAACACTGGATCTACTTTAAACATGACAGGTTTCCTCTTAAATCTGGGTTGTATTGTCTGGGAACAACAGGCATACAGATGATTTGTTTAAAAAAAAACCAATCCTTAATAAAAACCAAAAACAACATTATGCTTAAATATATTGTATTGTATTTTCAGTAGATGTTTCCTGGTAAATTATTAAGCAACAAAATGTCAAGTTATCAAAATGTCAAAAATATTCTGATCATGTTCAACACATCACAAATTAGAAGTTAGTGGGTGCCCCTCCATTGATGATAACCTGTGGAATCACTCTGTGTATATGGTCAATGTATCTGGCACATTGTTCAGGAGTAAGGCTCTCCCAGAAGGATCGAATTCCTCCCACCAGTTCCTCCTTAGTTCTGGGTTTCACATGGGTCTGCAAATGGTATTTCATTGTGGCCCAAACATTCTCAATAGGGTTAAGGTCAGGCGATGATGCGGGTGTCTTCATCACGGAATCCAGCATTCCCTTCTCCCTCATCCATTCTTTTGTTGATCTGCTTGTATGTTTCGAGTCATTGTCCTGTAAATTATTTCAAAACGGAATTAGAAACTTTATTCATATACTTGGTATAAAGTAGTAATAGGATTGTTTAACATCTGATATAAACTGAGACATGCGCCTTTATCACCCATCACACCCCCCCCCCCCCAATCATCATCACACTTTATTACACCTTTCCTGAGCACCTTGAGTTTGTATTTTTTATTCGGAATACCTCGGACCTTAATCTCTTTTTTTGTGCATTAAAGTTGAAACTCAGACGTCAAAATTAGAACATTTCAGTACGCTTGAATGTCACAAATACATGGTTTTCGAGATGGGGAGAAAAAACTTGTATTTTTCCACATGAAAATAATACATGTCAAATATGTATCACATTCCATATCAACCCGAGACTCCAATATCTGTGCAAGTGCCAAAGGTCAGACGACTGATATTGATCACGGGTTGTGTATGAATTGTGATACATATTTTGCCATGAACTATTCTCTATGTATCAAACAAGCAAAATAAACAAAATCTTGAACTTGTGATTCATTTATAAACCATATATCATCATACAAAGACTTTAAGATATTTAAACATGTACGTAGTAACATTTATATACCTGATAAAAGCGGAATCCATCAGGAAAGTGTTCTTCAACAAAGGGAAGTAAGTTGTCCGCCAAGATGTTCTGGTACAGAGCAGAGTTCATAATGCCTGTGAACACACAGATCGGGGTTTTTCCTGCATAGGATATTCCAGCCCAAACATGAACCTTGAATTGAAAAAGAAAATGGAAAAGTTTTATTAAATTTTAAAACTAACCCTGTCAACTTATTTATACATGTTGCATGAAAATGCTTGTGTTATTCAAAATAAATTCACTATTTGTTATGTACCTTGTATGCATGCTTCGGTTTTGACCGCTTTCTTGTCTTCATTTCAATGCCTTCCCCTGAGTGATGAAAGAACAGCTTCCCATGCGCATTCATCTCAACAGAACTTTCATCTGCAAAAATCACATTAGCGAAATCCTCTTTTTCTTTGTACATCTTGCAAGCCCAATCCTTCCTTGCCTGAAACAAAAAGAATTACCCTAGTGAACACGATGCAAAAGAACCTTAAACCAATAAAAGGTTATTATAAATAGTTTCACATGTTCATAATTCATTGGATTTGATAATTAGTAATCATGACCGGGGGGTTATGAATTTCACAATTTTGGTAGAGGGCTTCATGGACATCATAACCATGCATTCATTTTTTTCCTCACATGTGTGGAAGTAGACAAGAAGATTTTTTAAAATGTGGCTTTTTTTTTTTGCATATTTGGCCCCGCCTGTGGCGCACCGGGGGTGGTAGAGCCATGAATTTAATAATTTAGATTCTTCTTACCATAGAAATGCTTCACACAAAAAATGGTAACAATTGGCCTTGTATAGTTTTCAAAAAGAAGTTAAAAATGTAAAATTGTTAACGCACGACGACGGACGAAGACCAATTGCAATAGGTCTACAGGGATTTTCCATTGCTAAAATATGAAGGTACCCTGATGGTATTTAAACGTTGAAATATTAGGCAAGGTATTTCGAGTGACTTTCGAATGAAGAAAAGATGTAAACATTCCCCATTATACATCTCAATAAGATATCAGTTTTTGTTCCAGTGAAAACTATACTGTGTAAATGAATATATCTTGTAAATTTTCTCAATCTTCAATTTCATTTTCATTCCCAGTTATTTTTTTTTTAAATATATATCATCAAAATGTTGGCATAAATATCTTGGGACAGACTATAGATGTGCTGAAAGCAACTCGAACAAATGTTTAAACATACTCCCCTGTTTAAAACCCTTTAAAAACTTTGATTCAGATTGACGGGAAATTCGGGTTAACATCCAACACCATTTTTACAATTTTAAATTAAAAACAAACATTAAATATGGATGTTGTTTATAACACGTGCCGAGAATCAAGTGTATATTGATACATCGGCATGACGGAAGAAGGACTACGACTAAATTACTTACCCGTTTGTTGACGTGACTGATCTGTTGGCAATATTTCCCTGTATTGCTCGTCCAGCCAAGGTTTCTCCTCACGGTGTTGATCGTCGACAAGGACACATCTAATCCAAACACATTCCTTAACTTAATCTTTATTTCGGAAGCAGTCAGTTCATTGTTTTGACACATCCACATGTGAATACACCGCCGATGCAGATGTTGAATTTTCCCACGGTTTAGCAACGAATTCCTCCTTGTTATGCTCCCATGCTGCAAAAATTTATATAGTCCTTGTCTAGATACTTTACATCCATGATGTGTCCTGAGAACTTTCTGAATTTCCACGATAGAGCGTCCTTCTTGTTTGTATTTAACTGCACTCGCTTTTACGTCCTGTCTCATCGGCGCCATCTTGAAAAGTGAAGCGATCGAGTGCGGAGTTTAGATTTAATAATTCTGTTAAGCCCGATCTCGACTTAAATTGTTTGAAAAAGAGGCATTGGATTTTTGTTTGTTTTATTTTTTACATTTTAAACAATATATATGTATTATTTTTCTCCAAAGAGGAAATTGTCTGTGAACATTTCGTTTTTTTTCATTTTGAATCCTATTTTTGGATAAACCAGATGGGATAGGATAGGATAGGATAGGATAGGATAGGATTGACTTCTATATGGTTAATAGGATATAGGATACAGGATATAGGATATAGGATACAGGATAGGATAGGATACTTTTGTCAACTTTCAGGATGGCAGCACTGTATGTCATTTTACACAATGAATAAATGAAATATGCCTAGGGGGACCAAAGGTAACCTAAGTTTTTTTTATCACTGTTTTATTAATTCTTTATATCAGTACGGAGATCTCGGGTCACCTTATGTCATATAACAGGATGGAGATCACCAGTAATCCACTGCAGGGTGCCCACAGGTCACTTTATATCATTTTACATAATATAGAGTCACCGGTCAATCACTGTAGGGTGACCAGGGGTCCCCGTATGTCATTTTACGCAATGGAGAGTCACCGATCATCCTCCAGAGGATAACTGATGACTCTCCATGGCGTAAAATGACATAAGGTGACAACTGGTCACCCTACAGAAGATGACCGGTGACTCTCCATCGTGTAAAATGACATAAGGTGACCCCTGTTTAACCTACAGTTGACGACCAGTGTCTCTCTATCGTGTAAAATGACATAAGGTGACCTCTGGTCACCCTGCAGTGGATGACCGGTGACTATTCATCGTGTTAAATGACATACGGAGACCCCTGGTCACCCTGCAGTGGACGGCCGGTGTCTCTCCAAAGTGTAAAATGACATAAAGTGACTCCTGGCCACCCTGCAGAGGGTACTGATGACTCTACATTGTGTAAAATAATATAAGGTCACCCCTGGTCATCCTACAGTGAATGACCGGTGACTCTCCATCATGTAAAATGACAAACGGGGACCCCTTGTCACCTTTCAAAGGATGAACGGTGACTCTCCATCGTGTCAAATGATATAAGGTTACCCCTGGTCACCCTACAGAGGATGACCGGTGACTCTCATCCGTGTAAAATGACATACAGGGACCCCTGGTAACTCTGCAGTGGATGACCGGTGACTCTCCATCGTGTTAAAGGATATAAGGTGACACCTGGTCATCTTACAGAGGATAACCGGTGACTCTCCATAGTTAAAAATGACATAAGTGGACCCCTGGTCACCCTAAAGAGGATGATCGATCACTCTCCAAAGTGTAAAATGGCATAAGGTGACCCCTGGTCATCCTACAGTGGATGCCCTGGTCATCCTACAGTGGATGCCCTGGTCATCCTACAGTGGATGACCGATGATTCTCCATAGTGTAAAATAACATAGGGTGACCCCTGGTTATCCTACAGATGACCAGTGACCCTCTATTGTGTAAAATGATATACGGGAAACCCTAGTCACCCTACAGTGGATTACCGGTGACTCTCCATCGTGTAAAATGATAAAAGGTGACCCCTGGTCACCCTACAGTGGATGGCCAGCCACACTCCATTGTGTAAAATGACATACGGGGACCCCTGGTCACCCTACAGAGGATGGCCGGTGACTCTCCAAAATGATAAAAGGTGACCTGTGAGCACCCTACTGTGGATTACTGGTGACTCTCCATCATGTTATATGACATAAGGTGAGAGTCACCGGTCATCTACTCTAGGGTGACCAGAGGTCACCTTATGTCACTTTACAGGATGGTGAGTCATTAGTCATCCACTGAAGGATGTCCACGGGTCACCTCCTGTCATTTTGCACCATGGAGAGTTGCCGGTCTTCCACAGTAGGGTGACCAGGGGTCACCTTATGTCATTTTACACTATGGGGAGTTACCGGTCTTCCACAGTAGGGTGACCAGGGGTCACCTTAACAGAAATATCATGAGAGGAAGAGAAGTCACCTCCTTAATGTATTTCCCACATAAATGTCGTTATGATTATGTGAACCTTATGTCATTTTACCCGATGGAGAGGGACCGGTCATCCACTGTAGGGTGCCCAGGGGTCACCTTAAGTGAAATATCATGAGAGAAAGAGAAGTCACCTCTTTACATGTATTTCCTACGCAAATGTCGTGATTATTTTGTAAATCAATATATACGGAAACTGGAAGTGGGCTGATGCATTTTACAGATGGAGATTAATCAGTCTTCATCCATTCTTTGACTACCTGGTGTTACCTCAGATCATTTTACAAGATGAAGATTCACTAAGGTTATTCACTGTAGGATAACCAAGGGTCACTTTAAGTGAAAAATGAATAAGTGGCGTCATCAATGTTTTTAGATTGATGTTGTAATTCTTTGAGTCATTACGGAGACCAAATTTAACAAATATTTCAATATACAAGGTGAAGATTTACCAAAGCCATCCAACGTAGGGAGACTAGGGGTCACCTTATTTGAAATATGCCAAAGGGGACCAGAGGTAACCTTAGTTTTTTTATCACTGTTGTATTAATTCTTTATATCAATACGGAGACCATGGATCACCTTATGTCATTTTACAGGATAGAGAGTCACCAGTCATCCACTGAAGGGTGCCCAAGGGTCACCTTATGTCATTTTACACTATGGAGAGTGACCGGTCATCCACTGTAGGATGACTAGGGGTCCCCTTATGTCATTTTACAATACAGAAAGTCATCGGTCATTTACTGTAGGGTGACCATGGGTCACCTTATGTCATTTTACAGGACAGAGAGTCACCAGTCATGACCTTATGTCAGTTTACACTATGGAGAGTTATTGGTCATCCATTGTAGGGTGACCAAGGGTCCCCTTATGTCATTTTACAGGATTGAGAGCTACCTGTCATCCACAGTAGTAATTGAAATATCATGAGAGAAAAAGGAGTGACCTATTTACATGTATTTCCTACACAAATGTCGTAGTGATTTTGTAAATCAATACGGAAACTGGAGGTCGGCAGATGCATTTTGCAGATGGAGATTAATCAGTCTTCATCCATTTTTTGACTACCTGGTATTACGTCAGATGATTTTACAAGATGGAGATTCACTAAGGTTATTCACGGTAGGGTGACCAGGGGTCACCTTAAGTAAAAAATCGATAAGGGGACCAGAGGTCACCAATAGTATAAGATTGACGTTGCAATTCTTTGATTCAATATGGAGACCTGAGTTTTAACAAAATATCAATACAAAAGGTAAAGATTTACCAAAACCATCCACAGTGGGAAGACCAGGGATTACCCTAAGTGAATATCTAAAAGGCTACCAGACTTCAACCTGGGTCTAAAGACAATGTAGTTTTAATTTTCTTAAAATGACATGAAGTCCAGATGTCAACGTATGTCATTTACAAAAACACCCATAAGGAGACCACAGGTCAGTTCATGTCCCCTATCAATTATATGATTATTTTCTTATCTATAGGGAGACTAGAGGTCACCTTATGTCATTTACATGATAGGTATTCAGCCATGGTAGGGAGATCAGGGGTCACCTGAAGTAAAAATATGCACAAGGAGACCAGAGGTCACCTCAGGTCCTTCATCAATAAAATAATTTTAATATAGAAACGGTCAGCTAATGTCATAACAAGATGGATATCCCTAGAAGCCATCCACTAAAGGTCACCTTCGGAAATCGATGTCTGTCGTTATAATTTTGTCCATTAATAACGGAAATCAGGGGTCACCTAATGTCATTTTACAAGATGTAGATTCAAATAAGTCATTTACTGTAGGGAGAGCAGAGGTCACATTTAGTAAAATATCCATGAGGAGCCCTCATGTCCCCTCATGTCCTACATTAATGTAGCAATAATTTTGTTTATCAATAGGATACCAGAGGTCCCCAAATGTCATTAAACAAGATGTATACTCACTAGATGTCATCCATTTGTTAGATCATGGGTCAGCTTGAATGGAATTTCAAGATGATAGGTCTCGATATGTCCTAAATCAATGTAATAGTTTGTTGATAAATACGAACACCAGATGTCACCTTCTTTTCCAAGATAGACATTTACCTGAAGTCATTTACTGTAGAGAAACCGAGTGGTCATTATAAGAGGAATATCTAAAAGGAATTTAGAGGTCACCTTAGTTTCAAAAAGGTTTAGATTTAATTCAAAGATCAATACGTTAACCAGAGGTCAGATAATGTCATTTTAAAAGATGGAGATTCCCAACAAGCCTTCCACTGTAGGAAAACCAAAGGTCACCTTTGGTAATCGATCTATGTCGTTATATTTTTGTTAACTAATAACGAAGACCAGAGGTCACTTAATGTCATTTTACAAGATGGAGATTCAAAAAAGTCATCTACTGTAGGAGACCCAAGGGTCACCTTAAGTGGACTATCAAAAAGGAGACCACAGGTCACCTTATGATCGAAATTGATGTAGTATAATTATTAATTCTGTTAATCAATACGGTGATAAGAGATCCGTTAATGTTATTTTACAAGATGAAGAATCATAAAATATCATCTATTGTAGGTAAAGTTCGTTTTAGGTCTTGGATATGTGTCGTAATAATTTTGTTAATTAAGAAGGAGATCAGAGGTCATCTTATTTCATTTTATAAGGTGGAGATAACAAAGTAATCCACTGTAGAGAGACCAAAGTAATCCACGGTAGAGAGACTAGAGATACAATTTTATGAATTATCAATAAGGAGATGAGAGGTCACCTTTAGACCTAAATTATTGTAGTAAATTGTTCATTAATACAAAGACCAGATGCCACCTTCTTTTACAAGATGGAGAATTACCATGCAGAATTCATCCACTGTAAAGAAACCAATGTCTATTAGGAGACCAGAGGTCACCTTAGCTTCTAAATCAATGTTATATTTTGAAAATCAATACGGATACCAGGGGTTATCTTATGTCATTTTACAAGACGAAAATCATGCACTATATTTATATTGTTTATTAGGAAGAACATAATTGTTAGAGGGAACATGTGTCACATAAAAATGATAATAAATACGTAAACCAGAGTTCGCCATATATTGTACATCATTGGGGAGACCAGTGATTGCATAACTTATAAGGAGACAACAGGTTAAAAATGTGGTGTGTGAAAAATTATTCTCTAATCTACTGAACACAAAAGTTCAGATTTGATTTTATAAACAAGCAAAAACGGTACACATTTCGATCACATTTATTCCTTATTTTTTTGTCGTCAAAGGAAGTTGGGGGGGGGGGGGGTAAAGGGGTGACGATTTGCTCGTCTTCATTATTTTCTTAGATGCAATTCACAAAAGTCCGTATTTACTATGTTTATTTTAGCAATTTAAATATTTTTTTTTAATTTGATGAGTGAAAATCCAGTCCAGGGAAGTGGTATGTGGAGCGGGGGGGGGGAGGGGGGGGGGGAGTGGTGAACTCCAACCCTCATGCAACACCTGTAGACAGGGGAACACCTACTCCGTAATGACAATAAAGAGACCAGATGTTAGCTAGAGCATTAAGTTTATAAGGTTGCCTTTGTTGTAAATTTGATGTCATTCCTTTGTTCCAGCAGTCTAAAATTTTATATGTTCAGTCCGATATTAGTGAGCTTCTTAAAATAAGACCTTTACTCGTGGTTACAGTACTGATATCCTTCAAAATCAGACTGTCTCAGGTAATTCAACAATGAAATTCAATAGCAGTGTTTTTAGTACGATGTATGCCGAAAACAGCTCTGTATGGAAAAAAAAAATATCACACAGTTCTCATCACTAACGGGCTCGAAAATGTCAGATACTTGTTTTTTATACAAAACTGTTTTGGCATGCATCCATTACGGAAACCAGATGACATCTAATGTAATTTATTATCAAATCATTTTACCATTATATTAAAGTATCAGTAAAAAGTCTATGGGTGGGTGGCTGGGGGGGGGGGGGGGGGGCAAAACTACTTCTTTCTACAGGCTACACCTACGTATACAGAGTAAGAAGGTGAAGTACTTTGATATTTCAATGAGGAGGATTTTGTGTCACATTTAACTTATATATCCTTAGGGGGACCACAGGTCACCTTATGTCTATAACGTATATCATATATCTTTCAAATAACAGTCAATGTTGAATTTTTTATCCTCTATAGTGTACTTCCAATACTTAGAGGGGTATTCTTTAATAAAAATACATTTCTGCCTGTTGTATATCATTTCTAAATGCTTAGTAGTGGCACTAGTTATTCTACTTTCATTTTGCGGTTGCAATGCACTACATTTTGTAGCGGAGTGCACAGATTTGGTAGTTGTGAATAAGCAGGTGACCTGGGGTCCTAGTTGAGCGTACGTTTTATCCTTCTGCTATTCTAACACGGTAAATAATCTATAAAAATCGCATCGGTACAAGTGAATAATGACATTAAATCAAAAATATTTTTATGAAAAATCCTTCGATAAGTAATGTATTTTGCAGTTCTTGCTGGGGGTTCATATAAATATTTCGTTTATTTGAAATATTGTCAAAACATTTCGCACCGCCATCGAAATTAGGCACATTTTTATCTTTTAGGCTCGATTTACACAAAATCGGGTCAATCGGTAGGTTTCCCCCAGCAAGATTCACAGTGGTAATTATTTTCTCTCCCGATTTCACGTAAAATATACTAAGATTGTTTTCATCTTTCACTTGTGCCAAGCCGTTTTTTATATGCACATACATATCACCATTCATTAGATTACACGTAGCAGGGGGAGTCTCAAAACCATTAGTTTATGAATAGTTATTTACCTATTACGAAGCTTTAAAACTGTTGATTTTTTTATATTCCATATCAGTGATATTGAATTTAGTATCACTAGTAAAACTTTATGTCGATCTCTCCTGATGAGTCACTCACGGTGACTATCTTCCTTGACGATTGTGAGGTTTGAATTATTTTTGTGGTCTGTAAACAGGAGAGAAATATTTTATAAATCATTAATGTACAATGAGGGTACCCTATATGCAATATTTTGCCAAAATTGTTATATTTCGATTTATGGTAAAATTGTATCAGCCAGCCAAATGAAAAGGATTTTTTAGGGTAATAGGACATGGATTAACCAATACAGATGTATAGGAATAACAAGACATGTGGTTGATTCAAAAGGCTTGAGTTATGAATTTTAGAAAATGAAGTGTTTGAAAATTTTAATAAAAATCAAAATTTGATATGAATGTATTTACATGTATTGAGGCATATTATTAAATGATATAAAAAATTAAATTTTTTTTTTAATCTTTATAAATTTAAAGTGTGGGCAACTAAATTTGTATGTGGGCCCTTGGAATGACAAAGTTTAGTAGCCCACATGGCTAGCAAAAAATTCAAGTTAGTTTAAAACCGTGACATAATGTCAACTCAAAGCACAGCATTCAATATACCCTTATGTTCCGTCGGTAATCAAGAGGATAAAAACAAACTATTTGTATGTACAATATTGTTATAAGCCTAAATATAATATCTGACTGAATGATAAGTGAAGACTATTCGAAAGGTGAGCAAATGCTGAACGCGTTGTAAACACACTGAGAGTGCATGGGAAAAATTGGGCACATAGAACGTTTCAGGGACTTAAGCTGTTTGGTTGTTCAAATTCAGAGATGTATGATTGGATCTTGTTATATATTAAAATCACACATTTAATTTCATCAAATTGGCGATAAAATTTTCCTCAAAAATGTCACTCCCCATAATAGGCGCTAGTTATTAGGTCAGAATTCTATTTTGTTAAAAACAAATCCCCCATTGCAGTATTTTTACAGACAAATAAAATCTTTAATATTTGACCAATACTTTCTTAATGGAAATTATTTCATCCAAATCAAATAAAAGTTTAATTATTAAGAAATAATTATCATATTGAGATAATTTCATATTTTACAGACTGCAGCAGAAGATGCTGCGGTGGCCTATGAGTCAGTGATTGAATCATTGAATTCACGTGTGTCTACCACAGTGAAGGCATATTTTAACTTAATCTTAATAATATAGAGACAAGTTTTAAAGGGACTTGGACACGATTTTTGCAAATTTTCAAGTTTTTTTTCTAATGCCTAAAATTGTTTAAACTAATCTAAATGAAATAGTAAACCCAAAAATTTCAGTCAAATTCAATGTCGTAAGGATGTACACTGAGCCTGAATAGTTCGTAATGTAAACAAGACTCGAGTCTTATGGCTTGTTTACATTTCGATGACGAATGCATCACGTGACTAATCAATCATGGCGCCGAAGCTAACACCTTCGACGAAGAAAAAAAGAAAACTAGAAAGAATGCGACGGTATCATAGCCAAAATGTTAACATCGGAGATGTAGTACAACAATGGAATGATATGAAGTGGGAATTGAAGATCGTCAGCGATAGGACTTTTGCAGATTTTCTTATAAAAGTGTAACTATCGCATGCGCTATATCAGGGGTCGTCTCAAAATGATATTGTTACAGGTTTTTAGTCGTACCGTCATAAATCCATGCAGCCTTATTTTTATTCAGATTTACACAAAGATATGATATTTTCATTATGTCATATGCGTTTAATTAGATCCAAACGAACCATTACACCCACAACCTCTGGAGAAGTTGTGTTTGCATCCCCTACTCATACTGGCCCAAGCACATCGACCCCCATACGCCTTACTTCAAAGGGTCGATCAGCCTTGAACATTTCTCTTTCCACGGTTACTACAAGTACGGCTACAGAGGAAAGGAAAGCACGGAGACTGCCACGGAGGGAGAAAGAGAAGAGTATGCTTATTATATTTATATATACAGTTATGTTCCAAATGTTCAAGATAAATGCACACAATCTCAAACTTTCAGAATTTATAATGTACAAAAATCTAATTACGTAGGCTGATGTATTTAAAAACAAATCCATGTCTGACTAATACCAAAATTTATACATGCCCATAGTAATTGTACTGTACATTTTGATTAAAAAGGACATTTTACTTCTGCAGAACAACTTCAGAGCTTGACTCTTTCAATAATCACATACTGATGTATGCGCCAAAGAGGTCAGCATTTAGGTAAGTACATGTACGGTATTACTCAAAAGACAGGTACTTTTTTCCTTTAAAAAATTTAAGGGATGTATATTGAAGACATTTTCCGAATTGAAACAGGTTAATAAGAAATTCAACCACCACTCTAAAAAGGGGGGGGGGGATGGGTGGGTGGGGGGTTGTTTTTACCCTTGTGTGTTTGTACAATATAATATTCACATCCGAGCGGGGTATCACTAGCGAGCATTGGCTCACATACATCGTCTCTGTGTAACAAAACTCATTTACATGTGATACTTTTCTTTCAGTTATAAATCTTACAAATGTAGATGCTATTTGGCAGCAATTGACTACACCATGCATTTGGAACGAGTTCCTGTCAGGGACAAAAATGGAAACAAAGTGTATGTTATGTAATGAGATCATAGATAAACGGTTATACAGTTATTTTGATTCATGTATACGCATCACAATGCATTTGTTATATACTAATTTAACTATGAAAGTGATAGGTTCTAAGATGACTAAAACTTCCGTTTTATGTTTAAACACAAGAGAAAATTTTCCAAAGTTTCCAACAACTGGACATCAGTTGATTTCAATGTACCTGAGTGACTCAGGTGACCTATAAATCTAGCTCCATTCATGTTCAATTTTAAGTTTTTTTGGTAACACTGAGGATTTCCAATGGCTCTTTTACTGGTTACGTTTTCACACTTAGTGCAAGTCACTTGAGTTGCTGCCTGAAAAGAAGTTTTACCGACGGCGCTGAATGTTGAATTGTTGTATCTTGCGTCCCCCTCCGCTCGTATAGTTGAGGTTGCAAGAAGCCCACAATTTGTAGTGTTTTCTTGAAATTTTTTACCAATACCTCTTATACTATGTTGATTTGTTTCCAGTATTTTCCCCCGACTTTGTTCGCCGTTTCCTGCATACTACTGGCTGACCCTGGGTGGATATTGGCTGAGCGGAGCATTCCGCGCATCCCCTCGGTCGTCAGACAAGTGCCCATACAACCCACTGACATGGCCAAGTTGAGGCGTGCCGCTTTCCTCCCTGGACCTTGGGACTTTACAGTAGTAATAGCGACCATACAGGGGGTAGAGAACAAAAGACCTATTGTTCTGAGAACAATAGAAATGGTAATTGAATACCCTGGGGGGACTGAATAATGACCGAAATGGGGTCACCCCTAGAAATGGTAATTGGATACCCTGGGGGACTGAACAATGACCGAAATGGGGTCACTGTTCTAATGCATAAAAAAAACTGAAAACAAAATTTACAATAAATGGACGAGTAAAAATTATCATGGTATCATGTCACATACGTACAAAGGGCAATCACTCTAGTATCTTTCCAGTACACCGATAAACAATAAACGACACAGTTTCAAGATAAGTCCTCTACGACATGACACAGTGTGCGTCTGACCCCAGTTGACCTAGAATGATCTCATACAATAGAAAAAAGTGATGATAGGAACATTTTTTTTTATATATAATGGTATTTATGTCTATAGCAAACTCATAAATCTTACGGTACGCCTCTACAATGATGGTTGACACCCATGAAAAGCGTATTTTATTTCAAAGTGCTTTTTTTTTATATAATACAAGAGTTCGAGTCGACCTTAGAATAATGAGTAATCTATCACACACAAAATACTATTTGTTTGGCTTCAGTAAATATGATTGCGTGGTGCAGACTTTTAGGCATCCTCTCCAATCCTGTTAACAATAAGATTCATTTTTACAACGAATCTGATTACACTTTGACTCAAAATAGATGTCATTTTATCACGAAAAAGATCGATGTGCTCTTTAAGAATTTGAACCAAAATATATACTTTAAAATTTACACCTGTAAAAAGATGTTTCGGTAAAGAAATTAAAAGTTACATTCATAAAGTATTTAAAGGCAAATATGGTACTAATACGAGGGTCATGTCTGACAAGTATAATATGTGGCTAAAGGTTTTTACTGTGACTAAATAATAAAGAAAAAAATAAAACAATGTTATTACACTTTTAATTAAAGCAGAATATATTTTGTGATTTCAGTATCTTCTGAAATCAAATTTACAGTCTCACAAATGAGTCAAGGCTAGATTTGCGCCAATGGGAATATTTTGTGATTTCAGTATCTTCTGAAATCAAATTTACAGTCTCACAAATGAGTCAAGGCTAGATTTGCGCCAATGGGGATATTTTGTGATTTCAGTATCTTCTGAAATCAAATTTACAGTCTCACAAATGAGTCAAGGCTAGATTTGCGCCAACGGGAATATTTTGTGATTTCAGTATCTTCTGAAATCAAATTTACAGTCTCACAAATGAGTCAAGGCTAGATTTGCGCCAACGGGGATATTTTGTGATTTCAGTATCTTCTGAAATCAAATTTACAGTCTCACAAATGAGTCAAGGCTAGATTTGCGCCAATGGGGACTTCCATTCCTACTACACTATCTTCTGAATCACTCAATTCTTGGTCTAATGAATAAGAAAAAATATATGAAGTTAGGTCAGACATCAGAATTTAAATACACACACTTGATCATAAAACAGAAAGAAATCATAAAGAACAAAAATATATTTACATATATAAAATTCAAACAGAGTAAAAAGAAATAGAAGTAGTTTTACCTCTTAGCAGGACGGAGGTGGTATCTCCCACCACCCCTGGCTGGTGGTGGTGTGGGGGCCATTCGAGGAGCGGGGCAGGGTGCCGCCCGGGGTGGGTGTAGTGTGGCCCCCGCCCGGGGTGGTGGTACTGTACTTACTGCCTGGCGTGGAAAGGGACCCATCTGGGGTGGTGGGGGTGGTTGTCTTCTTCTCTCCATTTCCATCTAATATAAAACAAATGCAAAATTTAGGATACATTGATGGAACATTTTATTTAGAGGAAGCCTCAATACACAATCTTAAAATAATATGTAACAGATTGTATAATAAAGGTATTTAAAATATGAATGTAAAACAAATTATTACTTACAGCTGTCTCTTTAGGGACAGTGTCCCCTCTCCTCCTCCTCCTGATCCGGGCCCACCTCCGGAAGAGGGTCTTGATGACCCAGCCAAGGAGGAGGAGGAGGGCCAACACTAGACTGGTGACACTTATCTCAAAATCTGAAAAAAAGGAACATGAAATTAATTCTCCTTTAAAAAATGTATGGAATGACATCTAAAATATTAACACATGAATATATATATATATATATATATATATATATATATATATATATATATATATATATATTAAAAATAGTTTAGTAACTCAGTTACTTACATATATATGACTTGCTGCAACAGGTGTTATTATATCATGCAGAAAAAGAAAAAATCATGCTAAAAAAAAACTAAAACAGGATCCAATCAATACATTTTTTTTTCTTAAATATTGAGTGACTCAGTAACTTATATGCACAAACCATTCAGCAACAGGAATAAGTACAAAAAGAAAAAAAAGCATGGAAGTAATAAAATTAAGACATACTGCAATGAAATGAAAAATTAATAACATGCAATGCATACAAATTAAAGGTAAGGCAATCTTTATTTCACATGAAAATTTTAATATATTATATACAAACAAAACAAAAAATTAAATCCAAGTTTCATTTGTTTTCATGGATTTCATGTCTCTTAAAGATTTTTTCCACTCAAAAATAATGTCTTCATTATCATTTTGTATTTCATCATAATTGTCAATAATCACATTCATTGGAAAATCATCTGGAAGAGTTAATTGGTGTTTATTTTTATTTTTTTGACAGTAGATAAAGCAACACAGGAAAATAAATATGGGAAGAATTAAGAAGGTAAAGAAAAAATAAACATATTTACTTTGATTATTCGATGTGATAGTGTTCTTGTAGGTGGAAGTCTGGTCACTAGCCTGAGTAGTGAGGGGGGTGGTGGTATTGGTCATAACCTGAGTAGTGAGGAATGTCCTGACCTTAGTAGTGAGGGGCATGGTGGTATGTATCCTAGTCTGATTAATGAGTGTGGTGATCACACGTGTTATAGCCTGAGTAGTAAGGGGGGTGGTGGTACGTGTTCTAGCCAGAGTAGCGAGGGGGGTGGTGGTACGTGTTCTAGGCCGAGTAGTGAGGGGGGTGGTGATACGTGTTTTAGCCTGAGTAGTAAGGGGGGTGGTGGCACGTGTTCTAGCCTGAGTAGTGAGGGGGGTGGTGGCACGTGTTCTAGCCTGAGTAGTGAGGGGGGTGGTGGTATGTGTTCTAGCCTGATTAGTGAGGGTGGTGGTGGTATGTGTTCTAGCCTGAGTAGTGAGGGGGATGGTGGTATGTGTTCTAGCCTGAGTAGTGAGGGGGGTGGTGGTATGTGTTCTAGCCTGAGTAGTAAGGGGGGTGGTGGCACGTGTTCTAGCCTGAGTAGTGAGGGGGGTGGTGGTATGTGTTCTAGCCTGAGTAGTGAGGGGGGTGGTGGTATGTGTTCTAGCCTGAGTAGTAAGGGGGGTGGTGGCACGTGTTCTAGCCTGAGTAGTGAGGGGGGTGGTTAAGGGTGCCCAAGACTGAGTTCTGAGGGGGACGGATATATGCACACGTGTCCTAGACTGAGTACTGTGGGGGGTGGATGCGTGTATAGTAGACCAAGTAATAACGGGAGTGGAAGTATGTTCATGAAATCGGGAAAATATTGATGACTGTGTATTGAAAAAAAATGGATGTTTGAGTATGTAGCTGAGTAGTAGGCATTGGTGTGGATCTAAAATGTTGTGTCCGATCAATGACGATTGTTGTACCCGTCGAAGTTGAACGGTGCGAACTCGTATCTACAGTAAATATTAAATAACTGGAAAAAATAAACAGTAACAAAATTCCAAAATAACAATAAAAATAACATGATAACGAAAAAAAGGAACGAGGACAGAACAAAACTAACTCAACAAATAATGACTTACATTCGTCTGTTTCCCCAGGCATCTGGGGTGATGGTGTTACTTCTGAAATCATAATCATTTCAATTAAAAACGTAATCATATCATCGTATTGAACACATGTAAGTTATGCAAATATGATATGTACCTGGCGGACAGATAGGATTCCCGTTCACTAGCTCGCAAGGCATCGTTACGAAATGAAATCTGAGATCACGAGTCGCGCACACTTTCCTTTGTAGTCAGGAGTATTTTACAAGGTAGCGATTGGCTGAAAGTGTGTAATCGGACAGGAGGCGGAGTTTTCCCACGAGACGGTACCCTTAGATGTTTAGAGAAAGAAAGAAAAGATAGATAGAAAGGATGATTTTATCTGACCCCCCCCCCCCTACACTTTGGAAGACGGAGTGTGTTTTTAGGAGAGAACGATTTGTTAACAAAAAATTACCTGAACAAATGAGAGGTTCTGACTTTGCCTCCAGCATCACAATTTCCCGTATGTTATTGTTAAATCAAAAATGTACAAAATTTTCAATGGAATCACACTGTCCATTAATTAATAACTGTCCAAACGGCTCACTGGAAATAATTTCTTTCACATAACACTGTACAGTTACAACTTTAGTGTGTGTCGGACAAACAATTTCACCCATGCAATGTGAACCTAAGGCAGTAGGTTGACAAAAATCACACGCTGCTTTATTTCCGATTAGAAGAGCACAAAGTATAAAACAAAACATGTTGAAATGAGCGGTTTAAGTTGTTACTTGAATGAATTGAATGTAAATGATTTGTATGTGTATGATTTTACTTAAAGTTCACGCAACGTATTTGTTTAACTGATTAGAGTTGACACCAATAATGAGAAAAATGGAACATTTCAATGTGTGACCCGCATAGCTATGTAAGGTGATGTCAGGTTACCCTGATCACCTTTTAAAGTGATGATGTATCGCTAAAGGTCGTTACTCAATTTGATGGAAAATTTCAAATTTAATGTGAATACTCCATTTTTGATTTTTTTTTTGAGCGCAATTCAATGTCAGTTGAGTAAATGGTTTTTTTTATTCATATCACGTAAAAACCAGTTAACCCCCCCCCCCCCTTTGTTGAACGTAATTTCACACTTTAAGGATTTTTTTAAACACAATTATTTGTGGTGAAAAGAGGGTATGTATCGAAAATTTACCAATGAGATACATCCAAAAAATCACATGAGTTTTTTTGTATAAAACGGAGGAAACACTCCAAAATTACGTCTTTTTTTCTCCAAAATCGACTTGTATGTATTACTTCAAATTAATAGTTTAATATACTTTTATGTGGACTTACTCCGTTTAAAATTTTTTATTGATCTATATATATATAAATATATATATTTATATGTTTAAGGAGGTGTATTTGTGCCGAAAAGCGGGAAATTGTGGAAGAAATCACAAAAATCGAAGGGAGACTTCCACAGATTGAAAATATACCATGCTCGTGAGTGCTAGAACAAAAATGATGAAATTTGGAATTTACTTTATACAGGTCAGATTATTTTATTTATCATTTTTATTTATTATTTAAAGTAGATCCAGTCTTCTGTGACGTCACACTTTTTTGTAAAACTTTGAATTCTTTAAAAATTGTACAAGATAGTTTTATTTATTTTATGTGAATATAATCACATGGATGTAATTAAAATTATTGGTAGGTTAAAGATATTTTCGCACTTAATTTTATACTAAATTTCCAAATTTTTATATATTTTATCTATGCAAAGGGGAAATAACTCTTTTTCTGACTTTTCTCTCAGTTGTATGTCTAAATGCTTTTGTTTTTCTTATTCCAACGATTCATTTTAAAATATTTTTGTAATTTTAGTTTTCTGATAAAGTTGACATTAAAATTAAACAAGAAAAATAAATTTCTGCCTACAAGATTTTACTTTTAACAGAGAAAAAACCATTTTTGTAATGCTAAAATATGCTTTAGTTTATGTTTATCTGGCATCTCAAAAAATATGATGCCATGTATATTTTTTCTAACAATTGATGACATTTAAGTCTATTAAGTCGAAATCAGTTCAGTTTTTCAACCTTCCTCAGAGAATTTTACGAGTATGGAGCTACCTTAAAGAATGGATGCCGTAATGAACAAGCGAGCAGCAAGGTATGATATTTTGTAAAATGTATTAAAATGGTTTTTATTCCTCTTCTTATGGCTTTTAACACTCTTTCTGTTCTTACAAATTTCTTTAACATTTACATTTCAGTACACCTATCACGTGAGTAATACATGTAATGAAAACTAACTTTATGGTATTTATAACTACATTCACATACTTAAAATATTGCTTTCATATGGTATACTCATAAATATATCTTTAATTTGTAGCACGCCGAATAAACGTCCTTGTGGACTAGGGTTAGTAATCAGTAACTAAACATCCTAATACAATAAATAAAATCACATATGCAATTTTACAACAACAACAACCAAAAAAAAAAAAATTATTTTTTTAGGTTACCACCCAATGCCCCGAGAAGATTGATGTTAGTATCATAAATTTACAAAATATTATGATTTTTGAATTTTATGATTGCTTGACTAAATTTCCTTCAGTTAAATTCATATAACGTATTTATTTATTATGTAGTAATGAAGAGGAGGTCATCACCATCAGTGATGAGTAAGTAAATATCCTTGATATTGTTGTTTAAGATCTGGTTTTTTACACCCCCTCACTCATATTTATGCTTAGTGTCAAATTCAAATTATTGATAACATTTTATATTTAAAAGAAAATATATAGAAGAAAATGTCAGCTCGACGCCTTTGTTGCCTTTACGGCTTTTGATTGATAACTTTTAGTAACGTTGAAAAAAAAATAAGTATTTCAATAATACAATTTTTGTTGCATGTGGAACAATCGTTATTTATATTTTATATTAATAAAGTACTGAAGAACTGACGAGAGTTGATTTTGTCGATGTTTATTTAATTTAAAATCAATGATATGTTATTTTGCATGACAAGTACCTGTAGTTTCTAATATTTGAATTACGCACATTTTTATAATGTAAATGTTTCGACCTTTTGACAAGAATATCGAGAAACTCTCAAATGAATCATGATAAATAATATTTAAAGATAAAATTAATTCAATCAAAACATGTATCAGTAATAGAAATATTTCTCGAAAATTGTATGGATCCAAGCAATATTGAACTCTAGTCTCGTTCAACCAAACGCTCGGCTGACACCGTAAATCTCCGACAAGGATTTACGGGGACATCCAAATGTCGAGTTGAACGAGACTATATTGTCCTCTGGCGTAGGATTACATACGACTACAAAAAATATTTAAATTGTTCGTACCATTTAAAATCTGACTATTTTCAATGGATTAATAAATAAGTTTCCTTGAAAAACAATGATTTAGAATACACTACGAGGGTTGTCCCAAAATAGCGTAGACAGAACACATAACTTAAACCTGTTCAGTGCAATTTTATTAGACTTCCATAATTTTTTCCATGGCCCTTTGGCAAACAATACTGAAAAATTCAAATCTGTACTTTATTTATTTCTTGAAAAAATGAATAATTAGTAACAACAAGTTTTGTAAGGCGGCGCAATGTGCGACGTGGAAAATTTCCAGTCTCCACATCATATACGATAACATTTACGTTTTATTTCTGAAAATATCTTGAAAAAAATATTTTCTTTGAAAATGTACCCTGAGTGTACATTCAATATAAAAATTCAAGTATTGTTTTTTTTAAAATATTTACTAAGTACAAAAACATGCCGACTCAAACTTTCCTGTGATACGTGTTGTCTAAAGTTCGTCCTACTCAAATATGTTGTTTAGCATTTTGACTTCCATTTCTAATGGTCGGGTTTACTCACCTATTGTAATCAGACTCGTCCGAATATTTTCAATGTTGTAGGACTACTTATTCACAAAATGCAATTCTAAGCGATTTTGTTTATTTTATTTTCTTCAAAGGCCGCTTTGGATTTGTTTCAAGGTCTTTACACAATTTTATCAGTAACAACTACGCCGCCTTAAGCGCTGACGTCGTCATTTTATGACGAGTTAACACTTCAACTTGTTACAAAATGCGCTATAAAACCTTAAAAAAAGTTTTATTATAGCCAAAACGTTTTCTGAGTAAATAATACATTTATTAACAAATTTAAATGCATTTTTTATTTCAAATTTTTCATTCGAAAAGTCCTTTTCCTAGCAATTTTCTTTTTATTATGCTGATTTTAACTTTTCGTTTTTGACATTGCGCCGCATGTCGGATTTATGATCTAACAATCAATTATTTCACTTATTTAATCTCAAACAATATTTGATTTCAAAACATTATTTGACTGAACATTTCTTAAACCCTTTGTGGTACAAGTTTCATCTTCCTGTGTCTTAGATTACATTACATTTATCTATTATTTTCAAGAACTTTATATGTGTTGTCAGCGGTATTGATTTGTGCTGAAATCCATACACTGTTTCACTTTCGGTTTGTCTGAATAACTGCATAGGAGAGTTGATTAAACTACACTTTTCTGACGCTAAAATATGCTTTAGTTTACCCGATATCTCAAAAAGTGTGATGACATGTATGTTTTTTTGTTGATGAAATTTAAGTCTATTAAGTTGAAATCAGTTCGGTTTTTCAACTTTCATCAGATAATTTTACGAGTAGAGAGTTACAGTAAGTTTTGCAAGAATTCCAAAAGACGCCAGAATCAAATGGATTTTTTGCAGTGTCTAATTTGCAATCCAAACGAGTAAAATATTAAATTGTGAAATAAAACATACATTGAGTGTGCTGAAAGCTTGTTTGTGTTCAGTGACATTTTTATGATAATATATGAAAAAAAATTCTTTCAAATTATATGTTTTTAAACAAGGTTTTAAAAAATTCTATAAGAAAACTTGTTTTGTCATTATTGCTGGGTTTTCAGATCAATTAACATTAATTATGCCAGGAAAACGCCAATACGGGCGCCATTACAAAAACTGGAAATTCGCCGCCTCCAACTGGAGGCAACGTTCTCTGATCGATTTTAAATATTTACGAGTTGTTTTACTCACAGCTAATTAATAAAAGGATGATTTAACTGCTCACTAATATCGCTTTAACAGGTTCCCGCATACCATAAACAGACTGTTGAATACATTGTACGGATCTGTTGACATTTGTTATGAGTTTGTGCATTTTTTAAATCTCGCGAGAAAAAAGGCCAACAATATTTTTTTGATTATCAGTGTGTTTATCAAAATCTGCAGTGAAATTATATTTTAAGCTGTATTTTGAGTTTTAATATACATTTATCTATTTATAAACGTAACTAGAATGCCAAAGGACAAAAACTTTTGTGTAGTAAGGTTTCCTATGAATGACCGGTTTTATTTATAAAAATTAAGACTGTCTGATTATATAATTTTTGTTTTGAATTTCTCATTTGGCTTTATGATTTAAAATACTGTTCTTTATCACCACATTTCATTATCCATTTTTCTTACTTGTGAATAATTACAATCAATAAAAACTTTCAAATAATTGTTTTGTACTTTCACACTGTATTTATTATTTATTTTATTTAGCAAAGATAACACTATTATGTTGGTTTTTTTAGCGTCTGATTTATTCCAGCTCTATGGCGGTTGTCCAAGAGACATACGTACACTTCGGGTGCACGGCTAGCAACAGGAATAATTTCCAGTACGAAAAAAGTATAACGAGTTATAATCAAAACTGAGTTTAACATAGAAAAAATACCCATGGCATCTTCTGTTTATTCAGCTTAATTGTGCATAGGAGCAAACATTTACTTCAGAACTAATGACGAATTTAAAGTTTATAGATTTCAGCTCAACACTTCTTTACAAGTAAATCGTACAATTAACCGTTTGTAATTATGATTTTAGCATACTTTCTTTTCCATGTACAATAAATAATTTCCCGGAAGACAGTTATCCCAGGGTATGTAGTTAAAAGGTTCAATCTTTACTATAGTTTTACGATTTTTTTCTACAAAATAGGTTTTCTTAACTTATAAAGAACCATGAACCTTTTTCTCTCTCGAATTGTGAAAGCCCTTATAGATATACACCCTGGTATTCGCTGTTAAACAAACATGCCCAACAAGTGATTTCCGAGACTTTAAAAAATGTTTCTTAATAACAAATTTAAATACCTTAATAGATAAAAACCACAATACAGGTGTCAAGATTCATTCACCTGTGAAAGAGGCGCTAGAAGGATTACTCCACCTTAAATGAATCCTTCTAACATATTATAAGCATTTAGGGGTACTAATTTTAAACTTACTGATCAATATACATCATAAGCAATGAAGAAGAAAAAACATACACAATGAATTGATGACACCTAAAAATAATTCGGAAATAAACACGTTGACAGAAAGGTTCGAAGAGTAGTTAAACATATACTGATTATTAATTCTATCCTAATTAGGTCGCTTGTTTATTTTTCACTAATAATGAAAACTCGTCAATGTTTATTTTCATTGATTTAAGACAGTGTTTAAAATGTCAAATTACTTGTATGAGTATCGGTCGTATGTGTTTGATTCATATTGATAAGCGTGAACAATGATCTAAGGTATGAGTTAACATTTAGCGAAGCTCTTCAGATTTGTTAACCCGTACATAATATCATTATTCTCCGTTTTGAATAAAAGATCTCACACCAATAACAATTTCCAAGTTTTACTTCAAATCATGGTATAGACAAACTATTCTTAAAAATGCTTATATCTGTGTTTTCAATCTGATTTTTTAGAGTAATGATAGCTCTAAAAAAATCTGGAACATTTATTTTTGTGATCGGCTTCGGCCGATCACTATTGTGTCCATATGAGGCATCCGGCAAATGCTTCCACGTGCGCACACATTCCGCTTGCATGAGTAGTTCTTATAAAAACTTGAAGTTTGGTTTAGTATTTATATAACATTTTTCTCAGTTTTATTTCAATTCATTTACCTTAAGAGCTGCAAACATACATAACATACAGTTCGATCTGTTAATTCAAGAATGCACATTTTGTCTCGCGCTTAAGAATTTCGATCGAAAGATTCATTCAGTAATGCAGCTGACCTCCATGAACTGACCTCAGTCATAAGAAGATGCTCCAAGAACCGACATCGATCTATTGATGTTGCATAATAGTAGCTAGCTAGGAAGATGGCTTGATTTATAAACAAGGTTACGTTATAATGCGACCTCAATAGCAAGTTATGATGACATTCAATGCTTTTCAGTAATTAATAAATTATTTTAATACAACTCTTTCTTTGTATACTTGTTAATGTTCTTTGAAGATCCCTACTCAGTATTCTGAAGAAGAAGAAGAAGAAGATACATTAACATTTTAATAATTACGTTTAAAATATAAAACTAGACAAGTAAAGAGTTTACGAACGGCTTTCCCCAAATTTATTTCAAAATTAAATTTGTTGACGGTTTATAATGATGAAATTATGGTGTTCATATTCAAAATATTCTATATTCTGTTAAAATACAGTACTTTTTTACGAGTTGATGTATATCAACTCAGTATAGTCACTGCAAAGGGGTTTCCCATCACTGGGTAAAATCACATTTTCGTATTGATTGCCAAACTAATATATCAATTATCAAAATGTAATGATATGAATGATGAAAGAATGACATCGTTTATCGGAAGTAAAATTTGTTTTCAACGTATTTTAATCAACAGAAAATCATGATTTTCTTTTTGTTAATTGATATCAATCCGCACAAGAATGTAGGTTCAAGAAAAATCTTCTGACACATTTCATATACTAAGGATACATTATTGTTGCCATCAATAAATTGTATAAAAGATACCAAGTATGTTTCTTCATAACCAAGAACATTTTTATTGACTGATGAAAATATCGCTATAATTAAATTTGACGTATATGCATGGAAATGACTTCAGTGATATCCGCGCTGTAATCGCCTTTATGCAAATTAGCTCAGCTCAGTGGTGATTGTTTAACGTTTTCCCACACAAGAGTTGAAATTCAGGAACATGAATGCTTTTCATTACTTACACTTTATCAAACGTGAAATCATTTTAGTGTGACAAAACAAAGAGGTGAAGCAAAAGAGTTGAAAATAATCAAGAGCGGGGGAAGGGGGGGGGGGTGTCTATGTGATTTGATCTTTCGTTGAGTTGAAGGTCAGTGTGGCCCTGCAACATGCACATCGGGAAAACTGCACGCCTGTTTATGTACGTCATAGATTAAAATATAGACTAGCGTGGTAGTTTATATTGTATGGCGATTTATAGTTTTGAGCAGCGTTGATTAAGAAATAGTATCTTAAACATGATTTTTTTTTTTAAATTGATTTGATAAACAGAGGCAATCTATTTTACTTTATCTATAGAATAGCAGCTTGTAGTTAATGGTGTGCATTTTGGACATGAGTAGAATCTTGTCATTTTGTTTTTTGATTTCTGATGCAATGATTTGAATTTTATACTAAGTATATTATATTTATATATCAGTGTAGACTAACTTTAAATGCTATATAATAGAAACAGCCAGAACTGAAATCAACACGCCCCGTTTATCGATTGGTCGAAACTTAATACAGCGACTTAAAAAAAAAGATCACGGACTGCGCGAAATATAAGATTACATGATGATGACAGACTCAAATTCCCATTGGAGACGATTTTGGTGTTTCTTTTAGCTAACGTACTGATGTACATTAACAGTAATTTAGTGAATTTTACTTACTTTTTCAATCAATTTATTAATTTGTTAAAAGAAAGATGTAAATTTACACAGACATATTAAAGACACTAAAATGTAAATATTACAAATTGACCCTAATCATTAAAGATATTTTATATAAACAATAAAATGCTTCTTTGATGATTCATGCGGGTTATGAAAGTAACGATCATTGCAGAAAAAAAATTGTATAGCCCGCTAACGCGGATTATGTATTTTTTCTGCAATGTCGCCACCTTCATATTCCCCATGAATCACCAAAGAAAGCATTTTATTGTTTAAATATAACACAGGAACCTGACGTTTTTAAAAACTTCTCTTTAAATGAAAAAAAATCCTTGTACTATAATATATGGTACAAGAATTCTAAAGAGAAAAGTTTAAAATGTCACGTGCATGTGATTTATAAAACCCTTTAAAATCTTGTGCCTGTATAGTTTTGTAAAAACGATTTGAAATTTAATGTAAAATATTTAAATGGAACAAGGTTCTGAAAGGAAGTATAATAACTTGAGAAATGACAGAAGAAGAGACCATCATTTGATCATATTTACGATTTGCTCCTAGTGAAGTAGATACAGATTCATCATGGGCAGAGACGTTATACATTTTTTTCATAATAAAAAATATTATACCCTCTACGTAATAATAAGGTACCGGTATAGAGGGTATATATTTTTAATTATGAGAAAGATATATAATGTGAGTTAAATGTTGCCGATTGAATAAACTTAACATTAGTTGTGTCGATCGTCATAACAATACAAACTGTCATGCACCTGTTCAAAGCTGCATGGTCTAATTTTTTTGCTACTACAGAATCAAATAATTTTCCATACAAACCAAATATCTTAGAGAGTTATACACCCGCACCTATTTAGTATTTACACCAGCAGAATCGGTCTCCTTCAAAGATAGAAATATTCAAAGTAAATAAGAATGATTTTTTATGAGCATACAAAAAATACCAAAAAACAAACTGACAAAACAAAACAAAATGCATCGATTGTAAACAAAACAAACTTCAGAAATAATAGTGAACAAACTGTACGCAGGTTTATTTTTGTTTTGCCAGAACATTACTCACATTTACACTTCCCAGCAGGCATTTCAACGTTGATTCAACGTTGAAACAACGTCATGCCTCAACGTTGAAATGACGTTGAATTTTGGTTGAATATGAAAGTTGAATGGACGTTGAAATTTTGACGTTGATTCAACGTTGATATCTGACGTTGTTTCAACGTTGATTTAACGTCTTCTGACGTTGTTACAACGTTTAAATTTAGTTGATATTTGGTTGAAATGCTACAACTGTTTGACCTTGAACACTGATTTTTTTTCGCTAATTGCAGTGAATCATTTTGCCTCAAATTATTTTATGAACAACATGACACCAGAACAAATATCATTAATCAATTTATTCAAGAGAGAAACAGTTAAATAAATTGAAAGTATCACTTAAAATCACTGATGGATAACCTAGCTCACATCTGTAGCCAGCTTTTCACAAAAACATTAGTTTAAGAAGATGAAAAAGAGTAAAATCATTAGTTCTGGTCAAGTGAACGTGAAAAACAGTCAATCTCTTCTCCTTCTTCCACCTCCTCCCACACGCTCCGGGGCATATTTTAGGAATTTAGCCAAATCTTCATTGAATTTTGATTCTGTATACTGTGTATGAGATGTCAATACAGTTTCTGAAACAGACATAAAGGTGCTTTATAATATATGTTCCTCTGTATATATTTTTTTCTTTACATAAAGACAATTCAACCAAAATTGGATCCTTTGATCTGCTCCAGTGGCTTTTTCCTTGCAGATCACGGGATCTAATTTCAATAAGATTGCCATAAAGATAACACACCATTTTTAAATAGATGTATACTGTAGATTCCTAATTAAACACAAGGAATTAATATCCATGTAAAATTGCCAAAAGCACATCTCGCGGATTTTATGATCTCCCTATTAATTTTTGGCAGGTGTAAATTTAATGAATATATATGATAAAAATTATGTGTTCTAGTAATTTGATGCATTAAATAATTGAATCGCAAAATGAAGTAATCATGAAAAATGAGGAATCTACAGTACTCTGCGTCTGCACCAACTAATCAAATTATGTTTTAATTGTTTCAATCTACATGTACTACAAATGAGAAATTTGACAGTAGTAAAAATCAGAAAACATTTTACCTTTTATAAGGAGGTAGAGTTGGGAGGAACCAAAAGCTTTCTTTCCCCGTTTTCCCTTCATGTTTAGACCAGCCATGTACGAGTTTGTCATAGTTCTGAAAATAAATTGAAATATGTCATACTTCAAATACTTAGTATTTCATATCACTCTGAATACAATGTCATACATTGATTTTTTCAATAAATGATCTTTAATTATTCAGTAACATCATTCTTTATTTACCTTAACATTGCTTTCTTCATGTGGTCAGTACCATCTGTACCTCCAATCTTTTGAAGCAAGAATTTCTGAAATGCAATTGTTCATTTTCATTCATACTTTGTAGTGTTACTGCAATATATAAATTTACATTCCAAATATTTTTTGCATGTAAAGTGTGTGAAAAGATACTGAAGTAATAAGACCGTAACACACAAACGGAACTCAAAGGTTAAAATGACGAGTTTAACCGTGACATAACAAACTTTGAACGCTGTAAAATGCAACGTCACAAGCGAGAATCAAAGTTCACGCTTGTGGCTGTTACAATGGCTATTCCATTAATTTGAATTTATCCTTAGAATAAAATAGAAATTTTGACATATAAATCACATTTGCAGACAAAGCAAGAAGTTAGAAAAATGTAAATATAAGCTTTAAATCATTATTTTTTGAAAGATATAGTCTCATAACTGCAGCGGTGTGTGCATACAAATTTTATAATGCGCATTAGTTATTTATGAAAATTTGTATGCACACACCGCTATTGTTATGATACAATATCTTTCATAAAATAATGATTCAATGCTCAAATGTATAATAAAGGAGAACATTATATTCATTCTATACACAATTTCTAATTTTAATTCTGCATTTCAGTCATTTTGTGTCATATCAAGAGAATAAAAAACCTGAGTCCAGCACCAAAGGTTTAATTTTTTTTGTAATAATTAATTCCTGACTGTTAGAGAAAATCTTTGAGGGTTACTTCTTGTGATTTAACTTGAAGAATAATTCCCCTCATTTGATCAAGAATTTAGAGTTTATGTATATTCACCTCACCTCACCTAACCTCTTCTTGCCCGCTGGCACATAAGGCAGGCCCATTATGTATAGTATGTATATAAAAATACAACATAATTCTACACGAAACATGACAATTTACATCTATTTTCAATTACTTACAAAGCTGGCTTTAAAGTCCCTGTTTTCAAGTCTTCTGTCTAAGGCTTCAAATCCTTCTTCTGAGTCTATCGTAACAAGATCAACGTCTTCTGTATTTGAAGCTGTTGTTACTGGACTCTTAAGAAGGTCTCTTATTTCAACAAGAAGGTAGAGGACTCTTCTCTGAAATCCTGTGAAACAGAATATAACTAAGTATTAAACATTTAACACCCAAGGCATCATAAGCAAAAATTCTAGTCTCATAAAAGGTCCCTTGAATTGAAAATTTGTAACACATCTAACTGTACTCACTTTCTTCGGTCATGGGAAAGGAGTCTGTTGAGGACTGATGCTGCTTTCGCTTAGAAAGAGATGGAAGTGTTGGGGTGCTCTCTACACTTAACCTGCTACAAGGCCTATCATAGCTCCTGGAATGTTCAGATCCTTTGTTAAGCCTTTTTGGGCTTTCTCTTCTCAGGGTTGACCTTTCACTGCTTTGTGACATAGAGTGCCTTGACCTATTGTGATGCCTGTCTCTGCTTTTTGATCTTGAAAATCTTGAGCTGTTCAAAGAGTGAACAGGACTCCTGGACCTTGAGATTCGTGACCTTTGTGTTGAGCGAATTGGACTTCTGGATGTTGAAATTCTTGGCCTTTGTGTTGAGCGAATTGGACTTCTGGGTGTTGAAATTCTGGGCCTTTGTGTTGAGCGAATTGGACTTCTGGATGTTGAAATTCTGGGCCTTTGTGTTGAGCGAATTGGACTTCTGGATGTTGAAATTCTGGGCCTTTGTGTTGAGCGAATTGGACTTCTGGATGTTGAAATTCTGGACCTTTGTGTTGAGCGAATTGGACTTCTGGATGTTGAAATTCTGGGCCTTTGTGTTGAGCGAATTGGACTTCTGGATGTTGAAATTCTGGGCCTTTGTGTTGAGCGAATTGGACTTCTGGATGTTGAAATTCTGGACCTTTGTGTTGAGCGAATTGGACCTCTGGATGTTGAAATTCTGGAACTTTGTGTTGAGCGAATGGGACTTCTTGGTGACATCGACCTATTCATCGAGCTCTCCCGACTGTTTGAACTAGCCCAGGACTTGCTTGGTGTAATAGACCTGCTACGTCTGGTTTCCATTTCATCTCTAGTAGAAGGTGAAGGTGATCGAGACCTGGACGACTGAAGTGATGACTGGTCTTGGTTTTTTTTAGAAGAGATTTTTTGGGGTGGTTTTGGCGGCATAACTGGTGCTGAAGTATAATATATCAAATTGTTGGAAAATGCTCCAAAAAAAAAAAGGAATTACCATAATAAATTGTCCTCTTTTATATCTGGATATATATTTGCATAACAATATCTAACCTGCTACAGGTAACTTCTTCTGCATTTTTATTGATGAATTGTCTTCAGCAGAATCTAATTAAACAAAATTTATATATATTTCATTAATCAAAATATCAAAGTAAATAACAAATAAAAGAATCTTCAAGTTTGTAGATAAATTGCAAGCTCACCCATAATAAAGTCACTCATGACCTTCTTTTTTGGTTTCCTTTTCATTACTGGTTCTGAGTCACACTCAGATTCCACCGCTGTCGTCTCATCATAGTCCTCACATTCTCGATAGTCATCTTTATTTTAAAGAAAAACAATGCATGAAGAGAAGGTACAATTGACTTGATGAGAAATGTATACAAAAAATTCTTTGTTAACTTTGTTGACTTCCCTACATTTTTTACATCTTCAAACATAAATTACTCGGTTTCTTATCAATAAATTAAGAAGTTACCTGATGAAAACTTGATCTTTATCAGATCAAATGAAAGCCATTTGTCAGCAGGTTTCTTGCATTCTTTGAGTGCAGATTTTGCATTTGATGTATTTGGCCATCTTATGCGATTTCCTTCAACCCATACACTGGGTATGGCAAGCTCCATCTCTTTTTCATCCTCTCTCCACACAGCTCTTACCCACTTCTTGTCCATCTTAATTTAAAAAATCAAAATTAAGCAAAATGCTTAAACATATTATGTTTTCCAATAAATAACATAGTTTGTTTTTTGTCATCAATGTCACAAGAAAAGAGTTCTTTGAGTTGTAATGTTTAAAAAAAAATTATTATCTGACATATATTTTATTATAAAGTCACCAATTCAGTATTAAAGATATTACAATTACCGGTAGAACTAATTTAGCAATATATATCTCTCTTTACAATACTTGATAGTGCTAAAAACCAACCTTATCCTAATATTGCCTTTCAATTCCATGCAGCAAAGGAAACAGCACATATTTCCCATCATAAGGCAAACATGCAACTTTTCTATCTATGTCATGCTTTCTGATTATTTTTTCCCGTCCATGCCTCTGCAATGTTGTGTTTTTCACAACGGCAACATTTATTAATTTCGATTCACATGGATTAATAAATAAATTTTCCAGTCTCTGTTGTGAAACAACTTTGCATATCAATTCTCCATTTTCTCTTTTTTCTTGCAAAAATGCAAACGACTGATCTTTTAAAAGTAAACAACTGTCTTTTCTTTTTGTGGAAAGATAGGTTGTTGAAACATTCATCCATGGTTTGACAGTAGTTCTTTCCAGTTCAAACAACCGTTTAGCAACTTGAGCAATAGGATTTTGTGCTTTCTTCACAAATTTCTTTAACTTTTGAAGATAGTTTTCAAATCTAAAGGCACTTAGTTCATTTAGTGAAACACCATAATTTTTAACATCATCACTTATGTGTACAAGAGAGTGAATGTTGTAGGTAGTAAATGTCTCTCCGTATATCTGGGGTGCTTTCTTGACAAAGTATTCAAGCAATTCTTTTGCATAATTCAGGTAGTGATTCCTAGAAGCATCTCTGGAGTCAAGTAATATTGACATGGCAACCGTTAGAGCTAGGAAATGTTGATACATTTGGTCATGCATTATGTTGCGGAAAATAAGTGGGCCAGTGTATAGAATGCATTGCCTGTACTCTGTTGCCTTCCATCGATCGAGAACCTCAAGCGAACGTGGCTGTCTTGCGAATTCTCGAGGCATTTTCCCATTCAGAGCAACAAGTTTGTTCGAAAGTAATTCTATTTGCAGATGGGATAGCTTGCACTCTCGTGGTCCTGATTTTAAAAACATCAAAATTCTTTTCATCACACCAAGACACACAAGATGCATATAATCAAGCGGAAACGATTTGATACAATCGATACCAATATCAACTAAAGGTGACCTCTTTAATTGATAATCAGTATACTGCAATTCATTGAAATCTTCTTTAGTTCTCTTTTCCGGCATATTCATGCCGTCTGGTTGTTCAAAAACAACACGTCCACGCCATACACCTTTAATTGTGCATCTATCGCATCCAAAGTATGCATTGTGTCCTTTAGTACATTTCAAAAATGACCTTGCAGGAGCATCACAAATAAATGAGTCAATGATCACAGCAAAATGTTTATCATTCAATTGAAACCCAGTATTTTCAACATTACAAAGTTCTTCAACAAAGTCCAGCAAATACTCCTCAACTGAGTCTGGTTTCTTTGTTCCACAGAACAAAGCAACAATAAATGGTTCAAAACTATTGACACTGCATAGGATTGGCCAAAATTGTACCGAGGAAGACTTAAATAATGGTACTCCATCGATGTTAAATGAAAGTTTAATTGAGTTTTCATCTTCAAAATGATTTGGATGTAATGACACAGTTTTCGTAAGTCCTGATAGCAGCCCAAAATAATAATAATTGCCACCACATTTTCTAATGATATCAATACTTTGAGGTGTCTGAAGTAAAGTACGTGCATCTTTTGGTACTCTGTGGCCTTGCTTTCTAAAAATTTCAAGTATATGATTAATGCATGATCTAGTGCATTTAAACTTTGTAGCCCATTCTGCAATTTGTGATGGTAAACATTCCTCAGGCTCATTTTCATTATCTTCATCACTTGTTAAAACAACAGACATGGAAGAATCACTGTCATAATCTGCTGGTTCATTAATGTGCTGCTGTTGCTGATCTTCCCCAGAATCTGACTGCACAGAGGAGGTGTACCTTTCAGGAGTTGTCTGCTGGCCCCCAACTGCCTGCAGTTGATTTTCAACATCATTTTCACTGCTGCTTGATTGTGCAAGCGCATGAACAAATGTATTGTACCGTCTCCAGTTTCTGAGATAGGCCATGTCTTAAATAGAACAAAAAAATACATGCACGTGCAGCTAGTTTTTGTTTCTATTGTTTGTATTGATTAACCATTATAAATAATATCATCATTTTGAGTTAATATTAACATCATAATCATTACAAATATAAATACTTATATACTAGGCCTAAAGTACTGTCTTCAATACTGTGAATTGAATATGGACTGTTAGTGTTAAAGGATTTATTGTTTTCCTTTAAAGACCATCGAAGGTAAAAGATAAGATTATTACTTTCTATATACTGTATTACAAAACGGCTTCGATCAGTTGCCTGGGTACACTTATTGAGTATTAAAACTTGCATCGTTATGTTGGAGACCAAAGATCAACGACAACAATAAAATCCCAATTCTATTTATAGTTTCACTCTTCTGTTAACTTGTACGTAAATCGGAAATTCTCTTAGTTAACTCGTCCAAAGAGTCATTCGTGATACGTGTGAACTATCGTACATAACATTACTAACGTTAGTGGTGAAAAATAAAAATAAAAACACCACAAAAAACACCAAAAACTTAAAGACATTTTCAAGGCTAACAATACTTTGATATTATTAGACTAATGTAAGTTAGAGATCGATCAATTTTTACATGCATTCTCTGTTCGTTAGTGGTGAATTCAAAAACACGCGCCATGCGGTTAAGCATTTTTTTCTAGCTTGGAAAAAAATAAAAACATTATACAACATGCATTATATAATTGAAAGAAACACTTACTTTACTATTTTAGAGGATGAAATCCAAAATGTCCTTGTATTAAATGTCGATGTAGAATTTATAAATGCTGCTCCTCACGGTCTCAAGTTTGGAATGGCGTTCAAAATGGCTTCCCAGCTAGGATATCTTATCCCCAGCTGGACACTGGTTCTTTGTTTCAGTTGGCGCGGTAATTTGTTCGCGCCAGTAATTAATACTTGTCTGGCCAGCATGCGCTTTCAAGCTGAGCAGATATGGAGGATGTGCAATAGATCAATGGCTATCGCGCACCTTGCCGCATAATTTGTTTACATGCGCTAACTTTCGCCATAACTGAATTTATTTCACTATCAACAGTTTTATTCATTAACACTATATATATAAATGATTCATAAAGTTACTTAAATCATTTCAAGCTGTGTAGATATTTGGGGGGGGGGGGGGTTACAAGATCAATGCCTATCGCGCGCTTTCCGCATACATGTAAATTCTTTACATGTGCGATTTTTTGCCATCACTGATGATGTTTTTTCACTTTTTATGCCCACAAATTACACAATTCAATAATTACACGAAATTATGAAAAATACAATTTTATAAATATATGTATGAGAAATTTGGTCGATATTGGTCAGAATATCTGACGTCTAACTAACGTTGAAAATTTGTCATGTTGATAACGTCTTTTTCTTCAACGTCGCACAACGTTGTATTTTGGTTGATCAACGTCGTCAACCATGATCAACGTATTTTCAACGTTGGTACAACGTCGTATGCCTGCTGGGTTGATGTCAAAGTCGTAATACAATCATCCCCTGCTCGACTTCAGGGCGAATTTTAATATGAGGCGAAATAACGCGATAGTTTTTTTTATGACGTTTGTTTTGTTAAAAAAAAAGTCATCATTTTTTTCATTGAAATATGGCTTAATTGACAGGGAAAACTACAGCAATGTCTGTTATTATACACATACTTAGCATAACCATCCTTTCAAAAGCGTACACAACATTTGATATAAAATCGGACCATGCAGCTTTTAAAAAGGTCACCGTGTTGTTCTGTTTTAGAATGCAAACTTATATTTATGGCCTTTTTATTTCATGAAAACTGTTTTAGTCAGTTTTTGACTCTCAAATGTACAAGATGGCCGAACATCCCTCTATGATATTTCACGATTCATTATTTTTCATCTTTGATATGTTATGGCCTATGATAATAAGATTCCTGTATACTTTATTAATGATTTATTTCAAATTCTGGTTGTTGAGAGCAGAAAAGGGGCAATAAATGCCTGATTCCTGTAGCATCAACTCGTGTCAGTACTTTCAGTACTTTGATTAATTATTTTACATCAAACTGATCATATTGATTGCTTCTAGCTATCAATATATCTTTATTGCCGATCATTCCTTTTAAAGGAATACTTGTTTTTCTTTCTGTCATTGTAATAGAAAATCACAATTTCAACATCAAGAAAATAATGTCGACATAAAAAACGACAGGTATTGTAACTTTGATAAGTGATAATTAAAAAAAACAAGAATATAACTCCTGGATCCCCCGCCGGTCAAGCATTATACTAGTATACTGTGCATGAAATTGCAATATTTTCAAACATTCAGGGCTGTTCCAGAATTAAATGTGTGGGGAGGTTGGAAGGAACATTTTTTTTTTACCCCCACTACCCATTTTTTTTCTATTTATCCTGTCGCAAATATATCCAAAATACTACAATCTAAAAGAACTTGATCAAAGTATTAGTGGTATAAACATTTGGTATAAATTTAATGAAAATCCGTCAAAATGTGTAGACATGAGAGCGCTTACAAGGTCAATTTTTGGATAAAACAGAGTCATTATTGTGGTCAAAGTCCCATAACTCCAACAAAAAGTATCGACCAATGCTGATTTTCAAACTTGACCAAAGTATTTGTGGTATAAACATTTAGTATAAATTTAATGAAAATCCGTCAAAATATGAAAAAAGTGTGACGGACGGAAACACGGACGGACGCCCGGCATTTCTATGTCCCCGCTCTTCGTTGCGGCGGGGGACAAAAAAAAAAAAAAGAAAGACGTACTTACCCCGAATCAAACACCACCTGAAATTCTTTTCCCAAATCTAACCACTCTTGTTCAAAATCTTCAAACGTCTTAAAAAATGCTTCTGCAATCTCTATTCTCAAGGATTGGTTTTGAAAACTGTGATTTACTTTACATTTATCCATTCTAATTATACTGATTCATGGGGGTGATTAGAGCAGGGTCTGAAGTTTATCAATTGTTTTTTATGAAAATTAGAAGTGGTCTCATTTAAATTCTGCGCGCACTCTGTGATCGTGCGCGCGTTTGTTTTTTAAATCATATGTGGTTCTTTGTTAAATTCTATAATTATTCTGTATGTGGTTTAGTAAGAAATCGTATATGCTATAATTTTATTCAATTCATAATATGTTATATTATTTTATATTGCCAATCAATTATCCTAAATGAAAAAAAAAATAACAATATCCTATACGTATTACATTTAATTACATGAATTAAAAATGGTTCGTTATTTCCCACTTCATTCACAAAGATGACCGAAGCGGTGTAAGAATTACTATAGAGCCAGAAATAATTTGTTTAATCGACATTTTTACTTTTGATTCGATTAATATTGACACAAGTTTTCTACTATGTTGTGATAACTTTTCCTTTGCAAACTAATATAAACATTTTAACAGCTGTTCACAGATTTATAGATGAAACTTGTAGATGTCATAAGTTACTGTACAAGTTATCAATCGTTTATTATCAAGCATGACATTTTGTAATTAATGTTTGCAAGTAATATTGTTTGATATCTTGTATGACGTTTTGCAATCAATCTTTAGGAGATCTAGAGGGACTATAACGTTTCAAGAACCTGTTCCAAATCCTTTTGATTTTATCAATAAATTATGTTAAAAATTAACATAAACGAAGCGTTGTTTTTTTTTTAAAATTTCATTTAATCTTTTAGAAACTATCGCGCAAATGATGACCTTGCGTGCGTTTTCTACATCTTATGTGTTTCTACGCTAAAATTCTATAATAATTACACTTTATTACATGTAAAATTGAATTGCCATGACACTACTTGATTTCCGAAGTAAGGTTCTTAAAGTTCAATCACCTTTTAGAACATCTTGTAGGAACTGTCGCGCGCATGATGATGACCGTGTGCGCGTTGTCTACATCTCACGTGTTTCTATGCTAAAATTCTATCATTATTACACCTGGTCTATTACTTCACACCTTATTAAAGTTGAATTGCCATGTCACGACTTAATCTCAGAAGCAAGGTGAAGTTCAATCACCTTTAGAAAATACCAGGTGCATGAGGACCGCGCGCGTTTTCTATAATCATTCGTATGTGTTGTCATGCTAACATTCTATAAATAGCTTGTGTTTAATTTTCCTTTGAAATGACGATATCCTAGCTATATTATATAAACCTGTTCCAACATTTCACACCATTTACATGACGCGCCTCATCCATGTAGTGATTCACAAAAGATCACCGAAGTGAGTTTAAAAAAAAAATTACTAAGATTTAAAAAATCATTTCAGTTACATCTTGTAACTAGTACTGATGTAGTTGTCAGTGACATACTAAATTCATTCAAAAGCGAGCTCACTAGACAACATTACAAGATCATGTACTCTATCGATGTGCGATAGCATGGGTGTACACACGTAACCAATATAAAAACATTTATCACATATAACACTTATCACATTAAAAAATAAATATTTAATCGTCACTTGACGCCAATATCTGTCATCATTATTAATTAAAACTAAAAGGGCTTGCATTGTGCACTGTTTTTATTTTTTAAATATACGTCATCATTTTAATTATGTTACTTAACTATGTGGGTTTGCATTGTGCACTATACCCTACACCCAAGTCATGTGACAGAGAGATTCTGCACGTGCAGCGGGAACTTTTACCGGGCACTAGATCTAGCGCAGTGGTTACACCATGGTGGACATTGCTCCTATACCGCGTTTGTGGTACCTAACCATCTGGTTGGTTTTCATTCAAACGATCGATGCTTTCCCTCAGAAGTGTGGAATCTGCATCTCAAACGGCGACGGGGTGGCAGACTGCAAAACTCGAAAACCGTGTGTGCGGGTTTTTACCCCGAGCGGGGACACTGTAATTCGGGAGGTTTTCATTCCATCATGTACTCAGAAATTATACCTCCGGGAACTTCAGAGTCTGGCAAGGAGACTTGGAAGGCCATGCTATTTTCATTTTTTTGTTGATTTTTTTTAATAATTAACATAATATTTTAGGAACATTTGCTTGTTCTTGTTAAAAATAAAAAAAAATTTACCTTGGAGTTTTCCGATATGGAAATTGTTCCATCTTCTTTTTGAGTGAAACCCTCATCCATGATCGACTTCTTTACCAGGTTGTTCATTTTGGCGATATTTCCCTCATTGGTGAACAAATCATGCACTCTCTCAAACTTTGTTGAGCTTGCTAGGACAGTTGTTGCTCCAAAGTTGTCGTAAATTAATTTGAAAATAAAAATAATTTTAAAAAATATTTATTAATCAAATGTATATGGTCTGATACCAATGCACTGAGAAGAATAGCTATAGTCCAACAACTTTCTTGCTCAATATACATACTGTATTGTTCCAACTCACACACAGTGACACAGACATAAATATAAATATATATCTATTTTTTTTTGCAAGTCATTCGTGTTAGTTAATGTAACATTAATGTAACATTAACTAAAAATTTAAATATATGAAATTTAATTTTACTTAAACGTCTTATTATACATTCGATGATAGCAAAAGGACGTATGGCGTATGGATGCTAAAGTTAAAATTTGTGTTCCTGTTTTTCTTAAGATTTGGTATACAGATAAATGTATATTGTTTTTGAACTACTGTATTCTTAATGTCTTTAGTCTTGTCAATGTGGGAACTTTCTGCCATGATCGTCAAATTTGTTGCAGTCCAACCGATCTTGTAAGAGCTTTACAGGATGACAAGCGCGCGAAACTGTGTGGAAGCGGTGCTATATGTATTCGATACCAATTTCGAAATATTTATGAAAATCCTGTTTTAAGTTTGTGTATTTCGATCATAACTTTTAATTGTTTTTTATTTATTATACAAATTGTTTTATAATGTAAATTAAGTGTTTGTTTATAGATCTATACTGACCAAGTAATCAAAAGAATAACCTGTGATTAAAAAAAGTCAATGTTGTGGAACAACGAATGAAGTTTACACCGTTTTAGGGGGTAGTCGGAACACCAAGAATTTCCAAAATTTGTCGTCCCGGTACCCTTCTGGTGTATGACGTACTGAAACTCGAAACATTTTTTAAGAGTTATCTTTCTTGGATCAATGTTGGAATGGCCCCGGGTAATATAGTTTGCTCACACCAGAGACATAAATAACATTGATGGTATTTATGTCTCTGCTCACACGTAGTGTTTCGGTGGTGAATTATTTATGCACAGTAGAACATACTTGTATTGTGAAAATTTAAGTTCATTTATTCGTATGTATTTCGGGAAACAAATCTAAATCAATTACAGGGCTAACACTAGAGACATCTGCTATCACAGAATAGAGATGGACTCTGAGTATTTTAAGGAATATCGAATAAGGATGTATATATTAGGTGATCATTTTGGCGGGGACATGGTCAAATTTAATAAAACGAACAAATTATAAGGAATACGAAATAAACTGTAATTTGACAATGCATTTGATATATACATGTATTTCGCGGCAACACTGAAAAATTGGATAATGGATTGTTTCGTATTTATGCCCCCCTTCGAAGAAGGAAGGGCATATTGCTTTGCTGCTGTCTGTCGGTCGGTCAACCAACAGTTTCCGTTCATTGGAAGATGACATGCGCCCAGGTGATTTTTGAAGAATCTGTTTTTGGGGGTTCGCCGATAGTCTGTGCCCTCTCAATGGTGATGACTTATCAACAGCTGTTGATATGCGTCTTGGTGATCCTTTGTTCAGTTTAGAGGGTGAAGAACTCAATGTGTCTTCATCTGTTGGATTACCAATACCTGCAAAGGCCATCATTTCTTTATATTTCAGTTCATTTGCTGTCTGTCTCTTGCTTTTGCTTTCTGAAGCTTTCTTTTCCGTGATGTATAAAATTAATAATAATCATTACATGATAATACTCTGAGGAAACTCGTCAGAAACTGTTCGTACTTTTAATTACTTATTTTATGCCACAGCTTTTATTTTATTATGCTTCCTTTAGGATTGAAAAAAATATTTGCCCACTGATTTAGTGTAAACTTACACACTGAAAAAAATATTGATATCAACTGAAAAATAAGACAAAATCAAATGTATGGAGAAACCAAAAATAATTGAATAATTTTACATGATTTCATGATAAAATATCACTTAAACCATTACAGAGTTACGGTTCTTTATGACGCCCTTCATTGTAAGAGGTTAGGACGGCCTTCATTTGTTTACAAATGGATGAAAAGAACTCTTGCAGAATTCATTTTTTTTATTCTTCAGAAGTTTGTTCTAAATCAGAGAGTTTTTGTCCTATTGATTCATTGCCTTCCACCTAATATAAAGTCAGAAAAGATCCTCTTTTTGGTTTTCTCTATGGCATAATTTCCTCCTCAATACCACTTTGTTCCTCAGTTGTTTTACCAGTTGAGGTGTAATCGTATTGCTCAAATTCTTTCTTGCTATCTAAAAGTAAAATTCATAAATTAAGAATTTTTTTTTTTTACCTTGAGTTACAGTGAGTGGTTTTATACATAACATACCAAATAAAAATTTAACCTTTATCAGGTTAAATTTTAGCAATGTCTTTTTGAGCTTTCGCATCTCTTTAAGTGCAGCTGCTGCCTCTTTTTCATCTCTGGAGGGAAGCATGTATGTAGAAGATAGAAAACATTGGTCACGTGCAATGCCATCTCTTTGGGGTTCTTAATCTACTTCTTTTTCACCACTGGAGGTTAGCATGTATGTAGAAGATAGAAAACATTGTTAGCCCCAAGCCATCATAGACAGTCCCCAAACATTCAAACACAGCAGGGCTCTACATTAACTTTTTTTCCTACTTGTCCATTTGGACAAGTGACCAAGATATTTACTTGTCCGAACTTCAACTTCACTTGTCCCAAAAAATTTTAATATTAAAGGTCAAATATTGTCAACTTGAAATCTACATGCAGATCTGTATTACTAAAATAAAGTCATTTATTGATTATCCTTGCTATAATTAATAACCTTACTTTTTAAATGGAAACTCAGAGTGTCTTTCCTAAATGTATTGGTTCCATGTAACATTAAACATGATTTGTCAGCTGTAGCTTTGTCATGGCAAATTTCAAGATATTTTAAATTTAGCATCAGGTTTAAAAATATATGGTACTGTTATATTGATTTCTCAGCTGTTTTTTATACTAAACATGGAAAGTCATCATAGTCTATCAATGATGAATGAAACCTAAAATAAAATACATTTCTTTCCATAATCCTTTATCTTTGCTACCTTCTCTTCCCTTTCTTTTTCTTAACATGTGTGTTTGGTACTTGGTAAGAACTAAGATCCACACCTTTACAGTTCAATATTGAAAGTTGTTTGAAATTACCTTTACAGTTCAATATTGAAAGTTGTTTGAAATTAGTGAACTTCAATCCCGATTAAGAGTAACTCAATTGCATTGCAAATTGATGTCGGGATTGAAATTCAAAATAACTAATCGATAAACTTATAACGAGACTACGGATAAACTTATCACAGAACTTTCTTTTTAAAATGTTGGAGACTTCTATACATAAAAATGCACTTGTCCAGTTGGACAAGTGGCCAGCAATATCCACTTGTCCGAATATTTTTGTAACTGGTACCGGACAAGCGTTAATGTCGAGCCCTGCACAGTTTCAGGAAAATGTATAATAAATGTGCAATTAACATTCCTGGAGAATTTGTTCAGAATTTTGTTTTATTTATTGTTTAAATTTTGTTTTAGCATTGATTTTATTTTTATTATTTAACGCTGTTTAATGATGATGTCCATGCTTAACACCTCTGACTATACTGGTACATGTACATTTCTTTATAGCATTCCTTATTTAAACAATTTTATATGAAATTTTGTTTCATTGATATAAACGAAGATTACCTATAACAAACAAATTGGAAAATTATTTGTATCTAGCTAAAATGTTTATATGATACAACTATAACTAAAGATTATATAGAGAATATATAGAGAAAATCTTTAAAAATCTTCTTCTCAAAAACTATCAGGCCTGGAACTGGCTAAAACTGCCCTATAAATTGAAAACTGCGTAAGAACTGCCTATACACTGCTTAAATAGGCGGTATATTTTGCCATTGGTACATGTATTTAATCTCTCTATTATTTAAATTAAGTTAAAATATCCCTCCACTGTGGTGGACACACATGGATTCAATGACAATGGCACACTCCCATTATAGTGGTCGACCTTCAAGCAGCCTAACAAAATGTTGGTACCAGGCCTTGTCACAAGGTTCGCTTTGCTGTCGCCCAATATTTTGATGTCTACCTCAACAGACTTTCCGTTTAGACTTGGGGGTTTCACGGACTTCTGATATCTGTTGAATTTAAACATATATCATCTTCAATTTAATAATTAAATATACACACATTTCATAATTAAGCTGCCATGTAACACCTTGCAAAATCCCAAATTGGAGTGATATTGTTCATGGATAACAAAGACTTGACAAAGGAGTAGCAATTTTTGTCACTTATGTTTCAGAACCTGACCATTCAATGTTTGATTCTTCAACTCACTGTCACCGTCAAAAATCCCTACAAAAATATTTTCTTAACTCTGAAATATGTAATTTACAGTCATGTATAAACATGAAGAAAAACTAAATGTAAAATTATACGTGAAAATGATATTGTTCAGCATATCCTGTTTCATGACCGAATTAATTGCATTAAACAATTTTCCTATTACTATATGTTTTCTTAAAGATATTCATAATATGTTTGCCAATTACAAATCTCCTTCCATTGAAACAGGGCACTGCTCAACATTTGAATAAATTCCAAACTCTATCTCCCCTGTGAATGGATTAGACATATTGGACTGTAAGATTAAGCCACATAATTTAAACTTCATCCAACTACCATTGTGAAAAAAAAAAACACCGCACAATATGTCCATTAAAGGTATAAACTGCTTTAAACTGTCTTCAATTTTGGACTTTGAAGCTCATAAATGGATACTTGAATATCAATACATGAAAAAAGTAGCTGATAAATCATTAACTAGCGGTAAAGTATGACTTATGAAGTAAATACTAATACATATAAATCTCATGAAGAAATAATAAGTCGCAAATAAATGGTAAAATTACATAATATGTACAGTGGCGTATCTGTCGTTAGGCACTTAAGACCAACAAGAGGCCAATAGGCCTTAACAGTCACCTGAGTAGCATAACCCATACAAAAATTTGTCAAGGAGTCTCATATATATGCATTTAAATAAATTTTGTTCTAGAATAGAAAATGTTTAATTTGTAATGACGACCACCTCCCTGCCTGAAATCTTTCAAAAAGGGACTATTAAACCTATAATTTTAGCCAAAAAAATTAAAAGCTCATAAAAGATGCATGACCTGATATTGAAAATATGCAAGACTCCGATAGAAAACAATTGTCCCATTTAATTATATTTCAGGATAAGGTTCTAAGTGTAAATGTTTTCATAAAAAAGCTATAACAAGGTGGCTATTATTCAATTTATCTAAAACATCCTCCCACCCCCATCTCTTGGGGCAGACAGAAACTCTCTCTCTTCTCATGAGTTACATTGTACTCCCTTCTCCTGTTCCAGTTTTTGAATATGTAACGTTTAAAAACATTTTAAAAAATCTTTACATTTGAAACTGTGCATTAGTACATGTACATGTATAATATAGAACTGCATTCTCTGACAAATAAATAATATACAATAATACATGTAATTGGTACAAACGATTAACTTCATTATTTTTTGCAACCCTGAAAAGACGTGTTTGACGATGGTGGAGTATGAAGTGCACCCTACACCACTGTCCTAAAAGTGCAAATTTCTGGCATTGGGAAAAATGACTGTTGGATTTGCCGACCATACAATGGCTGCAAAGGGTATCTTGTACGTAGTTTCCAAGGCCAATGTTCACAGGTTCATGCTACTGAACGTCATCCACAAGAAGGACTTCAAGACCATTGTGATGACTAATCGGTCGAAAGTACTCAAGACTGACCAATTCTAACAGGAAGTTCCGGAGTTCTTCCTGAAACTAGGACAAGATTTAGCCACCTGTTCATTGGTGTCTATTAACAACATTAAGACGTCGCAAGTGAAGACGATTGTATCCATTAAAAGGCAAGTTGTTTTTGTAAGTATATTTATATTTTCAAAACTGTAAGAATTGCTTTTAATATATCTATTATAATATAATTTATTATGTATACATATACTATTACGTTATAATTTTGTAATAGGAGGAGATTTATTCCGAAAAGCTATTGTCATAGGTAACGCGGAACAACAATAACTAAAATGTGATCTTTTAATCAAAACATGAAGGAACATTCTCTTACACATACGGTATTCAAGGACTGAGTATCGCGAAAAAATAATACAACGATCAGAAGACGTACCTGCAGACGAATCATCAAAATGACACATTTCTATCAGGTAAGCCACTTAAAACAAAACAAATTCTCTCAAAACTTTAATACGGTTTATGTTTTTTATTCATTAAATGAATTCGTTCTGTTACAATAGTGTCTTGTTCATGTATAAGTAAAACACTGTTCACTTTGTAGGACGGATTGGCAAAGCCAAAGGCTTGCAATGATAATCCAGGCCGTATCAAATGCATAAACCGTATTGCAGGAAATTGGAGAGGCATAATCTTAAATTTGATGAGGAATGTATATGAAAAGTTGACATCTATTTGAAAGAAACCAGATATGCAAAAGATATGCAAAAGTATCTGAATCCTCCACAATAAAGAGTATTGCTATAAACAATTATTTTCTACGGCAAAAAATCTGCCTTGTTAGGTATTCTAAAGACGTAGATTCAGTACCAGACAATTTGAACCCAGCTGTAGCAAAAACTTGAAACAATCAAGTTTCACATGAAAGAGCTAGCAGCCATCGGTCTCGGGGGAATTAATTTGGAAAAGCCTGTCGGAGGGGGTCTAATAACCGATGTGCTCGACAAAAAAGATATGTCCGATTCCGATTTGAAAAGAGCAATGGAGTTAGGGAAAAGCTGGTTCGTTATGGTATCAAATTCGCCGAGTAAAAATCCAATTGGAAAATACCGAAAATGTTATATGTCCATCAAGAAACAAAAAACCGTGTAAACACTTCAATAACGGAATGTCCTAATTATGTCTAAATTAAAGTGAACGTTAACATTTACAATCTTTTGGTATCATTCTTTGAAACGGAATTGGTTTTCCAATATAGGAAAACTAAATATTAATTGTAGTTTTCATAATACTGAGTATGTAAACGTTTCTATCGCGATCAGTACAATACATGTATAGTGAACATCAATGACAATGACAAAATGACAATACAGTCTTCTTAATTAACATGCATGCAAAATGACCCTACATTAAATGACATAATCAGAAACAACATACTGCAAAGTATGTGAAATATCAAACAGTTTCGTAGAATAAACATTTCAAAGTAATTTCTACTATTGTATAATGTTGTCGAAGCGATATCCTCAATAGCGACAAAAAGTATATATTTGCTTAGCCCAAAATTCAAATATTTGATTTACTTGTTTACATATGCCAATCGATATCGATAAGATTTCGATTAAAGTACACACATATTCAGTACATACATATTCAGTTTTAAACTTAGGTTAATCAATACTTAGATAACATTGTCTATAGCACTATTTAAGGTAAAATAAAGCTTGCTAGCGGTAGACATTTGATAAAACTTATACTTTTAGATGGCCTTAGAAGCAGGAAAAGTACCTTCAAATATAACATTTTTGTTAGTCCGCATTAAGAAATTAAGAAAACCGGTCCTCCAACCAGGGCTCTGCCCTGGACCCGTTAGGGGACTAAGGCGGCCCCCAATCCCTTCGCCGAGATTAGGTTTCCTGCTGTTCCAACATTTTTCCTTCTATTGAAAACCTATTGAAAACACTGTCAACACATGAGGTTTTGAGCACTCTGATGGCAGAAGTTTGTGCAATAAAGAAGACCCCTTGCGGAAGTATCCTCGGCTCCCGACTCACCAGCCGTCATGTCCCCCGCAACAATACTTATCTAAAAGGCAGGTCAGAGTGTGGAGTCTTTTTCACAATTTGGAGTTAAAGCTGACATGAATTCATAAAAGCATTTGGTCGCCATATTAGTTTCAATCGCTCCTCTACTGCCCCTGGGGTATATATACATGTACCGGTTGAGAAAGTTACGGTCGGTTGCTTTCCGATCGAGGCATTCGCGTTGCACGGACTTTTAAATGCATGAACTACACATTGTAGTAATAAAAAATAAAGATAACAACAATCAATGAAATACAAAATATATTCATTCTTTGAAAGGATGTCAAGGTATTCGTATTATTTTGCACAGACAGTGCCGATTTACTTCGCATGCACATCGAACACATGTTTCGTTCTTACAGAGTGCATAATGTCTGCATCTTGAAAATCCTGGCGACACTTCATCCAACACAGTAGCTAAATGATAGTAAATCCAAGAAAGTAACAACGTTTCCATCCGTTCCTACAAAAACGCCCCATTTCTAAAATCCATGCAATAATTGACATTGCTCGATCTGCCACAGTGTGTGGTTCGCGCATGTGCGATGTTATAACATACACAGTAAAATGGTCTACAATTATCGAGGAATTTTCGAAGTATCTGCGCCTGGATTTCAGTCTGTCTTGTTTCGTCGTTTATTGGAAATATCTTGCCAGTGCAGTGATTGCCATATTATTTTTGTTCAAAACGCGTTTTTACAAGTCTTTTCGTCCAGGGTAACGTGTTCGGGTGTATGAAATTCCTGAATGCGGTGAAGCATGAAAAATGATATAGGGGGTGTGTAGCGAAGAACAATAGAAATCGAAAACTAATATGGCGGTAGTCGGAGATAAAAGGGAAATAATGCGTATGCATGAGTTCATGGGCTTGGGGTAAAATGCTGACGATGGACCCTCCACTTTGGAGGGTCCATAGTGGAGGGGGTGGAGCTTGAAGAGTCCGTTTGATCTGTCATTCCAATTTCATCATGCACCAAATAGCTAAAACATATGGGTTGTTTATTAGAAATTAAAAAAAGGAGAGGGAGGTCCTAACATTTAATGAATTTAGCAACTTCAAATGAACTTTATCAGGATACATAAATTACTCTATGTTTGTGTAACAATTATTCTGAGTCCAGTGAGACTTTGAACAGGAAGTTAACTCACCTCAACGTTAGGAGAGATTTATCTTTTTTCCCCCGAGTAACAAATGTTAATATATTAATAGTAAAAAAAATGCTATGGATGTTGACAATTATTTACAGAAAAATTAAGAAAACCACCCGATGATCTTGTTCTCAAACAATATGATTATCGGAAATATCTGAGTCCGAATTCCAAGTCACCAAGAGTGTCAGCTTCGTTGCAAAATATGTATTAACAATGCGGATTGTTGTCGGAGACAATGTCCGGTGTTTGAAATGTCTCGCCATGTCATAGTGCATTTAGAAATTTCAGCACAATTATCTTCAGGACATAGGGACATTTAAAGGAAATGTAATATAAAATAAATTAATCATTTTTACAAGACTTACACTTTTGTAGAATAAAATTCATAAGCTGTTGTAAATTTTAAAAAAATTTGTCCATTTCAGCAATAATGCAACTGTAATATTTTTACTATATACACCTTGTGTAGAACTAATGAACAATATGTACTTTTAAAAAACCCAGCACCTAAATGAAAGTGCCACCATTCGTCATCGTCAATTAGGGGAGAGAAGTTTTATGTGCTTGTGTTTAAAAGTCAAATAAATAAAACAATGTGCCACATTCTGTTTCTGATAACATAATTGGAACGACAGATCAAACGGACTCTGAATTAAGACTGACACACCAAGCTCCACCTCCTCCACTATCGACCCTCCAAAGTGGAGGGTCCATCGTCAGCATTTTACCCCAAGCCTGAGTTCATGTCAGCTTTAAGGACATGATGAAGTCACAGTGGCGTCAGGTGTAAGCTTTAGCAGAGCAGTCCTGGAACCAGTGGTGGGACAGATACTTGACAACACTACAAGTTCGCCAGAAGTGGAACTGTGAACAGCCCAGTCTAAAGAAAGGAGATGTTGTGCTGATGAGAGACATGGAGATTCCCAGAGCGCAGTGGCCATTAGGTGTCATAGAACAGTGTTTTTCGAGTCAAGATGGCCGGATTAGAAAAGTGTCTGAGTGTGTGATTAAGAACCAGAAACCAGTTGCATACATTAGACTCATAACTGAGTTGGTTTACTTGTTTGTTGAATCATAATTGAAAATGAATGCTTCCTTTGAGTTAATTAATGTGATTTCTAGTAGAAATCAAGCGGGGGATGTAGTGGAACAGTTTCATGAACGACTTGTCTATTACTGTTTAAGACATTTTACATACGAGTTAACATTCTTTACATAACTTTGCTCTCCGTAGAACTGTAGTTCAAGTGGGTGTCGAATGTCGTTGTGACTTTATCTCGGAGTTTGCGTCACCGAATAAGGTGTGCCGTCCGACATAAATTGTGGAGTCTCATCTTCGATGGTTTCGTCAATCTCGGTTAGATCGTTAGATCCAATTTTCTACAAACAGAAATTATTCTCGGTAAGTTTTTATTAAATAGATTCATGTACATGTGTCATGTCAGTGCACATCTTTTCGTGTTCGGCTTCGGCCGATCACTGTTGTGTCCATATGAGGCATCCGGCAAATGCTTCCACGTGCCCACACATTCCGCTTGCCTAAAAAGTTCATTTACCTTAAGAGATGCAAACATACATAAAATACAGTTCGAGCTGTTGATTAAGAATGCACATTTTGTCTCACGCGTAAGAATTTCGATCGAAAGATTCATTCAGTAATGCAGTTGTCCTCGATGAACTGACCTCAATCATAAGAAGATGCTCCATGAATTGACCTCGATCTATTGATGTCGCATAATAGTAGCTAGGAAGACGGCTTGATTTATAAACGAGGTTACGTTATAATGCGACCTCAGTAGCAAGTTATGATGGCATTCAAAGCTTTTCAGTCGCATTAAATTATTTTAATACAACTCTTTCTTTGTATACGTGTTGAAGATACATTAACATTTCAAAATTAATTTTTTTGTTAAAATACAGTCCTTTTTAAATTATTTTATATCAAACTGACCTTGTTGATTGCTTCTAGCTAGCAATATATTATTATTGCCAATCATTTCTTTAAAAGGAATACTAGTTATACTATTCTCTCTTTCGACGTAAAATACATTTAGCAAGTATTTCAACATGTAATTCAATCCTTCGGTCAAGTTAGTTTTGCATACGTTTGTAATCAGTCTTTATCAAACACCTATTGTATCTTGACACATAATTTCAATCATATTAGCAGGAGAGACGCATTGAATGGTTCCCCGTGTAAAAGTACACAGTTATCCCCGAAGTTTTCATTAAAATGAGAATACGATACACATTCACATCTGGTACATTGTATACACGTCCCGAAGGAATTCAATTTATTTAGACGCCTTAAAATTTCTAATACATTCAATTAAATCAATTATGTACCGTAATTAAGAAAATATGGAATGTGTTAAATCGAAACTCCTTTGAACAAGGTAAAAAAAATATCTGTGTCTCGCATATATAAATCGCACGTAGAAGAATTGGATTACATAAATATCAACTTGTATGTGAAATAACTTTGTTTAGTATTTTGTTATGTATTATCTTCATTTCTTTTACTTAATTTTCTTTAACTTATGATATAAGAATATTCGTTATTAAGACAAATTAAATGTGTTTGAACCCTTTAAGATATTGTTTACTCGTTAAAAATAGAACAGCGCATGGCTACTGTTCATGTCGCCTTTCGATAAAACACAAGCATATTGTGGTACAAATTACAGCAATACGTTTCCTTAAAGACCGGGGTTGACCTAGTTGAATATACACACGGACGGCAATTAAGCATATAAGGAAGCAGGCCCCTCCTCCAAACCACAGGGGCTTGTGTAGAAAAATAAAACATCGTTAAAAAAGTGGGTACCTCGGACGAAAAATAACAAGGGAGGACGCCATCTTGGATACCGCCTCACTTCATCAGCTAAGTTCTCATTTATATTGTTTAACTAGACATATGCGCCCATTCGTATTCCTTCGTAAATAATATTTCTTTGAGATGTAATCTTCGCTTTAGTTCTTTTTTACACCAACATTGACAAACTTGTTGATTTCTCGCGTAAACATTCAAAATCGACAACTCCCTGGCTTCTGCAAAAGCGAAAGTGTGGCACGTGAGATCTCTGTCATACGATTGGTTACGGAAAAAGCCAGGGAGTTGTCGATTTCTGATGTTTACGCGAGAAAAAGATAAAATTTGTTGATGTAGACGTAAATAGAATTAAACTGGAGTTGAGATCTTAAAGAAGAATCATTTATGAAGGAATACGAATCGGCGCATGTGTTTAGTTTTACAATTTAAATGAGAAATAAGCTGATGAAGCGAGGCGGTATCCAAGATGGCGTCCTCCCTTTTTATTTTTCCTCCGAGGTACCCACTTCTTTAACGATTTTTTTTTTCTACACAAGCCCCTGTGTTCAAACTGATAACACGGCAGAGTGAATCTATTAATAGATAGCTGCATACCAGAAGCACGTGCTGATCAGAGAACTCCATAATTTTAATGGTCATTTAGAAATGAAACGGTGTGCATAGTTCCTTTCCATGATTTTCATCTTTAGGTAATAAGCATCTACACATGCATGTACTTCTAAATTGATCATTGCCAATACAAGCATCCCTTTTGTTGTTTTGTTTTTTGTATCTAGAGCTTTGTACAACATCTATCATAGTAAGCATCATTTCTTCACATACATATAATTATTTAGAAAATACTTTAAACTTAAAAAAAAAACCCAAGAAATTCACTGGTCAGAATAACTCTTATCAACAACAGTGTGGGTTAGGTGCAAGAGGCTAATGCACAACTAGTCATGACTCAGTGGGGAATCCCTCCCGCCAAATGTCAATAAATCAGCCTCCAAATCTGCAAACGTGAAAGAGGTTCCAGGGAGGGAAAACTATATCTACCTGATGCTTTTGCATGTGGCCCTGAACTTTAATTATCAGAAATATTTGAAAAAAAATATTCACATACAATTTATTAAATCAGATGTTAAGGTTACAAACTGTAGTTCACTGTAGTAGATTACAAGCTCAAGTTTCCTTTTGGTTTACCTCTGCCCTAATAAAATTCCCTCCAAAACATTCTTGTAATCCAAATTATGGCGGAAAAGATCAAACAGGGTGAATTGGAAGGAAGGGAAATTGTAAAGTTTTTCAACTCATAAATTGGGATGTAGAAGAATTATCGACTAGGGATCTAAGATAGTGCAAAATGAGACAGATGAAGACTGATGATTTACAGGGGAGTTGAACGTTAATTCTGCACGATTCTGTCAGAACAGCAATAACTTAGGAATGTCCCCATTGTTTATGCAGACCCATTAGAAGCTGTCCGATATGGTGGAAATCAAATTTTGGAAAGAAATAAGACTTTATTGAAGGGACAAACTTTTGACAATATGGTTTTACAGAGCTGTATTCTAGACCCAAAAAACATATGTGGGAAAGTTGGATTTTTCACTACAAAAATGATATCAGCATGATCAGTGGCATCAGTGCATAGGATTGCTTTTAAAATTTCTCAACTAATGTGATGACCTATATGTTTATAAATTAAAACTGCTAGAACCTGTGACCTGGGAGGTCCCATTCGTAGACAGATATGGGAACTTGATACTGTCAGTGTGAAGCTGCAGGACTGACTCTCCAGCTCTACACAAGTGTGTGTTCTTTCTCTTTGTTTATGATTACCAGTGATGATAGAGTAATAAATCAATTAAGAAGGATTACTTAGTGTTATTCAGTTTTGAGGTAAGATCTAGACAAGCTGTCCTGCCATTTACTGTGCGTCTCTAGCAATAGGCATTTCCGGTAGGAATGTAAACAAAAAGCCGATTTCTCATCTGTCAATCAAATCTGAGGAATTTTGAATTTCTGGATCACTTCAAAATTTTGAATATGAATTTCTAAAGTAGTAATGCATCAATAATAATTATTTTACTATCTAGAGATGTTTTTCAGTTTACTTTAGTTGCATGACAAAATTTAAAATATTGTTTTTTCTGATTAAAGTGTAAATTCAGAAATTTATCCTCTGAAGTGAAAGGTGGCAAGAAAATTTGAAATTTCCTCCATTTTCCTCATTGGCTGCTATTTATACCCCAGACCCGGTCTTTAAAAAATAAGTTTGCTTTTGAGTGTTTAAAGCTGAACACCGCTCGTAAATAGGAACCGTCACACAGGTACCTGGTATATAAACCCTTCGATTTCGTTACACCCGATTGCACATCTGAAACTCGTGGCCGACGTGTAGTGTTCCTTTCGTTGTCTTTGGATTTTTATGCATTTAATTGTTATTTATGTGCACATTATGTCAATAAATAATGCAATGACCAGTTCATTTGATGTTAGTACTCTCCTGGTTTGAAAAAAGTGCGTAAAACTTGACAATTTCATCGCGACCGAGTAATATGGCGAGGCAAGATGTACGTCCACACAGGTGAGACCTCTACAGCGATATACTTTGAACTGTTAAGAGGTCTATGGCTTACATAGGGGTGTTGGAAGAGCGGTGCTGAAAGAGAAATATGGCGGACAGTGCCTATTTACGAGCGGTGTTCAGCTTTAATGGTTTAAAATCGTTCGTTTTATCGTTATCTTTGGGTATCGTGAAAATTTAGTACGTTAGTGACCGTCCGTGTATCGTGCGTGATCGTTCGTGTATCAGAATCGTGCGTGTCGTTAGTCAACAATAACGCTGCTACCACTGTATATACAAATGTTCCCATAGCATTCAACTTGGTTGATTCTTCTCTGTATAAACTTCTGAGATTGAAACTGGACGTACTGCGAAATTTGCATGTGTTTTTATAAACAAGCTTTTTACTCTTCCAAAAAATGCATCAAAATGATTACTAGTATACGTGCTTCATTTGAATGAAATATATGGTTGAAGTTATGCATTTACTCAGTACTTTGCCATATTTCTTAGATGTATATGCATTGCTAAGTCATTGAAAACTTGAAGACTTCAATTTCGATGTCAAGCAAGGGATAGCTGCAAAAGAGTGCCTTTAAATACTGGAAGTGGGCTTTTTGTGCAACTATATATATATATATATATATATATATATATATATATATATATATATATGGTTGTGTATGTGCATACATATGTGTGTAAATATATAAATTATCACATGTATATGGGAGGGAGAGAAAGACTTCCTTAAAAAAACTGATCTTTATATCTGCATGCAGTTGTTTTCTTTTGTGGTTTCGGAGCATCTTTTAAGTTCCCTTACACTTCTTTTTAGTTCTTTAAATTCTTGTACTGCAGTATTACATATGGCAAAAATAAACAGTAACGGTTGTGAAATTTACGACTTTATAGCTGATAACTTTACAGCTTTGAATTACAAATAATTAAAAGAAATATTTTAATCCAAAGAAGACACGGAACAGTTCATAATTTATTAATTAATTGGCATTTTTTGCTTAAGAATGTCTTGGGGGATTAGCGCATCACTCCCCTGGACTACAAGAGTGGTTAGCAGATGCCTCATCCCGTAACTGACCGTGCTTTGAGCAAATATTATTTTTCTTAACCAATTTGAAAATTTGATGTTTTGCAGATGTAGATGTAGACAGTTTGTTGCCGGCTGGAATGGCGTCTCACCGACCCCAGAGTACAAGGAGTTGTTGTACATGCCGTCGCACTGCACGTCTATAGACTACGGTGACTCTAGTCCAAATCTTTGTTTCTGGTATTGTGGAGGGACTTACAGGTAGGGGCAGGAGTTTTAGTGAAAAGCAGTATTTTTGTCATCCCATCATTACCAAGGCGTGTTTGGCTCAGCCCGACCTGAAGGGATTAATTTAGAGAAGCTGGTTTAGAGGTGCACTGGTCTCTACTTCTGTAAGGAAGTTGTGTCTCTTAGACGTGAATGGACACACGCCGCACTTGATCCCCATCCTTGTGGCAAGCCCTCGCCTTTCCTCGGTGGCTAGGTTCTAGGTCAGGAATCCATTGCAGCCTGTATTCTGCTCTTGATGGCTCCGAAAGGCTTGGTTTCACAATGCACCGGTCTTCCCCAAGTGCAGTAATCTATAAGAATCTGCTTTGCAATATTTATACCCCTTCAAACGAAGTTTAGGGTGGTATATTGGTTTCACCTTGTCCGTCTGTCTGTCCGTCCGTCTGTCTGTAGACGCAACTTTGTCCCCCCTATAGAATTTTTTATTACTGCATGGAACAGTTTGAAAATTTGTACATATGTTGAACACCATCTGAAGATGTGCACCTGCAATTTTTTTTAAGATCAGACAAGATTTAATGATTTTATGACAATTGTCATTTTCCTTATTCTATATATTGTACACTAATGTTGAAAAGTAAGGGAGGTAATCCTTACAGATTTTATTAATTAATTAATAGTATTAAAACACTTTAAAATATATTTATATAAAAACATCCAGATTGAGGTTTTTTGTCTTTATGTCTTAATTAATAAAAAAAAAAATTATAAGTAGTATATCAACTGACATTGCAAAGTTTTTGTTTGTCAATGATAAATTCTTGGGAGCTAATGAGAACATCAAAGACAAGTGTGGCTGAATTCATTTGTCCCAAGGGAGCCATTATCTGAGCCATGGTTCAGATGGAGCATGTGTTTAGGGGAAATTGATAATCTGTAAAATGGGTGATGGTTTTGGGACTTTTTAAAAACTGTTTTATGTAAACCAAAAGTTTCTATTATTATAAGGAAATAAATATCATTATTAATAAAGAAGTTAAACTATTTTAAGAAGTTGTTTAAATTTATTAGTCAAGTAAATTGATGAAGTGACCCTACTGAGCATTAATTTAAATGAAATTCAAAATTACAGATATGATTGTAGTGTTTTGGCAATTTTAAAATTGTTTGTAATATTAATTTTTTTTTTTTTTACATATTTTTACATAGTATGGTAATTATGGTAATGTTTTGGGAGTTTATTAAATTTAACAAGCTCATCAAAGAAAATCATAGTCTTATGGGATCAATTTTCTGATATGGAGTTCCATTGTGCCATAAGAGAAAGTGAGGAAAATTTGAAACAACTAATTGCATCTGTCAAGACTGTTATTAGAAAGATATTGAAAGTTTTATCAACAGAAGAGCCTTGCTTGGCTACTGGTATTTCCATTTACTGCAAAGGGAGGGGTTATTGTCATTTTGTTGGTATTTCTTTAAATCAATTAAAATTTACAAAAAAAAAAATATCATCAGATACATAAATTTGTAAATGTATTACTGTTATAGATATATATTTACCGTGAAATTCTGACAATTTTGATTTTAATTTTTCTTTGTTAACTAATTTTTTTTTTTACAATTCTAGAAAATTTCTTTTGTATGTGTTCCAAACCTTTTTTATTCAATTCAATTATTTGTCCCATTTGAAATTAGCCTAGCGGGGGTATTAGTCCCATTAGGACAGTTCCAGTTGTAACTGATGTCTACATAGTGTGTAACTTTATGTGTTGTGAAGATGGTGAAAATTATTTTTAGAGTAACCCCCCTAAATTAGATTTAAATTTTGTAAATTCTTGAAAAAAATATTATTTTACATAAACTGCTTTGAAACAAATTTTTCTGATACATATGAGGTGAATGATATTTAAATAATGTTTAATCACTCCAGATTACATGTAGTGACCGGTAGCCACTTGTAAAAAAAATTGGACATGATTTATGTAGCAAAAGATGGGGCTCAGAGATAAGGGATGATTTGTTCATCAGCTTTCCAAATAGTAAATAATTCATACGAATACAAATTTGTAGTACAAACCAACACATTCATTTAAATGCATAATGTATTTTTATATCTATATACCAATATTTATAATAATAGTATAATGATCAGAACTAATCTATATTATATTAATTTATCATAGGTACTAGAACACATGTTATATGTGTTGGCTTTGTATATTTAAACCTGTGGCCATTGGCTACTATTTATAGCGGATAACCTGTAGAACAGGTATTCAAGCACGATTTTCACTCATTCGGAGCCTTTTCTTTGACACATTTACACAATCCCCACCCACCAAATTATTAACTGACATTTAAAATCGAAGGACTGTGCACTATAAAATGTAAATTGTTTTATTTCAGAAAGAAGTTTGAAGAATCTTTATATGTATTTGTACGTGTAAATAAATGCAGCAAATAAGCGCTTCCTTCACTAATCATGTGTGTTGTTATTATTGTAAATAATTTATGTGTGGTTGAGTGGAACGAAGAAGAACATAGTGTACTACCTTGGTTATGAATTGTGCAAAATTTATTTTAAAACATTTTTTATTACCAGCTGTTAATTACCTTTTGAAGGTTGGTTTAGAATTTTCAATTCTAAAACGTTACATAATTATGGAAATTTTTGGCATAGATTTAAATTTTTATAAATAATTTTCTTTAGAATAGACTTTAAATTTTTGGTTATTTTTTTCTGAAAGAACTGATTACCCTTGAATTGGTCATTTTTTTGTAAAAAAAATCAATAATCATGCAGCGTTTTAAAAACAGAACTACAAAGAAATGACAAATTTCAATATAGTGAAGGGGGGGGGGGGTGATCTGATATATCATGGAAGAGTTTACTTTAGAAGCAGATTTGATTGGATAAAAGAAGGAAAGAGTGTGAAGTTAAAAACCGTCGTAAGCAAAGACAAAGATGCATTTTAGGTGAGTTCATTGTCACGACAGCCGTCGTTTGTCCAATTAGTCAAACAATAAAAAACACCAATAAGTAGTTACAATCTTTATTTAGATGCATTAAATCAATAAAAATCGTGCCTCCGCTAAATCTTGACATGGTTTGTCAAGTTTGGGGTTTGCAGCGTAAGGCTTGATTCATTGTTTTGATTTAGATTTTTTTTCCGTCTATTAAAACGTCTTGCCATTTTAATAGAGGAGTTCACTGACGAGTTCGTAATAATATTAAAGCTGTAGCATAAGTTCCGTCTATCACACGTTTTAACGTTGTAATAGAGGACTGTCAGTGATTAAGTGAAACAACCCGTCTAAGTATCAGAGTGTTATAAGTTAGAGGGTTTTGAAGGTTTTACTAATACACGAATCTACACAAATTTTATATTATAAAATGGAGTGTCACGTGATCAATGACACTCCTTCCAAGTGTGACATTAAATGAATTATTCAGCAAAAAAAGGATATACAAGAAAAGTTACGTTGCAATATATTTAATAAAATAAACTATACAGAACAATTCTCAATCTCACTTTATGCACTGTAAATATCCAATAGTTAATACGGTTTGTTGCGCTGTGTCTGGTAACGATGGCCTTTGTAATTCACCGAGTAATGGCGGCACTGATAATTTTGTCTGCGGTCATGTCCGGGTTTTCCTTGGGATGACCGGTAACTGTCCTGTTCCCGTGGTTTGTCAGTTGTAGTTGGAATGGAGTGTAATCTGTCCCGAAAGTTCTGCAAATCTTTCAGATGCTTAGTGTTTGTATTCAAAATAATCTCGTCAAAGTTTTTTTGTTCACAGTTGAAGTTAAAGGACATATTCCTAATCCGTTTTAAAGCTGATACTCTTAGATTGTGAATAACTCCCTCCTTCTCTCTAATTTCGTTATCAATGAATTTCACTACTGCCTGGGCAGTTTTCCTTGTTTTATTTTCAGCTATTTGTTTGAAGAGGACTTCAAACTTTTCATTGTCTTCTTTTCCAAGGTTTAATGCACATGTTAACCTTGCCAAAAACCATGAGGGGTATTGTCCTGTGCGTTTGCGCTTTCTTTTCGTTTTGAGAGAATTAAACGCTTCTTCAACGCTTCCTGGATTTCGTTAAACTCCTGTGGAGGATTGCAATGCGAATTAACGCTTGTATCCTCCGGCAAACTATCGTAAACAATGAAATTCTGATAAAATATCTCAGCTGTAGTTTTAGCTGTCATATTTTTTGTAGGTATTGCCATCTAAAACCTAGAAAAATGATCAGTTATGACCAATACATATTCGTAACCACCCTTTGAGCGTTCAAGAGTTGAAAAATCGAGACATACATGTTCTAATGGTTGCGACGTTTTGATATTAACAAGAGGAGCTTTCATATTGGTTGGAGTTTTCCTCCTGATACATCTACCACTATGACAAATATGTTTTTCAATGTCACGGTTCATTCCATACCAATAAAGTCTATCTTTGGCAAGTGAAAGAGTTCTATCTCTACCTTGATGACCCATTTTATCATGAATATGATGTAAGACTAGACCTATGAAAGATGATGGTAAAACAAGTTGATGTACAATACCTGTTTCTGTTCCCATGTCTCTCAAAAATTTGTCATCAATAATTCTGAGTTTGTCAAAACACTGAAACAATGCTCTACTGTAAGGAGTTGGTGGTATTTCATTCTTGGTGGTATTTCATCCTTATGTGGTTTGTATTTGTTATAAACTTGATCAAACCAATATGATATATCTGGATCTTTAATTTGTTTTTGAGTAACATCAATACTTTGAAAGCTTTTATTATGTAATGCACTGATGTTCATTTTGATAGCATCTTCAGTGACAGGTAAAGTTCCAATAAATGGGCATATGTTTGATGCATTACATATTGCAGTGACATAATTTCCCCAGTCTGTGTAATTTCACTAATCTTGATACATAGTTGCAAATTCTTCTCCTTTGATGATACAGTAGTCACATCTTGTTTCGGTAGTATAGATATACCTGGTAAACGAGACAGTGCATGTGCATCTGCATTTGTTTTACCTGATCTATACCTAAGATCACAATTGTAAGCTGACAAAGCTGCAAGCCATCTTTGGCCAGTTGCATCTAATTGTGCAGTTGTAAGTACATAAGTGGATTATTATCCGTATATACTGTAAACTTGTGGCCATATAGATATTCTTTGAATTTCTCCTTGACAGACCACTGCAGTGCAAGAAACTTTAATTTATGAGCCGGATAATTTCTCTCAGCCTTGCTTAGACTTCTACTGGCGTATGCTATGACATGTTTCAGTCCATCCTCCTTTCCCTGATATAAGACAGCACCTAAGCCATGTAACGAGGCATCAGTGTGTAATTCTGATGATTTTGAATAATCAGGTTACGCTAATATTGGATAAGAAGATAACTGTTGTGTCAGAAATTTAAAGAACTTTCTTGCTCTTTTCTCCATTTTAAATCTGCCTGTGGATGATTAATAGGTGTTTTCCTTCTACTTCGGCTTTTCTTTTGTGTTGTAGGCATAAGATCTATTAAAGGTCTGGCTATTTTTGAAAAATTCTTGATAAATTTCCTATAATAGCCTACAAAACCAAAAAATTGACGGATTTCTTCACGTGATTTAGGTTGAGGCCATCCCAGTACCTTTGATACCTTTTCTTCATCAGACTCAATGCTTTTTTCTGAAACAATATAACCAACATATTTCACACGGGTTTTTAATAAAGAACATTTCTTTGGAGAAAGTCTTACTCCAGCTTCCCGCAACTTTTGAAAGACTAAGTATAATCGGTCTAAATGTTCTTCATAAGTCTTGGAAAATATAATTATTTCAACCAAGTATATAAAACAAACTGGTAGGTGTAATTCTCCAAGACATTGTTCCATGAGCCTCTGATAAGTAGCAGGTGCATTTGCTAACCGGAAAGCCATTCTGTTGTATTCATAGAATCCTAGTGGTCCAACAGTAAAAACAGTACGTTCTTTTTGTCTCTCTTCAATTTCAATTTGATGATATATTGATTTCATGTCTAAAATTGAAAAATACTTATTGCCAGAAAGAGAATCTAAAATCCCATCAATTCTTGGTAAAAAATAACTATCTTTGATGGTTCTTTGATTCAATTCTCTGAAATCTATGCATAGGCGTAATTCACTTGTTTTCTTTTTGACAAGTACACAATTTGAAGCATAAGGCGAATGTGAATGTCGAATTATACCTGCACTTAATAACTGTTGCAAGTGATTTCTCACCTCATGAAACATTGATGGGGGAATTCGACGATACATTTACTTAAATGGAATTTTATTGGATTTTTCTATATTATGCTTTACTGACTTGCTATAGCCAATATCTGTTTCACTCTTTAAAAAGATGTCATTGAAGTTATATATCAACTCAGTCAGTTTTTGTAAATTGTCTCTTGAAAGTTCATCTTTTGGAATGTTAATTCCATGATATCAACCTCTTTGGACACACAATCATCTTTAAGAGATGTAAAATTCTCAACACTGACTGGTTGAACTTCACAGAGTAAAGCATGTGGAGTCAAAGTAACAGTTCTTGTAGTAATATTACTAATATGTACAGGTAGTACTCCATTCTGTCTATGGTGATATGATATAAGTACAGGAGACACATATAAGTCTTTGGGTATCTTCTATTGAGATGTTGTCTGTAACAACGCACAAACTGGTTGATATGGAAGTTCTTTATGTAGATACCCTTTGACTACAATATCTGTATTTGGGGGAATAGTAACTCCAGATGACTCAGCTTGTCTAACTAAAGCTAGAACATTCTTGTATCTTTGTAAATCTCTGAGACCTGACCATAATATAATCATATGTTTGCTGAATGATATTGAGTGTGTGTATACAAAATGAACAAATATATGGTTGTAGATCATAATAAGCATTGTATCATTTTTTTAAATGTGTGAACAGCTGGCAATTCCAATGCTTGTGCGGGATATTATCATGTGTATTTAAAAGTAAATGCATTATTTACCTTACGTTTTGTCAGGTTTGTGGACTTAAGGCTCACAGTCTCTTTCCAGACAGCAACTTGTACACATGTGGCAGTGATAATTAAGTCTATGGGTGGGACTACCAAGTATGCAGTCTCCCCCAATAAATTGCATATTATAATGTCTTGGCCGTCAAGGGACACGAGGGTCAATTCTTTTCTCCTGCTATTAGAGCTCTCTATCAAATCTGAAGACTGGGTAAAATATAAAAAGAATGGTTAAAATGAAATAAGAGGCTCAGTGGCCACATTATTTACTGAGCAATTAACAACAAGCAACACATTTAATCCTTATTACAGGGGATGACAAATACATTGTTTAGACACTTGCCCTCGGGCAAGAGGTTACCTATGTCAAAGTGGAAGGCAGTTTTAAGCAGTTTCTTAGCAGTACCAGTTTTGTTATCTAAGCAGTTCCTTAGCCTTCCATACTTTTCTTAGCAGTTGAATTCCCCTATATGTCTCTTGAATTTTTAGCTCACCTGAGCTGAAAGCTCAAGTGAGCTATTCTGATCACATTTTGTCTGTCGTCCGTCTGTCCGTAAACTTTTCACATTTTCAACATCTTCTCAAGAACTACTTGGCCAATTTCAACCAAACTTGGCACAAATCATGCTTAGGCAAAGGGGATTCAAAGTTGTGAAAATTAGGGGCCACACCCGTTTTCAAGGGGAGATAATTAGAAATTAATGAAAAATTTCGAGAAATTTTCAAAAATCTTCTTCTCAAGAACCAGAAAGCCAGGAAAGCTGAAACTTGTGTGGAAGCATCCTCAGGTAGTGTAGATTCAAAGTTGTGAAAATCATGACCCTCGGGGGTAGGGTGGGGCCACAATGGGGGGGTCGAAGTTTTACATAGGAATATATAGAATAAATCTTTAAAAATCTTCTTCTCAGAAACTAAAGAGCCAGGAAAGCTAAAACTTGTGTGGAAGCATCCTCAGGTAGTGTAGATTCAAAGTTGTGAAAATCATGACCCCTGGGGGTAGGGTGGGGCCACAATGGGGGGTCGAAGTTTTACATAGGAATATATAGAATAAATCTTTAAAAATCTTCTTCTCAGAAACTAATCAGCCAGGAAAGCTGAAACTTGTGTGGAAGCATCCTCAGGTAGTGTAGATTCAAAGTTGTGAAAATCATAACCCCCGGGGTTAGGTTGGGGCCACAATGGGGGGTCGAAGTTTTACATAGGAATATATAGAGTAAATCTTTAAAAATCTTCTTCTCAGAAACTAAACAGCCGGGAAAGCTGAAACTTGTGTGGAAGCATCCTCAGGTAGTGTAGATTCAAAGTTGTGAAAATCATGACCCCCGGGGGTAGGGTGGGGCCACAATGGGGGGTCGAAGTTTTACATAGGAATATATAGAGTAAATCTTTAAAAATCTTCTTCTCAGAAACTAAACAGCCAGGAAAGCTGAAACGTGTGTGGAAGCATCCTCAGGTAGTGTAGATTCAAAGTTATGAAAATCATGACCCCCGGGGGTAGGGTGGGGCCACAATGGGGGGTCAAAGTTTTACATAGGAATATATAGAATAAATCTTTAAAAATCTTCTTCTCAGAAACTAATCAGCCAGGAAAGCTGAAACTTGTGTGGAAGCATCCTCAGGTAGTGTAGATTCAAAGTTGTGAAAATCATAACCCCTGGGGTTAGGTTGGGGCATAGGAATATATAGAGTAAATCTTTAAAAATCTTCTTCTCAGAAACTCATCAGCCAGGAAAGCTGAAACTTTTGGGAAGTATCCTCAGGTAGTGTAGATTCAAAGTTGTGAAAATCATGACCCCTTGGGGTAGGGTGAGGCCACATGGGGGGGGGGGGTGTTAAAGTTTTACATAGGAATAAAGAGTAAATCTTTAAAAATCTTCTTCTCAGAAACTAATCAGCAAGATGATTCTTTTTTAATTGTTAAGACTTTGGCTCCAGGACAATTCTTTGGCCTCACAAGAAGGTTCAGAGTTTGATGTAGCTAAATATCCCATATATAAACAATTGTAAAGGATCTTTTGGAGAACTGCAATACTCAACATGTGATATGACTATAAAATTGAAGCAGGCAGCTATTTTTTCATTAGAATCTTTTTGTATTACTGTTTTGGGTTATTGCCCTTGATTTATTGATTCTTGATTATTTTAATTAATGCATCCACTGTTAACCAATTAATGTGATGATTATTTTTATACAATAATAAATATTCAATGTATATAAGTTGTTCTGCATAAGTAGTTTTGGGTAAGGCTGGATTAGTTTGTTTATTTTTGATTTCCAATTTTTAGATACTATGAATTATTTTAGGCTGGCACATATATAGGGACAGTGTCTATTGCCTTGCAATGAGTGACTGTTTGGGGTTAAACTTGAACAGGTATGGAGAGATTGAGGGTGTTGATATCCCTGCTCTTTCTAGTCTTCGTGTTTTTCTAACCAACGATACAGAATGTGTGGTCATTTCTGCCCTGTATCGCATTAATACAAGTGTGCGGTCATACCTGCTTGTATTGGTGGTGGTTGCGGCGGAGCACTAGTGTATGGTCATCCCTGCTGGTGTTCTGGCCTTTCTAGTGCAAGTGTGCGGCACTCCCTGCGTTAGGTTGAGCTGTTGGCGCAAGTGTGAGGTCATCCCTGCTTGCGTTATCTCTGCTTGCATTAACGTTGGTACCTGTTGAGTTGCGTAGGTGTGCGGTCATCCCTGCCTGCATAACGTTGAGTCCCTATATATGTGCAGGAGCGGTGATTAAAGTCTGCTGTTGTAAATATTTTCAGCAATGAGGGCTATCCGAGTTCCAAGGGGGGAAAATGGATTTTATTTATACAGGATCTACATGTATTAATGTACATTGTCCAGATTGTATTATGACTCCATTAAGCTGACTTTATCATACCTATTGTTCCTCAGGTGAGCGATGTGGCCCATGGGCCTCTTGTTTGTTTTTAGATTTAATCAAGATATTTTAAATTGCTCGTTAGCTCAACAATTTTATTATAATTATTTTATACATGTATGTATAGTTTAAATATAGCATAATTCTGTTGTTTTTTCTCATTTAAGGAGGTAGTGGACTTCTCGTCTATATGAGTGTTGATCAAGGTTTATCATAATTAAAATACTTTAACTGGTATAGAAGTTTCAATTCGTAATATATTAAACGATAAATAAGCTTTTAAATTGTTGGAACAGTAAACATTTTAAAATCCCAGGGAGATTCGAACTCATGACTTAAAGGTCCGTAGTGAACCCATTACTCTTCGCTGGTAGATAACACATTTGGGTAAGAACTTATTTATAAAATTATAATATCGATAAATATAATGTCACAATTTGAACCAGCTTAAAGACAAAACTTCCTCAGATTTAGCCAGATGTCCTAGAGAGAGTGAACAGATACATTTCAATGATGGTGTTCACTATCTGTTGGTTTACACCGTCCTCTCCATTCATTCACATGAGATTGCCCCTCGTGACCAACTCTTCATTTGTGTTAAAAACAGACATCAGGTATCGAGCAATGGCCGTTCCGATTCCCTTCTTTCCAGCTAACCTGATTTCATTTGGAAAAACAAAAACATCACTGTTTGGCATAAGCTTCATCATCTGGTTACAAAAAAAAAACAGAGAGATTATTTCTATGCATATGATAATGAGTTTATCACCTTTTTCAATTTAGCATTACATTTATTTTTGAACATGAGTAGAGCAAGAATGTGAAATTAACCAAAAAAAAAAATATTACAACTCTCTTTCAGCCAAATCTTTTGGAATGAAACCAGCTCTGTAAAGGCCATTCTTTTGCGTTTACCATTTTCCTTCAAGAAAGTAATATACAATATAATTGGAATTTAGAAATCTTCAATGACAAATGCGTTGTAACATATCAATGATTTCTACTGGTAATTTGATATCGAGGGTGTGATCTTAGTTTAAAAACAAGCATAATTAATTTTAAAACTTTTTTAAATTGTTAATTGAATGTTATGAAAATGAAAAGTTCACAATATTTTAAAATTTTGTATTTCATAATTTCATACCTGCAGTGTCGTGGATGTGTTGGAGTTCAACGAAACTCTTCCCATATAGACATCCACTGTAAAACATATGGTAGTTACATCATTTTGGCTGGTAACATTATTGACGTGAGACTCCCACATTTTGACGTCCACTGACCCTGTTTGGTCTGATAAGGTAATGATTCTTCGTTTTGATGTTTTATTCTCCATAAAGTTTGTAATCTAAGAGCAAAAACAAATTCAATATCTACTAAAGTTTAACATTAATTTTTATAATGGTTCGTTTTGGGAGTTTAACTATTACTGATTTTTGAAGTACTACTGATAGCGCAATGTAAAATTGTGTCAAATATACAAAGTGTTGTATTTGTCAACTTGTCTGCACTAATAATAAATTTAATACAGAAAAGGATGATAAAAAAGTGTGTTTTCAAGTAGATTGTTTTCTTTGTTCATTTATGTTCTGAATATCAATGGAAACAAATTTTAAGCTCTTGTTGAGATTTAAATTATAATTAACCTCCATTACAAACATTTATTATGAAACTAATTTGCAACAGTTGGGTTAATGAAGAGTTTGTTGTTGGCAGTGGAAGCCATATTGCAATATTATACTCTGAATATTGCGATACATTGCAATATATTGCAAATATATAACATTTTTTTTTTCTATAAATAAATCAATGTGATCAAAATCATGGTTTTCTGTTAGTTTATAACATTTGTAATAAGGATTTAATGTGTATGTGGTCAGATATATCCATATCAGCATAACGCCAATCCATGCATGACCATAGTGCTGCTGGATGATACACCTTGACATGAACATTCAAATATGAGGTTCCACCTGATGACTTCACTTTGTTGTAACATACTTTCGATAAAACAATGTCAGTTTTAATCACTCTGTCCTTGTGTTAAACCCCTGTCACACCGGAGCTGCGTCCTCATGGCGATCCCGCTGCGTCCTTAAATAATGTAAAACGCCAAGGTACATCTGTACACGCAGTAAAGTCTCCTACAGCGCTGTAACAACGCAACGGCATCTACGTTACCATTGAGTCAATAACATTTTGAACCCAGGAAAAGTTATCGTTCTTAGCATTGGTGTCACTGTGCAACCTACGTCCGTAGCGTTTCAAAATATCGTGGTCGCGAGTGACAAATGTTTATTAATTGGTGAGATTACGGTTCAGTGTGCTAATTTATATCAGTTTTCAGATAGAAGGATATGTGTGGCCGTGAGAAAAATAGATGACACCAAAGGTATAGCGATTTTTAGACGTGACCCCGTCTATTGGTTTACTGTCAGCCGAAGTCTCAAATCGGAAGGCACGCGTAGAACACATGAATTGAGTCTACGCGTAAGAAAATAGTGCTGAAAGTTTTTATGCATTTCAGTAAATAAGAATTACAAAAACACGCATTAAATCTTTTTAAGTCCTCAGTGTATAAACAAAATTCTATTTATAAAAAAACCAAATAGTTTTATTGATCAAAGTATTCTTGCTCGGGTTCAAATGTGGATTGAGGTACGTAACTGAATGAACAGCACCGTTGACGATTCAGTTGGTGTATGAGCTCATTAATCAATAGAAGAGGTTGATGGTGGAATCGAAATTAAAGTTCCCAAACGCAATGTGCCATTTTTGAAAAGTTGTGAATTTTATTTTGACAATCTTTCACCTTTAGTGGTGATCGCTAGTTTTTCGTCCAATAAAGAATCACTTTTTTCAGTTTTTGTGAAAATTTTAATCTGATTGAAAGAGACGAGAGAAATTGCTTGCATTATAAAAAGCCCTTAGCGTTGAACATTTTTTGGCCATGTGACACTGATACATTTTGTCTACGAGAATTTAATCATAACTGTTTCAGTTTTTGGAAAAATTGAATACTGTTAATCAGAACTCATTTCTCGTAGCAATGTTTATTATGAAAACAAGATCAAAGAAATGTATGACATTTAATTAAAACAGTCATGTGGTGTTGACATAGTATTGTGTGATTTTTACAGAAAATTGTGTAAAATTTACAGATTAAAGCGTGAATTTTACAGTTTAAAGTGTAAAATTTACGGATTAAAGTGTGAATTTAACATATTAAAGTGTGAATTTTACACTTTTAAGTGTGAAATTTACAGGTAAAAGTGTGATTTTTACGATTAAAATGTAAAATTTACAGATTAAAGCGTGAATTTTACACTTTTAAGTGTGAAATTTACAGATAAAAGTGTGATTTTTACAGATTAAAATGTAAAATTTACAGATTAAGGCGTGAATTTTATAGATTAAAGTGTAAAATTTATAGATTAAAGTGATAATTTATAAATAATCACTTTGTTCAGTTTTTGTGAAAATTTTAATCTGATTGAACGAGACGAGAGAAACGCCTACAGTGTGAATCTTACACTTTAAAGTGTAAAATTTACAGATGTTAATGTAAATTTTATACTTTAAAGTGTAAAAATGACAGATTAAAGTGTGACGTTTGCAGACTAAAGTATGAATTTTACAGATTAAAGTGTAAATTTTACAGATTAAAGTGTAAATGTTACACTTAAAGTGTAAAATGTACAGATTAAAGTGTAAAATTTACATATTAAAGTGTGAATTTTACACTTTAAAGTGTGAGTTTTACACTTAAAGGAGTAACATTTACAGATTAAAATGTCAAATTTACAGATGTTAATGTAAATTTTAGATTGAAATGTAAATTTTACAGATTTAAGTGTAAATTTTACAGATTAAAGTCTAAAATATACAGATTGAAGTGTAAATTGTTCAAATTCAAGTGTAAATTTTACAGATTAAAGTTTAAAATTACAGATTTAAGTGTAAAATTTACAGATTAAAGTGTTAATTTTATACTTTAAAGTGTGAATTGTACAGATTAAAGTGTCAATTTTACAGATTAAAGTGTCAATTTTACAGATTAAAGTGTACATTTAACAGATTAAAATGTGAATTTTACAGATTAAAGTGTAAAATTTACAGATTAAAGTGTGAACTTTACACTTTAAAGTGTGAATTTTACACTTTAAAGTGTGAATTTTACAGATGAAAGTGCAAATTTTACAGATATAAGTGAAAAATTTACACTTTAAAGTGTAGAAAATAAAAAAAATGTGAAGTGTGTATGTGGCACTAATACGCTTCCGTACTATTTAAACCATGGCAACATCAAACAATGTTTGTCTGGATCGCCATAGAGTTAATTCGAAACGGGAGAAAGTTGATGAAAATCTTAAAGCTGCTTGGTCCGATTTTATATCAAATTTCATGCACGCTTTTAAACGATGGATATGCTTAGTTTAAGTATAATAATAGACATTGCAGTAGTTTTTCCAGTCAATTATGCTAAATTTCTATGAAGAAAAATACGTACAAAATTTGCTAACAAAACAAACGACATTTAAAGGTAGCACGTTATTTTGTTAATTTTTACCCCTGACGAAGAGACGGGTAAGGTTGCATTACGACTTTGACATCGCTTTAAATAAAGGTCGAAATGATCAGACAAATTACAAATAAACAAGTGTTCGTTTTGTTCGCTAATATTTCTGAAGTCTGCTTTCTTTACAATCGATGCATAGCATGCGGGTTGAATAACCCCAATCATTCGGGGGGACAAATCCAAGCGGTTTTCTTTGCTAAACATTCCCGTGATGCATTTTGGGTTTTTTTTTCGTTTGCCCAAAAAGAAATTATTTTTATTTACTGTGAATATTTCTAACTTTGAAAGGAGACTGATTCTGCGGGTGTAAATAGGAGAAGTCCATAACTTTGTAAGATAAATGATTTGTATGGAAAAACAATTTATACTGTAGTAACAAAGAAATCGGACCAAGCAGCTTTAATCACCTACTATTATTACTTGTATACCACCAAGGATTTTGTTTGATTTTAGGACATTTTTACATAAATGGTGGACTTGTCGTAAAAGCTTCAACAATTATCATTGAAACCCTATCAATAGTGAGTGTTTCTATTATCAGTTTGTATGTCTAGACTGTTTGAAAAAGGTATCGCATTATATCGCCTCAATTTCACATTCACATCTGACGTTGAGGCGGGGACACTTGCACTTTGATTTTGCGATTTTTATATTGCTTATAATAGAGGTCATTATGTTTTTGCAAGTCATAAATCAACCTCTGTACATTTTGTTCTATTATTTATGTTTGTTTTGTTTACAGTTGATATATACCATGCGGGCTATATAAACCCTAACTTAAATATTTTTAACTTTCAAAAGCACCAGATTCTGCAAGTATTAATAGGCGAAAGTCTATAATTTTCTATTATAAATTCTGTGGAAAATAGATCCATAAAGTTATGGACAAAAGTCTGACCATACAGTTTAAAAGGAATACAACATAACTGCAGATTAGTTTTAATGACCAAAAAGAAAATAGAGCAGAATAAAACTTAACACACACTGTTCAAAATTAATTACTAAATGTTTAATCAAATATCAAATATAATAGTTTATCAAACGCTTTACATGTGTATATCAACTGTTTGCAGTTTAATAAATAAAAACTCTTAAAGCAATCATTAAATAGATAGTTTTGTCACAAAAACTGAACATTAAGCTATTGAAAACTTCACCTCAACATACACATACTCTACAGTCGTTATTTTATGAGAGTACTTAATTCCACGGTTCCGTCATTTTGGATCAAATCGCCGGAATATGAAATCGCGAACATTGAATTTTTATCCTAATTCTTATAGTACTCAACGCCCATAAAATTAAAGCGAGATTTTAAAATCTGCAAGGGGTTTCTCGTGATTTTACGCCGATATGAATCCTAAGGATTAATTAAAAATCTAGAATATTTGTTTTGTCGGAAAGAGAATCATTAAATAAAAGATATCGATTGGATTAGATAGAGTATCCAAGCACTTCAACTTCACAAAGAGTGAGATACTCAGTGATTATTGAGATCTGTACGAATCTCCCCTGTGGTAATGTCGGACAGTCGATGACGACCAGCTGTGACAGAGTACCGGGACCAGCAAAGAAACCACAGGGAGTGTCGACATCTGATTCTGTCAGTTTTACAGTGACGGTGACATTCCGCAGACGGTCTGACACATCTAAGTAAAAAAAAAACGACATATATTAATGTGAAACTATTAATTCGAAAACATGCATAGATTTCATTTTTTCTTATATATTTTGTATTTTTTTTCTCCTTGCTAAAAATAAGAACGCAAAAGATAAAGGTGTGTTCTCCGTTTTATTTTCACGGATGTAATCAAAGCTGTACTCCACTATTTTACGTCGTTTTACAATGTCGTTACTTGAGGACTATAAAGGTAGCTGGTTTTACAATGTTACTGTTTACCCTTACCTTGTCCCCACTTGTCCACTCCTCTATTGAATATTCTTACAGATCTGATGGAATACACGGCCTGCAGATCCACCAACCACCACGGATTCGTGTCTTCACCCTCTGTGCTGGCACACTTGTCTACGACAAAGTCTGTACCGTTGTTGCCATCAACTGCCAAATTGGCTGAGTAGGCCACTTCTGCCCATGCATGCGTTGATGATTGATTTGCAGGCTTATGCAACGCAAGGTTGGTAACCTCTGCCAACAATATTACAAAACATTGAGATATAAATTGATTATTTAAAGGAAATACAATACATTGACCGTTAATAAAAAAAAATCAACGGCTTTAATAAGTGTTTCTCAAAAGTACTAAACAATGAAGACCTTATTCTTTTGAAGTGTATTTTTGAAAATCATGTGGAGCAGACTAACAAATAATATCTCTTCCCATTTCCACTCCCTTTCCCTTTTCTCACATTATCTATTTTGTTCTTCCAAAATCTACCATCCATCTCTCTCTCTCTCTCTCTCTCTCTCTGTAGATATTATAAGCATTCCACTTAACATCCACTTATATTATAAAATGGAACCCCCTAGAGTTTGTAAAATGCAACGAAAAAAAATGTTTTGATAATTTTTAAAGTATGTTAATAAGAAAGAATAATGTCAGGTACATGTATACATGGCTTATTACCGAGCACTAAAATTATGTATAAAAGCAACAAGAACATACTATCTTGTTATTTTAGAGTTTAATGTAAAAGTATTAAACAAAGGCAAACATTCCGGTTTTTAAAAACAATATTTTTATAGCATACCGCAAAACTTCAACGGTACAGTAAATGTATTGGAATGTAAAGTACGATACAAATAGAACAAAAACCCATTTTTTCGTTAGATAACTTAAAGCTGCTTGGTCCGATTTTATATCAAATTTTATGCACGCTCTTAAATGATGGCTATGCTAAGTTTATGAATAATAATAGACATTGCAGTAGTTTTACCCGTCAATTATGCCAAATTTCAATGAAGAAAAATACGTACAAAATTTGCTAACAAAACAAACGACATTAAAAGGTACCGCGTTATTTCGCCTCATGTTAAATTTCACCCTTGACGACGAGACGGGTATGGTTGTATTACGAATTTGACATCGCTTTAAATAAAGGTCAAAATGATCAGACAAATTACAAATAAACATGTGTACGTTTTGTTCGCTAATATTTCCAAAGTCTGCTTTCTTTACAATTGATGCATAGCATGCGGGTTGAATAACCCCAATCATTCGGGGGACGAAACCAAGCGGTCTCCTTTTCTAAACATTCCCGTGATGCATTTTGGTTTGTTTTTTCGTTTGTCCAAAGAGAAATTATTTTTATTTACTTTGAATATTTCTAACTTTGAAAGGAGACTGATTCTGCTGGTGTAAATAGGAAAAAGTCCATAACTTTCTAAGATAAATGATTTGTATGAAAAAAAAAATTGATACTGTAATTGCAAAAAAATCGGACCAAGCAGCTTTAAACTATAACCAGATCATTGAGTTATTTTCATTTGCTTGTTCATATTTAGTTGAATATAATGAATAAGGACGTTTCATGATCAAAATTCAACAATTCAACATATGTCAAACGATTGAGTCTACAACGATCGAATCTCCTATGTCGAAGAAGAAAATCAAAGATTTTTTTCTACCCGTCTCCAAACGAGGTAAAGCAATAATTTTTAATATATTACTTCTAGTGACTGGTGTATCTTTTTTGACATAACGTAACTTTTAACTTCACGATTCTACATTCTTTCAAGGTAGAGTTCAACCAGAATTTCCTCATAACTGGAAATTTCTCGCGATTGTTATTTCGTAACTCGAAGGCAGGTATGTTTATTTTGCTTCATTTAACAAACAGACTACCACGAAGTACTAATTTGTTCTCCTTCAGAACTTCACGTTTTTGTTCCCAAAGTAAATATATTGATTATATATATTAAAAAAATTTCCTACACGCTGCGTTTTATCTTGAATTTGCAGAAACATTTTTCAGTGATTGTTTTACTGCATAAATCGATCTTCATACGTTTCTGATTTTATTTCTTTTAATTGTAGGTACTCTTATCACATGGCACTGAAGTTGGTGATGAAGATGAAGCTGATGATGTTGGATCAACCTGTGATGATCACCATGAAAAAAACATACTTTTTTGGAAAATACTCTATTTCAATTAAAATTAGCAAATATTTTTAGGGAAGCACAGCAATACAGCAAAACTGTCGATTTTGAAAGTGAATCTGATTGGAATTCAGATGATGACATTTAATTCTTAATTTCCTTAAAGGGACTTGGACACGATTTGAGATCCAAAATTTTATTTTTATTTTTAATGTATAAAATGATTTACTGGAGCATTTTAAATGATTGACCAAAATACTGAATGTTAAAGTCAAGTTAAAAGCGAGATACAGAGGTAAGAATTGGTTGTTATGTAAACACAGGTCGAGTCTTATAGTTGTTAACAAAAAATGTAATGTAGAGAATTACTATTTCTTAGACAAAATTACATGTAAAAAGAATTTTTAAAAAATCAATATCTTAATAAATACTATTATCAACAAAAGAAAGATACATTTGATTGAAACTTACACCAATACAACACATATGAAAAAATGACAATATTCGAGCTAATTTACAAAACAAAGAACTATGAACTCTGTATCTTGCTTATAACTTGATATTTGACTTTCAAATTTTGACATAGCATTAAAAACTTCTATATTGATCAGTATAAACATTGAAAATGGAAAAACAAAATTTGAACAATTTAAGTCAAATCGTGTCAAAGTCCCTTTAAGTTGTGTAATGCATCAACATGAAATTAAAAAATAGAATTTTGATTGATGTTTTTATTGGAAGGTCGATTCGTGTGAAAGGGAGTAAATATACTGTATATTCATCATATAAGTTTAGCACAGTAATATTTTTATAAACTGTTAATTGGAAAAAACATGTTCAAGAATTAGTTTTACAAATTGGTGAATAAAGAAAAAATAGACTTTAAAATGGCACTATTTAAGGTAAAATAAAGCTTGCTAGCGGTAGACATTTGATAAAACTTATACTTTTAGATGGCCTTAGAAGCAGGAAAAGTACCTTCAAAAATGATTATTTTTGTTTTCGGCTGGAGCGCTTAGCCCCCCCCCCCCCCCCCTTCCGGTCCTCTAACCAGGGCTCTGCCCTGGACCCGTTGGGGGACTAAGGCGGCCCCCAAACCCTTCGCCGAGATTAGGTTTCCTGCTGTTCTAACTTTTTTTCTTCTATTCAAAAACCTATTGAAAACACTGTCAACACATGAGGTTTTGTGCACTCTGATGGCAGAAGTTTGTGCAATAAAGAAGACCCCTTGCGGAAGTATCCTCGGATCCCGACTCACCAGCCGTCATGTCCCCCGCAACAATACTTATCTAAAAGGCAGGTCAGCGTGTGGAGTCTTTTTCACAATTTGGAGTTAAAGACATGATGAAGTCACAGTGGCGTCAGGTGTAAGCTTTAGCAGAGCAGTCCTGGAACCAGCGGAGGGACAGATACTTGACAACACTACAAGCGCGCCAGAAGTGGAACTGTGAACAGTCCAGTCTAAAGAAAGGAGATGTTGTGCTGATGAGAGACATGGAGGTTCCCAGAGCGATGTGGCCAATAGGTGTCATAGAACAGTGTTTTTCGAATCAATATGGCCGGATTAGAAAAGTGTCTGTGTAATGAAGAACCAGAAACCAGTTGCATACATTAGACCCATAACTGAGTTGGTTTACTTATTTGTTGAATCATAATTGAAAATGAATGCTTCATTTAAGTTAGTTAATGTGATTTCTAGTAGAAATCAAGCGGGGGATGTAGTGGAACAGTTTCATGAACGACTTATCTATTACTGTTTAAGACATTTTACATACGAGTTGACATTCTTTGTTATTGAAGGTTGCACTACAGTATTAAATTTTACTATATATTCTTACCAAAATTGCACAACTTTAGATACAGATTAAAAATTCAAAACGAACTTCTGGAAAAAATCCTCTTGACATCTTTTTAAACAACGCTTCATTTACAATTTCCTAGCAAAATACACACGTGCATCCAGCAAGGCGTGAGACTTTGTTTACCTCGAAGTTACACATGTGCTTGAAAATCAAGCCCGGGCCTTTTCACCCCCCTCCGGAAACAACACGCATCAAAAATTCAAATGACCTCGCATTATTACAAAAATGGGATAGTTAGACCTCTTACACATTGTTTTTCAGCTCATTTAAAAAATCAGCTCCTGTCGCGTGCGGAAACGCCCCGAATTCAAGGGAAAATTCGGGAATTATTTTGGCTCAGCCATGTTTTGACGTGAACCTTCAGTGAAATACTGTTATGACACCTGAAAGTAAACTGAACAGTGCACACGCTATAATTACGGTCTAGCATAGAGTAAGTTAAATAAACATCAGTTACCACTGATCATCACCTTTAATGCAATATCCGTAACTCCCGCCATTTTTGTAATCGTAACTACAAATGTATGTCGTTTATACGTTTAATGTTTGTACCCAGTTTGTGATGTTCATTGTTTGTTTATTGTAGTCTTTTATCTCTTCCAAGAGATTGTTGAAAAAAACGCTTAAAATAGTTATGCATCACAAAATAGACGCCAAATATGACAATTTGTTGACACACACACGCAATACTGATTAACTACATAATCTATGCAATTCATAGAAATAAAAAAATAAACTAGAGGTTCTGTGAGCAAGCTCACAATTGATTCCCCCCCCCCCCCCCCCCCCCGCTAAGATAAAAAGTATAATGCGTGTATTTTACCAATTATAGAATTTTGCACTTTTTCTACCCTTGACCTTGCCCAAATGACCTTGGGTCAAGGTCATGACACACCCTTAGGTCATAAGCAATCTTTGTGTGAAGTAAGAACTTCCAATAATTCTCCATAAGAAAGATAGTGACCGGACACGAATTTTGTATTATTTCTGCCAGTGACCTTGACCTTGCCCAAATGACCTTGACTCTTAGGTCATAAGCAATCTTTGTGTGAAGTAAGAACTTCCAATATTTCTCCACAGGAAATATATGGACCGGACACGAATTTTGTATTTTTTATGCCAGTGATCTTGTCCTTCCCGAATGACCTTGGGTCAAGGTTATGATACACCCTTAGGTCATAAGCAATCTTTGTGTGAAGTATAAACTTCCAATGTTTTTCCATTAAATAGATATGGACCGGACACGATTGCACAGACAGACGGACAGACAAGGTGATTCCTATATACCCCCCAGACTTCGTTTGCGGGGGGTATAATAACACGTATAGTACGACACAGTGTCAAGTGGGAGTTGTAATAAGTTTGCCTAAATACCACATGCGCAGCTGCTCCACTCCGTTCTATTACTAGAGATACAAAAATTAGATTCATATGTGGTTTAGTGCTCAAGTCGGAAAAATTCTTTCTTCGGGCTGCCGAAATATAACTTTGCTCTCCGTAGAACTGTAGTTCAAGTGGGTGTCGAATGTCGTTGTGACTTTATCTCGGAGTTTGTGTCACCGAATAAGGCGTGCCGTTCGACAAAAATTGTGGAGTCTCATCTTCGATGGTTTCGTCAATCTCGGTTAGATCCAATTTTCTACAAACAAATTATTATCGGTATGTTTTTATTAAATAGAGTCATGTATATGTATCATGTCAGTGCTGATCTTTTCGTGATCGGCTTCGGCCGATCACTGTTGTGTCCATATGAGGCATCCGGCAAATGCTTCCTAGTTAGCTGCAATAATGTAGCCCTCTCCGATTTGTTATATCTGATGTTTACTGGAGAGGGCTACAATTCCACAGGATCTCCGTAATGGTGCTAAATGAATTTTTTAATGCGACTGACTTCGGTCTGAAAAGATCGATTTTATATTTGACCTCCTTTAGATAAAATGATTTTTAAATTCAGGTTGAACAAACTAACCGTATATAAATCAAATCCAGATAAAACACATCAGCATGTTTACCAGTCGTCTTTTTCAGCAGCCATGACAGTTCTCGCGTGATTTTATGGGATTTACGCTTGGAGTTTTGATGGGCTTGATAACGTGAATGTCAGTGTAGATAATCGATCTTACCTCGTTCTATTACTAAAATATCATTTAAGGAAATCGTATATAATGGAAAATTCATATTTACCGCGTTAATTATGTTTATAATAGGGAAATTCCTACATTCAGTTCAAGATCCGCTCCTGAATTCTCATTGGCTGTCCAAAAATAACACCGGTCAGTAAACATGGCGGACAAATTCAACTTGTGTTGTAGACATACACGAAAAAAAACGATATATGGACTATACTTGATATTTTTGGATACATTTATGCCATAGACATCTCCAATGTTTGAGTTCAGGTAAGAAATGCAAATGTTATTGTCATTTATATACGATTTGAGACAAAATTGTTGCGGGAGTGAATTACTTCCGCACTTGCACCATTACGGAGAATCTTTGGAGTTGAAGCCCTCTCCTCCCCCCAAAAAAAAATCGGGAGAGGGCTACATTATTGCAGCTACTTCCACGTGTGCACACATTCCGCTTGCCTAAGTAGTTCTTATAAAAACTTGGAAGTTTGGTTTAGTAATTATATAACATTTTACTCAGTTTTATTTCAATTCATTTACCTTAAGAGATGCAAACATACATAAAATACAGTTCGACCTCTTGATTCAAGAATCCACATTTTGTCTCACGCGTAAGAATTTTGATCGAAAGATTCATTCAGTAATGCAGTTGACCTCGATGAATTGACCTCAATCATAAGAAGATGCTCCATGAATTGACCTCGATCTATTGATGTTGCATAATAGTAGCTGGGAAGACGGCTTGATTTATAAAGAAGGTTACGTTATAATGCGACCTCAATAGCAATTTATGATGGCATTCAATGCTTTTCAGTCGCATTAAATTATTTTAATACAATTCTTTCTTTGTATACGTGTTAATGCTCTTTGAAGAGCCTACTCAGTATTCTGAAGAAGAAGATACATTAACATTTGATAATTACGTTAAAATATAAAACTAGACATGGAGTTTACGAACGGCTTTCTCCAAATTTATTTCAAAACTAATTTTTTTGTAAAAATGCAGTACTTTTTTAATTATTTATATCAAACTGATCATGTTGATTGCTTCTAGCTAGCAATGTATTATTATTGCAGATCATTCGTTTAAAAGAAATACTAGTTATGCTATTCTCTCTTTTGACGTAAAATACATTTAGTAAGTATTTCAACATGTAATTCAATCCTTCGGTCAAGTTAGTTTTGCATACGTTTGTAATCAGTCTATATCAAACATCTATTGTATCTTGACACATAATTTCAATCATATTAGCAGGAGAGACACATTAAATGATTCCCCGCTTAAAAGTACACAGTTATCCCCGAAGTTTTCATTAAAATGAGAATACGATACACATTCACATTTGGTACATTGTATACACGTTCCGAAGGAATTAAATTTATTTAGACGCCTTAAAATTTCTAATACCTTCAATTAAATCAATTATGTACCGTAATTAAGAAAATATGGAATGTGTTAAATCGAAACTCCTTTTAACAAGGTAACAAATTTATCTGTGTCTCGCATATATAAATCGTACGTAGAAGAATTGGATTACATAAATATCAACTTCTATGTTAAGTAACTTTGTTTAGTATTTTGTTATGTATTATCTTCATTTCTTTTTACTTAATTTTCTTTAACTTATCATATAAGAATATTCGTTATTAAGACAAATTAAATGTGTTTGAATCCTTTAAGATAGTGTTTACTCGTGAAAAATAAAACAGCGCATGGCTACTGTACATGTCGCCTTTCGATAAAACACAAGCATATTGTGGTACAAATTACAGCAATACGTTTCCTTAAAAATTAAGTTTGCTTTTGAGTGTTTAATGGTAAAGGGCAATTGAAAATGAATTTACACTTGATTGTAGACATCAAGTTTAATATTTTACTATACTTTGAATTTTTGTTTTTGCATTTTGTCTATTTTACTGATATATGCACTTACATATTACTATTTCGATGACCCAGATTGATACATAGTAGGCAATTAAAAAAGGAAAGGGCACCGCTAAGCGGAGCATCCCCTCGCGACATGAAACATTTTGGTGTAAGGGTTTTTCCTTTTTATCTTGCCCATAAGCTAAAGGAGATGCACACATGCACACAGCAGCAATACTATATCCCCTTGTAACAAGTTGCATGAGGGGATAAAAAAAATCTAACATCCAAATTCTTATGTATTTTAAACTTCAGATGAGAAAAAAGATTGTGATATCGCAAACATCACAACATGTGACGAGTCTGAGGAGTCTTCAGGTGATGAAGTTCCACTGGGGAAGAGGATTCCCAAAAAGAAATCTTTTGGAACAGAGTTTGCCACAGGTATTATTAAAAAAAAAATATTTTCATTTAGGTAAAAGCTTACATCTTTTAGCATTCATTTAATTTTTTAATGCTTCAAAAATGTTCCAGTAACAATTAAATACTTTTTTTAATGACAATTGCTTCTGATAATGTTTTATTTAATTATTCTACAGGAAGTACACTAGAAACAGATAGTTCCAAAACCAGCTGTAATAATCCAGTCCTTCCTGCGCCACCACAACCTCCAAAGAGGTCGAGTTCTAAAACACAGAAATCAAATGGTACATTGCATTTATCATTCTTGATCATTACATCCTCATCGTGATATGTTTTCCATTTATATTTTTTTTTAGAAATATTATTTGCAAGTCATTGGTAAAATATTTCTAGCAAGTTATATTATTGTTTATTTTATGCTAGTCTGTAAATCTTGACTATTCATTTTATACATGACCCCTGATTTAGAATAGAATCATCTATCACAAAAGAACAATTTTATAAATAAAAAAATATTAAAGTTTGAATCCTTTTAATAATCTATTCCAATGGCATTGTAGGGGTAGCAAATCAAAGAAAGGCACCTCAAAGGATTTCTTCTTCAAAGAGTCCCTCACCAGCAAGATCCTCTAGATCCAGGGAAAACAGTCGTCGTCAAACATTCACGCCGTTGAGCAGATCCAGATCTAGATCCAGGGGACACAGTCGTCGTCAACCATTCTCACAGTTGAGCGGATCTAGATCCAGAGAAAACAGATTTGGCCAATACTCAAGTTCCAGAGAAAATAATCGTCGTCAATGCTCAAATTCCAGCAGAAACAGTCATCGCAATGTATCAACCTTATCACAGTTGAGCAGATCTAGATCTAGATCCAGAGAAAACAGTCATCGTCCATCCTCCAGATCCAGAGAAAACAGTCATCATAGAACGACCTCACAGTTGAGCAGATCCACCTCCAGCTCTGCATATCCAATGTCGGAAGAAAGTAAGTGTCCTAGAGACTAGAGTAAACATTGCATATATCCTTCTTCATTTTTTTTGTGTTTTCTTAATTGAGGTGTTAATATCCAAATGTATAGACTATAGTTTAACATTTTTTCATTTTCAGGATTTCAAAGACGGGTTATATACCTATTAAGGTCTATCGATTGTCGTGTGACGTCATTGTGAGCATTCCGGAATATTTTACCGTTATCGGTTATAATAATAGTGTTATGTGATGCATAGTTTTGCCAATATTTCTTGATTTATACTTGTGTTTAACACATTTTAAGCTATGTAAAGTGAAATGACACCAATGTTTAACAATTTATAGAGAGTAGTTGGAGTTGAAATCGCTGAATTCAATGAAAAACTGATAAAACCGTATATAGGCAAACTTGACAGAGACCACAATTCATAATTTTTTACCAGGCAAGGTAAACATTTTTATTGCATATTTTGATAGGATATATAATGAATCACAAATGTACCAATTTTCAGTGAGTTTGAACCATTATTTCAAAAGTTATAGATGTTTTATGTTGCTAAACTGTATTTATTCATGGTTGAAAAATCGTATCAAAATGCACTGTAAATGTGATAGCTTTCATACTGGCAATTTTTAAATGGCCTTAAAATGTTAAAATACTTAAAATAAAGGATTGCGATTAATTTCTTTTAAAAATTGCTTTATTATATCGAAATTAGTTAAAATAAATGTGATGTTTGATAAGAGAGCAGTCGTTGCTATAACTGTCCTGATAGTGTACCTGTGTTAGCTCCTACAGCATGAACAAAATATTTGCAACATACCAATATTTAGCTTCAATTTGATTGTTTGCATAATAATCATCAAATTTAAACATAAATTACACAGATTAAACCATAAAAACAACGAGGGTGGAGAAACCTTAACAGAAATTCGCGACAATGTTAAAAAGGGAAATCCCTTTAACAGCATTGTTCAAAGTGGATCGGATGATAACACACTGGACCAAAATCTAACACTTGAAGACTTCAAGGATTTTAACTTGTCGTTGAATGTCAAAAAGGATTATGACATTTGTGTAAGTTAGATTAATAAAAAACTTAATTTTTTAAGTTATTATTAGAAATCAATACTGTCTTTTATAAATATTTTAATTATATTTAATATACATTACATTTGCATGTGTACTACATTTTTAAAATGTTGATACCTTTAATCATACCCAGTAGTGCTTAATTTTTAAGGCGTCGAGCTAATGCTCGGCAGCCTTCTAGCGATCGTCTGGATTGGCAATCGTCCAAAAATTCACGCGCTGCACCGCCTTTTAAATGCGCATAAGAAATAAGTTCCTTAAAGTATTAAACGTATTACAAGATTTTTTTTCCCATTTATTCAACTAAATTGTGTACAAAAAACCCAACTTTTCCTCCCTGGTGATTGACAACTCATTGCATAAGAATAAATTTGCTTAATCAAGAAATGGTGGATGAATACAATCAGGCCTAAGTGTAAAGATTCACTAGATATTATTTTAGTTTATCGCTTACATTTTAATTGGAGACCGTGCCCGATAGAAATAACATTTTGGATGTAAATTTATTTGTTATCGGGCACGGTCTCCAAAATAAATGTAAGCGATAAACGTATCTGGTAATTTCGTTGCAAAAAGTTAACTCGATAATGCAGTTAGTTTGGTCGAGCATTATAGATATCACGTGTTGTGGATTTGTTTGTAAACAACCATACCATAGGAAATCTTGTTTCAAACGGGAATTGAAATAAATAAATGTATGTTTTATTATTATAATTAGGGACACACTGTTAATGTATTCAAATTATGAACCTATGAAAGTTGTTCAAAGACTGTTTGAAGCAGAAAGAAACAAATTATTTTTGAACTTTGAAATTTCTTCGATTTTTGCAATTATGATGAGTTATTGTATTAAAAAAGCACCACTACCTATTTCATAAGAAAATATACCGATTTTTGTTTTTAAAGCAGCAGAAAACATAATTCAAATACTTTCTATTCTAAGTCTTATATCATTTGATATGACTATTAGTACAGAAATTCAAATTATTGGTATCATTCTATATAAAAGAAAAAAATGTCAGCTCGACGCCTTTGTGGCCGTTCCGGCCTTTGATTTATATTTTTTTTTTTAACTAGAAAAGTATTGTTGCACAAATTGGTGGCAATGACTACAAGGACCACATCAAAAAGGCCATGCAAAGGTAACATTTGCACTGTGCTTGAGTTTTCAATGATCAAGTTTAGTTAGTAGTTATAGTGTTGAGGTCTAATTTGTGCCCAGTAATGTAGAGTACCAATGAAATGTTATTTAATTTTCATTGCACTTGATTATTGTTTTAATTCACATAACACTGATTTTGATATATATGTATTTATTATTTTTAGGTGTATGACGAACAAAGTAATGTCATATATGAATATCTCTGGGAAGAAAAACAAATATGCATTTGGAGGGTCAAATTACTTCAAATTAGTCAAAGGTAAATACTAATTAAGTGATCATATTGGTTTTAAACAGTATATATGTACAAAGTTTCTTTTTTTACCGTATATACTCGCCTATAAGTATTTTTCAAGTTTATTTTCAAGATTTTGCCATTGACCCTCTTATAAGTCGGGTAATTTTTTCTGGATAATCAGTCTACAGATTGCCAATCAAATAAGCACATTTTATCAAGCATGACTATATTCTAGAAAAAAAAATATATTGATGTTTGACCCCTCTGTTATCATTTCTAGATGCAATGCATTTTAAAAGTGTTGTGTTTAGTTAAGACATCTATCCTGGATGAATAACTTTCGATTTTGGACGCCATTTTTTTTTTATTGATACACTGAGGAAAACTTGGTGTAAGCTATAAAAATATTTAAAATACTATTGAAAATAAAATGACAGTGATTTTGATCCCCTGTTGACTGATTATGATGGTATAGCCCCTTTTAAAAGTGGTGTGTTAGCTTGTGTTATTTTAGGTGACATGCCACCTACAGCCACCAATATAGATATTATCACCTCACGTGTAATTTATTATGAATAATTATAAAACGATCTTTATTTTTTTTTTAACAGACCAGCAATTATTCTTGTGTTTAATTTTTTAAGTATAAAACAGAAATTGCTGTTTTGTAATCCCACTAGATCGCTTTTAGACGCTATGTTTTTAATAGTTTTCTGTAAACAGAGTTATCTTTCTTGAAGTTTGTAACTTACGATTTTGGACGCCATTATATTTTTTAAACACTCATTACAACTAGATTATAGCTCAAAAACTATTTTAAATGCTACTGGAAATAAAATGACAGTGATTGTATCCCCTATTGACTGATTAGGGTTGGTAATTAGCCTCCTAAACTCAGTGTTGGCTTGTGTTGTTTTAAGTACAGTTATACCACAGCTATTATCACCTCAGGCGTAAATAATTGCCTGTTTAAATAAAAAATACTATCAAATACACCTTGTTCATATTTTAAGAAATACAGTTGAAACTTTCAATGTATTTATTATGTGTTTATCTTTTTAGTAATTAAAAAATAAAAATGTCAAATATAGGGATCGCAAGTCAAAAGTTGGAAGCAAAATGGCGCCCAAAAACGAAGTTTTACTCAGTGGAAAAATTATCTGATTGTATGTCATGCCTATAAGTCGGACCCCTACTTTTTAATCAAATTTCTACTCCCAAAATACCGACTTATAAGCGAGTATATACGGTATAATGAAACATCTTTTTATTTTTTTGCTGCAATGAATGAATAAAAATTTTATTTGGATATATTAATTTATATATATATACTCATGCTTTTTGTAGAAGTCATGATGAGAAATTACAATGTCACAGAAAACCAGGTGGTTGAGGCCACGGCGAATTATTTGAAGTGGGCTCCAGAAAGGAAGGACGGTGGTGGCCGGAAAAAATGACTCTATGATAGAACTTTTATTTTTAGTGATGAAATTTCTAATTAATCACAATTATGAATGGAATTAAAATGATTTAAATTTATACCAGGGATTTATTCTTTATTTAATACATGGTCCAATATTATCATTAAAAACATGTACTATTTATGTAACTAAGACCCCCTCTCCTCTTCCAAAAAAAAATAAGTGAATAAATGTTGAATCTACAGTTTTTCAACATATAATCAACGTTGATTATCAAAGTTGATTCAACGTTTAAACTTCAACGTTGAAACAAATTTTCAAAATCTAACATAAAATAAACGTTGAATCAACATAGAAAGTCAACGTTGATTCAAGGTTTATTCAATGTTGTGTGCCTGCTGGGCATATAGCAGGCGTCCAATCAAAGTCACTACCAGAATTTATATGACCGAATGTGTCAGTTGATGCATCCGTAAAAGAAAATAGCAATACTGTAACATCAATTTCTTTGAAAATCTTCACAATGAATAATAGCTTGAAAATAAAATTGCATCAATTATATCTACAGTTAATTCCGTCAAAGAAGATACTTTGTGTTTATTTTCACATAAGAAAAAGGTGAGAGTTGTTGCAGATGAATTTCTATGGAAAGGGTGCGTCGAATGACATGAATAACATTTCGGAAGAATAACCATGTAACACAAACAACCCAAAAGGCAGTAAAATAATCATAATTTTACATAAAAATTAGCTGCAATAATGTTGCCCTCTCCCTTTTTTTTTTTTTTTTTTTTTTTTTTTTTTGGGAGAGGGCTATAACTCCTTAGGATCTCCGTGATGGTGCAAGTGCGGCAGAGATTCACTCCAACACGGATTTCGGCTTAAATTATCAGTAAATGGCTATTTAATTAACATTTCTTACCTGAACTCCAAAATGTAGTTATGCAAAACATAAATCAATCCAAACATACACAGAACAATCCATATATCGGTTATTTTTCCAGTATGTCAACATCACAAATTAAATTTATCCGCCATGTTTACTGACCTTGATCGATTTTATTTTGGGACAGCCAATGAGACTAGGGAGTGGATCTCTGTAGGAATTACCTTATTTTAGGCATAAATATCGCTGTTTACAAAAAAAATGTCACATGGAATACTTTTATTTATCAATACTTAGTGATGCCATAGAGCACAATCATTTAGTAACCCCGAAAATCTACTTTACAAAGTAATTTATAATTTTCAAGCGTAAGTCTCAGTGCATCACACGAGAACTGTCATGGCTTCTGATGAGAGCAACTGGTAAACAAGCAGATTTATTTTATCTGGTTTTCGCGTTTAACGGGCTATTTTGTTGACAGTGAATAAAAATTTTGCCATTTTAGAAGTAAGTTGAATGTAAAAACAATTTATTTTGCCTGCGGTCGCCTGATTTAAAAATATATTTGCACCATTACAGAGATGCTGTGGAATTGTAGCCCTCTCCAGAAAATATCAGATAAAAAAAAATCAGAGGGCTACATTATTGCAGCTACATAAAAATGAATACTGGAAGACATGTTTGTCACACTTTTGCAAATGGTCTATGTATAATAACTATTACTCCTTTCCAGAATGCCAGAGAGAGCTGGACGAGGGGCTTGAGACATGCCATGAAAACATATGTGCACAGTCTGATGAAGATAAAGATGAAACAGTCTTTGATGATCAACAAGGGGCACAGCCTGATAAAGAAAACAATAATCTACTTGTTGACCTTCAAAGAACTCAGTCTGGTGACATTCTTGCACTGCCTGACAAAGAAAGCATTGAGACTCAAGTTGATGGGATGCATCAGACTCATTCTGAAGACATGATATACTCACAGCACATCAAAGAAAGGATTGAGACTCAAGTAACTGGCCTGCATGGGACTCATTCTGAAGACATGATAAACTCTCGGCCAAACAAAGAAAGCATTGAGACTCAAGTTGAGGGCCAGCAGGGGACTCATTCTGAAGACATGATATACTCACAGCACATCAAAGAAAGCATTGAGACTCAAGTAACTGGCCTGCATGGGACTCATTCTGAAGACATGATAAACTCTCAGCCAAACAAAGAAAGGATTGAGACTCAGGTTGATGGCCAGCAGGGGCCTCATTCTGAATATATTATATTCTCGCAGCCCGACAAAGAAAGGATTGAGACTCAAGTTGATGGCCAGCAGAGGACTCATTCTGAAGACATGATAAACTCTCAGCCAAACAAAGAAAGGATTGAGACTCAGGTTGATGGCCAGCAGGGGACTCATTCTGAATATATTATATTCTCGCAGCCCGACAAAGAAAGGATTGAGACTCAAGTTGATGGCCAGCAGTGGACTCGTTCTGAAGACATGATAAACTCTACGCCTAACAAAGAAAGCATTGAAACTCAAGTTGATGGCCAGCAGAGGACTCATTCTGAAGACATGATAAACTCTCAGCTAAACAAAGAAAGGGTTGATACTCAGGTTGATTGGATGCATCGGACTCATTCTGAATATATTATATTCTCGCAACCCAACAAAGAAAGGATTGAGACTCAAGTTGATGGCCAGCAGTGGACTCATTCTGAAGACATGATAAACTCTCAGCCAATCAAAGAAAGCATTGAGACTCAAGTAACTGGCCTGCATGGGACTCATTCTGAAGACATGATAAACTCTCAGCCAAACAAAGAAAGGATTGAGACTCGAATTAATGGCCAGCATGGGACTCATTCTGAAGATTTGATATACTCTCAGCCCGACAAAGAAAGTATTGAGACTCAAGTTGATGGCCTGCATGGAACTTGTTCTGAAGACATGATAAACTCTCAGCCAAACAAAGAAAGCATTGAGACTCGAGTTGATGGACTGCATGGGACTCATTCTGAAGATATGATATTCTCGCAACCCAACAAAGAAAGCATGGGGACTCAAGTTGATGGTCAGCAGCTGACTCGGTCTGAAGACATGATTTACTCGCATCACAACAAAGAAAGCATCAAGACTCAAGTTTAAAACTTTATAAAACTGCATGGCTGTCAATTAATTTCAAGAAAATTTCATGAAAATGGTACAATATTATTCAGTTAATCAAAATTCAACCCAACATCTTATTTCAATAGGAATAATATGCCTATAAAAGGTTTTAATATAAGGACAAACCCAAAATACTAGAAAATTGCACTTTTTCTAAGGACCACCCCCTGCTACATTTTGGCCCCTAAATCTCATCACAGGGTTGAGCAATCATAAAAATTCAGCCAGTTTCCCATTTTACACACATTGAACATCTTTTCTGTTCCCATGTTGTTAAACTTAAAGCCTATTAAAAATTTGACATTTTCTTGAAGGTGGCAGGGGATAGTTTTTTTGGTCGAGGAAATGTGAGGCAGATAGTGCTCATTTATGTGATTTAATTTTTAAGTGGATTTTTAAATTTGCTAAAATTGGTTTGCACGCAGGGGGCACATGGTCCCGACTCTTGAGCATTTTTAAGTATTTCAGATAAAACATGTACAACTTACATATAGCACTATATAGAATAGCCAGGGACGGTCTCAAAATTTTCTGAAAAATTGCCCTTTTTCACATTTTCACGGGTCCAGCACCACGCTCCAGTCCCGAGCAACTGCCATAAACTACCATAGGATTGGTAGCTTAAAGTATACCCATGCAAATAATCACCAATCGATGGGGGGTCAATCACCTTCTTTACGAGTGACATTTCGTGTTCTGAACCCACCCTACTTTTCAAGCACAAAACCGAAAGTGAAAAATTTGGCCACAGTTTCGCATTTTCATTCCATATCTGATGAAAAGTGCTACCAGTATTAAAGTGTCATATATCAATGAAATTGACATGAGCTCCTCTATCCACAAAATGAATGCATTAAATATTCTAGCAATTTATACACCTCAAATAACCAGCCAAACCTCATGTTCTCTCTTTATTTCAAAATTTTGAGTGGGTCTTTCGTTCGAAACTATCCCCTGCCACCTAAACAAAAACTTAAAAAGCCTTTCCATTTTAGCCTTTCGTCTTTGAAAGTGGGATGGGGCAGACTTATCCAAAAAATATTGATAAGGGAAAACGAGTTTGCAAATCATCGAAATCCTAATTCGTATATGGTGAGGTTCTATTATAGTATTAGTGTACTACCTATACCCTCTATCTGTCTATGTCACTGTTAATTTGACTGACACGGAATCAGCTTATTTACACTTTTTTATATGCATCCAAAAAAGTCGAAGGGGACCCACTCAATGCATATTGAATTTTTTGAGTTTGTTGTGAGAAAAAGTGGGAAGAGGGTGGCAGCCCCCCCCCCCCCCCCATGCACTTGCCTGTTTTGGAGATATTTATGTAATACTGGGTATTGTAGTTTTTATGTATATACCCCTAATACCCTGTTACAGACAAGACAAAACATCAGTTTGCTTTAGCATACACAAACATGAAAGCCAAATATAATTACGTATTTAGGTCTCGTAGAGGAACTTCATATTGGTCACACTACAGAGAATTGCGACGGAATATGCAAAGGCATTTCAATGATTTGGATGCAGCCGAAGTATCATTGCAGCAACAAGCCATACATTTAGAACACGAGGAGAATTGTCTTTCTATCCAACAAATTCAAGAAAACAGTCAAGAAATTACTGACAGTGTATCTAACAATGAAAGTGATTCTGAGAATGTAGTCTATCAGAGAGAATGAATTAGAAATACTATGTTATTTACACCCTAATCATTACTCCAGTGATGAAACTGATAATGAGCAAGATGAAAACAACCATGAACAAGAAACTAATACAATTCGAGAAGATTTGCGAAAATGGGCAATTATGTATAATATTCATTTGACTGCCTTAGGAGACCTCTTAGATATATTTCGTAAAGTTGTTAAAGATCTTCCAAAAGATCCTCGTACAATTATGGGTACTCCGAAACAATACCACGTGTCAAAGATTTGTAATGGAGAATACTATCATTTTGGAATCATGGAGGGTGTTCAAAAACAGATTAAACATTTATGTGATGATTTACCGGAGAACTTTTGCTTTGAATTACAGCTAAATATTGATGGTCTCCCATTATTTAAAAGCACTTCACACCAATTTTGGCCTATTTTGGGAAATCTATGTAACATTGATAAAAAAAAGTCCATTTGTAATTGGCTTATTTTTTGGTGTTACAAAACCAACGAGCGTGAAAGATTACCTTCAGCAAGTAGTTGATGAAATAAATCAGCTACAGATCAATGGTTTTGAGTTCCAAACAAAACACTGGAACATCAAAATTCATTCTGTTATATGCGATACACCAGCACGAGCATTTGTAAACTGTGTTAAGTCTTTCTATGGGTATCATGGCTGTGACAGATGTGAGCAACGTGGAAAATGGGAAGGCAAGATGACTTACCCTAAAATTCGTGCAAACCTACGAACTGATACTGCATTCAACAGTAAACGAGATGAAGAACATCATACAGGAGATATACCATTCACTGATACACAATTAGGAATGATAAGTCAGTTTCCAATTGATTATATGCACCAGGTTTGTCTAGGTGTAACTAAAAGAATCCTTATTATGTGGATAAAAGGACCATTATGTAACAGGGTTGGACAACATGTTATTGGGAGTATATCTGACGCATTAATTGCTCTAAAAGAAAATGTTCCTTGTGAATTTGCCCGAAAACCTAGGTCTCTTTCTGAAATAGACCGTTGGAAGGCTACAGAATATAGACTATTCTTACTCTACACTGGCCCAGTTGTTTTGCTCAGTTGTTTTGAAACATACCATTCATTCTAATTTATACAAAAATTTCTTTTTTCAGTTGCAATACACTTTCTACTCAATAAATATCTGTGCAGAACATACAACCAATATGTAAAAGAATTGTTAGAAACATTTCTCCAACATTTTTATCAACTGTATGGTGTTGATATGGCTGTTTATAATGTACATACTTTAATTCATCTTCCTGATCAGGCACTTCAGTTTGGCAGCTTAGATAACATTTCCTCCTTCCCTTTTGAAAACTATCTACAGAAACTAAAACGGTTAGTGCGAAAACCAGAATTTCCGCTGCAACAAGTTATTCGTAGACTTGAAGAACAGGCAAATTGCGATAAAAAGGATCATACCAACACATCCCTGCACATGGAGCATATAAGAGGACCCCTTTTACCTGAATTTGTTGGATCAACACAGTACCAAAAGGTCAAGGCAAGAAATTTTACAATACGCCTGAATAAAAAGGATTCATGTGTGCAAATAGGAGGGAAAATATGCATTGTACAAAACATTGTGCAAAATAATGGAGAAATTATCCTTTTATATAATAGATATCGACAAGAGAGTGATTTTTTTAATGTCCCATTATCTTCCATGACTCTTGGAATAAAAAATGTGTCAGCTCTTGGAAACACTTTAAGAGAAGCAAAGTTAGAAGACATTGAAGCCAAATGTTATTTAATACCATATTTAAATAACCACAAAGTGGCCTTCCCACTTTGTGACAGTATATGGTTAAAAAATGGTATGCGTACATGTACATTATTTGATGTGGTCCATTTTTTTTGGGCATGTATTTTTTAACAACCCATTCAATGAAATTCTTTTAATTTTCAGGGGAGAATATGCCGTTGTTGAGTTCACCGACACCAATGAGGTGGAGCTTGTCCCTGTATCATGGATCACCAGTGATAAAAAGAGTGCTTCTGGCCTAATTTTAGGTCTACTTCAAAACAAAAAATGCCAGTCCGGCAGGGTATGCTGCCGAACTCTACTGAGTTCATGAAGTATGTGGTGAAGATCATGTACCAAACCAGTAAGTCAAACTTTAACTACCTCGGCATGAAATAATAAAAAATAATAATGTGCTATACAATTTCAATTTATTACAAAAATGCAATTTGTCTTTATCACTAATAAAACTAGAACTGTCCTAATGGGACTAATACCCCCGCAAGGCTAATTTCAAATGGGACAAAAATAAAGGTTTGGAACACATACAAAAAAAAAATTCTAGAATTGTAAAAAAAAAAATTAGTTAGCAAAGAAAAATTAAAATCAAAATTGACAGAATTTCACTGTAAATACATATCTATAACAGTAATACATTTACAAATGTATGTATCTGATGATATATTTTTTTTTAAATTTAATTGATTTAAAGAAAAACCAACAAAATGACAATAACCCCTCCCTTTGCAGTAAATGAAAATACCGGTAGCCAAGCAATGCTTATCTGTTGATAAAACTTTCAATATCTTTCTAATAAGAGTCTTGACACATGCAATTAGTTGTTTCAAATTTTCCCCACTTTCTCCTATGGCACAATGGAACTCCGTATCAGAAAACTGATCCCTATGATTTTCTTTGATGAGGTTGTTAAATTTAATAAACTCCCAAAACATTACCATAATTACCATACTATGTAAAAATATATAAAAAAGAAAATTTAAATATTACAAACAATTTTAAAATTACCAAAACACTACAATCATATCAGTAATTTTGAATTTCATTTAAATTAATGCCCAAAAGGGTCACTTCACCAACTTACTTGACAAATAAATTTAAACAACCTCTAAAAATAGTTTAACTTCTTTATTAAAAATGATATAATTATTTATTTCCTTATAATGATAGAACTTTTTGTTTACATGAAACAGTTTTATAATAGCCCCAAAACCATCACCCATTTTACAGATTATCAATTTCCCCTAAACACATGCTCCATCTGAACCATGGCTCAGATAATGGCTCCCTTGGGACAAATGAATTCAGCCACACTTGTCTTTGATGTTCTTATTAGCTCCTAAGAATTTATCACTGACAAACAACAACTTTGCATTGTCAGTTGATAGAATACTTATAAAAAAATATTTTTTTTTATTAATTAAGACATAAAGACAAAAAATCTCCATCTGGATGTATTTATATAAATGTATTTTAGAGTGTTTTCTATTAATTAATTAATAAAATCTGTAAGGATTACCTCCCTTACTTTTCAACATTAGTGTACAATATATAGAATAAGGAAAATAAAAACTGTCATAAAATCATTAAATCTTGTCTGATCTCAAAAAAAATTGCAGGTGCACATCTTCAGATAGTGTTCAACATATGTACAAATTTTCAAACTGTTCCATGCAGTAATAAAAAATTCTATAGGGGGGACAAAGTTGCGTCTACAGACAGACGGACAGGGTGAAACCAATATACCCCCCTAAACTTCGTTTGCGGGGGTATAATAATCAATTGTTTGATGGTGCATTTTAGAAGATTATGAGAAAGCCCGGAAAAAACTAAAAGAGGCAGAGTGCAAGTCAGATTTACAGACGGAGGCCGAGGAAGAGGAAGTCACTAAAAAAAGAACAAAACGGTTTTAAACTATTTTCAAAATTAAAAACCTGAAATTTTAAAATGGTATTAATAATTAAGTTTGCCTAATTATTTTAAGCTTTTGTATGATATATCTGTTTACTATCAAATTTATTTTGTCATTTATTTTTTTCTTCAAAGGCCGAATCCAAAGTATGACGATTCAGACACAGAGTCGAGTGACAGTGATTCTGAAATTCGCCCGCGATCACCAAAGAAAAAAAAGAAAACTTTGCCAGCACTGCCCCCACTGCCCATCCCACCATCACCAGCCAAGGCCAATGGACAAAACTCAAAGTCTCAAGATTTGATATCTTCAGGAAATTCCAAGGCCACGACATCTGGTCAGTCTATGAAACTCATAAGTCTCATGATTCTTATAAAGTCTTATGAATCAGATAATTTTCAGAAAATTATTTTTAAATTTTTATTTCTAGAGTTTGAATTAAAAGTACTAAAGGGAATAGAGCAAATGCGACTACAAATGCAGCATAATACAACTATGCTGCAACTGCTTTTGAAAAAGGTAGACTTGCCAGCGTTCCAGGATGAGGATGAAGACCAGAGCTGCCTACCAAACATGCCAATTACATCGTTGGAACAGTTCGACGAAGTAAACGAAGCAATAAAAAATGATGATATCAGAAACCGCATGGTGAGTTTTGAAAATGTGTGATAAAAATTTTATAAAACAAAAAAATGATTTAAAAAACTTTCATAAAAATTTTTATCTTGTAATTATACCAGAAAACTGTTCATGAACAATGAATTGAGGATTAATAGTGTGTTAATATTAAGCATAAATTAAACTTACTGTTTACATGTATTTACATAAGAAAACTTGGAACGATTGGCGGGGATAACATTAAACAAAGCGTAAGACGAGTGATGGCTTCGATTTTAAACAACGACGTTGCCAAAAAAATGAATTGGCTAGGGAGAGGAGGAAAAAAGGCCTTTTCAATCTCACTTTTGAAAGATGTTTTGCTCCGTAAGTAATAATTTTATACTTATTACTATATTTTTTTTTCAGAAGATAAATGTTGTAAGACATATATTGTGAACTTTTTCCCTATCATTCAGGCACATAGCATCGTTTTTGAAACTGGGGGGGGGGGGGGCGTTTATCTATGCCTTTTCGATTTCACTCTTAAATTCCTAATTTTCAATTTCAAAATTTTACACACTTCCAAAAAAGTGTGTGTGTGGGGGGGGGGGGGGGGCAACTCCATGATAATTCAATTTTTTTTAATGTAAATTTAAGAAAAATAGTTCCTCCGAGAAACACAATATATTAACTAAATTAAATGTCATAAGGTTGAAATATTGAAACATCAATAATACATGTATACATATGTTTTATATTTCCTTTTATATTGAGACTTTTACACATTTTTTTCTTCTAAAATACTACATGTGTATGGTAATTTGCAGAAGTCATATGCTTATTATGATTTATTACAGAAAGTTAAATGTGTTTCATTCAAGAACTAACAGGTGTTGTCATTATTTTTCTATTTTGACAGTTACCGTGAGGAAAAATCGGTGTTGTAGGGATGCAACAAATAAAGATAACGAGGATGCCGCCAAAGACTGGCTGCGATACTCCTGTGACAGGGATGGGGGTAGGAAAGACAGAAAACAGAAAAAGGCTGCTGAAGAAGAACAGGAGTCCAGCTAAATTTTTGTTTAACTGAACAGTAAACGTACATGAAGTTCTCTTATTTTGACTTTAAGTAATCCTTAAAAATCAATTAGATAAATCTTTTATTCATTTGTAATAATAAACATACCATCAAAATATAAAAATCTTGTTTTTTCTCTCACTTAATTGATGTTAGATAATTTTTATTTGATAAGATTTCTGAATGAACAGGTGTGTGTGTGTGGGGGGGGGGGGGATGATATTGGTCCACCCTCCATGTAAACTAAATAATGTTGGCAAAATGTCAAGGCCAATGTGAGGTGAGAAAAACATTTGGCCAACGTTAAAGAAATGTTTGACCAACCAAAGAAAACGTTGAGCCAACGCGAAAGAAACACTGGACCAACACAAGATAAACCAAAACTAAAGGTTGTCGTTTTGCGTATTGGCCCAACATATATTTGATGTTGGGCCAACGTCTATATAATCTGCTTCCAATGTTGCACCAACGTTTAACCAATAAATTGGCCCAACAAAGGCCCACTTTGCACTTCGATGTTGTACCAACGTTGGAATTCAACATTGGGCCAACAAAACGAGTATTATTGGCTTTACGTTGGGCCAACATATGGATGCTGACTGGGAAAGATCTTGCCTACCTTAAAAAACTTAAGAATTCTTTTCTTTAAAAAAGTCATCATTGTTACATTTTAATCATTTTGGGGTAGATGAGCACTGTAGATACATGTAATATAATTGGAAGTTTAAGGGACAAACATATTGTAACATATTGTCTATTACGGTACAATGTAAGTAATAATTGGCGTTGGATTATCATTATTACAAGAGAGTCATCAGTTTGGGTTAAAACAAATCTATATTTATACAGCTGGAATGTTTACTGGAGGACCTAAATCGCCAAAGCGGGGTGTGACCCGATTTTCGTTTAGTTGGGCGATTTCATTAATCTTGAAAAGGGGTCATAACTCGCGTGTCTTACTAAATGTACATTACTACATTTAACAATTACTAATCAAGCTAGTGTGTTTTTTAATTCGATAGAATTCTTCCAAAACATCCGATCCAATGTATAATATACATGTATGTAGCTGTTACAAAACAAATGTCAAAAAAATTCATCTGACCCCTCTGCCAATGGATGAGTTCATTCCTTCCGTGAACGGTAATAGCATGATTTCGCGCCATAATATCTCATTCATAATTTTTGCGCGCCGAATAGTTGACGAGTCCGTTGGGATCATGTGAATACCCCAGAGCACACCGTGTGTTTACATCACAGGCACGAAGCATCGGGGGTTGGGGTGAGGGAGGCTGCTTCCCCCTCCCCACTGTTTTGGCAGCTGGCACTTTTCTTAACTTTATAGGATAAATGGAAATATCATGGACCCTCCCCCCTCACTTTTGTAGGAGCATGCAATAAACGAAACTGCAAATAAGGGATTCTAATTGAATTGAAGTTATAGTTAGGTTTTTTTATGAATTTGAGAATTCAACCTTTTTTAATTGCTTGTAAAGATGATTTTGATGAAGCTGCCCACACACATTAATCAAAGTACTGAAAGTACTGAGAAGCGCTAAGCATTTGCTGTTTGTTACTGTATTAAGGAACATCTGTTAAATCTAATAATATGTAATGTACATGAGATATACTTTCTCTGTTTTAGAATTTTGAAATTGAACACTATTTGAAAAAGAAATGGGATAAGGCAAAAATTTATACAATGAAAGTCCCAGCGGGATTCAAACTCACAACCTGCAAATTTTTAGTTATTGCTGTACCACATTTTCTACGCTGTTGAACAACAATTAAAGGAAAGAGAAAATCTATAAAGTATGTCAAAGAATGAAGGTGTACCATTTTTTGTTGGATTTGACAGCCTTACCATGTTTACTGGAAAATGAAAGGTTTCAATTTTTAAAATATTTGCAAAAAGGTAATTATTGGTTTCATAAACAATGTTCTAGGTTATCTCAGATTAACATTGATGTTTTGTGCAGGTGAAAACATTTATATTCATTTTATTAGCCATGCATTTATAATTTCGTTTATATCTTAATTTATATTGTAAAGGGAATTAAGAGTAATTTGCACAATGCATGCAGGTCTTAAGTTATTTGTAGAGGTAAAAGTGGAAAGAAATTTAAGAGATTTAACAAGTTTTATTGCAAAGAATTTCACAATGAATACAAAGTTAGAAATGCTTACAATGGTAATGTAAAACATTATTTGACACTGAAAAAAGAAATGAAAAAAAAGTAGAGGGTCTTTAGGATGAAGGAAAACATATTTTCTTCAATAAAAAAATGTAGTTAAGTGTGATAAATATTACAAAAATCTGTTTGCTGGCCTAGAAAATTAAATATGAAATTTAATGGTGCTGGAGATTGGTTTCAACATGTAATAAGATAAAAAAATAAAACAAACTAAAAACCAACACATGTACATCAGGTATGAATTAAATACAAGCACAATCCAATCTGCAAGATGTTAATAACCATAACAATACTTCTTTAATAGTAATCATGTCACAAAATTGTTCATCGATAACAATAATGGACAAACAATTGTATCAAAAAATTGCAGATAAGGTTTAACCATGTCTTAATTTGTAACAAATGGAAAATGTTTGCAAAATTCATATAATATACATGTACACACAACAAGCAATATTGCTGCACAACAAAAGCTTAAATGTTCTTTCACATTTTGAATATATTTTTGTTTAAATCCTTTACGATAAAAATTTTAAAAAAAACAAACGTTTTTTTTCTAAAAATTGGAATGATATTTGTTATAACCATATATAAAAAGGAAGGAGAGTGTATACTTCGAAAACATTTTTTTTCCTCAGAATTTTACATAACTATTGGGAATAATTAATTTTCAGAAGTATACAAAAAATTTTGAGTTGATAAATAGAGCTGAAATTACAGTATGGAATCCATCTTCTTCTCATTTGAGATTGGTGTTGTGGTTGTTGTCAGTAAATGCAATGTTCAGACTGAGAATTTCAGATCCTTGTTGTGTGGTAATAATGTTAATTGGGATTTTACTCCAAGAGATAATCTTTTGGTACATTGAAGGAGAGACTGGAGGCATGGTTGTCACTTTCTGATAATGTTGTTTCATTACTGATTATAGTTGAACTGTAATGTCCCTGTAGTTTGAATCCAGTGATTGTTCTTTAATGGCCCTATTGCAATTGTAGACCTAAGTGCTTCCATGTGTCCACTAATTTGAATTTGAAGTGGCTGTATTTTCTGCAAAGAAAGAAAATTGCAAATATATATTAAAAAATGTCAGATTGACTTTCTTTATCAGTATATCTTTTAAAAATATGGTAGTTAAGTGTGACAAAAACAATTTAAATTTAAAAATGACAGTTATAATATTGTTGTAATTTGCAATACATATATACATTCATGTAGTCAATGAACAAACAATTGACCTAAACAATAGTGTTCCTACTTGAATTAAGAGTTCCATATCTTGCAACTCATTCAACAGACAATGGGAGATTTTGATTTGAATTCCCTATCTGTTGTTCTTGTTCTGCAAGTTCTGTCTAAAGAGTGACATCAATGTACATGGGTTATCTTCTTGAAGAGTTATTGATCTAATAAATGTGTTGTTCCATTAACCGTAACAGTTTTTGAGGCTTCATTCTAAAATAAACAAATGGAGAAATTCAGATGTACATGAATAAAATACCAACATGTTGTAAATGTATGTTGTTTTCTACTATCAATGTCAAAGATTGAGATTTTACTATAGTCCTACTTTGATTATTTGTCTCTTAACAGAGAAAATGGATCTCCATGGAGAAGTCTTTGTTTCAGAAACCTTCTTTATTGGTGATGTGGGCACGATCATTTAAACTGCAGATTCCTCTATGGCATTTGGTACATCTATTCTTGCCCTCACCCATTCTTGTTGTTTTTGGCGATGTGTTCCTTTTGTAAACACTTTGACAGTTATACCATTTTTCCTCCTTGAGGTCAAGAATGCTTTTGAATGGCATTCTACAAAGAAATAACAATATTGTCACTGTTCAACTTTGAAACAAAGTTAGAAGAGATAGAGAATAGCTTTTGATGGCACAAAAAAATATTATATTGATAATACAGTTTATCTCACAAAATTAACAGGGAATAAAGTGTTTCTTTTGCAAATGTATATTTTTTCGAATTAACTAATATACACCTGATTGTAACTCAGATTTTTCATATTAATGGAATAACTGAAATTTAAATTTATGTCAAGTTCAAGTCTGATTCGGTATGAAAAATTATTTCTAAACCCCAAGAGGAATGTTATATTGACAACTGAGTTTATGTTACATTGACAACTGAAAAAATGCTTAAATATCATGATAATTTCAAGGTTTTTTGTTTTTGTTTTTATTCAAGTTCATCAGTATGATCATCATGATATGGCAAATAAGCCACAATTGGCTTGTGGTCAGAGTAATATGACTTCAAATGTTGCACTTGATATTTGAGAAGGACACATCGTATTGGTATAAATGTGGTCCAAACATGAGTCATAATCACTTGTAACAGAGTGAACAACCTGGCTTACTTTATGGTCTATGAGAAATTCTGATAAACAAGTCTGTGTAAAAAAGTCAACATTTGCATCTCCTATAATAACAAAATGATGTTCTGTTCCAAGCAATTCAAACAAATTCTGAAGGTACTGACACAAATACCCCTGTGAAGCTTTTTGAGGAGAGCAATAAAAGAAGACAAGTTGCAATATTCTTTCCCGGTGAATTATATGACAAAGCACTGTTTCAGTTGCCATAATATGGAGTCTTCTTATATTCTGGAAAGGGATCTTTGAATAAATAACTATTCCGTGATATGGCCTTCCACTTATGTATTTCTCATCATCAAATCTAAAGGTGCTATATCCTTGTAATTCATAACATGTAGCATCATCTGATGGTTTTAGTCTGCTTTCGGCTATAGCAATGATATCAGCTGATATCAAGTTTTTCTCCAACTTCATATCATTGATATGCAAATGCAGTGATCTGCAATTATGATACAGTAGTTTTAAATCCTCGTTCAGATTTTGTAAAAGTGGCAAACATGAGTGTAGAGTAGCCTCCGAGTACAAACGATCCATTTCATCAGCAACACTCTTTGATACAGAAATCTTACTTTCATTTAGTTCTAATAAAAACACATCTTCTAATTTTCTAACTCGGCTTCAACCTACATAATGCATGTGTTCTTGCTTCCTTTTTCCAAAATGCAAAACGGCTTTATTCATGGTTGACCCCTGAGATTTGTGTATGGTTTTAGCACAGGCCAAACGCAAAGGAAACTGTCTTCTGATCACATATGCAGAGCGAAACATGCCTACATTAAAATTTCTTGTAATTTCTAAGACAGGAGTCCAAGATTTACTGCAATATGGAGCAAAAAGGTGTGCATACTTTGTACGTGCTTTTGAACCAACAGCTTCATTTTCAAATGCAACCCAAATAATACTGCACCTCTGTGAATTTTCCACTCGAAAGTCTAATTCTTTAACCAAACATGTTGTTCCATTAGTGAGACCATCCTCGACATCGATATTGATACAAATTTCAGCCGGCATATCTTCAACTATTAGAAAATTTTTGAATAACCCCATTGTTTTTTATGGATCATCAGAAACTTTTGACAAAATTTTCTGTTTAATGTCTTTAGTTACATCTCCACTAACAGTATCTATGGCTGAAATTGTACATTTTTTACTGGTTTCTGCATTTGTGTATGCTAGCATGTTATGCTCATCTACTTGTGCATTAATAGCGTACAAGTAAGGCAAAGAAGATGGGATGGAATCAAGTGACTTTAACCTTGTTTTCAGAGTGGCAATATCAGCAGAAGAATGCAATCCCTTGCGCATTCTATTGAGTAGTTCAGCAAAACTTTTATCATCCTTTTGACGCATGATATCTGTCAATTCAAATACCCTGAAATGGTCTTGCCAAAGATTTGCTGCCAAAGGTCCATAATCATCTACCAAATTCTGAAAGATCCACCCATCAAATACCGGTTTCAACTGAAACAAATCTCCAATAGCAATAATGCTTACTCCACCAAATGATTTCTCTGTAGCAAATATTTCTTGAAGTCTTAGATTTATGTAATTGAAAAGTTTGTTTCCAACCATGGATATTTCATCAATGAAAATATCTTTCAAACTACGGAATTTGACTCTGAAGGAATCTAACTGCTTCATATCTAATGGTTTGTACTTCAAAGATTGATTTGCAGGAATACAGAAAAGAGAATGAATTGTTTGTCCACCTATATTGTAAGCTGCCTTTCCTGTTGGGGCACACAAAAGAGTTTTCACATCATCTGGATTTTCATGGATTTTTTTTGCAAAATACCTTGTCACAGCCTGGTAAATAGCAGTAGTTACAATGCTTTTTCCAACACCTGCTCCACCAGTCAAGAAACAGTAAATTGGTCCTTCATTCATCTTCATTTTATGTAATACATGATAGAAAAATATTTTCTGTTTTTCATTCAAAGTTCTGACCAAATTCATATAATCATTATGACTAAGTGAGTTCACAGGTGTATCACAAATGCTGATTTGTTTCCTTGTTATGCCTAAATCAAGGCCAATGTCATAGTCGAGACCAATATCTTTTGGGTTGAAACACCCATGAAATATGTTTTCATCATCTGTTTTTTCATATTGGTCAACTTCTTCATTGTGCTGCACTTCTGCTGCAATCACGTGGAATTCTTCATCACAATCTGTCATATTCTTTTCAACAATGTCAATAATGCCTTCATCTACCTCATATTTAAGTTTATTGGCATTTATGATTTCAACTTTTCTTTTGTAGTGTTCCTCATATGTTCCATAGTTTCCTTGCAAATCCTTTGTCTCATTTCTCCAAGGGTAAAACAACATAAGTTGTTCTCTATAAAAGTTCTCAGGATCTTGGTCTTTGTTAAATCTTACATATCGAATTATTTTATTTGTCTTGCGTTTCCTAAGAATTGTTCCATTTCTCATGTGATACTCCATTTGCAATGAATCTACAGTTTCATCCTGTTCTGCAAGCATGTCCTCGTCTTCTTCATTTCTTTCATCCTCCGGTAAATCACCATCTTTGTTCTGATTACCTTCATTTTTTTTCTCTGAAATAACATCGAATTGTGACACAAAATCAGCCAAACAGATATTTTTTAAAGCATTTGGTCGTCTCTGGTAACGTTTCAAAGCATTATCTGACTGTATATCTGTTGAACTCTCGGGTAGTTCTGACAGAACATCCAATGGTTTTAAAAGGAATGTTCTGTTTTCATCATGATTGGTGTTAATAAATGCGAATGACCTAGTGCTAACACGCAGTGGTAACTGTAATATCAAATATGCTGCCTCCTGAGCTGATACTTCTACATGAGTCAAAAATTTGTTCCCTATATGTCTCACTTGCTGCTTCAAAGTTTTATTTCCTTGCCTTGCTTCTTTACAAGCTTCGTACATCAAGTTCGACATTCCGCTTTGCGATTTTGAAATATATGAAACAATGTAAGCAGCACAGGCATATGCGTCAAGAATAAACTAAACATCAATGTTTGCTTGCCAACATTTCAATATCATTTCATTGTAAGAATTGACTCTGATTTCAGAGACATCTCTTTTTAGGAAAACCTTTGGTGATTTCAATGAAGATCTCAGAGCCATTATGTACATTTCCTCTGAAATTTCAAGTTTACAAAGAAATTCTGAAAAAGACATGTCAAAGCCAGTTTTCATTTCATTCAAAAGAGAAGCAATTCTTTCATATTCATCAACAATTTTTGGATATTTTTCCTTTTCAGCATCCTGTAATGGTTCAAGAATTTGTGTTCTTGACATAGGAGGTAGGGGGAAATTGAACCGGCAAATATTTTTCCCCTTCTTTCTACATGTGCGAGCATGTCTATGAGTTTGGTAATTGATGAGATCTGGGATATCATTTCTCTTTTGACATGAAGAATGGGTGTCAATGAAATTCTCCAAATCTTGTTTGTCAGATTTTGCATACAGGGGTGCATTTTCAATCCATACAAGCATGTGAATGTGAGGGGATCCTCTTTGTTGGAATTCAACCCTATGGAAATGGTCCACAACTCTTCCCAATGGAAAATTTGATGATTTCAAAACATCACTAATGAAAACTTGCACTCTGTGATTGAAAAATCGTGTACATGTTACAGGATCACTTTGTACAAGCTCTCACTTCTCTTTCCATGTTTAATTGGCAATTTCTTCATCGGTGTATTCAACATGTTTAACCTGTTGTCCAAGAATTTTGAGAAGAGATGGCCATCTGGTTTCAGCAGCTGATAGAGAACAAAACCAGGTAGGTACACCTAACTGCCTTATCATTGCAAAAACATCCCTTTTCGCACTTTCCCAGTAAGCTGGAGATCCACGCAACTGCCGTAATACACGATAACCCTCATCAAGTCTCACAATATTATCAAAAGTTGATTGATTCAGAACTTGTCCTACTGTAACTTTTTGCCCATTCAGTTGACACTTTCTCATAGCCAAATTTACTCGATCTTGAATTTGCTTGATTTGCAGTTTTTTTAGTTTAAAGAAAATATTTGGAACTGAACAAGCTGCACGTCTGTCAACACTTCTCAATTCCCATTTGCAGATAGTGCTATAATGCACGGGCATTTGCCTGTCTTTGTTCTCGGGACGTTTCTGACCACAGTAAATACTTGGAAATGCTAAATATTCTGCATTATTGTCTTGATAAAGACCAAGTGGTACCTGACCTTCTCCAGGGGCAAATGAAAAGGTTTTACACAAGGACCTTACATCAACGGGATGAAGCAATGTATCTGTGCTACCAGTTAGCCTGTTTTCAAAATTTGGATCCTCTGTCCACTCATCAGAGTCATCATCATGATTTGCATTGTTTTGATTAGTCAGTTCAGTTTCACTTGATAATGTTTCAATATGTGAATCACTTTCACTATTACCCACATCATACCCTAGCCATTCATGCATTTCTGATTCTATGTTCCAATTTTCATTCATTTTAATCCCTTCTGTCTGAAATAATGAACTGTTTTTCAAAAGCCATTTTAAAGCTTTCAAGCATTTGTTTGGTCTGATTGCTTCATGCAATACAGAGTGCTTGAAATTCATCTTTCTTTTCAGCTTAACCTGAACAGTTTCGGAATCTGACAAAGTTCTTGATAAAGATGTAACTGTAGAATTCACATCTGATGGTACATTGACAACATTTCCTCTCAAACTTTTCTGACCACCACGAGGTTTCTCTACGACTTGCATAAATGGTATTCTTGGACTTATTAATCTTTCTTCAAGTTCAGTAATGTCAAGCTCAGGGGGTTTCTCTGGGAACCCCATTCCATTGAAGACAGAACAGGATGGAATTTTTTGAGATTTTAGATTTCTATAGCAAGTATTACATACCCATTCTGTATTTTCCACACTTTTGATTCCAAGTAAGCAGTTTTGCAATAAATCTGATGAACCAATGAGGGAAGTGGCTTTATGAACATTTTCCCTAAACCATGTTTGTGTACAGCAACTGCATATATAACAGGGTCCATGACAAACTTTCTTTTGAAAGTTTTGAACAACTTTGTCTATTCTTGCATCAGTAACATCCTTCAAAGTGAAATCATTTTCTGTTTTTTCCGTATTCAATGATGATTCGCTATTTACAATATCAAAAGCATGTTCACATGTTTTGCCACTTACTGAGTGAGTAATGTTCAGGTCATCATCTACATCTGTATCCAAATCTAAGGAAGTTTTCTTCCGCTTTTTGGAAACTCCTATTTTGACTCGACAAATCTCATACTGAACTTCTTGTAAAGTTGATGTTGGAGACAATGAAATACATAGTTTTCTAAGAAAAGAACACAGATCTTGGAATGATGCTAAAGTACTTAAAACACCTGATCCATTTGGATCACACAAACCATTCAAACCCCGACTATGAGAGTCAAATACTCCATATGTGCCATTTCTTTCATTAAAAGTGATTGCAACTGCAGATGAATGGAAAATTAGGATGGCAAACTGTTTGGAACAAGAAGATGACAACACTGAATTCAAACTTGTTTCTAACTTCTTCCCAACACCATCAACACTTCCATTGACTGACATGTTTCCATAAAATGTCGATAAAGTTTCAATTGAGAAACTAACGCATTTGAAATTGACAAACTTTGGTAAATCTGAAAACTGTAAAAGTTCTTGATTTGGTCGAAGAAAACCATATTGACACATCTTTTTATACAAAATATCACCTTTCACTAATGTAAAATTCAAATCGTTTCTGTCAATATCTTCAAAGCTTTTCAAACAACTTTGCATTATGAAGACAACACAGTTTGTCATACACTGTTTACCCCTGGATTCATTAGAGAAATAAACATCCCCTTGACTAAAATTAGCTTGAACTACTCTTTTCTGAGAATCATTTGTAGCCATTTTCTTTCAATACTTTAACTGTGTACTATCGAATGGTATTAAATTATTATCCTAAACAATAAATAAGTTGACACAAAATAAGAGAATTAGTCCTGATCTGTAGAGCATACTTGCAACTGTATCGGATTCATTTGGCATGACTACAAAGGGAACTTGAACGTCAGGCAGGCAAATATTTTATGTCGATTATTAAATTACGCTTCATATAATATCCCGCAGTTATATTTTTTAAAATAATCGATTAAGCTGTCATTCCTAAAAAATTTAGAATAATTTAGCCAAATGATGAAACAAATGGACACATAAAACTCTACATTACTAGTATCAATTTCTAATTTATAAAAAAAAAACTAATTATACACCATCTACAAAAATCTTATATTCTTTGAATTTGTAATCAAAATTCAAAACTAATGGACCTTTTTAGAATTATCTAAACAAGGTTTCAAGAAAAGTTCTACAGTGTCAATATTAATTATACAAAATCAAAGTTCTCACTTCTCATAAAGACAACATTGTTGTAAAGCATAATTGATCTACATTTTGAGTCTTTGTCAAAATTCAAGTTGTATGTTTCTCACAATTCACAATTTTTATACTGACTCATTGTTCATAAATGCGTGTCTCAGAATTCTTAGTCGTGTCAAAATTCTAATTGAAGTTTCATAATTCTCATGTTAATCTCATAATTCTCATAAAATCTCTCATCAAGGGTATCATCAAATCTCTCATAAAGTCATCAATCTCAAATGTGTGTCAAAATTCTAAGTCGTGTCAAATTTCTCATTGGAGTTTCAGAATTCTCTCATGTATCTCATGATTCTCAAGTCTCTCAATGTTCTCAAATATATATCATTATAAACAATCGTAAATAAAATTCTCATTCAAATACTCTCATATTATTTTAGTGTCTAAATGATAACGAATAGATCTGCTTCGACGTACTACTTTTGAAAATGGTTTAAAAGCAATTGCACTGTATGTACTCTTCAATCAAATTTACCGCCAGATATATGATTGTATTTACCTTTTCTCGGTCTGGTGATTCTTTCTCCGCCTACTTTAATTGTCTTCGTCTTGTTTAAACAGCTCTCAGGTTCGCCCACGTTTAAGATTTTTCTCGCCTTCTTGAAGTAAATATTGTATTATTCCGCGGGTTTGACCTCATCATTTATAAATCGAATATATCAGTAATTAAGTGGTAAATGGTTTATATCTGGCATTTCATTATTAAAAGTGTAAAAGAAATAAAGTTAAACAACAATATGAAAACTTTAAACACCTTCTTTTTAGAACTATATTTCACCGCGGAGATATTTTATGAGACCTTGTACACTAATCATAGAACCCCACTTTGTTTACATCATGATAGAGGTCGCTGTCGAGGTTGCGTTCGATTTCAAGGTAGATCCACGAATTTTAAATCTTAAGTTGCTAATGTGTCCGCTAAGTGAGAAAATGACGAAAAATTGAAAATTATTTCATGTGCAGTATCAAACATATAAACGTTTCTTAAATTAAAACTTTATATCATTGGGCGCGTATATAAAAAGTTAACTTACACGTTTTCTCTTGTAAAGTTAATATTAATCGTAATTTTGTCCTACACAATTCGGCGAACGTTGCTCTTATTATCATACATGTATATTCTATCGAAACAATTCTAACTTTAACTTGAATAGAAACTTAAACGGCTCCCAATCTCTTCAATTCACAAAAACTTGATTGTAGCAAATATATTTACTATGTCTGGATATTTGTAGTATTGAACGCAACCACGATTGAAACTACCGATAGATGTCGTTGATTGAGAGATCATGGAAAGATCATGAGATCTGAGAAACCCTAATAAGCGCTTGCGCATGCGCTTAGCGCTTAAAAAACAATACGTGTTTGTATACCCTTTCATATTTCATATGGTTGGAAATTTTTAAAAATGCCTTTCATTTGATTTTCCATCTTAATATAACAAATACAATTTAAAAAAAACGACTATTTACTCTCCAGCTTTCAAGCTTACATGCACTTATATGATATGTGTACATTCCTAAAAAACTGAATTAATAAAATCAAGTGATATATACACATATTCTAGATCGAAGAAAAGACTAACATTTCGTCTTAAATTTGCACGTTCCGTTTATAAATTTATGATCAGCAACGAAAATTAAAATTCATTTCTGATAAGATAGCCTAATTAATACATGCATGCTTCCATTGAATAAATTTGTTTAGTCAGGCAAGCTTTCTGGAAAGCTACTACTTGTTATATCAAGAACGCGTAACATTGATGCGCGTTAAAATGTCGGCGCTACGTCTTTGTCAATTTGTACGCAAGTACGGAGTTACTGGGAGAATTCGATTCAACATTTGACAACGTCATAAATAGATTTCTGTATTTAATTCATTTAAAGTCTGCAAAGTAATAATAGCTTGAATTTATAAACGACCAATTCGGCATTTTAAAAGATAAACATTGTATACAAGAAAGAGACATTGCTTCACGTTTCATATAATTTCTACGATGCCTAATAACAGGGACGCATATTTCTGTCCGATATTAACCTGAACATATCGAATTAATAAATATTAGCTAGCTATAAATGCCTAAGAATTTATACATTAAAAATAACACCGATTGGTTTAACTATAAACGATATAAACTTCCTTAAGGAATTATTTATTTCCAGATCGTGTTTACATTTATCGCCGAACGAATCGCACGAATAATGATAATTACGCTCAGTTATATGTTATAAGAAAATAATTTGATAAAAATATGTGACTAAACAGTTCCCCAATAAGTGCATCGAAGTTATTTATCTGTTTTTTAAGCATAAATATAATAAAATCAAAAATAGAATCGCTTACCTGTTTGTTTACATTATTGTGTCCATCCCGCGTACGATTTAATTTTACCGTAGCACAGGTAAGTAAGTTATCCCGCTCGAAGAATATTCGGTTTTAATTATTCATTTTGAGTACTACATTTAATTCTTAAATTTCGTCAATTTAACCTGCATTCCAATTTTTTGTAAGTATGGGATAGGATAGGACAGAGCTTATTTGCAGGATAGGATGCATGATATAGGATAGGATAGGGTAGTTTTGTCAACTTTCACGATAGCAGCACTGTACCTTTCTGCTTAATTAATTTTCGAAAAGAAGATATTACTCTTTACATTTACATTTGTACAAATTTGACTCCCATGGTGGACCCACCTAACCCTTGAAATGATGGTGTGAACAAACTTAAATGAATGAACACTACCTGAAATATACTTCCACACAAGCTAAAGCTTTTCTGGCCATTTGGTTTTTGAGAAGAATTTGTTGAAAAGATTTTCACTATGTATTCTTACATGTATGTAAAATATCGACCCGCCCACTGTGGCCGCACCCTACCCCCGGGATCATGGTTTGTACAAATTTGAATCAACACTACCTGAGGATGCTTCCAAACAAGTTACAGCTTTTCTGGCCTACTGGTTTTTGTTGAGAAGATTTTTGAAGATTTTTCTCTTTGTATTCCTATGTACAAAATTCGACCCCCATTGTGGTCCCACCTTACTCCCGGGGATCACGATTTGTTTACACTACCTGAAGATGCTTCCACACAAGTTACAGCTTTTCTGGCTAACTGGTTTTTGAGAAGAAGATTTTAATGATTTTTCTCTATATATTTTTTATATATCTCAAGTTATTGCTTCCGTCAATTTTTGATGATTTTTAATAAATATACACATACCTGTGAAAGAAATAGTCCGAAGGAGAGGGGGTATACTGTTTTACCCTTGTGTGTCTGTCTGTCTGTCCGTCCGTCCGTCCGTCTGTCTGTCTGTCTGTCCGTCCGTAACAAAAATTTCTGTCGCATTTATCTCAGCAACTATTTATCGCAGATGCTTGAAATTTTAACACAGTGTTTGTAAAGGCATGCCATATCGTGGGATATATTTTTGTACCAATCGGACGTCAACTTCCTGTTAAATGACGACTTTGCTTATTTTTTAACCAAAATTTTCAAACAAATTTTCGTCAAAGATTTCTCAGCAACTGTTTATCGCAGATGCTTGAAATTTTTACACAGTATTTGTTAAGGCATGCCATATCGTGGGATATATTTTTGTACCAATCGGACGTCAACTTCCTGTTAAATGACGACTTTGCTTATTTTTTAACCAAAATTTTCAAACAAATTTTCGTCAAAGATTTCTCAGCAACTGTTTATCGCAGATGCTTGAAATTTTTACACACTATTTGTTACGGCATGCCATATCGTGGGATATATTTTTGTACCAATCGGACGTCAACTTCCTGTTAAATGACGACTTTGCTTATTTTTTAACCAAAATTTTCAAACAAATTTTCGTCAAAGATTTCTCAGCAACTGTTTATCGCAGATGCTTGAAATTTTTACACACTATTTGTATAGGCATGCCATATCGTGGGATATATTTCTGTACCAAACGGGTGTCAACTTCCTGTTAAATGACCACTTTGTTTATTTTTAGCCAACATTTTCAAACAAATTTTCGTCAAAGATTTCTCAGCAGCTATTTATCGCAGATGCTTGAAATTTTTACACACTATTTGTTTTGGCATGCCATATTGTGGGATATATTTTTGTACCAATCGGACGTCAACTTCCTGTTAAATAATGACTTTGCTTATTTTTTGCCAAAACTTTCAAACAAATTTTCGTCAAAGATTTCTCAGCAGCTATTTATCGGAGATGCTTGAAATTTTTACCCAGTGTTTTTTAAGGCATGCCATATCGTGGGATATATTTTTGTACCAATCGGACGTCATCTTCCTGTTAAATGAGTACTTTGTTTATTTTAGCCAAAATTTTCAAACAAATTTTCCTCAAAGATTTCTCAGCAGCTATTTATCGCAGATGCTTGAAATTTTAACACACTATTTGTTTAGGCATGCCATATTGGGGGATATATTTCTGTACCAATCGGATGCCAGCTTTCTGTTAAATGTCGACTTTGCTTATTTTGCATATTCACATCAGAGCGGGGGTATCACTAGTGAGCATTGGCTCACAGATATCTTGTTAAACCTTCTCTGTACTGCTGAGCACATGGAAATTACTCTTTGAACCTTTGAATAAAATTGGCAGTTTACTTAGCCTTACCAGTTGATAGGCAGTTACTTTGGCAAAACTGCTCCCATGTATTCAGCATGATATAAATAGTGCCTGTTTGGGAGGGTAACTGTTGAAATTGACTCCCCGAGATAATCATTGTCAACCGATGCGAAGCGGAGGTTGACAATGGTTTTCAAGGGGTGTCAGTTTCATTAGTTACCCTCCAAAGCAGGCACTATTTATTTTATTATACTGAATGTCTTAATTTTAAAGAAAATTTTACTGATTTTATATAGAAATAAAGTGAATTCTACGGGGAACCGTACCCGCATAATTTACGCGCATGTAACAATTCGTTGTGTTACCCGTTGCCCAGTATTTTGCTAACGCGGAGTGTAATATAACGGATTACCAACTGCGTCTAAACCAATCAGATTTCAGTATTTAACATGAAAGTATAATAAAACTATTTAAGAACTGCTCTGTTAACTGTTAAAAACTAGCAGTCCATAAGCAGTTACTTTATACATCCATCTAAATAGCTGTTAATGAACTGCATCAATTAAATACATTCAATAGTAAATATCCTAAAGTTATCACAATTATGCAAAAAAGTATAATCAACAATTTGTTTTATTAAAAAATGCACACATTCAAAGCAAATTTACTGTGACAATATATCAACAATCTAAATTCTACAATATATGAAAAAAATATACAAAACTTGATAAGTTGACCACTTTGTAAATAAATATATTTTTGCAATATATTCATGCTAATGACAAATTATTTTGGTATGTTATTCAGTTCATTCACTATAGATTAAGAGGTCACGAATCTACTGAACCTTAAAATTAAATTGTTACCACTGTACCACTTACTCAATTTCAAAATTAATATACTGTAAAACAAAAATGACATTCCCAGAGGTTCTACAAGTTTTTTAAATGCTAAATAAAATCACTGAATCCCAACTACTCTTCATATGGCATGGTTAATGGACATATGTTTTAAAAAGCCACTTTCGTTTATTACTATTAATTATATATTGCCTTCCTTGACAATTAATTTCCATATGTGTAAACATTCCTGCATGCACATGCAAACATATACTTACAAAATTACAAATTATTCCAACTGAACAATTCACCATCCCAATGATTACATACAGGAAAAACCCTGGGAATAAAAATAATCTTCTTTCACAAATGATTAATTCCAATTTGCAGAATATGTGTATATTTATCACATACATAGTCGCTTGAATGAAAATGAAGTCTCATACTAGGGTTTACTGTTCACCAGTTATAGTCGAGCTGGTCATTTGACGATTCTTGTTTTTGAAAAAAAAATGCGGCCAAGGTCCTGGAATGTTTCAATTTTGGTGATGTGTACAGTTTTTTTCTTTTATTGGTCACCTTGTTGGTCACTTCTTCCCACTGTTTTTATCTTGTGTGATGTATCCTGCATAAAAACAAATTAAATACTTATTAATGTTGTTTTACATACAAACTATCCTAATACACTTTAAATCAGTTGAATTGACAATTGCTTCCAAAAAATGTACATTAAATTATTATATGAAATATAATTTATTGCTTTAAATACAGACCTCTGACTGCATCAACTTTTTATTTATTAAGTGGTGGCTTTTTGTCATCTCCACTTTTCCTTAGTCCCAGCCTAGATGAGCTTGCAAGTTCTTCATCTTTGAAGACACAACCGAGAACTGAGTTCAGCAAGGTCATTGCAGTTTTTTTAGACGACTCGGCTAGAATGATCGCTTGTCTTTCTCTAATCTTGTCCACAAAGACAGAGTCGAACTTTCCTGGATTGTTTGGATCCTTGATCAGCAATCCAAGGTTTTCCTGATAAAGAACAGTAATCTGTAACTCTATATAAATCACTATTTACTAATGCACTCAAATTTACCCCTCATCATTCCTTCCCCTCATTTTTAATATAAATAATAAACTGTCCTCGGTTTATGACTACTATAACTGTAGACTACCACTACAAAAAACTACCACCAAGAATACACTATTAGAAATAATAAAAAAAACTCCACTAAACTACTTACACAGTAAGTATATACACCTCACAAATTTACGAATTAACGATGTAATTCTATACCCACTACCTCAATTTTTTATCTCAGTACTACTAATAAATGATTCTATTTAACATAAAAATTTATTAAAAGAAGTGCACAAACGAATTCAACAATAAAACATCAATTGTACAATAGTAAAATAATATCTTTAACTGTTCATAGGACTAGTAACAATTTTAACTGTCAATTCACGAAAATAAGTCCAAAATAATAATCCACTAAATCGAAATACTCGAATGTCCAAATCACTAACAAATATTTTCTGTGGATACAAAACGATTTCTTTAATTTTCCATCTGTTCCGGTACTTCATTGAGAATGTTTTTTTTTCGGCTACGGCGGAGTAGCCAACTTCTTCAGGTACAAGTCCTTTTCTGTAACTTATTTCAGTTTCTCTTTCTATCGATTGGTGCCCGTCCACATAAGGCTGTTGAAATCTCTTTAAAGTACGAGTGTCTACTTCACTAGTATGAGGAACATCTGATGAACTATCTGATTGTACTTCATTACACTCTTGAATCATCACGTCTTCTTTTTCTTGGTGCAGAGTATCTTCATCCACTTCTATATTCAGGATATATTCATCGTCTTCATCATTTTCTAGGTTCAGGGTATATTCTTCATTCATATAGTTTTCGTTCCGAGACTGAACTTGGTCCATCGTTTCTTGTAAAGATGTTGAGGATATTTCACTTACAGGTGAATAGGGATTGTCTAAACATTCTTCAAAGTCATTTTTATTTTCGTCACAAGTATCTGAATATAGATCATTGGTAACAGAAACAAATACTGGATCTTTATAATGACGGCAATAAGCCGTTTTTAAATGTTGAGTTAATGCATATTTTCTTCCAAAAGTTCTTCCACAGGTTGTTACAGGGTATTGATGATGGAATCTTCCATGTCCATGAATTTCACAGTTGTGACGATAAAGATTTTTTCTATGTTTAAATTTCCGATTACTTATTATTATTGAATCGGAATAAAGAAAATTAGAATAAATAATTTCAAAGTCATGTTTTTACACTAACTTTGTTCAAAATAGTTATTAATTTCAACATTAAAGTAAATTTTGAACATATTTTGTATTGTGTAACTATATATACCAAATCTTACTGTTTGTCATTGTGTTCATCTGCCATGCTGACGTATTTAACTGAAGAGAGTATTTTTAAAAAGTGCAAAACTGATGGAAAGGGCAAAACGGAAAACAGAAAAAGGTAAAAAGACGAAGCCAGACATCGTGCTTTCCACAAACATTGGCAGGTGGGTAGATCATGGCTCAAATGTGATGAGAGTGAAAAAATATGTGGTGCGAGGTTTGTCGAGAATTCTACAAAAACCCCAAAGGGACATTACATCCTGGATCACTGTCATAGCACATCAAATTCGAGAATTGATGCTATTAAAACTCACGGAACCTCCGTCATGCATAATATTTAGAAGAGTTAAGATGGATTGTAGAAATGCAGAAGAAAAGCAGCATCAACAGTTTGTTGAAACAGAGGTAACAAGATGAAACAACAAGTCAGCATGAGAAAGAAGGCATTGTGGAAGAACAAAGATAAGAGAGAGAAAAACAACAGGAGAGATATGGTATTAAGACAGATCAGAGGCAAGACCAGGGAATGGGAGACACTGAGATAGAGAAGAGAAAGAAAAAGAAGAAGATTTATATGAAAGTATTGAATCTGACTTTTAGCAAGATTACACTGAAAATGATAAAAAAAAAATTGCTGAATACGGAGTGAATATGAATAAATTCATGTTGATAATAAAATTGTTGTTGATACTTCACTTGGACAATCGCATTTTTTTTTATAGTCTATCCCAAATCTAAGTTGGATAGTCCTGTGGGCTATTTCATGCATTTTGTTAATTTCACACACTGCTACAACTCCAGCTTTCCCAAAGACAAAAGGTGAGATTTGTCAATTGTAGTTCATCACTGGTGTAGTAACTTTGAAAACACTTCATTCCATTTTGTGGATTATAATTTTTCTCATTTACAATACGAATTAACATTTTCAGTCAAATTTCAAATAAGATAATGTAGTTAAATTTCAATATTAAACTTGCAAAGATTTAAATGAAACCTGTTACTCCTGATTCTTTGCAGAACCATGATGCATGTGAACTGTCAAATTTAAAATACTTTGCTTACATGTTTTGTGATAAGAGATGACTCCCTCCTTTTTAAGATGTTAAGTGTTAAGATAGAAGAGAAAACCGTGCACAACAAGATGGAAAGTGGGTTTTTTCCAAGTTCATCAATACACTGTAATAAATAAAGTTGTTTGAAAGATATCGAAGAAATGCTCCTAGCACCAGTATCTGGTAATTGTAAAATAATGTTTGCTGAATGTTTACTGACAGATGTTGTTGTATTTTAGGCACAGCTTCAAAAGGTGCCACACCACAGCAGAAAGAAAAAGAATGATGGTTAAAGTGACATACATGTCATTAACATGTCAATATTGACTGACATAGCTAGAATAATGGTGTATAAATGTAAATGGAATTGTTCTACTCTCTTTTATAAAAAGGAACTTCGTAGATTTAATCAAAATAAACTTATGCATTGCATTGTTTGAATTTGATTTGAGTGCATTCGAAAGGGAATTAAATAACTTTTAGAAGGAGCAACGCAAAATATTTCCTTTGGGATGACATGTCCAGTGGCTGAGTGCCCAAACCGTACCTACTTCAGGAGATGTTGACAACTTCTTGACCACTAGCACAGGGCGAAAAACAATCTTTAAGCAAGTCCTTAAAGGTGGCGTAAAGGTGGCTTAAAGAATATACCATCTTTAAGCCACCTTTAAGTTACCTTTAAGCTGAGCTTATAGGTCCTTAATGTCCAAACTTCTTTAAGTCACCTTTAATACATCTTTAAGCCGCCTTTAAGCATCTTTAAGTGGTATTTACGCTTCCTTAAAGTTGTCTTTAAACCATCTTTAAGTTCCCCTTAAATCAAGTTTGATCAAGCTGAACAATAAAAACATATATTAAATTAAAAAGCTCTTTTATAGTGATAGGAGGGGGTCATCCGAATGATAATATGATTTCCAAGGAGGGGGGTGGTGTTCCAGGCGGTTTTAATTGTCGCTCCATTAAACACATATCACTATCATCAACACCGCTCCGATGGACACAGATTGCCGATATAAAATTCTTTATAATTTTTTTTGGGTTTCAAAATTATTGTAGTGGTGAGCGCAGTCTCTGTATCTTAATCTGTGCATGAAACTAATTAAAGTATGTTTGTTTCCTATTATAATTAAACTAATCGGCGAAATTTCTCTCTCTCTCTCTCTCTCAGTTCATCTGGTTATTAATCAAAATAAAGATAATGAACCAAAAATGCATGATTTTTTTGATAATCGGTTTAAGGTTTGTATTTTTTTTTCAATTTTCAATATTTCTAGGTCCAACTTTAGATCTGCTAGATACAAGACTCTCAACTGCCTTTGTTATATCGGGCAGAATATTATTGCTTTGTTTGTCTAGACATAGTTTTGTTCGTTTGTGTATATCTAATTAAGGTCTTCCGTTTCCAACGGAAGACCTTATTGTTTTCGTTCGGTTTCTTTTTCCCTATTATTATTAAGGTCTTCCGTTTCCAACGGAAGACCTTATTGTTATTCTTCGGTTTCTTTTTCCCTATTATTATTATTATTTTAATTTTTTTTCTTACAAATTTTGTGCACGCGATTTCTCAGAAACGGCTCGACTGATTTTCATGAAACTTTCAGATCTGATAGATAATGATCTAAACCTTATAGGTTTTTTATCATATTGATGACGTCACTTCCGTTTTTTAGAATTTGACGTTTTAGCGATTTTCAGAGGGGTGGCTTGTCCCTCTAAGTTCTCCTAAACTATAAAAGATATTGCGTTCAAACTTTCAGGGAGAGTAGACGAAAGATTGTAGATTTGCAATTTTATTTTCAATTTGATCTGACTTAAAAGGCCCCGAAGCTCGCCTGGACCCGAAAATTGAGATGGAAAAAACGTCGTAATTTTTCGTGGTTTGTTTTAATTATCTCTTTTCTGAAAAATATTTTGTTAAGACATGTAATGTAAAAATAGTTTTTACTTACATGACCTTTCTTTTAAAATCAAGAAAAAGGGGCTGGCCCCTCAAATAAGGGGACCAAAGGGCTCGAAAGTCTTTAATCTGTAGCCCTTTACTGAACGATATTTTGTGAAATGTTATAGAAGCAAATATGTTCATCTTACAGTTATGTATCCAAGCAATGTAATGATTTTTCCATGTGTTACGTAATTAAGGGTTTTTAGGGGCCGAAAGTCCAAAATTTCGATCACCCATATCTCGGAAAGGAAAAATATTTTGAAATGCAGTATAGAAGAAAAGTTGTTCAAAATGATGTTCTTAACAATATGCAATCTTCAAAATTTCGTTAAACGGCCCTTATAAGGAGATAAGGGATCGGCCCCTAAAACCTTCTTTCTCATATATCTCCAGAACGGTAACAGATTTCTAAACACTTGTTGAACAAAATGTGTTTAAAATTCAGTGACCTTTTATTTGATATCAAGAAAAAGGGGCTGGCCCCTCAAATTAGGGAACCAAAGGGCTCGAAAGTCTTTTATCTATAGCCCTTTACTGAGAGATATTTTGTAAAATATTATAAAAGCAAATGTTTTTATCTTACAGTAATGTATCCAAGCAATGTAATGATTTTCTCATGTGTTACGAAATTAAGGGTTTTTAGGGGCCGAAAGTCCCAAATTTCGATCACCCATATCTCAGAAAGGATAAATATATTGAAATGCAATACAGAGGAGAAGTTGTTCAAATTAATGTTCTTAACAATATGCAACCTTCAAATTTTCGTTAAACGGCCCTTATAAGGAGATAAGGGATCGGCCCCTAAAACCTTCTTTCTAATATATCTCCATAACGGTAACGATTTTCTGAACACTTGTTGAACAAAAATTGTTTAGAATTAAATAACCCTTCATTTAATATCAAGAAAAAGGGGCTGGCCCCTAAAATTAGGGGACCAAAGGGCTCTAAAGTCTTTAATCTGTAGCCCTTTACTGTAACATATTATGTGAAAGGTTATAGAAGCAAATATGTTTATCTCACAGTTATGTATCCAAGCAATGTAATGATTTTATTATGTGTTACGTAATGAAGGGTTTTTAGGGGCCAAAAGTCCAAAATTTCTGTCCCCCATATCTCAGAAAGGAAAAATATTTTGTAATGCAATACAGAAGAAAAGTTGTTTAAATTAATGTTTTAAACAATATGCAACCTTCAAAATTTCGTTAAACGGCCCCTATAAGGAGATAAGGGATCGGCCCCTTAAACCTTCTTTCTCATATATCTCCAGAACGGTATCGGTTTTCTAAACACTTGTTGAACAAAATTTGTTTAGAATTAAATGACCTGTCATTTAATATCAAGAAAAAAAGGGCTGGCCCCTCAAATAAGGGGACCAAAGGGCTATAAGTCTTTTATCTGTAGCCCTTTTCTGAGAGTTATTTTGTGAAAGGTTATAGAAGCAAATATGTTTATCTCACAGTTATGTATTCAAGCAATGTAATGATTTTACCATGTGTTACTTAATTATGGGTTTTAGGGGCTAAAAATCCAAAATTTCGATCACCCATATCTCAGAAAGGAAAAATATTTTGAAATGCAATACAAAATAAAAAAATTGTTCAAAATGATTTTCTTAACAATATGCAACCTTCAAATTTTCGTAAACGGTCCCTATAAGGAGATAAAGAATCAGCCCCTTAAAACTTCTTTCTCATGTATCTCCAGAACGGTAAAGAATTTTTAAACACTTTTTGACAAAATGTGTTCAGAATTAAATGACCTTTCATTTAATATCAAGAAACCTTTTTCTTGATATTAAATGAAAGGTTCCTTAAATTAGGGGATCAAAGGGCTCTAAAAAAATTATCTATAGCCCTTTAATGAGAGCCATCTTGTGAAAGGTTATTAAAGCTAGATAAGGTATAATACGTTTATATATCCTAAAAATATAATGATTTTCTCTTGCGTTACCCAATTAGGGCTTTTTGGGACCAGATGTCAACAATTTTAATCTTTTCAATCTTCATTGGAAGAAATGCAAGTATTTTAAAAAGCAATGTAATAGAACTTATAAAAAGCGATACAATAAAGCATTAGTAGTTCACTCCTTTTTCCATACCATGTTTTGTTGTCAAAAATCATAGTTGATGATGTCATATTTTCTTCTAAAAATCGGACGGAAGACCTCCTCGTTGCTCCCAACGAGATCGTATCTAGTTAAGGTCTTCCGTTTTCCAACGGAAGACCTTATTGTTTTCGTTCGGTTTCTTTTTCCCTATTATTTTTTTTCTTACGTATTTTGTGTACGCGATTTCTCACAAACTACTCGGCCGATTTACATGAAACTTTCCGATCTGATAGATATTGCTCTGAACCTTTTTGCAAATTTTTTTAATAATGACGTCACTTCCGTTTCTGAGATATTAAAGATTTAACGGTTTTTAGAGGGTCAACTTGTCCACGAAGGTTCTCATAAACTTAAAATGATATTGATTTGAAAATTTCAGGAATGATAGATAAAAGATTGTAGATATGTAATAGGGCATTTATAATTTTTCAGCGCAAAAAGCGCCGGAGCTCGGTAGCGCTCAAAAAATGAGATAAAAAAGCGTTGTGATTTTGCATGGTTTTCTTAGTTTATCTTTTTTCCCGGAAATAATTTGTTAACACATGTAAAACAGAAAAGATTAATGTTTAAAAGGTCTTTAATTTGACATCAAGAAAAAGGAGCTGGTCCCTCCAGTCAGGGACCTAGAGTTCTTGAAAGATATCGCTTTATAACTCAAAAGTGGTTAAGATTTCGATATGGCTGTCGCTGCAAAAGTTTTTCATTATGATCTTATTAATGTCGTGGCAATAATATTTTGTTCGTGCATTGCGTAATATGAGTGTAAAATGCCAGACTTGCTACCATGTATTTGTGTTTTTTTGGCAAATAAACTGGGTGTTTGTGCGTAAAACTGACATAAAGGGTACCAGTTTACATACTGAAAGTGTTTAAACATTTTAGTTTTTTCTAGTGAAACACATTATGGATAAAAGAACTAATTCTTTGCAATGCCTTTGAGTTGCTTTAAAAATCTAGATGGATTCGGAGCTGTGTATGTGAACACCCTTGCCCGCGGCCGAGGAAATAGGTCGCGGCTGGACTAGCGAGCGATCTGCCGTTATATAATACACAAGATCTGCGTCCAGCTGTAATGCACACATGCGTTTATTTATGTAGATTCAAACACAAAAATTCCGATTTTAGTAGTAAATAAAAACAGATTATACTTTTACCTACTGCCATAGCAAGTGTACCAGGTTACATGCGGAAAGTGTTTAAACAGTTTAATTCTATTATAGGGAAACATTATGGATAAAAGAATTGCTTCTATGCAATCCATTTGAATCGCATTTAAAATTTAGCTGGATTTCGAGCTGCATGTATGTAAACAATTACACGTATCCGAACCCTTGCCCGCGGCCGAGGAAATAGGTTGCGGCTGGACTTCCAAGCGAGCGGTCTTCCGTTATACAATACACAAGATTTGCGCCTTGTTGTAATGCACACATGGGTTTATTCATGTAGCTGCAAACACAAAGAATTCCAAATTTAACGATATTAAAGAGTAAAAGAAAAACGATTATACGATTAACTACGAAGTAATGCTGTTTTTGGTATCGTATTTGAAAAAAAATAGTATGGCTGTCATTGAAATAAGGCGTTCTTTGTGATCTTGTCTATGTCATGAAATAGTATTATTGTTGGAAAATAAAATTAAGTTATCAGCCTGCAAACATGTCAAACCTACCACGTAGGGTGTACATTTTCATAGCGCGGCATCTCATCGGCCCGTGGACAATCGGACAACCGATTCGCTGTAGTCTAGGACACATGCTTCTCGTGTTCATTCATTCTCTGTTAAATTTTATTTTCAATCAATATATTGGTTAACGATGCAAATCATTGATTTAAATCAAAGTGCGTAAAATAAAAATAAAAACCTGCTAACAATGTTTTACAGTCGTACTAGTTGAAATGTAAATACATTCACCCGTGTCTATTTCTGACATTTTGCTGCTAAGAATTTTATGCATTACATTACCTACTTCAACAAAATATAGTCGATATTCACAACATGATTATTCCAACACACACATCTAAAGTATCTGTAATCTGTTATAATTCAGTTGGCTAACAAAATATTAGAATCTTTTTATGAGCTGAGAGAGAGAGAGAGAGAGAGAGAGAGAGAGAGAGAGAGAGTGGTAGACATTGAAAGTTGAAATATATTTAAAAAGCGTTCGAGATAAGGCAGCTTAAGTGGTACAATGTTACATGCTTGCGGTAGGTGCGGGCACGATAAAACTAACCATTTTTAAACAAGTTGAAGTTTTTTTTATATTTAGGGCGTAAAAGACTAAGAGTCACACTATTGTTTTAACCTTTTTCAATGGTAGTCTGATTCATATAAAAGAATATTCATTGCTGATTTTATTCTTTTATTGATTTGATTTTTTTTAATTGAAATTATATTCTGAAAGAATATGCAAGTTTTAAAAAAGTTTATGTACATTCGGTGAGTAAAGGTTTTGATTGGATTGGAACAGTTTAAGATCGAGTAGAGGACAGTCACATGATTAAAAATACTTCTTAGTAGATAAGGGAAATTTTCAAATCGAATGGGCTATGCATATTCAGACACACTCGAATATTTAATACATAAATTTTATATATTTTAATAAAACGTCTGTATACTGTATTATGTATTTGCTGTCTGATTAGGACTGTTCTTTCCCAAAAGAAGCGCTCATCGAACGCGTAAAGAACGTTCTGTAAAGTACAACACCTGATTGGAGTACATGATCATATGTATTTTATAAAAGTGAAATTGTAGAGGTTATGGAGTCAATAAGCAAATCAAATTTGCCAATTAAGCAATAGCAGTTATCATATGCCTATGGTTGATAATTTTACGAGGTAAGTTAAATACATGTTAATAGGAATTTTAAAGCACTTCCCGCCCCCTTGTCAAGAGCTTCCGTTTCCTGCATTCTTTTCCTTTATTAACGATTTTTGTGCACGCATTTTCTCGGAAATGGATCAAATTTTGTTACACGGCCCCGATAAGAAGACCCTTAAAATTTCTCTCTCAAATATATCTATCAAGAGCGGTCTAAAGTTTCAAACACTGGTGGCATGAATAACATTTAAATTATTTTGTGCAAATTATTAAAGGAATGAATTCAATATTCATTTGTTTTATACGATATAAAATGGTTTTGGACAGTTTACGCTTTACAAACCGCGAAGAATTACACATTGCGAAATTGTAAAATTTACAAATTGTGAAAGTTTCTAAATTTATCATTAAAATTTATAATTTTAGACGGCCCATGCAGTAAGTTTCTCTAGCCGAGTCCTTCTTTGAACAGCGCATCGATTGAACATTTCAGCTTGGTTTGCCAAAAGAGGGTGAAACGACCATGATATTTGACAGATTTGGCTAAAAGGAGTAGTTTAAAAGTTATGGATACAAAACACAAGTCATTACATTAGATTATATCTTGTAGGAGAAAAAAAAATAGTGAATATACGTTTGCCATAAATACAAAATTTTATCATGAGAATAGTTTAACATTTAGATCCGCCGAATATTTCTATTTCTCTTCATTGTTTGGTGCCTGATTTGAAATTATAACGTTTCGAGGTATAATGAGGGGATGACAAACGATATCGGCAGTCTTACTCCCACAGTTTCCTGAATCACGGCCTGAAAAAATGGGGTGAACTATAATCTAATTATGGCAAAAAATGAGTATTTATTTATAACAAGACTTAACGGTATAAACTGAAATAAGTTGCTACTTTGCATCTATATTCACAGTTGTTTAAATCAAAAGCAACGACAGAAAAATTGGTCGATAATTGAGCATTAATTATCTCGCAGAAGGCCGATCGATCGATAAGTGGCCGGACTACGGGAGATAACTCTCACTAATTATAAGCAGTCGGGTCGTTTTTTTCATCGCGGCGGTTTACAGAATAGACAGGATCCGGATTGCACAACATCTTTTAAACAAAAATGTTAGGAAAAATGTAAAGGGGCTGAATAATGTCGCCGGATTGGACAGCTTGCCGGAATACACAACATCCGGATTCAATAAGTTTCAACATGTACATTATTGTTCATTGAAATATGGCTTAATTGACCGGGAAAACTACTGCAACGTATATTATATTGCATACATACTTAACATAACCATCGTTTAAAAGCGTATACTTGTTTTGAATGAAAATCGGACTAAGCAGTTTTAACTTAACATTTAGATTTAGATGTGTAAGAAACTTTATTTGTCATATGCATGATCCTGTGCATGACTTTTTTTAAATACCTGTTTATTCTCCAAAATGATCTCCAATTCCGTTCACAACTGTTGTCATTCAAAATCACGTTAAACAAAATTTCAAATTTTTAGTCGATCTCAACTGCTATATATCTAAGGAATCTATTGATTTTTTCATGTGTTAAGTAAATAGGTTTTTAGGGGTCTAACGTCCCAAATTTTTATCACCCATATATCATTTGATATTTAATCTTTCATTCGATATCAAGAAAAGAGGTTTTGCCTCTCAAATTAGGGGACCAGAGAGCTCTAAAGTCTTTACTGAGAGATATTTTGTGAAAGATCATAAAAGCAAATTTGTTATCTTACAGTTATGTATCCAAGCAATGTAATGATTTTACCATGCAGTACATAATTAGAGGTTTTCAGAGGTCAAATGCCCGAAAAAAAATAATTACTCATATATAAAAAAGGAAAAGTCTTTGAAAATGCAGTATAGAAGCAAAGAGGCTCAAAATGATGCACAAAACAATATTCAATCTTTAAAATGTCGTTAAACGGCCCTTATAAGGAGATAAGGGATCGGCTCCAAAAACTTTCTTTCACATGTATCTCGGGAACGGTAATGAATTTGTTGAGCAAAATGTGTTTAAAATTAATCGACCTTTCATTTGATATCAAGAAAAAAGGACTGTCTTCCAAAATTAGGGATCATGATGGGCCTAAAGTCTCTTATCAATATAGTCATTTACTGAGTGATGTTTTGTAATAGGTTATAAAAGCAAATATAGTACTCAGCTCCTATTTCCAGATCATGTTTTGTCGAATCACCTTCTAAAAATCGGACGGAAGACCTCCTCGTTGCTCGCAACGAGATCGTGTCTAGTTATTTTTCTTTTTTTTTTCTTACAAATTTTGTGCACGCAATTTCTCAAAAACGGCTCCACCGATTTTCATGAAACTTTTAGATCTGATAGATAGTCATCTGAACCTTATCGGTTTTTGATTTTATTGATGACGTCACTTCCGTTTTTAAGAAACTGACGTTTTAGCGATTTTCAGAGGGGTGGCTTGTCCCTCTAAGTTCTCCTAAACTATAAAAGATATTGAGTTCAAACTTTCAGGGATAGTAGACAAAAGATTGTATATTTGTAATTTAATTTTCATTTTGATCTAGCTTTAAAGGCGCCGAAACTCGCCTGGACCCGAAAATTGAGATGAAAAAACGTCGTAATTTTCTGTGGTTTTCTTTAATTATCTCTTTTCTGAAAAATATTTTGTTAAAACATGTAATGGAAAAATAGTTTTTATTTATAAGACCTTTCTTTTGAAATCAAGAAAAAGGGGCTGGCCCCTCAAACAAGGGGACCAAAGGGCTCTAAAGTTTTTTATCTGTTTACTGAACGATATTTTGTGAAATGTTATAGAAGCAAATATGTTTATCTCACAGTTATGTATCTAAGCAATGTAATGATTTTATTATGTGTTACGTAATTAAGGGTTTTTAAGGGCCGAAAGTCCAAATTTTTGATCACCCATATCTCAGAAAGGAAAAATATTTTGAAATGCAGTACAGAAGAAAAGTTGCTCAAAATGATGTTCTTAACAATATGCAACCTTCAAAATTTCGTTAAACGGCCCCTAAAAGAAGATAAGGGATCGGCCCCTAAAACCTTCTTCCTCATATATCTCCAGAACGGTAACAAATTTCTAAACACTTGTTGAACAAAATGTGTTCAGAATTAAGTGACCTTTTATTTGATATCAAGAAAAAGTGGCTGGCCCCTTAAATTAGGGAACCAAAGGGCTCTAAAGTTTTTTATCTAAAGCCCTTTACTGAGAGATATTTTGTGAAAGGTTAAAGAAGCAAATATGTTTATCTCACAGTTATGTATCCATACAATGTAATGATTTAATCGTGTGTTATGTAATTAGGGGTTTTAAGGGGTCAAAAGTCAAAAAATTGATCACCCATATCTCTGAAAGGAAACATATTTTAAAATGCAGTACAGAAGGAGAGTTGTTCAAAATGATGTTCTTAACAATATGCAACCTCAAAATTTCGTTTAACGGCCCCTAAAAGGAGATAAGGGATCGGCCCCTAAAACCTTCTTTCCCATATATCTAAAGAACGGTAACGAATTTTTAAACATTTGTTGACAATATGTGTTCAGAATTTAATGACCTTCCATTTCATTTCAAGAAAAAGGGACTGGCCCCTTAAATTAGGGGATCAAAGGGCTCTAAAGTCTTTAATCTATAGCGTTTTACTAAGAGCTATTTTGTGAAAGGTTATTTAAGCTGAATTAGGTATAATACGTTTATATATCCTAACAATATAATTATTATCTCATGCGTTACCTAATTAGGGTTTTTTAGGAGCCAGAGGTAAAAAGATTAAATCTTTTCAATCTTAGTTTAAAGAAATGCAAGTATTTAAAAAAGCAATATAAGAAAAGTTATAAAATGCGATACAAAAAAGCATTAGTTCTTCACTCTTTTTTCCATATCATGTTTTTTTGTCGAAAATCAAAGTCGATGATGTCAAATTTCCTTCTGAAAATCGGACGGAAGACCTCCTCGTTGCTCGCAACGAGATCGTGTCTAGTTAGATTCTATTGTTTGTCCAACTTAAGAAAACCCCTGGAACTAACACAGAATATACAAGATATACACAACAGTTGTGTCGTGTGCCCAGGTGCAGGTTTGTGTATATCTAATTAAAGTCTATTGTTTGTCCAACTTAAGAAAACCCCTGGAACTAACAGAGAATATACAAGATATACACAACAGGTGTGTCGTGTGCCCAGGTGCACGTCAGGGTGTCTAAAGACGTTGAATCTTAGTATGTACGAGTATACGATAAGTCTAGTGAATAAAAGTTAATTTACATTTGTAATTCATTTTCAAAGTATTATTACCTAGCTCTGGGTTTCAAAAATGTTACGTCTACAAATTAACGATACATGTATGTAAGAGTAAAATCTTGAGGCTAATTAATTAATATACCGGTGATCATAAATAGGGGTTAATTTTTTAAATATATGCATAAAGGAAAATATGTCACATGCCCGGCCTTGTACATCATACAATTGTACGTACAAGTATATGTGTACATCATTTGCAATTGCCACATGCAGTAAATACGTCACCGGTAATTGGTTATATTGTTTGTTATAGAATTAATGCTGACATGAATTCATAAAAGCATTTGGTCGCCATATTAGTTTCGTTCGCTCCTCTACTGCCCTCACATTCTCTCTCCCCTTTTTATACTCTGCTCAGAGACCTAACGATGCTAAGGCATTGGGGCAGCAGGCTCCGGTGCTGAGGCCTGCTACACCATTAGGACTGCAGGCTCCAGTAATAGGGCCTGCTACACCATTAGGGCACCTGTTAGGGCAACAGGCTCCAGTATTAGGGCCTACTGCACTATCAGGGCACTACAATTGGGGCATCAATAATAAAACAAATTACTAAACAGTAGTTATTTATAAACAAGAATGCATAAAACAAAAACACTACATTGGCCCCTCCTTTTAAGACAATACTTCCACTGTCATATACAATCGAGTTAAAAAACTGGACATGCAAACATTTAAAATATACAAAAATAGTAAAGAAAAGATTTGGCAAAAGTGATCTTTAGCTGATAACTGCATGGTCCAGTAATTCAAAAATTAAAACAAATACTTTACACACTTTGATATCACATTGTTCAATGTAATAAAAAAACATCCACACACACACAATAACAAAACCACAGACTAGAAATCTACACAATACAAAAACAAAAAAAAACCAAAATAACTGGACTATATCAAATAAAATAAAATAAACCATTCACATATATCAAAAGTCAAAGTCATTTTACAAAACATATATACAGTCTGGATACAGTTAGTCCACAGATTAACATCTACAAGTATTCCTCCTCCTGGTCTTCTCTTTCATGCCTGGCCCGAGCGTGTTCCACAAACTAATCCTTGAGGTACTGAAAGAACCTTGTCCAATCGATCTCTTCCGGTTGATATATTACGCTCCCTTTTTACACGTCACTCCGCTTATAGTTCTTTGTGTCGTTACTAGATTCAGCGTAATTGTCTCTAAGGGTTCTATAATGTGAGGCTCTTGCGGTTGAGACTTCTCCATTTCGGCCACACAAGGTTCTTCTCCATCTTCTTCAACTGCCATATGTGATGATTGATTCTCGTCCACATTCTCTTCTTGGGTCTGTAAATCTTCCAAGTTTTATAGATATTCATCTAAGAAGTCTAGATTGAAATCACAGTCGATGGTATTCTGTTCATTTTCATTTATACTATTTTCAAGAGGATTTTCTAACTTTTCTTCACAGTTGTTGTTGATTTCTGTTGTGAATGTAAAGAATTTTGTCCTATTATAAAGCAATGTTAATAATGGAATAACCCGACACCCCTTTCCAGTGGACTCTCCCATGTGTATATAAGTGAGAGAAGCTGAGAGTCGGTGGCAATCCTGATTGAGCAGTGGAAGGGGAAGGTAACAGAAACACAATTTTAAACTTCTGGACCCACACAATTAGATCATTGGCCCGAGTAGAGCCGAAGCTGTTCTGTTGTGCGGTAGTGTATATTAGGGGTGTTTGTAAAACACATTACTGAAAGTTTGTCAGGGAAGATCGCAAGTGCCAGGGTTAGGGGCCCGAATAGAGCCGACCTGTCCTTGAAACTTGTCTATCTATAATATTTGCAGAAGTTAGGTTTTCCTCCTTCATTGCTAATCATTTGTTATTCTTGATTCATTCTTTATTTACCCAAAGTAGGGACATTTGATATTAAATATAAGTCTAATTAGTGATTGAGAAAAATTGTATGCCTTTTAATTTTGCATTGACAAGCAAAGAAGCGACTGGACTCATTTACACATTACATGTTCTTTTGTTTCTGTTCATTCTTCCTGCTGTTAATTTCTAAGCGTTTCCTCACCTCTACAGGAGTTTTTCTGGCTGTTATTTTTGCTTCCTCTAGAGTTTTCCCCATGCGATATGTGCAAGTGTGAAGCAAGATACTCCATTCTGAACGAAAATACCTCGCAGCCTCCGATAGGACATTTGCTCATATTCACGTCATCTTTGTGTTTCTGGTTCTGGTGTCTTTTCAGATTCCTTAAGTTAGCGAAAGTCACTGGACACTCGGTACAACGTACCATCCCTTTTTCATAACGTTATCAGTGTAGTAATCTTCTTAACTTCTCGGTTGTTTACTGATCTTCCCGTCCTCTGATACTTTTTGCTAGTTGAGCCCGATCTTATTTTTGCGTCCTTGCCCGATTGAAATTCGGCGTTCGTGCCCGACTCTAATTTGGCGCCTGCGCCGGATCCTAATTCAGTGTCGGTGGCTGGTTTAGGTTTCTCTGCTCTAATTTATTATTCTGCTGTTTTTCACTTTTTTCTATTTCTATTTTCAAAGTTTGTTTTTGGTGCTACTTCTGAATCTTTGTTTTGGAAATCATTTAAATGAGGCAATTCTACCTGCTCTTTATTCTCTTTTTCTGGATAAAACCAATTTACTTTATTTTCCCCTCTATATGGTTTTAAAATTATCTGCATGTACGACAATAGATGTCAAACATTTCTTGTGCTGGATTTTGAAAAGTATACTGCTTAATTTTTTTTAGTCATAATCCACGGACCATTCCAATTTCTACTTTTTTTCTGTTTTCTTCATAAAGCATTTAGTTTCTGGTTTCTCCATACCATGTCTCCCACTTGATAATTTTTCTCTTTGACATTTCGATCATACTGTTGGTTTTGTCTTTCAGAAGATTTGTGTAGGCATTTACAAAATCATGTGTATCAATTAGCCTGTTTTTCAAATTTTTAGCATAATCTGTTCTAAGCTCGAACTTTTCTGTAATGTTTTCAGACAAAATATCTAAGGGAAACTTCATTTCTCTGCCAAACACAATTTAGTGCGGTGTCACCCCAGTACTTATTGGGGTGTTGCGTTGCATGCCATGGTGATATAGTCTAAATGAAGGTACCAGTCTCGCTGATTTGTTTTTATCCATTTAGATTATTTTAGAGGGGTCGTGGCTTCATCGTCCTCGGACTCCTCCAGGCTGATGCTCCCCAAGACTGGGGGATCGGGAGCATCCCAATCCTCATGGCAGGGAGCCGGGGGTGGGGGTGCCAAGAGCCCGAACATCGCGTACTGCGATAGGGGATGCCCGCCGACTATCTCATGGCTTTTTCATTTGTTCTGCATCAGGATTTTCACAACCTTTTTCATAAACATCTTGTAAATGTTCCGGCATTTCTTCTGTTGAATTATGATTTACCCCAACTTCATTAACAGCGTTTTTGATGTCACTCATCTTGATCGTTGGTCCGACTTTATATATTGGGGTAAATAAAGCCATGCGAGTATGCCGGTAAAGCATCCTATCTTGTGTTCCTGAATTGATCAGTCTTGTGTAGATGACAGCATTCTTAGCATCTACTAATGTCCTGGCAATCGCTAGTCCATTGTGTTCCATAAAAGGTCTCTCGGGCGTTAAAACTCCAAGAAGATTTCAAAGGTTTTTGTTTCGCCCTACGAGTCCAGAAGGAACTGAAACTTCGCGACCTGCTGGGACAAGGGTTGTTTCTTAAGAAACAACACGTGCAGGTTCTGCACCTTCTCCTACTACCAGTGGAATCTAACATCCTTTAATTAGGAAGCTAACGCAACTATGTTAAGGCTGTCCGAAGCTAAATATATATCAAAACATGATGCTATATAATTATCGAAAAATATTTCAACCGGGCGAGTTTCTTTAAACTGTTATTACATAAATTAATAGTGACATCCAACACTATATTTGATGTAATTTTGTGACGTCATATATTTCTCTTTAGCACGTGACGGGTGTATTCTAACACGGTAAATAATCTATAAAAATGGCATCGGCGCCATTAAGGATTACGTTTACTCAGGGTTTGAGATTTAAAAAAAATATTTTTACAAAGTTCAATATCTGAAGTCCAAAGTTGGTTTATAACACAAAATAAGAATGTTATTTACAAATATCGATATTGATGTCCATGATTTGTTTATTTGATGAAGATATGCTCCGACAAAGGTAGATTAAAATTGAAACAGAGGAAATTCGGACTAATTTTTCATTTTCTTATTTTCTCTGAAATATTTTTTCTTTCTGTTGCAGTGTAATTGCAAAAGTTAAGTTTCTATGTGTTTTTTCATTTTATAGTTGTAAATACTCGTCTATAAATTTATATCACTGGCTGGCACGCGATTGGAAAAAATTTTATAATGCATAAAAATCGATTCAAGATAAGATATCTCGAAATTTTGATCATTGGCCTTATATAATGTTAATGTCAAAATAATACAGACAATTAAAACAGTTTTAGGCAATCAATGGTTTGGAGCTCCTATTAGTCAGGTTTTTGTAAAACTCGATCAAATAGGGGTACAGTTATGGAAATTGATAGAGGAAATTCGGACTAAATTAAATTTAAAATATGAGCTTTAAACGATTTATTCAAATATAAAATTAGTTAAGCTATTCGTATTTTATCATTTCCCAACTATTATTTTTAATATTTCTAAGAAGGACTTTATAGCATTTTCCTTCAATATATCTGGGTTTCAAGGATAGGCACTTCGGTATATATCTTCGATAGCTGTCCAAATTCTCGCAATGACTCACCAGGTAGTCTCCTCCTAAGTTTGGCATCGGCAAGCTATCTCTTTTTCATGGCAGAATTTGATTCAGTTTTTCCTTCAGTTTCTCACAATCCTTCTGTATAGCAATCGGCATTCCGTATGCGTAACTTTCCGACGCTCTTGCAAAGTACTAAGCAACACTCTATGGGATCTCTCAGGTTGCCATGAGTGTAAGCTCTCTGGAGGGGTCGTGGCTTCATCTTCTCCAGGCTCCTCCAGTCTGAAGCTCTCTGGAGGGGTCGTGGCTTCATCGTCCTCGGACTTCTCCAGGCTGATGCTCCCCAAGACTGGGGGATCGGGAGCATCCCAATCCTCATGGCAGGGAGCCGGGGGTGGGGGTGCCAAGAGCCCGAACATCGCGTACTGCGATATGGGATGCCCGCCGACAATCTCATGGCTCCACAGCTCGCGGTAGGCCCTCCTCAGGTCCGAGCCCAACCGGGAAACTGGTTGCGCCTGTACTCTCCAATGCAGCAGGAGAGCGGGATGCAGACGACCGAACAAGCCGAATCTGCGAGGTGGTCATCCCCCACAAACCGACACAGCGCCTCCACGGCCAGGTTCAAATCGGTAGGTATGCCAGCGGCGGGCTCCTGGAAGACTTCGCCCGTGGGGACGTCCCTCGCCAGGTCCTCGAGGGTGGCTCCTTCTCCCAGCAGGTGGTGGGCCATCCACATGAGCACGCTGTACCGGAGGCTGGTCCCGCCTCAGGGGGCACAGACCTCCGGAACACGGGATGGAGGTGTGCCACCGTGACATGATTTCTCATGGTGCGGGTCCGCAGCAGGCACCCCAGGAATGGCCAAGTCGAGCTTGTCCCTCGCGAGCCTCTCCTCCCCGCGGCCCCCGGGAACGGGTGGGCCTGCGGGGCCTCTTCTTCATCGTAGTCATCATTGTCTCTGTAAAATAAAAAGAGCCTATTAATAGACATTCCCCCCATACACGTCGGACACACGAACTGGTCCATTGTGGTGACGTCCTCCGGCGAGACGCCCACACACAGGCCGTGGTACCAGCAGTCGCACTGGTCACACTGGACCATTAGTTTTCCGTCATCAGGACGATGACAGAGGCAATAAAGCTCGGTATCTGTAGACGTTTCTGGTGACTTTTCGGTGGTGTCGGGGGATGACTGGCTGGGCCTCGTGGGTCGGCCTCCTCCTCGGTACGGTTCCTCAGGAGTCTTACTCAGCTTCCGAGGACGTCCTCTGCGGCGAGCGGGTTTAGGCTGACTGTCATCACCCTCGACTGGGCCTTCGACTGCTCTTTTTCCCTGAGAACTGGAGGGGGATTGGAGGAGGTTCATCCACCCCGGCATTGTAGGTTTCAATATCTTTTCATATCGTTATTTCACAGTTTCTTAAATTTTGCAGTAGTTGTTGGTTTAATTTAATTGAAATCATCCTTTTTTGTTTCATTTAGAATGACACCAATTAACGGCAGTAAGGCTGTTTAAAATTAATTCTACGTTTAACGTAACCCGCGCGCGTAGGTTTCGGCGAAATCGTCGTTTTGAAAAAACAAACAAATCCGGATTTGAAAAAGTCGTTCCGGTTAGGGTTTTCATTTAGCGACTGAATTCTACATCCTGTATGAGAGAAAAAAACATGCTCAAAGACAGCATTGAGGTATTCAGTTTTCACAATACGAAGAACATGAGAGTCTACGCCACTAGCAAAGTAAAAAAACCAACAATAATGGATCAGACAAACACATGATCGAAGTTGGCAGTAAAAATCTTATTCGAGATTGTTTAATGTCGGTTGTCAAGTCACCATGGTCACAGAGCCTGAACCATGCTGAACCAACTTCCGCCCAAAAAGGCAAAAACGAGGTTTGTTGTATATATTTATTTATAAGTGATCCATCAACAGGTGAAATGACTACCCATCTTATTTAACAAAAACTCAGAAGGTGTACGGTTAAGTTATTTTTGCATTTTTTTAAGAAGGGGAAAGCTTAAGCAATTTCTTACCACCGCTTTACTGAAAAGATATAAAAAGAGTTTAAAAAATTACACCTTTCTCCATAGACTTCAATATTAGCTCCAAGATGTGATAAATTTTTTCCTTTTTAATTTTTGTTCAATTTCAAAGGTGAATGATCCAATAAAATCATACAAAGATTTCAGTGTTCGAACTACCAATATTTGGTTTTAAATATATAATAATTGTGGATGTATATACCTTGAAGTGAAGCAATGCATTAAGTCAGCATAATATACTGATTTAGATAAGAGTTTTGACACGATAATGACTGCAAATCCCTTCCATTTGAAATGTATCTACATTTTTAATCACATGTTCAGGAATAATAATTCATTCTTTCACAATTTATAATAGGAAGAAACAAACAGGAGGCCCAACTAAAGTGGCAGAACGGAGAGAAGTGGAATACACTTGTAGGGTGGCAGTTATTTCAAGAACCCTGTCTTGAGTTCTTAGAAGTAGGTACAGTGAATCTTACAACACAACTCTGATAAGTTAAATTTTAAAATGTGTCATTGTGAAAATGTATGAAATAATATCATTATTTTGATTGTAGATAATCTGTGAATCACATGTGTTGTGCAACATTTTCCCTGAAAAGAAAAAGTTTTCCTTTTGGTTACTATGTTGATGTAAATCCACTGGATGTACCACTTGGTGTGCTTGCAAGTCACTCCACTTCTCGTCCAGTATACATGATGTACCCACAGAAAGGATATAAACATAAATTACACAAAAGTATATGCTTTGAAAATGCAAAAATTAACATGGACTGAATCTTACCATATGTATTATATGACAGTGATGATGTATTGATAACTGAATGGGTGACTTTCAATAAATACACACCTGTTTGAAATTGTTGTTTGTTTATTTTTTTCCTCCCTCCCTCGTAGGTTTTAAATTTTCATGTTACGTTAAACGTAGAATTAATTTTAAACAGCCTAATAGTGGGTCGGTAATCCTGAAGTTCATACATTCTTTATATCAGTTATATGAAAAACATTGATAATTAAAAAAAACTATCTTCAAAATCACTAAATAAAGATTTTTTTTTAAAAGACCCAATACCACACCTAGGGCCCCAAAAAGGAATTGGTAAGTGTAATATGAATTAATATAATAATTTCAGAGGGGGAAAGGGGTAATCTGATCTCATAGTAAATATATCTTATAGTTTCACTATTTATAAGTTATCTCTCTTTTCTCAGTAAACCAAAAGACTTAACCGGGGAGAGGACGGTTCCCTTCAGTGGGAACTGTCGCCCATTGGGTTAGATTTTATTTTCATTTATTTTTTATCGCTCACAAGTCTTTGTAATTTAAATATTAAATAAAACAAAACACTTATTCCAATTATTTCATAAAACTTATAAATATTAATATACTGTTTTACAGTGCAGACTCCGCCATCATCAATTCGTCGTATGTTTTAATCTTCTTTGTTTCGTATAGACTATCAATTTTCATATTCTAAAAGAATTCAACTAAGGGAAAAAATTGGGGTTGTTTTTCACTAAGATTTTATTTTTATTTTTTTCTCAGTTCGGAGGTTCTAGCAATTCCCTTGTAAGTTTTTTTTATACACTACCTAATTTATCGAGAAAAAAAATCCATATTTTTAATACTCGCTCTTGTTTCTCATATAAAACTTTTCCTTGGTTTTTTTTATTTTATTGTAACGATAGAGACCTCTCAGAGTCCGACGAGACCCCTGTGTAAGTTCATTCACTTAAATTTTATTTATTGTCTCTCATTTCATAATTGTTTTGTAGTATTCCTAACGACTTTTTACAATAATTTATATTTCAGATCACAGGACTGCGTGGACGAAGAAAAGAAATAACTGTTGTACAATTTAATGTTAATAAATTGTCAATGTGATCTTTTAAAAATGTGTTTTTTCCCTTTATCATATATCAATGATTCCATTACGAGAAGATTGGTAAACTTTACTAGGAGGGTTAAACCTCTATAATGTTACGACTTGCGGACGGATCACTGCACAACATTCATGCACGGATCTAGAAAAGGAGGAGGAGGGGACGAGTCAGAGATACCCTTCAAAATTCCATTTCTTTTAAATTAAATTATAAAATTTAAAAATATACACATCGAATCCCCTGGTAAATTCAAATAACTGTCAGACCCCCCCCCCCCCCTTTCGATTTTTTTTCTTGGATCGGCGCATGACATTCCTTCCTGTTTTTTTTTTAAAAAGAAGAAAATACTGAAATCATGTAAAACAAATTTAATTATTTAAAAAAAAACAATCTTCTTCTTCTTGAACACATTGCGGGTGTATTTTCTAAGAATTCTTCTTCTTGAAGACATTGCGGATGCACCGTTTAACACCATCTACTCTGTCCTAGGTCTGAAATTAAAGAGAAAAAGGATATATATATATATATACAATTGGTTTAGAAAAAAAAAATGAAAATTAAAAAAAAGTTCGTCATATTTTGAAAGAGAAATGTTAAGAGCTTGTTCATATTTTCATGTAAAAAAAACCCATTGGTATTAGAGAGAGAGAGAGAGAGAACTTTAAACATTGAATTACCTCTTTGCGGAGCGGAGATTATATCTCCCCCCACCCCCCCGCAAGCGCCCGCGGTGGTGGCTGTGCCAGAGACCTGGCTGGAGGCGCCCGCGGGGATGGCTCTGGCAGAGACCTAGCTTGGGGTGGCGGGGGTGGTGGAGCCGGTCTTTGGGCACCTGCCCGGGGCGGTCCCTGGACGGGTTTCCATTTCAAGCTATGTATAAAACAAAAGACATAAGTATGTATCTATGTTACAAAAGTTTTTACTTGGAAACTTTACATGCAAACTGAATTTAATATGACTCAGAAAGAATGATTTAAGATTTTCAAAAATATTAATATAAAACAAATAAGTATATACACGTTCTTTTGGAATGGTTTCCAATCCTCTCCTCCTCACTCGGGTGCAGCGTCTGATGAACTTCTTTGCTGCCCACCCGAGCAGGAGGAGGAGGGCCAGCACCAATGATGCTATACTGATCTCTAGAGCTGTAATAAAAAAACCCAATGAAAATTGATCTATTTTCTTGTTGAAACCAATACAGTAATGTATTTTATTATTAAAAGAATATCAATACACTCTTTTAAATCATTAATTGACTTATTTCTTACATACACAAAACTTTCAGTGTCAGGTATTAATACATCATGTGAAAAAGGAAAATTTCTTGAACATATATAATTAAAACATGATGGAATTAACTGAAAGAATAAAACCATGCAAAACCAATTATTAATCAGATGAATATAAGTTTAAAAAAAAAGATAAACATAATTACTTTGATTACTGAATGATTAGTGTTCCTGAAGGTTGATGTCTGGCTGTTAATCTGAGTAGTGGGAGAGGGGGTGGGGAGGGGTAGTAGGCTCCTTACCTAAGAAGTGAAAGGGGGGGGGGTCTAGCACAAGGAATATTACAGGTGGGGGCGAGGGTAGTATGTCTACTAGCCTGAGTAGTTGGGGGGAAGGGGGTAGTGTGTATACTAGACTATGTAGTCTTAAGGGTGTAATAGTGTGTGTGTTGACCTAAGTAGAAAGGACAATGGAACGATGTTCACCGCACTGGGAATAGATTGATGTTTGTGGTTTTGCTAGGGGTGAATGCTCGAGTGTGTAACATGGTAGTAACCAGGGGTTGGATTAACACGCGTGTCCGATCACTGTCTAACGTTATGCTCGTCAAGGTTGAACGATGAGGGATTGTATCTGAAGTAAACGAACAACTAGAAACAATATATATGAGCAAAAATACCAAAGTACTATCCTTGGTCGTTTTCAATGAAAATAACAAGAAAAAATAAAAAAAACAAGAAAACGAATAAAACGAATAAATAACAAGAAGACGAATAAATAACAATGTCAATACAAAACCAACTCAACAAACAATGACTTACATTCATCGGACTCCTGGTCCCTCATTCTCGGAGTGACAAAATGCACTGAAAATAAAACAGAATCATAAATATTTCATCAAAAAAGATATAACCGTATTATCATTTCGAACACATGTAATGCAACCGTTATTTACCTGGCGGGCAAACAGCGCGGCCGTTGATTAGTCGGCAGTTCGTGTCCATGTTGGTCCGATCGAGCTGCTGGTCAGATCGAGCTGCTGGTCAGGAAATGAAATTGTCGAAGTTACATTCCTTGTAGTCAGCAGTATTTTACGATAATGCGATTGGTCGAGATTGCTTCCAACTGACAGGGGGCGGTGTTTTCTCACGCAGTAGAGTTCCTCAGGATTAACCACTTGTTAAAGAATGAAAGAAAAGATAGACAGAAAAAACATTCCTTGTAGCTAGCAGTATTTTCTACAATATTACAATTGGTCGAGATTACTTCAAACTGACAGAAGGTGGAGTTTTCTCACGCAACAGTGTCCCTTGGGTTAAAACATGATAGAGAATGAAAGAAAAAGATAGATAGAAAATATTCACGTTCAGGCATCTTTACTCAGACATTTACGTTCAGGTATCTTTACTCAAGTGACAACGAGATTTAAATCTACCCAATCTCCGTATCATTACTCAAACAACACCGATATTCAAATCTAGCCGATCTCCATTCATAGTTTCCTCTCTGTATATTTAAAAGGACACCTTTCACTCCATATCAATTTTTTTTACTACGCTCGGGTAATCAATCTACTCCATTTTCATTCATAGGATCGTGTCCTTACTCTTACCCTGTTTTAAAAGTACACGTTCAGTTTTACTACACTCAGGTCTCCTTTCCCTTTCCTCTTTGTTAAGGTCAATGACAAATACTTGCTTTTGTCATCTCCATACAAAACCCCGTTGTGTTTTGGGGGTCTACATATATCGGGTCGGGTGACCACCCCCCACCCCCACCCCCCCCCCCCCCACAATACCCATTGTGTTGTGGGGTTAAAAATCTTACATTGTGTTTTGGGGTTAAAAATCTTAGGGGGACAGGTGTTGTTGGGGGGGGGGGGTAAAATCTTAGGGGGCAGGTGGTCCCCACCTGTCCCCAATCGATACTCCCCCATTGTTCTTCTATTGTCCTTTTTTAAACAATAACCCATTGTTTTTTGGGGGTTAAACATACTATACTACTTACGCCTATACTACTTACGTCACTACACCTTCAAATAGTTTCTCAAATCAGCACAAAAATACTTGATTATGACGTAGTGTCTTATAAGTATTAGTCTAGGTGTAGTGAAGAACCTTATTAAGTTTTTATATCAAGGACAAATAATAGAGAGACAACAACAACGAAAACATTTAGAAGCGTGTTTATTCTATGTAAAGAAAACAAAACAAAAACTGATAATCGAAAACAAAAGACTTGATTTCTGGGGAATTTACATGTACACTCTAAGGAAGAGATAAATTCTAAAACTGATATTATTCAATCTACTTATAAAATGAGTTAACATTGAAAATTTACTGATGTATGCCCCGAAAACCGGATTAAAAATAAGATATAATGGAGACATTACGGACTTCTTTCAAGGATTAAAATATGTAAAGAATACAAACCACAAACTGAAAATCGAAAACAAAAGACTCGATTTCTGGGGACTTTACATGTACACTCTAAGAAAAAGATAAACAGCGATTTAAAACTTTACAGAGGTTTTTTCTAAAACTGATATTACACAATCTACTTATAAAATGAGTTAACATTGAAAATTTACTGATGTATGCCCCGAAAACCGGATAAAAATAAGATATTGTGACATTACGGACTTCTTTCAAGGATGTCCTTTTAAAATAAGCAAGGGGGGGGGGGGGACCCCCAATAACAAAACATTGAGTATTCAAACCATTTATAATAATAATAATAATAATAGGCATAATAATAATACATGTAATAATAACAATCGTGCGCGGATCTGGAGGGGGTCAGAGTGGTCACGACCCCCTGGAAAATGAAAATTTATTAAATTTACATAGTAAAGTTAGAGCAAATATGCCTCGGACCCCCCCCCCCCCCCCTCCCAGAAAACGCAATTATCCTTTGGACCCCCCCCCCCCCGGGAAAAAATTTCTAGATCCGCGCATGATAATAATAAAACTTATTCAATGATTCAATACTTAAATTGCGATGTCCCGCAAAGAAGTGTGTAAACAATTATATTAGTGACTGAGAATGACTTTATTATTATGTTTATATAATAGAACAATGTTTGATATTCAAATAAAGTATATATAAAGTATATATAATCAACACGATTGCATATTCGAATTTACAAGTTTACAAGTCTGGATTTTTAAAACAAGATAACCCTCCATATTTTTTAAGGTAACATAATGCGAGAAAAATAATCATTCATTATATACTCGTGTGGGATAGTGAAATTTCACCTCGGGGCCAAGATTCACGGTCTAGGACGAGGCTTTGCCGTGAATCTTGGCCCCTCGGTGGAATTTCACTATCCTACACTCGTAATGATGAATGATTCTATTATTCTCCTAATCTTACACAATGTGCATTGGTCACTATGGTCTGGATCACTCATATCCTGAAGTCTGGTGCTGGCTTTGTAACAGCAGTTTCCCCAGGTGTTGCACAACTCTCCAACGTCACCAGGTAGTAGGGTTTCAGCACTTCCTGGATGTAGTCCATCACATTTTCCATGTACTGTTCTCAACCATCTAGTTTGGGAATCTCTGAAAAGTAAAAAAAAAATGAATGAAACATAAATTTTTACATAATACAGCAGTGACTAAAATAATAAAAAACAAATGAGAATTGTCTGATGGTGTGTAGCTGTCAAAACAGTTATCATCTGTTGTTTTGATAGAGGTGCTTTTGTTTTTTTTCAATGAGTTTGAATTTGAAAATAATTTTCCAATGATATTTATAGTATGTTCAACTTGTCAAGAGGCAAGACGGGTCAAATTACCTTCTTTGCACAGACTAATGGCAGTGCTATCCCCTCCAATATACGTATATCCGTATCAAACTCTAAAACTGTGACGGCCTCTTGGATATCTTGGATGGTTATTTTATTATAGATGCAGTCCACAACGAATTCTAAAAAAAGTCCTCTGTTTGTGTTTTGAGAAAGTTTCCACACTTTTGAACACTCTTATGACCTTTTCAGATAACTCTAATCGCTTTCACTAGCACTAGAATTTGCTTTTAGGATTGTCCTTTTCTACGAATCCAGGGAAATGTGGTGGAATATGATTTAATAGTTTGCCTAGCAGACTGAGGAAACTTTGACAAAATGTTGCACTGACAACCAGCAGAATGTCTTCTTCACACATGTCAGATGTAAGGATGTTAGCATCTTTCACGGATGTCCTGAATTTTTCAAGAATTTCACTAGCATTCTTGACTGTCTGTTCCTTCTGCTCTTGCTCTTCAACCTTCGTTTGCAGAAGCGTCAACATCTTTGCTGAAGTTATGGTTGTACTCCGGACTTTTGTTCGCCGAGTGAGTTTCAGTCTTTTCCTTGCTGAAGAATCACTGACATTTCGCATTGTACTTAGTCTCTGGTGTCTAAATTAAACAATGAAAGCTTATTTATTTCATCAACTAAGTACATGTACTTTTAGATTGTTAATCCATGCTTAGAATCTGGGTTATATGAATATGGTTACGTAAGTTAGTGAAAAAACTGTTTTATTAAAACTGACATTGAATATCGATTTTAGTATGCTTTTTCACTATTAAAAATTAATACTTAATGTCAATATTCACATATTTTCAGTGTATATGTCTGTCATAACACTACATCGATTTTTTATCATAAAGTCAAATTAATTCGAATTACATATTGTTGGGTCCAAACTTGTTGTGAACTATAAAGTGCTCTCCACAATACAATTAAGTCAACTCTTTGCATTGGGTGTTTTAAGGGGTTATTCCTTTTCTGTAGCAATAGACATAACAATTTCAATAAGGAAATTTTACCAGCAAAAACATCTATAATGTTTTACAGAGACCATTGGGGCAAGCACAACAGGAACTAAACACGTATTGTCAACAATGCCCCACCCTATAACAACATTGCTAACTCTCAAACACTTTTACTCAGAACTCGAAGTTCTTAATTCAAAATGTCCCCATGATAAGCTATTAAATGCCAACATTTCCAAAGTATTTTTTGTTACCTGTTTTTTACGTTCTTATATCTATGATCATCTACTTAAAGCAAAAGAGCTTGAATTTGTATATGCTTTTTTAGCTCACCTGAGCTGAAAGCTCAAGTGAGCTATTCTGATCACATGTTGTCCGTCGTCCGTCTGTCTGTCCGTCTGTAAACTTTTTACATTTTGAACTTCTTCTCTAAAACCGCTTATCCAATTTCAACCAAATTTGGCACAAAGCATCCTTATGGGAGGGCGAATATAAATTGCAAAAATAAAAGTCCGACCTGTATTCAAAGCGGAGAAAACCTTGAAACTGTAGAAAAAGGGGGGTGCATTTTTAAAAATCTTCTTCTCAAGAACTACCGAGGCAAATTCAACGTAGTTTAGCATAAATTATCCTTATGGGAAGGAATATAAAAATTGCAAAAATTAAGGGGTAATTCTGTTTCAAATCTGAGTTATTACGAAAATAATGATAAAGGAATGGCGTGTTTCAATCAGTTTAATAGCTTCGTGTTCGGCATCCGGTAAAATGGGTAGGCAAGACTTGGCCTGGGCAAAACAAAAGATTGGCTGTTATTAATCTGCCAATCTTATTAAAATTTCAGGATATTTGATGGACTAGTATATTTGTATTCGCTGTAAATATTGCTGCAAAATAATGCGTATTTGGAATTGACGATTGCCGATCTGCCCCGGCTTTTATTTTGCCACGGCCCGGGTTTGCATACCCATTTTACCAAGACTCGTATTCCATACTTCTAAAACAAGGTTCTTTGTTTAAAGCAGCCATGACATTATACGAAAAAGGGTCGATCTGACTATGATGAATCTGCTTGTTGTGCAACAGTTCGCGTATGAAGGGAAATTTTGAAACCTGCAAAATATATTGGTGCCGATTTTGTGAAGTAAATTGAGGCTAAATATTTCAATGCGTTGACGGTTCTCACACATGACGTTGGTGTTAGCTTGTTCTGATTTTCGTTTCGTTTTCATTTTTTACGCTTTGTAACCTGGAAACTATCGTCTGTATTTCGTGATTTTTACGTATCAAATCAAACAGATACTTCGGTTAATCAAGCAGTTAACTGTTTATCTGCGCAAATTAAGCAAAATCTGATGTAGGGGTACTGAAATACAATTCATTCTATCGGTAATTCGGCATTATCTTTTGCGCAATGGTAGATTAATGCAATAGGTTTTGTTGAGATGCTCGACATTTTCTCGAGTTTATTCAGTTTAAATAGAGATTGATATCGCTGACGGAAATATGTAGGTATATACATGTATATATATGATTTATTTCGACAAAATAAATTGTGTTCTTTATTTGTTATACGTGTAGTGCATGTTTCTTGTGTTTAATTGTTTACACTTTCTATTTACTAACCATATTTGAGTGTTAAGCTTCGAATTATAAGCAAGATACAAAGATTTGGTCACAATTCTATGTTTGTACACAGATCTTAAAAACTAAAGATTAAAAAAGTAAAAAAATTGTCAATATTTATTAAGAAAAATTTCAAAGTCTGTTCTTCCAGAAACCAACTTTAACAACTTATTGTATTGTAAACTTAATCTTTATAACTCACCTGAGGGTGGGGCCTTAATGGGGGGTCGCAGTTTAACAAATGAATATATATAGTAAATCTTTAAAAATCTTCTTCTCAGAAACTAATCAGCCAGGAAAGCTGATATTTGTGTGAAAGCATCATCAGGTAATGTAGATTCAAATTTGTGAAAATCATGACCCCCGGGGGTAGGGTGGGGCCACAATGGGAGATCAAAGTTTTACATAGGAATATATAGAGTAAATATATAAAAATCTTCTTCTCAGAAACTAATCGGCCAGGAAAGCTGAAACTTGTGTGGAAGCATCCTCAGGTAGTGTAGATTCAAAGTTGTGAAAATCATGACTCCCGGTGGTAGGTTGGGGCCACAATGGGGGGTCGAAATTTAACATATGAATATATAAAGTAAATCTTTAAAAATCTTCTTCTCAGAAACTAATCGGCCAGGAAAGCTGACACTTGTGTGGAAGCATCCTCAGGTAGTGTAGATTCAAAGTTGTGAAAATCATGACCCCCGGGGTAGGGTGGGGCCACAATGGTGGGTCGAAGTTTAACATATGATTATATAGAGTAAATCTTTAATAACCTTCTTCTCAGAAACTAATTAGCCAGAAAAGCTGGAACTTGTGTGGAAGCTTCCTCAGGTAGTGTAGATTCAAAGTTGTGAAAATCATGACCCCTGGGGGTAGGTTTGGCCCACAATGGGAGGTCGAAGTTTAACATATGATTATATAGAGTGAATCTTTAATAACCTTCTTCTCAGAAACTAATTAGCCAGAAAAGCTGAAACTTGTGTGGAAGCATCCTCAGGTAGTGTGGATTTAAATTTGTGAAAATCATGACCCCTGGGGGAAGGTTTGGGCCACAATGGGAGGTCGATGTTTTACATAGGAATAAACAGAGTAAATCTTTAAAAATCTTCTCAGAAAGTAATCAGCCAGGGAAGCTGAAACTTGTGTGAAAGCATCCTCAGGTAGTGTAGATTCAAGGTTGTGAAAATCATGATCCTCAGGGGTAGGGTGGGGCCACAATGGGGGGGGGGGGTCAAAGTTTAACATATGATTATATAGGGTAAATCTTAAAAAATCTTCTCATAAACTAATCAGCCAGATGATTCTTTATAATTGTTAAGACTTTGGCCCCAGGACAATTCTTTGGCCGCACGAGAGGGTTCAGAGTTTGATGTACGTTTATATCCCATATATAAACTATTGTTAAGGATCTTTTTGAGAACTGCAATACTCAACATATGATATGACTATAAAATCATCCTGTTAGAAAAGGGACTAATGATTATAAACATAAGAATATCCAGGGGAAAATGGATTTTTTTTTACACAGGATCTACATGTATTATTGTACATTGTCCAGATAGTTTGTATTATGACTCCATTAATTAAGCTGATTTTATCATACCTATTGTTCCTCAGTTGAGCGATGTGGCCCATCGGCCTCTTGTTTTAGATTGTAATTAACATTTTCAGTAACTAAGCATTGCACTGGAATAAGCAAAATTGGTTAGCATGTTGAAGTCACAATTACTATTCCCCCAATCGTTTGTCATTGCACATGACACTATACTGCTGATAAATCTCGTTGATAATTAAGGCAGAAGAACTAAATACTTTCTTTTCAAGTATTCCACATATTGAAAATGAACCAAACTAAGGCCTGAAGATGGTGTAAATTCTTCGATGTTAGGGTTTTATTCTTTAATCTATTATGCTGGGAAATAAATTATTATTTAATAAAAATATAATTATTAATTTTTAATTCTATTATTGTTGTTTACTCTCTCTCTCTCTAATCATTTGTCTAACAATACTTAAATTATATACTTATATTTACATTTGCAAATATGTTTCCTTATATGAACCTATAGAATAGCGAAAACGTTTTATCTGTAAGAACTTTTTCATGACATCACAAATCATAGCACGCGCTTATCGCTTGGATTATTGTATACTTAAAATTTCGGTAATTTTAACAGTTCTAAATGATTTTTTTCATATATGTTGGTTGAAGCCCTTAAGATAAGGTTTGCGATTACTGGGAGATAACTCTAATTATCTACGCAAGATGGCGCTGCAAACAAAAAGAATCACTTGAGCGTTTTATTGATGCGAAATATAAACCAGCAATTAAAGTACTTATTAGTAAACATTGTCATCTGAATCTGTCAAACAATGTTACAATGCACTACAGAGACAAGAAATGAAAGTTTAAAACTAAAAAATCATATTATAAGGACCTAAACGCACAGGAAGCGAAGATAGATTTACCTACACACCGGGTAGACGACGCTGTTAAAGAAGACCACTCTTACTGTAAAGACAAACCACCGAATCCAGATCTGTCAGACCTCGGTCTCGGTGCGAGTGTTGATGTACACCAAACATGTCAATTTAAACCTATTTTGTGCATCTTGTAATACCCCATTGCATCTTTCTAATATCGAAAGTGAAAGGAGATATGGACTGGGAAGTATACTGTTCATTCGATGCCAAAACAATGTTTGCTGGGTTTTAAACGATGTAAAAACTGGGAAGAGGAGCCAAGGGGCATTTGACGTAAACTCCAAACTTGCATTAGGTAACTATTTCACTGTTATGAATGGTTTGTTATTTATAACAAATAACGGATACTGTCAAAACGTATGGCGCGGATCCCAGTATTTTTCCGGAGCTATGGGGCTTTCATTTGTTTTAAAACTTTTAAAAACCAACAAGCAAATTAAAAAAAAAAAAACCACACAATAATGATAATGATTTGTATTTTATAGGGCTGCATGCATGTACATATTGACATAACTATACATTTCAGTATTTCTATTTCATGTACATAAATTTTGGCCATGCATTTTTTGCAAATGTTAGAATGGTCATATAATTTAGTCCAGGGATTAATCTAGGGCGTATTTACTACCGATCTTCGGTATTTTCCCCCCAATTAAGAGACAATTTTCACAGAATCTCCTCTTTTCCCGTATTGATAAGGAAAAATTTCCCCTTTACTAAAATAAAAAGCTGAAATATTTTTTTCTTTTCATTGTGAATATAGCTACTCCAAATGGGGTTAAATATGTAATTTATGTAAGCATTTGAATTGTGTGAGCATTGTATGTACTCTTAATAGTCAGAAAATGCTGAAATTTAATTTCAGCCATGTGGCTTCGGCCCTCTGGTCCCCCAGCAGGACTCTGACCCCAGGCTGATTAACCCAATTTCTCCAGAGAGGGTAGTTTTCCCCAAAACCTAGATTAATCCCTGCTAAGTCTATGGTTGCTTATATAAATCCAATTCCTCAGAAATCTCTTCACTTGTTTTCTAGAACTAGTAGGCAGGACAGTAGTGTAAGTGGCTGTACAGAGGGGAAAAACAATGGGTGCTATTGTTCTCAATTAAATGGAGCTATTGTTATGGGCGCGTGCGGCTGTAGAGAGGGGGAAAACAATGGGCTATTGTCTGATCACCGGTGACTGTAAAACAATGGATCAATGATCCACATCGGTGCCCCCAACGGGAACGTCGCCACCCAACGAGAGGGTAGGGAGGGGGTTACTTTACAGAGAGGTTACACAATAGAGGGGGTATTTGTTCTCGAATGAATACGATACACCTTTGAACGATTGAGTTGTTAACTATAAATGAAAGTTCACCTGAAAGCATTGAGCAATGACGATACGTCTTTGATCTATTGCGTTGTTAATTATGGGTGAAAGTTCACCTGAATGCACTGTGCGATGGTTCAACGCACTGATACTGATGTCTGAAATAAAAGTTGGTCGTCACTAAAATGGTGTTTATCAGATATAGAAAAGACACCGATTAACGAAGTGTGTTTGAACATTATCAATGAACAGGACCATCTTCTACACTCGAATTTCATTTTGTGATTCGGACAGAAAACTTCATATAATGAGACTAGTGCTTTTCATGGTCAGATGGGTTATCTGATCACAGACAAGTACACGGTGATTTCACTTCTACTACTAAGGAAAATTAATATCCATAAAACTTAATACAGTAATAGATATTCTTGTTTTCAGTATATCTACCCTTGGTACATTAGATTTGACTGCATGTGTGTTGACCGTGAAGAGAGACTCAAACCAATTTTTACGCAACTCAGGTGATTATGTTTCTTACGATCGAATTTCACTACTTGGCTTTTCTCACTTTTCAAACATCAGTCACTAGATGACACTGAGAGAGGAACGGTGTTGACTTACTCTCAGTCATATCGAATCAAAACTGTTGTCATTTCAGTTTATTCATTTAAACAAACAATGATAGTAATCCAATAAAATTTCATCAAAATTGTTTTCAACATTTAAATAGGATGCACACTCTATCTGACTATAGCGCACTGTCCTTTTTGTCTTCCTGTCCTTTACTTCTTGGAGCTAAAAATCAAAGAAAAATCCTTTAAATTTATAGAATATTCAATAACGGGTTAAACAAAATAAAGAGAAAATAGACTATAACTACATGTAGTATACAACTTCGTTTTACAAGATTTTTTGTAACTGAGAAAGAGAGATTTGAAATAAAACATTTGACATACGATCTGAGGTAGTAAGACGGCGGAGTTAACAGGAGAGACTTTTTGGAGGGAATCGTGCGGAGTCGGCCACCCTTTGGCCCATTTGGGTCTATCTTGGACTGGATCCGTGTTTCCCGCGGCAGTCGATTCCATCATTTCCAGCTGTTAAACAAAATATATTTTAAATGTTATATATCTATATATTTATATATGAAAAGGCTTTTAAGAGGGTTTTTTTTTATTGTTACGATCAATTAGGTTAACTTCTATACATACATGCTCTTTGGTGCGGGTTTCCTCGGCCCGTGGCTGGGGATTTTCGACATCAACCGTCTCCCTCTCCCCCTCCTCACTGGGACGCGGCATTCAATGCCTAAATGGCTTAAGATGGATCGTAGGATCCATCCCAGGAAGAGGAGGAGCACCATAACCAAAGCTGAAATGGCTACGCCATATGCATCTTGGACTGTAATAAAATTAAACAAAAAAAGTTACTTATAAATACGCTGTACATGAACACAATAGAATACTTTATATTTAAACTCCACCTGGGGCCACTCTACTTAATTTATAATTTAAGAAATAAATTAACTACTTACATGTACATGCTGATCTACAACATCAGGTTTCGTATCATGCAAAATGAAAACCAAAAGTGGAACAGATTGGAAAAGAAAAACACGTACATACGAAATATCACATTTATTTCTACAATCCAAATATATGTAGAAACGAGAACACAAAAAATAAGCGTACATGTATATTACAGAAATACAATATTATCTAGAACTTTTTTGTCTTCAACAAAAAGTAAGGGCTTTTCGACATCCCCTTTCCCTTTTTTGATTTTAAATGTCAGGTAAAATCGTATCTAATTTTTTTTTTTTTTACAAATTCTTCATCGCCTTGGTATAATATAACTTCTAAATAAGGCAATGTAAAAAAAAAAGATAACTTCAGAACTTTAAAAGGAAATATACTTTTCATTTCTAAAAGATTTCCAAAAAATCATAAAAAAGTATTTATTCCTTTCTCAAACGCGGTATGCCTTGAGTATTAATATTCTACGTTCATTGAGCAAAGCGAAATAACTCTTTCTAAATCACTGTTCACCTTTTAAAAAGTTGCAATATTCACGCCCTACGGAGCATTATTTTTAAATTCTACTCTTTACTCAAAACTTAAAACCGAAAAGATTTTTAAAATCGGATGAAAAATAAAAAAGATACATCTAAAGGGCTGTTTTCAGCTTTGATCCCTCTAGAACCCTTATCTTTCAAAATTTTAATACCATTACCTTTTCCGGTCTGCAAATTAGGTCCTTCAATATAAATATCAAGTATGAAAATATTTACTTAAAAACTGTTTGAGAAAAAGTGGCACGCGTGAATTCAGTTTAACATTAAAACACCCATATACGATATTTTATTAACGTATAACACCGGAAGTTCTCAATGGTTTCAAACGAAACTTTAAATATATGATAATTATGACAGTTCTAACATTTTCCATTCCTCATTTAAAAAATTTGGTTGTTATTTCAATCTTTACTTTTTTCATCCCCCCTTATTGTGTGGCTGGCGTCATCATCCTCCGGAGGGGGGTAAGGTTGGTCCAGGAGGCTTCTGGGTGGAGTGGCATCCCCATTGCTGGCGGCTGGATGGTCAACAACCACTCCCCTAACCATCGAGGCAGGAACGGGAGGGGCAATACGACGACGCAGCCCATTAGGGAACAAGGGGTGCCCAGCAATCCTCTCATCTGAAAAAAGGGCCCGGTAAGCCCTGCGCAACGCCGGGCTCAACCGGGAGACAAGGTGTCCCTGCACCCTCCAGTGCAAGAGCATGGCAGGATGAAGTATACCCCACAGGCGGTAAGTGTGTGACGGACTCTCCTGAACGAAATGGCATAGGCTGTCCATGGCCTCCCGCAAGTCGCCTGGTACACCCGCACCGGGTTCCCTGAATACCTGAAAAGTTGGCACACTCTGTACAAGGTCAGTCAATGTGGCCCAGCTTCCAATGAGTTGGTCGGCCAACCATTTACACACTCTCAATCGCATGGATGTGGCCTCATCCCCCAGGGGCACGGACCTCCGGAACACGGGGTGGAGGTGGCAGAGTGTTACGTGATCCCTCAGCTTGTGTGTCCTCTCGGCACAATTGGGGAATGGGCAGGGAGAGAGTGGTGATCGTCTCCTCCTGTCAGGAAGTGGGGCCGACCCGGATGGGGCGGAACCACTTGCACTAGGTGCCTCATCATCATGATATGATGGCGGCTCCACAGGGGGGGGGGGGGGGGGCAGCCATCAGGTTTCCTCCGTCTCCGCTGGTCTGCTCGGTAGGCGCCCCAGCGTCGCACAACGGTGGCCCATCAGCGGGGCCTGCCATAGGTGTTCTTTCATTCCTCCACTCCCGGCGGATGGAGGCGCATTCTTCGTCACTGTCAGAATCTTTGAAAAAGAGAACCAGACGATTAACACCCCCCAACACAATTAGGGCAAACAAATTGCTCCAAGGTGGAAGCCTCAAAGGTGACACCCACACACAGACCGTGAAACCCTTCATCACAATGATCGCACTGTACCATCTACTTCGGAGACGAGGTGCATGTTGGGGAGGCTATGTTCTATGTAAGGTCTGTTACGGGGACGCCCCCGACGTCTGGGGGCAGGGGAGGACTGTCAGAGCGCTTAGGGGGCCGACCTTGGCGTGGCTGCTGCCTCGGGGTGGAGTTCAGAGATTCGGGAAGCTTGCAGGCGCCCGCCGCCCCTGCAGGGGGGGCTAGAAGCCAAGTCGCTCCCGGTCTCCCGCTTGGCACCTAGAGTTCTCAAAGTTCTCCCTAAACCGAACCATTCATGGGGGATGTCCCTGTCTACACACTTTTTCAACCGGTCGTGATTGGCCACCGTGACTGCCGACTTGGTCTTTACTCGGTACAGGTGGGGGGTCAGCTTCTTGACGATGATACCCTCCTTGGTTTTCGTGTATTTTGAAGGTAAAACCAGGCTCAAAATAGAGGTATTTTTTTTGTAACGTACACCTTTAAAAGATGAAATAAGCAATGAAAATAAACAAACAAGATAAAGTTTTCATTTCTTTTAATCACCAGTTGGATTTTCAAGCAACATCCGTCTTGGATTTCTGGAAATAAATATGTCAATGATTTTACTGACATCTACCTTGATGTCTTTATGTATAAACAAAAGCATAAGAGCATTAAATCGCTCTCCTCCCATCGTAGAGCGCAAATAACTCTTAATAAATCGTAAATATGAATTGGCCCGCTCCACAGAACTGGATGTTACTGACGTTAAAAGTAGTAAATGAATAACTTTGGTGATGTATGGAAACATGGTTCGGCATGTTCTATCGTCCAGAAGTGTCTTTGAAAGTGCGTCTGGCTGATCTGTTTGATGACTCCACATTTGCTTCCATAACTCTTGCAGAAATGAAGATTGGTCTGGCATGTCTGACCCAAAGCTTGTTTCTATAGCATGTAAAACTTCCTGGTTCAAACGAGAGTGATTTGAGGGCACCAGACACAATGCTTGAGCACTTTGTTGAGCCAAGGTTGAAAACCGAAAGTCGAGCTGTTGTATTAAAGAATCCAAATATGGAAGTAGGTATTTCGCTTGGAGTACTCTTTTGCTGATGACGTAGGAACATGGCTTCTTTGAGAATGCCTTGAGCATTGACGAGGGACAGTCATGACACCCACCGTCTGTTTATTGAGCCATCTCCTCCATGCGATGGAAGACATTGTCATATTCATTATCAACCCTGATATAACCTCGCGCACATGTGCGACCATTCTGTATCCCTCCAATACATCCAAGCTGCTTCCTTGTAATTTCTTACTAAGTCCAGACATGTATTTAAAGAAATTCCGGATTGTTTGAAAGGAGGCAATACATTGTGAATCTGACAATTTTGCTACGAGACCATTTGCTTCCACAGCCGCCTTTGCATCCTAGTTTCTTTCTCTTAACGAAATTGCTTCTAAAGATAGCAAAATTGGCTGATACATCTTTTGAAATGTTTGCAGGGCGATGTGTTTCTCTGCCCATCTGGTCTCTGAGAAAACATTAAACTTCTTGTCAATTTTGTTTTCAGTTCTTTCATCGTTGATTTCATCAACAGCCCTTTCCAGCCTTCGCGTGCGCTTTGGTGAATATTTAAAGAATATACCCTGCTTCTTTAATGTGTCTAAACAGCTTTTACTGATGGCAAGATTCAGATCATGACAGCTACAATAAAGATATACAGCTTTAGGATATTGGTCTTTAAATCGTGCTGCACACCCTGAATGTTTTCCAGACATATTTCCAGCACCATCCATTGTTTGGGAACGACATGAGTTCGGATCCAGACCAACTGCATTCATACACGAGATAATGGATTCACATATTTGCATTCCAGTGATTTCCTCACACTCTATAAATTCTATAAGCCGTTCAATAGGCTTCCCATTGACAACATACCGAATTACAACACCGAGCTGTTCCCAGTTACTGGCGTCAGTCACCTCATCACACTGATAGCCAAAGTATGGACCTATCGGCTGATCTCGAACCTCCTGCACAATTGTATCTTGTATGAACTTCTTGATACAGAAAAGTAGTTCATTTTGTGATGCTTTTGATACGTATGTCGCATTTTTTTTACAGGATCTCAAATGATCGTCCAACAGGTTGTCACCACAAGATGCTCGAAAATCGAGAAGCTCTTTGAAATTCCCCATGTTTAAATTATCTTCTCTGCAACTTTGTAATGATCTTTTGACCCCAAAGCTAACATTTTTAGCATTTCAATATGTTAAGCTCGCCGTATTGTTGTGACAATGGACACAGAATATAAGTAATGAGTTAGATATATCAACAACAACCTCCCAAACTTACCCCCAACTAACTCACTGCCAGAGGTCCAGGTATCTCGTCAACAAAGACTCTCTGCCGACAAAAAGAAAAGGTCCATTGCAAAATGTTACAGAGACAATAAGATTATTTAGATTATTTAAGTCCAGTTTAAAAGCTTGTAAAGACGGTTACAATGTACACAATAAGATTTAAGCCAGATCAACAGGAAAATCCTAAAACAAAGACCAAAAATACTCTTAAAAACTCAATTGTTTTGACTAGGGTTCTTGGACAATGCTTGGGTCCAACTTCAGTGTTTGATAAGTTTATATAAACAGTAAACCTAACTTCTTGATAGCTGCAATGCTTATGAACAGTAATGTAACTAGAGCAGAGCTCGTGGCAAAGCCACGAGTAGGTCTTCCGTTGTTGCTGCGGGTTGAAAATATATGTGATATGGTGTCAAACGATTATAATGACTAAACTTTCAGTTCTGCTTTTGTTATAAAAACGTGTTGTGATTGAAAGCCTGTATATAAAACGTGTTTTGAAAAAGAAAGAAAGAAAATGTTTTATGAAAACTATTTGTCGAACACAGTTTGTGTAATCGTTTCAACCATTCTTTAAAAAATGAGATGTTTAATGGCAACTTAAATTTTCAAAGGGTAGCAAGCATTGTTATAAACAGTATGTACTCATGATTCATATCAGGAATTGTTTATTTTTTTTAAAAAACCGAACCCGCCTACAAAACACGTAACTTTTTCTCTGGGATAACTTCTTTATTTAAATCTTCCTAAATTTTTGAAGACTATGTGCAAGTTTAGAATTGTTACGTGCTGACAAAATTTAGTAATTAGTCAAAATTGATGGCCTCTCTGAACTTTTTCTACAGGGAAATGTGTGTCATCTGATATAATTTAATGATACAAGTAGACTTGGGCATTCAAAATGATATATAATCAGCTAAAAAAAAAGATCAGCGGGAGAATTGATGCAAAAGCGAGCATCTAAATTTTACACCAGATGGTGCTGTTTATTTAGCCATGGTTCGGAATCCGTAAATGCAGACATACATTGTATGTACATCGATACACCTTTACCTCCCCACATACAGCCATACAAATCAGGGTGCAACCTTCATATACACATGCATAGTATTATAGTTCTGGAAACTATTTATCTTGTATTTTAATATATTGGGTATTAATTAATTATTACCAAAATTAGTATTCCACTGGCTGTAGCTAACCTTGTAAGTAAATTAAGTTGCATTACAACCTCATAATACACAACTTCATTTAAAAGTTGTTTTTTTTTTATCAATTTTCATACAATTAGCAATAAATACAATCCCCAATAGCGCACATATATCTCCCTTAAGTGTAACTTTAAGAAGCGCATATAATTTTGAGAGGCAGATATTATAGTCTGCAAGTCAAGTGAATTATCATGGTCTTTCAAAGAAATAAGAAATCTGTCGACACTTGCAGTACTTTGATGATTTCTATGGCGATCGACTGCATGACATAATGTAGTCGTATTTCCCAAGAACAAAATTTCCTTTGACTTCAAACTTTTAATTATAATACATTATGAATTATTCTGTTCATAACTATAGAAGTTAGCGTGTTTAACAGGTTAATTTATTAGCCACATTCTCAGGTTACGATTTCACATCTTCAATGTGAAGATTATTGACTTCGAATAATAGTCCTATTGTTTATAAAAGCACATTTCCAACTGTTACTTAATTACATATGTTCTGAGAAGCGACACAAGATTTTCGGTCGCGATTGAATTAACACATACTGACCGAATAAGCAAACAAATATGTTCAGTGACGGCGGACATAATGAGTAATTTTGTTTAAGATAGACGAATATTTCGTAACATCGAACTTAAATGGCGATTAAAATTAAAAATAATGAAATTTATAAGGAGGCGGTCATAATGTGACGATGTTAAAAAAAAACGTGGCGGACATTTCGTGATGGCGGACATAACGTGACGATTTTTTCAAAAAAGTGGCGGATATATCGTGACGGCGGACATAACGTGACTCAACATTTGCCTGTTGTGTTGTCCTTTACAATGTTGATGTTAACCTCATGGAAAGGTAGAACAAAGGTATAATTGTGACTATTTTTGGTATAGAAATCTTCGATAACACCAAAACACAGCACCTCACCAAACTGGTCTTCACCATCATTGTTATACAGAGTAGTGTAGCTATTCCTCTGAGTCACCTTTCGATATGATTTTGAATGAATCATCTGCCCTCTGACTAAAGCACGTTGGTACTGAACAAATTTGCCATCATTTAACGGATGCGTTAAATGAATTTCTCCATTGAAGTCATGAATTGATGCTTTTACTTCCTCCCCTTTTCCCACCAAGAAAATGTCGATTTCTACCTCAAACAAAGACTTTCTAAAAAAAAAAAGGAATACATTTTAAGATTAAAACATTTGTTCTATTCATTCAATGTTTACAAATGAGTTAACATACACCAGTAGTATGTATCATCTTACGCTTTGTATCGATCACTGGTCATTGTTTTCAACAATTCTGAGGCAGGTGAATCAGAATCAATGTTGGCACTGAACATTGGCAAGCGTTGTACAATGCTTACAGCTCTTGCAACCTGAAATTAATAACAAAAAGAAAAACAACATAGAAATTAAAACATTAATTGTACTGTTTTCAAAAATTCTTGAGCAAAAGTCAAAGAGAATTACAACAATGTGGAACATTTTAGTCAATGTCTTTCATTCTCCCTTGAATGACCAGGCTACATTCAATCAAAGCTCAAAGCTGAATTTTTAATTCAGCAAAATATAATGCAGTCTGTCAGTTACAAAGTGATTCTTAACCAAACTTTTTTTTCAACACTTTGCACTTTTTGTTGAGCAAGACTGTGTTAAAACTAAATAATATGATGTTCAGAAAACAATCAAGTTTTAAATTAAACATCCATTTAAAGTTAGGAATCGTATGATCATAAAAGTAATTCATTATTGCATAATCTTCTATAGATAAATGTAATGCAAATATCATTACAATCTAATATATTTACTCAATTAACAAATTAAGACTTAAATTTTTATAAGCAAGTTCAGAACAAAAATATTATTCATCTTCAGTGCATCAATTAATTTTTAATACTTTAACTTTTTTTTAAATATTTCATAAGATCAAATTCAGAAAATTGATGAGTTGTTTCATCAAACTAGTAATCTAATACATAAGTTTACATCATTACTTAAATAAATGTCCTTTTAATCAGAGTTATTTCATTCAATTCTTCAGTAGACAATTTCACAATAATTCAATGGTTTTGTTTAAATTTATTCTATGCACCTTTTCCAACACACGACATTATCATAACTTACTTTAAAATCTAGAAAATTAAACAAAGCTTCTTTAAGATCAAGATCTTGTACATGCAAGGTGCCTACAGGATTATGAAATTCAAGATATAAATATTTTTATTGATGCTTCATAAAAACAGCTTTGTTTGATTCGGTGTGGTGGGGCTAAACTTTTGGTGAACACTGTGAAAAATCATGTTTCAAACTGTCATTTTTAATAAAATATAATGGAAATAAGGCTCGTGCCATGTTTTTGTTTACATAAGTTCAATATACTGATAAAGGTTCTTTTTCAAGCTGAGTTTTCTAATTACTAATTCGTTTTTAACTTGAAGAAACAGTTCCTAGCATTTGTAACATTCATTTTTGGTCTAAACCTCAACATTTAAAATGTAAACAAAATCATGACCTCAGCTTTGGTTACATTATCAAAATTGTGAGCTCTATATTTCGCTTATAACTCCACGACTGACACTAAAATTTTTGGTTGATTATTAGAAATGCCTAATTAAGTCATTGTAAACATTAAAAAGAGAAAAAAAAATTGAGCCAAATCGTGACCATGCCCCTTAATATAAAAGGCATCAAGTTATTTGCAGTATGTCACATTTTGCAACACAGATCTTTTCTATAGGGATGTACAGGTTACATCATGCAATTATTCTTGGTAACAACAAATATCAGGGTTTTTTTTAAAAAGAAACATAATTGAAAGGTCAATTCATTACAAACAAACAAGATATCTGTGAGCAAATACTCAAAAGTGATACCCCCGCTCTGATCTGAATATACAAAATAAGCAGTCGATATTTAACAGGGAGTTGACATTATTTTTTTCAAAATGGATCCCATCATACGGCATGCATACACAAAGAGGTTAAAATTTTAAGCCTCTGCTATTAATAGGTGCCGAGAAATTTTTGACAAAAATTTGTTTGAAAATTTAAGCTAAAAATAAACAGTCATCGTTTAACAAAAAGTTGACATCTGATTGGTACAAATTTAGATCCAACAATACAGCATACCAAAACAAAGAGTGTTTTAAAATTTAAAGCATTTGCAATCAATAGTTCCTGAAAAAATGAGACAGAAAGAGCTAGAGCCACGAAGCATCAAAATGTGCCTTAAAATTTTCACAAAACTCAAGTTTAAAACAATACAAATTGTAATTACTTGTAATGTAGGGCACAATATTCTGCTTCTATGCATATGAAATTTTTTCACTTCGGCCCCACCGTTTAGCACATGCGCATCACCAAACATACTATGATCGTTAAAAATAGCTGAAAATTGTAGATTTTACTGCAGTTTTTCCCAAATTTGAATGTGGCCACACTTGAGTACCTCTTTGAAACTTTTAAAACTGAGAGATATTGCATAAATGCTTCTGCCTGCAAAATTTCGTAGAGGTACTCAAGTGTGGCCAATATGTATTTTACAAATTTTGAAAATTTTAGCATCAGAAAATAAAACAGATCACTCTATTTTAGGGAAATTATTTGCTTCCTTTTTATTGAAATAGCAGAATTTAATTAATGATGATAAAGAATTATTTCTGATTATTTACAAAATCATCATTTTATTAAATATTTGAGGAAGAAATGCATAAAAACTGAACTTTAACATGTTTTATCTAGTAATTTTATTCTGTGTATTCATGCCTTCATCGTGCATCATCAATGACATCATAGTTTGACGTTTGCGACGTCAGTTGAATCTGTACATGGAATGTTGAGTTCTTTCAGTATTTTGCCAATAAAGTTTACCAGTAAAGTCTGCATTTTTAAAAAGCATTATTTCTATGTACCACGGTATTATTCAATTGCAGTAGAATATGAGATACATGAACATTGTTAACAAACAGGGAAAAACTAAAATATGGCAATGTTAACATTGTACGTACGTAAGTAAATATATATTCCTATACCTTTATGTAATAATCAATAGCATGTATAAGTAGCTAGTTGTGGGTTTTTTGTCAAACGGTGAAATGCATTAAACGAAAGGAAAGATGCAAGCGATTTTTTTTTTACACAAGTACGTGTTCCTGAATACCGCGGGAGAAAGACAGTCGACATCACGTGTAAACATGTACATATATGATAAACTTAACTTATTCCGTCAAAAACTTGATTATTTAATTCGTAAGTACAGCTGTAATTGAATCTTTTGCATAAAAACATGTTGCCAATGCATATGTCTTTTCTTTATCAGCCACCTGTTGATCAGTGTTGATTCGTCGCGTGGTCAATGTATTTCCGGTGAACCGTTACTTGCAGTTACACTCCTTTCTTAAAAGTTCGATTGTGTCCGCTTCGATAAAGACGGCTTTTGGTATACACAGCTTAGAATACATTATCAGCATGTTCACTATATAGAAGTCTAATCCCAATTGCGATGTCTTTGTTGATAATTTGTCAAATAAAATAAAAAATCACCTAAATGTGTGTACCCTCTGAAAAAATCGATGTACGGCTGAGTACATTACAAATCTATATATATGATAACACAAATTCTACATGCTTGCTATCAATTCGACTTTTCAAGACAATTTTACGACATTATTTATGTGCTACTGCTCATTTTAACCTATCTTCGCTTCAAAATAGTAAACCCACATTCTCTCTCTCTCTCTCTCTCTCTCTCTCTCTCTGAAATATGATCTTAATTCTCAAGACATTTACGGATAGCTTATCACTTGTAACAATTCTCAAAAGACATGAATATCACTAGAAAAATGAAATGTAAATGAATAGACGTTATGGCATTTATAAGGAATAATAAACTCATAAAAATATTTTTAAAGAAATCGATATTCTTTTTTCATTTAATTAATGAACATTAAACCCTGCTGTAATGTCATTCCCTTGTTCCAGCAGTCAAGAATTTTACTTATGACAGTCCGATATATTACAGAGCTTCTTAATATCAGACCATTACCAGTGGTTACAATACTGTTATTCTTTAAAATTGGACTGTCTCACGAATCAAAAATGATATACAATGGAGTGATTTAAGTACTATATATGCCTCAAACACTTCTGTATTAAAAAATATCACAGTTCTCGGCCCTATAACGGGCCTCGAAACTGCTTTCGGCATACTAGTATATCCATTACATATACACAGTCGCTAAAAGGTTTTATTTTTCACTTGAACAGTTCGTGAACGGTGAGCACACAGTGAGTGCACTCTAAACGAACGGCGAGTGCACGCTGAGCCGAATTTGGATAGCGCTTATGAACGGTGAACTGTGAGCGTAAGCAGAGCGCAAACGCAAGCGCAAAGTGAACGGTGAACGATATATGTACTCTACATGTATGTGAACGCAAGATGAACGATTTATTTGGAGTGCCCCGGGAGGTATTGTTACATTGTTTTTCGTTGGTAATCAGGAAATAATAACAATAAACTACATGTTTGTATTGTTATAAGCCTAAATATAATATCATCTGTCTAAACAATAAGTGAACACTAAACGAACGCAGTGAGTGCAAGGCGAAATCTTTGTGAACGCACGGTGGGCGTTTTGTGAACGATGAGCGGGAACGGAGCGGAGCGGAGAGCTGGCGCAAGTAAGCGCACATGAACGCACGGTGAGCCCAAGGGAAAATGGGAAAATAAAACATTTCAAAGGACTGAACCCTGGCATCTAACTGCTGTAAAGCGCCAGGATTGGGTGAAAATATCGAAGCCTTGAAACAAGTAAAATAATCATGTAGAATAATGTACACACACTGTTACAGTAATGCATCAAAATTCGAGATTACATACATCTCTATTACATTCAATTACCGTATCTCTGTCATATTTATATATTTATTTTTAATAATTTGTGATTACATTGGTAGAATTCAATGATTAATCCTCAGTTATACACTGCGCATTATCAGCATTACTTCATGCAGTTTCAAATTGCAGAAAAAAGAACTTTTATGACACCGACATATTTAAATGTACCGCCGTTATATTGACCTTCAGCACTGGTCCCTGTAATATTTTTTAAACTTTGTTGTAAATAAGCTTTTCATGGTATTTTCATCAATAAATTTATTTTCATAAATTAATTATAAAGTCTACATGATAATTTTTGTTTTTGTTTTTGTTTATTTTATTAGATTCAAGTCATACGTAGTTTTATCATTTCATGACGTTACTTAACAAAAATGACGTCTGTTCTACATTTTTCATCAAAACAATGCCATATTGTAAACTCCGTTAATAAAAAAATATGATAGATATCGAAAAAAGAAAAACAGTTATGAAAAGCTAAGATTCTACCCTATATTTTACCAAAATATGGTAATGTTTAATGATAGGGCAATTTTTGATGCTTCGTGGCTCTAGCTCTTTGTAAATGACCAACAAAAAGATTGGCAGACAGACACACAAGGGTAACGCAGTATACCCCCTCTCCTTTGGAGTGGAGTATTAAAATACAATAAACCAGCACAATAAAAATGCAGACAATATGGCAATTCTAAGAATACTGCATGTACATATAGGCCAAGTTCCATGTTTGTTTTAAAAGGAGCATGGTCATGATTTTGGTCAAAATTTATTTTTCCATTTTGAATGTTCATCATGCTTAAGTAATGCATTTCTAATAGTCAACCAAACTTTGAGTTCCAGTTGTCGAGTTTTAAGCGAGACACGGGGCTAACAATTCTTTGGTATGTAAACAAGACTTGTGCCATGTGTTTGTTTACATTTTGAAATTCCACGTTAAGACATAAAATGAATTTGACAAATACAAGGAGCTGTTTATTGATGTACAAAACAAATTAGCAGATAAAAAAAATTCAGCTTGAAAAAGAACTTTTACCGGTGTATTGAACCAATGTAAGTCAAAAAAAATAAGACACAAGCCTTTTTACTAAACAAAGAATTGAAGCTCTGCATCTGGCTCATAACACTACAACTAACACTCAAATTTTGGTTTGTCATTAGAAATGCATTATACTAATGCATTATAAACAATAAAAAATAAAAAAATAAAAATCTGACCAAAATCGTGACCACTCCCCCATGAGATGTACAAATTGCTAATATCTGACTAGAAAACTACATACTATTCATTTGCATATTCACAAGTCAAATTCATTTCTAAATTGTTCATATAGCCACCGACTTCAACTCTGCGAGCTTTTTGGAAGTTCTTAGCCTCGTCGTTTTTCTTCATTAAAAATCTTTGTTCTGGCTTTAGAAATTGTTGTCTTCATATGAAAACCATCTAATGATGATATATTATTTGTCTTCAGAAAGTCTTCAATTTCTTTCTTACCTGTAAAAAACAAAGAGGAGTGAATGATTATATTTTTAAACATAAATAGGCATGAAGTCATCATTTTAAACATTAATATTTTAATCAATCTCAATGTAATAATCCTAAATTAGGTAACAAATTCCCCAACCAACTTCACTGAAGGGAACTATAGCTTTTTTCTCCATCTGTCTGTCTGTCTCGGCCTTGGGCAACATTTTGCGAGCCGGTCCGACAGATCAACTGTTGCCCTCGACCCCAGTCAACAACTATATAATATTGTCTATATTTAAGGAATAAAGAATCATATTTTGGGTATTTTGAGGTGATAAATTTGGTCGGGTGTTATCAAATCCATTACTTTATTTTAACTTCACCATTTACTTGAATGGAAATATATGCATAAAGGAGAAGTTTTCCACCTCAAACATTATCTGACATTTCAACTGAACTAACTTGTAAACAATGAAGAAAAATATGCACTTTTTTTTTTTTTAGCTTATTTAGCTATTCAATCATACTTTTTTTTTAAATGGGCATTTGTACAAAATGTAACATTCAGGTGCAACACTATTTTTTTTACTTTGTACTGATCTGAAAACAATTCATGAAAAAATCACTATTGAAAATATTGCTATTTTGTGCAAATGCAGTCAAATTTCTTAATGTTTTGGGGCTATGTAAATGTTTATGTGTTACAAAACAGTTACTTTTTTAATGGAATTACAAAGAAGAACAGTTCTGTTTACCTTGATAAATGGTTGGTAATTATTATTAAGCACAATTTGAATTGAGTAACCACACTTATCCATGCCTCGAATATTGCACACAAGGTGTCATACAGTAATTCAAATAATAGAAATGCCTGTTGGGTTTTTTTTTGTAAAAAATGCAACGTGAATGTAGGTATTTCAAGCTACATAGCTAAATCAAATGATTGTACTGGATGATAATAAATTAAACAAAAAATCAAAGTTTATTTGGTAGGAACTAATGGTTTGAAGTTAGATTAATGAAACATGGATATATAAACCAGATTATAATAATGGCGTTTGTTGTTTGAAAACGAGGGAGTAAAACACTTCAACAGTAGGCTACATACGTGTTCCAGTGGGGAGGATTATTCCATAGTTTCCTCGTACATCCTCCACTTGTTGGATTGTTAGATGTTTGTCGGCCCTCTGCTTTTCTGACCGCTTTTGATTTTTAATCGTGTGTTTAAACTTTCATTCGCAGACGATTCTTCTCTCGGATGCTTTTTATATGATTTTGACAAATGTTAAATGAATTTGTTTTCCATAAAATAAACCCGACTCTGTTAAAGTAATTGCAGATAAAGTGGATGGCAATGAATCAATAGCACAAAAACTCTCTGATTCAGAACAAACTTCTGAAGAATAAAACAGATGAATTCTGCAAGAGTTCTTTTCATCCATTTGTAAACAAATGAAGGCCGTCCTAACCTCTTACAATGAAGGGTGTCATAAAGAACCGTAACTCTGTAATGGTTTATGTGATATTTTATCATGAAATCATGTAAAATTATTCAATTATTTTTGGTTTCTCCATACATTTGATTTTGTCTTATTTTTCAGTTGATATCAATATTTTTTTTCAGTGTGTAAGTTTACACTAAATGAGTGGGCAATTTTTTTTTTATCCTAAATGAAGCATAATAAAATAAAAGCTGTGGCATAAAATAAGTAATTAAAAGTACGAACAGTTTCTGACGAGTTTCCTCAGAGTATTATCATGTTATGATTAATATTAATTTTATACATCACGGAAAAGAAAGCAAAAGCAAGAGACAGACAGCGAATGAACTGAAATATAAAGAAATGATGGCCTTTGCAGGTATTAGTAATCCAACAGATGAAGACACATTGAGTTCTTCACCCTCTAAACTGAACAAAGGATCACCAAGACGCATATCAACAGCTGTTGATAAGTCATCACCATCGAGAGGGCACAGACTATCGGCGAACCCCTCAAAAAACAGATCCTTCAAAAATCACCTGGGCGCATGTCAGCTTCCCCTGTTGAAACATCCTTACCATCAAGAGGGCACAGACCATCAGCGAACCCCAAAAAACAGATCCTTCAAAAGTCACCTGGGCGCATGTCATCTTCCCCTGTTGAAACATCCTTACCATCAAGAGGGCACAGACCATCGGTGACCCCCAAAAGACAGATCCTTGAAAAATCACGGTTGCCATCTTCACCTTGTATTGAAACCTCATGTGCAGTACCACTAGCAACAACCTTGACCAGGGAACAGGACATCAAAAAACAACAAAAAACCAGAACATCAACAACAAGAAAATTGGCACATAGTCCTGGACCAGTGACAAATTTATTCCACATAATTGGAAGTAGTTTTGATGTTCTGAATAATGAGAATAACCAGTTTCCTCAGTATCAAGATGTAAGTATAGCTAGTACTTCTGTTTTACAAATAATATTCAATTTTTAAATTGTTAGCTGAAAACAAAATGTGTGCAATACAATACATTTATTTTTGTAATGTTTTGCATAGACAGTTTTTAAAAAGTTTAAATGAGTTGACACTGAAAATAATGACATTTTAACAAAACAATATTTCTGGGAGTTTCAGGTGTCGTTTCAACCTGATGAAGTGGTTGGTGAATTTGGGTACAACAACACATCAACATGCTCAACATCCAGCTTCCCAGTTCAACCTCTCATAGGTAAGATAGTAATTACCGTGACTGTTGGATCAAAGAAAATTTAAGGACAGGTGCATATTTTGTCAAATCAATATTAAATCATACCTTAATCACATTAGTCAACAGATTACTACCAGGTGTTACCTTATGAAGCACAAACGCAGATTTTGTCCCTCTGTCTTGTGCTGACTAGCACTCTACACCAATATATGGTACCACCCTTGATAATGTTGCTGAATGCAGTGAAATGTCCATGCAAAGAAACTCTGCACAGGATGGTTTTATGTCACATGAAGTTCAGCAATTGGATGCAAAACCACAAGCTGAGGTAAATATTGCTTTATTTAGGAATATTGTTGTTATTTTTTTTAGATTTGATAATTTAATCTCTTAAATTATTTCGTTTTTTTAAATATTAATGTATATCAATGAAGTTATGCAGCACAGGTTTTGTTGAATTACATATTGTTATATCCACAATAAATTATTCTTTAAAGAAAGCTGCATATCATCAAGGATGCTGATAATATTTACATAGACGTTTTGGTGAACCCAGCCACTTTACGAACTGCTGAAATGAAAGCCTTAACAGCGAAAAATCCAGCAATATACCTGCTGAGCAAAGTGCTGGATTTGGTGTTCTCCGAAGAAGAACTCAGGAATACGAAGGGTGCTAGAGGATTGGACAAACACAAACTGGATGCCCTCAAAGGTACATGTAAATTAAATGCTGTACAAAATTTAAATTACCTGATAAATACTTCAACTCCTAATGTATATACCTGATAAAAACTTCTTCAACTCCTAATATATTTTTTTAATAATTAAATCATTTATTATGCAATTATATTTTTAAAAAATTATGTTACAAATATATTTTCATTTTTTATTCAGAATATATGTTTTCCAAATGCCAGAGTTTACAGATTGAACATCTTAGACCAATAGTATTCAACACCACCATTCAAAACAAGATCGGCAACATAAGACAAAAGAAGAGCTGTGTAAAAGGAAGCGTAAAATTGAGTTCAAAATAACCCAGGAACTCCAGCCACTTTGATGGACTGCACACATTGGCGGAATACTTTGGTTGTTCTGGGACAGTCCGGTAACTTACTCTCCTTTCCACAATTAAACTCTGGGAACAAGTGTGAACACTTCCTGTGGACCCAGAACCACACCTTCGTGATTTCCAAACTGACGGCATGTGACTTAAGCCTCTCTTTCAAGTGTGTATGATATGTGAACATCATTCTGAGGGATTTATATTTCCTTAAGGATTACTTCTTTCTTTGGTTATTGCATTTTAAACTTAAAAAATGTTAAAAGTAAGTGACATGCATGCTTTACCATTTTCTATTTTTTATATTAACATGTACCGGTAAATATCTATATTGTAATATGGAGAAAGAGAGAGAGAGAGAGAGAGAGAGAGAGAGAGAGAGAACAAGAGGGAGAGGGATGACATAACTTGACAAAGATCTAATTTACTGAAAATTCGGAAAAATGTCATTGAAGATACCGGTAATTCGATAAAAAATTTCACTGTTAATTGAAATCATTTTTTTCATATGATTGAAGGGATGAAAAGACCCAGAACTTGCATGTTTGACATGTATGCATAGTTTTGTTGTTTTAATGCATCATCAATATACCGTATAAAAATCTATATATATATATGTTTTAGTATATTCTGTAATAAATTTGAAAAAAACAATGAGTATTCAATGGTTTTTCAATGGATTTCCTGTTACATTACTTTTCCATTGGTTTTTCATTAAAATGACATCATTAAACTGGTACAAACTAATTTGCATAAGTATTCATTTTCAATGGTGTTTCAATGGACTTTCACTGTGTTTTAACTGAGTTTTAACTGGAAACTGGAAACAAACTGGATTTTCTTGGTCGAATAGTGCCAGTTTATGCAGAAAAATAAAACTGGAAAATCAATGGTGTTTCAATGCTCTGAAAAAGATTGCACTTTCAATGGAATTTCAATGGCATTCTTTTCTGTAAGGGGTTCCATGTAAATATTTAAATCTCGCTGAACGTGTGCATTTCAGGTATTCCAGATATCATTGTTCAATTTGGATAAGGAAATCATCAACAGTTACATGTCTCCAATAGAGATAACTGTTGTAGACATTCTTCAGTCTCCTATCAAAAGAATGGTCTCTGTGAGAAAGTGAATATTTATTTCATAATTTTGAAAGGACTTGTTTTTAACATGTTTAATACAAAGACCTTAATTACTTAATAATTGTACAGGTTTTAAATTTTTCAACACTTTAGTTCAGGCCTCTCGATCTTCTATAATTGGGGCCAATATTCAGCCCCATTCCCAACGTCAAAAAGGCATCTTTTTTCCCAAAATTGAGTAAGTTTTTCCCAATTTGAGTTTGCCTAATATTAATAATGTAACTTAAAAGAAAGCTTAAAAGAAACTAATTATAAATATATATCTTGTATATTCAGTAGTCATTAAAAAACACTGTGAAGATGTGCAACACTACCGCGTTGTAAACTGTTTCTTGTGATCGGTAACTTGGCCAGAATTTCCTCAGAGACGGCCGGTGTAATTTTAAAAACGATGTTTATTACTTTAAATTCAGATATTAAAGTTTGTTGATAAGCTGTAAGTAGTTTATAATTCTGCAATATATGTTAAAATTATTATAAAAATGTTTGTCTGAACAGATCCTCTACAAAACGGTTTAAGTGGGTCGAAGGGTTAGACTAATACCCCAAACACACAGAAGTACAGAGACTGATTTTATAAATATTGTCATTTGGCTCACACAATCAAGAAAAATTTATCTATAAAAGGTATAAATACAAATATAAATTAAATTTTACATTAATACAAATAAGATAACTTTTTTTCTTTAATTCTTTAAAAAAAAAGTTTCATTATTTTCTTTGCCATTTAACATATAGCTACATTATAGTAATTACACAAAAACCTTTTGGGCAATTTCACATCTTTAGTAACAAACTTGTATAACACACTGTGAATTAACTTTTTTTCTTTTTCATTATTATACACACATGGTCCCAGTTTTGAAAATAATAAAAAAAAAACCTTCAAAAAGTCCTATCAATATACCCTAGTTTTTGTTCTGGGGACTGTACATTAAGCTAGGAAAAAAATTTCCCAATTTCTATCAAACCATCACATTTTTCCCAATCCATTGGCCCAGGCCCCAGTACCAAAAATGGGTGTGAGAGTTGGTCACCTGATCGACTCATTCTGTATTTAACAATTTTACATTTCTGAATGAATTCCTGAAAATTACAAGGCCAATTGTTACCATTTCTGCTTTGAAAACATCCTTAGGTGTGTAGATTCTTCACTTTTTTCAACAGTCAGGGGTGTGACTGAAATCCATCATATTGCAAAATAACTGATTACTGTCATTTCTCCTCTTATCTTTATTGATTTTGTAAATATCACTTGGTTTTGTCATAATTCCATTCCCAAATAAATTCTTTCAAGCTATTTACTTCATTAATGAGATATAGTACACTATCCTGCTACAGTTCCATGTGTAGAAAACTATCTGTAGAGAAAAAACATCTTGATCGAATAACAACTGAAACCAAAATAAATTGGTGCGCCTTGTAAAACAAACGAGATAATTATGTGTTCACAGACTTACAAAATTGGTAAATAATGATGGAATACAGTCGTATTTATTTTCAGAGGGCACTCCATATTTTAAAAGTAAACTTCAAATAGTTAATGACTGTTTTTAATTATTGGTAGATGGCAAACACGTAGCATCAAGAAAGTGGAGGAGGGCAACACCCTCTCCCCCCCCCCCCCCCATTTCTTCTTACAACAGATATTTTTCATAAAAATGCATTAAAAATTGAATCAACATCAAAGCATGCTCACCTAGTGTAGATTCAAAGCAAGTCAAAAATCAAAGGAAAAGAATAAAGTAAGAACTATTTTCTTGCCCTTGAATCAATAACTTAATGAAGATGCACATATTTTTGTTGGGTTTAAATTCCATTGGTTTTTTTAACCAAAAACAATTTTGTTGGCAATTAATTTTGTCATATTGTAATCCCTAAAATGTATTGTATATCAACTCTGTATTTATTAAAAATACTTGGGTTGAAATTCGTCATGAATTTAATTTTGTTGAATGTTACTGCCAACAAAGATAACGAAATTTAAATCCTCAACGAATATTTCTGCTTCTACCAAAGTATATTAACTTGTAGATATACGTCCATGAATAATGTATAGGTTTATTTGTTTAATTTCAAAATCATTAAACTTAAAAGTTTATTTTTAATTTTGTTGTTAAGACACCAGGAATATTTTCAAGGAATCAGCCAACAAATGTGTCAGCTGTAAGAACTCCCATTAATGGTAAGATCACTAATTCAACTGTACATAGTCATACGTAATGAATATATTTACTCTTTATATGGAATATTTGATATTTATTTTTAACAATATTTTACTACAGGAAGTGGAAGTGTGTTGAAAACACAAATTCAACAAATATTGGCAAATCAGAATGAGATAATTCAACAGCTGAATACTGTCAAGAAAGATGTGAAAGAAATTAAAGGAGAAATGGAAAAAAGAAAACTGGAAACCAATGAACCTATTCAAGTTCCAAACAGAATAAGAGTAAGTTAATATGCTTTACTCGGGATATTGCTGAAGCAAAAATAATGGTGTATGCTGCAGTTGATAGCTTTTAATGGTTTAGAATACCTTTAAAATTTAATTTATGTTTATCCTCTTCACACACGTACACACACGTACATGTATATAAAGGAATATGTTCGTTACATTTCAATTACTATAATTATTTTCAAATTTTTTTTATTTATTAACCATCTTAATTAATTACTGGTATTTTCTTTCCACAGTACCGTGAAGGACGCATTTTTAAATGGTCAACAGAGCAACAATCTCAGCTGGAACTGCAGCAAAAGGTACCCAAACATTTATTTTGTCTGATTGAAGAAATTTTTGAACTCATATAAAGTACATACATTACTTTGCAGATTTATGTTCATTAACATAAACCCTAATTGACTGCATGCAAGATAAACAGAGGCGTCCGAAGCAAATTGAAAGGGGGGTGCTAGTCAAATCATTGGAAATCTTGACAAGCAAAAAACGAAGAAAAAAATTCCCCAAATCATGGAAATCCTAATGGGGGGGGGGGGGTGAAAGTACCTACCGAAATCCCCCCCCCCCCCAAATCATGAAATTCCTAATCCTTATCCGTAGTATACCTATGACTCCATTTTCAATAGCCCCCCAACCCCAACCCCCAATCCGACACGCATGTGATAAATTGGTATAAACCACAACAATAATTAATCAACTTGTGCAGAGCATTTTTAATTAATAGATTTTAATGTTTGTAGATTCATGGATGAAGAGAATTTGGAGTTGACATACTTTATCAAAAAATAGTGTTCAGGGCATAGCTCCTGAGGAGAAGTGAAATTGAAGTGATAAATGGTAAAAAAAAAAAAAATCAAATGAACTTTTTAAAGATTTTATGTATACAGCTTCATTCCTTTCATATGTCATATCATATAGTGAAATGAATTATATTTCTAATTTAATGTTTAAAAATCCTTTAGTGAAGCGAGAGTTCTTTAGGAAGTAATAAGGTGTATTCTTATTTTTCAGGTAAGGAATTTAACACAGTGGTGAAGCCTGCAACAATAATTTTAATTTATAATCTTCACTATATTTTAATTTGATATTTTTAGCTGCCATTAAACGATATTCCACTTCCCAAAAAGAGGCAGCAAACAGGCAGAAGAAGAATAAAACAGAAATTCACAAAAAGAGACAGGCGACGTACGAAAGAAAGAAAGAAGTGAGAACAGATACATATTAGTGCCAAAGAATGATAATTACATGTATTATTCCTATGTTTTGAAAGGATATCTATAAGGCCATCTTTACTAAAAAAGAAAATTACCCCTTATTTTTAAAATGGGTCAGTTGCATCGGGGGAAACAATTTTTTTTTTAACTTTGTCAAAACATACTTTTAAGTCTTTTTTGAAAGGAAATTTATTATATGTTTTTTTCTTATTTCAGAAATTAAAAAGAAGAAAAGTAATGAAAGAAAAAAAGTCTGGTTGGTCAAAGGAAAAGAAGACCAAAGTTCATCATTTCTGCAGCTCCCAGAGGCCCACAAATACATGAGCAGTGATGAAGAGGACAATGGCTTCCTGTCCCATCCTTATTCATTGGAGAGTGAGGAATGGAGAAAAATTAAAGATAGCCTGGACAAAAAGTTTCTAGAGACATGCCCTCCACGCAGCAAGCGGCTGTTGGCTAAAAGAACAAGGGGCTCCGTCAAAAACCAAGAGCCACCCAATGTTGACCCAACTCATTCGTGGGTTTTAAATGAAGTGTTTTTAATTATGAATATATTGATAAATATTATTGTTGTTTTTATGAATAAATAATTTCTTCACACAACGTTTTGTCTGATTTTTTTAAAAGTCGGAATAAAGCTACAAAAACATATTATACAGCATTATTGTAAATAATAGCATTTATGTAAATTGTGATATGTTATTTTTATGCCAGTACCAAAAATAATAGTCTAGTCATGATATAATTGTAATTCTAATATTTGAGTATTTAGCTGATCTTCTTTAATTGTCTACATTAACCAATCAGAGTGCGGCGTTTAGTCGCGCGATGTTTTGACTACGTCATTTTAACTGTCAGCTGTCAACAAGTTTGTAAATACCGCAATCAACCCACCCTCCTTCCCCTTCATCACCTTTATAGTTGGGGATTTATTTTGCACTGTATTACACATGTATGTTGCTGTTGATATGTACAATGCTGTTTTTGTTCAACAATATGTTTGTTGTATGTATATTTGGTACATGTTGATATTGTATAGGCTGTTTTTGTTCAACAATATGTTTGTTGTATGTATATTTGGTACATGTTGATATTGTATACATCTTTGTTTAATATGGGGGAGGTCATTTGCTCACCTTTTATAACTTACATTCAATGTCTGGTAATTGATATTATGACTGTTTGAAGACCTCCCCTTATTGCCTAATTTTTCTTATTAGCAAAAATAAATGGCAGTATATACACACAACCATGTTTTATGTTTTTCAATCAATCCTAGCCAGATCAACAATATTACATAAAGTAAATTATGAAAATCCAGCAAAATTTGTAAATATATATACCTTTAGTTTCAAGTAAATATCAACTTTACTTGCATTGATTAGAAGTAAAGTTTTGTAATGGTTAATATTTAGAACCTTTAATGCTCAGTAAAAATAATTTTACTTGTAATTACATGAATCTAAAGGCACTGTTAAAGATGAACTTTACTGTTGTAAAGGAATATTTACTTTCGGTAAATGTAAGTTTTATACAATCAGTAAAGATGTTGTAAAGTGAGCTATTACAAACATTTACTTGTATGTAAATATGAGTAAAGATCACATTTACCATATTTTCCTTTCTTAAGTAAATAGGATTAAAGGCAATTAAAGACAATGTAAATATGACTTTTACAGAAACTTTTCTTGCTTTGTAAATACAAATTTTCATGCAGTGTAACATATCTGTCAGAATACTCAACAGAGGAATAGACGCAGGAGAAGGTATGTGTTCAAAGTGACATTATCAGGTAGGCTTACAGAGAAACGACATTGCTAAATCATATTATAAAGATGGACACGACCAAGTCCTCGTAACTTTGCGGTAAATGCCAAAAACTTGTACAAAATCGTTTGAATCTCAATGAAATTCAATATAGACGAAACAAAGTTTTATTTGCCAATCTGAGTTTTTTTCTTCCTTTTGCAAGTATATTTAATTAGTTTTCTTGATTACTTGGTTGTAAATGTTTTTGTTGTGAAGTAATTAATTTCTAAGAAATACAACATGCATATGAGTAATATAATGAAACAACTTTAACTTTGAAAATCATAGTTCTTTAATGTGTTTGTTAGTTTTTTCATCTGCTTTTCAATTTTTTTTAGATGCGTCAGACCGACTTCGGGACGTTGCCGTTACTGTAGGGCTGACAGAATCTGATGTGAACACTCCTTGTGGTTTCTTTGCTGGTCCCGGTACCGCGTCACAGCTGGTCGTCATCGACTGTCCGACATTACCACGGGAAAGATTCGTAAAGTATCAAAGACAACTGAGGCACTCACTCTATGTAAAGTTGACGTGTTTGGATTCTCCTTCTAATTAATATCATAGATAAATTCTTGTCTAATACGATACCTTATAATGCTAAATGTTTGCGCGTTTCCACCCTTTCAGGTTCACTCCTTATAGATGTAAGATACTTATCAATGAAGTTGCACATTAGATAATATGTATTGTATTTCTAACACTGCATGCATGCTTTTGATGATCTTTTATATTTAATTTCTTTTGTTAAAAATATCTAATCAGTACGTGTTGGGTTTTTTCTGTTTTATAACCGTGGAGTCAATAAAAAAACAAGTGAAAAGCTGTCAAATACCAGCTTTTGAACTTAGTCATTTTTTTTGGGCAAAATATATCATAAAGGGTACTCCATTTCACTGGATACGGTAGATATTGTTTATCAATTCAGGGTTGACATGGATTTTGGATACAGTTCATATAAATGGAAACCCGGTTTGCTGTCACATTGACAGCTTCTCACTTGTTTTCCATTTTTCCGGACATCGTCCTTGAATGTTTAGTAACTTGCAGGAAAACTTGGTGAAATCTGTGACACATTTGAAAATTAAAACAAACTGTGATTTGTATGACGGTTCAATGAGATAAAAAATCTCGTCTATTCACCGATGAATATGTAGTCTGAATATTGTCAACTAGTTGTTCGTTGAATCTGAACTAAAGACGACAAAACACAAAAATATGACAAAGATATTACTTCATAGGCTTGAAGTCAGGAGTGAACGGTAATCTTCAATTTCTTTTTGAATCATTTAATGAGATTTTTTTTTCATTGTTAGAATGGTTTATTGATATTACTGATTTGACTTTATTGTAAAAAAAATCATTTAGATTTAAAAGTAACATTATTAATTGTCATTTTAAAAATGCAGTCTATTATGAATGCTTATTGAACCCTGATTTTTTAATACATCCGCGGATCTTTAATGTTGGGTTGGGGGTAATTCAAATTTCTTCAATTTACATAAAAAAAATTCTGAATCTGCGTTGGTAATAATGAATTCGCTAAAAAATAGTACCCTTGTTCTCTTGTAAGAAAAAAGCGGGAATGCAAAACACAAAAACAAAATTTTAAAAATCCAGGTTTTGGTATCGACTATGGACTTTAAAAGAATCGAAGTTTCAGTTATTTTTTACAAATCATATAAATACTAGATGCCGTGGGTAACAGAACAACGTACAGTGGGGTGCAGTGCTGGTCAGTGGGTAGGTACACTGCTGTCCAGCAGAGTAAAGTGCCTCTGTACAATGAATTAACAGAAGGGTACAGTCATTATACCGAAGATGGCAACGAAACACCAACAGATTTTGAATTCGGAAGTTAAAAGAAGAGCTATATTAAATGATTTAGAAATATCATAAAGAACAAAGTAACATTGAAAACTATATAACATTCTATTAACGACGTATTCATTCTTTGAACTGGGCTTCTGGTCGACTACTCCCTGATCTAAAATTTCAATGATTCCATTGTACGCTAAGCAAATGTACGAGGAATACCAGCTTTTGTTTTTATTTATTGTATACTTATATTTATTTATATACAATACAATAAGCAATTAACATTATTAATGCAAAATACTATTATGATGATTATGACTACTACCACAACAGACTTTTCATTCATCTCTTCAGAATATTCATGCTCAAACCCATGTGTAATGACACCCTTGAATATGGAGAATGCAGGAGGAATATTCTTTATCAAAATGTGGCTAACTACAGTAATTATATGATCTCTTAAGTGATGATATGTCCTCTCCGTTTGGCAGAAAGTCAGCATTTGGAACGTTTAGCAGATTCCCGATGGGTCTGTCATCTATCACGTCTTCACAATAGACACGGTCCTTGATGGCCATAAGCGGTGCATAAGTACATAATGCCTTGACTGGTTTTGGTGATCCTTGGTCATGTTTCTGACTTGCAATAGTAAGTCTAAATTGTCAATATTAAATCTGTATCCATGATGTCTCTCAGAATCATTGCTGAGCGAGATCTGTTTTATGTGGTCATGGTCCATTTCAATTGCGGATCCAGAACTCCTAGCATACTCGTGATCCGTTATATTTTCATTGAAATTGATTTTTCTACTTCCATTTTCAACACCCACTCTCGAGTCTTACATTTTTCCTTTCATTTTGTTTAGATAATTATTTAAGGTAACATGTGATGTTGTGACACCAAGTCTTGACAAAATCATTAATCCTTCCTTTTGTAGCTGGTTGTTGTATAAACACACAGACACACAATGCTGCAATGTATTCAGACTAATTTGTCTACTGTGTAATGTACAACATGCAACAGTAGCTTTAATTTTATCACACTTTTTTGTTTGTTTGTTGCCACTGAGCAAAGAAGATTCCATGTTGTTGGTATTTCTCTGGATAAATCTGCAGGTCTTGTCTTCAATAAAGAATCTGTCTTTTTATATAACTTTGAACATTCTCTACATACAACTCTAGTTATACCGGCCAGTGCTTGGTTCCTTATGTGACTTGTTTTATCCTGCAACAATAACTCAAAAGCTGACTGTACATTGCCATTGCACAGTTTACTTAAAACCGGTGACAAAGGATTTTTTTAGATTAAGAGACCTGTATGTAACCAATGATTGTCTCCTTCCATCTCCCCCCTGACTGCTTACATTCATCTGAGGTACTACATATGTGAGTTGATGAACTCAAATCAGAGAACAATGCTATTCTGCTTTTTTGGGTAACTTACTTCAGCCCTTTATTAAAAAACAACAACAATTACACTAGTTTTGTAAATGTATTATCGTATATCTTAGTCTACATTTTAAGTATTCTTTTCTTTAAAACACTAGATTTAACTTTAAATGACCATCGTCAACATTTATCTACTATTAAAATCCCGTTCATGCAAGTGAATAACTACTTGTAAATGCTCATTTGAATACATATAATAATTCATGACGTCAGGCAATGATGAATGCATTTCCGTCAATGCAGATGTGTGTTAAAACTTTTTAAATAAGTTTAAAAGGAGGCATTTGGTGATTATTCTGTTTGTTAAAGGAAACATCTTAGTACGACTTACTATTTTGTACATTTTTGCTTCTTAGTAAGTTGTACCGATAGTCATAAATATTATAAACTTCAAAATTGAAAAAATTGCACTCTTAATGTTATTTACCTAAATTCGTTTCATGTTACATACGTTTTATGAATCATTGGTTTGTTTTCGGTTTGTACTGTTTTGCTTATTACAGTGTTATAAGACTGAGACATTATTAGTACGAATTATTTAAAAAAAAATGTCACTAATTTTAGAATATTTCTAGAAAACCTTTTATTTCCGATTTCTGCTAAATCTTTTGATATTAAAACTTTTGTTTCTCAATAATATTGAAGACTTCCAATCACTTTTCTTAAGCTCTAATTGGTAAGAAAAAATGGTCTTGTAAAGATGACCTTTTACTAATACGGGGTCTATTAGGTTCTGACAAGTGTGAGAAGGAGGTGGTTTTAACCAGACTGATAGACAATCCTTTCGCGACACGAAGTTGCGACGGAAGACCTACCCGTTGCTTTGCAACGAGCTCGACTCTAGTTACTGTACCATTTAGAACGCTATCAAGCAAAGAAAACGCACGGAAAACGAGTCCAATCTTAATAGAAATTGTTTACTACAAATCATTCAATGATACAAAGGAAATGAATTTAAAGGCGATTTTGAAAACCTTGGTCAGAGATATAAAATAGAAGTCATACGAGGAAGACCAAGCCATTCTTAAAGCCAGAGTACAAGTGCGGATCTCACAGGTCACTGATAATAGAAAAATATACTGTTCATGGCATAAAACAACCCAATTAACTGGCTCAAGTGTCTATCACAAGATCAATGCGAAGGGATTCCATTAATCAGTGTTCATAATATGTCAACATCCCTAAGTCCTTGCTGAGAAGTATGTTTTTGAGCTAACCGGTTGTAAAAACATGGCAGATTCTAGCATGGATGAACGCATTTCCATTCCATTCCATTTCCAAGAAAAAACATTGTAAAAAGTACAGGAAAAAAAATACTGAAATATTTGATATATATATATATGAAGGCATTGCTTTTTCAATGGTTTATGTCTCTCATTAACAACAATTAGCCCTTTAAAAATGCTATACCCGCTTTAGTGGCTTATGTTGTTTGCACAGTTGTACGTGTTTTATTTTATGTTCATAGGAACATTTCAATTCTCAATCAATTTTTTTGCTAAATATAACTATTTTCAAACATCATGCATAATAACACTTTCAATGCGTTGTTCTAAACTGTTAGCATTGCTGGTGCCGTGAACGTGGCTACTCGTGATATCGAAAAAAAATAATAAACCGGTTTCATTTTACTTGTTGCATTATTGATAATACTGGTTTGTTTTACATGCATTTAAAACACCATCTGTTTTTCAATACTAAAGCATGAATAATTTACATCCTCACATATCATATTAGCATATTCACCTGAACCAGACTGGGAGTATCCGTCAGAACACGAGGCGTGTTGAAAATCAATCTTATGAATAAAGGCACATAATAAACAATGAAATTTTACACTAAAATTAATATGATCAATACCTAGGATAAGAGGATAAATTTTACTTTTACAAAATGGAACGACAATGTTGTCAATTTCTCTAGTTTATTATGTTATTTTCTTCAACTGACAGTTAGTTTAATAAATATTTAAGTCTAACAATTTAAATTCTTGGAAGTATTAAAGTATATTGTTTAAAATTAAAACATAATACGTGTCGACAAACGGGCTTGTATGAATTTCGTTTAGACGAATTCTTATGTTGAAATCAAATTAGCTTTCTTTGACACTTGAGTTTTTGTCAATATGCATAAGAAAATCCAATAAGGTAGATGAAACATATAGATTTTTGATAGTATTTATTTGCATTAAAGCAAGTTACCGGATGGTTTTACCTGACAAAACACATTCAAAGAATTTATCCTCGGAATATCTCTTGTGTTTACATGTCTGGTTGATTTCACACGTTGAGTTCGAACAAGCTCCAGTCAGCTCCTAAATGTCAAAAGAGAATCAATCCCTTAAAATCACAGTAAAATTTTAATGATCAAACGTGCAATTTATTAGATATGAAATATGATGGTTGTGGATGAACTCCCTTTACGTGTATAATGATATTAACATGTACTGATTGTTTGACCTAGTTAGTACGTTGACGTTATGGAGCGACGCGTTTCTTTGAACAACGCATGCGGCTATTGTTACGCACAACACAGCAAAATTTAAATATATTCTAATTAAATCAGTGGTTTAGAAAATGGGCTATTTAATACACTATATTGCTAAAACAGAGCAGTCGAAGCCCAATACGATAAAATCACAATGTTTGTACCGAATTGGACACTTTTCTTATCGGCGATAATTCGGGAACTAGCCGAAAACTCGCCGTATTTTTCACTTTTATTCTATTTGATAAAACAGAAATATAAACAGTTATCCTCCACTTTGTAATCATTATAAAGGTAACTCGTCAATTAATAATTCTAACTGAATGTTAACCTGCAGTACCGATCAGACCAAGCCTATCACCAAATTAAACCTCGACTAAACCCGGGATTCACTTTTTGTGTTTACTTGGAGTTTACTCTGGAGTTAACCCAGAAGTAAACCCAGTGTTTAATTGGAGTTTACTTTCTGCTATGTTGGGTCTGATCGGTACTGTACAGATAACACTAAGGTAAAACGTAACATTTTATTACTTTGGTGTTCTTTTTCTCTGTTGCAGTGAAGACGTTTCATAAACATTTAGGTACATTCTATTACACACTTATAATTTACGAACAAAGCTAGAACAAATGAAAACAATCGCAACATATAATTTACATATTACATGGTGATGAAAAACTCAGAAACGTTTCAATTGTCTAGTCTTGTGTCGTTTATTTCTGTTTAATTAGGAATGCAAGATATGAAAAAAGAGTAATGTATTTATTTATCACTGTTCCGTTCTATTTTTAAATGCTTTTTTAAAAACCTAACCATACATTGCAATAGTACCCCTACTTAAAGTTGAATTAAATGTTTAATTAAACTGTTTTTCTTCACTATATAAAGTTTGAGAATGCTAAGCCTATAAAGCGCATTTACAAAAGCATCGAATTTTTATTAACGATCTCTTTTATCATAGCAGATATAATCATCTTGTGGAATCTTACTAGTTTCTTTTTTACTACAAAAACACTTGAATCAAGCAAAATACTGGTTCTTCTTTGAAAAAAAAATGATAAAAATGGGATTGAAATTTATCAAATGATTTGCAAAAATATATCTTAGCGTGTTTGCCAACCATTTTGAGTAAAACACTGTTTAAAACACTTACATTTTTTTGCAGATTTAAGAAAAAGGATTAAAAATACAATCCTGATTTTTAAAACAAAATAGGTATAGTTATTAATCAGGAAAAAAGTACAAATCACAATAATTGTCTTGAAATTCAAATAATATAAAAAGGATTCGATAGCATTGTCAGAGACCATATAAATAGTAAATAGCCATTTAAAAATGTGCTGCATTTATATCTTGTCTTGGGATAGAGCATAGATAGTTAATATGGATTCTAATACATCTTCCTTTGGCCAGTGTTCCTTTTCACTGTATACCCATCCAGCACTTTCCATGTACGTAGTCTCTGCTGTCGTCTTATTTTCGTAATTGATTTCACAGTAGTTAGCCCCTTTGTAATAGTTGACAGATTTACACCGTGGTGTTGCTATACATTCTATCACATGTAACTGAGTTATGTGAATGACTGGATCAGTTTCCTGTCCAGTCTGTGTCCTCGCTGAAGTTTAGAGAAGCCCGGTTGTAAGCTGCAATAACACGACAAAAGGACGCTAATTAAAACCCAAGGGCTTCCGAAGATTTGGAATAGCAACATTGTACTGTAGAAAGATACAGTTTATTTCTACCTTGAACAGTGCGAATGCGCACTTTAGAGTAATACTTTTCAATACCGTTTGAGTTTGTATTTTATATTGAGTTTGTATTTTAAAGATTTTAAAGATTTGATTTATTGAATAATGTGCAATCAATAAACACTTAACTGTTCATCAATTTTAATCGATCTACCTTTGCTAAGGTTAAACATAAAATCTTGAAAAACTATTAATTACCTCATATAATATTCTTCAGTTAATATTACATTTTTCTCTCTCTCTCTCTCTCTCTCTCTCTCTCTTTCTCTCTCTCTCATCTCTCTCTCTCATTGTGACGGAGTGATTTTTTTATAAGGTACATGTACGAAATACTTTGTAATGTATTTATTTTTCAATTCTTTTCAAATACACAAAATATCAGCATAATTCTTTGTAATGGTTATGTTCAGTACTTTCTTTAAACATTTCCTTCATTTTCTTAAGGCATAAAACATTGTAGTAATTTAAATTTAAAAAAAATATGTTTTTGTGCGATTTAGCTTTCTATCAGACAGGCATGTGTAACTGGTGTTTCTTTAAATGTAAAGACCGAAAGTTAGAGTATTAATATCATAGGGATCGTACTTGATGCACGTTTAATACATAGGTCAAACATTAAAGATAATTTTTCACGTCTGTTATCAATCTCACATGTATCTATTGTTACATAAGTCAAATATTTTAAAACCTTGATCAATACATAAATCGCATTTTTATTATTATTTTTATTATGTTTATATTTATTAAGAAGCATTATATTGTTCTATACAAACAAATTTCACGAAAATCTTTTTTTTTACCTTGAACAACTTGAATTGTGCACTCATAAATAATAATGTAAACCGTACTAGTATGTTTTTACTGGGTCTTGTAATTCACATTATGAATTTATTTCGTAATGGGTAATCAATATCCATTGGATTATTAAAATGAATATTTGATAAGTAAATTATGTTCGAAGAGAAACATGTCCAATAATTTTAATCAATACACATTTGCTTGTGTGAAAGTAAGGCTCTTGAAGGACAATAAATAACCTATAATGGAACACTCTGCAGTTATTTTCACATTACATATTTATTTGTATATCTTTATAAAGAAAATCACTTCATTATATGTAGAACTTAGTGATGTAACATCATAATTTGTTTAAGAAGTTCAACAAGGTACATGTTAAGGTATTTAACATCAGCTTCCTGATTTCTTGTTATTTTAGTTGTATGCGGCACTTGCTATATCACTTGACACGAGGGAAATTATATATATATATATATTTCATAATGTGCATGTATCACACTTGACCTCGTCAAAGTTGATTAAAACCTGGCATTTGAATTTCATGAAAACAGTACATGTGAATCCGAAAAAGCAGTAGAAATCTTTAAACAATTACTCTTTGAAGTCCTCGGTTATTTATGATTTTATTTTGTATGAACGTATCGTAACAGCGCACTTGGAAGCAAAGCATAGAACGAGTTTTCAAAGCCTTATTATAATTCATCAAACGACAAATTAAGGAGGACAGGTGTGAAACAAATTAACCATTATATTTACCTTTTATTATCTTTTTTAGAAATTACTTAATAAGCAATTAGTATTATATGTACATATATTCAGTACAAAAAACATAATATACTCCAGAATTTGAATGTTGTCCTTTATCGATTTACGTATCTTTACAAGAAGAGTTGTACGTATCTTTACAAGAAGAGTTGTACGTATCTTTACAAGAAGAGTTGTACAGAACAACAATGCCCACGACCATCCAGAAAAGATTTGCTATCTTTGTGGTTTTTTTATATTGAACATTATTACCTTTAAACGTTTATTGGAATGTATGCTGTTTATATAACAGAAGTCACTCATACGAAAGATAATTTGAATGGGGAAAAAAAACAAAGAGACCCAGAAATCAAAAGTACACGATTTAACTCCATTACGCTACTCGGTCATGCGTGCAAATAAATAGTTAAAGTACTAAGGTGTATTTTATAAAGTAGCCAGCATACAATAGTTAACGAACTTTTATATAATATACTAGGTAATTATATCCTCATGTTATTTACGTCTTCAATTTAATATCGTGCGCTGTTGTAGTTAACATAAAGCAATTTGCTTTTTAGGATAAGCTCGTTTTATTAATTGTAAAAGTAAAACCACTTATGTTATTAATTCATTACAACTTGTTTTTCAACTCTCATCTGCAGCTGAAAACATACTCGTTGCTTCACAACGACTTTAGCTCTACTTTTGTCAAAATTATCGGGATCAATATCGTAAATTTCCACGAAATATTAAAAATTAAATGTGTGTTATTGATGTTTTGTTTTATACTAGAATTAAGATTAAAAATGTATAAATTGTTCACCAATTCGGTAGTTACACAAACCAAAATCAATTTCCGACAATTTAATCAAGCCAAACCTAATCAGGATGGTTTAAATATGATGCGTCCTCGCAGATCTGATCTGATCTGATACAGAGTCACTTGTATTGTAACATTAGGGGCAGTTGAGTTTAAGGGTTTTTTTTCTTTTACTTTTTTTTTCAAAAGCTAACAGTTCATGATAAAATAAATAAAGCTAGGAAGGAACTAATGAGCAATATTGACTGTTGAATGAGTATAAAGAAGATACTTTACTTTTGAAACATGGTAAACGTCTCACATTTATTATGCCTTAACACTCAAAATAGAACAATTTCACTGACAATTAAATAGTTTAGACAAGAAAATGAAACGCACGATTGTAAATCTTGAAATGGTTCCGATAACAATACTTTTCGATAATTATGATATTTCAATTAGTGAACTGTCATAACTGAAATATTTAGAACGATCAAAGTTACATCACAAAAAGTATAAAAAAAAAAAACGTGGTCCAATTAAAGCTGAAAAAATAAAACTTACGCCTTGCATTTTATGGCGCAAATAGCATTGCGCTAGTTTTTTACTTAATGACCTTATTTTATGATACTCTGTAGATTTACTTTTTTTCTAGTCAGGTAAACTAGTATTGTCGCTTTACTAGGCTAAGCCAATCATTTAAAAACGAACGAATTCGTGATCCATATAGTGTAAAACTGTAGTAGGATGTTACTAATGTAGTAGAACATAGACTATATATTATTACTTATTAGGTTCGTTACTGACTGTTTACAGAGATTTGTGGGGTCGGTAAAGTCCATAGAAGGCGAGGCGGAGCCGAGCCTTCTATGGACTTTACCGACACCACAAATTTCTGTAAACAGTCAGTAACGAACCTAATAAGTGTTTTGTTTTGTCAAGGACCTACAGCTTGATATGTAAACAAACAAAAGATAATATAAAACGATTAAATTCATAGCTTAATTCTCTAATTTTTTACCTTCCTCGTCAGTTGTTTGTGCAAACCTCGATGCTATTGTAGGATCATAATATTACGTCACAGGCAAAGGGGGTCCACTCTAAATATTTTGGGGCTTAAAAATTAAAGGTACGGTTGAACGTTTGTGTAAAAAATCAGCTCAAAAAACGTTACGTCCACCATGTTGCCGTTTACATTTTGACGCTTGCCATGTAAAGAAATTTATGAGGCAACCACCTAACGCGATTCATCTAATGACGTCGAGACATTCTAGTCCGAGGCAAAACAATTTAGTTTGGTGTACCTGTAAACAAAACAAAATCAATTGGATATTGCCTAATAACTTTGTAAGAAGCAAATAATATCAAAACTTCATCTTTTATATCTTAACAGAAAATAAATAATCAGAAAAATCGATATCAAGTATTTTAAGAAGTTTTATGCTATAATTTGTCAATGATAAATATGAAAGCTAGCACCAACGTTGTCTTCAATACGAAGATATATCAATCCTTTGGATGTATTGCTCATATTCTCCATGATATTGTTGATTCGTTTGAATTCATGGGGGCCATTTTTTTGTTGATTACTAAAATATTACAGGTTCATGGGGACGACATTTTGTGTATTAACTTATACCAACGTAAAGAGACATGACTTTGAAACCCTAATCTATTAATTCATGGGAGATGTTAATGTGGATGAGAGGTACCCATGATTCTACGAAAATTGAGCCACCATAAAATCTAATGATTTCACACTATTTAAGTAGTCTTAATACCTACTATTTTTGACATCACACCATCCCTATATTTACACACTGGTTGTCACCGGCCCCAGTCATAGGCGTTCCCAATAAAAATAATTTTATCTTTTTTGTCCCTATACTATATTTACGTGGTGGAATGAAACTTTTATACGTCGATTTAGGTGGAAGCGTTTTTATATTACAACGATCTAACTAATAATACTCTATAGACAATAGAACCGAACTTCAACTGTTTATCTATATTTTACTTCCTCTTATAACTTAACATCCTTTCATCTTTACAAAAAGTTCAAGATGAAAAATAATAACAGTGTTGTTTTGAAATAATCAAGGCTGTGATTAGTTCGTCAGAAGCTGAAAAAAAACCCAATACAAATAATTATGCCTCTTTTATTATCACTAGTATCTACAAGCTAACTCGTGAGTAGATAGGAAACAGCTCAAGGATGTCAGACTGAAAAAAGCTCGTCTGTGTATGTTTTAACAGTGTAACGTACCGAGCTACTTGTACTGCCAGGGGAAGGGTTCGTGCCTGGTCTTTTCCAGGGTTTTGGGTGTACACTAACAAAGTTTTATAATATAATGATTTTCTATTGATTGTCAAAAATGATTGGTATAGCCTAACCTTACTTAGGTTAATAATCAACAAAGAATTTCAGGGAATCTAGAATATTTACAAACAAAACAAGGGGTATAATAAATATATAATTGACACTGTGTGTGATGTACTGGTGCTGCCTTGTTCAGGTCGGACAGTACACACCCACAGTGACAATCCACTGAGGTCAACCACTCAGCTAAAATGACTGACCGTTCTCAGATTACCGCATATACTGTAGGCTGCCTTATTCAGGACGGACAGTATATGTGGTAGCCCTTCAACCACTGTGCACACTGTAGGCTGCCTTATTCAGGACGGACAGTGAGCACAACGGCCTGGACGACAGTCTGATCAGCTACTAGAGTAATGAACAATGGCTAGCCTCTCCGAGGAAAGCCTACTGTGACACACTGACAAGCCAAAATGACTGCAACCTACAGTACCAAGAGGACAACCTCTCTATGGCCTATCAAAAACACTTAACACCGTTACGAACGGGCAAGCTCTGTATTGACACAATACCTTTTATTATCTAACAGTCTTCTTCTCTCTTCTGCTGATTTCTATCTACTAAGCAGCCGACAGCTGATTCACTGTCGTATTTATACCCTTGTATCACGTGACATAAACAAAGGAACTAAAAGAAAAACCCGGTCTGGGCCGAACCTAAAATATCCGGAATTATTACACTACCCACGCCTCCGATGACATGCGTCCCGCATGTACACCAAGAGATCAAATACAAGGTGTTTTTTTCAAACTAATTTCAGGATTCATTTATTCATACAAAATTGTAATATCAATACTCCAAATGTCAGGCAGACTAACTGTTCATGCTGACCAATTAAAAAAAAAATATCTTTCATACAACATTTACTTAAATGTCAAACAAAACAAATCGTTCCTCTTCTATTTCCTCAATGTCCATCTCATTTTGACGAAACCTCTTGGTTCGCTTTGTCGTAACAATCCTTTGACTTGCTTCAGTCTGAGTGCTGGCATCTGCTGTTTCCACTTTTCGCTTGTTACCCGGAACTGACGCATCCTGCCTGGTACACTCTGGCTTACTAGAGGCGACTGCAATGGGGTTCTTCAACTTTGGCGTGTGTGGTTTGGTGGGTACTGTTTGTTTCCTGATGATCCTCCCCTCCAAAAGCGTTTCAGATGCCTTATCCCCTGCAACAACTGTTTTCTTTGACTCAGGTTTCTCTTTAGGCTCTTCACTCTCATCATCTGAAGATGAGCTGCTATCTGATTGGTCTGAAGCTGAAACCTCGCCAATGACGTCTCCATAATCCTGTTTCAACCAGTCTTCTGAATCGGAGACAGGCTCTTGAGGTGCTGACTGTTTCTTGACTGTTGCCTCCATGGGTCTGTCAGCTGATTTGCTGTCCAACTTGATTGGCTCTCCTAGCAAACCTGGATGACTTCTCTTTTCATGTCTCTTGACATTAATCTCTTTATTACTGGAGTAGCTACAATAGGTGCAGTTGAATGTTCTCATGGCACACTCCAAGACATGGTTCCTATATTCCTCTCCTGTCTTTGCAACAAAGGTGCACATGGGACATCTTCTGGGTTGACCAGGTGTAACTTTTGTCTTCGCCATCTTTTAGGAACAAAACAAAAATGAAAACAACTATAAACATCTAAATTGTTATTACGCCTAACTAAAAGTCCCACCCTATGTCAAAATTTACATGTCAGTCTCATAGTCATGTAGCCATGCAGGTGGTTTGCGTTTCCTACTAGGTCGACTTGCATTAGGAGCTTCTGGCTCTGGGAACTCATCATTCTCCTCAGGTTCAGACTTAATTTCAGATTCCTCATTATCAGATAAATGCACATCAACTTCTCCTGACAAAAGCTGAGAATGCTTTTTGCGCATTCGATCCACATGAATGACTTGTTCAGAACCTCTTGGTCCACAATTTACTAAATATGTTAGATCAGTCATTCTTTTGATAACTTCAAATGGACCCTGCCAAAAACTGGTGAACTTTGATGATGTGCCTGCCTTCTTTCTTGGGAAGTAGACATAAACTCTTTCCTTAGGTTCAAACTTCTTCCACTTCAACTTTCGGTCATGATAGTGTTTCTGTCTGACCATTGACTGGCTCATCTTCTTTCTTACAAATGTATGTGCACTTTCCAGTCGCTCTTGCAGCTCCCAGACCCACTTATTATTTGGTGTTTCTTTTATCTGTGGCGGCATCTCATACATGAGATCAAGGGGTGTTGCAGTTTCTCGTCCAAGCATTAACATGTTTGGCGTCATACCCGTTGTTTCATGTTGTGCACTTCGGTAGGCCATCATAACATAGGGCAAGTGAACATCCCAATCAGTGTGATGTTCATTTACAAACCCACTTAACATGGTTGTTAGAGTTCTATTGAACCGCTCAACCATGCCATCTGATTGAGGATGGTATGGTGTGGTATGTGTTTTCTGGATGTCCAAAAGTTTGCACATTTCTTGGAAGAGCCTACTTTCATATTGAGGACCTTGGTCTGAGTGCATCACTTCTGGCACTCCAAGTCTTACTATAAACTCTTCAACAATTTTTGCAGCCACTGTTTTTGCCTCTATGTTAGGTAATGCAAAAGCCTCAGTCCATTTTGTGAAATAGTCTGCTACCACAAGGATATACTTGTTGCCATTTGCGGTTTGTGGTAACTCACCCAAAATGTCAGTAGCAATTCTCTCTAGTGGATAACCAGAATAAACCAGATGCATAGGTGCTTTATTTGACTGAGTTGCTGCTTTCCGCCTTGTACATACTTCGCAGCCAGATATGTAAGAGTGCACATCTCTTTGTAGCCCAGGCCAATAATATGACTGACGAATTCGGCCTAGCGTTTTATGAATACCAAGATGACCTGCTGTTCTACAATCATGACAAAATTTAAGAACACTCCTACGTTCACTGCTTGGTACAACAGCCTGTAAGATATCTTGCTGTGTTGCCAAATCTGTCCATCGCCGGTACAAAATGTCATCATTTAAGACAAGTCTATCCCACTGAGCATACAAGGATTTTACAGTTATTGACTCTGGGGATACCTTATCTTTGTTAGGGCGATATTTTGACTCAAGCCAACCTTTGATTCTCCTTAAGTCTGGATCTTCATCTTGTAAACTTTTCAATGAGTGACCCAAAAAGCTTTTATCATCCATTTTGACACTACTCACATGTTGATTAACATCAACAGAGTGGTTACCTTTGCATTGCTTACATGGCGCACGGCTTAGGCCGTCTGCATTGCCATGCAGTTTTCCAGGTCGATGCTCGATTGTGAAATCATATGTAGAAAGGACATCCATCCATCTAGCAAGCTGCCCTTCAGGATCTTTGAAATTCATTAACCATCGCAGAGAGCTGTGATCAGTGCGAATGGTGAATTGTTGTCCATATAAATAGTGTCTAAAGTGTTTTACAAAATGAACTACAGCCAGTAATTCCTTTCTGGTAACACAATATTTCCTTTCAGATTTGGCCAGGCATCTGCTTGCATATGCAATAGGTCGTTCTATGCCATTTTGTTTCTGAGACAACACTGCACCAATTGCATAGTTACTAGCATCAGTGTCAAGAATGAATCTTTCCTTAAAATCTGGGTGTGCTAGTACGGGGGATGTAGATAGTTTCTTACGCAGTATGTCAAATGCTGTCTGACAGTCGTCAGTCCACTTAAATAAACTACCTTTCTTGGTTAGGTCATGAAGAGGTTTAGCTATTGCTGCAAAGTTTTCTACAAAACGTCTGTAGTAGCTACAGAATCCTAAAAATGACCTCAATTCTGACACATTTGAAGGAACTTCCCACTCTTTAACAGCCTTGATTTTATCTGGATGTGTTGCTATCCCCTCTGCAGACACAATGTGTCCCAGATATTCTACTTCTGTAGCAAATAGGTTGCATTTTCTAGCTTTCAATTTGAGCCCAGTTGCCAATAAGCGGTCAAACACTTGAGTAAGGTTTTCAATCATGGAATCTACAGTCTTACCAACCACAATAATGTCGTCAAGGTAGACCAGACAGTGTTGCCATTGTAAACCTCTAAGTACTGACTCCATCAGCCTTTCAAATGTTGCGGGGGCATTGCAGAGCCCGAATGGCATTACTTTGAAGCTGTATAATCCCTTTCTAGTCACAAATGCAGTCTTAGCTCTATCTTTCTCAGCCATTTCTACCTGCCAGTATCCAGCATTTAAATCTAAAGTTGAAAAATACTTTGTACCCGAGAGCTGGTCAAGAGAATCATCTATTCTTGGGAGTGGGTAAGCATCTTTAATTGTTACATTGTTCAATTTCCTATAATCTACGCAAAACCTAGTTGTTCCATCCTTTTTCTTTACCAGGACGACTGGAGATGACCAAGGACTAGAACATTCCTCAATGACTCCTCTTTTCAACATGTCATCAACATGTTGATCTGCCTCAGCTTGCATATGGTTTGGCATTCTCCTTGCATGTTGTTTAATTGGGGTTGCTGGTCCAGTATCAATGGTGTGTTCGATCACTTTTGTTCGTCCTAAATCTGCGTCATTGGCAGCAAACAGGTGTGAATACCGCAAAAGTAAATCTTTAACTACCTTAGCATTATCTGCTGTTAGTCCAGCAACAGACCTTTTATACAAATCTTTAAGGTGACTAGGAAATCCTTCAATAAGACAAGACTGACCGTCATTTTCATAGATACTGTCAACAGCTGACAGTGTTGCCACAAATGTACCTTTGTATATATTCTGTGCCTCCTTAGATGGATTCATAAGTCTGACTGGAGCTACTTTGTTTCCTTTGATTAATGTTCTAGCCACCAGCCCTCGATCTGACTCTAAGAAACGATCCGATGGTTCAACAATGCCGAACAGTGGAACTTTCTCAAATACAGGAGGCTTGACATTGCACATAGTAATCAATTCACTGCATGGAGGAATCGTGACATTTTCTGCTACTGTTATTCTGCAACATCCCAACTTTCCCTCAAAAGAAAGTTTTATCTGCTTTCCTTTAACAATCATTGATGCATTATAAACATCAACAAGACATTCATTGTTGGTCATAAAATCAAGTCCAAGTATTCCATCAATACCAATGTCTGCTACTGCAAACTTCTGATTAAAAGAGAAACTTGATATTGTGAGGGGTATTATGAGGGAGCCCTCAACTTTCATGGCTGTTCCATCTGCTGTGAGGATAGGCTGTGTAACTTTGGCAAGGTTTTGGTTAGCTCTCTCAACCACAGTACTGAGTATATCTGGCGAGATAATACTAAGTGTTGCACCAGTGTCAATCAACAATTTCACCTTATATCCATTGAGGGAGGCATCAACAAAAATACCAGCCTCACCTGCCTTGCGGCTGACACCAGTCCGGCTTGACACATCCTTTGCTTTATCATTGGACTTTTCTTCTCTCTGTCCAGTCTTTGGCTGTTTAACAACAGGGTTTGCACCTAAAGACTCTTGATACTTGAAGCAATATCTCTTGATGTGACCTTTCCTCTTACAAAAATTGCAGATCACAGAAGATGACTTAGCAGGTTTTGGTTTTGTCATTTCTAGCTTCAGTATCTTCATCTCCTCCTTTATATCATGTACTGCTTTTATCAGTGCAGTTATAGAGTCATCCTGCTTGGAGTCCTCCGCACTCTTGGCTTCTCTCAGATAGCCTTTACTTTCTTGTAAACGCTGTTCCGCTGAGTTGAAAGCGTCGAGCTCTACTGCATGCCGGATAGCATCATTCAGATCCAATGGTCTGGCCTGCTTTACTCTTAATCGCATGTCACTATCCTTAAGGGCATCAATAAACTGCTCCTTAGCAAGGGTTTCTCTCACCTCCGTAGGGGCTGTAGGATATGCCAAGTTTGTCAGGCGACGCATGTCCTGACCAAGCTCTGGTAGTGTCTCAGATGCTCGTTGTCTTCTCTCTCGCAACTGTGCTCTGTATAACTCTGTCTGGTTCGCAGGTGCAAACCTTTCTTCCAGTGCCCTGCATAAGTATCTATAGTTGCACTTATCTTCCTTTGACAAATTTCCAAGAACACCCTGTGCCTGACCTCTCAGAGCAACAGCTAGGTACATGCCTTTCTCTGCTGTAGTCCACTCATTTAATTCAGCACATACATCAAAATGGGACTTAAAGTCAATCCACGAGGAATTTCCATCATATTTGTCTGGCTTAACACAACTACTTTTAGACTTGTCTGTTCTAGCTGTCGTAACATTACTCTCCCTTGGTAAATTGTAATCATATCTGGGTAGATCTGCATGATAGGGTGTACTAGTAAATGAGGGTCTATCTGTCATTCTATCAACACGTCTATCAGGATCTAGGGGACTTTCAGGCCTTTGATTTTCTATGGTGTCGGTCCTAATGTTTTTAGGTCTCGCACCCTGTTCTAAGTAGTCTTGATCTTCTGTGGAATTCCGCATACTTTCAGGCAAACCTGAATCTCTTGCGGCTTTACTCCTACTTTTATTTATGCTCTCCTGAAGTCTATTAAACTCATCTTCAAGCCCCATTAATTCATCTTGCAGGTCTGTCATCATGTCAAAATATGCCACCCAATATAATGATACAATCTAACTAACAAAATACAAACAAAGCAAATAAAACAATGCAAGTGTATCTAATTGTTAACCCAAAATCCCACCGCTGCCACCAAATTTCTGTAACGTACCGAGCTACTCGTACTGCCAGGGGAAGGGTTCGTGCCTGGTCTTTTCCAGGGTTTTGGGTGTACACTAACAAAGTTTTATAATATAATGATTTTCTATTGATTGTCAAAAATGATTGGTATAGCCTAACCTTACTTAGGTTAATAATCAACAAAGAATTTCAGGGAATCTAGAATATTTACAAACAAAACAAGGGGTATAATAAATATATAATTGACACTGTGTGTGATGTACTGGTGCTGCCTTGTTCAGGTCGGACAGTACACACCCACAGTGACAATCCACTGAGGTCAACCACTCAGCTAAAATGACTGACCGTTCTCAGATTACCGCATATACTGTAGGCTGCCTTATTCAGGACGGACAGTATATGTGGTAGCCCTTCAACCACTGTGCACACTGTAGGCTGCCTTATTCAGGACGGACAGTGAGCACAACGGCCTGGACGACAGTCTGATCAGCTACTAGAGTAATGAACAATGGCTAGCCTCTCCGAGGAAAGCCTACTGTGACACACACTGACAAGCCAAAATGACTGCAACCTACAGTACCAAGAGGACAACCTCTCTATGGCCTATCAAAAACACTTAACACCGTTACGAACGGGCAAGCTCTGTATTGACACAATACCTTTTATTATCTAACAGTCTTCTTCTCTCTTCTGCTGATTTCTATCTACTAAGCAGCCGACAGCTGATTCACTGTCGTATTTATACCCTTGTATCACGTGACATAAACAAAGGAACTAAAAGAAAAACCCGGTCTGGGCCGAACCTAAAATATCCGGAATTATTACAACAGTGCCAAAATATTATATTTAAGTTTATTGAGATATATTTTAAATTCTTACTTAAAATTTGAGTAGAAACATCATACTAAGGATGTATAGGGAAAAAATTATCATTAAATGAAAAAGAAGTTGTTTTACTTATTACCTGTATGTAAAGATTTATAATATTAAGTGATATTGTTTTCTTGCTTTGATATTAGTCCTGTATAAAACCGAATTTACATAAGCAATAAAAGCGAATCAATGGACCATCGATTTTGTATAATAAATTTTTAAAACATATTGATATGAATAGGGCAAATGCTTACTGATTGGTTAATCCGTACGGATGAATGTTTGAACTGTTGTATAAATTTTAAGTTCATGTTAAATACCTTATCAATGTATGAGTAGCCATTAAGTAAATGTAGATGACGAGGACCTAAAATGAAATTCTTGGGAGTGATTTTATGTATTCATTGTTTTACATTGATTTATTCTTCCAGACAATATTTACTTTCTTCTTCGTACTTCATTAAACAAGGCCATGTTTCCGAAATCACGGATCTGGGTGTTTTCGCGGTTCACAAACTCGAAATTCAGTCTCTTTTAGACTGTGCATTGCAGTGTGGAATGAGTTTACTTTGTAATGCATTTGACCTTTGTACCTTTGACGGTAATTACACGTGTCGATTCCGCAGTGGACACGCAAACCTTTCAAATACTACTACACAATGTGAACTTTTCAAAAATACAACTGTAAGTATAGTTTTTTGCGAACTTTAAACATTGTAACAGTTTTTTTTAAATATAAAACGAGCAGAATCCTGCTTCAAAATTTGACCAAATAATTTTCTTTCAGGGTAAAGTTACTAAAAAAATAATTTTTGGTCATTTAAGAATATTCATTGACAAATGATTTTTAATACCTTACTGACAAGTTTTAAAGGGAAAAACAAACTGGTTAAGTTTGATATCCTTGCCAAACCTTGTTCGAAAGGGGGAAGGAGTGACAGAAAAAAATTGGAAATGATATCTCTTGTAAGTTTCTTTATAACTTAAAAGACAATGTTACCAAATACTGTATGTTACATTTTAAAGATTATAACGAGTGATAAATTATAAATTAAATAAACCTAAATCTTACCAAATGGGGATAAATAAGTGTCTTTCTTTACCTCTGGATATAAAACATATCATATTATTGTGTTTAACGTAAGTGTACATTTGCATGAAAAAATCAAGTGTATTCAATTTATTAGCATCACAACCGCCATTGAAATGAAATCCATATAAAAAAAATATGCTCTGTATAAAGAATTTTTCGTTGTAGTTTTTAAAAAATGGAAAAACTATACTTAGTTTAAAATTTTGGTCAAAAATATTTTTTTTAGATTTAAATGCTCCGGTAATGCATTTTTAATAGGCAATCAAAATTTGAGTGTCATTTGTTGAGTTATAAGCGAGTTACAGAGCTTAACATATTCTTCCCTATTTAAACAAAGCTTTGTACATTTTGAAGTTGAAGTAAATATTCCAGTTTTAGTCCTGAAATGAATGTGTTAATCTTTAGGAACTGTTGATCTTTAGGAACTGTTCATTTATGCTTAAAATGAATGAGAAGATACACAATCAGCTTGAAATATATCTTTTACTGGAGCCTTGTTTACCTGATGAAGAATAGTGTCCTGTATCTTGCTTACAACTTATCGACTGGCACCCAAATTTCATTTGATCGTTTCATTTGATCGTTAGAATGGCATTCCTAAAGCATTGTATATAATAAAAACATAAAAATAAAATTTGACCAAAATAGTGACCATGCCCTTTAAAGGGGCATGGGCACGATTTTGGTCAAATGTTATTTTTATGTTTTTATTATTTAAAATGCTTTATGAAAGCATTTTTAATGATTTAATGAATCTTGAGAGTTAGTCGTAGAGATATAAGCAAGATACAGGGCTCACAATTCTTTGTCATGTAAACAAGGCTCGTGTCCTGTTTTTGTTTACATGGGTTCAATATACCAGTAAAAAATCTTTTTCAAACTGATTTGTATATCTTCTTATTCATTTAAAACATAAATAGAAATTTCCTAACGTTTAACGCATTATTTTTGGTATAAAACTGGAATTTTCTTCAATATTGAAAATGTAAACAAAAGCTTTGTTTACATAGCAAAGAATTGTAAGCGCGTTATCTCACTTATAACACGACGACTGACACTCAAATTTTGGTCAACCAATACAAATGACGTACTAAAGCATTGTGAACATTAAAAACGTTTTTGGACCAAAATCGTGACCATGCCCCTTTAACATACACTCCTGAATTTACACTGAATTATTCGAGGGAAATTAATATAGTTCAATCGCACTTTCCTGGGCCTTCCTGCAGAGCTCGGAAAACGAACTCTAATGCATATCGAAAGCATTTATGACTACTTGTATCCTTTTCAAAAATGTTCTTATTTTAATATAAATTTCATGGAAATGTATCGTATGTTGGTGTCTGAACTACAACTAAACTCAGTGATTTAAACTTATCACGAACAATGCAAAGCGGAGCATTCCCTCGCGAAATGAAATATTGTGGGGAGGGGGATACATTATTTAGGATAAATTATTGATGTAATTAAAGAGACCATATATATTTACACTGTATTGTATCCATGGAAGGGGAGAGTCATAGGCTTAATTAAGTTCAATTATGAATATGAAACATAGCTAAGATCTAGCGATTTGTAGTATGTCCTATGAAAAAAAATTCGAGTGAGTATGTCCGAATTTTAACTCCAGTTTATTTAAAAGAGTAACATACCTAGTGATACACATGAAGTTTATCTACGGTTAATAATTTTGACGAAATTTGTCAAATTGTCTTCTGAATTATAAACCTGTTCTTCTCTCTAGTAATTCGGGAAATATAGTCCAAAATTCGACTCAAACGACTGCTTGTTTTGAATCAATTGAAATAAACTTAATATTCTACTCTGACTTCAGTTTTTTTCTCTTTGGACATGTTTCTTACTCCCCATTTCTATAAAGCGTTTGTTTCTTACCTTTACAAGGCCTAAATCCAACAAAATATAAAGTTGTTGATTTGAAGTGTTTTCTTTCGCGAAGCGGAAATATTTAATGTCAAGTTGTACATACAAAATTATTTTAAGTGTTAATTTTAACGATATTTTAATAAATACTTCACATAATTACTTGCAAATGGAAAGGGTTTGTCCTTACACCCTGCTCGTAAAGTGTACACAATTTGATAAATATGCATGCGAGAGTTATATTTTAATTTTGAATAAAATACTGAAAAGGACACACACACACACACACACACACACACACACACACACACACAGAGCAGCGATGCTATATCCCCTTCACAACCAGTTGCGCGAAGAGATAACTATACTATAAGTGTTACTTTCAAGAGAGCCTAGCGAATTCTTCAACTCTGGGAAGATACACCATTTTGTATAATGATAAATATTCTAACATTCGTCAATGTCATTAAATTGGAGGGTTTTTCTGAGCTCTGTCGGAGAGTGTTCGACTAATTCGATTCATAAATATGTCGTTCAAATTCAATACGTGATGTTGACGCACACACAAAAAAATACCTTTACATGGACTGTTCCTAATATATTTTTTAAAAATTTCACAGCTACATTGTTTTAGCTTGTGTAATAAATACAAAGGTCTATGTCATTATTTATGATTAAATTAATATAAATCACTCCCGCACCTGAACGTCAAGGACATCTAATGGATGTGTATACTTCTCACAATTGTGGATTATTGCAGCTAAGATGATTTATTATAAAGATATCTATAGTTGTTTTTCTGTCTTTTACAGTTGACTCAATTGTATTCTTGTTGTAATTTTACTCGACTGATTTTTATTTCACTTTTTACTTATTTTACGCCTTTTTAAAAATTGTCATTTACGAATAAGTTTATTTGATTTGTGTTACATTGTTTCTTGTCTAAGTTACATTAGTATAGTTAAGCCACTGAGTTCCATTTCACTTGTTAATAGCTTCTGCTTAATGTATATCCCTTAATATGGTCACCATTTCATCCATTTATAATATTCTGTTTGTCATGAACCTATTCGTTCATATTGTTATGTTCTTCTGTAAATTATTATGTTTTTTTCTTATTTGTAGAACAAACACTGCCACAATGGAGCACTCTTAGGAGCTCAAGGACCGTGTGAGATCAGTAAGTTGACGTCACAATGTAACGGCATCATAATAAAACTATGTGTCTGTATTCTTTATGGCGAAGTAAAGAAAATATAACTCAATAAAAACTACGTGTCTGTATTTTATATAGTTAAGATATATCTTTACTCAATGATAAACTTTATTATACCTCAATATGATTATTCTATATAATGCGACATGATTAGTTCTAGACAATCACGTGACCAGGCGACAAAACGTCATGTCTCCCGGGGAATACATATCATGTCTCACCTTTTCAGAAATCTCGGGTTTTTTCATCCCAAAGGTATAAAAAAGCCAATATGAGCATACGATGTTAACAAATATGATAAAATCAAAAATATTTAATCATTTATTAAAATTCTCTTTACACTACAAAAATCAATTTTAATATTTTTGATTTGAATCTATAAAAACGAAGAAAGAAAATCAGAAGAAAAAAAACCCCAAAAATCACAACGTTTTTGATTGAAAAACTATCAAAAATCGACGTATGTTGTATAATTATTTGTTGTTCGGTATAATAGAACTTTTATTGCATGATGGTGAGGAAAATATGAAGATTTATTCCCCCAGAAAAATTATATTTCCCTCGGGCATAGCCCTCGGGAAATCTTATTTTTCTTGGGGGAATAAATCTTCATATTTTCCTCAACATCATGCAATAAATGTATATTGTGTCTCTTTTTTATATGGTTAAAACTTATCTTAACTCATTACTAAACTGTCGTGTATTCGACGACTTAATGGTTTTAGGTGTAAATATAGTCAATAGTTCACCTCTCTCTAATTTTGATATACCGATTTTATTGAAACAATCTCGTGTTGTTCAATTCAAAATCCTTTGAAAGTGAAAGGATATTTTTCATTTATTGTACACAAATAACTTGTCTGGAAAAAAAAATCCAGTTACAGTCTAAGAACATCACATTCTGTGTGTTGAAAAGCCAAAGGTGTGAGATGTTACCCTGGTTCAGGCATTTTATTCTTTGTTTATATGCAAATGGCTTAATCTTTTGATTTACCAGCCATACTTTTTTCAGGGTTTCTTTTTCTTTAAAACGAGACAAAATGGTTACAATAAATCTCTCTCAGTTTTTTGTACCTTTTATGCATTTTAAGATACTGATGAGTGCCAGAATTACCCATGTCTTAACGGAGCCACATGTACGAACACACCCGGCTCATTCAATTGTACATGTGACGCCGGATGGACCGGGATAATTTGTAATGAAGGTAAAAGACAATGAAATGCGTAAATGTTCATGTTTATTTTCATCAAATGCAAAATAAGCTTGTTTATAGTTGTGGAGGTTGCCAATGTTAAAATGTTCCTTCCGTTAAAATAAGCATAATTTCTCAAAACCAACTTAAAACCAAATTCTCTTTTGCAAAAATTGTTATATAGCATTTGGTCGCAATATTAGTTTTGATCGCTCCTCTACTGCCATCGGGGTTTATATACCGTTTGAGGATGATACGGTCGGCTGCTTTCCGATCGAGGCATTCAGGTTGCACGGACTTCTAAATGCGCGGACTACACATAGTAGTCAAATGTTTGTGATTAAGAATAAAGGAAACAACAATCAATAAAATACAAGTTTTATTTATTCTTTAAAAGAATTCCCGTAGAATTAGTACTTTTTTGCACAGAATGCGCTCCCTTACTTCGAATGTCGTCCATACAGAGTACATAACGTCTGCGTCCTTTTGAAAACCCAAGCGGCACTATATCCAACACAATAGCTAGATGATAGAAAATCCCTGAAAGTAATACGTAACATCGTTCCATCGGTTTCCACAAAAAGGCTCCGTTTCTAAAATCCATTAGATGTTTGACATTGCTCGATCTGCCACAGTGTGTGGTTTGCGCATGTTATAACAGTAACTACACAGAAAAACGGTCTAAAATTATAGAGGCTGTTTTAAGTATCCGTGCCTTGGTTTCAGTCTGTTTTGTTTCGTCTTTCATTTGGTATACCTTGACAGTTTAGTGGTTGTCATATTATTTTTGTTCAACACGCGTTTCTACACGTCTTTCCGTCCAAGGTAACGTGTTCGGGTGTATGAAATACCTGAAAGCGGTTAAACGTGAATAGAGCTCTCGGCCTTATATAGGGGGTGTGTAGCGATAAGCAGAAAATCCATAACTAATATGGCGGTAGTCGGGGATAAAGGGAAGTAATGCGTATTTATAAATTAACGTCAGCTTTAAGTACGAGGACTATTACATGGATTTTTATGTATTGATGTTGCTTTGTGGTTTTTTTAATTGTTTTTCTAGTGTATGTTATGGCTGAGGTAAACAGCTAAAAATCATAATTAAATTTAAGATATCAATGAATGTCTGAACAATCCTTGTCACAACGGAGGAACATGCAGTAACAACGCTGGATCTTTCACGTGTACATGCGCAGGTGGATTCACAGGGGCACTCTGTAATGAAGGTAAATGGATATTATTCTTCCTCCCTCTATAAATATTAATGTATATTTTTATTTTCCCTCTATCAATATAAATAGGTATGCCTTGCTCCTCTGTTTCTGTGTTTCGTTCCGGCTCTCTTAATTTATGTTGATGTTAATTAACTCTTTGATTACTATTTCTGTGTATTAGCCTCCTCTCTCATGTTTGTCATTATCTCTTTAAATGGATACTTATCTTTACAGTGTTCGTACTTTTAAATACCAACATGTTATTACAACTTTATCTTTTCTATTTGTATAAAGAAATAAACTGTTATTTGTAGCTTCTTTTTGTTGTATTTGTTTCATTATTATATCAAAAAAGGGATGTTTGACGTTTATATTCTTTGTAAAGAAGAAGTCAGATCTAATTTTTAAAAGTTTTACAAATTCATAAGCTCTATTTGATGTTGACGTATTTGTATTTATACCTAATTTTCAAACATTCAAATAAAAGGAACGAACTGTAAAGTACATCAGGTATTTTTAATTTTAGGTCACTTGAGGCACTCTGATTACTTATTAGAATTAGTATTTCACCGTCGCCGTCCGTTTTAACATTTGCCCATTTATAACTTCGTAATAAAAATTACTTTGGCCGTTTCTATTAAAATGTGACATGATGCATCGTAAATTTTAAGACTCTTTGCTACGATTGCCTATGGGCAGGACTAAATTTGCTAACTTTGACCATTTTTTATAATATTTTACTTTTCCTCTGCGTATCCAAGAAAATCCACTTAAAATAATGCATTCATATCTCTACCAGAATTGTAAATTCCATGTGTTCAAATTTACGGGCTTCATCTCTAGGTCGATGCAAAAATGCTAGTGTAGTATCGTTGCATATAATGTTAAAAAATCTTCTTTTCACGTGCCGACACTGAGTAGAAACTGACTGTATATTAAGAAAGACTACAAAACTCTCTTACATAATTTTTAACATTTTATGACCTCTGGGTATAGGGTTAATAATCCAAGTCAGGGTGAAATGCTGATATAGTATGATTTTATACACACATGTATTGAATGTTCAAAAAATCGGTTTTTTCTTCTGCTGCTGACACTAAGTAAAAACTGACTGCATATTAAAGGGGCATGATCACGATTGTACTCAACAATTATTTTCCTAATTTTAAAGTTTACAGTTTAAAGCTTTGTGTAAATTAATATCATATTTTGATGCATTTTTCTTGAGATTTAAACTTTTTACAGTGACATAATTATTCAATCATCTATTATATACAGTCCCGTAATCATTCAATCATACTTAAATGCTCAATAAAATTTTAATCGGGAAGTACTCTAGCCTCGCCTATTATAATAGCAAAATTAAGCTGCATGTGTATTCGGAAAACAACAAAACATTGCAAATTATGCTATATGATGCATGTTGTAGATTCGGCATAACATTACCTTATTTCATAATACTGACAGTTTATATCAAATGCTGATCATTTCTTTTAAAGGAATACTTTGTATGTGTGTTTACCGACAACTTTACAATGATAGCGCCTTTGAACTTATATGTGCATATGGCATGGAATCCCGATCCAGATTCAGATAAAGGTGTGCTAGCCTGGTTCCCTTAGCTAAACATTACGCACAGGAACTAGGATAGCTCATGCGCAGGTTGAATTTTCCCTATAGCATCCGGCTTGACCTCGCTTATATATTTTCTGCGTGGACCTCAGGGTCCATGCAATTACATGCTTATCAAAACATGATCGTGCAAGTTAAAGTTGATTTAGGTTTTTTCCAATAGAAATCATGTTTTGCTAACTGTATTTAATATTTTATATAAATGGCGAATTTTAATATTGTACCAGTACTGAAACATCGTATAAAAACGTTATATATACATGTATTTTGTAACTAGTCGTCTTTTTTATGTAATACATATACCTTTCTTCTGATTGTTAAAAATTAATTCAATCGTAAAAAGTACAGTGTATATCATTTCGTCTACATTTTTTTTTTCATGAAAATACCTACAAAAGAGTTTTACCAATCAGAAACAGTTTTAAGTAATGTAAAACACCTCAGTAGTAGTACGTTTCAGGGTCTGTAAATTTTGTCAGCACGCAACAATTCTAAATTGCACATAGTCTTCAAAAATTTAGAAATATTTAGATAAAGAAGTTATTTAAGAGAAAAGGTTACGTGTTTTGTAGGCGGGTTCAGTTTTTAAAAATCACAATTCCTGAAATGAATCATGAGTACATACTGTTTTTAACAACGCTTGCTACCCTCTGAAAATTTAACTCGCCAATAAACATCTAATTTTTTAAAGAGTGTTTGTTACGATTACATAAACTGTGTTCGACAAATAGTTTTCCTCCTTTCTTTTTCAAAACACGTTTTATATACAGGCATTCAATCACAACACGTTTTTATAACAAAAAAGAACTGAAAGTTTAGTCATTATAATCGTTTGACACCATATCACATATATTTTCAACTCGCAGCAACAACGGAAGACCTACTCGTGGTTTTGCCACGAGCGCTGCTCTAGTTTTTTTTTTTTACAACTATATTATTAAATCATACTTTGCATCAAATGTTCAGAAGAAATGTTTTGAATTAATATATACATTTATAAACACTTGAGTTGTAATTGCTTAATGCGCATTTAGTACACCTTTTAAAGATGAATGAACTCGCGAGATTGATAGAAAATCGAGTCACACCACGCTTCGGCAAATTCGTTCCTCCAGTAAATACTCCAGCTACATGAATACATATTTGTTGAATTCAAACTGATGATTCGTTGTTAGTGATGTTAATCCAACATCAATTATACTTGCTTTGTACATGTACCGTAATGTGTAACAACTTGTTCCGTTGACACCCCTGCCATATGGCAATCTATTTTTAAATCAGGATAACACCTTATACACAAGTTCATGGTGTACAGCCCATTTACTTGAAAATTCTTGCTCACTGTTGCCAATTTCATCCTATATAACATTTTCACCGATTGCTAATGTAAATGTTGACACATTAAACATGCATTGGTTACTTTTTTCATGAACAATATTGATATATTTGCTTGTTCCCGTTGCCTGCACTGTTTCGGAGAATGCAACTCTCAAACCTTAGATATGCCTGACGTCAGACAATAATGTTTATACTACTATATCTTATACCATGATACCATTTATGTTTAGAAATAAAATAGTTAAATGAAACCAAATTTAAGACAATAATAATTTTATCAAAAAATAATCCAGTAATATAATAATAAAAATGTTTAATACTCTTTTGAACGAGGTAACTTAAATATCTGTGCATCGGGAATATTAAATCGTACGCGGAGTGTAAACCATTACGTGAATGAACAGATAACCGATTACATTAGATATATGTATCAAACAAATAAAGCAGTAAAAGAACTTTTCTGTATTTTTCAACCCACATTTACATAATTTTTTCCCTAATTCATAGTAATTAAATGAGTTTAACGGTAATCGGCTGAGTTGTTCGGCGAAATATGTAAACACGATTTGAGAAAATTATAACTACTTTATAAATCACTTTAAACAAATTGCATTTACAGAAAAATCGTTTGGATTTATTGCTAATCTAAAAAATTACACGGATCTTTAGTAAGCTTACATTTTTTAAAGTTGATCTATTCAGTTTATTGTCAAGAATGGATACGTTTGTGTTTGGACATCGGAGGAATTAAATGAATCGTGAAAAGTACAAACATACGACGCTCGTTTCTTTTTTATAATTTTCTTTATAAACGTATCGAATCGTTCGTTGATTGAATTCTTCTGTTTTAAACGACTGAAGTCTTTAAATGAATCGATAAATATATTTGTGTAGTAATTAATCGATGTATTGTGTAACTTAAAATTTTCACAGTAACTGCCTACTTACATAATTACGCCATTTTCAAATCGACAAAAATAATGAAAACTAGAGCCGAGCTCGTTGCAAAGCAACGAGTAGGTCTTCCGTCGCAACTCCGTGTCGTGAAAGGATTGTCCATCAGTCTGATTAAAACCACCTCCTTCTCACATTTGTCAGAGCCTGACAGACCCTGTATTGATAAAAGGTCCATTTTACACGACCATTTTTTCTTACCAATTACAGCTCTAGAAAAGTGATTGAAACTCTTCAAATGGAGACAAATTAATTCATGCCTGTTTTCTATGTAACCTCTAGACTGAGTATTGAAAAGTTGCACCACTCATTAAACAGATAAAGTCATATCGTCGGTAAATAGAAGTATATTTTGATTGTATGCAAATGTGGAGGTCAAGTGGAAATGATCTGTTATTGATACAGGTCTATCAGACCCTGGCGAGTGTAAGGAGAAGGGAAATGGTTTTAATGAGACTGGATTATCAATATGATAATAGTAAGTTCAAAAAATCGAAAACGAGACTCAAATTCAAAGTATTATTTTAATACCAGACAATTTCTTCGTTTAATTTACTTCACGTTTAGGATAACTTTAAAAAGAATATCATAGGGTGAATTAACCATGCATCGGACACAGACCTTGGATCGGACAACTTTGTTTATAAATATACAAATAAATGTGCATGCGCTCATGTGTTGTTTCGTATATTCCTGAATTAGAACAAATGAACTTTATCATTGAAGTTTAGCGTGTTCCACAGGTTAAGTCTTTAGCCACACTCTCAGATAGCGATATCACACCTTGAATGTGACGATGATTGACATCCAATATTTAGATACTTATTATTTAACACGTGACCACTGCAGTGAAAGCACCTTTCCATATGTTACTCAATCATATAACAATTGCTGATCTGCAGTCCGGGGGCAATATTCTGAGCTCATGTGCGCTGAAGCGACACGAGATTTTCGGTCGCACGTGGAGCGGATTGAATTACCGTAGACTGTCCGAATAAACACACGGGTGGGAAAGTGACACACATTGAGGAGTAAGCATGTTAAGGAATCGCCAAAAATTGATTTTCACCACATTTTGAAAAAAAATAAAGCCCTTGCACTGTGATCATGTAACCGATAAAATCTAAACAAAGCTTATTTAAAAACGCATGTGAACATTCTTAAAATAATCACTGAATCCCTCAATCCGGACAATTCTTTTATCGTGTCGGCCTCTATCGCATGTGTTAATTCGATAATTGATTTTTTATCCTGCCGTGAACGGTTGGAGAGTGTTTTATTTTCTAAATTTTGCTTCCAATTTTGATCTCTCTCTCTCTCTCTCTCTCTCTCTCTCTCTCTCTCTCTCATTTTTGTGCAACCCTATAAAAAGGGTCAACTACTTTCTACAATATCTTTAAAACCTCTCAGCAGTATTTAGCGGAAATATTCGTGGGTAAATAAGAAATTTTCAAGTTGAAACACAAGTCAATCTTACTTACATGCACCGGTCAAAATCTCGAATAAACAAATAGTTTAGATCGTACAAAATATCAATAAACATGCACGTGTGATAACGGACATGTAGAAGAACACGAAGCTACCGCAGATCACTTGTCAACTCGCGCAGGATCTCCTTGGCTATGTGCGAGGGGTGATCATCATTTTAAGGTTTAATCTTTGTGGTTTTTCGTTGTTTATCTAAAACATTATAAGTATAATTTTTAGAACATTTTAGACTAAAAAATTCACCATTGATTTACATCTGTCGATGTTTCTGATTTGGAATCATATCGCTTTTATCAATTTTTAGAACGACTCCTAAATTTATATTCTATATGTTTAAATAAATAAATTGAAGATAAACAAACTTTTAGAACATAAACTAAAAACAGTTCTTGTATATAAACTCAAACAAGTGTATCATGTTACAATGTATTAGATAATCGCTGACCTCTAGGTAGTGCAGCCGCGACCGATCTCCTCGGCCGCGGATGAGGGATCGGATAACTTACGTAAAGGTAACACACACAGAGAGAGCTCAGAACTCAGGAAGGTTTATAATGTTTACAGAATGATGACTAAACTCTAATAAATATAAGTTTTTTCCTTTAAATCCCGCAGTTGATCTATATGTCTGATACTGCTTCAGTTTAAGAATCGCATTGCTTTAATGAATTAACAGAGCGATTTCTTCATTGACACTCCATCGTTAAATTCAAATTAAGAAGTGTAAGCTTTATTGTGTAGTCAATACTAAAACGATTCTTGTGTTTGCGGCTAAATAAAATCACATATGACAGACGCGACTCTTGTGTATTAGAAACCCGCTGACCGCTAAGTAGTCCAGCCGCGACCATGGCGACCGCGATTTTATCGGCCGCGGGCGAGGGATGAGTTACGTAATGACACACACAACTAAGAATTGAGGTCAATTTGAAATGCTTGCAGCAAAATGACCCAAATCTATTTCATGGAAGTTATTATTTTTTAAAATCCATTTTATGTATCTCACTAGATAAGAAAGGTAACGTTTATATTTACTCGTTTTTGTTTTTCTTAATGGTTGTCCACTTAAGAACTCAACAGAGGTGACTCCAAAAAAAAAGGCTGTAAGAAAAACATGTGCACGTATACTTTTAAGACACTTTTTCTAATGCATTAAAGTATCCCGTATATGCTGGTACACTTCCAGCTGTTAATTTATGTCCGTAATACGCACGAAGACTATTCACTTACTTGCCAAATGAAAACAGGTACATGTTAACAAGACAAGCTTTTTACACTCATATTATGAATTACCGGTACAAACTAATTTTGTAACGACATTGATAACACCATAATAAACAACTTTTCTGTCGACAGCTATAACAAAATATTAACCATTTTTGAGTTATAAAGCGAAGATTTTTAAGGGCTCTAGACCCCTAATTTAAAGGGCCAGCCCTTTTTCAATGGTGTCAAGTGAAAGCCCTTGATATTTTGCACATATTGTGTTCAGAGAAAATTTTAAACTGAAGAGCTACGAGACAAAAACACAACCAATCAAAGTACTGATAGTACTGTTAGACGGTGGCGCCGTTTGAAAGTGGCATATTACATGTATGATAATTATTGTTGTCGAAAATCCAAAGCCAGTGTCCCATACATGTACTAATACTTAACGCTTACTCGCACAACTGGTCGTGAGTTTCCTACATGGACAATTCTGTGGAAATTGTAGTTGTGATCACAATCCACACTTTACAAATGTTGTCTCTCTTTATCGTCATCTTTTGGGGAAAACCCAAGATTTATCGCAGTAGCCTTTGTAGTATAGAAGTTTGTATCTATATGTTTGTATCTATATCAGTTGACAAACTCCGTTTTCATTAATACATGTACTACATGTTTGTATTTTGATTGCCCCAGAATGACTTATTAAATATGTGGGTTGCCACCACATATTGAATGAATAAATCAAATCCAAAGCGATTTCATCACAGTACGCCCAAATATTTGATTGTATAAAGAAGGGGATTTTGGGTTTTCTCCCCTTTTGACCTTTGGGTTGACCCCGTTAAGGGGAACAACTTTTGAAAAGTGTGGATTGGATATGATAAATGAATAAAATACTTATCAGGTTTTTACTAATTATTTGGTAGACATGTAGTATGTTTATTGTCCCTCTCGACAGCATTTTCCGTCAATTTCTTCACGGGGAAAAAGTTGCAGTCTTGTGGACCATCAACTTGCTTTATGTCTTCATAGTCAGTTGATACATTTAGGTGTAAAGAAAACAGAATGGTTTACAAGAACCTGTTTGCTAAAACTGGTATTTCTTTTAGAATGCACGTCATCATGAAACAGAAGAGTCAATCAATATTTTATCTTCGACTTTAGTGGATCCATTTGCTCACAGCGAAAGTGAATAAAAAATTGAAAAAAAAATCATACAATATTCAGTCGCGGCAGTTTCATTAATCATTAATTGTATTTAGCTATAGATTCATTCAAATCATTTGAATGGATTGGGAAAGTCACATGTATATTTTATCGCTTCTCATTTGCTCACAGCGAAAGTGAATAATTTGAAAAAAAAATATCATACAATATTCAGTCGCGGCAGTTTCATTAATCATTAATTGTATTTAGCTGTAGATTCATTCAAATCATTTGAATGGATTTGGGAAAGTCACATGTATATTTTATCGCTTCTCAGTACACTTTAACACGCATAATTCACTTGCTACATTAAACTCTTCTAGTAAACTTAAAACAAATATTGATTAATTATTCAAAATTAGTTTTCAAAAAAACTAAACAAACAAAATACAAGTTGAACGCATGTTTTTCTGACCGTACAGCTGTGTATATAAATTTCATTTTATTCTTTGCATGTACCATATACACTATATCTAGGGTTCGCAAATCCCAGCAATATTTCCGGAAAGCTATAGTTCTGTAGCTCAGCAGAAAACTACAGTCATCTATGAAGCACATTTTTTGCCTACATGTTTCATTTTTTATCGCAAATATAGCATGGATGTACATGCGCGGATCTAGAGGGGGGGTCGGGGGGGTCCCGACCCCCCCCTGGAAAATGAAAATTTATTAAATTTACATAGTAAAATTATCGCGAAAATATGCCTCGGACCCCCCTGGCAAACACAATTATCCTTCGGACCCCCCCTGGAAAATTTTTCTGGATCCGCGCATGGATGTATACGCTATGGCTGATGTAGCATTTCGTTGAGTGATGACACTTTCTAACCGTCGTGTATTTCGATTACGAGTCGCAACAAACTGACGCATTTATATATTAGGCCTGCCTATTATGGAAACAAATGTCGAAGAAAGCTCATAATAGAGTTGTACTCGCGAGAGAAAAATTATTTGAGAACAAACGGGGCGATATTTACGTACATGTGTAATAATGTTATCTGTTAGTGAAAAAATCCCCCCAAATTTAAAGAAAAGGTTCTATAATAGCAGAGACGTCGACGGGCGCATATGGATTAAAGTCACAGAATGAGATTGTACTTCGCTCTTCAAATTGCGTTATTCAGTTTACTGTGAAAAAATTCGTCAGAAACTGTTTAGTGATCTTACATTACCGTTCACAATGCACAATAAATGTATATGGAATATTGCATGAGTTGAACCGATAGTTTTTTCTCACAAAAAAGGTAGCGTTTGCTGCAAATTATTTAGAGATACACGAGCTGACACGCCGTGACACGCCGTGAAATCCATAACATATGTCTTCAATCCCTTATTTGCTTACAAAAATCTGAACTGAAAATCTTAGAAACATCGTAAAATGTGGTTTGTTTATATATGTAAAATTGTAAAATGGCGACTCGATTTGCACGTGAATTTTACAATCCGCAGTCGATCGATTAGCGTGTTTGAGAGAAAGTCAGCAGCAAGTAAAGCGTCAAATTCAGTAGTAAATATTGTCTGATGATTATTGAGGTACCTGTAATAAAATTAATGTTCCTACAGACTGAGGGGGTTACAAAATAAGGTTCATGTAAATCACAGGTCAGTCCAAAACACATTTCAAGTTTTTTGGTATGTTTGAAAACACATGCACACTTGTAGAAGAAAGTGTGCCATTGATCGGTTGAAGTTCAATAAAATGTTATTTATGTAATATTCATTGTCAGTATCTGTTGTGAATTCTTTGGAATAAGCTACAACAAAATAAATATTCTGCCTCAACTAAAATTAATGCGTTGAAAAATTGCTGAAATATGAAATGGCAAACCTGTTTAAATAGTGTGTTTCTGACAATTGTTTACATCATAAAAAACAAGAAGCGGTTATTGTGAGATCTCTTAGCAAATTATCGCAGTGATATAGTTTATGCAGCCCTGATACAGAGTTTAACTTCACAACTGGCAGTTGGTGCATAAATTATCGATACCGCGTAAGCAGACAGGGTAAGGGCCAATTTAAAATAAAACACAATTTCATAAATTATTTAAACACATGTACAAAATAATTAGCAGCTATAATGCTTAAAATATCTGATAAGATTAAAATTAGTTCTCATACTAAAATCGACACATAGAAAAAACGTTGTCTGTAACATTGCATTAACACTGCATACCTAACAGAGTTATCGTTCCTTATCCGCTAGGGTCCCTGTGAGAAATACTCTTCCGGTCAGGACGATAGCAATAGACCGTGGCTATTTATAGCCACCGTCTAAAAATCAGCATTTTTGAAGCACAAAATTCAAATTAATTTTTTGAAACTTTAAAGGGGAGAAATTGTAAAAATAAAACTCGGAGGACAACGTTCAAAGCGTCTATTTTCAAGATTTGTGACTTTGTAACACATGTTATTGGCGGTTTCAGAGCCTTTACGTGCACAGGAATGCCTATTTTTTTTTTGAAAAAGGAGAAAACTCGGTATCGGAAGTATTGATTTCAACAATTTTCCCTAAATATTAAGAAATAGTAACTACCAATAAGCCCTGAAAATTTTAACTTTATAGGTCAACAAACAAGCAAGATATTCGAGTTTTAAAAAACGTCTAGAAGAAAAAAGAATAAAAAGAATTATCAACAGAATCAGTACAAGGTCTTCCGTTGAAAACGGAAAACCTTAATAATGCCTGTTTGAGAGGGTGACAGTTGAAGCTGACACCCCGAGAAAACCATTGTCAAGGAATGTATTACTTAAAGAAAGCATTCCTACCTTTTTTCTTATCAATTATTCGCATCATATTTCTTCAAACATATATTAAATGACTTCTGTATAGGAATGATAAAAAACATAAAACGGTATCAATTTTTGAAGTCATAAAAAATAACAACTAAAAACGGACACTGCCTGCTCAGAAATGTGTACTTTAAATTCTCAAGGACTAAATTCTTCTTAAAATTATGTTTTATGTCAAATGTAAGTTTCCACCTTTTCGCTCGGGTTCTTTTCTCATTTGCTGTGACTAGCAAAGACCGATCCTATCATTTTGGAGTTCCGATTGAGAATAAATGAAAACGGACCAAACGATAAGTGAACGCACAGTGAACCCAATGTGAGCGTCTTGTAAACGGTGAGCGCGAACGGAGCGGAGCGCTAGTGAACGCAGGGTGAGCGCACTCTAAACGCACAAAAAATTGGGAAAGTAGAACGTAATCAACAACACACTGTAATCAACAACACAGAAGGCAATTAAATTGTTTTAACACAAATCTTGTCAACACATGAATTTAATTACTTGAGACTAATTTGACCCTCACTTTGACCTCTACGGAGATTATTCGCTCTATAAATTTTTTCAATCATTTGATCTAAAACTTCAAACTATATATCAATTATGTTCAATTGTTTCCTTAATTAACTGTCATGCATAATTTTTATTATAAGTACACATGTATTTAAACTGAACACATTTTATTATAACCCGGGCTTTGTTAAAATAATATGGAGGGTAATCGTGTTCAAAAATCCAGACATGTAATCTTGTAAATCCGAATATGCAATCGTGTTGGTGTGTGAACCTGAGTATGAATGTGTATAATTCTAATCGTGTAACCTATAAAACTCGGACATAAACACATGTAAAATTTGACTCGGTTCCCTCGTATGATGCACATTTCGCAGCTTAATTGTTTTCATTAGTTAATAAAACCTTTAACTCTGCACACATTTAATCCGTAGTTTCTGTATTTGAAAGTTCATGCTTGGCAATAGCACATCAGACGTGATACAAGTTGAAAAATGTAAAGTCTACAAGTTTTCGAATTTTGACATAACCGTACATAGCATTTGCCTTGCTGCGGGGAAAAGGCATGCCGTAATCGCCAGAATGGACGAAAAACATGATATTCAGCTAAACTTTTGCACTAAGTTATTAATGAACGACAATTTTTCTATTGAAAATACCGGCATTTTTTTTAGAAAATATTTAAGGTATAATTAAAACTGAACCAAACAAGAAGAGGTTCATGTATATAAAATTCGTTTCGATATGACGAATGTGCTGATTTCTGTAATATAATTATCATGGTACTGTACGATAAGGGTTAAAAAGAAGTCTTTAATATCTTATTTCTTTAAAAAAAATTGACATGTAAACTTGAATATTATATTTTGCTGTTTTTTTGGTCAATATGATGATTTAGCTATCCGAGAAGTACAATATTCACCGAGCCCGAGTACGATATTCACCGAGCCGGAGGCAAGGTGAATATTGTACTTCTCGGGTAGCTAAATCATCGTGTTAATCGAAAAAAAACGAGCAATAATTATTTTTTATATAATTCATCGACGAATTGATACAGACATATATTAATTGAATGTCATCAAGCAAAGTTTTAGTTTAAAGCCAAAGCAGAACAAATTGAGAAATGCGATGTTTCATTTGCCTATCTTTTTTTAGTCCAATGTAGAGAAAATGAAATGTTATATTGACCTTCTTGGTTACGTGCAGGTGAAATAACGTTTTGTTTTTTCGATAAAGTTGGATATGAGTCAATCAGAAAGCTAGGAATTAATATAACAAATGTTAATGTGTACTCCTTTCTAGAGATGAGACGGATTAATAGGTTTCATAAGGGGGTGAAATGTTTTGATCGGCATGGGGTGCGGAGACCGCCGTGAGGTCCCATGTAGCTCGATTGCTTCTACTGTGTTCTAAGAATTTTGAGAGAGAATTTACAACCGGGTTTTCCGGTCATTGAAACAGTGAAACGGCGGGCGGGGGAGAGGCTGCCATAAAGGTATCCTTATTGTATCAGTAACTCCTCGTACAGGATAACTCCTCGTACAGTTTTTTAGACGGAAGCTGATTAACAGCCTCCGTATATTGTGATTGGCTTGCCCGTGACGTCAAATAATGAGGATTCCTTAAGCACCATCTAGCGGTGGACGAAATAATGAATAATTATAAGATTCGATGAATAAACATCGTGTGCTTCTTTGTCTCTGTCGTATATCGTTCGCATATTATCAATTAATCTCCCGCGGAGACGTATCTCTCTTTACAGCCCCCCCCCCCCCCCCCCCCCGGAAAGTGATTTGGGAAGTCAGTGTATTTTACAAGCTGATCACGCGTGAAAAAAAAGAAGATAGAATTGACAAAAAAATCTTTTATATGATGCAAACAATAGCCGTTATATATTTTTTTAAAACTGGTACCATATAACTGAACTTGAGTTCTCTGTAAATTCAAAATAAATAGCAAAATAAAGTACATATGTTTATTGTGTCCATAGTCTTAACGATTGAGAGAGAGAGAGAGAGAGAGAGAGAGAGAGAGAGAGAGAGAGAGAGAGAGTGAGTTCTGTTGAGAAAAAAGAAGTATACGAACTTTACTTCACAAACACATTATATCAATCTTTAGATCAAACATCACGAACAGTGTATACTACATGTACTTCATTGTTATAAATATTTTTTTTTCTCTTTGCTAGAAATCAAACATCACAAACAGTGTAGAATACATATACTTCATTGTTAGGCATGCTTCCTTTCCCTTTACTTGAAATCAAACATCACAAACAGTGTAGAATACTTTATTGTTAGGCATACGTCTGTTCTCCTTACTTGAAATGAAAACTATTAGAACGAAACTGTTTTCCCTTATCTTGGAAGGAACACGTGTTGCACCCCGCGTGTTGATTTGATTAACAGGGGTAAAACGTGGACTCGGACTGAAACTGCATGCTGGATTAAATCACATTATACTATATTCTTTTGTGGATACTAATTTTGTGAATATATTATATTAGTATATTTTAAATGAACGTACATAAAATTACGCCTTAAACGCTCTCTTTCTCTCTCTCATCACGATCATAATAAGAGAACATATAGATCGACGACACTCATTAATCAAGAAACCCCTTCTGTAAGATTAAAAAGGAGGGGGGGGGGGGGTGTTGTACAGTTAGACAAAGTAGTTTGCAATTTAGAGGTTATCTTTTGTCTTGAACAGGTGTGGAAACCTCTAGGCTATGGCGTTTTCTACCTTGGGTTTGCAAATCACTGTACACAGGAAATAATATCGACTTCAACTAAATATACACCAGAAAAGAAATGTGTACATAAATAGTTTGCATTGTATTTTTTAAGTTCGATTGTATGCATTTAATAACATGTACAGTTTCCCATGTTGTTTTCTGATGCAAAAAGTAGTAATATAACAAGCTTATAAGGTTAAAATAAGAGAACAACACTAATTATTTTAATCACAGGATGAATCTCTGCCATTCAGTCAACTGAATGATAACTGAATGGTCTGGAAAGGTGACTGAATGGCACACATATGCCATTCAGTCACATTTCAGTTACCTTTCAGTCACCTTTCAATTGACTGAATGGCAGAGATTCATCCTGTGAATATTATCTATCTAACACTGATGTCAACCTGAAAAACATCCTCGCGACCTTAAACTGCCATAATAATAAACCGCTTCGCAAATATTCCCACATGATAAGCAGTATGCGCGCTGTTTTTCCTTAAATAAAAAAATCATATAAATTTTTATTAGTTTAATTTTCCCCGAAATGCCTCCTCCGTCTATCAGTACTTTCAGTTCTTTCATTAAGATAGGAAGTTGTTCTTTTTAAACATATATCAAAGGTATGCAAATTGCTGGTATTATAAAAAAAATATCAGCTGTTTAACTTGGTCACTTTTGGCAAAAACGTTGCATATAGAGTACCCCATTTTTCTGGATAGGTAGTTTGTATCAATTCAGTATGGACAAATGGATTATGGATACTGTTCACACACAATCAAAACCCGGTTTGCTGTTACATTGACAGTTTTTCTTTTATTGTTTTTTTGTTTTGTTATTTTTCTGAATTAGTTAAAACTAAACGACTTGCAAAGACTTGGTAAATTTTCGCTGAAAACGTTATGTAACTATACATGTATTTATACTTTTTAAAATATCAAAATGATTTTATTGTGCAAGTGAAAGATATATAATAAAAGAATCTAAAACTGTATAAAAAAAAAAAAAAAAAAAAAAAAAAAAAGAGTCAGGGTTTTATAGAAGTTTTATATTAGTTAATTAAAGCTCAAAGTCAGGGTATACTACTACTAGCATGTTTACGTTTCTGTAATGATGATTTTGTTTTCTTCGGAAATTGGATTTCTAAAAGTATGGAACAGGGTTGGTCAGATGAATTAGAGCGTATATGAACTTGTAGAGTTTTAATTATAAGATATTTTAAAATATATAGTGTTTTGACGATATTTTTCAAAATTAAGTAGCTGCTTTATGGTAAACAGTTCATGTTTACAAGTGGCTGTAAAGTTGTATTATAAAAGCTCTCCGGAAATTTTTTATCAAAAAACAACAATAAGTGAGTCTGTATCGAACTGACATTCAGAACGTCATACTCTTTTCCCGTAATAATTGCTTGAAATAAAAAAAATGTCAATATTCACCAGCAAAATACGCTTTTTCCCTATGTATTGCTAACAATGCAAAATGAATAATTTATAAAAATAATTCATGCAAATTTTTAATATCACGACAGTTAACCTTAACTTTGGAATTTTTATTTATTTTTCAAAGAGGGGGTTTGCTTATTATTTCTCATAGTAATCAAAATTTAAAACCAATGTCTTTAAATATTTTGTTTTTCTTGTCGAGTACTTTGCAACTAAGTTATTTAATTGACTAGTTGGCCGACTCCGTGTAATTTTTCGAGGGGGAGGGGTCTTGTCCGAACTTTGTGGTAGCGATTAGAAGCTTTTGGAGATATTTTCTTAATTCAACCTAGCTCTAGACTTTAACAATTTGTTGCATGTTTTTATATCTATATACATGTATATTCAAACAAAGTCATTATATGTATTATTTTCTAGTTCTTAGAAGATATCTGAAGCCGATCGAATTCTTTACTCGTATTTTATACATTCTCTTGTCAAAATGTACACCGAGCTCATAATTTATTTTTCCGAAAAATCATACTTCCCAAGAAAGGATGTTATCCAGAGATAATACCAATTATAGGCCTACGTAATATATAATTTATTTTATTTATTCTGTCCCCATTCTGGCGATAACAGCATGCCTTTACCTGCACCTAGCCTCCTATCGTTGACGTCACTGTTTCCAAATATGATCATGTCAATATTCGACAAACTTGTTGACTTTACATTTGTTGATTTGTAACATGTCAGCCAGGGATGGGGTAATGGTAATTTGTAATGGTAATTGAGTGTAATTAATTACAAATTTTGATGTAATTGAAAGTAATGTGTAATTGGCCAAATTTTCAATTACATGTAATGGTAATTTAATTAATTACTTTCAAAAAGGCATGTAATTCCAATTACTTTTCAATTACTTTCAATTACACACTGATGTACATATAAATATGAAGCTGTCCACTACCCATTGTTCCCTACACTATCAATGGTACAAGATCAAGTTAGGATGAGAAGTTAAAAAGCATTGAACTATTATTATAGCTATCATACTTAATATTTTTCAGAATGAACTTTTTCAGTGATTCAATATTTAATAATAAGTTTCCCAAATTTAATTAAGTACATGTATTTGATGATTTGCTTGATCTCTTTTTTCTTAAAAAATACTTACCGGTATTTCCCTTCTTATTAGAAAAATTAGTGTGTCAATTATCATTGAGTTAGATTAAAACATCACTGTTTAATTTAAAAACAAAATCAGTGTTATATGAACTATCAAGTCATGCAGCCTAAAATACATTGAGCTAAAATGCATGGCTTCAAATGGGTTTTAAGTTTTTGATGTCTAACATGTCCACAGGGTGTGTTCCCTTATTGCAAACATTTGATAATTAGGTAGAGAACAACAGGTGTGAATTGTGTTTTGATAACAATTATAGTCTGCCCTCTACCTGAGATTAACCTGTAATTTGGCATTGTATTTATAAAGGAAAAAAAGGGTATAAAAATGCAAAGGATAAAGTTTTCATTTAATAGTTTTGCATGCTGGAAATACTTGCGTTGACATGATAGATGTAGGTTAGGGGATATGACTTTCAAATATTTAATATTGAATATTAAGGGACACCTCCATATTGTGACTACCGATACCTGCGTTTTGAAATAAACAATAAAACCAAATTTATATTTTTTCTTTCCAAAAATTGTTACTTATCAAAGTAGTAAGCAAATTCTCAAACAGTGAAAGTATTTTAATTATGACGAAATTTTATTCACATTATAGACATACCTCCTTAAATGTTTATGTGTTGTAGATAAATTATAGTCTTATTAAATTTTTATGAATTTCAAAATGTAATTTGTAATTTAATTAATTACATTTGCAAAGTAATTGTAATTTAATTAATTACATTTGAAAACTCTTGTAATGGTAATGGTAATTTAATTGAAGAATTTAAGCAAGTAATTGTAATTTAATTAATTACTTTCCAATGTAATTGACCCCATCCCTGATGTCAGCCATGCTATTTCGGAAAACTGATAAACAAATGCAGAGACTACAGATAGAAAGTGTGTATTATAGTGGCAGGTTACAAGTAAATAACAGACAGCATTTTACAGCTGCAATTAAGCATCTGTAGGAAACATTCGATTGAAGGCCTGCGCGGTCAACTCTAAAGTGTTTATTCCTGTGTTTTATAGGTGACACGATCAAAATTACACTCATTCATACTCAGGCTCACACACCAACATGATTGCATATTCGGATTAACAAGTTTACATATCTGGATATTTGAACACGATTACCCTCCATTAAAAAAACCCAGATTCATAAAGTTTTCACTCTAATGCCAGTAAATTGTAGAATAGATGTTGACATAGTTTTGATGCTTAATAATTTTGTATGTGTATTTTAATAATGTCTAAAATCATATTTAATATAAAGTCATTTATGAAAGACTTCATATTAAGTCTATAGCTGAATATCTCCAAAGAAATGAAATGAAACAAAATTTTGCAGATCGGCTTCATTTTTGATTAACAAACTGTTTCTTCATTCCATATTTAAATTGTATTGTATTTTCGTTACGTAATCACTAGACATCGGCATTTTTCTCTGTATTAGTGTCGATAGTTCTACCGACCATCGCATTAGTTAAACCTGCCGAACAGTCGTCATCTTACTATTTAATATATGGACCCATTGCGGCAGTAAATTGCTTAAATATTACATTTACAGTTTAGTTTAATAACTTAATAACAACTATCACAGCTATTTCTCTATTGTAGTTAATTATATCCTCATATCTTTATCACGCAAATATTATTATTTATTGTAATTTCGTTGACAGTTCTGTCGAACATCGCATTAGGTAAACCTGCCACACAGTCAACAACATTTTATGACTATAACGCCACGCATGCAGTGGATGGCAACAGAGGAACTGACTATGTTGTAGACAAGTGTACACACACAGATTATGCTGACACCAATCCCTGGTGGAGGGTGGATCTACAGGCTGTGTATAACGTCACATCTGTCAGAATACTCAACAGCGGGATAGGTGAATACGGAGGGAGTAAGTGTAAAACGTAACAACATTGCAAGTTTTGAATTTGCTTTTTATGTCCATACCTTATATATGTATAACATCACAACTGTCAGAATACTTAATAAAGGAATATACAGTTAAACACAGGTAAGCGTATCTAACAACAACATTACAGAATCGAAGTATAGCAAATGTAGAGGAAAATGTTGTTTAAATTCTAGTTAATTGGTTCATAGCTTCGATCGAATGAAGCCCCCAAAATATTGATTTACTATTTTGTTATATCCAAAACTCTTTAAATTCCTCTTTTATTTTACACAGTATCTATCTTAATCATGATTAGGGTGTCCTATAGATGTGCAATAAGGTTTCGGAAATTTAATTTTCGGCCAAGGGGTTAATTAAATGCTGAAAAGTGACGTTTGTTTTGTTTTCAAAAAAATGTGGTTTCAATAAATTAACTAGTTTATGCATAGGCCAAACCAACTCCTTGCATATAATTGGAGGCGTCCTGTTGATGTATAAGGTCATTGAAATTTTATTTTAACCCTTAGGGTAAAAAAGGTGGGTCTTTTTTTTTTGTTTTTTTTTTTTACAAAAGAAATGGTTCCAAAAACTCCTAGAGCTAAATTTTCTTTGGAATTATGAAATGGGATATCGGTTAGATGCACAAAAACCTTTTAAAAAATTGTCATATTGATAAGTAAATAATAGTTAAAATGACATTAGTTCCCCCAAGATAAATTTTCTTTTTCAACACACAAATAAAAACAAGAGGCCCATGGGGCCACATCGCTCACCTGAGTAACAATGGCTTTATATAGGTGTGCAAAGGATATTGTGCCATATGGCCCCTCGGTAGAAAAACAAAAAAAGAATACCATAAAATAAACTGTATCCAAATTTTAAATTTATTTTCCTACACTTATTCTATGACATTAAACCCTTTTTTTTTTTTTTTTTTTTTTACAAAAAATAAGATGCTATGCAAGATAGAAAACAACATTTTGGTAGGGGTACACTCTTAACTTCCAATTCTCTTTATTTCAGTTCTGCCCCTTCACTTTATAAAACGATCAAATTATATATGAGAATATGCACATAGGTACATATTCATCTTCAACTACATTGTACTTGCTAGTTATTGTATTTTATTAAAAAAGATTCCTATATGTGAAAGAGGAAAAGTGTACCTCAAGGTGCTCAATTAAAAACATTCAAATATTCAATTGGTCTTCCACATTATAAACGATTGTTGTTTACAAGGCGTGAACTCGTGCTATGTTTTATAACCTTACTCACTTGATCGATGAATAAACTCGAATGAAAATGTTGTCATGTAATATGTCAAAGAGCTATTACATGTATAATCAATGCATAGGCGTCGGAACTGGGTGGAGGGGAAGGGGTTCTCCCCCCCCCCCCCCCACACACACACTTTTTTTTGCAAAGTTAGACATAGCCACGCTCAAATTCTTCTTTTTTTTTTTTTTGCTTGTCAAGATTTCTGAAAAGGTCTACCCCCCCCCCCCCCACCACCAATGAGCCTCAGACTGCAATGTATTGACAGGCATATCGCTCTATTTTACTAAGGCCCTCACTTTATTTTCATCTTTATTCAAGATCACATTAAAAAATGGCCACAAATCAAGATGATTTTCCGCTGTAATTTTTTCTTAAGAATAGCGATAATAGATTTATCCCCGTAACAGAAATGTTTTAAACTGTTTTAAAGAGATCGTTTTAATTTAATTGTGTCTGAATAACCACCAAAGTTGGTGTAGATTCATCGCATAAGAAGGTGGCCCCAAAAAGTTGTTATAGCATATTATCCTTTTATTTTTTTTCTGTACAAGTATTTAACGTTTAGTGAGGTGATAAATCAAAATTTCAGCGTCAATCGTAGAATTATAAGCAAGATACATAACTCACAATTCTGCTTGGTTTGAGTCAATATTTTGTTCACATGAGTTAATTACATTCAACTTAAGATTTTTAAACTTGATATTTCCTATTCAGAATGAACAAAAGCATGACCTCAGTTCTGGGAGCAAAGCTCTGTATCTTGCTTATAATTCGAAACTTGATTCAGCTGAAAATGATTAGTAAAGAGAAAATTGTAAATAAACAATTAAAACAGAAGAAACATGCACTAAAACAAAGAAAGAGCACAATTTATTTTTCATAATATATATATATATATATATATATATATATATATATATATATATATATATATATATATATATATATATATATATATATATATATTTCTAGCAGCAAAAACAATCTCCGTTTAGACTGAAAATGCAGAGCATCTTAACAAAACACGTTGTATTATAATCAACTATTACGTAGAGATCGTACCGAATTACCAATAAAATGTATAGTATTTATAATATGATATGCTGTTAGTGCATCAAATTATGCTAATTTTGCGCAGGTGAAATATTAACTGTTTGATTTACCGAAGTCTATATTTGATTTAATACATAAAATCCCAAAATACAGGCAATATTTCCTCTCAAGTTAAAAAGCATAAACGAAATTCAAAACAATGTAAAACCACGGTCATGAGTGAAATGGTCAACGCATCGAAAGATTAAATCTCAATTGACTTCACTAAATTGGCACAAATATATTTAGCATGTTTCAAGTATTCCTTCGCATGTCAACTGTTGCACAACAAGCAAATACATCTTTGTCAGTTTGACCCGTTTACCATGCGTCAACATTCAAACTTGGCTGCCTTACACAATGAACTTTCGTTTTCGATATGGAATACCGTACCCGAAGTTATAAACTGATTGACAGCGATTATCTCTTTATTTTTATTTTCGTTAATTACTCAAAATTGAAACAGAGTTCGCCAATAATTTTTTGCAATTTATGATTTCCTTTCCATAAGGATTATTTTAGCAAAATTACGTTGAATTTGCTTCAATAGTTCTTGAGAAGAAGATTTTTTTAAAATGCACCCCCTTTTTCTACAGTTTCGAGGTTTTCTCCGTTTTAAATAAAGATCGGTATTTCATTTCTGCAATTTATAATCACCTTTCTAAAGGGATGCTTTGTGCCAACTTTGGTTATAATTGACGAAGTGGTTTTAGAGAAGAAGTTTAAAATGTGAAAAGACGGACGGACGGACAGACGGACGACGGACAAAAGGTGATTAGAAAAGCTCACTTGAGCTTTCAGCTCAGGTGAGCTAAAAACCAAAAAAAAAGAAGAAAAAAACAACAAAAAATCCGAACATTCATATTTAACATAATGGTCAAAATTTTAATGAAATATAAATGGTGGTTTTAATATTAACTGGTAAAAATGACAATTTTTCTTTTAAAAAAATATAAACAATATCAATTTTTCTAACTTTAAAGAATTTATAAACGATTTATCCAGATACGATCGTTGGTGTCTGTTAGAATTCCAGAATTTTTTTAAGGGGGGATCAATAACATATACTCATCAGTTATATTTATTGACTATATACGGTTAGAATGATACACCTTTATTCCCATCCTACAGTATCGATCAGACCAAACCAAACAGAAGGTACACCCCAACTAAACCCTGGGTTTACTTTCTGGGATAACTCCGGGTTTACTAGAGTAAACCAAAAGTAAACCCATAGTGGACACAAAAAGTAAACCCCGATCAGAAAGCAGACGGTACATGTGTATTCAAAATATACATGTACAAGGGGCCGGAATTACGGGCAGTAGGATAGTAAGATAAATCAAAGTACTGACGGAAGTTGATTTTATCGATTATCTTTTATTTTAGAATTAACTTATCTTGCCTGGCAATTAGTTTCTAGTTTTTTTTAAATTACGCACTTTTTTTATAATTAGACTTTTCAGACAAGAATTAAGAGAAACCCATATGAATCATGTTGTGTAATTTTCAAATTATGTATTAACAATCGAAACAATTCTAAAAAGTGTATGGATCAAAGCAATATTGATATTGAACTCCAGTCTCGTTCAACCATACGCTTAGCCGTCTCCGTTAATCTCCGACAAGCAAGAGAGCCTCTCTGTTTGTCGAATATTTACGGAGACAGCCGAGCTTTTGGTTGAACGAGACTATTAAACTCTGGCGTAGGAATACAAGAGAGTACATGGATATCTAAATTGTTCGTATTATATAAAATCTTACTATTTTCAAAGTGTTTATATACAAGTACCACTGACAAAATCCATGATCATCTTTACGAAGTCTTGTTGCATCTTCTATTTGCAAACATGTCCCGCTATTGTAAATATCATTTTACCAAAAAGTGTCATCTTTTAATTGGACCAATGACGTTGTGGATTTTATGTTATGTTTTATTTTTCCTCTAATATCGGCGTTCGTTTTCTACATTTTGTACCGTTAATAATACCCGGTACTTAGTGAAATTAGTATTTTAAGCAGTGCAATTTTTTAATACGCTTGCATTACTTGACAGTTGTTCATTCCTGCAGCTATATACATAAGATCTGAATATAGAGATCTAGACGGTGCCTGGTTTGATTTTCCGTTTATAAATTGGGACTATGGTGTGCTGATCCCAAAATATTAAAAGTTATACAACACATTTGGACGATTTTTAAAAACAAAATATACATACCTGTGAAAGATGCAATTTATTCAGATGAAACGGGAATCATTTAATATTTATTCGTTTGATGAGATATCGGCGCTTCTGATTGGTCGAAAAATTTCAATGATACCTGTATCAATAAAAAATTTTGCCGGATCTACTTTTCTCAGCTGTTCTGATCTAACACTATTTATAGAACGGGAATTTCCAAAATAAACACTGTCAACAAAATGTAAAGTTGTGTCTGTTTTATTGTCAGCAAACAAAATACAACTTTATAAACATAAAAACTTGAAAGTTAAACCTTCAAAAATAAACAAAACACATTATTTGATTCACGAAATAGAAAATTAAGCGTTTCACACGATTTCGTCTGCTTGAGATCAATCAACATTTACAGCGAGGCTGGCTGTTCCTTTTCCAGGAATATTATAACGAACATATAGGCCTATAAACTTTCACGGTAACACTGCTGTTCAAATTTGGTAAGGATAATTTTTAAATTTACACACGTACATGATCGGTCATCAGAATAAGCGTCGTAAAGAAAAGCTATGAGTGATGCATCAACTCCTTCTGCGCATTCCAAGCGGCTGATATACCATTTAAGTACATCACTGGCTATCTAGTTACCACAACGTTTACAAAAGTCGCTTATACATACTATTCTCTGTCGACATATCAGCTATTTTCATCCACAATCGCCTTTCCTTGGATGGTTATGTCCAGTTGCATATTCCAGCGATCTCACATGAAAACTAGTTTTATTACGAGTTTTTCTGCACAGTGAATAATATCACAAGCTATCGCATGTATTTTCCTTTCGTTTTCAATTCAGTCGGTTCAGATTCTAACTCACTATTTGTGTTTAATCCTTTAATTCAGCTCAATAGCTCTGCATCAGCTGAAGGCGCATCCATTTTGAATATTGTTGCTGTTGTTGTTTTGTATTCATACGCGCCGCTTCATTTACATTATTTACATTTTTGATCAATGAAACGTCACATTTTTTTAATTTGAAAATGTTTAATTAAATGATAAGAAATGAAGCGCAGCGCATTGATGAAAAAGTTTTCCGGTCAATTTTTTCTTTGATACGTCGATCAATAGAAAAATTATTATCTTCATTTATTAAAATATCCAAGAAAACTTCATTGACACATTATCATTTTTTTTAATCGGAAAAATTCAGAGAATCGAAAACAGATTTCTTACGGAGATTTATAATGGGAAATGTTGACATCTTTTCTCCATTCGTAGGTCGCTCAGAATACCTCGCACAATTTTTCAACTTTATCATCCGGATCAGTTGAAATGCAAAACCCTGTAGACTTCTTTATTTTCAGCTGTGTATTGAACCTAATGAGCTAGAGAGGACGTTTTAAAAAAGAAATTATGAGCTATTCCGCAAAATGTGAATCGAGGATATTTTAGGACAGGGTATGGTGGTCAATGCATGTACTGTTGATTTTGGGAAAATAATTATTCTTGAATAAATAATCTCGGATTGATAATCTCTCAAAAAAATTAAATATTAGACAAAGGATATCTGTTTTAGCATGATAAACAAATCTATAAAGTAAATAACATTAGATAAGACTTTCCGTTTTCTGTTCCGTTCCGCTCTCCGTTCCGTTTTCCGTTCCGCGTTTTAGCAACACCCCGTTTAGTTGACCCCAATCGCAAATCCCGAGTAAACCCAAAGTGGACACAAATTCTTAAGAAGTAAACCTATAGTAAATCCAAGGAAAACCTCAAATGTAAGCCCAGGGTTCAGATGGTGTTTACTCTGGTGTTAGGTTGGGTATAATCAATACTGTAGGGTTTTTTTCTTCAAAAACAAAATATATTTCAGTTGCAAAACCATCTCTTGGAATAGGATTGGAATTGTCATACCCCCGCTTCAAATGAGATTGGGAGTATACGTCATATACTCGTCTGTCTGTGTGTTTGAATGTATTAGTGTTTGTCTGTCTATAACACATTTATGTTCCATTTTTCCCGTAATTTAATGCTTGAAATTTTAAGTCTTTGATTAGGTATGTCATGTGATGGGATTCATTTTTATCATTGTCAATCTGAAGGATCAATATTGAAATATGAGTAAAAATGGATTAATAGAGATGTGGATCTTCATAATCATTAAAATATTTTATCATTTTCTATTTGGCAACTCCTCGGGATTACACCATTTGATGCCCCCGACATAAAAACACATGAATATATATGGCTACAGTGTAGGCGGTAAGATGAATCTCAACAGTTTTCAAGATAGTCAGCCTTTTTTCCGTTTCATGAGGGTCAAAATTATCCACAGGATCATGATATACATAGTATTTGATATGCCATAAAACATAAAAACAGAAAAAAAATATAATTGATGAAGAATGCATGTTTTCAAGATACTAGTCTTTTTGAGTTTGTTGGAGGGTGGGGTGAAGGGTGAGGTGATGACCCCAGGTTTAGGGGCTATGTTTGAATTGCGTCTTGACATGATCAACGGGAATATATATGGGTAAGGGATATCAAAAAAATTTATGGTTAAGGGATAAGGATTAAACCATATACAAGACATTTCAATAATTTGTAAATAGTTAATAAAGAGGGGGTGGATAAAGCCCCTGAGCTTTGATAAATGTTATAAACATAAATCAATTTCAAGTCAGTTCCACAGCCTTTTTATTTGGCAATATTTGGAGGGGAGTTATCCATAACTGTTTGTTCTGCAGACAGTTTACACATTTGTATACAGAAATTACTCTTGCGCGATTGTTTAGTGTAAAGTTACTGATGATAAATTTATTGGCTACTACGCAATGCAAGTAAAAAAAGTTAAAATTTCTCAGTAGAATTTCAACACATTGTCATAATATATAAGAACTTTAAAATGGCGGTGGGTTTGTAGCAAACATACAGTTAGATTCAGAAAGTGGAAATAATATCAGGTTTAGCACGATATCTTAATTTATAAAATCCAGTGCAATTATATGCTATTAGTTATAGGTTATAAGGCTGTTATTACAAAGTAGTTATAATAATGTGAGCTATTCAGATCTTTGTTTTTGTAAATTATTGAAATATAAAAGCGTTACGTCTAGGTTGTTTCCTACGATTGTCATAGAAAACATTACATATAATATCTAAAATATCAAAAATCATTTAAGAGAACTTTGCCTTGACCTTAACCCTTGACTTCAGCAATCCAGTTCATGCATTTCGTTTCTTTGTAATAAACATGGATTCTTTATTTGTGTAGTATACATGAATTAAGTTAAAGAGGAGAAAATAAGTCAAGACGACGATTATGCAGTGAGCTTTCACATAGAAACTTGACGTAAAGTCACCGCATAGAATATGATAGAGTGATTACTATAGGGCAAATGCATAGTGGGGCCTCAATTAGACTGCTTAGAGTAACAAAAGTCTACGACATTATAAAGTTTTCCGTAGTCATCAAGATAGTTGAAAGTAGCACGTAATATCAAGGATTTACAACGATAATAATATATTTACATCCACCAAGTATTTTTCCCTATATTAAAACTAATAGTAAATTCATAACTCTATAGAAACAACAATACTGAAATTTACATGCACATGTTCATCGATTGGTCGAAACCTACATGTACAGCAACCTACGTAATACCACGGACTGCAAAAACAATCAAGATGATGTCAGACTCAAATTCCAATGGGATACGATCTGGCTGTTACTTTTAGATAACGTACTGATGTACATAATGTACATTAACAGCACTTAAGTGGATTTTACCAACTTTTTACAATCAATTTATTAATTTGTTAAAAGATAGATGTAAATATGTATGTGTCATAATATAAAATCTTTTTTGAGATTCATGCAGGTTCTTAAGGTAGCCATCATTGCAGAAAAAAAACTTAACCCGCTAAAGAAAATGAATTAGCATACTTATTCCTGCCACATCCTACAATTAAGCTGCTTAACATATATTAACTTTCAACAAATGTATTTGTCAATATTAGGTACATTCATTGTAATTATGACCCGTAACAATATTAGAATCGCCAAAGCAAGATTTCGTCAAACTTAAATCATTCTTATTGATCACATTTTTCTTGAAAAATTATCACAGAAAATTTCAACCTTTTCTTTTTACGTTAAAAACAAAATAATCATATTTTGCTTAATATGAGCCTTTTTGTATGGGTTAATCAGGCAAAACAATAAAAATTAAAACAAGTACAGGGAAGTGTAATTAGGGGAAACACCTCGGCAAGGCTTTTTCTGTGATATATTAATATATAATTATATTGTGCATATTTCTATGATCATTAGGCCTACAAGACAAAAGATAACAGCATCTAGTTTACACCTGTACTTTGACTTTTATTTAGGTTTGTTCTACTGGCTGCAGGATGTTACCGTCACTGTAGGACTGACAGAATCAGACGTCAACACTCCCTGTGGTTTCTTTGCTGGTCCCGGTACTGCGTCACAGCTGGTCGTCATCGACTGTCCGACATTACCACAGGGGAGATTCGTTAAGATCTCAAAGACAACTGAGTTTCTCATTCTTTGTGAAGTTGATGTGTTTGGCGTCCCTGCCTGATATTCATTAAAGCCGATGACTAGGCTGAAATGTTGACGACCTTAGATACATGTATATTTTTTTTTGCATCTTGAGGAAATAATTATCTGGTCTTATTTAATGTGACTTTACAAATCGCTTCAAGTTAAAATTCTACATCTGTTGCCCTATTTATCCCTAAATATGTTTTTGCTTTTAATGTTACATGTCTGACTTTTATTTATAATGCTTCTTACATTGGATATAACTGTAAAGCTTTTTAATGTACCTTTATACTTAATTCAACGTATTTTAAATTATTTTGATCAGTACGTATTGGTTTTATTTCTGTTTAATTACTGTGGTGTCAATAAATTACATTTAAGGTATATTTTGTTTTCTTTTAATAGAACATTAATTAGGGCATGGTAATTATTTACACAACAAAATATATTATATAACTTTTTTCTAATGGAGTCTTTTAGATTTGAAATAATTGAAGACAATTTGAAACCAGAACTTATTTTGATTGCTCTGTGCAGAAAATATAACATTTAAAATTGTGTAAACTAAAATATAAACAAATTAGAATTCAGTACAACCCGTCGCTAACCCAAAGCTTTTTTAAAGCTGAACATCGCTCGTAAACAGGCACTGTCCGCCTTATTTCTTTTTCATCACTGCTGTCCCTACAACCCTTATATAAGGCAAAGACCGCTAAACAGTTCAAAGTACTTCGCTGTAGAGGTCTCACCTGTGTGGACGTACATCCTCGCCGTGCTACTCGGTCGCAATGAAATTATCAAATTTTACACACAGGAGAATACTAACATCAAATTAATCGGTCAATTTATTATTTACAAATAGAATATGCACATTAATAAGAAATAAATGCATTAAATCCAAAGACCACGAAAAGAATACCACTCGTCGGCCACGAGTTTCAGGTGTGCAATCGGGTGTTCCGAAATCGAAGGGTTTATATACAAGGTACTTGGCATTGTGTGCCGGTGCCTATTTATGAGCGGCATTCAGTTTTAAAGTAAATCTGTGTGAAAAAATGTCACACTGACTTTGCAATATATTTTCTTTTTGACTTTGCAAATATCCATACTAGATAGAACTATCGGACGATATCATAGCATCATACTCTATCATTTCATTGGAAACATTAATCCATTATTCTTTGAAGAATAAGGAATGTATTAATTTACTTAATTCCCGTATAAAATCGTAATTGCGTTGATTTAATTCTCACGTATGCCGTTAAAATCCCCTTTTCATATTATATTTCATTCACTTTTGAACATGATAATTCAAAATTTATGAAGAATAAATCAGCAAAAAAAAAACCCTAAAAAACTGACGCAAATAAAAAGTACACATTTCACCTATGTTCGCAAATATTGTTACACGCGAAAATAACTAAATATTGGATATGTGTGAATATCAGACTGTTTAAGAGTCTTAAACCCAACTCAATTACAAAATCAAATATATTTAAAACAATGTTGCATCAAATGATTTCAGTTGGTTATATTAAGAATTTTGTAAAATAACAACGGTTAAGGCTGTTCTATTGTTATTTTAAAATCTGAGTTCAAACCTAGGAAAATAGTCAGTGTGCATTAAAACTTAAGAATAACAAGCTGGTACACATTATTACATGATTTAAAGCTATGAGGTCTGTTTCAAAGACACTTTCTTA